>NW_026126480.1:4145000-5463333 GCF_943737965.1 Phodopus roborovskii | reverse complement strand
CTGCATCTGGGTTCTAGTTCGACTCAGTGTTTATGTATGGGTGTTTGCTCCTGTTTCCAACAGGCATTAGTTGAGGGCTCCATGGAGAAGTTAGTTGTTGATCTCACTCTCCGGGAAGGGCATTTATGATAGCCTTTCCACGGAAGCTCAGATTGTTAGTTGGGAGCAGTCTTGTAGTTCTCTAGACCTTTCTTTGTGTTCAATTTTATCTTCAAACCAATATTGGCTCCCTCTTTTATGTTCTCTTACAGGATGCAGAAGAAGTTCAGGCTACTCCCTAAACCCATCTCCATCCCCAAATCTGAAATCTAAACTTTTTTTCCTACTACCAGTAGGTTCATTATCTACTCCAAACTCATAAAACTGATAATAGTCACTCAACATGCTACTTTCTCTGAATTTAAAATTTATGTTCCTCTTCCAAACTTTTGCTACTTAGCTCTCTGACTAGTAAGAAAGAATTGGATTTTTTCACCTATTCCACAGCCAGCAGAATATAAGAGAAGAGTCCAAACAATTAAGAAAAGTAGTTCAGACTTGACAACTGACTACTATAGATTTGTTCAAGGGCAGAAATTTCTATTTCATGCAGAATTGATGAGAATGCCTAATACACAGCTGAGAAATAAGGGAAATCACACTGATTGACACCACAAGCTCTTTGCTTAGCTTTGTACTTAGTTCTCACAACTCTATGAAGCAGGTTTGTTAGCCTCATTTTATAGATAAGAAAATGGACTCACAGCAGACAAAATATTTGACTTGGATTACATAGATGGTCAAAGGAAGAAGATGCTTATCAACTCTATCTCTCGTATAGTTCTGAACTTGTAATTGATTTGCAGTATTGCTGAACCCACAGAAAGGTCGAGAGGCTTAGGGCCTCCCCTGATCATAATAGACAGCAGAAATCTAAAGGAGACTATTTAACTACACCCCCATTTACTATTCTCATCACAATGCAAGCAACATAGTCCTCTGGCACTACAAATTAAGCGAAGCATGAAGGAGCACTCAAGCACACTAGAGGGCCCTTGTACACATTTCAGTAATTTGGACTAGGATTCTTCCAACCACTCTGTGACCAATGTAGTTCTTGTCACTGATGTTTTTGCTCTCTCGCTCTCTCTCTTTTTCCTTCTGTGGCTGTATGGGAATGATTTTGTAGGGTAAGAGTTCCACCTGGAGGCTGATAGAGTATCTGGAACTTCCTGCGCAGAATCATGCAAGAGGCAACCTATACAAGCGCTGGCAGAACAAATGCTCAAGAAAATGCATAAACATCATTGTAATCATAGCGGGTCTTGTTTATTCGCTGAGTACCTCATAAGCTCTCGAAACTGCACCAAGCTTGAGCTTCGCAGCATCCTCACATTCAATCCTCCATAAGTTTTTAGAATAATACTTTTATGGTCCCCATGCTAGAGATAACTGAGATTTCAAAGCCAATATTTTTTCTTAATTCACTCTGCTATTAAGTATTGAAGAGGAAATTAAAACTCGGGTTTCCATAAACACATTTGAGACTCTTAGTAGAATTGTATACTGCAGAGACTGTCTAGAAGCCTCGAGAACTAAACTATCATTTTGTCCTCCAGCCTAAGTCTCAGGAGAAAAGTAATAAAACAGTTGGGATGCTCCCTTCATACCTTGTGCCATTGTGCTCTCTCTAGAAACTATTACATTTCTGTCACAAGCAATCAGACTTAAGTCCATTCACATTCATGTGTAAATAAAGCATAATCGATAAAGCTGAAAGCTTAATTATTTATTTATTCAAATTGATTATTTAAGCTTAACAAATAAAACTAAAGCAAATTTCATTATTTTTATCGTGTAATTAATTATTTACACCTAAATTAGGATAAACAAGGTTTGGTTTATCAGCCAGGGTTAGAAAACCCCAGTCAGGTCTTGGCTAGCCCTATTTTTCTTTCTTCTCACAGTCCCTGGTTTCTAGACTTTCTTCTCAGTGACCACCAACTAGTCCTATCCTTCAGGAATCTCTTCTCCCAGGCATAGCTCCAGAATAGAGTATCAACTTTCCAGGATTCCCCAATTCTTTTGATTTCTGAAAACAAATTCCTCAATGTGTTGCATTTTAAGGATTTCCTTCTGTAGTAAAATTACTAAGCAAACAGAACTTATCATTGAGTGAATAGTCTATTGTATTCTCCAAGATGGCCACAGCTCTGAGTCCCATTGACGCAAATGCTGACATGAATACCCTCACTGTTTATGTTAATTCTGTCTCTACTTTCAAACATGAGTGGACCTATATTAATGCCAGAAAATATGATGTCATGCACCTTCTAACTCAGAAATAATAGCCTAAGCCTTTTCCTTGGCTTACTAAAATGCTTGGTGTCTGAATTTAGCCTCCATAATATGAATCATCTCAAATTAGGCCAAGGGCTGGAGCAGAAGAAGACTCAGATAGGTATTCTGGTCAACAGGCTAGATTTTCTTACTCTGTGCTCCAAGTTATCATAGTACTTCAAGATTCTCCTCTAACAGTTTGTAAGATATTCTTCCCTCTTTTCTGTCTCCCAATAGGTTGGAGCTGATTGAAAATAAACAGCTTTAGCCTCCAGATCAATTTCTGTTGCACAATAGCAAATTAACAAATAATTCTACTAAAATGCCTCATTGTTTTAAATGTTTATTTATTCAATAACTATACAAAACATTAATTTTTGGAGCTTGGACTAAGGAAAGATACCTGTAAAAAATACCATTTGAATTGTTTTGGACTGGACTAGAGCATTCTTTCTTTAATTTGATGTTTTCATTAATTCTTTAAGAGCTTTCTCTATGCATATAGAAAAATATATTATTATTATTACATTCACACCCTACTTCTCCCCCTAACTCTTCTCATATCCATCAACTACTTGCTTACCTCCTTGAAAATTGTATGCCCTACCTTTCTCCCTCTTTTCCTCTCTTTCTCCCCACAATCTCTCAAAGACCACTGTTTCCAGTTTTGTTGCTCAGAGGTTTGGACCATCACTGGAGCATGGTCATCATACCAGGGATCACACCATTAAAAAAAAAAAAAAAAAAAAACAAAAAACAAAAAAAAAAAAAAAAAAAAAAACCTGACTCTCCCTCCCCAAGAAGCAACCAACTGTCAATAGCTCTTTAGTTAGTAACTTGTAGCTCTCCCCTGCCCCATCTATGCTGGAATGTTAACTGGCTTGCTCTTGTATAGCTCTCATGTAGACAACTGCAGCTGATGGGAGTTCATGATTTCATGTCCAGATGTTTCTCTTGGACTGGAACATTCTAAACAGAAAATTCTGAATAACAATTCAGAGATAGTAAAATGATTAACATGTATGAGGCATAAAATCATGAAATAGGAACATCAGTCTCAAGAGAAATAATGAAGAATTGTTAAAGCAGGATGTGAATAATAATGCAATGATTTAAAGACTCCTTGTGGCTTGGGCTAAATTTATGGGACACTGGGAATTACTGAAAGATTTTTTTAAATGCATGCATAGGTATCATGTTCCTCTAAGAGACACATCAAAATTTTAAATAAATTTTTATAGAATAATTTGTATATAACTCATAGAATTTTATAAAACATGGAGACAACTGCTTCTACACTCTTCTAGCTCCCTATCTCCTTTTTTTTGTGAGAAAATTCTCTGACAAAAATCAACTTGGAGACAGGATTTATTTGACTTTCACTCCTCACATTTCATTATTGAGGTTGGAATTCAAACAGGAATTTGAACAAGAATCAAAGAGGAGTGCTATTTTCTGGTTTTCTACAAGATTTATTATACAAGCTAGCTTTTTTATGTAACTCAGGACCAGCTGCTTTCAGAATGGTGCTACCCATGATGGGATGAGCTTTTCTAGATCGATTCACAATCAAAACAATTTCCCATAGACATATACATTTATCAAGATGATCTGGTGATTCCAGGCTGTGTTGATTTGACAGTTAAAGAAAGCTAACCAGGACATGCACCTAATATTCATACCTTATGTTAGGATTCTTAGTGAAAATCCTGTTCCTGAATGGGACAGTGCTATGTCCTTGATTTTCTCTGAGAATAAGAGGTGTGCTTTGAGGCAACTGGTATGCTATAACACGTTTCCCAAGTCACAGCACAAGGGAGATCCAGATGAAATCACTGGTCAGGCCTCCTGTGGCTCTCTCCTGTAAATCTGACATGAGGAGAGGATCATTAGCCACAGAGAAACAGCAGGATTATTAACTTCAGCAGCACCTCAGACAGCACTGTATAGAGACTCCTTGCCAAATAGCCTGAAGCTGATGTTTCTTTGACAACTGCAGATAGGGACCAGTTTCTATTACTTGTGGCTCTAAAGGAAAAGTTAGTATAACTTTTCAAATAATATAACAGGATTCCCATTAAAAATAGACTCCTGTCCTATGTCAATCCATGTATAATTCATCAAGCATAATAAATAACTAGGGACCAGCCACATTATAGTGTTTGATTTAATCCTGTCTTTGTAATCATGAAAATAGATCCATTATAGTATTTATATTAGAAATAGTAAATCTTAAGTTCAAGAACATTTAGTAATAAACTAAGGTCATATAGTAATAGCTAATTTTAAACACATTCTGGTTATAGTTGTTTCTTCTATCAACCACTTCTCCCATGTATGACACTGATATTAGAAGTACAAAAGCAAGTAAAATATCATCCTTTGTCTTAAGAGCCTCACAAACTACATAAGAAATAATATGTGAACAAGGAACAATGAATTAAGAGCCAAATAGAAATATTAGTAAATTGTTAGTCAGGGCCATCCTTATAGATCTCTGGACATTTTGCTAGTGCCAGATTTCTCTTAAAAATTATAATGGCTCAACTAAAAATCTAAGCAATAATGGAGAGGTTACCTTAAATGCCCTTCCCCAATAATGAGATTAATTACTAACTTCTATGCCATCCTAGAGCCTTCTTCTAGTAGCTGATGGAAGCAGAAGCAGACACCCACAACTAAACACTGAACCGAACTCCTGGAAGCCAGTTGCAGAGAGGGAGGAATGATGATCAAAGGGGTTAAGATCAGGCTGGAGAAACCCACAGAAACAGTGGACCTGAACAAGGGAGAGCTCATGGACTCCAGACTGATAACTGGAAAACCAGCATAGGACCAACCCAGACCCACAGAATGTGGGTGTTAGTTAGGAGGACTAGGCAGTCTACTGGGCCTCTGGTAGTGGGTCAGTATTTATCCCTAGTATACTAATGGACTTTGGGAGCCCAGTCTTCATAGAGGGATACTCTCTCAGCCTAGACATATGGGGGAGGGTCTGAGTCCTGCTCCAAATGATATGACAGACTTTGAAGACTCCCCATGGAAGGCCTCACCCTCCCTGGGGAGAGAAAAGGAATGGGGTGGGGGTTGGTGGAGGGCAAGGGAGACCTGGAGGGTGAGGGAACTGGGATTGATATGTAAAACAAGCTTGTTTCAAATTTAAATAAAAAGTATTAATAAAAAAGGAAATACTATTAAAATGCAGGAGAGGAATAAAAAGAAAGCAATTGCATGAATTAAAGGGAGCCTGAAAAGGCCTTATGAAGAAGGAAGCTCCAGCAGTGATTTCCACAAATGGACAAGATTTTGACTGACCATAAATAAAGGACAACAAAGCATTATCACCAGGGGAATTCCCAGCAGACTCTGGGCTTTCAGACAGAAAAGTCCAACAAAAGTTTCTGAATCAGCTAGATATTGGAATCATTAATACATGAATGAAATATTGAAATAAAACTAAGGAAGGGAGCCATTCATTATCATGCAGTAGATAAGTCAAAACTCAAACAAAACTAGAAAATTCATCAAGTTATTCTTGGAAGGCTTAGAGAAAATACCTTGATAAATTTCCTTTGTCCTGGCAACATAAAAATCTCTTAGTACAATTATGGAGGGGAAGGGATTCTGGAAGAAAAACTCTATCATTTAAATGCATATAGAAAACAACTTTAGGGGGAAAAAAAGAAATATTTTACCCTATATCCAATCAACTACTTTTATTTTGAAGACTTGGTTTTCATATCTGGAAATGCTAATAATTGATAGGACTTGATCATTTTTTATTCATTTATTTTATATGTCCATATGTGTTTGCTTGAGTATATGTTTGTATACCACATATGTGTAAATAACCACAGAGGCCTGAAGAGGGTGGCCTATCCCTTAAGACACCTGACGTGGATGGTAGAAATGAACTCATGTCCTTTGATGTATCAGCACATGCTCTTAATCAATGAACCATCTTTTTAGCTGCTGACTTATTTTCTTGCATGATTATTTAATTAATTGAATTATTATCCCTAGTCCTTTAGATTATAGAATTTAAGAAGGTCTTATCAACAATATACTGCCTTCAGGACAGCAACTAATAAATGTATAAGTATGTTTTTTAAAAAGAAGAAAGAAAATAACTTTAGGAACCAGGATGTATCCCTGGTGCACGAAAGGACTTTGGGAGCACATTCCCCATGGATGGATACTCCCTTAGTCTAGAGACAGGAGGGAAGGCCTAGGCCCTACTCCAAATGACTTGACAGATTTTGATGATACCTCCTGAAAGGCCTCACCCTCCCTGTAGAGTAGGTGGGGAATGGGATGGGAGGGGGTCTTGGGGCATGGGTGGGCAGGAAGGAGAGGGAACTGGGATTGATACGTAAAATAATAATAATAATAATAGTAAAAAGAAAATAACTTTAAATAAATTCAGTATTCTTTCTTGATTAAAATAGTCAATAAATGAAAGAAAATTTCTTTAAATTGAAGAAAGTTTCCTTAAACTGAACAACTTTTAAAATGCTTCAAGAAGGATAATGAGTGATGCAAATTAAAATGAAGACTGGCAAGCTATATGTATATGGGAGGCACATAAATATATGTAACAATAATAAAGAATAATGGATCATGAACTACAGAGGGGGGCATGGAAAGACTAAGAGCAGGAGGGAGGAACAGGCATTACTGTAGGTGCAGAAGTCATACATGAAGATCACAAAAATATTAAATTGGCGGGGGGGGGGGTGACTTGAAGTCCTAAACAGGCATCATAAACAACTTACGCTTTCCTTAAATTGCTAATATATGTAGCAATTTAAGTTACAGTATGACAAGTACTTCTTTATAAATGACAACTAGAACAAAACAGAACTGAAGATCCTCCAGTCTGAAGGATCTAATAAAGTTATAATCATGTCAGTGGACATGTCCCCTGGGACAGACTGGATAGACATATGTCTTTACTTTTCTACTTCTCCTGGACAGGAGCCTCTTTCTCACAGCTCTTCAGCAAATTCCCAAACCATATCAGCTTGGAGTTTCCAAGTTCATGAATGATTATTTGCTGAAAGAAACACTCAAAATCTTATTTTTGCCTCTGTTTACATTTTGACAGGGTTAAAATGTTAAACACTGCCCCCCTAAAAATCAAAGATACTATAGAAATGGCCATTATTGCTGCCTCTCTTTTTGACTGCACTAGAAGTATAACTAAATAAGCATACCAAACCAAGAGAAGGTGTGTGTGTGTGTGTGTGTGTGTGTGTGTGTGTGTGTGTGTGTCTGAAGAGGCTTAAAGGGACTATCCAAAATTATTGTCTACTTCAAAAACCTAAAAGAATGTTCTGACAGATTAGTAGGACAAATATTCTCCAATTCTAGAAAAATAAAACTCGCTTAATTAAAACCAATGTTATAAAATTAATTTTCTCCAAAATTAAAATGTCAAATTTCAATCAAATCTCAATGGGTTGTTCATGTTATTTGACAATCTAATTCTAAAACTTATTTGGAAAAAGTCAGAAAATAATTATTCAGGAATATGATGTAGAAACATGCTAGAGCTAATGTTGCAGATCAGAGGGGAGAACATAGGGAAGAATTCCTTCCAAAAAAGGACAAGCTATGAATCTTACAGGAAAGCACCAAGATCAAGTTGGATAGTGGTGGTGGTTCTGAGCATATTATGGATTATTCTAGTACAGTGTTACCCAACCTTCCTAATGCTATAACCCTTTTATAGTTCCTCATGTTGTGGTGACCCCAATCACAAAATTATTTTATTGCTACTTCATAACTGCAGTTTTGCTAGTGTTATGGGTCATCATGAAAATATCTGATATTCAACCCTGAAGGGGTAATGTCCCACAGGTTGAGACCTGCTGAACTAATAATTTCACCAGCCACTTGAAGGATAAAAGCTGAAGAGCATCATCTCTGCCCCTTCTGCTGATGCTTCCCCTATTTTGATGGGCATGAACCATGAGAAGAACTTCAGCCCACTCAATATCATCAATGATGCCCCCTGTACTTCTTCACCTCTTTTGCAAAGGTCATCCCTGATAACTTCAACATTGTGTAAGGAATAATGATCACAGTGTATATCCCTTTCCACCCAGAAATGGTCCATCTAGGAACCACATGATATACCTAGTAACATCTCTGCATCCACTGGCACTGCCAAGCTAGTGAAAAATAATCCTACACTGAATAAAAAGTTCACTGGCATATCTTTTCATGCCTACCTTTAATGTATCCCTGTGTGTCTGAAATACTGCCAGGAGAAAGGGTCCAAATATAATGACATCAAGAAGGTGATAAACCAGCTATCAGAGGCCCTAAAAGGCAACCTGGGCATGATTGTCTCCTGTAACTTAAGAAGACTCACTTTTCCACCTTTAGAGGCCTCTATTGCCATTAATAAGCACTTTGACAAGCATATTTTCTGCTGTTAACAATAAATTGACTACAGCACCAGGGCAGTGAACTTCATAGTCCATACGACCTTCAAGGCTGTGAAGCACCAACTCTAGCAAAAACACAAAAAGAAGAAAAAGATCCTCAGCTACTAGGGAGTCCCTGCCCCAACTCATTTGACAACAAATTGAGTATCACTCATCATTTTAAATCTCAGCCTTCAAAGTAAAGTGCCAGAATTTATTGACACCCCCCCCCCGGCATGGGAAGACGACCCTCTCTGAGGAGTGGATGGGGGTTGAGGTGAGGGGAGGGAGGGAACAGTAGAAGGAGGGGAGGGAGTAGGAACTGGAATCATTATGAAAAATGAGAAAATGTTTTTAAATAAAAAATGACAACAAAGAAAAAATAAATAAATCCAGACCCATAGAAGAAGAGCAGGGGCTAAGGAAGCCCTATACTCTCAGTTGTTGCCATTAAAGCTCACTGAACTTAGCCCCTCCCAAAAGGCTAAAACAAAATATTTTTTTTTAATTTAGCTGGAATGTATTATTTTGAACCACATATAACTGGCACCCTTATAGGTCAAGAAATGAACAGCTGCTGTCAATCACTTAGTTAAGCTGATATAATTAATTCCTATAACCCATTAAAAGAAAAGCAAGCATAACCACAGGAAAATGAGGAAGTAACATAAGCCGGCATTTAACAGAAGTGGAAGCAGCTGTCCAACAACAACTCAATAGACAATAAACATTAAGGTTAAGGAAAATGGAAATTAAACTCAGAATGATATGCAATTTCACATCTATTGGCTTGGCAGAAATTATTAATCCTAGCAGTGCTAAGAAAGTCACAGTGGTCCACATACTGCTGGGAATAAAGAGCAAAGAGATTTCTCAGTCAGTTTTCCAACTCCATCTTGAGGCTGACCACCCTCAATGTTTCTTGATCTCTGAATCCCATCCAGCCCCAGAATAAGACCTAAAGACAGTCCTGGATGCTGCACTCCAAAGTTAGGCTTTCATAGCCTAGGCTACAATGATTGGATTTATTCACAGATAATATAAATAAAAATAAGACTATTGAGCTATGGCTTAAATAGAATCCTATACCTTAAGGGAGTACTTTTTAGCTGGAATATGCACCAAAATCAACTGTGGAGAACTATACATATTTCATAATCCCACCATTAGAATTTCTGATACAGAAAGTGTGTGGTGGAGCAAAAAAAAAATTTACATTTGTGACAAACCCTTAGAAGTTCCTTGATAGAGTACATCCCCTGTAGCAGTCTCCCTCTCTTTCAGAAATCGGGCTATACTCCCTAGTGGTCTCTGTCCTTGGACAGTGAGCTGTTAATAAAGCTTAGACTGATAAACCCTTGCAGTCTCGGTTTCCCTTCCAGCTATGAGAAAATGCAAGACAACTTTGAATTAAAATTTACTTTTATCTAGTGCCTTCCTACCTTGAGACTCCTAGCACATAGAGTAGGCTATGCTGTGTCATGAGGTATGGAGCTTGCCCCCCTCACCAGCATTTAAGAGTCAGTAACTATCTTCATCCTATGGAATCAAAGGCTTTTCTCACTCTCCCTTCAAGACTCCATCATGTTGTCTCTGGTATGATACTAATAATTTTTCTAATATTCTTGGAACTGAGTGTTCAGGGCTCATTAGTCACCTATTGGCATGATGCTTTATCTTTCCTAATATATCATGCTGAAGGATGTTTCTCCTCAAAATCCCCACCATATTTTTCAGTATGGCTCTCTGCCCCACTGGTCTCCCATTTCAATATCCAATAATGGCAGCTTTTAGTGCTATCTGTTGTAATAAAGTTTATCTGAAACGCAGTCTTCTCAGCTGCCTTTCCTGCCTCTCTATCCCTCTTCCTAACAGTTCTAAAGATGCCAGTCTCAAGACTAGGTTATGAATGTTCTTTCTTTGGAGACTGTATTTTTTTTTATGAAAACAAACATTTATAGACAATATTTGGGAATTTGGGCATTGTTATTTCCAAACTACTTCCTGCTGGTAAGGGGCACTGTCATGGCGGATTCGAAGAAGATTCAGAAATCCTGGCTGTAGTCTGTCAGGCTGCTTTGTCCAGATATTTTGAATGTAGGATCACCTGGTACTCTGTTTCAGGTGGTCTGAAGACTGAGAAGAAAAGAGTGATGTAATGGAAGGAAACTTGATATACAGTTAAATTGATTATTTCTGTTAATAGTCACATCTTGAGAGCTAAAACACAAAATTACCCTGCATGTCTGTTGAAATTCACCCAGATATTACTTATACATGCATACACACTCAAAGAGAGTGAAAGGGAGAGATAGAGAGAGGGAGAGAGAGAGATTAAAAGATACTGATAAACAATTTAGCAATTTAAAAAAATAAATACTTTCACTTTCAGCATGAATGAATCTGAAGAACATTGTGATAAGTAAAATAAGCCAGGTACAGAGTGTAAAATCAACATGACCTTACCCACTTATGTGTGGACTCCAAAATAATATGAACTCGAAGAAATAGAGAATAGAATGGCAGTGACTTAAGAGTAAGTACAAAGGGTAAGTTAGGAGTAGTGATGGCCAAAAGAATATAAAATTTCACAAAGAAGGAATAGTTTTAAGACAACCACTGTACAAAACTTTAAAACCCTTAATAAAGACACAAAAAACATACCATGTCTGTGGATTTATATAACTAATATTATAGAAATTGTTATATTACTGAAATCAGTCTACAGAATCAATAAAACACCTATCAAAATCATAATGGCCTTCTTCAAACAACTAGAAAAGAATCATATAAAACAGTAAAGACCTAAAATAGCCAAAGTAATTCTTAGCATAAAGAGAAATGTTAAGGGTATCACAATAGCCATCTTCAAATTATGCTACAAAATCATAGAGGGAAAGGAAGCATGATATTAGTACAAGACAGGCACAGAGGCTAAAGCCTTACAATAGGGGACCCAGAAGTAAATCTGCATAGATATAAGCATCTGATTTTCAAAAAAAAAAAAAAATGCAAAACTACAACATGAAAAAAAGATAGCCTCTCCAGCAAAAGGTACTGGAAAAACTAGAATTAAACTTATACTGGTTTCAGTAATACTGATTCCCCCCATAAGTTCATATATTTAAATACTTAGTCATCAGGGAATGGAACTCTTTGAAAGAATTATAAAGACTAGGATCTGTGGCTTTGTTGAAGGAGGAGTTTTCCTAGGAGTTGCGTTTTAAGATTTCAAGGAGACAGTGTTAGGTCCAATGTCTCTCTGACTTATAGTTCTTGGCTAATTCTCTTCCCTGCCAACATGCTCCCTACCACCATGTTCTCTGATATGATGATGATGATAACAGATTAACACTCTGAAACTGTAAGCAACCCCTCAATTAAATGTTTTCCTTTAATAAGAGTTGCCTTGGTCATGGTGTCTCTTCACAGCAGCAGCATAGTGATTAAAAACTAGATCCATATTTCTCATCTTCTTAAAAATTCATTCACAATAAATTAAAGTTCTTAAAATCAGACTTGAAACTTTGAAACTTCAAGAGAAAAACACTTCAACATATAGGTACAGGTGAAGACTTTCTGAATAGGACTCCAATGCCTCGAGAACTGACAAACATTACATAAAATTAAAGTTTTTCCCAGAAAAAAATAACAAAAAAGAAAATCAATCAACAGAATAAAGAAGCAGCTAAAAAATTGTAGAAACCCATTGCTATGTATTCATCCATCCAATAAGGGATTAGAATCCAAAATATATGAAGAATTCAAAAACTTAAAACCGAAAGAATAAGTAAATCCTGGCATTTGGTAGGCACAGCAGGAATTTCAAAAGTTTGAGGCCAGCCTTGGCTACATACCAAATTCCAGGCCAGCTTGAGTTGAGTAGCAAGATTGGTCTAAAATGAAATCATGGCAATAATAGTGCAATCAATAAGTGGAAAAATAAATTGAAAGAGTTCTTGAGGGAATTATAAATGGCAAATGGACCAATTAAAAAACTGGTAAACATATCAGAGAAATATAAATCAAAACTACATGAGGAACCATTTTATTCCAATTGTATAATAGCTGTTATCAGGAAAACAACAAGGCTAGGAAGGATATGGGGGGGGGGGGAATAACCCTTGTATACTTCTGATGAAATGCAAATTAAGGAAGCCATGATACATGTTAAATCAGTATGGAAGTTGTCTAAAGACCTAAGAATAAAATGGCTATATAATTCTATGTGATATTGCTTCTGAAAACATACCCAAAGGAATCAGCCAACACACAATAGATATGCCTATGCATCCAAGTTACAACTAAGTTCTAGAATCAATTGAGAAACCTATCAAGAGATGAACAGGCCATGACCTGCTTTAGTATTGCCATGACTGAAGTGACAATACACACATGCAAAAAATGCAAAATGGGGGATGTGCTATGTTCCCTGATGATGGGCCAGCAGCCTGGAAACCTTTAGCATTTCATATTTGTGGGTAAGGAGCAGAGCAATTTAAGGTTGCTGTCCTCCTGGAGGAGGAAACTGTGATTTATACATTCTGAATACACAGGCTTTAGCTAAAGGTCAATCATTTGTGACATCCATACTTTGACCAGAAGTCTTTGGCATGTTTCTGAGACTCACTTAGGAAAGGTTCTGCCACCCCCGTGGGTCCCAAAAGTTGAAGTCCTTGACACACCATGCTCATAATTACAGCTACCCAGGACTCCACATGAACAGATAAAGAACACATGGTGTATGCATGCAATTCAGTATTCTTCATATACAAAGGAGAAATTATGTCATGTGAAGGAAAACAACTGGTCAGCATACTACCTGAAACAAGCCAGGCTCAAAGTGTTATATATTTTCTCTCATATCTAGCCATGAAATCAAAAGGAACACTATTTGGGGGAACAGGTAGACAATTAGGAGAGGGGGTGAATGTAGAGAGTGGTGTGAGGGTGAAATATGACAGAGATACAATAGATAGATGTGTAAAAATATCATAATGGTATGGATCATTTTGTACAAATAAAACTCACTAATAAAATTATAACAGTTTCCAAAATAACGGAAAATATACACATCATATGTTAAGATTCAGATATCACAAAAAAGAAATCTAAGGCTCTCAAAAGGTTTACTTTCTAATGCTCCATAGACAAACCCCAAGATAAGAGACAGCATGTTCTGATTATAACCCTAATGTTCTGTGCCCCATGCCCTATGTGTTCCAGTGAAACACATCATCTCTGCAGTTAGGATCCTTGATATGGAAAGATCACTGTTGCTTACTATATGGTAATACATAATCAATTGCTATTGTCCTAATGAAGAATACTGAGGAATACTGTACATACAATTTTTCAAGGTTTAAAGAACACATGAATATACAGTTGTTTTATCAAGGTATATACCTGATGAGTACAATTCAATTCAGCATATGTTAACTTAGCAAATATTTATGCTATCCTTATAAAATTTAAAAACAAAAGGTCTCAACATTGTGAAAATAATAATCTATAGAGTTAATCTAAATCTTTACCATGCCTCTATGAACTATGATCAAATCAGAACGTTAAAACAAACAAGCAAACAAAACTATATATATAGCTGAAGGAGAGAGGGAAACTGTCCACAATACATTCTAAAAGAATTCATGTACACCAAGCAAGCCTACAGAGAATACTACTACTTCAGACTGAAGAGAGGAATAAGCATAACTAAGAGACTCATAAGAAGAAAACAAATGAAGTTGTAATTACTGAAAAATGAAGTATGCTTAAGAACACAAAAAACATAAAAGCAACAAAGTGTAATTGACAAATACATTTTCAATAATACTTCCAAATGATAGAGGCCTCAACTCTCCAACTAAAAGACACAGGTTTACGGAATGGATTAAGAAACAAAATCTGGGCCCCCATCTCAGGGCCTCTGCTAAAGAGGACACAACTGGAGAGTGCCAGGCCTCACCTAGACCCGCCTATGGGCGCCTATCTGTGCAGAAACATCCTGAGTATCAGCCCAGTCTTTGACCCCCACTATTTTTGACCCCCATTGCCAGGCCTTGGCTAGAGAGGGTGGAGCCAACAATCCTGCCACATTCGAGAACTTCCTGGAGTTGGTCTGAGCACACTAGAACTGCCTATCCACGTGGGACCACCCGTAATTTCCAACTGCCTGGTCTCTAACACCCACTGATGGTCCTCTACTGGAGCTCCAGGCCACTCCCAGAGATCTATCTATCCCAGCGGGGCCACTCTGAGTTCCTGCAAGCTGGATCCTTGACCACCATCTCAAGGCCTCTGCCAAACAGGTCTAAGCTGGAGAGTACCAGACCCAAGCTAGAACTGCCTATCAGCTTAGGGAACATCCTGAGTCCCAGCCTTCAGGATCTTTGACTCCCATCGTCAGTCTTCTACTGAAGCCCGATCTTTGACCCCCATCGCCAGGCCCCTGCCTGTAGAGAGACTTCCTAGAGAGCTTGGACCACACAGAGCTACAGACATCGAACCTCTGACCCACCTAACCCAACCTGGAGAGTACAATAGAGAAAGGGAGAGACCCCACTAACACCTACTCGAAGAAGCTATGGGAAGACAGCAATACAAGAAAACACCTAACAATAGAAGGACAAGCATAACACCACCAAAATCTAGGGAATCTACACTAACTAGACCTGAACACCCCAAAGCAGATGAAGCAGAAGGGAACAACTTAAAAATTATCATCATAAAAATAATAGAGGCCCTCAAACACAATGTGAGGAAAAACCCTTAAAGAAATGGAAGAAAAAACAAAAATTTGGAAGAAATGAACAAATTTCTTATAGAAAGTACATAAAGCCAAGGGAAAAAAAAAAACAATTAAACAGGAGAAGGAAACAGTTCAATACTTGAAAACTGAAATGGACACAATAAAGAAAACACAAACCAAAGAAATTCTGGAAATAGAAAAAAATGGGCAAATGATCAGGAACTACAGACACAAGCATAACCAACATAATTCAAGAGATAGAAGAGAGAATCTCAGGCGCAGAAGATAAGAGGAGATACATTCATCAACCAAAGAAAATCAAAATCCGTCCCTGGGTTGGCCTCTGATCCTGCTGCTACTGTCTCTGGTCCGCATAGAGAGCACCCTTGGAGCTCTGAAACACCCCACCCATCCCCACCACCAGCCTACCCCCCTACCCTGTGCCCTACCCCACCCACGGTTCTGCCACTCTGGTTGAGCACTGGGACAGAGGGTGGAGACAAAAGTCCACCCTACTTCAGAGACTTCTCTGAGCAACTCTGAACAAAGGAGACCTGACTATCCACACAGGACCACCTGTAATTTCCACAGGCTTGGTCTCTGACCCCGCCTCCAGTCCACTGCTGGAGTCCCAGGCCCCTCCCAGAGATCCGCCCATCTCTGCGGGTCCACTCTGAGTTCCTGTGGGCAAGATCCTTGACCCCCAAATCCGAGCCTCTGCCAAAGAAAGAGGTCTCAGCTGGAGAGCTTCAGTTTCCAGAGAGATCCGACTATCCTGCAAAATCTTCTCAAGTTCCAGCTCAGCCCTTGCCCTCTTACTCCAGCTATTGGCCAGAGCTATTGGCCAGAGGACCACTGTGAGTACATGCTGGCATCTTCTTCTGGATCCTCATCCTTGACCCCATCCCTGGATCCCTGTCTGCAGAGAAACCTCCTAGAGAGCTTGGACCACACAGAGCTACAGATATTGAATCTCAGACCCACATAAGCCCATCGGGGAAGTACCATAGAGAGAGGGGGAGACCCCCACCAACACCTACTGGAACAAGCTATGGGAAGAAGGCAATACAAGAGGAGACCTAACAACAGGAAAATAAGCATGACACCCCCAGAATCGAGGGAATCTACACCAACTAGAATGGAACACAACAACAAAGCAGAGGAAGCAGAAGGGTATGACTTAAAAATTACCATCATAAAAATGATAGAGGCCCTCAAAGAAGATGTGAGAAAATCCCTTAAAGAAATGGAGGAAAAAACAAACAAAAAAGTGGAAGAAATGAACAAATTCCTTAAGGAAAGTACAGAAAGCCAAGAAAAAACAATTAAGCAGGTGAAGGAAACAGTTCAAGACTTGAAAACTGAAATAGAGAAAATAAAGGCAACACAAACTGAAGGAATGCTGGAAATTGAAAAGCTGGGCAAAAATCGGAAACAACAGACACAAGCATAAACAACAGAATTCAAGAGATGGAAGAAAGAATCTCAGGCACAGAAGATAAACTAGAAGAAATAGATTCATTGACCAAAGAAAATCATAAATCCAACAACTCCTTAACACAAAACATCCAGGAAATGTGGGACACCATGAAAAGGCCAAACCTAAGAATAATAGGCATAAAGGAAGGTGAGGAAGCCCAGCTCAAAGGTGACAAAAACATATTCAACAAAATCATGGGGGGAAACTTTCCCAATCTGAAGAAGGACATGCCCATGAAAGTACAAGAAGCATACCGAACCCCAAATAGGCTGGACCAAAGAAAAAAGACCCCTCGACATATAATAATCAAAATACCTAGCATACAGAATAAAGAAAGAATATTAAGAGCAGCGAAGGAAAAAGGACAGGTAACATATAAAGGCAGACCTATCAAAATTACACCTGACTTCTCCATGGAAACCCTCAAGGCCAGAAGGGCCTGGATAGATGTTCTACAAGTATTAAGAGAACATGGATGCCAGCCTAGGCTACTTTATCCAGTAAAACTCTCAATCACTATAGATGGAGAGAACAAGATATTTAATGACAAAACCAGATTTTCCCAATACATATCTACAAATCCAGCCCTACAGAAAGTATTGGAAAGAAAACTCCAACCCAAGGAAGGTAACTATGCCCACAAAAATGTAGGCAACAGATAATCTAACTACACCAGAAACCAAGGGTAAAGCAGAACTAATATATTCACAATACCACTGCCAACAACAAACCTAAATCAAACAAGCATCAACAATCAATGGTCCTTACTCACCATCAACATTAATGGTCTTAACTCACCTATAAAAAGACAAAGGCTAACAGAATGGATACGAAGACAGAATCCATCCTTCTGCTGCATACAAGAAACATGTCTAAGCTTCAAAGATAGACATTATGTCAGAGTAAAGAGTTGGGAAAAGATTTTACAATCAAATGGAACCAAGAAGAAGCAGGCATGGCTATCCTAATATCTAACAAGTTAGACTTCAAACCAAAATTAATCAAAAGACGGTCATTTCGTATTCATCACAGGAGAAATCCATCAACACAAAATCTCAGTTCTGAACAATATGCTCGTAATACAAAGTTACCCACATTCGTAAAAGAAACACTACTAAAACTCAAAGCTCATATAAAACCTCACACACTTATAGTGGGAGACTTCAATACACCACTCTCAACACTAGGCAGGACCACAAATCAGAAACTCAACAAAGAAACAAAAGAATTAACAGAAGTTATGTTTCAACTGGGGTTAACAGACATCTATAGAACATTCCATCCAAAGACAAAAGAATATACCTTCTGCTCCATATGGAACCTTCTCTAAAATCGACCACATACTAGGTGGCATAACAAACCTCAACAGATACAAGAGAATAAGAATAGTCCCCTGTATCTTATCGGACCATCATGCTTTAAAATTGGAATTCAACAACAACACAAATAGCAGAAAACCTGCAAACTCATGGAAACTGAACAATGTGCAATTGCACCACTCCTGGGTCAAAGAAGAAATAAAGAAAGAAATTAAGGACTTTCTAATATTCAACGAGAATGAGGACACAACATACCCAAACTTATGGGACACCTTGAAAGCAGTGCTATGAGGGAAGTTCATTGCACTAAGTGCCCATATGAAGAAAACAGAGGATAGTCACATAAAAGAATTAACAGAGCAACTGAAAGCCTTAGAACAGAGAGAAGCGAATTCACCCCGCAGGTGTAGATGCCAGGAAATAATCAACTTGAGGGCTGAAACCAACAAAATAGAAACCAGGAAAACAATACAAAAAAAAAAAAAAAAAAAAAAAAAAAAAAAAAAACCAATGCAACGAAGAGTTGGTTTTTTGAGAAAATCGACAAGATAGACAAACCTTTATCCAAATTAACAAAAAAGCAGAGACAGAACATGCAAATTAACAAAATCAGAAATGAAATGGGGAACAAAACAACAAATACAGAGGAAATCCAGGCAATTTTCAGGTCATACTTTGAAAGCCTGTACTCTACAAAATTTGAAAAGTCAAAGGAAATGGACAAATTTCTGGATAACTATCACTTACCAAAATTAAATCAAGAATAGACAAACAACTTAAATAGACCTATAACCCCCAAAGTAATATAAGCAGTCATCGAAAGCTTCCAACCAAGAAAAGCCCAGGGCCATATGGTGTCAGTGTAGAATTCTACCAGACATTCAAGAAAGAACTAATACCAATACTCCTCAAATGTTCCACATAATAGAAACAGAAGGCTCATTACCAAACTCTTTCTGTGAGGCCACAATCACCCTGGTACTCAAGCCACACAAACACACAACTAAGATAGAAAACTACAGACCAATATCCCTGATGAACATCAATGCAAAAATACTCAATAAAATACACGCAAACCATATCCAAGAACACATCAGAGAAATCATCCACCATGACTATAGGCTTCATCCCTGGGATGCAAGTATGGATTAACATACGAAAATCTATCAATGTGATCCACCATATAAACAATCTGAAAAAGAAAAACCATATGATCATCTCCCTAGATGCTGAAAAAGCCTTTGAAAAAATTTAACACCCTTTCATGATAAAGGTTCTGGAGAGATCAGGGATAACAGGAACATACCTAAACCTAATAAGAGTAATATACAGTAAATCAACAGCCAACATCAAACTAAACGGAAAGAAGCTTAAGCCAATTCCTCTAAAATCAGTAACAAGACAAGGCTGCCCTCTCTCTACATATCTCTTCAATATTGTACTTAAAGTTCTACCTAAAATTATAAGCCAACAAAAGGAGATCAAGAGGATACAAGTTTGAAAGGAAGGACTCAAACTGTCACTATTTGCAGATGATATGATAGTTTATAAAAGCAACCCAAATAACTCTACCAGGGAACTCCTACAGCTGATAAAAAAAAACCTTCAGCAAACTAGCAGGATACAGGATAAACTCAAAAAAAACAAATCAGTAGCCCTACTTTATTCATATGACAAAGGGGCTGAGAAAGAAATCAGAGAAATATCACCCTTTATAGTAGCCACAAACAACATAAAGTATCTTGAGGTAATGCTTACCAAACAAGTGAAAGACCTATATAGTAAGAACATTGTGACTTTAAAGAAAGAAATTAAAGAAGATAACAGAAAATGGAAACATCTTCCATGCTCTTGGATAGGTAGAATAAATATAGTAAAACTGGCAATCTTGCCAAAAGCAATCTACAGATTCAATGTAATCACCATTAAAATCCCACCACAATTCTTCACTGACTTTGAAAGGATAATAATCAACTTTATATGGTAAAACAAAAGACCCAAGATAGCCAAAACAACCCTATACAATAAAAGAACTTCAGGAAGCATCACCATTCCTGACTTTAAGCTCTACTACAGAGCTATAGTTCTGAAAACCTCCTGGTATTGGCACAAAAATAGACAGGTAGACCAATGGAATCGAATAGAAAACCCTGATACTAACCCACATACCTATGAATACCTGATTTTCGACAGAACAGCTAAAAGAATACAATGGGGTGAGGAAAGCATCTCCAACAATGGTGCTGGCACAATTGGATGATGGTGTGTAGAAGACTGCAGGTAGATCCATGTCTAATGTCACACACAAAACTCAAGTCCAAATGGATCAAAGACCTCAACATAAATCCAGCCACACTAAACCTCTTAGAAGAGAAAGTAGCAGGTACCCCTGAACAAATTGGTAGGAGACTGCTTCCTGAACATAACTCCAGGAGCACAGACACTGAGATCAACAATTAATAAATGGGACCTCTTCAAACTTAGAGGCTTCTGTAAGGCAAAGGACACAGTAGACAAGACCACATGGCAGCCCACAGACTGGGAAAAGATTTTCACCAGTACTACATCTGACAAAGGGCTGATCTCTAAAATACACAAAGAACTCAAGAAACTAGTCAACAAAACACCAAATAAATTCTCAATAGAGGAAATCAAAAGAGACACTTAAGAAAGTATTCAACATCCTAAGCTGTCAGGGAAATGCATATCAAAACAACTTTGAGATGCCATCTTACTCCTACCTAAAGGGCTAAAATTAGAAACACCAATGACAACTTATGCTGGAGAGGATGTGGAAAAAGGCGAACACTCCTCCACTGCCATTTTGGAGATCAGTATGGCAGTTTCTCTGGAAAATGGGAATTAGTTTATCACAGGACCCGGCAATCCCCCTGGCAACAAAGACATGTTCTCAACTATGTTCATAGCAGCATTATTTGTTGCAAGAACCTGGACGCAACCTAGACGTCCCTCATCTGAAGAATGGATAAAGATGTGGCACATCTACACAATGGAATACTACTTTGCGGAAAAAAAATAATGGAATCTTGAAGTTCACAGGCAAGTGGATGGAACTTGAAGAAACCATCCTGTATGAGGTAACCCAGTCACAAAAAGAGGAACATTGTATGTACTCGGTCATATATGGATTTTAGACCTAGAGCAAAGGATCATCAGCCTGTAATTCACACCGCCAGAGGAAGTAGGATACTAGGTGGATTCTAAGAGATTCGTACAAGGTCCCTCATAGAAGGGGGAAGGGACAAGCCCCCCCATAGCACATGGGAGGGGGGAGTGAATGGAGAGGGAACTAGGAGAAAGGGAAGGAGGAAAGCACGTCCGACAAGGAAGACTGGGTCAGGGTAGGAATAGAAAACAGAAGAGAGAGAGAGAGAGAGAGAGAGAGAGAGAGAGAGAGAGAGAGAGAGAGAGAGAGAGAGAGAGAGAACTTAAAAGAGGGAGTCATTATTGGTTTGAAGAGAAAACTGAACCTAAAGAAAGGTCTCGAGACCTACAAGACTGACTCCAACTAACTATTTGAGCAACCATGGAAAGGCTACCATGAATGCCCTTCCCTGATAATGATATCAACAACTAACTTATCCCATCATGGAGCCCTCATCTAGTACCTGTTGACTCAGTTAACCACTGAGTTGAACTAGAATCCAGATGCAGAGGGAGAGGACAAGACCAGGTTGTAGAAACACATAGAGACAGCTGACCTGAATAAGGAGGACCTAACGAGCCCCAGACTGATAGCTGGGAACCCAGCAGGGGACAGACTCAGACCCCCTGAACATGGGTCTCAGCTAGAAGGACTGAGCAGTCTAAGGGACCTCGGACAGTGGAACCAGGATGTATTCCTGGTGGACAAAAGGAACTTGCGGACACATGCCCCATGATGGGATACTGCCTTAACCTAGAGACAGGAGAGAAGTCCTAGTCCCTACTTCAAATGACTTGACAGATTTACATGACCACACCTGGATGGCATAGCCCTACATGTGGAGTGGGGGGGGTATAGGAGGGGAGGGTGGTCAGGGTGCATGTAAGGGGGCAGAGAGTGTAAAAGGGAGGGAGAGATGGAGGGAGAGAGACATAACTGGAATCGACAAGTAAAATAAAAATAAATAAATAAAAAGGAAACAAAATCTGCTATGTACAAGAAAGTCAGCTTTAAAGATAGATATTGCCTTAAGGTGAGTAGATGAAAAGAAGTATCGAAAGCAAATGGGAGCAAGAGGGCAGGTATTGCTATCCTAATAACTGGCAAAAGAGACTTCAAATGGCAACTAATCAGAAGACATAAGGGAGGACACTTCATTCTAAGCAATGGGACAATTAACCAAGAAGATATTACAACCTTAAACATATCTGCACCAAACTCTGATGCACCCAATTTTATAAAAAAGTATTTTGCTGGAGTTAAAGAACAAATACTAACAACAATGCAATAATAAGTAATCCTTATATCTCACTAATACCCCAAGTTACCTGAACAGAAAAACAAACATAGAAACATCAGAATTAAGTGACATTATTCATCAACTAAATCTACCAGAAATCTACAGAATATTCCACCTAAACACCAAAGGATATACATTCTCTTTGGTAACCCATGGAAGTTTCTCTAAAATAGGCTACATCCTGGGCCAACTCTTGCTGTTTTTTCTGTTTTTCAAGTCTGGGTTTCTCTGTGTAGTCCTGTCTGACCTGGAACTTGTAGACAAGGCTAGTCTTGAACTCACTGAGATTCTCCTGCCTCTGCCACCTGAGTGCTGAGAATCAAGCCATGTGCCAATACTGCCTGACTATAACTCTTGCTCTTAGTGTCTAATGTTTCTATGACAAGAGACATAGAATTATGAAGGAAAAATGGCTTTATACCATTTCCTCTGATTCTTTGTTAAATTTAGTCATATCAGGAATATTTAAAACTGGAGCTAAACATCAAGACTCTTTAAGGTGCCTTGTACTACTATAATAAATAAGATTATAATTACAGTGTTTTGATATCATCATTTCTCTACAGCCATGGAAGTAAACAATACATTTACTTCTATTCAAGCTTTAAGTTAAAATCATTTCTCTGTAACTTTACAAAAACAGAAGGAGCAAACAGCTTACATGAGTTTACAGGGCTTACTAGCATAAACAACTCTCTATGCCTATATATTCTTCAGAGGGAGAAAATGTGTCACTAAGATAGCTCAGTGGATCAAAGCACTTATCACACAAACCTGAGGACCACAATCTGATGCTCAGGACCTATAGTGGGAGGAAAGAACTAAGGCAAGTTGTCCTCTGACCTCCCACTTATACAGCTTGGGACCTGCACATATATGCAAGTGATCACACACACACACACACACACACACACACACACACACACACACACACACACACACAAATGGCAATAACAAGTTTTTAAAAAATAAAACATGGAGAAAATCAAGGTTTACAATGAATCACAAAACAGCAGACTTCTGATCATAATTACTCTAGTATGCCATAGGTGTTCAAGTACAGGTGCTGAGGTAATTTCCCAGTATTGTTACTACTAAACTATGCATTGCAAGTCTTCAGATGCTGTCCACTGTGGGCTACACTCTGTTACTGCAGCTTTGAAGAATAGAAATAAAATTACAACATAAATATTCACTTTCTTAGAATTGAACATAATCTATATCTTAGTCATATGTCTTTCTTCAGTGACCTAGAAAAGTTTGGAGGCTGAGTTTTGGATTTTGGATAACCTCTGCTGAGGAAGGCCTTTCATATCTTTTGGATTAACTGTATTTTATAGACATACAGATGTGTCATCTGCAGCCTCTGTAGCTTTATTCTTTTTTCTTACCTGGAGAGAGTATCCTGAAAGTTAGCCAACTTCCTTTGAAAGTCAGCCAGAAGCTTTTGAGAAAGAGCTGTTTGGAACCGAAATGAAAATCTTCCAAACACATGAATTGGTCACCCCACATCCCACTTCAGGATTTTTAAAGCCTATCCTGAGAAATCTAGAAGCTTTCATTTCTTTTCATAGTATTGTCTGACATGTGACACTTAATGTTCTGAAAATGGGTTTTTTAATGCTATATCATAAGGCATATTTTTGGCAGCAGTTAAATCAACACAGTTCTAAACATTAGCTAAAATTCAAGTCTCCCTACCCAGTAATGACACTAGTACAAATAATTCAACCAAGTTAATAAGGATGTGATGGAATAATTTTCAAGTATGGCAAGTTCATACATCCTCTGGCAATGTAACAATCTAGTCTAGACTTCTCTGTTTGGTAACTGACACACTGTTTTTTATTTCAAGAAGCATCTCAAATGCTGAAGCAGTGCATACAGGCCAGCATCTCAGTGTCATAGAAACAACATAGGATAATGGTTACCATTTACTGATCACTAACTACAAGACAGACATTTTATAACCCTGTAATAGATATATATTGAGCTTTTATTACAGATGATAAAAATGGCATCCAGAAAGCTTTGATAATTTTCCTGACAGCAACAAATAAACAACAGAACTTGAAATTAAAAGTCTATGACTCTCTTTTCACTATGTCTCTTTTTTCTAATCTAAGCCTGCACATAAGTGTTGTTTAAAAGAATGGGTTCTGTCCATGTGGGCAGGGTTGGAAGTATTTTCTATTCTTCAGAAAGCAGTCACCAGATCAAGGGTTAGGGTCCAACAGGTGACACCATACTACAATGTTCAGCCTATGAATTAACATACACATGCTGTGAGTAAACCCCTCCTATAAACTTTAGAAGGCTCACTATTTTTAAACTATGTTAAGGAAGAAAAATGTTGCCACAGACTTAAGTTCATGTGTGTCTATATGAATTTACAATTACTCTCTCTGTTCCAGGCAATAAGCTATTCAAATTAACTTTCCAACCATAAAAATGTATGCAGATTCACTCTCAGAATTCAGTAGTTAATCATACCTCTACATTATATCCATCGAAGGAGGAAGTAGTTATCAACTGACAGAAGTACCATAAACATTCCTGAGAACAGGCTAGAGCTGTGCCTAAGTCAATCATGTTTATGAATACAAACATAAAATCACAAAGAAAATGATGGCAAATGGAGTTCAGTATACATTACAACAAAGAAAATATGAGGAATGCAACAATAGTTTAAATTCAGAAAGTTCATAAATATTGTTGGTGATATTAACTGATTTGTAGAAATAACAATTAGTTGTCTAGTGTCTCATGGTCAGTCCTGAAAACATAGATACAAGTAATATTATATGAACTGAGAAGATTATATTTAGGAATATATATTATATACAAATATTCATGTATAACAATTAATGAAAAAGGAGGACATGAATTTGCAAAAGAGCAGAAAGGTATATATGGGAGGATTTGGATGCAGGAAAGGGCATGGAGAAATGTGGAAATTATATTATAAGCTCAAAAATAAGTAAATTTAAAAATCAAGAAAAGATATGCCAATCTAAGAGATGTCAAAGATATGATAAAACTTTTAAGCTATTCACAGCAACAATTTAAATGTTCAGTGGCATAGAACAGATTATAAATTACTACATATCCTGTCAGAAGATACAGGGAATCATTAGAGATCACTTTTATGGAAAACATATAATAACCCAGAAAAAATGCTTAAGCTATTATTTTCATTAGAAAAATCACTACATGACATTGTGCCTACAGCTGTCATTATAGAAAAGAACACACACAGAAGAAACTAGAAAACACACATCAAAAAGCTTATGATGATAATAGACCAGCATTACTATAGTTCTTTTCAAGTTTGTTATTCAAATGTTTAAAATTAATACTATAATTTAAGTGACAGGCTTTTCATCATAACATAAAAAGCACATTGAAACCACTTTCATCTTTCTTCTGAGTACATGTGTTCATTTTCTTCTTCATCCTTAGGGCAATTTGGTTTATCAAGAGTTCTTGTTTCCCAATTTCTTCATATCTCCTGTTCCATACTTAGAAAGTCGCTACTTAATGCTTAGGCAGTGCTTATATATTCTGGCCTAGTATTAGTGGCTACATAGAGAAAACACTGGATTTTTCTGTCATGCTGAACCTATTCAGGAAATAAAATTACTATCTAACACAGAATTTGTTGGTTTCCCTGTGGATGAGACTATAAGTCTTTAGTCACAAAAGCTCAAATCGATTTCCCTTTTCTCATTCCACAGTTTAAACTCGCCATACCATGGCCTGTAAGACCCCAAGCCAAAGACATATATGTTTACATGTGGGTCACTACTCAGCCTGTTTTTTCTTCTACAGACATTATAGAGGAATATTGTAGATCTTTTACGTTTCAATTTTATATATTCACTTTAAACTGGAAATAAATTATGTTTTTTGTGATCATACATTAGCTCGCTGTCTTAAAGAATCCCATTGATGGGGGATGGAGAAATGGCCATGTGGTTAAGAGTGTGTCCTGTTTTTCCAGGGAACCTGAGTGTTTCCAGCACCAATGTTGGATGGCTCCCAATTTCCTCTAACTCTAGTTCCAGAGATTTAAAACATTTTTCTTGTCTCCATTGGCACCTGTGCACACATGTCATACAGTCATACACACACATAAAAAAGTGTAAAAAATAGGGCTGCTGGTATGACTCACCACACAAGTTTGAGGACAGGAGTTAAATCCCCAGAACCTATGTAAAGATGGAAGGAAAGAACTAACTCCAAAAAGTTATTTTCTGATTCTCATATGCACATTGTGACACACACCATATACATCTTAAACACATGCACACAATAATAGTAAACAAAATTTAAATATGTATAAATATAAATAATTCTTTCTTTAAAAAGAATACCATTGACTTATTTCTTCTGGTGGAAAGGGGTGAATACTTCCCCAGCTCTTATGCTCTATCCTTCTGTGACCAGTCTCATCCAATTCTTCTACTTTCTCCAAAATTCTATACAGAATCCTGATATACTCCAGACTTAAAAATTCCCAGAGGTACCATATCTTACAAAGCAAATAACCTTCTAACCAGAGGCCTGGAGGCTTGAGTTATATATTCGTTACATGACCTTAAGCTAGTTGTTCAATCTTTCACAATATCATCAAAGTCAGAGAACACTGTATAACTTCACAAGTTGGTGTCACACAGCAGAGACTCTGATTACAGATACTACATAGTAAATACTATCTGTACAAATAACTGTATACCAGAATTAAAATGATAAAGTGGCAAGGTAGGAGCTGGAGAGATGACTTAGTGGTTAAGAGAAAGTATTGCTCTTAGAGGAGACCTGAGTTCAGTCCCAGCACACAAGGTAGCTAACTACCATCTTTAATTCCAGGTCCAAGGGATGTGATACCCTTCTAATTTCCAAGGATATCAGACATGTACATAGTACACATAATACATGATAGCAGACACTCATACACATAAAATAAACATTTTTAAATAAACAAGAAGGAGAAAGCATTGGAACAAATGTTTGTTCTTTTGTTTGGAATTGGGTCCTAGCCACTTTCCTGACATTTACGAGCTTCTTTGGGTCAAACCATTTCCTCTGTGGAACTCATTTCCTTGTGAGGAATCAGATTATACTATTCCTTAAACTTCTTGCTACTTAGCACTCCTTATTATAATCATTCTCTTTTATTCATAGCCAAGCACAGAGCCTTCAAATCCTGTTTGCTTTCTTTAAAGAAATCCTCTGCCCTTTCTTCTTGCATGATTTTTCTCACCAGCTATCACTTCCTGCCCAGAGCTACACAAAAAAAAATCTGTTATAGCCCAGAGCAAGCATATGGATTTGACTGCCAAAGTGAGGAGCTGAATGAAGAGGGCAAATTTTCTAACCTTCTCATCTTGAACAGGGCAGTGGCACAGAGCATTTCTGATCAGACAAGGCTTTCTCTGGCCCTTCCACCTGGAACCCTCTGTGTTAAAATAGTCACTTGCATTCTTGTTATGATTTTCCCCCCACAATCCAGCAGCAAATTGGACACAAAGGTTCTGAGTGCCTTGTGCAGGTAGGAGCCTGCACTGACTAGCAAGTCCCCAGCTGTCCTGCTGCAGTTTGTCTGAAGCAATAAATGTTCCTTGTCAATGCTCACTTGGGAAACTATGGCCAGCACTTTAATCTGGGAATGAGAGAAGGGAGGTCCCTAATCGCTGAAGCAATGGCTGTTTCTACAAATACCTTCAAAGGCTCTTCCTCAAGGAGAGTGTCTGCTGGTGAGAGTCAAAAGGTCAGAACCCAAGAGCAAGGCAGGGAAAAGTGATGGAATCATAGGTCAGACACAAAGATATGATGAATCCCAAAATGGGAATGAAATGCTTCAATATAGAATGAGCTGTACCCCAACACCAGCTTGAACTGACAAAGTCTGGACTACTGTGCCATGTCACAAAAACAAAAGGACACCGCCACACTAGTTATTTGCAGATGTTGTTAAGGTGTTCTTGGAAATAACAGTTATCTTTTACAGGTTTAAGACCAACAATCCAAACCCCTCATTGGTAGATGGTACCATCTTCTTTTCCTGGTTAAGAAAAAAGAAGTGATGTATAACTAACTCACTCTAAAGTTACATATTGGTAAATTAATTGTCCCAAATCAACTTTCTCCATTTTGTGGGAAAAATACATATGCAAGTTACTTTAGCAGGAGCCACCAGAAGAAACCATTAATTATAGATAGGGAACAAACAAAAAGAAGGAAGAGAAAGAAGTGAAGCATCATAGAGGTTTCAGACATAGTTCTAATCCAACAGGAGATCTATGGGGAGGATATTTCATCTCTAGCCATTTTGCCAGGACTGGGGAAGATGAGCTGATATGCCAGACATTGATTGAAAACCTGGAGGGGGGAGCTGTATAATCTTCCAGCATTTGCCAAAGCAGCAGTCTACTGAAGAGGAGCCAGCATCGTAGCCTGCAAGAGGAAAGACACCATGACTAAAGAAATGATCCATCATAGTGTCCTGGGCAGGACATCAACCAAATTCCTACATGGAGTGAAAATGTAGGGCTCAATCCCATATCTATCTTCATCCTGAATTTCTTTGGCCACATCTCATTTCTTCTGACAGTAACTGAGGAAGAGGCAAGACAGGCAAGCATTACTTTTGCTACTTAACAAGAAAAAAATGATGTGTATATTAAATAACCATTCCAAAGCATATAACCAGTATGCAATCCAAAACACACACACACACACACACACACACACACACACACACACACACACCAGTTCCTTCTCTTTTACAACTCACTATGGTTTTTCTGAAGTACGGCAGAATACTGAATTACTAATGTCACATGAGAGTATTCTTACTATTAAATCTCCCCTTAAGACTATTAATGCATTTACAATTAGAAATGCATCCTTCTAGATCAAATACTGCATGTCCTTGTAGCCTCTGCTGAAGAGAACACACCATAGGCCACTAGGCTGGTTGGATATGGGCAAGAATAAGGCTAGGGGAATTCATGAACCCTGGAGACTATCAAACACTTGATGTATAAATGGGTACAGTCAACATCAAAATACTTAAGTGCTTCCTTAGGTCCTCAAAAAAGCCAAATGTACCAATTGAGAAAGAAACATCATCCTTACTTTGCAGCTGAGAAAATAGGATCTGCCAAAATGTATGCAATAAAGAGAAGAGCTAGAACAAGAAGCAGTCTACAGTCTTAACACCATGAGAGCTTCCCTGTCTATGAAATTCAAGAAGATAGTAATGCCTTAGGGATTTTCCCACTCAGAATTATATACTAATATCTCTACAATAGCAACTAATTTATCCTGATGAACACGTTTTTACCACATATGGTTTTGAGAGGTGCTGAATAATTAATGATATATTTCTGCCACCAAAGCATGGTTCCTGAATTAAGCTGGTAGGTCAGAGTATACTGTTCAATGAGATTTGCTCACAAAATAACATGCAACCAAGCAGAAAAAAATTAATGTTTTGGAGAAAATGGATATGGATGCTAGGAGGACTATTGCTGAGACTATAAACACCAGACCTATGTAAATTTTGAGCTTCCAAACATCCTTCTAATCACAGGGAAAAAACCTTTGCCAAAAATTAAAGCGAGACCAAGAAAACAGATTATAAAGGGAAGGATGGATGGAAGGATGAAAAATGGAGGGAAGGGGGACAAAAGAAATTGAGGAAAGTCAGGGTGGGGGTAATGAGACAGAAGAACAATGGCAGAAGAGAGATTATTGGGGCCTTTTATATGGTCAATGATGAAGGAAATACTACACATCTTGAACTGCCCAATTAAGTAAAGATCAGAGTCTCTTGTCACAAAACAAACTTAAATTTGGTTGCTGTTAGTAACAACCAAAACAACTGTATACTCACTATTTTGTATAGCTTTCAAACATATTTAGCTATCTCTATGCATTTGCTTATGACCATTTCATAAATGTAGATTCTAAAAATTGTAAAATGAAAGATTTGAAAATGAACCATTTCTTTATACTATATGGTAAAAAATCTATAGTCTGATGAACCACTGAACCAATGAAAAGTAAAACTATATGAGACATGGCTCTAAAGAGGTAATTCCCATTTGTGCTACAAAAAATAGAAAATTCATATGGTTTGAGTACAGTTTAGACCTGCCATTGTGGAAAGTTTTTAATCTTTATAGGGGTTAATTTTCTTTATAGCAGAATGTCATCTACTTGTCCCTCTCACACGCTAATTGTAACAATTAAGGAAAAAAATGTAAAATTGCTACCTGAACTTAAAAATGCTGTGTAGATGTGACAGATTCTTTACCAAATCACAGACCCCGCTGAACAACTTAGTCTTTGCTGAGGTGTGTGTGCATGCATGTTTTCCTTTGTACATAAATGTATGCAGTATGGCTATAACTATAGAATAAATAGCATTTCCACAGCTGCACACACACACACACACACACACACACACACACACACACTGTCTCTCACTCTACTTCTCTCACATGCATATTCTCGACATTATCTCTCTATATCTATCTTTATCTTTAACTTTGATGGAAAACGTACTTTAAGGCATTTGTTGATTTGCAACGTGCTTCCTACATGATTTCCTCCATCAATCACCATAGCAGGAAGACAATAATGGACTTTGACAGACTCTGAGTCTAAGCTGTCTGGACCACTCAATATGGAATTCAGCTGTCTGTACTTTTTCATCCCCAAATGCAAATGCCCCTGACAGCATGTCCTACTGGCTCTTAATGGTTCTGCAAAATGCAGGAGCTCTGTTAGACTCTGCTTTTTTTGAAATCCAAGATACTGAAATCAGGAACCAGAGAGTCATCCTTCTCTCCATCAAGCATGTATCCCTTCTATCTGCCAGCCTTGCCATTACTACTCACACCCTCCTGCCCCAACATTACTGCCACTTCCTAAACTTAAGTTTTTATCACTTCACAATTCCAACACCAAAAAGCCTGAACCCAAAACCAAACACCTGGTCATATATACTCACGTGAAAACGTTTTATCTTGCAAAACTGAATATTCATTTCATAGTATGCTTTCAACTTTATCTATTCAGGCTTTTCATGCTTCAGCATCTTTGCAAGTTTTTTTTTTTTTTTTTTTTTTTTTTTTTTTTTTAGTTCCTCCATTCCAGTTCTATGGTGCTTGGCTCTCTACATTGCAATTCCACAGCTCTAGCTATGGTGCAACACACTTTAATAAACTACTCTCATTTAATATTTAACCTACTCAACCATGCAGTGAAGCCTATTCAATTTTTATTTCCACTTTATAAGTAGAGAACATAGAAGTTAAGGATATTGTTTATCAGAATCACAGAGGTAATTAGTGGTGAAGCTAGGATTGGAATCTCAACCATTATACTCCTGAAATCATGAGTATTATCCCCAACCTTAAACTTTTGGTTTATTTCTGCTGTTGTATCCATCCAACTGTGCTTTAAGTGGTAGTATGGATTTGAAAGAGCCTTGAGGTGGCTATGAATCGTTGAAGACAATCTGTGTCTTAATTTCTTTAATCACTAAGTTGGTAAGGGTAAAATCTGATAGTGACAAAACACCAAGTAGTAAGGATAACATAGTAAGGAAGGTAAGGGTGGGATACTATGAGTGTACATGGGCACACACACACACACACATCACACACACACACACACACACATCACACAAACACACACACTACTTTAAAAAGTAACCAAGAATCTAAGAAGTGAAGACAGGCAATTAAAGAGGAAAAAATCATGAGCAATGGTATGCTGTCTGAGACACTACAGAATTGTTAGGAATCTCTTCCCAAATCAACCCTACAGTACTATGAATGCACAAGCATGAAAGACATTCTGATCAGTGATAATTGCCTAGAGCAGATTGTGTCTCCCAGTGTGTCTCTAATGGCTGCACAATTATGCATCTGTCAATTAGCTTTTCTGTCTTTATCATATATAATTGGGACAGTAATGTATGACGTATTTTTGGAAGTTAATATTTAAGACATAACTTAGGAAGCAAGTCAAATTCTGATACCAAAGAGGAACCTGATAGTGCTGAACTGTTGAGGGGTTTAATCTCTGCATCTATTGATTGCTTGATGAGTACTTTCTGTTTCCAGCAGCTGTGCTTTGTCCCGGAGATAAATCAGAGGCAGGTGCTATTGTATTTTAAAATATAATGAGAAGGTATTTACAAACACTAAAGAGTGTTATGGTTTTCCATGGTAGGTTTACACGTCCCTCAGAGTCAGAAGATAGACCTGCCCAGCTTCCAGGGAGTTAAAGATCTGAACTAAGTCTCAGAAGTCACACTTAAACTGAAACTAGAAAGAAGAGTGGTTCCAGACAAGTGACAAGACAAGAAGAGAAATTTTCCAGATAGAGAATGTTTGAAATCAAGCCTAGAAAAAATTCAACATTCTCAAGAAAGAAGCAGCAGTCTAAAACAGCTGGTGCACAAGGCAAAGAAGCTAGGAGGGAAGATGACAGAGATCACGGACAAGAGGGACCAGTTGTGGAAGACTGAGGATCCAAGATGAGGTCTTTGGGTTTTAATATGAAAATAGCAATTTAGGAAAATACATGGTCTATTTTCACTGTAAATAAAATAAAATCTTGCATCTTTGAAAGAATATCTTATTTCATGGACCATATGCATACCCAGTGCCTACAGCAGCTGAAAGAGGACTCAGATATGCTACAGATGCTTACAGATGGGGTTATGAGTCACCATGTGGGTGCTAGAAATCTAAATCAAGTCCTCTAGAGGAGCAGCCAGTGTTCATAACCACTGAGCATTGTCTCCAGTTCCCTGACATGTAGAAGACAATTTTCAGGGTCTTTTACTTTTGTAATGAAAGAGTTTCCATAAAGGAAAGCTGTAAAACACTAATTCCACCTTAACATACTAAAATCTCTTGTTTTGACATCTCATTTTAGTTGTGAATGGGTGAATGGTATGTCTTACTGCTCTCACAGCTGCTCTTTATTCTTTAACACTCTAACCCAGCTCAGACCAGGAGTAATATTTAAGAAGCATTTTAAAAACAATATATGATAATAGTAAATAAACATCCACTGCCTAGCATAGAACATGGCCATCTTGCCCTGGGCTCAATCCTCTGTTGTGGATAATCCTATGCTTCTGTCATGAATCCCTATCCTTGATCTCTACTCACACTCTCACCATACCCCATGATATCAGTTTGCTACATGCAAGTGACTCTAAATCCATATCTATTTACCCAGTTTTTCCCTAGAATTCCAGATTAGTGCATTCAGCCATCCACCTGACACCATCATCAAGGTACTCAATCGTCATCTTAAACTTAGTGTGCTTTACTAACTGTACATATATCATTCTACCCTCCATCACTTCTCAGCCTTCTTACTAAGACAAAGTGTGCTATCCCTTCCCCCAAAAGTCATCTTCCTCTCTCTCTATGTATACACCATCTTTCCCATCTCTATAAACAGCACTTATTATTGCTAGATATGTTTGTTATAATTTATTTCCCACAAAGAGATGTAAATCTAATAAATTCAGGGTCTTAGGGGCTTGACTTATCATGTGATGTTCAGCATTAGAAATATGGCGGAAAATGCTTCTAAGTAATCCTAAAATAAATCATCAAATTAGATCATCAAATTAGGTTTTTGTAAAAGATTCATCCTCTTCTAGGTCCTGATAGCTTTCAAGTAACAGATATTGCTTTATTGTCTTTATTTGTTAACTGAATCTACCCTAGAAGTGACCTGACTGTTTAAGCTGGTCAAACCAGTTATGTTTATGTCAATCAAGGGTTCAAAAGTGCCTTTCCCACTAAAAGATTGATGATTCACCCCCAAGAAAAAGCCAGTATTTTATTTTGTTTACCAACAATGAAGTAAGGTACTACTTCTGTGCTTTAGAAAACTTCCCTCAATATTGGGAGACGGACACACATCCAGAAAGCATTCAAGGGAGTCTCCATTGTATAGTACACAGAGGTATGCGTAAGTATTCACTGAAACTTGGAAGGAATTGAGAAGGTAAGATAAAGATGCTGATGATGCATCAGAGAAGAGAAGTGGGGACATGTTGCAGGCAGTGTTACAAATTACACAGAACCTAATTGATGCAAGGACATCAAGGGTCTTAAAGTCAGTAAGCATAAGTCTGAGGTTAGAGCTCAGAACACACGGGGTAAAATCAGAGACATAAACAACAGAGACTGGGCACATTTTCCAGTCCCAAAGTCAAGATATGTAACAACTGGCAAAACATGGTAGTGCAGAAAACCTGGGTATCCATTCCTACTCAACCATGCTCTGTCCTTGTGACCTTAACAAAGTAAATTAACCTTCTAATAGCCCAAATAAAACTAGCAGAAGCCCTGCCTCAGAAGCCATTAAAAAGATAAACTGAAATAATAAATAGGAAGCTTTGGAACATGAAAGTTGTTTTTTAAAGGTTATAAACCTTTAATATTATCACTGTCTGGAAAATTTGTTTTTTCTGACTTTGTTTTTCATAATCTTAAAACATAGACAACTTTTCTTTCTATGGTTAATAAAACCTCTTAACTGAAGACAAAGTTAAATCCAGGTACAATCAGGAAATATTTTGTACTCAGAGTTCACTGAACGTGAGCTAATTGCTCTGAAAGCAAAGAGTGGTGAAGTGCTAACAGCAACTAAAATGTGCTTGGCACTAATGCTTTGAATGGCATGGCAAGCCCAGGAATTTCCTATCTCTTTATTACACCTCCTCCACATGAATAATCGAAGTTTTTCCAGGACACAGAGAAGACATCCCTTCCTCCTCATAGTAGCCCCCCCAAAAGGAAGCTAGACATCAGAGGTGTTACTGCCAACAAAAAAGAAAATGTAAAAAAGCCTGGACCTTCTAGTAGAGAACAGCAGAGTGTTTCTACTTAAAAGGAAAGAAAAAGAGATAATGTATCAAAAAGCTCAAATCTTAGGTGTGGAAATATATGAATTATGCTCTACTTTCCATTTGTGACTTGAAAGCAGCAGAGATACATAATCCCCTAGCCACCTGTGGTGAAAATAACCATCAGTGTAGGTAAAAAAAAGTCTTCCTTGTCATTCTCAAAGCCAATGGTTCTCCCTTGGTACTGTGGGCTTCACCGTGTCCAGTACAAAGCATACTGTAGATGATGGCTACAGGAAGGAATGCTTTAATGACTAACCAACGAAAGGAGCAGAGTGAAGGCAGAAAGCATCAGGAGGATGAATGATGGGGCTGAGGGGCTAGATCATGTGTTCACCTCTCATCTATGCCAGTGACCAGACAAAAGTCACATTTCCAGCTAGATAAGAAAAAAAGAAGATTCGGAGAACAGCCAAAGATCTCACTTTCTGAGCCAGCCCCTTCCACCTTGAGCTTCAGCCCAATGCCACATACTTAGAGAAACACAGGAAGAATGACAAGGGAATATTACCCAAAGAGACTGAACCATACAAAAACTGTAACTTAAGCCAGAGACAATCAATTCAAGTTCAGTAATTTCCAAAAGTAATAATTTCTCAGTCCTCCTCTGCCATCTCTCTGTTCAGCTTCTCAATAGACATTTTGTTTGAGGAAGAAAAAAATCAGTAATAAGCTAAATTAAAATATAACAACCATATATTCTTTGAGCAATAGAATAAATTTTGACCCCAGAACATATGCAATGTACCATGTATTCTCTGCAGTAGATCTGTGACCTGGACACTGTTACTATCTATAGTCTACTATATAAATAAACTGAACTTGCCAAAGTTAAGCTTCTCAAAATCAACAGCCAGAGTTCCAACCCATGTCTAACTTCACTAAGGTCATGCTTAATGAGTGGGCCTGAATAAAGAGTAAGTCACATAATAAAAGAAATAAGAAATGTGAGCTTTACTTTATATAAATGAAAATAAATAACTGTTCAATGAGGATGATTATTTTATTGGAGATTTAGAAGAGTCAATCTTATGGTACTATAAAGAAGAAACTGAACAGACACATGGAATCCAGGTAAAATTTTTTTTTCAAATAAATAAAGAATAAAATCCATTTCTCTTCTTTGTAAACATCAGTAAGTTTTTCTGTCAATCCATCTCCCACGGATGACCTCCAAATCTTGAGGCAGGAAGAAAACAAATTTGGTCTTATCATCTAAGTGATGTTATGTATGCAGTATAACAAAAATCTTTAAATTAGATTTAGATACATTTCTTGTCTAAATATGGCTATCCTTCCTTGAAGTAAAATGGCATTTTACAAAACCCAAAAAAAAACCTCTTCCAAAATCCCCAAAACTGTGAACAGCTTGACATCCCTATATGTCTCAATTAATATTTTCTCACCATGGATTTGTATTGGCATTTCCTCAATTACTTTTAAAGTTCAAAGCATGTAATCCCTACTTAATATAACTCCTGAGTTTAAATGAAAGTATTTTCTAATTCCTTTTATTACTTTTGAAAATGTGCAAAAATGTTTTTAGCATATAAGTGGGCTAATTTCATGTATATCTTGGGAAATGAGCCTTAGTAGTTATTAGCGAAGACTAGATGTATGCATATAGAATTATAAACAGGAATGTAAAGGGTAGCAATGACATAGCATTTGGTTCAATTCAATACAATTAAAAAGGCTGTTATTGAGCACCTGCTTCATGGAGGGTACTTTCCTTGCTGATGGGATTAAAAGGATGCCTGAGATAAGACCCCCCCCAGAACTCAGAAATCTGTGTTATTGCAGAAAACGCATGGCTTTTCCTTCCTTAATAAGCTGGCTTTGAATCCCAGTTCTGTCTGGTACACTACATGCCACTCAAACTCTAAGCCATAAATTTACTTCTTTAAAATACTTAATGACATTCTATTGAACATAACTTTAAAAGTTTCTAGAAATTCCAGCAATGGATACATGTAACCATCAACCTGAACAGATGAGAATAGTTGAGAAGAAAAAAAGACTACAAAAAAATAACCTGCAATGGAAATATAGGATCAGAGTATAGTTGCTGTTCTGGACTAAAAATCCTTTGGAGAATAAAAAGAATAAAAGAGATATAATTAACTAGAAAAATAGCAGAAATGGAAGTTTATCAAAAACCTGATAAATGTTGATAAGTCCAAATTAAATACAATATTTATTGAACCAAACACATTACTGCATTATCCTAATAATTCCATGAGGACATATCTTACTTACATAAGGAATGGACTCTTGCAAAAGATTAAGTTGTTTTCCAAAGTCACATAGCAAGCAGTAGTAATATTAGCATTGCATCTATGACTCTCTGGCCCCTAAACACACATTCTTTCTGCTATACTTAAGCCCCTGTGAAGATGCCCATAAAAGCATTTTGAAGAATGTACTGATAAACATATTCTAATCTGGGGGCCTAAAGGATCAAGCTGGACATAGTGAAATATGAAATGGTGCTTTTCCTGGGTACTTTCCCTTTATAAGTCTATGAATTCATAAAGCTGTAAAAATATATAAGGCCAGAAAGTTGAAAGAACCCTGAGTGATATGAATGGAACTCACTTGTGTCTAAATTCCTTTTTTACTATTGGTTAACTCATGCTTTTATATGACCTCTCTAAGGTAGAAAATGGAATAAGGTACTTTCATACTGACTTTCTTAAATATTGTATAACTATTTCTTTCAAATAGAAACATTCCTTTTTGGACAGAAGCTGTTTAAGTCTCAGAAAGTAAATACAACTCAGAAATCTCAGGAAGTTCCTGAAACCAGTCAGACACATAAGGTCCCTCCCCAAGGTTTTATAAATAGTAATAATTGCTGGAGAAAGGAGATTGCCAAGTCAGAGTTCAAGGGAAGCAACCTTCTTCGGGCCTGGTCTGTGCTAGAGTAGGCTTTGGGGTGATTGAACTGCCTTTAATTCGCCCATGTTCTTGTAGGTAACCCTGGAAACTCATTGGTTCACTAAGGTAGACTTGAGTGGAATAGCTGCTTTCATGCATTACATGTGCCTTATCTGAGATGAACAGACATTTGTTTATATCTCCCCAAGAAAACTCCCAGAATCCTTACCAATGCCATTTTATGAGCACTCCCACTATTGTGACATGCTCCTGGATATAACCTTCAATACTATGTTCTATTCTTCTTAAAGCCACATATCCAGAGATAATGCAATGACCCAATGGTGAATGAGTAAAGTAGATTGAAAGTACTAAGATGCCCTTCACTTTGTACACCATCTAAATTAATGCAACAAAAGGTGCTGTGCAAGTTCTGCTTTGCTTTTAATACTTGTATGCCACTAAGTGGCCTGTTTTATGTCAAATGTTACTTAAGAAATAGGTTTTTAATTGCCCAAACAAATCAATCCTAGTATTTCCTAAGGTCTTTCAAAGATACCCAATAAGAAGGCATTGTATTCAGACTGCATCCAGAGTTTGAAAGGTTCAGAAGCACATCATCATTCCTAAGTAGAGATGGCAGCTGAAATGTTTTCCTTTCAATGATTCATAAGGAACTGGAAAACAAATCCTCTGTGTAGCAGCCCTTTTCCTTTTCACTGAGTTTTACTGTTTGCATCACAAACTGAACACAACTTCCAAGAGCACATTTTCTGGGAAAGAAAACTGATTAAAATGGACAGCTCTCCCAAAAAGGAGAAGCTCATACCTCAATTGCCATTTTGCAAAGAAAAAGAAATGTATAAATTATGGCATGGATCTGTGTGGTTAGTTTTGAGTTTCTGAGCTGAAGAATTTGGGGAAGATTTTGTCAGGGTTTGTTAAGTGACTTTGATACATTGGAAATACCCAACTCTGAATGATGACAGCTCCTCTCATGACACTGCCTGAATAGCATAGATATGAGGGTGTGCATCATATTTAATAGATATTTCTCCCCCACCAAAAAAAGCACAAAACACCAGCACTGCACAGATCAACTGCATCCTGATCTGTAAACGCAAGGAGAGAGCAGGCACCTAAATTGAACTATAAGAATTAACTGCAAACCCTTAACAGCAAGATAGAATATGACTAAATATGGAATGAATAAGGCTGTTAAACTACACAAACACTGAGAACTGCATATGGAGGGTGCTTTTCCTTTATATTAGAAATTAAAATAAATATAAGAAATATTCTGTAACCAGTCATGCACTGATTTTTAGCTGAGACCCAGATTTCAGGAATTAAACATTTATGGAATTTCCATACATGACCAGGAAATGAGGAAATATTGGGAACACCATGAAAAATAAGGTAGTCTCCTGATCTCAATGAGCTCTGAATCAGAGAGTGACATAAACTGATAGATGATAGATTGTACAATGGCAATGGAAAGGTGCTATTTGGGTTGCTCAGTGGGATAGTATTGCTTAGCACAGTGAGGTGTTGGGTTCAATCTTTAGCACCCTACATCCCCCTTTAAAAGGGTGAGAAAATAGAAGGGAAATAGCTATAACTTGTTCCATGTTTTGTTCAGAGATATGTAAGCCATATTTGGCTCTCCCTTATCAATACCTCGAAGTAGGTTGTTTCTCTCACATCAACTTACAGGTTGGGGTGAAACTACAATACTTTCTATTCTTCTCTTGAAAAACCATCTAAGCTGCACTTCCCATATCCATATCCCTACAGTGCTGTACCATAAAGACCCCAGGATAATTCATTCTGTACATTATCAGCTCCACATTGGCTGTTTCCCAAGAACGAGAGCCAAAAGCCACAGCACATGCTTCAAAAAAAATTCTCTGCATCTCTTGAATTATTCAGAATACTATTAAAATGAGACTCACGACTCACAGGGCAAATTAATTTTAATTTTTAAACAGGCAACATTTTTAACTGTTCATTTCCTTGAAATGTATCCATCTCAGCACTTTTTATCATCTGAAGAGTAAGTAAAGCTTGCAGAGCAAAGAGAAAAAGAATTAGCATGCTCCTAATCTGGGACTCTAGTGTCCAAGAAGGAGTCTGCCAGAGTGAGCAAAAGTCACATCAGCTATTCTTAGAGGGCATTTACCCTGAAAACTAAGTGTGTCTCTAACATTTTCAATGCTAAAAATCCACTTTCCCTCTTCTTTTGTCACACTGATAGGGAGACAACCATCTGAAATCCCAGTGTCTTCTCTGAAGCCTGTTTTCACACTAAGACTCCAGGAAGACAGAAGCCTATGCCATTGACTCCCAAGCACACCACTCTACAAAAACCTCTTCTAGGCCCAGGGATTGCTTGGCTGTCCTTTGTCTTCCAAGAACCAGACCTGTGGTACCTCAGTCAAGTCTTATTATCCCCATGTGAGTTTATATGGAATTGCTTACCTCTGTCCTCTACAGATTGTAGTTGGTAAACTTTGAATATCCAGAAATAAAATACTCACTGTAATATAAGATTTGCCATGGAAATGCCTACTGTTTCTAACCTTCCTTTTATTCAGACTGTCCAAAGACTAAAGTGGCTGTTATGTTTAACCCAAGATTAAAAAGGCCAAGCCTGGCTTAGTCTAGGACACCAAATACTACTTTGACAACCTGGCAGAATTATGAAGGCTCTTGGGTATGCATCTGAATTGCCTCTCTGTTCTTGGCTTTCCTGATTACTGAGACTCATAATAAAAAGAAAATAAATGAATACTTCTTTAAGAGTCCCTCACAATAAGATACCACTTTCACAGTTAGTTTGTCAGTGCCTTGATTTTAGAGACAGAGTCTACAACGAAGAAACATCTCTTTCAGAGTTTCTGCTTGGGATCTCTACCCATGTGCTTTTTTTCTGGACCCTGGTGTTTCCTTACCCTTGTGTAAACAAGAACTCTCATTTCCTTGTCTGTCAAAAGCTCTCATGCTCACCAAAATTCCTTCCTCCCTGTGTCACCACAAGAATCATCCTCTCATATAGAGCCCCAGAGGTCAGAGAAATAATGCTGTTCATTCCCATTCTACTTCCTCACAGCCATGTTCTCCGTCTTAGACCCTGGCACTATCTGAGCTCAGTCCACCATTTCTCTTAGTGAAACTTGCCCTCCTGACTTTCTTTTTTTCCATCTGCAGTCCCCAGGGATTTCAAATGTGTGGCTCCATACTGCAAATGTTGTCATTTGCCTTCTTGAAAGTATCCTTATGCCAGCTCCATCCTTATTCTTTGCAATGCTTCATGCCCCATTCTCAAATCATATGCTCCAATTACACTATAAGGCTGACATCCTCCATACTGCAGCCCACTGTGAATATTATGAATGTTACAACAGAGAGAGAGAGAGAGAGAGAGAGAGAGGGAGGGAGAGGGGGGACTCCAGTTAATGAAAGCTTAAATGTTTTCAAGTCTAGCCCAAGAATAGTTTTTTTCATAAAGTCTCTCACTGCTTTCACGGGAGTTTATCATCATCTTTAGGCTCCTACCATTTATATTGTTTGTTTTTAAATCAGCGTTCTTAAATTATAAAGCCTATCCCACATCAATCTTTCACTTTAGGACTCTCAACTTTTCTAACTACATTTCTTGTTCCTTAGGAGAAAAGGGCTGTGTATGATTCATCTTTCAATTCCAGTGAGGATTTATGAATCATTCAGCAAACTTAAGAGAAATGAATTAGTTGAAAATAAAGTTTAATAATTAATGTTGAGGAATGAAATAAGGGTGGTTTAAATTTTACTCTGCATTATCTCAATAGCTTTTTTGTTAAAAGCCAGTCTTCTGAATTGTTAAAAGTTTACATTAATTTATTTATTAATTTATTTAAGGAATATGTGTTTGTTCCTAAGTGTATATATTTGCACCACATGTGTGCAGATGTACAGAGAGGCCAAAAGAAGGCATTGGATCCCCTGGATCTGGACTTAGAGGCTGTTGTAAGGTACCATACAAGTGCTAAGAAGCAAATCTTGGTCTTATACAAAATCAGTAAGTACTCTTAAATCATCTCTAAAGCCCCCTGAATATTATTTTTATGTCACTTCTAAACAATGTACTATAGGAAAAAAACATACTGACTAGCTATAATCCTACTTTCGCCCATACAATGGTCATATTTCATGTAAATTAATAAACTAGGATTATTATGCTTATGTCAATCATATATAGATGTAATTAATGTAAGTTAGCCCTCATGAGGCTGAGAACCTTTGGGTATATTAATAAAACAGCTATAGGTCCAGTGATAATACAAACAGTCTTTTAAGTTTTTGTTAAAGTCAACTAATCAACTTCTATCTTGCTTTTTAATTGAAATTGAAATTGTGAGGCTAAAGCCATTGAGACTTAATTTTGGTAATTGAGCAGCAATGGCCTTACATAGATTATGAGTTACAAACTCACAAGACTTTTGCTCTTAGCATAAATGAATGAGCTCAGCTGGGGCTTAGACCAAATGACTTGGTTTGTTGCAAAAATGTCATAATAAATCATGATTTCAATATGACTGCATTGTTTTCTGAATCATGAGACAGCAAGGGCTGAATGGTAGGGGAACTGTATACTAGCATATGGAAGGTCTTAGGTTCAATTTCTTTTCAATACTGAAAAGAAAAACAAAAAAGGCAAAAGACATCAAAGTGCAGCTATGCCCATCAGTTACCCAATACAAAGCTTCTCTTGTGACTCACCATGCTACAGATTGTGATGTGGTGGCTGCTATCTCTATCACACTTGTGCTTTCACTTTTCCAGTTAGGAAAAAATATTCCAAGCACCAAAGCTTTTGCTAAATTAAAAACTTTCAACAAACTAAGCTAAATTCACCTAAACAAAGAATGTTCACTCAGAAACAAAAAGATGTTCAGAAAACAACCCTGAAATATGAACAGGAATGTCTGTAGCATGAGTCTAGAAGCAGCAATCATCTGACTAGAACCTGGTAGAGAAACAACCTAGCTGGTTATGGCTAGATGCTACACATCTGATTTATCTGAGAACAATGTGATTAGGTGCACACCTTATTTGGGCATGGTGTGATAAGTTCATTACCTGTGGCTGACAAAAGCATAGCCAGAAGTGACTGACTGAAACATTGTGTAATGGTTAATATGGACTGTCAACTTGACAGGGTCTAGAGGCATCTAGGAGACAAGCCTCTTGACATGCCTCTTAGGGGGTTCTAAATTATATTAGGCCCTGGGCATGCCCTCAAGTGTTATCTAGATTAGGAATTATGGGCAGTAACATTCCATGGGTTGGGGTCCAGGACTGAGAACACACACACACACACACACACAAAAAAAAAAAAAAAAAAAAAAAAACTAAATGAGCAGAAGCAAGCAACTTCTATGCTAACTATAACATCGTAACTTCATCATGACTAGCTGTCTCAAGCTCTTGCAACTACAACTTCCCCACCACAGAGAACTATGCCCCCAAGTTATGAGCCAAAATAAATCTTTCCTTCATTAAACTGCTTTTGACAGGTTATCTTATCACATCAAGTAGCCAATATACCAGGCTATAAATATATTCCTACATTGGATTTCAACTTGTCTTTATAGTAAGTCGAAATGCATCTTGTTGTGTATGGACTTACAATAGAGACACGGCCTCTGACCAAGGGCCCTGTCTATTTAATAAGACTATTGACAATACTGGACTAAATAAACATAGCCCTGCACTCAAAAAATATCAAGATCTGATGTAAAGACTTAAATAAAGACCTAGGCAATGTTGAGTTGTGGAAGTACAGGAATAAACTTTGTTTATGCATAGTGCAGTGGCTCTAGAAATTTCAGGAAGACTTTACATATATATGTCATCTGAGTCTAAAAAGATACAGAAAAGTTTTCCAGACAGGGAAGGTCATTTCTGTCAGGTTGAATACAATGGGCAAAGTATTAGACACTAGCTCATGATAGGAGGGAGAAAACTATATGCAGAAATGCGGTGGAAAGGCATCTCAGGCTCCACTGAAGCTTTGACTGAACACATTAGTGCCCATAATCAACACTGCAAACACTAGCTCACTTGTCATCTATAGTGCTATTCAATCTAAGTTTTCTAGGCCAACATATGACCCAGCTATCTCTGCCTTTGCTATACTGTGTTTTTATGAAATCAGTTTACTTCCTTGTGGGTAACTGTTCAATCCAATAAAGAAAGACCCTCATCTTCAGAGACCCCAGTGCCCACAGGCACTCACCAGTGAAAAGCAACCTGAATTTCCATGCTAATGGGTTGGAAGAATTAATATTGTGAAGAATCACAATACCACCACCAAAAGCAATCTACAGATTCAATGCAATTCCTATCAAAATTTCAAGAGAAAAAAATTTAAGATGCATATGGAAACAAAAATTCTGAAATATCCAAAGTAATCATAAGAAAAAATGCCAGGCTCCCAGCTACACAACAGGATTATGGCAATAAATATGGTATAGTGTAGGCACTAAAATAAACCAATGAAGCAAAACAAAGGACTTAAGCCCATGTAGCTACAGCAACAAGATTTTTTGTGAAGATGTCAAAAATATACATTGGAGGAAAGACAGTTTCTTCCACAAATGATGCTAGGAAAACCGATCATCAACATGCAAAAACATGAAATAATATTTCTATCTCTCATTCTGAATGTAAGTTAGTTCCAAATGAACCAAAGATGCTCATATAAGGCCTAAAACACTAAAACTGATAGAGGAAAAATTAGGGAACATACATTGGTTCCTATTCAGTTAATGGTGAGGCAGACAGGGCCACTCTGAGTAGGATTCATTATAGTCACTTAAAATTACTGCCAACAACTGGCAAACAGGATGTCAGGAAACTAAAAAGCTTCTGCACAGAAAAGGAAACAATCACCAGAGTGAAGAAGCAGCCCATGGGTGGGTAAAAATTCTTTTGTAGTTACACATCTGACAGTGAAATTCCTAAATTAAAGTTAATCACATTTCTAGAAACATTAAATTGTATTGGCTCAGGTCCTGCTCTTATCCTCAAAGTGATAATATAAACTCATTTCAAATTTATCAGACTTTATTTTGGTACCTAGATGCCAAAGCAACATCTAGGAGTGTAATTTGTGTTCTTAAACACTTTTTTGGTGAAATTAAATAAGCTCACATTATTGCAAAGTACTCATGTAATGTACTCCACAGATATGGTCACCACTGGTTAAAGCCCATTCAACAATCTCTGTATGCCTCCAAATCTAAAGAATTGATCCTCTGAAAGAGAAAGATATCTTTTGTGCCCAATAGAAAGGACTTTGTCACATTCTCTTAACAATTAGTAGACAATAAAATTCCAATGGGTGATTCTTTGATCCATTTCTCATATTTTAAGTCACAAATTATCCCAGAAGGCAGATAATTCTTTCCAACTGGAAGACTTGAACTGATAGTTCTTAAATCTTCTGGAAGCAAATGACCTTTAGAAAAAGAACACTAAGCCAAGGTTTTTAGATCAAGGAGAAAATGGTAAAATGAATTATACAACTTACACTCGAGATCTATGTAACTTGATCATACAAATACCCAGAAGTAGACTATATGATCACTGTCTTCCACTCATACTTTAGTTTTTGACAAGTTTTTGCCATCTTGAAAAGTCTTTTAAATATATATTATTTGTTCTGTTCTGTATAGAATTATCTAGGTTTACTAAAATATTCTTACAGATTTAGTTATTGCTTATATTACACTAACTTGGATTGCCTTACATCACCAACCCTTCAGATGAAAGTCTGATAAAGATTCATCTAAACATTCAAGGAGTCATTACACAAAGCCCTTCTAGTTCCTAATACATACCTACAGTGTTAACATCAAACCTAAGCATAAAAATCCTATTGAACTGCATAAGACTAAAAGAGATCACTATCCAATGTTTTCTTCTATATGAAGAATATAGATTATTTTAAAGACATAAACATCAAAGAGAAAAATATGTGACCAACAAAAGAAGAGAAAGAGATATGAGGGACATTAAGTGTTCAATGGGATTAAATGCATTATATGCATGTGTGAAAATGTCATGATGAAATTTTATACATACAATACACACTAATAAAATATAAAGGCCTTTAATCTCAGCACTTAGGAAGCAGAAGTATGCAGATCTCTCTGAGTTGGAAGCCATCCTGACCTATATAATGAGTTCCAGGACAGCCAGGACAAAGCAGAAAAACAATGTCTTGAAAAACAAACAAAAAATAAAAGTGAATGCTGTTGTCAATAGATTTCAGAATCATAACAAAGAAAGGAACAAATATTGAGGCTATATTTTCTGTAGTATCCCACCTTCCCAAAGAAAGAGATAACTGTCATGTGACTCTTCTGGAAACTCTATCTCCTAACAGCTCTGTAATCAGATCTCATCTTCTATGAGGGAACAAAACCATCCTTCATTATCTACATTTTACATATATAGAGAGAGTAATCAATAGAGACTTTGTTGTACTCAGCATCACTATACCTCATGCCGTGTCTCATTGAAGTTCATTCTCAAGGATTCAAAACAAAGTTACTATAGGTCATTCTGAAAATCATTCAAAACAATCACAGATTTGCCTTTTCTCAGTGGTTTTTATAGATGAAGAGTAAGTTAAGATGTGATCATTAATTAAGTAATGACTTCTCATGTCCAAGCTTTAGTAAATAATTCTACCACTGAAATACAATTAGGCAATTGAGTAGATTTTGTTGTGAGTAGGTTTTCCTGGTAGCCTGGACCCACAGCAGCGCCAGCCCCAAATAACACACCGAGACTCTGTATTTGATATAATGCTGTTGGCCAGGTACTAGTTTCTTATTGGTTAGCTCGGTCTTAATTATTAACCCATTTCTATTAATCTAAGTATTTCCACGTGGTCTCATCTTACTGGAGAGTTGGCCCAGACCTCTCTTCTCTCCAATCTCCCCATGCTGACTCCTCCTTACTACTTTCTTTTTCCTCCTTGTCTTCTAGTCCCACCTATCTTGCTTTCCTATTGGCCAGCAGTGCTTTATTCATTAACCAGTATGAGAAACATATTTACAGAATGACATCTCCCATCAATATTTCACTTTTTCTTGTCTTTCATTTCACGACATCTGTGTTACTCCAAATACTTCACATTGAATTTTGATGAACATAATGACCATGTAGAACGGGTCAATTTTAAGTTTAAAGTGACAGCCACCTGTCTCTCTGAGGTAGACTAGACAAAATCCTAGGACATGTTTTTCTTCTGGGTTTGAAGTTTGGTGATCATGGCTTCATAGCACATAAATCTCTTATTGTTTATGAATATCATGTGTGTGAGATACAGTGTCTCCTGAGTCTTACATAATGCTTCACAGCCATTGATAGCTACATCAAGTAATCTAAGCCATCATTTAAGAAGAGAAATAAGGTCAGACACTAGTCCTATTCTGGCTAGAGTTCTGACTGACATAAGGATGTAACCAACAGGCCTAGATCAGCTTCAGTGGGAGACACAAACCTCAGCCAGGAAACAGTATCAGAGTGAGGCCTGAACCTCAGGCCCAGAAATAAGAAGCAAACTCTGAGTGAGACGACTGTATCAGTTTCCAGCAGTAGCTTTCAGAAACTATTGCAAGAATTTCCACTGTCAAAAAGCAACCATGTGCCAACAAGCATCTACTGCCATTTCTCAATTGTAGATACCCCACTACTACATTGACCACTGGACTCTCACCTCTATCTTCACCTAGAGGAGCAATCTCCAGAGCTCTGGCCCCACCTCCATTGGGAGGAATGTCCACCAGAGTTGAAGCCCCACCTGCACCTCAAGAAACTGCCATCTGAGCATTGAGCCCACTTTCACCAGGAGGATCATTCACTGAAGGCTCTTTTATGCCTGTGCCTAAAGGATCTGTTAGTGGAGCCACAGCATCCAACTATACCAAATGGAGAAAGAGAGACCCCCTGAAGTACAAACTCCACCTATACTGATTAAAGGAAAAGATGGATAGACAACTAGGTAAGAATGCATCAACAAAATAAAAAGCAAAACGGCACCACTAGAAACTAGAAACAGAATACAAGAGAAAGAAGACAGAATTTTAGGCATTGAAGATACAATAGAGGAAATAGATTCATTGATCAAAGAAAATTTTAAATTCAACAAAACATACAGTAAATCTGGGACACCATGAAAAGACTGAACCTGAGAATAATAGGAATAGAAGAAGGAGAAAAAGTATAAATCAAAGACACATAAAATACATTCAACAAAATCATAGAAGAAAACTTTCTCAACCTAAAGAAGGACATGCCTATAAAAGTACAAGAGGTTTACAGAACACCAAATAGACTGGACCAAAAAAAAAAGACCCCTTGCCACATAATAATCAAAACAATAAACATATAGAATAAAGAAAGAAAGAAAGAAAGAAAGAAAGAGCTGCAAAGGAGAAATACCAAGTAACATATAAAAACAGACCTATCAGAATTACACCTGACTTCTCAATGACAACAATTAAAGTCAGAAGGTCCTAGACAGACATTATGCAGACACTGAAGAACCACAGATGCCAGCACAGACTACTTTATCCAACAAAGCTTTCAATAACAATACATGGGGAAAACAAGATATCCCATGATAAATCCAAATTTAAACTCAGCCCTACAGAAAGTACTAGAAGGAAAATGCCAACCCAAAGAATTCAGCTACATCCACAAGGACATAGGCAATAGATGAGCAACAAATCCCATCAAAGGGAATTGAACACACAATGCCAACACCAACAGCAAAAACATAAATAACTGGAACTAGCAATCATTGGTCATTAATATCCATTAATATAAATGGTCTCAATTGACCTATAAAAAGACACAGGCTAATAAATTGGACTTAAAAAAAAACACACACAATCTATCCCTCTCTACATTCATTCAAGAAACATACCACATCCTCACAGACAGACGCTGCCTCAGAGTAAAAGGTTGGGAAAAAATTTTCCAATCAAATAGGCCTAAGAACCAAGCTGGTGTAGCTACCCTAATATCTAACAAAATGAACTTCAAACTAAAATCAGTCAAAAATATGAAGAAAGGTACTTCATATTTATCACAGGAAAAAAAAATCCATCAAGAGGCAATCTCAATTCTGAACATCTATGCCTCAAATACAAGGGCTCCTGCATTTATAAAAAGAACCATTACTAAAGCTTAAATCACAAATCAAACCCCACACACTAATAGTGGAATACCGCAACACCCCATTTTAACCACTGGGCAGGTCTGCCAGACAGATGCTTAACAAAGAAATAAGGGAACTAACAGATGTAATGACTCAAATGGGCTTTACAGGCATCTGTAAATGTTTACAGAACATTCCACCCAAACACTTTCTTTTCACCACCTCATAGAAGCTTCTCAAAAATAAACCATATACTCAGTAACAAAGCAAACCTCAACACACACACACACACACACACACACACACACACACACACACAGTGGAATAGCCCACTGTATTCTTTTGGATCACCACAGCTTAAAGTTAGAATTCAAAAGCAACATTAATTTCATGAAAGCCCACAAACTCATGGAAATTGAACAATGATAAAATGAACCACAACTGGTTCAAGGAAGAAAAAGAGAAAGAAATTAAAGACTTCTAAAATTTAATGAAAATGACCACCCAATATACCCAAACTTATGGGACATCATAAAAGCAATGCTAAAAGGAAAGCTAATAGCACTAAATGCCTACATAAAGAATCTGGGAAAATCCACTCTAGTGAATTAACAGAACTAAAAGAGCTAGAACAAAAAGAAGCAAACTCATCAAGAAGGAGTAGAAGGCAAGATATAGTTGAATTCAGTACAGAAATCAATAAAATAGAAGCAAAGTAAACATTACAAAGAATCAATAAGACAAAGAGTTGGTTCTTTGAGAAATTCAACAAACCTTTATCTAAACTAACCAAAAGATAGAAAATATCCAAATTAACAAAATCAGAAACAAAAAAAGGAGGACATAACAACATACACTGAGGAAATCCAGAGAATCAACAGGTCATACTTCAAAAACCTGTACTCCACAAAATTGGAAAACTTTTAAGGAGATGGATGATTTTATAAGTACCACATACCAAAATTAAATCAAGAACAAATAAACAATTTAATTATACCTATAACCCTCAAGGAAATAGAAACAGTTATCAATTGTCTTTCAGAAAAAAAAAAGCCCAGTCCCAGATGGTTTTAATGCAGAATTCAGAATTCTACCAGATGTTCAAAGAACTAATACCAATACTCCTCAAATATTCCACACAATAGAAATAAAAGGAGCATTGCCAAACCCTTTTTATGAGACTAAATTTACCTCAAAACCCAACCATACAAAGACACAACTAAGAAAGAATTACAGACCAATTTTCCTCATGAAAACAGATGCAAAAATACCCAATGGCAAAAGGAATCCAAGAACACATCAGAAATTCATCCTCCATGATCAAGTAGAATTCATCACAGAGATGAAGGGATAGTTCAACGTGTGAAAATCCATCAATGTAATTCACCATATAAACAAAGAAAAAAAATGCAAGATCATCTCATTAGATGCTGAAAAGTCTTCGACAAAATCCAACACCCCTCCATGATAAAGTCTTGGAGAGAAGAGAGATATAAGGAACATATCTAAACATAATAAAAGCAATATACATTAACCCAACAGCCCAAATCAAACTAAATGGAGAGAAAAATCAATGCAATCCCACTAAAAACAGGAAAAAGAAAAGGCTATCTACTCTCTCCATATCTTTTCATTGTGGTACTCAAAGTTCTAGCAAGAATCATAAGAAAACAAAAGGAGATACAATTGGAAAAGAATTCAAACTCTATTTGCTGATGATATGATAATTTACAAAAATGACTCCAAAAGTTCTACTAGAAAACTCTAACTGATAAAAACCTTCAGTAATGTAAGATGTTACAAGATTAACTCAAAAAAAAATCAGTAGCCTTCCTATATGCAGATGATAAATGGACTGAGAAAGAAGTCAGAGAATCATCCTGATAGCCACAAATAACATAAAGTATCTTAGGATAACTCTAACCAAACAAGTGAAAGGCCTGTATGACAAGAATTTAAGACTTTAAAAAAAATTAAAGAAGATATCAGAAATCTCCCATGCTCTTGGATAGGTAGGATCAACATAATAAGATGGCAATCCAAAGCTGGGCAGTGATGTGCACATCTTTTTTTCCCAGCTTGGGAGGTAGATCCAGGTGAATATCTCTGAGTTCGAGGCCAGCCTGGTCTACAAAGCTACACAGAGAAATCATGTCTTGAAAAACATTAGTAGTAATAATAATAATAATAATAATAATAATAATAATAATAATAAAGCAACCCTACCAAAAGTAATCTACAGATTCACTGCAATCCCCATTAAAATCCCAGCACAATTCCTCACAGACTTTGAAAGAATAATATTCAACTTCACATGGAAGAACAAAAAACCCAGGACAGCCAAAACAATAAAGGATCATCTGGAGGCATTACCATCCCTGACTTCAAGCTCTACTCTAGAGCTATAGTAATGAAAACAGCTTAGTATTGGCAGAAAAACTGACAGACAGACCAATGGAATCGAATCAAAGACCCTGACATCAACCCACACACCTATGAACACATAATTTTTTTTACAAAGAAGCTAAAAATGGAAGAAGGAAAGTATATTCAACAAATATTGTGCTGGTATAACTGGAAGTCAACATGTATGGAATGCAAATAGATCCATATCTATTCCCATGCACAAAACTCAAGTTGAAATAGATCAAAGACCTCAATATAAATCCATCCACACTGAACCTCATAGAAGAGAAAATGGAAAATATACTTGGATTCATAGGCACAGAAGACCACTTCCTAAACAGAACACCAGTAGCACAGACACTTAATAAATGGGGACTCCTGAAACTGGGAAGCTTCTGTAAAGCAAAGAATATGGTTGACAAGACAAAACAGCTCCCTACAGAATGAAAAAAGATTTTCACCAACTCCACATCTGACAGAGGGATGATCTCCAAAATATACAAAGAACTCAGTAAACTAGACATCAAATTACCAAATAATCCCATTAAAAAATCGGGTACAGATATAAACAGAATTCTCAACAGAACAATCTTAAATGGCAGAAATATACTTAAGGAAATGTTCAACATCCTTAGTCATCAGGGAAATGTAAATCAAAACAATGCTGAGATTTTATCTTACACCAATCAAAATGGCTAAGATAAAAAAAAAAAAACACTGATGACAGCTTATGCTGGAGAAGATATAGAAAAAGGGGAACACTCCTCCTATTGCTGGAGTGCAAACTTGTACAGCCACTGTAGAAATCAGTATATGGTGGTTTCTCAGAAAAGTAGGGATCAACCTACCTCAAGACCCTGCAATATCACTTTTGGGCATATACCCAAAGGAGGCACATCCACACCACAAGAACATTTGCTCAACTATGTTCATAGTAACATTATTCATAAAAGCCAGATCTTGGAAACAACCTAGATGCCCCTCAACTGAAGAACTGATAAAGAAAATATGGCACATATATACAATGGAGTACTAAGTGGTATGACATCCAAAAATTTGCAGGTAAATTGACAGAATTAGGGAAAAAAATCCTGAGTGAGGTAAGCCAGACCCCAAAAGACAAATACATTACATACTCACTCATAAGTGTATACCAGATATAAAGCAAAAAATACTCAGCCTATAATCCACAACCCTCTTCCAGAACCCTAGAACCCTCTTCCAGAAACAGATGGAAGCAGATGCAGATATCCACAACTAACCAATGGACAGAGCTCCTGGAGTACTATACAAGCGAGGGAGGAGTGATAATATGAACAAAGGGGGCAAGACCATGATAGGAAACCCATAGAATCAGCTGACCTGAGCTAGTGAGAGATCACTGACTCAGATATGACAAGTGGGAAGCTGCACAAGACTAAACTAGACTCCCTTAATATAGGTGGAAATGATGTGACTAGGACAATATATGAGGCCGGCACTGGGTCCAAGATCTAACACTAATGCACAATAGTCTCCATTGGACTTAGTGGAGACCATTCTATGGAAAGATGCCTTGCTCAGCCTAAATACAAGGGTGTGAGGGTGGGAAGGTGCCTTGATTCTGCCTCAACAACATGATAGGACAGATCTGGTAGATTTCTAGGAGAGGCCTTGCCCTCTGAGGAGAAGATGGGAAGTGGGAGGGGGAAAGTGAGTGGAGTGAAAGGAGAGGAGGGAGGAGAAACTGGGATTGGAATGTAAAAAATAAATTAATAAAAAATGTTTTTAAAAAAAAGATTAACCAACAGGATACAACAGCGGTGCAGATCTGAGGCTGCTTTCATTCAAGAAATGAAACTATACTAAATTCATCAAAACCAAATCCTTTCTTCTTTCCTGAAAGGCTGACTTTCCAATCCCAACTCAAAAATAATAAAAAGTGTAATCGTTCTTTCTCTAGCAAAATGTTATTTTTTTTAATAATTTTTATAAAGTATCTCACTTTTTTATACTAACTACACTACAGTTATTGTTAGTTGAGAATAAAGTTTACTAAAATTCAAATAAGGATATCTAGCAGGCAAATAGAGGATTTTGGCCTAGATGGAGAATTACTTCCTTAAATGTAGAATGAAGAAGAGTAGATATCATGAGATAGACACTCTCAGACCATTTCCATGGTTGGCATATACCTTTGGGCATATATTGTCATATACCCAGCACTTCCATTTTCTGTTATGATATGACCCTGACACTGATGGGTTAAGGCCCCCTAGCATGAAATCAATCAAAAGTGGTAGCTATGTATAGGCAGTAGATCACAGTGAATGGAAAGAAAAAATATGTCTATATTTAGCCTTGCTGCTCCAGCAAAGCTATCTGATTAAAAATAACCAAAGAGGAATAAGTAAGGAGTGACAGTAACTCCTGTTAAGATATATCAGCAAGTTCATTAATTTGACAGAGTTTATCTGATAAAAACAATAGCTAGGAGTAAGCTTAAAACTTTTTAGTATAGGCCAGGCAATGGGGAAACACCTATAATCTCAACACTTGGTTAAGTAGAGGCAGGCAAAATGCTGAGTTTAAGGCCAACCTGGTCTACAGATTGAGTGCGTTCCAAGAAATTCAGGATTATATAGAGAAACTCTCTCAAAACCAACAAACATTTTAGTACAGATGAGTAGTCAACACAGAAAGAGAACTTGAAAATAACTCTGCTATCAACATTGCAAACAAAGTGACAAAAGGAAAGCAATCAAAAGCCATTCACACTGCAGCTCTCCAACAATCTAGAGCTCTACTATTAATTAAACTGGATATGTATCTATTGCTAATCATAACCTTTATTCTTGGTGGATTATAAAGCTAATTTCTTCACTTTTATATTTCAATGATCTTTGTAAGAGAATTGGCATACATTTCAAACTAATTATTTCAAAGTATTAATGATTTCTTATGTCACAATAAAGCCAGAAAAATATTTTACATAAATATTATAAACATACTTTTTTAAAAATTGACATGTAAGACTTCATATAAGTTAATATGGAGAAATCTAAAATTTCATTAACATTGTTAACATGAAGTGTAGAAAAATAATTTACATGAAATTAAAAAGTTAAGGAAAATTACTAGTACACCATTATTCATAATCATCAGAGTTAATTATAAAGTTAATTATAAAATTGCAACACTCTAGAAAGCATTTGAACTTACAATGCTCAAGAATAATAAAGAAAACTACATTCGGAGAAGTGCTACCTAAACCTCTACAGAAATAATTTACCAGGATTAAGAATCACCTCAACAATTGCCTTTGCATGAATACTCCTCCAAGAAAATATTTTAAAAGCCAATTTATAAAGCTATCAGTGAGATTTTACATATTTAGGATGGTATGGCTGTAGCAGATCATTATTTAGAAGGGCAAAGATTCACACAATATCCCAAATCACAGAATAGCTGCTATAATTATAGAGGACTGAATATTTGACACTATAGATGCTTAAAGCTTTTGATTACTACTGTGACTTAATAAAGAGCTAACTGGGCAATAGCTAGGCAGAAAGAGATTAGGTGGAAGAGCCAGACAAAGAGAATGCTGGGAAGAAAGAAGATGGAGTCATGAAGAGACATAGAACAAAGGAAAATGAACATGCTGTGTTAAAGAAAAATACTGAGAGGGCTGGACAGATGGCTCGGTGGTTAAAAGCACTGGCCGGTCTTCCAGAGGTCCTGAGTTCAGTTCCCAGCAACTACGTGGTGACTCACAACCATCTGTAATGAGATCTGATGCCCTATTCTGGCCTGCAGGCAGAACACTGTAAAATAAATAAGTAAATAAAACTTTTGAAAAGGGGGAATACTGAGCTATGTGGTAGAACATAGATAAGAAATATGAGTTCATTTAAGTTGTATTAGCTAGTTATATGTATGAGCTATTGGCTGAGCATTTATAATTACTAAGTCTTCATGTTTTTTTTTAAATTGGGGAGCCTGAGAACCTGATGAAAAACTTCATCTACAGATCATTTTCTGTATTTTAGATTTTTTTTTTTTTTTACATTAGCACCTCTGCCTACATTGCAGAAGTGGAAAGCTAACATTTCTGGACTCCTTGCAACTAGGATGCAGGTATATGATTTCAAAAATCACTAAAGAATTGAACAAGAAATGGGGAGAAGTAGAAAGCTTCAGTACCTGGGGGACAGAATCTCCATAAGACTGTGAGGGACTCACTCCATTCATCTATGATGGTAATGCACAGAGGAAGATGAGTAAATTTGAAGGAAAATCTTTCATTTCCAAATAGACTTCCCTAAACATCTAATTCCAGATAAAATAATGGATGCCAAGGCAACAAACGGCCCTTAAATTGATCAGGAATAATCATAACTATTCAGTGTTAATTCCAAAACTGGACTATCCACTCATTTCAGTCTCTGAATTACCATGATCTTATTCATTGAAATACACTAGTTCATTTATAAGCAGCTGAAGTATTTCATGAAAATTAACTGATAATGATGTTCTTTAAGATAAGTCAGTAATAGTTGAGAGAGTAAAAGAGAAAACTAGGTATTGAGCACCTCCTATATGGAATTAATAATCACTGGACCTGTCACCTGTATCTTCTCATTATCCTCAAATTGTCCAATGGATAAATACTGATTCATGTTCCAAATAAAATTTAAGAACTGAAGAATTTCCAAATAATCTGCTAGTAGTAATAACTGTAGTGGTAAGATCTTAATACCTCATCCTCTCAGTAACAATTATGTCTATTTTCAAAATGAAAAGGGAAGAATAAAAAGCTATGATATGGTAGAGACAAAATATCAACCTTGGTTCAACTGATGCTACACAGGGACTTCTGGCATTCATGTTTTTCAGTGTAAAATGCATGTAATGGTGCTGGTAGTTTTTATTATTACTACTATTTCAGGTAAAATCTGCCTGGTATAAATACATTTCCTTTAGAGTCTAATATTCTACCTTCTAAATTACAAGTTGAAACTGTTAGATATACCCATTTACTTAATAATAAAAAATACTTATTAGAGTTTTTGCCCTTGGGCATTGCTATAGCCTCAATTTGAGATTAAAGACATACTTATTCAAGATTATATTGAAACTGCACAGGAATAGTAAAATAATAGATTGCAAAGGAACCTAATGTTGAACTACCCTTCACTTTCCATGCTAACTAAAATGCAAATGAGATCTAGTTAATAATTTATTAATTTGCCTCACCAATATTTGATAAATATGTACTAAATAGTCTTAAATCAATAATTTGCTGTAAATAAAAGAATGTTTGATACACAAAGAGCCACACAATCAAGTGCAATGTCCCTGACTGACACATTGATTTGCATTAACATAAACTAGCACTTATATGAGATTCCACAAGGATGCCTACAGTGCTGGTTCCTGCATGAATGGCTTACATTTCAGCACACAGATAACTTCAACACAAGAACCAAGAATACAAGAGAAAGGTTTTTTAAAAAGACCTCCATTAATACTTCTGCAGATAACAAAGCATGATAGTCAAAACATTTCAAAGTTCAGTATTTCTAAAGTTTGGATCTCAATTCTACATCATTGCTATCTGTGTGACCTTGAGTTAATTATATAATCTCTCTGAACTCTAATATGGTGTAACAAAAATGATTTTTGTAGATAGTTCATGAGATGTGAAGATTAAGATTTTTTAGCACTTAGAAGAAGACATAGTACATAAAAATCACTATGCAAACATTAATACAACTAGCATTTGCCATCAAAAGACAAGAGTTCATGGAGCTATACAAACAGATCTGTTATTATGTTCAAATGTTATTATATCAGAATGTATTTCAGAATATTTATTTCAACTGATATGAACTTTGGGAAATGGAAGTATTTTGCATATATTGTGACTGCTTATAGGTTGACTAGGGCAACAGAGAAAGCACAGGCAAACCTGAGTTTGAATCCCCCATGTATGGCTTAGTACAGATAAGCCATAGCACACGTAGAGCAAGGACTGAGGAAGTGCACAATGACATTAAATGCTGAAAGAATATTGGACTGAAAGGGAGGGTTGCAGTAAGAGAATGAGCAAAGTGTTAAGACTTTTCTTGAAAATGTGATCACACTCAGGCTGGAGGAAAACGTATGTTTGGGCTGTGCGCTGCTCTCTGCAGGTTCATCTCTACCACCTTGCTAAAGGAGGATCATAAGAATAGAAAGATCTTTCTATTCTTTCAGAAACATGCTTCTGTCTAAGTGAAAAAGGCAGGCTCTTCTGTAGATTGATGGGTCTAATACTGGTCACTATGTTCACTATTATGTATATCCAGGCTTGTAGCAAATACCTAAAATATAAATGGCATTCAATGAATAATGAGTAAATCTTATATCTTTGTGTTTATTCATGAGTTTTTTTCTATAGAAGTATGGGTACCTTAATGAATGCATAAAAGTGGAAGTCAGGGAACAACCTCAGGTGTCAGTACTTGCTTTTTCCTTGACTAAGACAGGGACTTTTGTTGTTTTTTTCCACCAAGGATTCCAGGCTAGTTCCATGGATCATCTTGTCTCCGACTCCCCTCTCACTACCAAAATGATGAGGTTACAGACAGGTGGTATCACACTGGCTTTCATAAGGATTTTGAAGATCAAACTATGGTCCTCACCTCTGGCAACTTTATTTTGGTTGTCCCATCAAAGTTCATTTTATCTGTTAGTGGGTTGGATCTGTCATATTTTCCTATATTGCTATACAATGCCTCCTATATTACTATTCAATGCCCCCTATACTACTGTACAATGTCCCCCATATTACTATACATTGTCCTACTATATTACTATGCAATATCCCTTTTATTACTTTACAAAATTCCCCCACATTACTCTACAAAATATGACTTAGAGATGTTTAAGAGACTCTGAGATCATAAGTATATAGAATACCAGAAAGAAGTTTGGGCTGATGTGTGTGCTGAAGTTTTTGTTAACCAACTAACTGAAGGTTCAAAGAAAATGAGAGGTTGATTCTCATTTTTTTCAGTTTATTGGAATGTAGATTGTTGATTAGAAACTATATTAAATATGATCTTTACCTATCCAAGAGTTAGAACCACAGCAAGTCAGTAAGGCACCAAAAGAGTAAAGATTTTTTTCTGTTCAAAGCATATCTCTTTAGATTTTTAAGTTACTATTTCCTGGGATCATTCTCTCAACATCAAGATTTTCTAACTATTATATTAAAATAGTTTTCAGTCATACTTATTTAAAACCAGGTTTCTCTTAAAAAATACTTTTTGTGGAGCAACTCTGAACAAAGGAGACCGGCCTCTCCACGCGGGACCACCTGTAATTTCCACCTGCTTGGTCTCTGACCCCCACCTCCAGTCCTCTGCTGGAGTCCTGGGCCCCTCCCAGAGATTCACCTATCTCTGCTAGTCCACTCTGAGTTCCCGAAGGCAAGATCCTTGACCCCCAAAGCAAGGCCTCTGCTAAAGAAAGAGGCCTCAGGCAGAGAGTGCCAATTCCCACTAAGATCTGACTACTAGTGCAGAAACATCCCAACTACCAGCCCAGCTTTTGTCCTCTTCCCTCAGCCATTGGCTAGAGCCATTGGCTAGAGTCCACACTACTTCGGGGGAATTCTCAGAGTGAATCTGAAGACAAGAGACCTGCCTATCCACGCAGGACCAACTGTAATTTCCACCTGCTTGGTCTCTGACCCCACCTCCAGTCCTCTGCTGGAGACCAGGGCCCCTCCCAGAGATCCGCCTATCTCTGCAGGTCCACTCTGAGTTCCCTCCAGCAAGAACCTTGATCCCCAAAGCAGGGCTTCTGCTAAAGAAAGAGGCCTCAGCAGGAGAGTCCCAGTTTCCAGTGAGATCAGACTATCCTGCAGAAACTTCCCAAGTTTCAGCTCAGGCTTTGTCCTCTTCTGCCAGCCATTGGCTAGAGCCATTGGCTAGTGGCATCTTCTACTGGATCCTCAGCCCTGACCCCATCCCTGGGTCCCTGTCTACGGAGAGACCTCCTATAGAGGACCACCCAGAGCTACAGATATTGAATCTCTGACCCACATAAGCCCACCAGGGAAGTAGCATAGAGAGAGGGGGAGACCCCACCAACACCTACTGGAACAAGCTATGGGAAGACAGCAACACAAGAAACACCTAAAAACAGAAGGACAAGCATGACACCACCACAATCGAGGGAATCTACACCAAGAAGAATGGAACACAACAACAAAGCAGAGGAAGCAGAAGGAAACAACTTAAAAATTACCATCATAAAAATGATAGAGGCCCTCAAAAAAGATGTGAGAAAATCCCTTAAAGAAATGGAGGAAAAAAACAAACAAAAAAGTGGAAGAAATGAACAATTTCTTTAAGGAAAGTAAAGAAAATACAGAAAGCCAAGAAAAAACAATTAAGCAGGTGAAGGAAATTGTTCAGGACCTGAAAACTGAAATAGAGAAAATAAAGGCAACACAAACTGAAGGAATGCTGGAAATTGAAAAGCTGGGCAAAAAATCGGGAACTACAGACACAAGCATATCTAACAGAATTCAAAAGATGGAAGAGAAGATAAATTAGAAGAAATAGATTCATCGAGCAAAGAAAATCATAAATCCAACAAATACTTAACACGAAACATCCAGGAAATGTGGGACACCATGAAAAGGCCAAACCTAAGAATAATAGGCATAGAGGAAGGTGAGGAAGCCCAGCTCAAAGGTGACAAAAACATATTCAACAAAATCATTGAGGAAAACTTTCCAAATCTGAAGAAGGACATGCCCATGAAAGTACAAGAAGCATACCAAACACCAAATAGCCTGGACCAAAGAAAAAAGACCCCTCGACATATAATAATCAAAACACCTAGCATACAGAATAAAGAAAGAATATTAAGAGCAGAGAAGGAAAAAGGACAGGTAACATATAAAGGCAGACCTATCAAAATTACACTTGACTTCTCCATGGAAACCCTCAAGGCCAGAAGGTCCTGGATAGATGTTCTACAAGTATTAAGAGAACACGGATGCCAGCCTAGGCTACTTTATCCAGTAAAACTCTCAATCACTATAGATGGAGAAAACAAGATATTTAAAGACAAAACCAGATTTTCCCAATACATATCTACAAATCCAGCCCTACAGAAAGTATTGGAAGGAAAACTCCAACCCAAGGAAGGTAACTATGCCCACAAAAATGTAGGCAACAGATAATCTAACTACACCAGAAACCAAGGGTAAAGCAGAACTAATATATTCACAATACCACTGACAACAACAAACCTAAATCAAACAAGCATCAACAATCAATGGTCCTTACTCACCATCAACATTAATGGTCTTAACTCACCTATAAAAAGACTCAGGTTAACAGAATGGATACGAAGACAGAATCCATCCTTCTGCTGCATACAAGAAACATGTCTAAGCTTCAAAGATAGACATTACGTCAGAGTAAGGGTTGTGAAAAGATTTTCCAATCAAATGGAACCAAGAAGCAAGCAGGCATGGCTATTCTAATATCTAACAAGTTAGACTCCAAACCAAAATTAATCAAAAGAGATGAAGACGGTCATTTCGTATTCATCACAGGAGAAATCCATCAACACAAAATCTCAGTTCTGAACAATATGCTCGTAATACAAAGTCACCCACATTCGTAAAAGAAACACTACTAAAACTCAAAGCTCATATAAAACCTCACACACTTATAGTGGGAGACTTCAATACACCACTCTCAACACTAGACAACTCAACAAAAAACAAAAGAACTAACAGAAGTTATGTCTCAACTGGGGTTAACAGACATCTATAGAACATTCCATCCAAAGACAAAAGAACATACCTTCTTCTCTGCTCAACATGAAACCTTCTCTAAAATCAACCACATACTAGGTGGCATAACTAACCTGAAAAGATACAACAGAATAAGAATAGTACCCTGCACCTTATCAGACCACCATGTTTAAAATTGGGATTCAACAACAACACAGCAACAGCAGAAAACCTACAAACTCATGGAAACTCAACAATGTGCAATTGCACCACTCCTGGGTCAAAGAAGAAATAAAGAAAGAAATTAATGACTTTCTAAAATTCAAGGAGAATAAGGACACAACATACCCAAACTTTTATAGGACACCTTGAAAGCAGTTTTACAAGAGAAATTCATTGCACTAAGTGCCCATTTGAAGAGAACAGAGGATAGCCACATAACAGAATTAACAGAGCAACTGAAAGCCTTAGAACAGAGAGAAGCTAACTCACCCCGTAGGAGTAGACGCCAGGAAATAATCAACTTGAGGGCTGAAATCAACAAAATAGAAACCAGGAAAACAATACAAAAAATTAATGAAATGAGGAGTTGGTTTTTTGAGAAAATCAACAAGATAGACAAACCTTTATCCAAATTAACAAAAAAGCAAAGAGAGAACATGCAAATTAACAAAATCAGAAACAAAAAGGGGAACATAACAATGGACACAGAGGAAATTGAGACAATTTTCAGGTCATACTTTGAAAATCTGTATTCCACAAAATTGAAAATTCAAAGGAAATGGACAAATTTCTGGATAACTATCACTTACCAAAATTAAATCAAGAACAGACAAACAACTTAAATAGACCTATAACCCACCATGAAATAGAAGCAGTCATCGAAAGCATTCAAAACAAAAAAAGTCCAAGGCCAGATGGATTCAGTGCAGAATTCTACCAGACATTCAAGGAAGAACTAATACCAATACTCCTCAAACTTTTCCACAAAATAGAAACAGAAGGTTTATTGCCAAACTCTTTATATGAGGCCACAATAACCTTGGACCCAAGCCTCACAAAGTCACAACTAAGAAAGAAAACTACAGACCAATATCTCTGATGAACATCAATGCCTCAATAAAATCCTGCAAACCGAATTCAAGAATGTTAGGAACTAGCAGCCAGCTGACCCCCGCCCCCAACAATGGGCAAGAAGCTCATGGCCATGTCATCCCTACTTCAGCCTTACCTGGCTGCCAGAGGACTCAGTTAAGAATGCACAAGCCCCCTTTTAAAGCAAGAGCGCCAAGTGAGTCTCTCTCTCCCTGGTTCCTCTCTCTGGTTTCTCTCTTGCCCCCTCTTGCTCTCTCTCTCTGCCACCCCTGCTCTCTCTCTGTGTCTCTCTGTCTCTCTCTCTGTCTCTCTCTCTACTGCTTTCGGTTGGCCAACAGCTACCCCATCTTTCTCTCCCTTCTCTCAATAAACTCCACGTGGGTGCTAGGTCTCGTGTTTGTGTTTCTTAGGCTGCAGCAAAAGAACAACAAAGAATACATCAGAGAAATCATCCACCATGACCAAATAGGCTTCATCCCTGGATTGCAGGGATGATTTAACATACGAAAATCTATCAACGTGATCCACCATATAAACAAACTGAAAAAGAAAAATCATATGATTATCTCCCTAGATGCTGAAAAAGACTTTGACAAAATTCAACACCCTTTTAAGATAAAGGTCTTGGAGAGGTCAGGGATAACAGGAACATAACTAAACATAATAAGAGCAATATACAGCAAACCAACTGCCAACATCAAACTGAATGGAGAGAAACTTAAGCCAATTCCTCTAAAATCAGGAACAAGACAAGGCTGCCCTCTCCATATCTCTTCAATATCGTACTAGAAGTTCTAGCTAAAGCTATAAGAAAACAAAAGGAGAGCAAGGGAATCCAAATTGGAAAGGAAGAAGTCAAACTGTCTCTATTTGCAGATGATACGATATTTTACATAAGTGAACCAAAAAACTCTACCAGGGAACTCCTATAGCTGATAAACACCTTCACCAAACTAGCAGGATACAAGATAAACTCAAAAAAACCAGTAGCCCTACTTTTTTCAGACAACAAAAGACAGAGAAAGAAATCAGAGAAACATCACCCTTTACAACAGCCACAAGCAACATAAAGTATCTTGGTGTAACACTTACCAAACAAGAAAAAAGACCTATATAATAAGGAATTTGTGGCTCTAAAGAAAGAAATTAAAGAAGATACCAGAAAATGGAAAGATCTCCCATGCTCTTGGATAGGCAGGATAAACGTAGTAAAAATGGCAATCTTGCCAAAAGGAATCTACAGATTCAATGTAATCCCCATTAAAATCCCACCACAATTCTTCACTGACCTTGAAAGGATAATAATCAACTTTATATGGAAAAACAAAGGACCCAAGATAGCCAAAACAACCCTATACAATAAAAGAACTTCAGGAGGCATCACCATTGCTGACTTTAAGCTCTACTACAGAGCTATAGTTCTGAAAACAGCCTGGTATTGGCACAAAAATAGACAGGTAGACGAATGGAATTGAATTGAAATCCTGATAAAAACCCACACACCTATGAACACCTGATTTTTGACAAAACAGCTAAAATTATACAATGGGGTGAAGACAGCATCTTCAACAAATGGTGCTGACACAATTGGATGAGGGTGTGTAGAAGACTGCAGATAGACCCATGTCTGTTGCCATGCACAAAACTCAAGTCCAAATGGATCAAAGACCTCAACATCAATCCAGCCACATTGAACCTCTTAGAAGAGAAAGTAGGAGGTACTCTTGAAGAAATTGGTATAGGAGACTGCTTCCTGAACATAACTCCAGGGGCACATACACTGAGATCAACAATTAATAAATGGGACCTCTTCAAACTTAGAAGCTTCTATAAGGTAAAGGACACAGTGGACAAGACCAAGCGGCAGCCTACAGACTGAAAAGATTTTCACCAATCCTATATCCGACAAAAGGCTGATCTCCAAACTATACAAAGAACTCAAGAAACTAGTCAACAAAACACCAAATAACCCTATTAAAAAATGGGGTACAGAACTGAAGAAAGAATTCACAATAGAGGAAATCAAAAAGGCTGAATGACACTTAAGAAAGTGCTCAACATCCTTAGCTATGAGGGAAATACAAATCAAAACAACTTTGAGATACCATCTTACTCCTGCCAGAATGGCTAAAATTAGAAACACCAATGACGACTCATGCTGGAGAGGATGTGGAGAAAGGGGAACACTCCTCCACTGCTGGTGGAAGTGAAAACTCATACATCCATTTTGGAGAACAGTATGTTGGTTCCTCAGGAAATTGGGAATTAATTTACCACAGGACCCGGCAATGCCCCTCTTAGGCATATGCCCAAAGGATCCACATCCATGCAACAAAGACATCTGTTCAACTATGTTTATAGCAGCACTATTTGTAATAGCAAGAACCTGGAAGCAACCTAGATGCCCCTCAATTGAAGAACGGATAATGAGGATGTGGCACATCTATACAATGGAATGCTACTCTGCAGAAAAAAAATAATGGTATCTTGAAATTCACAGGCAAGTGGATGGCACTTGAAGAAACCATCCTGAATGAGGTAACCCAGTCACAAAAAGAGGAACATAGTATGTACTCACTTATATATGGATTTTAGACCCAGATCAAAGGATCACCAGCCTATAATTCACACCACCAGAGGAACAAGGATACAAGGTGTATTCTAAGAGATTCATATATAGTCCCTCACAAAAGCAGTAAGGGACAAGTCCCCCAGGGCACAGGGGAAGTGGGGGGGGCAGCAAATGGAGAGAGAAGTAGGAGAAAACGAGGGGGAGGAAAGGAAAACACGTGCGGCCAGGAAGATTGAACCCGGTTAGGAATAGAAGATAGGAAAGAGAGAGACAGAGAGAGAGAACATAAAAGAGGGAGCCAACATTGGTTTGAAGATAAAATTGAACACAAAGAAAGGTCTAGAGAACTACAAGACTGCTCCCAACTAACAATTTGAGCTTCCGTGGAAAGGCTATCATAAATGCCCTTCCCCGAGAGTGAGATCAACAACTAACTTCTCCATGGAGCCCTCAACTAATGCCTGCTGGAAACAGGAGCAAACACCCATACGTAAACACTGAGTTGAACTAGAACCCAGATGCAGATGGAGAGGACAAGACCAGGCGGCAGAAACACATAGAGACAGCTTACCTGAACAAGGAGGAGCTAACGGGCCACCAGACTGATAGCTGGGAAGCCATCATGGTACTGACTCAGGCCCCCCTGAATATGGGTCTCAGCCAGAAGGACTGAGCAGTCTAAGGGACCTCAGATATTGGAACGAGGATGTATCCCTGGTGGACAAAAGGGCCTTGCTAACACATCCCCCATGGAGGGATAACTGCCTTAATCTAGAGACAGGAGAGAAGCCCTAGTCCCTACTTCACATGACCTGTCAGATCTACATGACCCCAACTGGATGGCATTCCCCTACATATGGAATTGGGGTTGGGGGTGGGAACGGAGTGTACTTAGGGTGCATGTGAGAGGGCAGAGAGGGTAAAAGGGAGGGAGGGAAAGAGGGAGGGAGGTAGAGGGAGCTGGGATCGACATGTAAAATAATAAATTAAAAATAAATAAAAAAATAAATAAATAAATGCTTTGACTCCAAAATTTAAGTTCAAGGACAAGTTACTGGGGGAAAAGGATTTCTATTTGTGTTTCCACAGAAAATGAAAAGATGTGGATTCCTTCCAGACTAATGTGGTTTGATCACGCCAGACCGCCTGAAACAGAGTACCAGGTGATCCTACATTCAAAGCAGCTGGACAAAGCAGCCTTGCAGACTACATTCAGGATTTCTGCATCTTCTTAGAATCCCCCATGACAGCGCCCCTTATCAGCAGGAAATATTTTGGAAAGAATGTCGCCCAAATTCCCAAATATTGTCTATAAATGTTTGTTTTCATTTAAATGGACTTGGTTACAAAAAAAATTAAAAAATTTAAAAAAATACTTTTTGTAATTTCCTTTATAAAGTGGAAGGAAATGGAGGAGGAGCAGGGGGATGAAGAGAAGACAGGGAGGAGGAAGTAAAGGAGACAACATTAAGACAAAAATGACTTCAGTGACAAATGCCCCTGTAAGCTCAGACATTTGCAAAATTGGTTTCCAGTTGGTGCTGTTCCAAGAGGTAGCCCAGCCTTGCTAGAGAAAGTGTATCACTGGGAGCAGAGTTTTATAGTTAACAATCTTCTGTCAATGCGCACTATCCCTTTTGTGTCTACAGTGGATGTATGAACTCTCCACTTCTTGCTGCTGACACCATGAGATGTTACTACCTGCCAAGCCTCATCATCTTATTGACTTTTCCATCCCTCTGGAACTGTAATCCCAAAACAAACTCTTTTTTTCTGCAAGCAGTCCTTCCTTGGTCATGAGGTTTTATCAAAGCAAGAGAAAATTTACTACTGTATCCTTTTCCATTATGTAATGCAGTTCTGAATGGAAATTTCCATGCAGACAATTAATCTGTGTGTATCATCTGCACCTAAAAAAGGATATTAACACATCTGTTCCTCATGCACTTTAATCATGATCAAGTTCATGTTACTGTTAGCAAAGAGAATAAAGCAGAATTTCCTGCTCATTAAAGCACACAATACATACACCAGATTTCCATAGGCTTCATAACCTGGTAAACAACAAAACTGTGCTTCCTTTCTTAACTGTGATGAAGAGGAGAGATAAAATAAATACATATATATATATATATATATATATATATATATATATATATGTGCATACAAAGGAGCATTATTCAACTCTAAAGAAAAATGAAATTCCTTAATCCGTAGGTAAATGGATGGATCAGGAAACAATTATTCTGAGAAAGGTAAGCAGAGTCTCAAAGACGAACATTACATGATTAAGTATTGATGCAGAGGGCCTAGCCCACTGTGGGCAGTACCACCCCGAATAGGTGGGCCTGGGTTGTATAAGGGAGGTTGGGTGAGAAAGTCAGAGGGACCAAGCCAGGAAATAGTGCTCCTCTGCTGTCTCTGCTTCAAGTCCTGTCTCCTAGTTCCTGCCCTGCATTCCTATGTTGTGTGTCATTTTGATTGTATTCTCACAAATAAACTTTAGTTAGGATCAGAGGGTGGAACTAGCCACCAGTTAATCACAGACGTTTGGAAGACTGTAGACAGAGTGACAGGAAGTGATTAGGAGGAAGAGAAAGGATCTCAGCCCTTTTGGTGGGAGAAATCAGAAAAGTGAAAGGTCTCTGGTGGCTGCTCTGCTTCTCTGATCTTTCAGCTTTTACTCCGATATCAGACTCCAGGTTTTTATTGATTTAGATTAATTGGATTAACACTTCATTCCTGCCCTGGCTTCTCTCAATGACAAGCTATAACTTTTAAGCTCCAAAATCCCTAACCCCCCCCCAAAAAAGAAAAATAGTCATCTGGTTTATGAAATACAGATACTGTGAATAATATCTTTGTATAAAATTCTCTTAAATTGTGCACTGAATTTTTTTATATTTTTTTAATATTACAGTATATTTTTTTAATATGAAATGAAGCATCTTCATTACTGCCACAATGGACATAAAATGAAGCTTGCTAGTTTTTCTTGCCTTAAACAAGCATTCAGGAGATTAATTAACAAATCAAATATGTATTTATATTTGTGTAACTTATTTTTAATATGGAAAAATAAATACATAGATCTGATACAGGAATATAGTAGCATTATAAATATGGCACCATGTAATAATATGATGCCTTGAAATCCTGTATTCAACAAATCCCACATTGTAAAGTAACATTACTATTTGAGGAAGATGCATGGTAACACGAATGAAGCCAGAATACAAAGATACTTTTGTAAGGAAGGATTCCTATAATAAGAAATAGAGTAGGCATTGACTTTAGCTCAGGGAGCAATTGGCTCAGTTTTATATATGTAAGTAAGGTCATAACAACACTAAATACTTAAAGTAGGCTTTGTTCACATAAAACAAATGCCACCTTTTGCCATATCATACAGAAGATGCTTTTAAGGTATTTTAGTTGTATTTGTCATTACAACTTACTTTAATTTTGTTTAATTTTTCTTTATTTTTCTATGAAGTTTGAATGAAATATTGGGGATTATTAAGTCATAAGGAAAAACAGACAAGATGGTTTTCAGAAATAAAATTATAAAATCATGGGCTGTGAACAAACCTCAGCCATACACCACTCTCCTAGCATGTGTGGGCTCTAGATTCAATCCTCAATGCCACAAAAAGGAGAAAGAGAAATATGAAGCATAAAAAAATATTATTTATGAAATTACACTATTGTATTAAAGGCCTTATAAAGAATATACTAAGATCACAGTGATTTAAAAACATGGAATATAGCTGGACATTGTGGTATATCTTTAATACCAGCAGTTGGGAGACAGAGGCAGGTAGATCTCTGTGAGTTCAAGGCCAGCCTGATCTACAAAGTGAGTTCCAGCACAGCCAGGGCTGTTACACAGAGAAACCCTATTTTGAAAAAAAAAAAAATGTGAAAGAAGCAAGTTACAAAAAAGGAAACCACATTAACAGCCAAATATGAAAATTTTAATAAGATAACTCATAATACTATGACAATATATAGCAGTGGTAATTATTTATAGAAGTGCCACAATCTATACGTTTTTAGTTTTCTACATCTATGTATCTTCATGTTCCACATAACAGATCTTTCTATAATTGGGAACAATATGGATTGATTTTTACCTTTAGGAAATATTGGAAATCATGAGCCTATGAAGAACTTTATTGACAGTTATTAAGCATATCTGTAGGAATTCAAAATGTAGAAAAAGTCAAATCCAAGATGTTAATCATAGAATTGCTTATGCTGATGACAAAATGCAAATAAGCAATTTAATTAATCAGCCTTTTGGAGCTGATGAAGTAGACTGTGATCTCAGTTTAGTGTAATCATTAAAATTTTTGGTTTTGAACACTTTCCAAAGTGCAGATCAAACATTAATTGAACAAAGCTGAATATAAAATATCACGTAGATTTTTTAGAACAATTATCTAAAATAAATACACCTGAAATATGCTAACTAAAAATAGCAATGACAGTAACAAAAGCATAATGATCAAGGAAAGCTCATTTAATATCCTTTACATTCAAATTAACATACACTCATATCCAAAGAGACCCAGAAATATTAGCCATCTCTAGCAAAGAGTAAGTTGGTAAATCCATATATATCTTTAAACATGTTAAGACTTCTAAAATACACTAGAGTGATTGTTTAGTGTTTCTACAGGCTGCAAACTCCCTGTGATGGAAACCAGAAAGAATAGGAACGATCTATAATAAGGTCTATGCATCAACAGCAAATTTTAGTGAGGGACTTAAGGGAAAACAGGAAAGAAAGTTATGTTCCTTGCCCAAGTTGGTGGTAAGAAAATGGTAAAGAAGAAGATAAAATGATATTAAACATTTGTTAGGTCTGCATGCTCTGGGAGGGTAAGGGATATCTTGTCTTGCTCATCATTCCTTAGAAACTCTCAATAAACATAAGATGGATGAATGGAGACACTCTATACTTGATGGGCAAACTGAACTGTGTGAGAACACTGGGAGGAATGTGTTCACTCTTCCTGGAAATTTAAAGGAAAGATTTCTAAAGAAGTTTGATTGAATAAGATGAGATTTCAGTCAAGTCAATCAATTCCAACCCCAAAAGACAATAGATTTGGAAGGAGAGAATAAAATGGGCTTGGGGGGGGGGTGATGATTGTTTCTATGTGGCTCAGTTTCAGACTGCATACTAGTGAATGACTGGAAATAAGCAGAAGTCAAATCCTGCAAACCATATGTGATATTGCATTCTATGGGGTTTGGGCATTTTGCTACAAAAAATGACTCTGTATTTGTGACAAAATGAAGATCATTATCTTTTTTGTTCAGAACAGCATGCTCAGATAAGTACAAATTACTAAAATAACTTCAGTGGCAATTTGGAAGTATACTCTCTAGTCTATCCTACTGAGGAAAACAGCAGTTTTTTTCAGTCTGCAGAGTATCATTCGATGTCCAGACTTATGGTCCATTCCAACTCACACAACTTTTGCAGCAGCACAACACATCATACTGAACACTGGATGAGGGGACATACCTTCCTGGCTGCTGCTTCTGCATAAACAGAGATCAGTAGACTCACAGGATAAAAGAGCAATCCTATCTACTCATACACTAACACACATGCAGTCATAATTGAAATTCTAACACATAAGAGAAAAGGTTAGCAGAATGAACTATTTGTAAATGTGAGATAAAAGGAAAATAGGTCTAAATTCTTCAGGTCTTCTAATTGTCCTATGTCTGAACTATTCACAATAGACAACTTGTCAGATTAATACATGTGCTCGTCCACAGATGAATGAATAAAGAAATGTGTTAAACACGTACAATGAATTCAAGCAGCCATTAAGGAGAGCAAATAGTATTGCTTGCAGAGCTCAAGTGGAACTGAATGTCATGTTAAGGAACACAAGTCAGATTCAGAAAGACAAAAATCCTTTTGTGTCTCACATAGATAGAGTTGAAAAGAAAGAAAAAGGCATAGTTTTGGATAGTTTTATGTCAACTTGACACAATCTGAGGTTATCTGAAAGGAGGGAACCTCAACTGAGAAAATGCCTCCATAAAATCTGCCTTAGGGCATTTTCTTAGTGATTATTGGGGAGAGCCCAGCCAATTGTGGGTAGAGCTATCCCTGAGCTGGTGGTCCTGGCTCCATTTGCTCAACTAAGTTCATAGCAGCATTACTCATAGTAGCCAGAACTTGGAAACAACCTAGATGCCCATTACCTGAAGAGTTGATAAAGAAAATGTGATACATTTACACAATGGACTATTACTCAGCAGTAAAAAAGAGACAATGACATCTTGAAATTTTCAGGCAAATAGATGGAACTAGGAAAAAAAAGTCCTGAGTGAGGTAACCCAGACCCAAAAAGACAAACACAGTATGTATTTACTCATAAGTGGATATTAGATGTAAAGCAAAGAATAACTAGGCTACAATCCACAAACCCAGAGAAGCTAGGTAAAAATGGAGAGACCCTAAGAGGGACACAAATAGAGGTGCCCAGGAAGGGAAATAGTTAAGATCTCCTGAGTAAACTGGGATGGGAGTAGAAGGGAAGGGGTGGGGGTAGGAACATGAGGGATCAAGAAGACTGAGTTGGGGGAGGAATGAAGGGGAATAGTAATGAAAGAGATATCTTGATAAAGGGAGCCATCATGAGGTTAGGGAGATACCCCAGACTAAAGAAATTCTCAGGAATCCATAAGGATGACCCCAGCTAAGACTCCTAGAAATAGTGGAGAGGATGTCTGAATGGACCTTCCCCTTTAATCGGATTAGTGACTACCCTAATTGTCATCATAGAACCTACATCCAGTAACTAATGGAAGAAGATGCAATGACACACAGCCAAGCACTGGCCTGAGCTCCTGAAGTTCAGTTGAAGAGACAGCTGACCTGAGCTAGTGGGCGCTCATGAGCTCTACACTGACAGCTGGGGAACCTGCATGGGACTGAACTAGACCCTCTGAATGTTGGTGACAGTTATGTGACTTGATCTGTTGGTAGGGCCTCTAGCAGTGACACCACGACATATCCTAGGAGCATGAACTGATTTTTTGAAGCCCTTTCCCTGTGGTGGGATACTTTGCTTAGCCTTGATACTGGAGGGAGGGGCTTGTTCCTGCCTCAACTTGGTATGCCAGACTTTGTCGATTCCTCAAGGAAGGCCTTACCCCTATGACTGGATGAGGGTGAAAATGGGGAGAAACAGAGGGGAGTGAGGGGGAACTGGGGTTGGTATGTAAAATGAAATATAAATTTTTAAATTAAAAAAAATAAAAAAGCTGAGCAAACCAGTAAGCCAAACCCCCTCCATGACCTACATGGCTCTTGCCTCCATGTTCCTGCCCTGCCTGTCTGAATTCTTTTCCTGACTTCTTTTAGTGATAAACAGCAATATGGAAATGTAAGCTAAATAAACCCTTTCCTCCCTAACTTGCTTTTGGGTCATGGTGTTTCACCACAGCAATAGAAACCCAAACTAATAGAGGCATTAAAGGAAAATGGGCTTATTAAGAATGTGCAAGAGGATAAAGTAAGAGAATGGGAATAACTGTGTAACGAGGTGAATAAATATACATATGTATACATGTATGTATATGCATAAATACATATATCTACAAAGTGTGAGTTCCTGATTATTATTCTGTGGTAATAGGTAAATACTGAATGCAATGGATTTCATGGTGACCTTTAACTATATATATATATATATATATATATATATATATATATCTATCTTTCTCTCTCTCTCTCTCTCTCCCCATCTCCCAGCAGTATGGTAGATATTGAATGCAGTAAGTTTCATGGTGACATAAACATATGAGTGTGTGCTTTGTGTGTGTGTGTGTGTGTGTGTGTATGTGTGTGTGTGTGTTACAGAATAAACAGCTGTGAAGAGTAAAAACAAGAATTTATACTATGAAATGAAATATAAGATCTTCTGGTTTATAGGGACTTAACTTTCCCCACACTTGTTCTCTAAAAAGGGAAGCACAAGGAAAGAGCAGAATTTCTTTATATCTAGGCATATAATGGATATTTATATGTATTTAATCCTCAAGGACATAATTTAAGTAAGTGTTACTATTCCAGTTTTCCAACAAGCTAAAATTCAATGGGATTAATTTGCCCAAACTCATAGAAAATAGTTCAGACTACTTCATACCCAACCTATAACTGTATATCTCCCACACTATAACTAAAATGAAGAACCACAAATAAGAGCATGCACCATGAAGCTAAATCCAGCCTTCCTCATTTTATAGGCTCATGATTTCTCTATGCTTCAATTAGCTCATATGCAAAAACATGGATTTGGGAATGAGATCATAGCATTTGAGATATATAAGATATTTTAAGGATAAGTAAGACTTGATCTTACTTATTGCCTGTGTTGAATGAATGAGTATATGGATGAATAGCATAGAAGTAGGAATAAATCTTCAGGTTCACTATGGGAATTTAGACATGCCATTTGGCTTATCTAATCTCAGGTTTCATACTGCAATGTATATCTATGAAATAAAATAAGGCATGGCACCATGCCTATAAATGTTTCCTGCTAATATTTTCATTTCTAAATTAATTTTGTGAGTTTATTATCCAAAACATATAAAACAGAGCAATTTTATACTTTGCTAACTCACACATCCATGCTACCTTCTGGCTCCATTAGGAGAATTTGCAATACTGGATATACTGAATTTGTAGGCTCCACAACTTTTTACAATATCTAAGACTCGTTAACCAAGTTCTCCTGGAAAAAAATCTACCTAATATCTTTTAAATGACACATTTTTATGTCACAGCAAACTAGGAAGGACTGTACAGTAAAAACCAAGAGGTTGACAAGTTACATGAGTAACATTCATGAATATTATTTCTGAGCTAGCAGCTTAAATGTTCTGCCTCATTTCTGCCTTATTAAGAAAAACTGCCTTACATTCGTGGAACTTATGAAGAGATGGGTCATAATACCTTTGAGCCTAATAACATTCAAAAAGCATTCTCTCATATATACTTGTTCAGTGGTGAGAGCACCTTCAAAGGTAACACTGAGCAAGAGAAGAGGGGAGGGTGAAACAGCTTCATATAATGCATCCCTGGCAGAGTATCAAGATTACCTAACAAATGATAAGTTTTCAGAGGATATGGGCTAGAGGAAGGGGAAGTAGAAGTGAAGAGCCAGTTGAGGAAGAAGGAAATAATATAATAGAAACAGCCAACAATTTTTAAAATAAATTAATTTGTTGAGACATTTTCTGTACGAAGCAGTAGGTCAGACATTAAAGATACTAAGAGAATTAAGCCACCCTCCCTGGGTGAACAACATGCAGTGTCTCATGAAGACAAATCCATAAGCAGATGTCCTCGATGTAATAAAAGGCCATTTTAGCAGCATAGCCACAAGTGTCAAGATTCCCTACAGCCAATACGTTCAATGCTACTGTTTTGATTTTTCTAGTTCAGTATCTGAAGTTTTGCTTTTTGTAAGTAATAATTCTTTCCTATTGTCACATTCCCTAACAAATTATTGATAGGAGGATAGTTTTTGTGAAACTCATGGCTCAGATTGCACAATCCCACTTGCTAAAGCAAAAGGCAGTTTCTTTTAAAAACATTCAGAATTTTTTTTTGCACTTTGTATTTTTTTCCCCACAGGGAGCCTTAGATGTGTATCAAGACCAAGTTTTTAAAAATATTAACAAAGAGTGTCTGCAAAACTAAATTTTTATTTTTAATAGAAATTCCTAAGATTTTCTTCAATAAAGAAATGATTATTTTGTAACTTAATAGTAATTATTACTATAATAAGAGACCAAAATATTTTCTGGAAAGAGAATAAATGTATGAGGAGAGATAAAACAGACTCCCAGCTTTTTGTGTCTTGGTAATATGAAAAATAACAGACTTCTTCATGTTAATTCCAGTATTACCATTTATTGCATCATAAGTTTTACACAAATTGTATGACATCACTCAGTTTCTGCTTCCTACTTAATTATAGCTACATCTAAGGACTGATGAGGATGATAAGTATGTGAAGGTTGGTTTTATCTCAACACATGTACCATCAGGGCTATGATGTTTAACATTTGATATTACTTAGTTCTTTTCCAGAACACAAGTATAATAAAGAGAACTGATGATAACCATTTCAAATGTTTATACTGGCAGTTTATAAAACAAAGGCAGAATCCACAAGATAAATACCACTACTAAGTAAGTCATCAATCATATTCAGAAATAAACACATAACAGAATAAACAATATTATCACTGACAAATGAAAATGGTATAAAACAGTAATAAACTATGTTGCTTCTGGACTGACAGATAGTTATCCTAACTTCAGCCACCCAGGATGGCTCCATCACATCCCAGAGTAGCCTCTGCCCAAGAAACATAAATAAAATCTATAACTGCCTTTCAGATAAATTAATCAGCTATAATATGCTGTATGGACTAGCTCATATGTCTCTAGGAAAGGCTATGTGTTTGGGAACCAGGTACCTTCTGTCCTTAGGCACATGAACTATTTCACTAAAATCTCAGTGAAACATATTTCTGACATATTCCCTTTGGATTTTGTTTTCCTTACTTCTCACTACATATTTTTAATTGATTTGACAAACTATATCAATCAAACTTTTTTGCTTAGTTCATGTACAATTCTATTCCTTGACCTCTGAGAAAGTGTACCTAGAAGTAAAACTGGAGATTGCCATTGCTTCAGTGCAAATTCTCAGATGTCAAGAGTTGTGTATCCCAGTCCCTTTATTTCTTCCTAGTGAACAATAATAGAATAATGGATTACAGTAAGCTTAAAATTGCTATTGGTTAATTAGAGGCTATTTGTCTCTACTAGTACAAAACATGGACAAGGGGTGTTTTTATCCCACACCAACCAACCACTGGTTGACTGGTGAATTGAAACATGGGAAGTGTATCTCAGAGAGAGTACTATGCTATCCAACAGTGGAAGTAATATTACACACATGAAAAGTTAGTGTCAGTTTTGAAAAGGAATTTGTTGGCATGGGTAGGCCATGTTGTTGCTAAGAGCTAGTATGAAATGGGGTGAAAAGATGGGACATATCTGAGGTGAGGTAGTGGGCAGAAAACACTACAGTAGACAAGAAGGGACAGAGGAAATTCAGGGATGCAATGATACTGCCATACAGTGAGAGTAAACCCTCCCAGACAAAAGAGAAGGGGAACCGAGCCTGGCTTGTACCAGTACCATCTCACCTCCAGCCTCAGCAGGATCTGGTCACTCAGAACTTCCTATTTAGAGTACCCCCATTCCAACCAAGCTTTTTGTTTGTTTTGTTTTGTTTTAGAAGAAATTTATATTTCCCTTATAGTAGAGGTTTGACTTTAACTTTCTCTTTTTTTTTTTTTTGTTTGTTTTTTTTGTTGTTGTTTGAAACCAACTAGAATTTAGAATTTTTATTTTAATAATATTTTTAACTCTTTATGTATTTATGTGTGTGTGTGCACACACGCGCGTGTAGGCACATGTATAATATGACATACAAGTCGAAGTTAGCTACCATTCTATTGCTGCCAAGAGACACCATGACCAAACAGACCCTTTAAAAAGAATACATTTAATTGGGGACTTGTTTGCTGTTTCAGAGGGTTAGTACATGATCATCATGTCAGGGAGGTGATAGGCATGAAAAAGCTGAGAGCTTTTCATCCTGATCCATGGGCAGCAGGCAGAGAGATGCTGGGTCTGGTGTGGACTTTGAATACCCCAAAACCCATATTCATCAGCACACTTCCTCCAATAAGGCTATGTCTCCTAATCCTTCCCAAAAGCTTCCACTCCCTAATAACTGAGCAGTCAATAATGACTCTGGGAGACATCCTCACTCAAACCACTACAAAAAGCCACTTCCATGAGTCGGGTCTCTTCTTCTACTGTGATTTCCAGGAATTGAATTCAGGCTTACCTGGCAAGTACTTTTCCCTGCTGAGTCCTTTCACTGACCGTGCTTGTTTATTTAAATTCTCATAAATAACCTCCTTTAGATGGAACATGTTTGTCTTACTTTAAAAACACACATTGGTAGAAACACTTCCTGATACCCATGAGGCAGCCCATGCCTCTGCCAGGTACAAAACCTAACTCCAACAATTCTCATAAACACCACAACCCTCACAGCTCAGTCTCAGATGACTAGATAATACAGTATTAGTAAGGAGATACAGTATTTACCCATACCCTTGAAGTTTTATAAATACCGACAAAAAAAAGGAATCAGTTTTAAAAGTGAATATGAGCAATAGCAACACTAAGACAGGATTTCATTCCTAACCAAGAAACTATCTGCAATTGATACACACTGACAAAGGGAAAATAGGTTCTCTCTAATGGGTCTCACTGGTATATCAACCACACTCAGTGCAGGCCCCATGACAGTAGTTTGACCAACACAAAACAAATTCAATGATATAGACCTTTTCTTTTCATTTGGCTTTGTTTTGCCAATTTTTTTTTATCTTATTGCTCTTTAGTTTTGTTTTTCATTGGGGGGTGAGAGAGAGAAAGCATAAGGTTGGATGAGTAGGGAGGTGCAGAGGACATGGGAGGAATTAGAGGAGGGGAAACATGATCAAAATATATTGTATAAAAAGGTTTTTCAATAAAAAATGGAAATGTGAGGCCATGAATGTCACTATAAAAGGAAACATATGATTTGATAGTGGAAACACATTTGGTCAAACTATAACTATTTCATAGGAGAAAACTGATGAACAAAATTATAACCTACTTGTATTATGTTTTGTGGGAAAATGTTAAACTAGCATTTAACAAAGGCACATAAAATCTATGTAACTGTGTCACAATCAGATACTAAAAATGGACCCTTCAGTCAAAAGTCTACTGTAGATAATTTTAGCACTGATTTCTAGTACAAAAATAACATTTTGAAGGTTCAATTTCCAGTACCCCATTGGGAAAAAACATTTTAAGGTTACTTTAACTTAACTGCACCTATACTCCATCCCCAGTTCTGTGTCAGAAGCTTTTGACACATAATGCATTAAATCCATGGAAAATAAAGTAAACCAAGATTCAAGGAAAAAATATTCTTATGTTATTTGGCCAATATACGCACATCAAGTAAATTACAAATTTTATACTCTAATTAAATTATGTCTGACTCCAAACTTAGCTTTTGTTTCATCTCATCATGCTATTTCAACTCAATCTGATGTGTTAAATTGATGTTTGTTAAGCAATAAACTGTGCTTTACTTTAATCATCATTATGGAAACATACTTGGCTGGCTCTAACTCATTATTTAAACACAATAAACATTTTGTATTTTTCCATCGACTTCAAGAGATCTTCAAGATCACAGGTACTATCTAAAATACAAAAGTGAGACAAAATGCTCTGCCCTTAAAATAGACAGACATCCATCTCAGTGGATATGGCCCATGATAGGTTTATAAAATGAACAAGTAACTCTCCCTCAACACCTGAAACACAGCATCTCTAAAACTTAACTCACTTTTTTACAAGTTTCCCTTCTCCATGATATGCCAGGCTTACTTGACCTGAGCCTCCCTAATGATGTGCAGATTAAGATACATGGAACAAGGATAAAATATGGGGTTATATATCTTATTCTGCGAGAAATCACTTACATGAGAAACCAATGACCCACAAGTTCCTGTTCCAAGGATCCACACCCAGGCTGCTCTCCATGACCCGACCTGAACCAAGAGAGAGCAAGCCTGCCCCTGGACCCCAGACGCTCACCTACACACCTATGACGATGCCCAAATGAGCGTGGTCAGTGTCAGAGCTGCAGCTGGGTGGATCTCTCACTACACTTCCCTGTGTCAACAAACGAGATCAATCTCTACCCTGTGTCCCATACAAGAGTTCCAAGAATCATCTAATATGCTGCTGACCCTCTGAATCCAAAAGGTCCCTGTGCTGGATCCCATCCATACCCCAATTTTCCTCTTCAGATGCACTCTCTTTCCTCTGCCTTGCTTTATGTCCCCAAAGCAGGCTTCAAGTGGAGGGCAACAGTGAGCCTACAGATAGTCTTGGGAAGGCATCAAATAGAGCACAGGCATGCTTGTAGCCTCATCTCCGCAGGACCTGTCACTGAGACTTTGTCATAAGGCCTGTCAGTCTTCCCCTATAGCATTTCTCCAGGTTCTGACAATCACTCTTCTTGTTCCATAAACACAGAGAGCATCTCTCTCCTTTACAGCTCTCAGATATCTACTTAATATTCACCTCAAAATTAGTTCTAACATGTCTTTTATGCTCTTTGTGTAAGCTAAACTTATTTATTTCCACAATTTTTTAATGCCTTTTCTTCCTCATCATTAGTTAATGTTCTCTTACTTTCTGGATTCCAGCAATGGCCTTTTGGCAGGTGTTTAATTTTTTTTTTTTTTTTTTTTTTGTCCTAATAACATCCTGAAAAAACTCAAAGCTGACAAATTCATTGTCCTGTTTAAGATGCTCAATGATTAGATGACTTCCCATAATGTCATGGTCACTCTAAGCTATCTGAGATGTCCCCTAATTTCCATTTATCATCTGGACCACATTCAGTCACCTGGCTCATCTTTCCTCCCCCAGTACCCTTGAAACCCATATTTCACTCCTGTTTGTTCAGCAGGTTAATACTGATGCCAACAACTCTAATTGCTTCTTGCACAATTGATTTCCTCTATCCAAATCAATCTTCCCACTCAACCTCAATTGGCTAATTCCTTCTTCTACTTCTGGAAGGGTTCTAGTTTCCAAATGATCTTTGGTAAATCTTTGCTGAGATCTCCTTTCAACCTGCACTGACATTTTTTTTTCTCTGTAGTCCCAACTCTCCATTATACTGATGCCATCCTTTGTGTGTTCCAGAGAGCAGCCTCCTAAAGGCAATAAACAAGTTCACAATGGCTAAATCCATAGCACTTGACATACATAGAATAGATACCTATTAAATGTTTGTTGAATTAGCTAAATTAGATCTCTGAGTATTCCTCCCCGAAAAAGCACAAGGCACACAAAATGTTTTCTATTCCCATGGCTCTTATCAAGGAAGGTATCATTGGCACAGAAGTGTTTGTGGTGTGCATGTTTACTAGAAATCTGGGTTGATAATGATATGAATGTATATTTCTACTTCTAGCAGCCATATTATGCCATGTTTCAGCAATAGCTGATAATTCTCCCACAGGGGGTGCAGTCCTCCATAATCATACTTGGTGGTATCTTTTTATAGAATTTACATTTTATGTGCTGTTTCCTCTATTGTCAGAAATCAAATTAAGGAAAAGAATTCATTTGAAATGAGGATTCTGGGTCTGTCAACTATAAATACAATAGTAGAAACACATATGTCCTGGCATAAATAACTGTCAGAAATTTTAAACTGCCAGAAAAAAATTGAAGTTCTCAATTCACCAGCATACAGAAACCAGGGTCTTGAACTGTGTATACTTAACAGATGATATACTTATCAGAAACTTCACGTACATCTATTATATCTGTCAATAACACAGCTGATGATTTCCTTCTGTCTCAGCTTTTTCTGTTCATTGGAAGATGTTGTAGCATACAATAAACATAAAATCAGCTTTAGTTTTTGTCTGTAAACAGTGGTTAATTGTTAAGGAATTTCTGACATATTCACATTACCCACATAGAAGCCAAACACTTTCTGTTATGTGAGAAGGCATCTTCCCCACTTGTCACTTATTTACTGCTGCCTAGCACACAATTGTGGGCAAGTATCTTAAAACCATGAGCACTTCTAAGTGTAAAGGTTTTTAAAACAGGCTAGACTCAGCAGTGAGGTTCTTTAACTAGATTTCCTCCTGTGGTCTCTGGTCAACTGTAGGTCTTATCCAAAGCAGATGGAGGTACCTGACCTTCTCTTCAAGTAACACTTACTCTCCTCCATGCTATTTGCTTGTTTTACATAGAAGTGCACATTGCCATGAGCAGAGAGGGAAGGCAAGTCTAAAGTGAAGGCACTTTTCGAATCACTGCTTGGATATTTACTACTTCTCCATTGTTCAAAACAAGAAGCCACATCAAAACTCAATGTGAATATGATAAGACACAAATACAGTTTATGGAATATAGAAAACATGAGCAAATGGGAGGGTCATTGTTTTTATAATCAACCATGGCATTTCTGATATTCCCTTCCCTGTAGTGTAAGCTCAGTTATGTAATACTCCCAACCTGACTGCTGCTTGCTCATGCAAGGAAGAGCAGGAGCCATTTTTCCTCTTGGAACATTGAGGTAGAAAAATAGAAGCATCCTCAGCTATTTGTTTGTTTGTTTCCTTGTTTGGAGTGTGTCTACCTACAGAGAGCATCCTACCTATATTCTCAAAGCTGCCTGCTTCTACTGAATTCAAGAGCTTGATAATAGAAAACATATTTTCCTGCAGAAAAAAAAGCTACATTTGCCAAGACTCAGTGTTGCCAGTAATTTTTCCTACCACTGGACTCACCATGGCACCAGCCCCAATTAACACACAGACTCTGTATTTGATATAATGCTATTGGCCAGTTACTTGTTTCTTATCGGCTAGCTCTGTCTTAAGTACTAACCCATTTCTATTAATCTAAGTATTTCCACGTGGTCTCATTTTACCGGAGAGTGGCTGGCATTGTGCTGTCTCCCGTCTCCCCATCTTGACTCCTCCCTACTCCTTCCTCTTTCCTCCTTGTCTCCTAGTCCCGCCTATCTTCCTTTCCTCTTGGCCAACAGTGCTTTATTCATTAACCAGTATGAGAAACATATTTACAGAATGACATCTCCCATCATCTCCTCTTTTCTGTCTAAAATAAAAAGAAAGTTTTTAACCTTAGCATAGTAAAATATATCACACAACAGTTATCAAATAAGAATCAGTTAACAATATTTAGTCCATTGACATTTAGCAAGATTTAAAGAAAATATTCCATCATCTATCCTATCTTTGTGAGTCTGAAGTCCTATATGTAACTTATCTTTAATCCTAACTAAGGAAAACTATAACCATATCTATCTGTCTTCAACTCCATCAAAGACCACAGAAGGATAATATATAAACTCTAGAAACGACAGAGACAACTCACTGCCTGGTCAATTACCTAAAGTTCTTCTGTAATCTTCCATCTTCAGCCCATTGTGTGTCTGGTAGACTCTTTAGCAAAGCAGAAAACTTTGTAGCAATGTCCATCTTTAATCGGCAGTCACTTTTCTGTGGGCCCTGCCATTTTATACAGCATAAAGTCAAACAGTCCAGAGAAGAACTCAGGGTGATAGTTTCATTATGAACTATCTCCCACAGTGATGAGCACTTGACATTCAGCTTCAGCCATATTTTGGAAAGTTCTAAAAACCTTAGGAGGTGGAACCTCGCTGGGGAAAGGAGGCCAATGGGGAAAGACCATTCACAGTTCTGGTTGATCACCTGGTCCCTTTCTGTTTCTCTGCTGCCCATGTGCCATCACTCCAGATGTTCTTCCCATCATGAAGGACTGAAACCTCTGAACCCATGAGCTAAAAATAAACCCTTTTTATTTTAAAGTTACTTTGTCAGGTACTCACACTAATACAAAACTATCTGACTTGCTTGTTTACTTTTCTATTCAGAATTCAGTCAAAGATGACTCCTTACCACATTCCCAGCCCTTGCCAGATGTAAAAGATGGACAGTAGTGTTTTAATGAGGAGCTTTCAGTATTATGCCAAAATGGTAAATCTGTTTTAATCAATTAAATTACTTCCTTAATAATTTTCTGCATGGAAGCTAGAGAGATGGCTCAGCTGTTAAGAGCACTGGCTGCTTTTCCAGAGAATCTGGATTTGATCCCAGCACCCACATTTTGCCTATATATATATATATATATATATATATATATATATATATATATATCTCCAGCTCAATAAAATTCATTACCCTCTCCTTGCTTCTGCAGAAACCAGGCATGCACATGGCACACATACATGCAGGCAAAACACCCAACTACATAAAATAAAATAAAAATAAAAATAATTATAATGATAATTTCATGCATATACATAATATGATTATTATTCTCATCCTCCCATGATCTTTTATCTCTTTGCCATTCATGATAATCCCTTCTTTCCTCCTTACAAATCCCTTTCTTATAATATCTTTTTTGTTCTATCACTCATATAGTTTAGGGCCATCTGAGTGACCATGTGTCTAGAACTATCTGACAGCACCTGGTGGACTCACCAATTGTCATGTATCTAAAGATACCCTATCCCCAGAATCTATTTATTTCCAATATTTTATCAGGAAGATGGGATCTACAGGTCTCTTTCCCATCCAAGGCTGGCTGTTGACAAGGCAAGGATGGACAACTGCAACTACTGTGAGTTCATGAATGCAGAGCCTGTTTCATGCACAGAAGATGGCATTCTACTTCCCTTTACCTTATCATCCACATCTTACATTCTTTCACTTTTCCCTCCATAATATTCCCTAATTCTTATTCTCAGCACCTTGGGCAACCAAGAATGTCTACATTCACCACAAAACACCTAATATCTTGGTTGAAAATAAAAAATAGTTGAATTCCTTGGGATGACAGTAGAATGTCCATTTGAATAGTAGAGAATGTAATGAGACAAAACTTAGAAGACTTTGCAGCTTCAAGCATAGGGACAATAAAGGAAAGCTTGAAGGTGTCTGAGGTCATTACAGAATCCATATAAAGATAATAAACCAAAGCATCAAGATGCCATTGGATATGTTTTCCTTTATTTTCATATTTTAATAAGTCCAATTCATGAAAGAACCCCAGTGAGGATGACTAGGGCTGTTACTATCAAACATGGATGGATGATCCATGTGGCTCAAGGGCAAGCTAGGTTAATTTAATCTAATCTAATCAATAGGGTCCAGGTTGCAGTGAGAATCCCAAGCTAAGAATGCTATAGTATCTGAAACATATAGAAAAGATTGACCCATCTCCTATTTAAATGATGATCCCTCCACTATGGCTGATAACTACATAAATTTACAATCGTATTCTATAACTGTAAAACTGTAAGCTCTTCCACAGTGGAACATATCACTTAGTCTAAGCTAAATCCAGCCTTTTGGACCAATGTCATTCTATATTTGACTCAGAATATATAATACTTCCTTTAAAAGAGGGTCATTATTATATACTTGCATAGCAATAGGGAAAAGTATTCTGTTCATAGATGGAATAATGGACTGTGATGAAGGCTGTGGTTGGAAATTTCTTGAGATCATTTGTATTGCTGCTTGAGCAAATATAAATATCTGCTCAAAGAAATATTAGTAGAATACAATATTAGACTTATAGAAGAAAATAAAGTAATAATGTATTTAGTTATTGATACTTGGAATACTTCAAATATTATGTAAATGGAGGAATGGTGGTATTCAAGAGAATATATTCTTTAAGTCTAAACTTTGAAAAAAGAATAGATTCCTCAGACAAGAAAATTTAAAAAAAAAATTCTAAAAACTAGGATTTAGGTATGTTAGTGAGTTTAATTCCTATAACAAAATATCTGAACAACTTTGTTATAGAAGAATTCTTCTGTGTATTGTGTGAATATATGTTGCTATGATTGCTATGATTGGTTTAATAAACAAGCTGCCCAGCAATAGCTGAACAGGATAAAGTTAGCTGAACAGGATAAAGCCAAACTGAGAATGATAGATGAGGAAGAGTCATCCACATTTAGAGGGAGCAAGAGAAGAAAGTGCCATGATAATAAAGGTACTGCCATGTGGCAGAGTCTAAATAAGGAATATGAGTTAACTTATAATGTAAGAGCTAGTTAGTAAAAGCCTGAGATATTGTCTGAGCATTTAGAGTTTATATTAAGTCTCTGAGTCAGTTATTTAGGAATTAAATACCAGTTATTTGGGGACAGGAGGTCAGGACAGGAAAACTACCTACACAACTTGAAGGGAAAAAAAATAATTTATTTAGCTCACAATCTTAGAGGTTTCAGTCTATGGTCCCTGATCCTGTGTTTCTGGGCTTCTAATCAAAGGATTGGGAGTTGTAATGAAACAGAGATGCATCTGGGAAGCAGAAAGAGACAAGGAGTGGTCCAGGTCAAGATAGAGCCTCAGTGGTCTACCCCTGTGACTGACTTTCCCAAACTTACAAGTTTGTACTACAAATGAGTACAGTTATCAAATCATTAGTTCACCAATAAACTAATCCACTCACAGCATCAAAGTCCTCATGAGCCAATTAACATCTACAGACCATTCGATCAATCCATAAATCCTGGAGGTATATCTAATTTCCAAACCATAAACCTGTGTCTGACTCTTTGGTGTTGGTCCAACTTTCAGTACTGGAATAGGTCAAAGTCCTCATTAAAAGATAGTTGAATTAGATAACTTAAAGAAAATTGGGAAGATACATAATCAGAGCCCTACTTCTAGAAGACCTTCTTCCTCTTCATTTTATGGCCTTTTATAATCAACTTCAGAGAATGGAATAGAGTGAGAAAAATATAAATAATTGGAATCACTTATATTCTGTCGCTCTAGAAATAGGTTCTTTTGGTTCTCTGTCTTTTGTGATTTATAACAACAAGAAAAATACTACTGAAATCCTTGTTGTTTTCATTATGGATGGAGTGTAACCAATCATAGGATATTAGTTTTTAAAACCTGGATGTGTTCAATATTAAAATCCAATATTAACCATATAATGGCCTTATCTAGACAAAGAATCCAGACAAAGTAAAGCAAATTTTATACTCCATGATGAAGTCGCTTGATATGCATGTACAAAATTTGACATTTAATTTAAAAAGCTTGGAAGCTTGATGGGAAAACTATCTCTGTGTAGAGAGTGGAAAGCAATGGTGCATTGTATTTGACATGTGGATTTGCTCTCCTTTATTTTCATATTTTAATAAGCTCAACTCATGACAGCACAATGAAAATAGAAAGACCAGCTCTAATCAGGACACAGGGACATTTGAGGATCTTGGTTTAAAAAGCAGTTGCCTTCTTAAGTCTTTCAACAAAATGTAAATTAAACAGATGAAATTGCCTAAAACATCACTGATTCCCAAGGGAATGCAATCATGCTTAAATGCCAACAATAAATTAATCAGAAGAACAGAATGTGGAGATGAGAGATTTCATTTTAGGCACCTTCATGTTTCATTAAAGTAAGTGAACATGGCAGGTCAGCTTAAGACTTTGCAAAGAATGACTTGAAAAGCAAAAGGCAGAGGTTTCTATCTCACAATGATGCAGCCACAAAGTCTATTCCAACAGAGTGCAATGGTAATTCTTGTGCAGAAAACGCAAAAGATGACCATTTTCCCCAGACATTTCTATTTTCCCAGTGCAGAATTCTGTAAAAGAAATACTAATGTTTATAGAACTATGTGCCTTTCTTCTGAATGGTTTAGCTTTAATTTTATATGTGTACATTTATTATGAGCAACCATGTTCTTCTACGTTAACATCATCTAAAAAGTACACCAAATTGCTAATCAAAACAGGGTATTTAATTTACAACAAGCAGAGAAAAAATTGTGGACAAGGTGGTGAGGGGATAGTGCTTTCATAATTCATTTATTTATTCAGCAAGTATTTTGATGGCATGTCTATGCTGTGTACAGTTCCAGATGTGTGGCATCTGGAACACACACATACACACACACACACACACACACGACAAAATCTTTATAATTAAAGTTAAATCAGGTAACAAAGCAGAATACAATAATGGACTGGGATACAAAGGAAAAGAAATAGATGGCTGAGAAAAGGAGACAAGATATGACATAACAGCAGATATTCAGAGTAGACTTCTTTGAGAATGGGAGTAGAGTTGACCCAGAACATACCTATCCCATATATAGGAGAGATCACTCTATACATTGTAAACAGAAAGAACACTCAGCTCAGTTAATCTTGGGCAAGGCTATCCTTTGCAGACTTATCAAGGGATAAAGAGACCAGTACATCAAAACAGAGAAGAGGGAAGATTAGCAAGAGATGCAACTGGAAAGGTGGTGTAAGATCACATGGAATCTGCTAGGTTATTTTAAGGATTTTAAAGGTAAAAAGAAGACATGATTAAACAGAAAAGTAAACACAGGGAGAGGGAGGGAGGGAGAGAGAACTGGGATCAATATGTAAAATAAGAATAAATAAATAAGTAAATAAGTAAATAAAAAGAAAAGTAAACACAAACCAATTTCTCTGGCTACTGTCCTGAGAATAGATTAAAGGGGAACAAGACAAAGATAGAAACAGAGACCCTGGTTAGGAGACTCCTGGAGTGAGTCCAGCACAGGTTGCTGGTAGATTGTAAGGCTAATAATGATTGGACTATGGATTTGTTTTGAAGGTAAAAATCAACAGAGTTTCCTGTTGTATTGAACACAGAATGTAAGGAAGAGCTAAGTCAAAGATGACTTAAGGTATTTGGAAAACCAGCTTAAAAAAAGACATCATCATCAGCTTGGATGCAGAACTCTATAGAAAGTCCAAGGATGGAGAAGATAAATTTAATTTTGTACAAGTTGAGCTTGAAATGTGTTTGAGAAAACAGTTTGGCATATCATTTTAGAATAGAAGACATAAGTCTGGAGATATGAATTTGGTGCATCAATAAAGATTGCTAATGGAAAAGTTCTCTAAAATAGAACGCTCTAAGACTTCCTAAGAAGTCTTATACAGTGTCTTAGTTTTCAAACCTTTGTTTTTGGCCTTCATCCTAAGCACCACAGCTCATCGATTAAAACCAACTCCCTCATCCAGTCCCCCATTTTCACTTGCCCCATAATCTCTTGTTCTGTTCAGAAAAATCTTCCACAATACACATACTTTCAGTTTTGAAAGAGATTTTAGTAATTGCCTTATAAGCAGAAAGAAAAATAAAAAACAATCAGCACATAGATAGCAAAACACAAAATCAGGCAATTGAACAATCCAGCAGAGTTGAATGGGAAAACCCTACTGAAGCTGTCAGGCTGAAGTTCCCACCTGACAGTTCCAGGCAGAACATCTTCCCACAGATGAGGCTTCCAGCTTCCCATTTCCATCACAGGCATTTTAAGCCAGTGGAATAAACAATAGTGACCTCTGTCCGAAACAGATACACATACTGTGTGTGTGTGTGTGTGTGTGTGTGTGTGTGTGTGTGTACATGCATGTGTGTGCATGCATGTTCATGCACACAAACATATATATATACATATATATACAAATATTTATGTGTATATAAATATATATACATATATACATATAAAATGTTGAGTCTATTTTTGTTGGTGCATATATGATTTCAAGGCTGAACACTGCACTGAATAAATAAGGGAGCATATCTCCTTCTTTCAGCAGTAGGTCATTTTTTCTTTATTCTCTTTGTCACTGGATCAGAAGACAGCCTGTCCCAGGACAAGTACTCTCAGAGGACATTTTAGTTAAACATTCTTAAGTATGAGGCAAGGAGGCCGACCTTGCTCTCAGAGTCCACTCTAAGCAATCACAAATAGAACATGATAATTTACTAATGTAATTTATATTACAGCTGCTGTATAGTGCAACATATTTATTGCATCCTTATGTTGTAAACTTTCAGATAAAGATTAATTTTAATGATTTTTTAATATTTTTTTCAAAGTCCCTAAAGCCTCATACAATGTCTAATAGAGCAGTTGTAATAATTTAATATACTGAATCAAGGTGAGTTTATTAAAACAGAAAGTCTTATAAATAAAAATAGTAGAAAGTATATTTCATTGATCTAATAGAGTTTAGGCTAGAATTGGGGAATGATAGAGAAGTTTTATCGTATATGAATGCATCCCTCAATTGCTGAACATACAAAATCATTTAGCATTTATTCTGTGTGAAGCACTTCAAATTGCTGGGAGATGGTGGAGGCAGGGGCAGGCAGATCTCTATGGGTTCAAGGCCAACCTGTTCTACAAAGCAAGTTCCAAGCAGGCTCCAAAGCTACACAGAGAAACCCTGTCTCAAAAAAAAAAAAAAAAAAATCAAAAGAAAAAAATAAAAGAAGCACTTCAAATGCATTGTCTTATATTACTTAATGTCAAATTGGGACAACCATTATACAAATAAGCATACTAAATAATAAAAGGGAAATCAGAAGGCCAAGATGTATCTGACCCCAGAGCTCATCTCTCCAGTGTCACTCAGAACTCTAATAATAACCACATGTACCAAATAACATCTTTAGACTTCCATCAGTGAGCCTGCTCCTGAGCCATCAATATAAAATACCAACATTATCTGCAACCCACCCTATTTATCCATTCAAGTTTTTCATAGCCTATGAATACAACAGAAAGTTAAAGTTAAGGAAAGATGATGGTGACAAGTTGGGAACTGGGCCAGCCTTTGGATATCCACATATCTTATCACCTCTTGTTCAATATTCTGTGGCAAGACTACTACCATCTCTTATGACCTGGAGCCAAAATTCTAATATGAGATACACAATCAGGTGTAGTGTCATACAAATGCTAGCCTTCTAGAGATGGTGTGCCCAATAGATTAGGAGATTTACAGTTAGATTGCCTGACTCAAATCCCTATCTACATCTCATGTAGTTATGAGACTCACAGCACCCCATAAACACTCTGAGCTTCAGTTACTGTATCAGGAGAAAGAAGAAAATAGCATCTTTCCTGTCAGATCACCAAGATGTTGTTACAATAAAAGATGCAGTAAAGGACAAAGTGCTTTGAATATGGTGATACAATTCTAGCTTAATTTATCAACATAGGTTTATAGTGGCTTTCCTGAGGTCTGATTTGTTGTCCTTTAAGTGTGAGAGAAGGTGAAAGATGATCAGGACTTGTTGCCAAGGAATCTAAGTATATAAACGCAAGGATGAACAAGAGGTTCATCCATAATAACTCCATAGACTGATCCCTTAAAGAAGAAACTAGTCTTCTGAACATGTGAAAAGAAGGAAATTATTAAGTTAAATAAAACTAGAAAAATAACCTATAGTAGGTTATAAACATTGCCACATTTTTTGGATTCTTTCATCAAGTGATGGAATATACTTTTCCACCTTTAATCTTTCTGGTTTGCCTTAGGTAACAGTAGACCATGATCACAGCATTATGTATCTCTCAGACAGAGTTTACTCTTGTGAATCTTTGTCATAATCGATATACAGTAAAAATAAGAGTCTCTGATAAAAACAGACCATGTGGAGCTAAGACAATTTTCCACCAACTTCAACTTAGAACACTTAGTCTCTGGTCAAACCTACACTACATTTGCATGAGAAAATGCAGCCAAGATCAATGAAGCCTGCTCCCATCTGATCCATTCCAGACCTTACTGCTGGCCCAACAATCATGACTTCAACACATTGTTGTTGTTTAACTTTTATTGATTCTTTGTGGATTTCACATCATGTATCCTGATCCCACTTATCTCCCCATCCCCTCACAATCACCCTCTGCCCTTGCAAACTCCCCAAAAAAAATAAGAGAGAAAACAAAACAGCAACAACAACCAAAAGAAGCTACTGTGGAAGCTACTGTGTAACCCTGTAAGTCAGTTTTATTCTTAAACCATTCATCTTTGCCTGTAAGTGCTCATTGCAATGAGACCTTGATCTGGTTTGAGGCCTTTGGCTTCTGCTACACTATTGATAATAGGATTTTACTGGGGCTCCTCTTGGATATCCTGCTGTTTTCCCATGTCATGGATATCTTACAGTTTTGTATCTGTGGGTTTGTCCATTTCACCTGTTCCAGAATTTCAGAGATGGGGGTGGATGCTGGGATGGGCCAACTTATAGCCCTGGTTCTAGACCTGGATGGTAGCTGAGTTGGTCAGCTCACTAGCTTTCCCTCATTGTCACTTTGCAAGCAAGCTCTCCTGCACTGCCTTCGCTAGCACACCCAGTGCAGCCTGCAGCACTGAGTTGGGCCAGTTCTCCTGCTCTCAAGACTTGGTCGGGTTCACCCACACTCACACCACCAAGGCCAACTGTACTGTTTTGCCCAGGTGAGGTATAGGGCATTCTCTACTGATTGTTGTAGGAGGCATGTGAGGTGGGAGGAGCACAGGGTCAGCTCTGATGTTCTCATGCCCTGAGAACTGGCTGGTCTGCCCCCTCCAATAGGGTCAGCTCTACTATGTTGCCCAGGTGAGGTGCACACCCTTGGTGAGGAGGTGTGGGGCCATCTGTCCATCTTTCTCTAGTGGGGAGGGGGAGGCACTGGTTCTCCTGCTGTAGTATCCAGCGAGGGACAGGGTCAACTACCCCAGGGCTAGTGAAGGGCAGGGCCATCTCAGCACAGCCCTCAGACTTCAACATGCATGGTTCCTATGACGCTTGTGGTAACACAGTCCATGTATATCAACACACACCCCAGCTGCAGCAGGACCTCAGACCCATTCCTCTGCACAGCTCCAGCCCAGACATCACCATGGTCCCAGTGGTAGCAGGTCACCACAATCAATATGGCCCTGGCAGCATGATAGCCCTCAGATACCAACATGATCTCAAGTGACTGATCAGACCCTGGGCATACCACTCATAGTGGTAACAGGAGCCATGGACATCAACTCAGACCCTGGCTCTGTAGAGCCATAGATCAAGACATGGTCCTATACAGCAACTCTGATCCAGGACACCATGGCCCCAAGTGACAGCTCAAGCCACTCAGATCAACATGGTCCTGGTGACTGCATAGCCCTTGGACACCCACATGGCCACAGGTTATGGCCTAGACCACTGGCATCCATGTGGTCTAGGCCTTTGGTGTCAATGTGGGCCATGAACCTCCATACAGATAGATCCCAGCTACTATAGGACTATAGACCCAGACAAGATCCTAGGTAGCAGACCAAGCTCCAGGTATTTTTTGTTTGTTTGTTTCTTTGTTTGTTTTTAATAACGCTAATTCTATAAGTAATTTGTTATATAACAAATATTGACTAGTAACAATCATACATGAGAAGGAAATTCTCAGTGGAACACAAGTTGTTCCTATACCTATTCCATCTTAAGAAAGTTTATATTTGCTAGCCATGGAAATTGGCTTGAGATAGACAAAAAAAGCAGAATTCTCTTTTACCTCTGAATGCAGAAGCCTGGCTTAGTCATAGGAAATCTGAAATAGCCCCTGTACCTGCTCACTACTCAACCACTAAGGAGGAGAAGGAATAAACCAGTGAGGCAAGAGCCAGGAAGCAGCAGTAGACTCCATATGAGCTGAGAGCTTCCTGGAAAGAAATTCAATACTTCATCCTTCAATGACTCAACTCTGCTCACTTGGATGGGGACTCAGCACAAACACTAATCTCACAATGTAATGAAGCAGAGCCCATTTTCTGCCTACCCAGTGGAAAGTGAAATTGCAATCCTCCTGCATTGTAAATCAAAATGTCGTTCCAACCTCACTTGTTAACAAAAAATGTATAATTTCCATTTTTCCACCATCTCTTTAGAGTTCATACATTAAGAGACTTGCTTATATAATACTATAATTTATTCAGATTCATTATTAAGTCTTCCCAGAGCCTGCTGAGCTTCCTTGTCTAAATTGATTTTTTTGTAAGTAATGAAGTTTATGTTATTTTTTAAAATCTGGAAATCTAAAAACTGAACTTTACTTCATAAATGTACATTAATTTTACAAACCTTATTTTCAAATAACTCTGATTCTAGAAATAATATTTGTTTGTGAGCAACAACAATAAATAAATAAATACAAAAGAAAATCAAGGTAACATTTAAAAATGTCTACAAGACAGTGTTGTATATTCGTATCTGTGGATTTATGAACTTCTGACTTTAGAATATTTGTTCATCTTAAGGCTTAACATAGCTGACCTTCAACTCAGAAAAATGATCCATCACCTTTTCTGTCCCCAAACCTTGTCAGTACTGATTGGGATTCCTTTTGTTTCATTGTTTGTTTTGCTTTTTTTTTTTTTTTTTTTTTTTTCATTTGTTTTGTTTTGTTTTTCCAAGTAGGGGCTGGAGAGATGGTTCAGCAGTTAATAGTTGATGCTCTTGTGGAAATACTGCTTTGAATCCTAACACCTACATGGTGGCTCATACCTATCTGAAACTCCAGTTGCAGATGGCTCAACCCCATCTTCTAGTCTCCTCTGGCACCATGCACACATGAGGTGCACAAACATCTGTGCAAAACACTCATACACATAAGATACAAATGAATAAATCTTTTTGAGAAGAGATTATTCTCTCTAAGGCAAGTGTGAAGGCCACATAATAAGCTCTGATAGGTGATGGGAGTGGGGGTTAACACACAAGTAGTTAACAGTATCATTTCTACCTTCAAGTAAATTGCAGGCCTGCTGTGAAATAAAGACTAACACACATGAGGGCGCTGATAAGATAAACAAGTACTTGAACTAAAAAGTACAGATAGAAGTGTCATTAAAAAATGAGAAGAGAAGCCATTTACCAAGTATATCTTACATAAGAATTGTTGGAGTGTTATCTCATTCATAGAACCTCATCTTCTCTTCTGCCAACCCTTTTCTTCTTAGAAGGATACTTGTGATAAACACATTGGCCATGTCTGAATAATACAGAAAAACCTTTCTGTAGCAAAACCAATAGGTTAGTTTGATTTCCCTTGCTGTTTAACATATGTCACATAACATCTCAGGCCTGAAGGATTAAACATTATTCAGGCTGGTGTCCTGCTCACTATACAAAAAGTCTATTCAGCTCTCTGGTGTGTGTGTGAGGGGGGAGGGTTGTCCTAAACTTTGGCTTAATACTAAACCTGAGTATGTATACGTGGATAACATAAAACAAGTACAAGATACCTATATATAATATGGGCTCAGCTCCAGGCTGCCATAATAAAGGAAATTAATGATTCACATAAATTTTGAGTTTCTCAGTGACTATAAATGTATGCTTACACTATATTATAGCCTAAGTGTGCAATAGCACTATCTAAAAAAACAACATACATACCTTAATTTTAAAACACATTATAGCTAAAATGCTAGTATAAGTCTGATCATTATTGTTGGGGAAATCACATCATCAAAATTGCCTAATGTATGATTGTCACAAACATTAAAATTGAAAATAGATAAGCATTACTTCAATAAAATGCAACAAAGCAAGAAATGAATCTATATTAATCAGGTGTCTAAAGGAAAAATATGGACAAGACTCTGTTCCTGATTCCACTGAGATAAAGACACAGGAGCCTTTCATACAAAGCAATGTTAATATTAAAAGTAAGATCTGAGCATGTCTGCCATGAAACCACGCAGACTTTCCACAAACCTTCTCTTCTCTCTCTCTGTTCCCCCAGATCCAATTCTGCAGTCTCACCCCCAGATCTGCAGCAGAACACCCATGGGAACTCTTCTTGTCCCCCTCCCAACTGATTTTGCCCTTCTAAAGTACACACACACACACACACACACACACTTTGTGTGTTGTTGAATTTTGTTAAGTGATTTGTTCATTTCTTCTTTGAGGCTTTTATCATCTTTGTATAGTTGGTTTTAAGGTCTTTTTCTTGTGCTTCAGCTTTGTTGGAATATTCAGAGCTGACAGGTAGTCCACACCTTCTGCCCCAGATCTAATACCCTTGTCCCATCCACAGCTCTGTAGTAGGAAACCTGTTGTAATGTCCCTTTCCTCTCTGACCCCATCCCCAAGGTATAACAAAGACCTTCTCTTCTAACATTTCCCAGCAACTCACCCCAGTATCTCAGTATCTAACAGCTGTATTATCTAACACCCTGTGAGCACAGCAGCTGAGCAGAACAGGCACACACAGTCACCATGTTCTCCAAACTAAGACAGTGGTATCCACAAGAGATGTGGTAAAGATTGCAGTTGGTGTTTTGTTGCAGCACTAAGGACCCGACTGTAGGATTCGAGTTGGAAGGGAGGAGAAAGTGGTGAGGGTCTTCAATTAGCTTACCAGTTTCCCTGTTATGCTTAGCTGGTGTGTTCCCAGTGAATGCCTGCTGCTGTTGGAGGCTGGGATAATGGGATGGGGGTTGGGGTAGGGAAAAGTGGAGGAGAAGTTCTTTGTGCTCCTTCCTGTTTGCAGCTGGAGTCACACAGGGAAAGGAGACCACTGTGAATTTCCTGCTTCAGAGCTAGGGATGAGACTAGGGGTGAGTGGGTTTTGGCTCTCAGGAACAGTAGGAGAAATATGTGACTGTCTGCTTTCAGCAGACTTGTCACTCTGAGAAGAGCAGTCCTTAGATTAGCAGGAGTTACCTGCTGGGGTTGTGGTCTGGGGCAAAGCTTAAAAACACAATAGTAAGTGCTAGAGCACTATATCCCCTCTGGAGCCCAACTGGCCTACCACAGCAGGCACATGATGAAGTCAAATTCAAACAAGGGCTATCTGCAAACCCAGACTGAAAGAAGGTACTAGAAGGAAAACTCCAATGGAAAGAGGTTAGCTGTGCCTATGAAAACACGGGAAATAAGTAATCTCACACTGAAAGACCTAAAAAGTAATGTTAATGATGGACTAACCTAAAAACCAATATCTGTTCCTTGGAATTTGCTAGCTTCCTCTCACAAGGCCCTGAGATAAGAAGAATTCACACTGCCCCTCCTTTCCTGTGAGTCAACAGGTGGTAAATAGGGTCAAGAGATAGCTATAACTCTGGTTTGCCCAGACACCTGAAGCCCTAAGGTCTGCTGACCCTAATAGCAGACCATCCGGCCTCAAAGGGTCATGTACTCAATGGACAGAGGGTCCCATCCCCTCCCTAAGCTTGTGGGTTTGCCTTTAAAAACACCTGGGCCCAAGGGAGGGGGCTTCTCCCTAGCCTGCATGCTGGAGGAGCCCGTTTGCCCAAACGTTTCCTGTTCATTAAAGCCTCTTGCGTTTTGCAGCAACTGGACTGGACATTGAGTTCTTGGGGTATCGACCAAATCTGGAAGACTCCTCATTCTGAGGGTCTTACAACACCAGAAAAATCAAAAAAAAAATGGAAACACACATACACTCATGCACTAGCATGCACTCACACACACATACCACACCAACCACAAAAATAATAAAATAATAGGATAGCTCTCTATATGAATGGTCTCTATTCCCCAAGAAAAAGACATAGACTAACCAAATGAACAGGACCCCATCCTTCTGCTCCATACACAAAATATACTTCAACATCAAAGACAGACATTACCTCAGGGAAAAGGGTTGGGAAAAGATATAAGCAAATGGACCTAATAAATAAGCTGGTGTATCCATTTTAATATCTAAATATTATTATTTTTGGTTTGAAGTCTATTTTGTTAGACACTACATCCTCATCAATGGAAAAATCCACCAAGGTGATCTTTCAAATCTTAACAGCTATGCCTCAAATGCAAGGGTACCCACATTTGTAAAGGAAACACTATTAAAGGTTATATCACACATCAACTCTCACACATTGAGAGTGGGAGATTTCAATACTCTACTCTCACCAATGGACAGGCCATCTAGACAAAAACTAAATAAGGAAATAATTAAGCTAACAGACATTATAAACCAAATAGTTGCCTACAGAACATTTCATCCAAACACAAAAGACTATACCTGTTCTCAGCGCCTCATAGAATATTACCCAAAACTGACCACATACTTGGTCACAGGCAACTCTCAACAGATCCAATAAAACTGAAATAACCCCCTGCATCCTATCAGGCCACCACTTATTAAAGTTGAGGGCTGAAATCAATAAAACAGAAACAAACAAAGAAAACAATACAAAGAACCAGAGAAACAAAGATTTGGTTCTTTTAAAAAATAAACAAGATAGACAAACCCTTATCCAAACTAAAAGACAGAAAGAGAATATCCAAATTAACAAAATCAGAAATGAAAGGGGGGACAGAACAATAGACACCAATGTTATCTAGAGAATCATAAGGACATATTTTAAAAACTTGCATTCTACCAAATTAGAAAATCTAAAAGAAATGGATAATTTTCTCAATAGGTACTACTTACCAAAGTTAAAGCAAGATGAGATAATCAATTTAAATAGAACTAACCTTTAAAGAGACAGAAGCAGTCATTAAATGGCACCCAACCAAAAAATCTCAGGACAAGCCAGACAGTTTTAGCAAAGAATTAACCAGACTTTTGAAGAGGAGTTAATGCAAATACTCCTCAAATTATTCCACAAAATTGAAACAGAAGGAACTTTTTCCCAATTCATTTTATGAGCGCATGGTTACCCTGATACACAAACCTCATAAAGACTCAACAAAGAAAGAATTGTAGACCAAATTACCTCATGAAAATACATGCAAAAATACTGAATAAAATATTTACAAACAGAATCCAAGAACACATCAAAAATATCATCCATTATGATAGAGCAGACTTCATCACAGAGATGCAAGGATGCTTCAACATGTGAAAAATCGGTAAATGTAATATAAACATCCAATATAAATAAAAACATATGATTGTCTCATTAGATGATGAAAAAGCCTTTGACAAAATCCAATGCCACTTCACAAAGAAAGTCTTGGAGAGATTAGGGATAAAAGGGACATACCAAATCATAATAAAGGCAATTTACAGAAAGGCTATAAACAATAAGTTAAAAGGAGAGACACTTAAAGCAATTACACTAAAATCATGGACAAAACAAGGTTGTCCACTCTCTCTGTATCTGTTCAATATAGTACTTGAAGTTTTAGTTAAAGCAGGAAGACAACTGAAAAAAAATTAAGGGAATACAAATTAATAAGAAATAAATCAAAGTATTGATATTTTTACATGGTATGATAATACACATAAGTGTCCTTAAAAATTGTACCAGGGAGCTCCTACAGCTAGATACAAAATTAACTTTATAAAAAAAAAATTAGTAGCCTTCCTATATACAAATGACAAATGAACTGAGGAAGAAATCAAGGAAACAACACCCTTCACAATAGCCTCAAATTTTAGCCAATCAAGTGAAATGCTTTTATGATTAAAAAATTCAAGAATTTGAAGAAAGAAATTAAACAAGATATCAGAAGATGGAAAGATCTCACATGCTCATGAATCAGTACAATTGATATAGTAAAACTTGTCATCCTACCAAAAGCAATCTACAGGTTTGATACAATCCCCATCAAATTTCCAACTCAAGTCTTCACAGACTTTGAAAATACAATACTCAAATTCATATGGGAAAACAAAAAACACAGGGGAGCTAAAAAACAATCCTGAACTTTAAAAAATTGCTGGAGGTATCACCATACCTAATTTCCTTCTGTTGGGTTGCTATGTTCAACTTTGATATGATAATCTTTGTTTCAACTTAAATTTTATTTTGACATGTTTGGTTGCTGTCTCTTGAAAGTCTGCTCTTTTCTAATGAGACAGAAAAGGAGTGGATCCAGAAGAAGGGAAGATTGGGAGGAACTAGGAGGAATGGAGGAAGGTGAAATTATTTTTCTCTATAATATGTTATATGCAAAAAGAATCTATTTCCAAATAAAAGTAAAATGATAAGTCTCTGGAAACCGCTGTCCAATGTAAGGCCACACACTCAAGAATATTTGAGCATCACAAATTGATTTTAAGAGGTTTAAAAACAAAAGCATACAAAGTTGGAGGAATCAAGAAGATGCAGTAGATCTATAAAGAATTAGGAAGAGTAGTCATGATCAGAACACATTGTACTAAAATTCTTAAAGAATAAAAAATCTTTTCCAAGAGAATGCCTGTATTCAAATCACAACTATTCCACTTGTAAACTGGGTAACCTTCTATAAGTTAATTTTTCTTGCCTTCATTTATTTTGTTTGGCTTTTATGTTACTGTCATTTGATTTTTACTTACCTAATGTGTGTGTGTGTGTGTGTGTGTGTGTGTGTGTGTGTGTGTGTGTGTGTGTGTGTGTGTGTTCATGTATGTGGAAGCCAGAGATTGACCTCAGGTACCCTTCTCAATTAATTTCCCATCTTACTTTTGAGATGATCTCTCACTGAACCTTGAACTGACCAAATATCTACACTGGCTGAGCACCACACCCTAGGGATCTCCTTGTCCTTACATCCCCATAATTGGGACGACAGGTACACTTAACCATGCCCAATTTCTTGCATGGTTGATGGAGATATGAACTCAGGTCTTCATGTTTGCACAACTGACTGAGCCATCTTACCAACCTTTGTGCCTTCATTAATCCATTCCTACAAACACCTTCTTCTTGAGGCAGCTATGAATTTTAAATGCTTCTGTGTGTTGCATAGTCGTTGCTGCATCATAAATTCTCAGTAAATCTTGTAAATGTGATCAAAAGAGGGTCCAAGAGGAATGAGGAAAATTACTCTATTACTCAGCTTTGAAAGATATTTAAGCAGATGCCTCATCAAGATCAATGAAAATGAAGGAACTGTTGCTGTCAAGTTGATCTTCTTAACTCCCAACTGGAGATTCCAACAATGTTGCTAGTAGCATTAATCAGTTTTGTTTTTCCATGCTGCTAGAGTCTAGTAACAGCTGATATCACTATTCCCCCTCTGACTGCTTACAATTAAAGTGGCCTTTGAGTCACCTGCTCAAACTAACCAGTGAATAAAGAATTGATGTAGCCTCCTGATTATTCAGAAATCCTAAATCACTACAGATGGGACAAAGTCAGGACTCAGAGGTGCATGGACTTAACTACCATTTGATCATATGCCCCAGATATTAGATGGTTTCATTCACAAGAACTATCAAAATAAAAATCCTTGTTCTTTTTACTCTCAGTAGAAATATTTTCTAGCCATTTTAGTAATCTGTTGAGCAATAAATAACTGAAGAAATAGTTTCACATTTAAGACTCCTAAGGACCCAGGTTTCATTCACCATGTGTTCACAACACGATAACTCCAGTTCTATGAGATTTGATGATTCTAATGATCTCTGTGAATTGCTGTATACACTCAGGCGCAGAAAGACACATTTTAAAAACTATGTAAACAAATATTTTTAGAAGAATTGTTGAAGAGAATCATACAAGCCAACTCTCTCCCTCTCCTCCTTATTCCTGACCAGTGCTAAGAAACACAGAAATGCAAATACAAGCAGAAGAAAGAGCAACCATGTCTCTTACCTTGGAAATAAAAGAAAGAGATGCTGTTCACAAGAGACATCACTCATTCATCAGGGGAAGCCAGCCTCTCTTCGTAACTGTTCTTCCCAGCACTTCTGTTGAAAAGTGCAGCTTCTCAAAGTACTAAGAGCTTGATTCTTGAGCAGGAAAGGTATATATTGAAAATAAATATATTCCTCAATCCCTACAGAGTTTAAGCAGCTCTGTCTTCAGGTGGTCCAGTCGCTTCCATCTTTTGGTACTAAATTCAGGCCCATATTTATCTTGCTTTCACCAGAAGATCTACAGGTTGTGGAGACAAGACTCACCTGGAAAAAATGCAGCAATTTTAACCTATAGATCTTATGAATAATATATGCCCAGGATCATACTATAATGGAACCCTGAATAGAAGAAACCTGAGCCAAGAGGCAGCCATAGTTTTATTTATAGCTTTTAAATATTTAGATGTGTGGTATGTTGACCTATATTTGTAGCCTTGCCCTGCAAATATTAAAAGAAAGTGCTCACTGAAGACACCCTTTCATGTATGTACTGTTAAGGCCTGATTCTGAACCACCAGTGACTATATACCTGAAACAAGAACAGAGCAACATCTGATGACTTTCTCAGGCCAGTATGAGCCATCTCCATTTAAAGGATACCTTTTGAAGCAGTCATCTTGTTATTTACAGCAATAAATCTTTCCTTTGTTGGCAGACAGCTTAGAGTTGCTGCCTTTGTCTTTATTGACCCTATATGAGGACATGTAAATACATATCATCTGCAGAAGAAGTAAGTCAACTATCAAGATCAAAACCTACTTTGAAATAGCCAAGCCACAAATTCATACTGAAACAATTTGGACAGCTGTGTTTACCTGATCAAACCTATTTTCTTCCTGAGTGTATGTTTTTGTTATGAGCACTTTCCTACCAACCTGGTCCCATTGCAGCGTCAGCCCCAAATAATAGACAGAGGCACTGTATTAATTATGAAAAGGTTGGCCTGTTGTTAGTGTTTCTTATTGGCTAGCTCTGTCATAAATATTAACTCATTTCTATCAATCTAAGTATTTCCACATGGTCTTATCTTACCGGAGAAAGAATACCGGCCTCCTACTACTCTTGCATCCTACATTTTGTCTCCTCTCTACTACTTTTCCCAGAACTCTCCTTGTCTCCTAGCCCTGTCTCTCTTGCTTCCCTATAGGCCAACAGTACTTTATTTATTAACCAATAAGAGAAACATATTTACAGAATGACATCTCCCAACATCTCTTTTCTGTCTTAATAAAAAGAAGGTGGTGGTGGTGCACACCTTTAATCACAGCACTTGGGAGGAAAACACAAGTGGATCTCTGTGAGTTCGAGTCCAGCCTGATCTACAAAAGCTAATTCTAGGAAAACCTCTGAAGCCACAGAGAAACCCTGTCTTGAAAAAAAAGAGAGGTGGGCTTTAACTTTAACATAGTGAAATATATAACAAAACATCAGATAAGAACTATAGTTAACAATACTTAGTTCATTAGCATCAGGAATTAAAGAAAATATTCTATCATCTACCTTATCTTTGTGAGTCTAAAGTCTTATATGTAACTTATCTTTAATCCTAACTAAGGGAAACTATAACCATAACTATTTGTCTTCAACTCAATCAAAGACCATAGAAGGATAATATATAAACTCTAGAAATGACAGAGACAGCTCACTGTCTGGTCAGTCACCCAAAGTTCTTCTGTAATGTTCTATCTTCGGCCCCATAGGCCACAGTGTGTCTGACAGACTCCTCAGCAAAGCGGGAAACTTTAAACTGTATTGGCAGTTTGTCAATCACTTTTCTCTGTGTCCTGCAGAATGTCTGGCAGACTCTTCCATGAAGCAGAAACCCTGTAGCACTGTCCATGGTTCCTGCATGTCTAGTTTATAAAACATATAGTTAAACAGTCTAGACAAGAGCAGTATCTTGCCCAAATGGCTACTCTTGCCAAATTGGAAGCAACCTCTCTAATGAGTTAATTGGATGTCCATCTTTCCTTCTGACGAAGTTGGTGTTGCCAAGAGTAGCTGTGCCTCACTGTTAAGAAAAACCCTAAACTATTTTAAATGCCATATTCTGTAGGTCTTTGAAAGGTTTGAAGAATGCCTATCCATTTGAAATATAATCTATAAAAACCTAACAAACCTAACTATAACTTTTGAGTGTTATAGGTGACTATATATAATTTGTACTTAATTATACATTACATTTTTAAATGAGCTAGGCAAACACAATACGTAATAAGAGGGGAAACATACATATCACAAAATTGACTTTAAATTTGTATCAATAAATGAAAATCCATGCCAATGCAAAGTATTCATTCCATATCACTTCCCCCTTTTTTCCTTTAAAAAAATATTGTGATCATTACCATTTATAAACAAACCCATTTAAATTAAAACAAACATTTATAAACAATACTTGGGAATTTGGGCATTGTTCTTTCCAAACTTCTTCCTGCTGATTGGAGATGCTGTTTATACTATAAGGATCCTAAGAAGACCCAGAAATCCTGGCTGCAGAGGTCTGCAAGGTTGCCTTGTCCAGCTGTTTTGAATGTTGTATCACCTGAGACTCTATTTCAGGGGGTCTTGCTTGATCAACCCATGTTAGTCTAGAAGGAATTCACAGCTTTTCATTTTCTGTAGAACCAAAACTATAAATTCTTTTCCCAAGTAACCTGTCCTTGAACTTAAATTTTGAAATGAAAGCATTTTTAAAATAAATAAATTGGATTAGTACAGCAGCATTTCTTTTAGCATTTGTTGCTATTTCCTCAGCAGTCAAACAATTGAAAGACAACAAAATAGCATAGAGTATCCAGACTCTCTGTGTATTTTTCATTTTTACATGGCTTTCTTATTACTCTATTTTTTTTTTCCTTTTACTTTTTTGATTATCTGAGACAGGGTTTCTCTGTGAACTTCTGTCTTTTCTGAAATTCATTCTGCACACCAGGTTTGCCTTGAAATCACAGAGATTTCCTTGCTTCGGCCTCCTGAGTGCTGGAATTAAAAGTGTGTACCACCAATGCCCAGACTCTTTATTTCTTTTTATTTCCTCTCCCAAGCCTATGTATATTTTTTTTAACACACTGTAAATTCTTTTAGGTTTTACTGCATCTGAATATGTCTTTACTGATGTTTTTCTGATCTTTTTCTGGCCATGAGTCTTTTATCTGCTAAATAGCATTGTTAAAATTAAAGCCACAGCTGTTTTAGCCTCTAGCTTTCCAATATGGCAAGATTACATTTACAACCAGCACAGAGAGCTGTGCTCACTGCCTTGATCTATGCTGCCATCAAGCAGCATGTAGCCGGCTTGGAGATGTGGGCTTTGACAATGCCAGCTCTTGTCTCTGTTATTTGTTTCTAAAATCCATTTTTAAGCTTTTGTTAAGTTTTAAATGGAAGTTCTTAGTACCCACATTGCAGGCACCATTTTGTTATTTGCACTTTCCTGCCAGCCAGGTCCCATTGCATTGTAAGCCCCCCAAAACCCAGAGAGATATTGTATTAGTTATGAAACTATTAGCCTGATATTACCATTTCTTATTGGCTAGTTCTATTATCAATATTAACTCATTTATATCTTTCAAAGTGTTTCCACATGGTCTTATCTTACCAGAGAGAGGGTCCAGAATTTTTACTCCTCTTGCGTCCTACGTTTTGACTCCTCTCTACTACATCTCCCAGAATTTTCCTTATCTTCTAGTCCTGCATGTCTTGCTTCCCTATAAGCTAAAAGTACTCTATTACTAGCCAATAAGAGAAACATATATATAGAATGACATCTCCCATCAAGTTTTAGAAGAAATGCCACGGGATATTTATATATAAGCTCAAAAAACAAATGCTGACAGGGTGTAGTGAGAAAAAAAATGGAAACAAACCAATATGATTAAAATAAAAAGCCTGCCTTGAAGCTTCAAATAAGTCTTTGAATATCAGTGTGGGTCAAGGCAACACAATCAAGACAAGGTAACTGGTGGCTATTATTCTTCAATAATGTCATCCTGTTCAGCAGGCTGAACAACCCTTCAAGCAGCAGCTATTTTGGTGAGTTACAAAAGGAGATCAGAATGGAACCATATATGAGGTCATGAAAAAATCCACAACCATAGATGTAATTGACCAAAACAGAAAAACATGCTGGTAGGAAAAAAAAAGTGAATGTGAGAACATTGTTCAAAATAATTTACAAGAGTACTGTCCTAATAAAGGGCTTTTAATGATTTTTTTCTTTCTTTTTATTTAAATTTGAAACAAGATTGTTTTACATGTCAATCCCAGTTCCCTCTTCCTCCCCTTCTCCCCTGCCTGCCCACCAACTCCCATCTCATCCCCTTTCTGCTCCCCAGGGAGGGAGAAAACTTCCTTGGGGGAATGCTCAAAGAGTGTTACATCATTTGGAGCAGGGCCTAGGCCCTCCCCCATGTGTCTGGGCTGAAATAATATCTCTTTATGTGGAATGGCCTCCCAAAGTCCATTCATATACTAGGGATAAATACTGATCCATTACCAGAGGCCCTATAGATTGCCCAGTCATCCTAACTAGCACCCATGTTCAGGGGGTCTGGGTCAGTCCTATGCTGGTTTCCGGGCTATCAGTCTGGAGTTGATGAGCTCCCCGTTGTTCAGGTCAGCTGTTTCTGTGGGTTTCTCCAGCATGGTCTTGACCCCTTTGCTCATCACTCCTCCCTCTTTGCAACTGAATTCCAGGAGTTCGGCTCAGTGTTTAGCTGTGGGTGTCTGCTGCTGTTTCCATCAGCTCCTGGATGGATAGGATAGCTTATAAAGTAGTCATCAATCTCATTAATGTAGTCATCAATCTCATTAATGGGGAAGGGCATTTAAGGTACCCTCTCCACTATTGCTTAGATTGTTAATTGGGGTCATCCTTGTAGATCTCTCAACATTTCCCTACTGCCAGATTTCTCTTTAAACCTATAATGGCTCCCTCTATTATAGTATCTCTTTTATTGCTCTCTTCTATTTTCCCCCTGACTCAATCTTCCTGCTCCCTCATGTCCTCCTCTCCCCTCCTCTTCTACCCTTCTCTTTCTGCCTTCCTACCATGCTCTCAATTTGATCAGGAGATCTTGCCCCTTTCCCCTTCTGTGGGGGATCATATATGACTCTCTTAGGGTCCTCTTTGTTTCCTAGCTTCTCTGGCAGTATGAATTATAGGATGGTGATCCTTTGCTCTATGTTTAAAATCCATATATGAGTGAGTACATACCATGTTTTGTGACTGGGTTACCTTACTCAGGATGGTTTCTTCGAGTTCCATCCATTTGGCTGTGAATTTCAAGATTCCACTGTTTTGTTTTGTTTTGTTTTTACCTCCGGAGTAGTACTCCACTGTGTAAATGTACCATATTTTTTCTATCCATTCTTCAGTTGAGGGGCATTTAGTTTGCTTCCAGGTTGTGACTATTACAAATAATGCTGCTATGAACATAGTTGAACAGTTGTCCTTGTTGTATGAATGTGCATCTTTTGGGTATATGCCTAAGAGTGGAATTACTGAGTCTTGTGGTAGACTGATTGCCATTTTCATGAGGAATGGCCATACTGATTTCCAAAGTGGAGGAGTATTCCCTTTTCTCCACATCCTCTCCAGCATAAACTGTCTTTAGTGTTTTTGATTTTAGCCATTCTGACAGGAATAAGATAGCATCTCAGAGTTGTTTTGATTTGCATTTCCCTGATGGCTAAGGATGTTGAGCACTTCCTTAAGTGTCTTTCAGCCATTTTAGATCCTCTATTGAGGATTCTCTTTTTAGTTCTGTACCCCACTTTTTAATTGGATTCTTTGGTGTTTTGTTAACTAGCTTCTTGAGTTCTTTGTATATTTTGGAAATCAGCCCTCTGTCAGATGTGAGGTTGGTGAATATCTTTTCCCATTCTGTTTTGTCTTGTTGACTGTGTCCTTTGCCTTACAGAAGCTTTTCAATTTCAGGAGGTCCCATTTATTAATTGTTCATCTCAGTGTCTGTGCTACTGGTGTTTTGTTCAGGAAGTGGTCTCATGTACCAATTTCTTCAAGGGTACCTCCCACTTTCTCTTCTAAGAGGTTCAGTGTTACTGGATTTGTGTTGAGGTCTTTGCTCCATTTGGACTTGAGTTTTGTGCATGGAGATAGACATGGGTCTATCTGCAGGCTTCTACACACCATCATCCAGTGGTGCCAGCACCATTTGTTGAAGATGCTTTCTTTTTTCCATTGTATCATTTTAGTTGTTTTGTCAAAAAACAGGTGTTCATAGGTGTGTGGGTTAATATCAGAATTTTCATTTCAATTCTATTGATCTACATGTCTACTTTTTGCCAGTACCAAGCTGTTTTCAAGACTATAGCTTTATAATAGAGCTTGAAGTCAGGGATGGTGATGCCTCCTGAGTTCCTTTATTGTACAGGGTTGTTTTGGCTATCCTGGGTCTTTTGTTTTTCCATATAATGTTGAGTATTATTTTTTCAAGGTCAGTGAAGAATTGTGTTGGGATTTTGATGGTATTGCATTGAATCTGTAGATTGCTTTTGGCAAGATTGCCATTTTTTACTATGTTGAGCCTACATATCAAACAGCATAGGAGACCTTTCCATTTTCTGTTATCTTCTTTAATTGCTTTCTTTAAAGATTCAAAGTTTTTTTCCCTGATAGCAAAATAGGTTGGTTTTTTATTATTTTTTCTTATTTTAGATATCAATCATAGTTCCCCCTCCCTCCCATCCTCCCATATCCTCCACTCCCTCCCATTCTATTCCCCACTCAATCCACAGGGAGGGTGAGGCCTTCAAGGAGGCATCAGTCAAAATCTGTCAAGTCATTTGGAGTTAGGCCTAGCCTTTCCCTCCTGTCTCTGGGTTAAGGGGGTATCCCTCCATGGGGAATGTGCTCTCAAAGACCTTTTGTGCACCAGGGATATATCCTGGTTCTACTGTCAGAGGTCCAGTAGACTGCCCAGGCCTTTTAACTGAGACCCAAATTCAGGGGGTCTGGGTCAGTCCTATGCTGGTTTCCCAGTTATCAGTCTGGGGTCCATGACCACTCCTTGTTCAGGTCAGCTGTTCAAAGTCCTTATTATATAGGTCTTTCACTTGTTCTGTTAGAGTTACCCCAAGATATTTTATGTTATTTGTGGCTATTGTAAAGGGTGAATTTTCTCTGATTTCTTTCTCAGCCCCTTTATTGTCTGTATATAATAAGGTTACTAACTTTTTGAGTTTATCTTGTATCCTGCCACTTTGTTGAAGGTGTTTATCAGCTGTTAAAGTTCCCTGGTAGAGTTTTTCAGGTCACTTATGTAAACTGTTAATGATTATTTTTAATGAGGCAGTTTTTCTTTAGTTTTCCTGAGTTTTGACTGCAAATGCAGTCTGAATGCAAAATAAATGGTTAATGAATGTGCTGAATTCTGGTATCAGACATAAATAATGTGAGCCCCTAGCTTCAGAGACTCCTTGGCCTATTCAGAAATGAAGCTAACAAAACTATCATCAATTATACTGTAATTATTAGAGAGACAAGAGTTGGTTTTACTCTAAAATAAGGACATTGTATTCATTACTTTACTTCTGGCTATGAGAAAATACCAAAAAAAAAAAAAATGCAACTGAGGAAAACAAAAGTTGTCTTGGCTCACAGAAGATACAGCCCATCCTAGCTGGAATGGCATACCAGCAGGAGCTTCAGGCAGTTCTTTATGGTCATAAAGCCAAGAAAGAGAGATACAAGCTGGTCACAGTTCCCTTCCCTTTTATTCCATTTAGAATCCCATGCCATGGGAGTGTGCCACCCACAGTTAAGGTAGGACTTCTCATTTTAATTAATCTAATCTAAAAATGCCCTCAAGCAAACCAAGATATTTGTCTCCTAATAGATTTAAGAACATGTCAAGGTTACATTCAACATTAACCATTACAGGGATCTAAATTAGTCTAGATTTTCATCATATGTATTATAATACTGTATCATGGATAAATAAGAATCTGGGGAAACAAATAGGCTGATGGATGTTTATTCAGGGAGAAATCACACCAGAAACAGATGACTGCCATCAGGTCCCCATCCCAAGGATGCCACCAAATGGACTCTGTCTCTGACCAGGAAGCAAGAGAGAGTCCTGGGGTCTAGGTCCTCAGACCTAGTTCCCCCCAGGTCACTCCTGCACTTGTTCCCATGCCCCTAATGGGCATGGTCAGTACAATAGGTAAGGGCAGGGTGGATATCTCACTACAATTCCCCTTTTAATCTAAAGAAAATATTTAGGCTTGATACAATACTGTATACAAAGACAGTAAATATCAAGTATGCCCTAAGAAAATAAAAATTAAGAACATACAAACTTAAGACCTACATAATCAGTCCTAGTGTGAAGGCATAACAGAGATTACTATAGAGTTGTCCTAAGCTGGAAAGCTTAAGTCTAGTACCTAATATTTCTATCAAGGAAGAAAAAACAATAATTGTGACAGTCTAATCTTCAACATCATCAAAGATCTGAGAAGGAAGATAATAATACTAGGATAGGCAAGAAGTGCAGGCAAGCAGTGAAGTGCAGTGAAGACAGAAACAGCAAGCTACCTGCACAGTCACCTAAAGTCTCACAGCAATGTTGGTGCAACCAGTTTTGGCTAAGGCCTAGAGTAACTGACAGACCATTAGAAAAGCAAGGAGGTAGAAAGGCTGTCTTACCCTGGCTTGGCAAGTTTCAGCAGTCGTCTATGTTTGTCTCCTGCAAGCACAGTAGGACAGCATGTCCAAGGTCAGTGGCAGTTCTTTGTCCAAGAAGCCATTAGCCGAGGGGAGGATGGACTCCAGAAGGAGTGACGTCAGTGCCCAACAATTTCTCAGGAAATGCTCGGTGCTGTCAGGAGCAATAGTGTCTCATGTCAACAGACTACAAATATTAAAGCATTTAAATGCCATGTTGTAGGTCTATGAAGTGTTTGAAGATCAAGCATCTATGTCTGACTAATCTCATAGACATAAGAAACATGGGTGAAGATAATCTGTAATAATCAGAAACCTAGCTATATGAATGGTTGAAACTTCCCTAAGTAATAGCAGAGACAATTATTGTAGCAATATAACTATATACATATATACATGTAAAACTCTAATACAGAGGTAAAATTGAAATGTCTTGACTAGAAGTAGAACTGTATAGTGCAGCATGATAAAATTATCCTAAATTGTATTGATATACAAAATGTCTTGAACATAAGTAAAGGTATACATACATAGAAGTTGATAAAGGTATTGTGCATAAAACATCGTAAACTATTTTACACTATATGAAAAATATACAAATCATCTGAGAAAGGAATACAAACTTAATTTTACATAAGTTACAACATATAAGAATCTATAACAATATAAGTTGTATATAACTATTAATTACCAAGATAATTCACAAGAAGATAATTTAATATAAACCTTACCTTTCCCAACCATATCCTATATCTATCTAAAAGAGATACCTAAGTCTGAGCATCACCTTCCATACCCAATCCTAAGTATCTAAAACCAACCCCATGCAGATGAATATTATCCCTAAAAGCCAACAGTAGAGAAAGGGGTGTGGTTATCTTAAGAATACTTTTTGCTGAAATGGGACAATGATGACTCCATGGGATCTTATAGGAAGAAAATTTTAAGCAACAAAATTTCTCAAAGGGACTAGCTGTAACATTTGTAGCTAGTCTCTGCATGGCAGGAAATACTTGACTGAAGTTCTATCTGAAACTCTGGCCAGGGTTTAATAAGAAGGTGCACCATTTCAGCTACCTAGTCTGGAGTTATCTCAAGCATTACAATCCCAAACCAGTTTTAGGGTGATGTTTGTAGTCCAGATGCATCAGGTTGAACCAAGTGAAAACGATGAAGCGGGGCCCCAACTTTTTTCCGGAGAATTCAAAAATTGCTGTTAGGAATTGTTATTGTTCCTTGTGGAAAACTTAAACATCAATATCAACATAAAAATCTCAACCTTTATAGGTATGCATATTGGGAAAGGAAACATTAAGTATGAAAATGAGTATGAGGAAAATTAGGATTACAGAGAGAAAACTGAGTGTAGGCAATTGACAGTCCCCAGATTTTGTTTTTTTCTGCCTTACACCAATTGGTTTCTTGATATAAGGCAGAAACTGTGAATTTTATTTTAACAACATGCTTGAATTTAGAGGAGAAAAGCCAACTCCAGCTACAAAACCATCATTGGTTTACATGAACTGGGACTAAAGGAGTACTAGGAAGTAAAGAAATGGATTCCTGTATAGAAATAATTCACTAGAATTAAATATTGGTACCATATACAAGATTCCTCTTTGCTAGATGGTTCTTTCTGGAGAGCTATCTTCTCTTCTGTAGGTACCTACTCATTCAGTGTCTTTTGGCTGTTTGAAGATGTGTATTTTCTATTTTCCTGTATAGACAAGAACAGAACACTTTCCCCTACCTTTGAGAGGGCTCCACCCAACTCATGGGAACTATGTTGGCAGATGACTTGTCATTTTTCCTCATTAAGAGGTTTCTCTTGTTCAACTCAGATCTTGATCAACTTAGATGGTATCCACAGCTTTTCTTCTCCTATAGATACAAAAGTGAAACCCCTACCCTAACATAGCTCATATCCTGGTTTCCATATTGAGGTTAATAGATCCTTAAAGTACATCAGCTTGTTTAGTTCAGAAGTTTTTCTATTGTCCAGTGTCTTTCTGCAGCTGTTTTTCCTTTCTCATTAGCAATGAGAAAGTTTAATGTTAATAAAGCATTATGTAATCTGTGTTTGGGTGCCTTGGTTACCCCTGCCTGTTTATAGAGCATTTCTTTTAAAGTCCGATTGGATCTCTCAACTACTGCTTGTCCTGTAGGATTGTGTGGTATACCAGTTATGTGCTTTATGTTATGATATTCAAAAAACTGTTTCGATTTGCTGGAGACATATGCCGGAGCATTGCCAGTTTTTATTTGTGTATGTATGCCCATAATGGTCATTACCTCTAATAGGTGTGTGATAACAGAATCAGCCTTTTCAGAGCTCAGAGAAGTATCCCATTGAAACCTTGAAAATGTGTCTATAGTATGGTGCACATACTTTAATTTTCCAAATTTTCTAAAATGAAATATATCCATTTTCCATATTTCATTCCTATTCATACTTCTAGGGTTACTGCCTGGTGGTAGAGGAGTTTGGTTACAGAATGAACAAGTAGGATATTTCCTTACTATTTTCTTAGCTTGTCGTTTAAAATATCCAGTTCCTTATTCTTCACTCTAATCTCAAACCCTTTAAGAATATTATATTGATTATGAAACTAATCAACATTATTTTAAAAGACATGTATATTGGTTAAGTCATGGTTCTCTTCTAAGATGCCCTCCATATATGAAAAAAAAATTCTTAACATCCTGTAGCATAAGATTATCTGCCATTGATATGCAACAATTGATCTCAGTTATTATATCAGCATAAACTGCAAAGGATGTTGTTATTACCTTAGATATAATCCTGCTGTCCTGGACTCTGATGTTTTTAGTTGTAGGTCTTAACTTGTAGTAATTACACCTGACGAGTAGGTGCTCAGGTGTACCATCAAATAGTGTCTGGCAGCAGGAGATCCTTCCAATCCAGGTCCCTGTTAATAGGTCTTAATGAGCTAACAAGCAAAATGTTGTTAGACAGAGGAGTGAAACCAAGTAAATTTTCTGGGACCTCAGGAGCAGAACCACTGGAGACTGAGCACCAAGAGAGGCAGAGCTCAGGGCTCGGGGCTTGGCAAACAGTCTCACAGCAACATGGGGGGGATGGGTAGCAGCAGATGTGAATGAAGACTCAGGGCCACTGGACAATGGGGCTGCAGGGAAGGGGAGTTGCATCATTGACCCAAATGTCCCACAGCTGCCTTGAGGACCAAACAACTATTGTATTCTTAGACTTTCCATCAAGATACAGCCGTTGTTAGAATACTCATACCACAGCAACATAGCATACATGCCCCTCTAATAAATCCTATAGATGATAGATAGATGGATAGATAGATAGACAGACAGACAGACAGACAGATAGATAGAAGATGCAGATAGATAGATAGATAGATAGATAGATAGATAGATAGATAGATGATAGATAGATAGATAGATAGATAGATAGATAGATAGATAGATAGATGGATGGATATAGTAACCTAATTTCTGGGGCCTTCTTCTGTTCCCACTGGCTAGTCTGTCCAGTCCATGCTTAAAAGGAAAATTGAGCAATAAAAAATGGTGGGAGGCAACTAAACACTGAGCAGAACTAGAATCTTGATGCAGAGAGGCAGGACAAGACCATGCTGCAGAAACACATAGACAAAGCTGACCTGAACAAGGAGGAGCTAACGGGCCCCCAGACTGATAGCTGGGAATCTAGCATGGGAGTGACTCAGACCCCCTGAATATGGGTCTCAGCTAGAAGGTCTGAGCAGTCTATGGGACCTCAGACAGTGGAACCAGGATGTATTCCTAGTGCACAAAAGGACCTTGCTGACACATCCCCAATGGAGGGATACTCCCTTAACCTAGAGACAGTAGGGAAGTCCTAGTCCCTACTTCAAATGACTTGACAGATTTAGACTACCCCTCCTGGATGGCATCACCCTATATGTGGAGGGGGGAAGGACGGGAGGGGAGGGTGATCAGAGTGCATGTGAGGGTGGGAGAGAGGGAAAAAGGGAGGGAGGAAGGGAAGGAGGGAGAGGGAACTGGGATCGATATGTAAGATAGAAAGGAAGAAAGAAAGAAAGAAAGAAAGAAAGAAAAAGAAAACTGGAGGGTGGAAAAATTAAGGATACAAAAGAAAAGGCAGAAACAGAGATATATTTGTGAGGGCATTCAGTGAAGGCTGAACTGCCCGTGTTTATTGTTCAAAGTCTTTTGATACCCCAATAAAAAAAAAAAGAGGGAGAGAAGACAAAAGATTTCATTATCAAACACAAAGAACAAGCAAGTTTAATTACCTTCTAAGTACCCAAACATCAAATAACTATATTCTAAGTTAAGTATTCTGTTGTTTAGGCAGGACATGTACCAACCACACATTAGGCCAAGTATCCTGTTGCATTCACATCTTAGGCCAGACATCTTATTGCCTCACCTTGGAAGAACAATAATAGGCTAGAACTCTCTGACATTCTCACACGATGGAATGGAATCAATTCTGCAGGTTCCCACAGAGAAAAAGAGAAAGAGACAGAGAGACAGAGAGATGGATGGATGGATGGATGGATGGATGGATGGATGGATGGACAGATAGATTCATTCAAAGAGTTCTGTTTCTCTGGAGAATCCTGACTACTACCAATGTTTATTGACTTGATGAGGTATTAAGACTAATTGGATAATTGCAGCAGAAACATGAACTTTATTGTGTTAGTTAAAACTCAAGACAGTCGAAGCATGGAGTAGAAATCTTCTGTGAATGAAAAGTGACAATCTCCTAACTCATCAATGTTTCATTGACATTTATGCTAATGCCAACATTTAGGATATATTAATGAAAATATCACTTTTAACACTCCATTTACCCAATATTACTAGACCCAAGACACTAGCAACAAATCCCTGAATATTTTATCATCATGAGTCAGGTTATAATTGGAGAACAAATAAGGAGCTCTGTTACCTCAGTATCTCTAAAACTGTTCACTTGTCAATATTCCATAAAGTCTTACTTCCTTATCCCATGCTAGAAGCCACAAAAATGTGTAAGTTCTCAATAAATAATGCAGATTAGTCTGTGACTATATTCTGTCCTAAACTCCAGGCTTTGGTCTACTTTAAAGAAATTATTTAGTCTTGGTTTTCTCTGTATTCCTAGAAAACAGTTAATGAACTTTCTGAGGACCATGTGTGCTCCCCCGCTAGGTTACTACAGGTTTCAGGAATCAATATTTTATCATCAGGCCATTGTCTTGACTATTTCACATGCTACAAGGACATAGTCAATTCCTGTTAGTGCTCAGTGAGTTCTGACCAAGTGACTTCCCAGCGAATCTACAAGTGTTAATCCCTGCTGTTTTGCAGGGAATAATTGGCTTAATAAATGTTAGACAATCCATTTCATTAAAGATAGAACATCATGGTAATTATTCTATGTATATCAGTCCACTTAACACTCTTGTAAGTGGAAGGGGTGTGTGTGAGAGACAGTTGCAGGGGGGGAGGTAGTGCTGGACACCAAACATGCCAGACAATTACCCAACCAAATGAGCTCTATCCCTAGTCCTTTAGTACTATTGTTTCTATTTTATAGAGATGAAAATTGAGGTTTAAAGAGGTATGAGATCATAATTGAAATATATCTCCAAGACCTTTATAATTTATAATTTTAAAATAGATGTCTAATCAATTGCTCTAGAATATATATAAAGTTTTGTGCATTTGTGAATCTGTCTTAATCATCACAAATAATCAATAATTAAAAACATACATTACTTTCAATTATGAAAATTGATAAATGTTCTTACTGCTAAAATGTCTACAAACTACTCACATATTTATTGCTGAACTATTTAATACTTTAAAAATGTGTGATAGGTGACAGAGGTAATTAATGACACATTTACTGCAAACACGTCTTGCCTTGAATAATGTGTGAAGAATTACTTAGAAAGGAGTAAGGCTCTGACACAATAACTTCTGGGGGTAAACCACTACTGCATTCATGCTTCCTCTAAGGAAAGATCTGAGAAGATAGATATTTTGCCTTTCCTCTTTTTTAAAGTTTCTACTACACTAGTCTTTCCTTTATTGAAGACACAATTTGAGACAAACACAACACCTGAATTTCAAACATTAGAACATAAGACAAGGGGCATATAGAGGCATTTTCCTGGAACTTGAAGGTCATGATCATGAGATTAAGATGTAAGCTGTCCAGTAGCACAGACACTGAGATCAACAATTAATAAATGGGACCTCCTGAAATTGAAAAGCTTCTTACAGTCAACAAGACAAAACAGAAAGGGAAAAGATATTCACCAACCCCATATCTGACAGAGGGCTGATTTCCAAAATATACAAAGAACACAAGAAGCTAGTTAACAAAACACCAAAGAATCCAATTAAAAAGTGGGGTACAGAACTAAATAGAGAATCCTCAATAGAGGAATCTAAAATGGCTGAAAGACACTTAAGGAAGTTCTCAACATCCTTAGCCATCAGGGAAATGCAAATCAAAACAACTCTGAGATGCTATCTTATTCCTGTCGGAATGGCTAAAATCAAAAACACCAAAGACAGTTTATGCTGGAGAGGATGTGGAGAAAGGGGAACACTCCTCCACTGCTGGTGGAAGTGCAAACTTGTACAGCCACTTTGGAAATCAGTATGGCCATTCCTCATGAAAATGGCAATCAGTCTACCACAAGACTTAGTAATTCCACTCTTAGGCATATACCCAAAAAATGCACATTCATACAACAAGGACAACTGTTCAACTATGTTCATAGCAGCATTATTTGTAATAGTCACACCTGGAAGCAAACTAAATACCCCTCAACTGAAGAATGGATAGAGAAAATATGGTACATTTACTCAGGGGGAAAAAAACAATGGAATCTTGAAATTTGCAGGCAAATAGATAGAACTAAAAGAAACCATTTTTAGTAAGGTAATCTACTCACAAAAAGACAAACATGGTATTGTAGTTGCTAATATATGGATTTTAGACATAGAACAAAGGATTACCAACCTACAATCCACACCACCAGAGAAGCTAGGAAACAAGGAGGATCCTAAGAGACTCATACATAAACCTCCACAGAAGGGGAAAGAGACAAGATCTGCTGAACAAATTGGGAGTATGGTGGGAAGGGAGAGGGAGTTAGGAGAAAGAGAAAGAGAGAAGTGGAGAGGAAAGGAGGACATGAGGGATCAAGAAGATTGAGTCAGGGAAAGGATAGAGGAGATCAAGAAAAGAGATATCATAATAGAGGGAGCCATTATAGGTTTAAAGAGAAATCTGCCACTAAGGAAATGTTGAGAGATCTACAAGGATGACTCCAATTAACAATCTAAGCAATAGTGGAGAGGCTACCTTAAATGCCCTTCCCCAATAATGAGATTGATGACTACCTTATATGCCATCCTAGTGTCTTCATTTACTAGCTGATGGAAGCAGAAGCAGACACCCACAGCTAAACATTGAGCTGAACTCCTGGAATTCAGTTGCAAAGAGGTAGGAATGAGGAGCCAAGGAATCAAGACCATGTTGGAGAAACCCACAGAAACAGCTGACCTGAACAACGGGGAGCTCATGAACTCTAGACTGATAGCATAGGACTAACTCAGACCCCCTGAACATGGGTGCTAGTTAGGATGACTGGGCCATCTATGGGGCCTCTGGTAATGGATCAGTATTTATCCCTAGTATATGAATGGACTTTGAGAGGCTATTCCACATAGATAGATACTCTTTCAGCCTAGACACATGGGGGAGGGCCTAGGCCTTGCTCCAAATGATATTACAGACTTTGAAGATACCTCATTGAAGACCTTTCCCTTTCTGGGGATTGGTGGGCAGATAGGGGAGGAGGGAGGGAGAGGGAACTAGGGTTGACAAGCTTGTTTCAAATTTAAATAAAAAGTAATTATCATTAAAGAAAAGATGTAAGGTGTCAGATATGAGCACTGTGTGCTATTATGAGAAGGCTATCCAAGTAACCCATATTGTGTTTTATTTTAATGTGCTTGTTACTTCTGGGATCTACAAAGCACAGCGACAACCTTTGACTAGTTTGAGGGTGATTCTCTTCCTCAGGTAATAGTTGGACATTAAAGCTATTGTTGCCTTTGATTTTCTTCCTGGGGATGACATCACTGTTGAAGTCATAGAAGCATCTCTGCAGTAATGAATTTATAATTGAAACCTAAATTGTCTGACAACCCCCCCATACACACACACTACACATATACAAATACTTGTATGCCAATTCCAAATTCTGTAATCAACTCTCTTAAATCAAAATATATTAATTAGTTTTTCTCCTAATCAAGGTTTGCATTATTTAAAGAGGTTAAAAGGTTACTGCTCTGTTGATCAATGAAGGCCAATTGCAGTATTACTTCTAGTGTCATCACCCTGTCATTTGGATCATTCTAATTACAAATAGAGAGCAGAAGCTCTGTGTGACTAGAAAGATAAAATAACAGCAGAAACATAAAGCTTGAATAAAAGATCCATTAGAAAAACATGCTTTCAAATTGGTGATAAATGCCTCACTCATCACTTTTATTGCCAGACTCAAATGATTAACAGATGGTTTCGGCAATTAATTTTCACTCAGCACTTAAGTATCAAGCAGTTAACATGCATCCAGTGCATTCTCTGGTACTTTCTCAATCAAATAAATGTGGGTTTAAATAATCTACACTGTTTTTCTCCAAAAGATCTACCTTAAATTAATCCTTGTCTTTATTATACATTTCTACTCCTTCATCTCCTCTTTCTTCTCCACTTTTAAAATAATGTTTTAAATAGTCAAAATATTGTTTCCCTCTCTTCCAGCATAGGGAAGTGAAGAGTGAATGAATATAGCATAGTGATTTAGATATCAAAGCCATTGTATATGAATGTTCAGTAGTAGTCCTTGGATATAGATAGTAAAATTCAGTCAAGTTAAAACAGAGCAACTAAAACACTATGGAATTCACATGAACTTTCTATCAAAATAGTCATGGTCTGAAATTCTACCTAAGCAATGGTTATGTGGCATTAAACACCCTCATTAAATTCCTGAAAGTTGGTTCTCCACTGAAAAGATGTAGGCAATTAACACATGTGTGTTGGTTATTTTAAGGAGAAAAGACAGAATACAAATTATACCGCAAAACATTCCCATTTCAAATGTCAATTTATATTTCAGCAAGACTGAGAACATAACTGGTAAAATATGGTTGGCTGTGTCTATGGGGGCTAGGGCATTTTGTAAAAGACTTACATTTGTTCAATAGTTTAAGTAAAGAATATCACAACGGACCATTTTATGGACGCCAGGGAAAGAAGAATATCTGCCGAAGCAGATCCGGAAGTGCACTGGTTGGCCTGTCCGAGTGTTGGGATTTGAGCTTCGGTGTTTGAACCCAGAATCTCCAGATGCATAGTGATTCCTGTCTATTAGATTGTAAGTAATCTTGGAAACAATGGGAACAAGACTGGACTAGAACTATTATGGACCACTGCGAACTGTATGAGTTATTCAGAATCCTCCTGGCCGCTGATGCTGTCTGAGAGCTGGATGGAACAACACTATGTGGCTGCCGTGTGAGAGTGGAACTGTTGAATGGTGAAAAAAGAAGTCACAATCATGGTCCACCTAGCTCTTGGAGGTCGCCCTCGAGATGATTACCGTAGGAGGAGTCCTCCATCTTGGCGAAGATCTCCAGGAAGGAGAAGTTTCTCTCAAAGCCGGAGCAGGTCACTTTCTAGAGACAGGAGAAGAGAAAGGTCTCTGTCTCTCTCGGGAGAGAAACCACAAGCCATCTCCAGCCTTCTCTACATCTTGTAGACAATATAAGTCAAATGAAATGAAGTAGAAGACAAGTTGCTAAAGAAGTGGTGTATAGGAAATAACTTCATTTGACAGGAGGATGTACAGGAAATTCAAGTTTTGTTTGAGACTTCATAATTTTGGTGCATTTTTTAAATTTTATTTATGTATTTTTCTTATTTTACATATTGATCTCAGTTCCCTCTCCCTCCCTCCTCCCTCCCTCTCTTCCACCCTCCCATCCCATTCCCCCACACACACACACTCCACAGGGAGGGTGATGCCTTTCAGGAGGGGTCAACAAAATCTATCAAGTCATTTGGAGGAGGGACTAGGCCCTCCCTCCTGCCTCTAGGTTAAGGGAGTATCCCTCCATGAGGAATGTGCACCCAAATCCTTTTATGCACCAGGGATACATCCTGGTTCCACTGTCAGAGATCCCTTAGACTGTCCAGGCCTTCTAATTTGGTGCATTTTTAAGATGTTTCAGCTGTTCAAATTTCCTTTGAACTTTAGTTTTTCATAAACTGAAATAAACCTAGGTCCTGCCCAGTTAAAGTGTGATGATACAGAAACCACTGGCTGAAATTGAATAAACCTCTAGTTTGTCTAGTAGCTGCGATACAGTGTGGAGCTGTGGGTAAAATGATAGGCAGTCTTTAAAAGCTGTCAGTGAACACCAGCTAACAGGTAGAGGGTGGGAACTGCACCCTGACGGCTTTCAGAGGTTCCTTACTGATTGCTATATATGGACTCATAGCTGTAACATTTTTTATTTGGAAATGGAAGACTTTAAGTTACCAGTGTCCTATCAGTGTAAAGCTGAACCTTTGAGTTACTGTGCAAGATTTTTTTCATGTTTTCATTTGTAATATGTTTGTGAGGGTCCTTGGGAATTAAAGTTTTGGTTACAAATTGTTGTTTAACTTGGGAGCCTGCTTTTTTCTTGCACACTCAAATCTGTGAGCTTGGTATCAAGTCCAAGAATAACATTGGAAGCCATACTTATATTTTCATGTAAAGTGCTTTTGGATTGATAAAATACTAGCATAATTGTGTAGTAATAAGTTGAGTGAACCCACTGTTATAGTTGTTCTTGCTCCTGGGGAATCAGTTGGTTATCCAGTTCTTTCTTTGTAAGAAGCATAACTAAGAGGCACTGCATTAAATGAATAATTTTTTTCCTTCAGTTGTCACCTTCTAAGAGTTAGTCACTTTTTAGGAATTGAAGCCAGTTCAGGATCATTACACTGATATTTTAAAGCAGCATCAGTGTGTTATGTTGTAACTCTTAAAATGGCTTTTATCTTCATCATGAAAACATTCAACAAAGTTTTAAAAATTGGTTTTATTTTATAACTTAAGTTCTTGCATGGGATTCCAAACTGTCCTGTCATGATGGAAAATCCACCATGATGCACAGTTGAATATAGAGACATGCACACCCTTTCTCTTAGAAATCTAGAGGAGTTGTAGTTTCAGCTCTGTGTGTGTGTGTGTGTGTGTGTGTGTGTGTGTGTGTGCAATTATATTAAATCATAATGCAACATGAGAGAGAGCATCATCTTATCCATTGAGTGACCAAATAGAACAAAGTTCCTCCTAAGGTTTTTCCACCTTCCCCCTCAGTCATCAGAGCTCTGAAGAACTCCAGAGACTACACCACAGGCCCCTCTGCTTCACTGGTTCTCAAACCCCCACCCCACTCACTGATTCTCAGGCTTCAGACTCCAGAATTATACCACTGTCCACTTTGATTCCCAAGACTTCCTTCAAGCTAAATTATATTACTTACTCCTCTGGTTCTCTAGTTTACAGACAAAATACCATGGAACTTAAAGCTCAACAATCATATGAGTCATTTCCCACAATAGTCTTATCTTTCTATGTCTATCTGTGTTTTATACAGAGAACCACAACTAATACACTCATGGTGAGTATTTTAAAGGCCACTGGAGGTACTTACTATAACAAATAACACACTTGGCTACACCCTGCCATTTGTGTAGTTCCCTCAACTAATGTATCATACCTCTGTATGAAGAAAGTTCTAGAAGACATCTGATACAGCTATCCATTAAAGCCATGAAAAACTGATATGGAAATAAAGGATACATGTAAACTCAGTGTCTTGCTACTTTGGCATTGATGTGTAGTCTAGCTCACCACCAGAAATGACATTCAGTTCCATTCAAAACATTTTTTTAAATAAATTCTTTTAAATTTGTGCATGAACATTTTGCCTACATGTATGGCTGTGTACCCCTTGCATGTCTGATGCCAAAGGGAAGCCAGAATAGGGGTCAGATCCCCTGGAACTAGGATTATAAATGGTTTTGAGCTAAAAGATAGATGCTGAAAATCGAACTTGAGGCTTCCATTGTGGAATAATCTTTTTGTACATTATGAAGATGTATCATTATGGTTGGTTTAATTAAAAGGTAAAAGGTCAATAGCTAAACAGGATTTTTCAAGGCAGGGAGGACTCTAGGAAGAAGGGCAGAGATACCATGAGATATAAAGTGAGCAATATGGACACTAGAGAGGTGAAGTAATAAAGCCACAAGGCATAAACTAAATTTTAACACACACAAAATAAATAAATAAATAAATAAATAAATGCCCAGAGATAGATATTGGGGTTAAAGCTGATTGCCAGATAAGCAAAGCAGCCAGCAACTCACTCTTAACCTCTACTTCAGACTGAAAGGGTGATCCTGGCTATGTGAATTTTCAAAGTTCAATGCTCTCTCCAAAAATCCTCAGAAACAATAGCTCTCCCCGGCTGGAAACTAAATCTCCACATGAGGCCCTTTGTTTTACCTTTTATACCTCTCTAGTGCTGGGATTAAAGCTGCATGATCCCAAGTTCTGAGATCACCTTTGTGTGAGCTGTTGCTCTTTAGGACTGGATCAATTTCATGTGGCTCAGTGTGGCCATGAACTAACAGAGATCCATCTGCCTGCCTTCTGAGTCCTGGGATTGAAGGTGTGCCACAGTCACCTGGTTCTATGGCTAGCTAGCATGGCTGCTGGAATTAAAGGTGTGTGTCATCCCTGTCAGATCTACATGACTCCAACTGGATGGCATTCCCCTACATATGGAATTGGGGTGGGGGGATGGGAGGGGAGGGTGGTTAGAGTGCATGTGAGAGGGCAGAGAGGGTAAAAAGGAGGGAAGGAGGGAGAGAGAGATGGGGGAGGGAAGGAGGGAGGGAGAGGGAACTGGGATAGACATGTAAAATAATAAATTAAATTAAAAAAGCAATGCTTTGACTCCAAAATTTAAGTTGAAGGACAAGTTACTGGGGAAAAGGATTTCTATTTTCGTTTCCACAGAAAATGAAAAGATGTGGATTCCTTCCAGACTAATGTGGTTTGATCAAGCCAGACTGCCTGAAACAGAGTATAAAGTGATCCTACATTCAAAACAGCTGGACAAAGCAGCCTTACAGACTACAGCCAGGACTTCTGCATCTTCTTAGAATCCCCCATGACAGTGCCCCTTACCAGCAGGAAGTAGTTGGAAAGAACAACGCCCAAATTCCCAAATATTGTGTATAAATGATTGTTTTCATTTAATTGGACTTTGTTATATAAAATAAATTTAAAAAAATTAAAAAAAAAAAAAGGTGTGTGTCATCATTGCCTGACCTCTATGGCTTGTGGCTAGCTTTGTATTCTGAACCCTAAGGCAAGCTTTATTAAATCAAAAATAACATATCATCACAAAAAACTTAATAAAATGGTTAATTATAGTTATAAATGCTAATTATAAACAAGCCTAAGCTATCAACCAAGCTTTCATAATTAATAAGTCTGTGTTGTAATTTAGGAGCTGGTTGGCAGGACAAAAAAATCCACCTAAAAACAGTGTCCAATATCCAGGTATGTATTTCCAAATAAGAAAAAGCTTCTCAAGAAGAAGTGGCTTTCTAGTCCTGCATTTCATGTGGGTTGTGATACAGACACATCTCCCAGCCACTGACTACAGGCAGCACATCATCAGCTAAGCTATGAAGAAGTTTATGGTTGGACTCATTCAAACAGGACAGATTACAGATGTGTAATAAAGCACATTCAGACAGGAAAAAGAAACTTCTAGACATACTACAGTGTACTCAACAATGTGTGTAGGCTTAAGAATAGAAGAGTATAGATCACTAGGCCTCTGCTAGAGGTGAGTCTGGGACCAATTCAGGTGGAATCCCACACACACACACCCTTCCCTGGGAACTCCCTGGATAGGCCCCAGATCTCGCTCATCCTGTATCCTGTCCCCATCCAGAGTGCACCTGGTGCTCTGATATAGACCCACCCACCGCCACCAAGAGCCTGCCCTCCCCCTACCCTGTGTCCTAACCTGCCCACTATCCCACTGCTCTGGCTGAGCACTGGGACAGAGGGTGGAGCCAACAATCCTGCCACCTTTGGGAAACTTCCTAGAGCTGTTCTGAACACACTAGACCTGCCTATCCACACAGGACAACCCGGAATCCCCACCTGCCTGGTCTCCAATCCCCACTGCCGGGTCCTCTACTGGAGTTCCGGGGCCACTCCCAGAGATCTGCCTATCCCCTCCTGGTCATCCTGAGGCCTGCTGGCTGGATCCTGGACCCCCATCACCATGCCTCTACTAAAGAGGCCTCAGCTGGAGAGTGCCAGGCCCAAGCTAGATGTCCCCTATCTGCACTGAACATCCTGAGTCCCAGCCTTCGAGATCTTTGACCCCCATCGCCAGGCCCCTGCCTGTGGAGAGACCTCCTAGAGATCTTGGACCATCCATAGCCACAGACATCAAACCTCTGACCCACCTAAGCCCACCTGGAGAGTACCATAGACAGAGAGAAAGAGACCCCATCTACACCTACTAGGAAGAAGCGATGGGAAGATGGCAATACAAGAATACAGCTAACAATAGAAAGACAAGCATAACACCACCAGAATCTAGGGACTCTACACCAACTAGACCTGAACACCCCAAAGAAGATGAAGCAGAAGAGAACGACTTAAAAATTATTGTCATAAATATGATAGAGGCCCTCAAAGACTATGTGAGACAATCCCTTAAAGAAATGGAAGAAAAACAAACAAAAAATTGGAAGAAATGAACAAATTTCTTAAAGAAAGTACAGAAAGCCAACAAAAAACAATTAAGCAGGTGAAGTAAATCGTCCAAGACTTGAAAGCTGAAATAGAGACAATAAAGAAAACACAAACAGAAGAAATGCTGGAAATAGAAAGACTGGGCAAACAATCAGGAACAACAGACACAAGCATAACCAACAGAATTCAAGAGATGGCTCCATGGAGAAGTTAGTTGTTGATCTCACTCTCCGGGAAGGGCATTTATGATAGCCTTTCCACGGAAGCTGAGATTGTTATTGGGAGCACTCTTGTAGTTCCCTCGACCTTTCTTTGTGTTCAATATTATCTTCAAACCAATATTGGCTCCCTCTTTTATGTTCTCTCTCTCTGTCTCTGTCTCTGTCTCTCTCTCTCTCTCTCTCTCTCTCTCTCTCTCTCTCTCTCTCTCTTTCCTATCTTCAATTCCTAACCAGACTCAATCCTCCTGGTCGCACATGCCTTGCTCTCCTCCCCCTCATTTTCTCTTACTTCTCTCTCCATTCGCTGTCCTCCCACACTTCACCTGAGCTCTGGGGGACTTGTCCCTTCCCAGTTCTGTGAGGGACTTTATATGAATCTCTTAGAATACAACTTGTATCCTAGTTCCTCTGGTGATGTGAATTATAGACTGGTGATCATTTGATCTAGGTCTAAAATCCATATATGAGTGAGTACATACTGTGTTCCTCTTTTTATGACTTGGTTACCTCATTCAGGATGGTTTCTTCAAGTGCCATCCACTTGCCTGCGAATTTCAAGATGCCATTATTTTTTTCTGCAGAGTAGTATTCCATTGTGTAGATGTGCCACATCTTCATTAACCATTCTTCAATTGAGGGGCATCTAGGTTGCTTCCAGGTTCTTGCTATTACAAATAGTACTGCTGTGAACATAGTTGAACAGATGTCTTTATTGCATGGATGTGAACCCTTTGGGTATATGCCTAAGAGGGGGATTTCCGGGTCCTGTGGTAAACTAATTCCCATTTTCCTGAGGAACCGCCATACTGATCTCCAAAATGGCTGTATGAGTTTGCACTCCCACCAGCAGTGGAGGAGTGTTCCACTTTCTCCACATCCTCTCCAACATAAGTCATCACTGGTGTTTCTAATTTTAGCCATTCTGGCAGGGGTAAGATGGTATCTCAAAGTTGTTTTGATTTGCATTTCCCTGATAGCTAAGGATGTGGAGCATTTTCTTAAGTGTCTTTCAGCCTTTTTGATTTCCTCCATTGAGAATTCTTTCTTCAGTTCTGTACCCCATTTTTTAATAGGGTTATTTGGTGTTTTGTTGACTAGTTTCCCGAGTTCTTTGTGTATTTTGAAGATCAGCCCTTTGTTGGAACTAATGCCAGTTGAAAATAGGAGCAAACACCCATACATAAACACTGAGTCGAACTAGAACAGAAGCAGATGGAGAGGACAAGACCATGCGGCAGAAGCAAATAGAGACAGCTTACCTGAACAAGGAGGAGCTAAAGGCCACTAGACTGATAGCTGGGAAGCCAGCATGGGACTGACTTGGGCCCCCCTGAATATGGGTCTCAGCCAGAAGGACTGAGCAGTCTAAGAGATCTCAGACAGTGGAGCCAGGATGTATCCCTGGTGCACAAAAGGACTTTGCAAACATATGCCCCATGGAGGGATAACTGCCTTAATCTAGAGACAGGAGAGAAGCCCTAGTCCCTACTTCACAGGACTTGTCAGATCTACATGACCCCAACTGGATGGCATTCCCCTACATATGGAATTGGGGTGGGGGATGGGAGGGGAGGGTGTTTAGAGTGCATGTGAGAGGGCAGAGAGGGTAAAAAGGAGGGGAGGAGGGAGAGAGGGATGGGGGGAGGGAGGAGGGAGAGGGAACTGGGGTCGACATGTAAAATAATAAATTAAATTTAAAAAAATGCTTTGACTCCAAAATTTAAGTTGAAGGACAAGTTACTGGGGAAAAGGATTTCTATTTTTGTTTCCACAGAAAATGAAAAGATGTGGATTCCTTCCAGACTATTGTGGTTCGATCAAGCCAGACCGCCTGAAACAGAGTACAAGCTGATCCTACATTCAAAACAGCTGGACAAAGCAGCCCTACAGACTACAGCCAGGATATCTGAATCTTCTTTGAATCCCCCAAGACAGCGCCCCTTAACAACAGGAAGTAGTTTGGAAAGAACGACACCCAAATTCCCAAATATTGTGTATAAATGTTTGTTTTCATTTAATTGGACTTTGTTATATAAAATTAAATAAAAAAAAGAATTCAAGAGATGGAAGAAAGAATCTCAGGTGCTGAAGATAAACTGGAGGAAATAGATTCATTGACTAAAGAAAATCTTAAATCCAACAAATCCTTAACACAAAACATCCAGGAAATGTGGGACACCGTGAAAAGGCCAAACTTAAGAATAATAGACATATAGGTAAAAGACAAAAAAGTAAAGTTAAAGAAACCACACACACACACACACACACACACACACACACACACACACACACACTTGAAATAAAGGATAGTCTGACCTGGAATTTGCTAACTTCCCCTCACAAGGCCCTGAAATGGCAGGATACCAAGAATTCACACAGCCCCTCCTTTCCATGAGTCAGCAGGTGGTAAATAGGGTCCTTAAGAAACAAAGAGATAGCTTTACCTTAGGTTTGTCCAGACAAGATTAATTAGCCCAGCCTGAGGCCCTAAGGTCTGTTGACCCTAACAGCCAGACCATCCGGCCTCAAAGGGTCACATACTCAATGGACTGAGGGTCACACCCCCTCCCTAAGCTTGAGGGTTTTACCTTTAAAAACGCCTCTGCCCAGGAGACAGAGCTTCTCTCTAGCCTGCATGCTGAGGTAGCCCATTTGTGCAAATGTTTCCTGTTCATTAAAGCCTCTTGAGTGTTGCAACAACTAGACTGGACATTGAGTTCTTGGGAGACTCCTCATTCTGAGGGTCTTACATAGGAAGGCAAAGAAGTCCAGCTCAAAGGTGAAGAAAACATATTCAACAAAATCATTGTGGAAAACTTTCCCAATCAGAAGAAGGACATGCCCATGAAAGTACAATAAGCATGCCGAACACCAAATAGACTGGACCAAAGAAAAAAGACCCCTCAACACATAATAATCAAAACACCTAACATACAGAATAAAGAAAGAATATTAAGAGCAGTGAAGGAAAAAGGACAGGTAACATATAAAGGCAGACATATCAAAATTACACCTGACTTCTCCATGGAAACCCTCAAAGCCAAGAGGTCCTGGATAGATGTTCTACAAGTACTAATAATCCACAGATGCCAGCCCAGGATACTATACACAGCAAAACTCACAATCACTATAAATGGAGAAAACAAGATATTTAATGACAAAGCCAGATTTTCACAATACTTATCTACAAATCCAGGCCTACAGAAAAGTCATGGAGGGAAAACTCTAAGGAAGCTGGCTATGCTCACAAAGACATAGACAATAGATAATCCCACTTCACCAGAATCCAAGGGTAAAGCAGGACAAATATATTCACAATACCACTGCCAACAACAAACCTAAATCAAACAAGCAAAACAATCAATGGTCCTTATTCACCCTCAATATTAATGGTCTTTATTGCCTATAAAAAGACACAGGCTAACAGAATGGAAACGAAGACAGAATCCATCCGTCTGCTGCACAGAAGAAACACATCTAAGCTTCAAAGATAGACATTACCTCAGGGTAAAGGGCTGGGAAAAGATCTTCCAACCAAATGGACCTAACAAGCAAGCAGGTGTGGCAATCCTAATATCTAACAAGCTAGACTTCAAACCAAAAATAATCAAAAGACAGTCATTTCGTATTCATCACAAGAGAAACCCATCAGCACAAAGTCTCAATTCTGAACATCTGTGCCCCAAATACAAGGGCACCCACATTACTAAAAAAAAATGCTACTAAAACTCAAATCTCACATAAAACTCACGCACTTACAGTGGGAGACCTCAACACTGCACTCTCACCACTAGGCAGGACCACCAGTCAGAAACCTAACAAAGAACAAAAGAACTAACAGAAGTTATCTCTCATTTGGGTTTAACAGACATCTATATAACATTTCATCCAAACACAAAAGGATATATCTTCTTCTGTGCTCCCCATGGAACCTTCTCTAAAATTGACCACATACTAGGCAACATAACAAACTTCAACAGATACTTCTTATGAGACCACCATGCTTTAAAATTTGAATTCAACAACAACACAAATAGAAGAAACCCTACAAACTCATGGAAACTGAACAATGCGCAATTGCACCATATCTGAGTCAAAGAAGAAATAACGAAAGAAATTAAGGACTTCCTAAAATTCAACGAGAATGAGGACACAACATACCTGAACTTATGGGACACCATGAAAGCAGTGTTACAAAGGAAGTTCATTGAACTAAGTGCCCATATGAAGAAAACAGAGGATAGTCACATTAGAGAACTGAAAGCCTTAGAACAAAAAGAAGCAAACTCACCGGAGGAGTAGACGCATGGAAATAATCAATTTGAGGGCTGAAATCAATAAAATAAAACCAGGAAAACAATACAAAAAAATCAATGCAACAAAGAGTTGATTTTTTGTGAAAATAAACAAGATAGACAAACCTTTATCCAAACTAACGAAAAGCAGAGAGAGAACATGCAAATTAACAAAATCAGAAACGAAAAGGGAGACATAACAACAGACACAGAGAAAATCCAGACAATTTTCAGGTCATACTTTGAAAACCTGTACTCCACAAAATTTGAAAATTCAAAGGAAATGGACAAATTTCTAGATAACTGACACTTAAAAAAATTAAATCAAGAACAGACAAACAACTTAAATAGACCTATAACCACCAACAAAATAGAAGCAGTCATCGAAAGACTTCCAACCAAAAAAAGCCCAGGGCCAGATGGCTTCAGTGCAGAATTCTATCAGAAAATCAAGGAAGAGCTAATACCAATACTCCTCAAATTGTTCCACACAATAGAAAATGAAGGTTCATTACCAAACTCTTTTTTATGAGGCCACAATCACCTTGGTACCCAAGTCACACAAAGACACAACTAAGAAAGAAAACAACAGGCCAATATCCCTCATGAACATTGATGCAAAAATACTCAATAAAATACTGGCAAACTGAACCCAAGAATACATCAGAGAAATCATCCTCCATGACCAAGTAGGCTTCATCCCTGGGTTGCAGGAATGGATGAACATACTAAAATCTATCAACGTGATCCACCATATAAACAAACTGAAAAAGAAAAACCATATGATCAACTACCTAGATGCTGAAAAAGCCTTCAACAAAATTCAACACCCTTTCATAACAAAGGTCTTGGAGAGATCAGGGATAACAAGAACCTTAACCCTCTTAGGTATATACCCAAATGATCCACATCCATGCAACAAAGACATGTGTTCAACTATGTAGCAACATTATTTGTAATAACAAGAACCTGGGAGCAACCTAGATGCCCCTCAATGGAACAATGTATAAATAATATGTGGCACATCTACAAAATGGAATACTATTCTACGGGAAAAAAAACAATGGAATTTTGAAATTCACAAGCAAGTGGATGGAACTAAATGAGGTAACCCAGTCACAAAAAGAGGAACATTGTATGTACTTGCTCACATATGGATTTTAGACCTAGAGCAAAGGGTCACCAGCCTATAATTCACACCGCCAGAGGAACTAGGATACTAGGTGGATTCTAAGAGATTTATATAAGGTCCCTCACAGAAGGAGCACATGGGGAGTGGGGGGGGCAGTGGGTGGAAAGGGAACTAGGAAAAAGAAAGAGAAGGGAAAAAGAGGGGAGGAATAGAAGACAGAAAAGAGAGAAAAGGAGAGGGGGGGACATAAAAAAGGGAGCCATTATAGGGTTGAAAAGAAAACTGAACCAAATGAAATGTCCAGAGACCTACAAGACTGACTCCAACTAACAATTTCAGCAACAGTGGAAAGGCTACCATAAATGCCCTTCCCTGATATTGAGATCAACGACTAACTTATCCACCATACACCATCATGGAGCCTTCATCTAGTACCTATTGGAAACAGAAGCAAACACCCACAACTAAACACTGAGCAGAACTAGAATCTTGATGCAGACATGGAGAATAAGACCATGCTGCAGAAACACATAGACACAGCTGACCTGAACAAGGAGGAGCTAACGGGCCCCCAGACTGATAGCTGGGAATCCAGCATGGGAGTGACTCAGACCCCCTGAACATGGGTCTCAGCTAGAAGGCCTGAGCACTCTAAGGTACCTCAGACAGTGGAACCAGGATATATTCCTGGTGCACAAAAGAACCTTGTGGGCACATCCCCCATGGACGGATATTCCATTAATCTGGAGACAGGAGAGAAGTCCTAGTCCCTACTTCAAATGACTTGACAGATTTAGATGACTCCTCCTGGATGGTATCACCCTACATGTGGAGGGGGGAGGGGAAGGGAGAGTGGTTGGGATGCATGTGGGGGGAGGAGAGGAAGGGAGAGGGAACTGGGATCAATATGTAAAATAAAAAAAATACGAAAAAAGAAAAGAAATAAAAAAAGGAAAACAGAGTATACACAATCATAGAAAACAATAGTTTATAAATAATAAAGTCAATAAAGAGAAAAATAATGTAAAATTGAAAAAATTTAAAAGCCACATAAAGACTGGAAATGCATAGGGAATCTGGATCCTATATAGTGTTGTATTAACTTTAAATTTGTTGTTTCCTAATAAACAAACAATAGCTACTGAGAGACACTGTGGAGACTGTTAAATTAAACCAAACTATATATTTTTAAATGTCTTAACTTCAAAATGGAAGTCAAAATATGTATTGCTTTGGACAAGAGGTTATGCTTTTGTTTCTACTTAAAAGGAAGGCTATGAATTTATTCAATGCTAAAAGGAGCAAGTTTGATAGAGGAGGACCCCCTGAAAATTCTGGCTGCAGTTATAAAGAAATAAACCTAGAAAACTACAAGATAGGTGACATATTTACCTGCTAAAACAGTTAAAAAAAAATTTGGCTGGCTTGTGTCAATGCAGATATGTATGTTACTTTTGAAAGTTTGTGTTTTCTGAGTGAGGGGACCAGATACCAATGAAAACAGGTGGTTCAGGTGATCCAGCCTCTCAGAATGCCTTTGTTGCAGTTTCCTCAGTGTTCTGCCTCCAGAACAGCTTCAAGGTTTCTGGCTGAGATAGTCCAGCCTCATAGACTATTCTAACCAGGACTTGACTATTATCCTAATTTTCTCAAGGTCCCACAAAGATTCCATCCAGCACCTCCAGATAACAGGAAGCAGTGTAGAGAACACAACACCCACATTCCTAAGAGACAGGATGGATGGGTTTTGGTTATTTCATGGGTTGTGGATGTTTGTCATTGTTTAAGGGGAGATATAGGATAAAAGACAACTACTAACTTCAGATATTTTACATTGATATGAATTTTGGTATACTGATACCAAATGGGTAAGAAACTGCTCTTTTCTTGACTGCTCTTGTCTTGGACAGTATGCTCTCCAAACTGGACAAGCAGAACACAAAGGAAAAAGACTGTCAAACTTTGCCAAGATAAAGCAAACCAGTCCTTAAAATTTCCTGATTCATAGAAGAGTCTGCCAGACATTCTAGAGATTGGATGCTCTACCGTTGCAGAAGAATCTTGGGTGACTGTCCAGGCAGCCAGATGTTTCTGTCATTTCTATAGTTTTGGGAGTTGCTTGCACTGCACTTCCTGTTTACTCAGCTAATAAGATATCCTTCTGGGGTCTTTTATGGAGTCGAAGATAAGGTAGTTATAGTTAAAGTTTTCCTTAGTTATGGTAGAATGTAAATTAGATACACAGCTTTGAACTCATTAAGATAGAATAAATAATGAAGTGTTTTCAAATATGCCAAACACAAATGGACTGATCATTGTAAATGTAATTCCTATCTGGTAATTGTTCTTATTATATATAGTTTATTAAGTTAGAGTTAAAATTTTTCCTTTTATTTGGCCAAAAAGGGAGACATATTGTGGAGTACACAATATTTTTTGTACACAGTGAAGATGTGTCAGTCTGATTGGTTTAATAAAAAGATGAACAGCAATGGTAGGCAGGATTTTCAAGGCAGGGAACATGCTGGGAAGGAGAAGGGCAGAGATTTCATGACACTCAGAGTGAACAATATGGGCACTACAGAGATGAGGTAACAAAGTCACAAGGCAGAAGTAAATTAATAGAAATTTGTTCATTTAACATATAATAGTTAGTTAGAAACAAGCCTAAGCTATCAGTGGAATTTTCAAAATTAATAATAAGTCTCTCTATGTCATGATTTTGTATCTGACCAGCAGGACAGAAAAAGACTTGCTCAGACCCTCTCCAAGTGCAGCCAGTGTTCTTAACCACTGAGCAGTCCCTCCAGCTCCTCAAAATACCCTTTTAAATTTTTAAAATTTTATTTTCTATGTGCAGGCACACACATGGATGTTAGACATCAACATGTGAGGAGTCAGTGTCTTCCTCCACTGGAAGTCTGAGCAATCAAAGGCAGATAGTAGGGCCTGACAGTGTGTATCTTTACCCATGGAGCCATCTAACTGGTTCCTCAAAACATTCTTTTCTTATTCTTAATCTTGGAACTCTGAGAATTGTCTGGATTTCCTCAGTGTCTATTATTATGTGCTCCTTTTCATTTCCAATTTTGTTAATTTTTAAGGTAATAACAATAGTATTTATTATTAAATGCATATTACATGTCTGATGTGACCTACATGTCTACCTCCCTTTGAATATTTCAAGAACTAACTTTTAAGGTAGGGGTACTAACACTAGCTAATAAATCCAATTATAAACAAAGAAAAAAACTTAGAGAATATAACACTATGTCCAAAAGAAAAGATTAGGAAGAAGTAGAAACAGGCGGTATGTGTGTTCTTAACAGTCTCATTATACAATCCTCTGTTACACTCTTTGCTTCTATATGCAGTTTCAGAAGGCTTTTCTTTGACTATAATAGTGGAACATGCTGAACGAATGAGTTGATGAAGTTGTGTGGTCTTCTTTATGGTAATCTAAACTGATACTAGACTCTTGGTAGAATAATAGGTTTTCCTAAGGTACTTGTGGGTGATATGATAACAAAGACCCTTTCTATAACATTCTCTCTAGTTCCCAATGCCATTGCCTGCCTTGCCTTTTCATGCTACTCTCATTTTCAGCACAACTTATATTTTTTTATATAAAGAGCTAGAGAGTGAGATGCCTGCATTCTAATTACCAGTCTCCTCTTTCCCCCTTTTGTCTCCAGCTCCATAGTGTGAACAGGAATACTGCCTCCATATCTGTTGCTTGCCTGTCTCAAAGGAACATAGCAATTCACCATTCGCAGCCTCCCCATTTGCTGGCATACCCTAGCACCTCTACAGAGGATAGTGTGAAGTTTTAATTGGGTCCTTGCCACTGCTACAGATGCTTCCAGGTGCTTGCACAGGATAGAGTTATGGAGGTCTCCATCCCTAGGAAAGTGGTAAAGAGGAAATGTACATTTTATTATGTTTACTGGGGTGGTTTGAAAGAGAACATCCCACATAACTTCATACATTTGAATAATTGGTCTTCAATTGGTGGAAGTGTTTGGGAAGAATTAGGAGGTGTAGCCTTGATGGAGGAGGTGTGCCACTGAGGGTGGGCTTGGAGGTTTCAGAGGACTGCTGCCATTCTCCGTTAATCTCTCTTCCCCATTGTGAAGATGTAAGCTCTTACCTACTGCTACACCACCACCCCTGCCTGCCTGCTGTCATGTTCCCTGACATGATGGTTATGGACTCACCCTCTGAAACTGTAAGAACCAAAGAAACTTTTTCTTCTTTAAAAAAAAAATCTTGGAACCTGGTATACATGGAAAGCATTGTGACTGCTCAGCCCGTTTCCCCTTTTGGATCTGCAGAATGCTAGGAGGGAAGCTTTTACCATACCATTCATTGCACAATGTCTAGTGACAACACTTCCATTTTCAAGACTAAACAATTAGCCCCAAGTTTCAAAGGTCTGTTGACAGCCTTCAGCTATCAAGACATGTTTTGGCTAATTAGTCCTCCACTTTACAACCCTTGTCCAATCCACAGCAGTCACCCTGCAGGACACAGATTTATTCAATGACCTCTTGTGGATCCACTGAGTTTTAGTCATTGTTGCACAGGTACCTTATGTAAAATGATTTACTACATGTAATCTCCTAGTTGAAATGGTCTCTAGGTTACAAATCACACCTAGTTCAATATAATGCTATATAAGCAGTTGCATTATTTAAGGAATGATGTCAATTAAAAGTCAGTATGAATACAGTTTTTAAAATATTTTTAATCTGAAGTTCTATGAGCCCACAGCTTAGATACAGACCAGATATACCTATCTGTATGTACAATGTCTGATTAGCATGAAGATAAATGTCCAGCATCATTCATCCCAAGGCAGACAATTCAGAAGGCCCTCTTAACTTCAGCTCTCCCACAGGGCTTGCAGAAGCCTTCACTAACTGTGCTTCATAGTCAAAGTTCTCTTTATGTTATTTCATTTCTTTGTGCTCCTTTTCAGAAATGACCCAAAGCACAGCCTTTAATGACCTAGCCTGATGGCACCTGGTGCAGCAGATGAGAAGATTCTTTAATGACAATCTCACCAACCAAAGATAGTGATGGGAAGGACCACTTGATGAAAATTTAAGTAGACATCTTTCTAATAAGGCTCACAGGAAGCCCTACCCAAATGCACAGTTTGTAATTAGAGGTTACTTTTAATTGCTCACTCTTACATTTTAATGATCAACAACAATCACCAAACATATGAAACAGAAAAATAAAAGACAGACACTAAGATTTACAAAAATCAACAAATTAATATGGAAATTATCCATACCTAAAGATAAAGCTAGAACAAAAGGCAATCAGTATATGTGAAAAGATAAAAGAAGGCACTGAATCCACTAAAAAAAAAGATATTAAAAATAAAAGAGGGCAGACATGGTGGTGCATGCCTTAGCTCCCAACACTTGAGATGTCAGCCTTCCCTACATAGCAAGTTCTAGGACATCTGGGATTACAATGAAAAACCCTGTCTCAAAAAAAAAAATCAAGAAATTATGAAGAGAAAATATATATGTATTATAAAAATGAAAATAAAAGAAAGGCTGGAACAATGGCTCAGTGGGTAAAAGTACTAACTTCTTTTTTAGAGGACCCATGTTAGATCAACAGGACCACATGGCAGCTTACAACTGTCTTTAACTCCAGTTGAAGGTATCACACCTTACTCTAGCCTCTGCAGATACTACACATAACATGGTGCACATACATGAAGGGAAAACATCATACACACTAAATAATAAAATATTTTGAATAAAATGAAATGAAATGATTAAACAGTATAACAATTATAAATTTTGAAAGAAAGTGACAGTACAAAAAAATTCAGTACAGGATGAGAACAGAAAGTTGAGGCTCTGTGTCAAAAGGCAAGAGAGAAAGAGAGTATCAAAAACCAAAAGACTTTCTGATTTAGTATAAACAAAATATTAGGCATTCTGGAGTGGAAGGACAATATGCATGAAGGACACTCTAGAAATGGAAGACATCTTAAAAAATAGAAATGATTGTTCAAAATAGACCAATACCAAATAAAATCAACAAATCTCAGAGCTCAGAGAATAAATAAGCACTAAATATTCTACACAAGTTGCAAAAATGAAGGACAAGACCAGGCTATAGAAACCCCAGAGACAGCTGACCTGAACAAGGAGGAGCTAATGGCCCCCAGACTGATAGGTGGGAATCGAGCATTGGACCAATCCAGACCCCCTGAACATGGGTCTCAGTTAGAAGGCCTGGGCAGTCTAAAGGACCTCTGACAGTGGAACCAGGATGTGTAACCAGGTGCACAAAAGGACTTTGGAAGCATGTTCCCCATGGAGGAATATTCCCTACTTCAAATGACTTGACAGATTTACATGACCCCTCCAGGAAGGCATCACCCTACATGTGGAGTGGTGGTTGGGGAATGGGATGGGAGGGGGCATGGAAGGGTGGAAGAGAGGGATGGAGGGAGGAATGGAGAGGGAACTGGGATCAATATGTTAAATAAGAAAAATAATAAATTTAAAAAATGAAAAAAATTACCTCAAATGACATGTATAGGTTTCTTTCAAGGAAAAATGGTGTACTGGATAGTTTTATGTCAACTTGACACAAGCTAAAGTCACCTGAAAAGCAGGACCTTCAATTAAGAAAATACCCATAAGATTAAGCAATAGGCAAGTCTGTGAAGTATTTTCTTAGTTAGTGATTAATGGGGAAGGTCCAGCTCATTGTGGCTGGTGCCATTCCTGGGCTGGTGGTCCTTGGTTCTACAAGAAAGCATGCTGAGAAAACCATGAGAACAAGTCAGTAAGCAACACTTGGATTATGGCTGCTGAAACAACCTCTGCCTCCAGGTCCCTGCCCTGCTTGAGTTGCTCTCCTGACTTCCTTTGAAAATGATCCATGATGCAGAAGCATAAGTTAAATAAACCCTTTCCTCCCCAGGTTGCTTTGGTCATGGTTTTCATCACACCTATAACAATCCTAAGACAGAAAAACCTCTTAAGGAATCTGTAACACAGCATCAGCTTAAAAGTCTATCAGAAAAGTTAGTTCCCATGGAGAATTCTACACTCTATCTATCATTAAAATAAACCTTGAACAAGCTTTGCCAGACCCTGACTATCTTAGTTAAAGTTTTATTGCTGTGAAGAGACACTAAGACCATAGCAACTCTAATAAAGAAAAACTTTTACTTGGGGCTAGTTTACAGTTTAGAGATTTAGTCCATTATTGTTGTAGTGAGTGGCATGGAGGTGTGTAGGCATACACGATGCTAGAGAATGAGCTGAGAGTTCTGCATCTTGATCTGTGGGCAACAGAAGCATCTGTGTATCATACTGAGCATAGCTTGAGAAAAGGAGACCTCAAGCCCACCCTCATAAAGACACACTTCCTCCAACAAGATCACACCTACTCCAACAAGGCCATACCTCCTAATAGTGCCACTCTGCATGGGGGCCATTTTCTTCCACCACCACACTGAGCAAGGAATTTTTGGTTTCCCTAAGGCTTGCTGAAAATCCTAAGCTTTTTGAAACTCTAGGCCCATCCTCTTTATGGCCACTACCTAACTCAGTCACCCATTATCATCTAAATTCTGACACCATACATCCAAGGCCAGGCAGTTTCTAAAAATAACTGAACTCCAAGAAGTATCTACATTTAATGCTTCCATTCTCCAAACTGCACATAAAACCTCCAAGTATTCCCTCTTGGCAGGTTTCACTTTTCCAGTGGGAATGTCTACCTCTCACTGTTTGGACTAAACAATCTCTTCCCTTGAGGTCAGACAGGTCTCTTTCTGCCTTCTGTCTCTTTATGCAACTTTGGAAATCTAACACTGAACAAATCCCCTCTACCACAGGGTGTAATTAATAATAATCTACCTTTATCTATTATGTGTGAAGATAGAAAAAAGATATTTGCCATTGAGTGCTTCAAATTATTTCATTCTGATACACTTTTTTTAATGGAGACTTTGGAGAATATATGACTTTTGAAAAATGTAATAACAAGATGGGAAATCAGTGCATGAATATATATATATATATATATATATATATATATATATATATATGTATATACATATACATATACATATACATATACATATACATATACATATATGTCTCCCATACCTAGAGACCAAGGAGATCGCCATGGTGGTAGAGAAGAAATCACAGATGAGCATTCACAACAAGCATGAGCTTCATAAGATGAGAGTCTGAGGTGAATATCTTTAAGAAGATAAAATTGATACAAATGCCTGATTGTTTTACTATATCAGAAAGGATATTTACTCAGTTTGCTGTGATTGAGAGATAAAATTATAAATATTTAAAATTGAGACAAATAAAAACCAAGATCTTTACTGACTACACACAAAACAGTGTTTAGCAAGAATGGAAAGTTATTTTGTTGTTTATCTCTGAAGAAAAGTAGGCATGGTAATAATAAAAAAAAGTCTGATGGGCTGAAGGTGTGTGTGTGTGTGTGTGTGTGTGTGTGTACCAGAAAAGAGATATGTAAAAGAGATCTAAATTTTCACATTATACAAAGCCTCAGAAGTTATCTTCAGACAGGAGACCCTGGGATATTGCCACTATGGTTCATGACAAGACCAAAGACCTGGGCTTCAACTTCAAGGTCAAGTGCAAAAGCAATTTCATCATGGAGGAAGTCTAGGAGACCCAAGTCCTTGAGTCTAGGAACAGAAAAGCCTATAGTTCTAAATTGAAGATGGGGAAATTAGTGCCCTCAGGTTTCCAGAGGAAATCTGTTCTCTCTAAGTCACCAGCAATTGGGTAACACACACTAGCATTAGAGATAACTCTTTCCCATGTATTTGACTTCAAGCCAAATGCTGTTTAGTCTGTGAACACCCTCAAAGACATACCAAAGTGGTGCACTTGGGTTTCTAGATAATCCTTAATCTAGTCAAATTCACACTTAAATTTAGCCATTACAAATAGCTTCCACCTAAACCTAGCATGTTACCATCTTAATCTATGTCACTATGTCATCAAAACCTATGACTCATCCTCAGTACCTCCCACTCCCTCCTGACCCACATCCTGCCAATTACGAAGTCTTTTGATTTAGCCATCTGTATTTCTAGAAAGTACTTCTCTCCATTCACTCTAGTATAATCCACAAGTCTTTTTACAGGCTGCTGTGTCTTTTATTTTTCCTGATCTCATTTGCTGATTCCTAATCACCATGGAGATCCATTTATTCATCACATCTACAAGCACATCCTGTTTGGTGAAGGAAATGCAAAACAAAAGCACAATAATATAATGCCTCATGTCAGCTACATGAACAACTATCAAATATGTGGTACAAGGCCAGGTATTAGTGGTACATGCCTTTAATCCCAGCACTCAGGAGCCAAAAGCAGGCAGATCTCTGTGAGTCTGAGGCCAGCCTGCCTCAGAGTGAGTTTCAGAAGAGCCAGGGCTACACCCAGAGAAACCTTGTCTCAAAAAAAAAAAAAATGTAGTAGATACATGCAAGTGATGTCGTGAAGAAATGTTGCATAGTGCTGGTGGAAAGGTAACTTTATATAGTTCTGGTGGCAAGGTAAATCTGTGTACCTATTATGGTTCAAAAATAAACTAAAAATAAACTATCACACTTTCATAACGACCTAGCAGTTTCAATACTGGATATAAATACAGGTGAAATGAAATTGAGTCTGTAAAAGAGATGCCAGCTCTCCCATGTTCATTGAAGCTTTATTCATGGCAGGCAAGGTTTAGAAACAATGTAAGTGTCCACTGATAGATGAACAGGTAAAGAAATGTAGTATAATTACACAACTGAATAATAATCAGCCATAAAAGGGAAACCCTGATGTTTGTGACAAAATAGCTAAGCCTGGAGGAAATTATGTCAATTAAAATGAGTTTGGTATGAAAAGACAAATGTATATGGTCACTCTCTTGTCTCGACTATTTGACTATATGCTTTATAAACTGGACATACAGGACCCACATGAAAGTGACTGCTAAAACAAGATAGACAGTGCTGCAGGGTTTCTGCTTCATTGAAGAGTCTGCCAGACATTCTACAAGACACAGAGAAAAGTGACTGCCAATGCAGGTAGACAGTTTAAAGTTTCCTGCTTTGCTGAGGAGTCTGCCAGACACACTATGGCCTTTGGGATGAAGATGTAACATTACAGAAGAACTTCATGTGACAGACCAGGTGAGTTGTCTCTGTCATTTCTAGAGTTTATATACTATCCTTCTGTGGTCTTTGATGGAGCTATAGTTTTCCTTAGTTAGGATTAAACTTACATATAAGACTTTAGATTCACAAAGATTGGATAGATGATGGAATATTTTCTTTAAATCTTGCTAAATGTTACTGAGCTAAATAGTAAACTATAGTTCTTATTTGATAACTGTTTTATTATGTTTTACTGTGGTAAAGTTAAAAGCCTTCTATTTATTTTTAGACAGAAAAGAGAAGATGATGGGAGATGTCCTTCTGTAAATATGTTTCTCTTATTGGTTGATTGGTTAATGAATAAAGCCCTGTTGGCCTATAGGAAAGCAAGATAAGTGGGACTAGGAGATAAGGAGGATTCTGGGAGATGTAGTAGAGTCAAAATGTAGGACCAAGAGGAGTAAGAGCTCCAGACCCTCTCTCTGGTAAGATTAGACCACATGGAAACACTTAGATTGATAGAAATGAGTTTATAGCTAAGACAGAGCTAACCAATAAGAAGCTCTAGCCATTGGCCAATAGCTTTATAACTAATAGAGTCTCTGTGTGTTATGTTAGGGCTAAGGAGGCTGTGGGACCGGGCTGATGGGAAAGTACTTGTAACAACTCTCATATGTGGACTCTTAAAAAGTTGATTTCATGGAAGAAGCAGAATGGTCATCATTAGGAATCAAGTAGCTGGAGAGGGGGTTGCTAGAGATGTTGACCAAATACAAAATTTTCATTAGGAGGAAAGAATTCTATACAGCTATTGAACAATGTAAGCTATGATTAATAGTTAGTAATTACGTGGTATTCTTGAAAATGTTAAGACAGTGGAAGCAGGATATTCTTAGCACAAAAGTGATAACTATTTCAGGCAATGATCACATTAATTACCTAGATATAATCTCTATAAATATACATATTTCAGAACAGCCTGTTGTATACATTGAACACACATAATTTTATTTATAATTTTTTAACAAAATACAATAAGTATCATAAACTAGTGGTGAAAAGAAGTATTAGCAAAACATCTCTAGAAGTATCAACAAAAAGCTCTTTTTGATCCATTCCGAGCTAGGTTTAGAATACTCTAGGATATTTTTATTACTGCAACTGCCACCATTATGATTAAATATTCATTGCTGTATTATTAGCTCTGTAATGACTAGTTCCAAAATGCAAATATGAGCCTCCAAAGGACATGAATAAAATATTTTATTTAACACTATAGATACACATACACATACAAAACAAATATTTATTTAATGAACAAATTAATAAAGTAATATGGTGTACTTATTTCTCATCATCTAATTTTGTTAATTTTTTTGTTGAGAAGAAGAAGGGTCTTTTACCATAATAATATAACAAAACTAGGCATGAGATAGTGACATTAGCAAGAAAAGTTCAGTTTGTCTCTGGGTGCGAGGAAGTAAAAATCTAAAATAAGAAAGAGATTTCTTGGAAATCATGGAAGTCTAGATGAATCCAAAGAGAAACTAAAGAAAATTGGACACCATGCACTAGACTAAGGACAAAGGTTATGGTGGGCCTTTTAAATAAGCCTTTCCAAATTTCATGTCCATTTATCCAGAAGTATATATTATTTTCATATTCTCCTTAGCTAGAACTGTTAGTCTTGGTCCAGTTGCCCTATCTCATAACCCCAGAAATACTATTATTTAATTCATTGTTTCCCCAAGATGGACAGCATTTTGCCTCCAAAACTACATACACTACCCTTTGGGCAGCAGTGCCTCCTCTCTCTAAACCTAAATTCAAACACTATTCAGAGTCAGCTCAAATGCTGGGCCTCTCCTGCTGATTCCCATTAGGTCTTCCTGCCAAAGCCAGCTTCACTCTGATTCCAAGACCACGTAGCCTTTCACTGTGCATCATCCTCATCAGAATGTCAAATTGATTCTTTTTCCAATTATTGGTGCCAGTTTATACTAGTTATAATAGTGTGGCTAGTTATACTAATATGGTTATCTTCACCTTTTAATTTTTAATTAGCATACAAAGTACTAGATAATCATTATGGTGTTTTCAAGTACAACGTAATTTCCTCTTCCTTCAACTCTGGTACCTCCTTTCTCCTTTATCTCCCTTCAGTCCTCCACCTCTTCCCACAGTGTCTCTTCACCTTCATGTCACATGTGTCCTTTTGCCCCTATCCCCCTTTGTGTATGTGTGCATGTGATGATTTGTGTGCATTCATGGGAGGCCAGAAGGCAGCACCCTGGAGCTGCAGTTACAGGTGGTTGTGAGCTGTGCAAGGTGGTTGCCGAGAGATCAACTTTCCTAACCACTGAATAGACACTGTAGCCCCTCGTTTCACTTTTTATACTAAGGAATTTGATCCATGTTGAGTTGGATCATGTGTAGGATGAAAGGAATAACTCTAATTTTGTTCTTCTTCAGGGAGATACCCAGTTTTGTCAGTGTCATTTGTTAAATAAGTGATCTATTGTATGCTTTTCACACGTTTGACAAAACAAGGTAGCCATGGCATTATGATTTTATTTCTAAGACCTCTGTTTTAGTCTGTTGGTCTACCTGTCTTTGTCATGCTCACATGAAGCTGCCTTTGACACTATAGTGTGATTTGGGGCCACTTATTGTAATGCTCCCACCTGTGTTCTTTCCCCTTAAAATGGACTTGTCTATTAATGTATTGATGGTCTTGTGTGTGTGTGTGTGTATGTGTATGTGTATGTGTGTGTGTGTGTGTGTGTGTGTGTGTAATTCTTAGATTGTATTTCTTTTTCCTTGAATAATGTTATTAGAATTTGGGGATAATTATATTGATTATATATATTTATTTTGGTAATAAAGCCATGTTAATGACATGCATTCTGCCAATCACATTTGTTTTTCTTTTTATGTTACAAAGTTTTTACTGTAAATATCTTTCACTTTCTTTGTTAAATTTATTTTTAGGGTTCCTGGGGGCTGTTTTTGTTTGTGTAGTTGTTGTCTGATTGGTTGCTCTTAAATTTTGTTTGTTGTTTATGGTGAATGGTATTTTTTTTGTTTTCTTTATCTTTGGATTTATTATTGGCATATATGAAAGTTACTAATTGTAATATTTTGGGTTTGTATGTTGCAATTTTACTTAAAATTTTCATTATATCTAAGAGTTTCCTGGTAAATTCCACATGTTATTTTAAAGACAGAATCATGCCATCTACAAAAAAAGGATAATTTGAACTTTTCTTCTATCTTTATCTCTTTTAGTTATCTCTCTTGTCTTAGCATTTTAGTTAAGACTTCAAATATTATATTTAATAAGAGTAGTGAGAGTAGACATCTTTGTCTCATTCTCAGTTTTAAAAGAAACACTCAATTTACCCAAGGTATAGCGTCGGTTATAGATTTGTCATGTATAGCCATTATTACTTTGCTGTATTCCTATCTATTCCCAACTTCTCCAGAACATTTATCATAAAAGTATGTCAAGCTTTGTCAAATGCCTTTTTTGCATCTATATGACCATGTATGTGATTTCTGCCCATAAATTTCTGTACATAGTGTATTTATTGATGTATTTGCATACTAAACCAACTTTGCATCTCTAGATGAAGCCTTCTTGAACATGTTGTATGATGTTCTTAATGTTTTCATAAATTCAGTGTGTAAATATTTAGTTCAGAACTTTTGTAATTTTGCAACTTTCTTCATTAGGAAAATTGGTCTTTAATTTTATGCACTAATGTACTTACTAATGGCACATGTTTATGACACTCAAAAAGGTTTGGGTTTTCATCCACATTTTCAGTTGCACTATTTACAAAAGCTAAGAAATGGAACCAGCCTAGATAGCCATCACCAGATGAATTAATAAAGAAAAGGTAGCAAATATAAGTCATGAATTTATCTAGCCATAAACAAGAATGAAATAATAACATTTGTAGGAAAATTAGTAAAAGTGAATGCCATTATGTTGAGTAAAATAAGCTATACTCAAAAATACCTCCTCCTTTTCTGTAATATGTAGTAACTAGGGTGTGTGTGTGTGTGTGTGTGTGTGTGTGTGTGTGTGTGTGTGTGTGTTGCTGAAACTAAAAAGAGGACCATGAGAGGGGAAGAAGAGATATGGGGGGTTAATATAATATATGTGCTATAAAAGCAGAAATGGGGCTATTGGAAGATAAAATGGGCTGCATGAAGTGGACTGGGAGATAGGAAGGGCAGCTGGAAAAGGGAATAAATCAGAACAAAGAATGTATAAAGATACCATTTACTGTATGAAGATACTATTGCTTTATACATTAACTTTAAAACTAATTTTTAAAAGAAAATATAATAAAATTCATTTCTTTGTATGCTAAATTGATTTAAAACTAAGTTTTAAATAGGACAAATTTGGATGATTAATTATAGAGCCATTCTAGTTGTAGATATTGAAAAGAGACTCATTTGAAAAGACAGTTTTTGTTGGATGCTTCCTTGATTCTCCAAGGTACAGCTCCACAGAATATAAAATCACCCTGATTAACTGAATTGAATCAAACTGACTCTTAATGGGTTTTTATTTTTTGAAATCATAATATAATTACACCATCTTCCCTCTTCCTTTTTCTCCCTCCACCCACTCTTTGCTCTTTCCCCCTCTCAAATTCATGGCTTCTTTTTATTTAATGACCGTTTTACACACACACACACACACATTCACACACACACACACACACACACACACACACACACACACACACAGAGAGAGAGAGACTCCTAAACATATAAGTACAATCTGTAAAGCCCATATAATATATCTACACATGATTTCAGTGCTAATCACTTAATCTATATAAATGCCCAATTGGGGGTTATTCCCCCAGGTAATACTATTTCTCTTGTTCTCAGCATTCATCAGTTGCCTATAATTCTTTGTCTAGGCTTGAGTCCTGGTGAGATTTCTTCCTGCCATGTTAGCATGTCTATTGATGGAACTCACTACTTTTTAAAGATGATTTATTTACTTATTTGTATGTATGCTTTTTTTCTGAATGATATTATGTGCAGTGCTTGCATGCAGGAGACCAAGGAAGCCAGAGGAGAGTATCAGGTCCCCTAGACCTAGGATTACAGTTGTTTATAAACCAACATGTAGGATCAGGAACCTGAACCTGGATCCTCTGCAAGACCAATAAGTGCTCTTAAGAGCAGAGCTTTGAAGCCCCTAAATTTAGTTTTTAATGCAACTAACTCTAAAACACTCAGCAGACAACTGCAGTAAAGTTGACACAGGTGACAGTGTCATAGAGATAAAGGAAAATGAGTTAATGCTCTTTTTTCTACAATTATTAAACATATACTTTGAGCTGGAGCTATGGAGATGTTAATCTTAGTTTCTTTTCTCACACAGTATCTAACACAGAAACGCAGGAATCTCTAATCATCACAATTCATATAATGATAATCCACATGGATTTGTAGTTCCAACTCTTTCTTTTCATTCATCCAGAATTCCATTAGTTCAAACATCTATCCACAAGCATCTATTCAACAGAAATGCAGTTGGACTCCAGGGAGTGATATCAACAACATATTAGTTTTCTACCATGGTCTTTCCATTAAAACATCAATATAAACAACTATCAGCATATAAGGATACCTTTGCAGGGATTTAAGGCTCCAGCCAACAAGTTGTAGTACACAACTAGATGATATAGTTTGAGAATAGATGAGTGGAAATGGTCAAGAAAATTTATTTCACTTTATCTACATTTCCTCTCCTCCAAGACAAAATAGCTCTCCTGTAAGTTTTCCTATAGAAGAAAAAAATAGCTTAGTGTGTAAGTGTTTATCTGCCCCATCCAGCAGGAACAACACCAAGGGACACCATTCTTTTTTATTCCACAAAGAATGATAACATCTGATTAAATATTAGAAACAGGGTAGAGGATGTGAAGAACATACTAACCACTTCATAGACTTCATTGGAAATCTTGGTGGCTGGAAAGATGGCTCAGCACTTAAGAGCACTGGCCCCTCTTCCGGAAATCTCAGAATATGCTCTTTGGAATATCTTTTCTTCAGAATCCCCTCCTATCTCTGAATATTCCAAAGCTCCATGTACCTCTCTTTCTTTAAAGCAGCTTCATGACTGTGCTTTTGACCATGTTTCACAATCAATTCAACATCTCACTCAATGAAATTTAAGTTCCTTGATAACAAGCACTGTAATTGCTGTTGATGTAGCTTGGTGGTAGAATGCTGCCATCTGTATTGAAGATGCAATATTTATCAGCAGCAACCAGTACAGACTGATGCATACACCCAAAATAAATAGCTTAGTGTGTGTTTAACTTCTTTGAACAGGCAAAATTTGGAACTCCCCATGATGACATCAAGCTTTCAGATTCCATGCCACATCTGGTTAGATAGGCTACCAGGTGTGCCAGCTTGAAATGCTTCTACAGCTAGATCAATCCTCAGTAAGAAACCAAGTCATGGTAGGTTTTCTATATCTGGGAAGCCATCAAAAGAAATAAGAAGTGCTTGGAGTTTCCATGTCTCACACTGTGCTCTCTCCTGTTACAGCAGTGGGAAATTATCTACATACCCCCACTAATATACAAATGTACATATGCATGTGCCTATATACATATATGGAAACAGAGAGAGAATGGAGAGTTTTTCCAACATCCTCAAATCAAAACTCAACAATGTTACAAATAGCATTCAAGAGCCCTCAAGAATTAGGAAAGTGATTTTTTCCTAATTTTACTCATTGTTGTATCACCCAGCTAAGGTACAGCTGATACACTTCCGATCACTCAGTGATGCTTAATAAATGAAAGAATGCAGTTGAAATTGTACTGTTCTGTTGATATTTTGTGTGTATGGTCTAACTTGGATGTTTTGGGTAATTCAGAAAACTCTAGAAATACAAAGCAGCATTTGTCATGGTGTCTGGAGTGGGGTGAATACCTGCAAAAAGACAAAACTACACAGAGAATTCTGAGAACACTTATGCTTTTGTCCTTGTTTTCTTCCAAGATTAGGAAGCCATTCCATTTCCCCTTCATGAAGAAAACTCAAATCCACCCCCATTTCATGATGGAATCCTTCTCAATTTGCAAGCAGAGTATTCTATATTCCCATAGTTTGGTGAGGACTTGTGAACTTCACAAGGAGCTCATGACTCCAACCCCAAGTCAGATAAAATCTGTTTAAATGAAGGCAATTCTTCTTTAAAATGGTTCTTTTTTTCCTTTCAAAGGTATGAGATGCATTAGATACATTCCAGAACATGATTAGAACAAAAGGAAGTCAACTAAAAGCTTTTACAAGAAGCCTTTTCATCACAGCATGGCAGAGAATAAAACTAGTTCTTGCTATTCCTCAGACAGATAGCCCTTTTCTGCCTCCTGGGTTCTGTAACTTTCAGTTCATCCTGTTGTTATAAACCATGACACAGCATGTGACTCACAAAAGAAAATTACTTTTTCAAAGGAGATACTGAAGCTGCCCTTAAGAAGGCGATGTCTCTCATTTGTGAAGGTCAGCCTGCTGAGGGCAAAGTCATAAGGCTATCTTCTCAAATAAAGCAATCTTTGCAAGCATCCCAGGAAACATCCATCACCTGTGTTCAGACTGTGCATAAAACCTTTCATTATAACTGTTGCATCCAACCAAAGTCCATCAATAATCAGCAGAAGGAGTAGTTATAGTCTAATTAGAGCCAGACCAGTCAGTGAGTAGTTCTTAGAGTTCTAAAAGTCCCATAAAAAGATAGGAAGCTGGTGGTGTCTAACAGAAGAATGAGAAAGGCTAGCTTATTCAGAAAAATGTGTCTTAAAATTTCCTGAGTGGGTTGATTTCTTCACTATTATATTACCATCTCTATCTCCCTAGAGTACATAACTCATTACACTACAAAATACAAAAGCAGATTTTTTTTCTTTTTTATATCCAGAAGTTGTTCAAGTATTGAAGGGTTCCCTCACACTCTCCTGTTCCTCTGTCATCATCTAATGACCCTAGTCATAAGACATGCTTGTTCTTAATGCCATCCAAAAAGAATATTAGTATACGCCCTGAATTTTAAAATAAATCTTCAGGAGAAGTGTGTGATTTCATGTGTTGGAACAAAGCATCAGGAACCTATAGACATTTATCTATCTACTGTCTCTACTTACCTATGGGGTGAACCTAAATAGCTTTCTGTTTAGAGTAGAGAAGTTCATTCACTACTGGCCATATGAGTTGCCAGTTAGACTTAAGTGTTTACTCTCAGCAGTTCAAGTAGCTACATGAGAAATAATTTCTGAGCAAAATTTCCATAGCATGGGTGCATAAAACCTAAGGTTACATAGTAGTGAGGAAAACCCAAATGATCAACAGGTATACCCAGTCTAATAACGTATATGTAGATAAAGACACCAAAGCCAAGCTCACAAAGACCTTGTATTTAGTCTGAGGAAGTTCAACACTCCAGCAAACATGATGCTCATGACTTCATACCCAAACAGGATTAAATCTGGAAACTGAAGACCTTCACTACATGAATCCTAGCTGTCCTAGAAAAGTACAGACTGAGCCCTTAATCCCTCCTTGCTGGTGAACCTATTCCCTCCACCTAATGAGCCTGTCAAATTGATACCATCAGGGGCTGGGAAAATAGATCAATGTTTAGGAGAACTTGCTGATCTTGCAGAGAACCCAAATTGAGTTCCCATTACTCATGTGGCAAATTATAAATGTAATTCCAATTCCACATCAGGGATCTGATGCCCTCTTCTGACCTCCATGGGCAGTAGGCATGCACACAGTACACATACATATGTGCAGACAAACATTCATACACATAAAAAATAAATCTTTTAAAAAGCATGTCACAAATGGATTTAAATGGGTACTTAGTATTATCCTATGCTCATGAGTATTCAGCTCCTGCAATTATAAGACATCCTGCTAATCCCTTGAGTTCTAGAGACATTATCCTCCTTGAAAGAATTCACAGGTTAATTGAAAACACAGAAAGAAAAGAAATGGTTAAGGTGGGTGATGAATGCAATCTAAGATATATAGAGCATTAGTAATTCCCAGTGTTCTCTAACCCAATGTGCAGATTTAAAGGAATTATGATTAATGAATTAGTTCCAAGATTCTCTTTTCTATCTGAATGTTACATTTGAGTGTTACCTGGGTCCTAAGCAAAGTGTATGAATTAGTGAAAAGTATGGAGAATGCTTGACAGAGATTATTAGCGTAAGAAAGGGCAAAGAGAAGAAAAAGGCACTCGGAACAACAATCAGTTCTGTGTTATTGGGAAACCATGTATAAAAAGAAAGGGAAGGACATAAAGTGAAAGAGAAAGGTGTATGTTGCCACACAGAGGGCCTTGCATGTCATGTTAGTGATACTGAAGTTCACTTTATAGGAAATGATTAGTACAATAATCAGGTTTGAAAAAAACAACCTATATTCTTACCTCTTTAGAACCACACCACATAGTAATTACTTTAGAAAATGAATGGACTTTTCTTTTTTAATTTTTTTATATTCCAATCCAAGTTCCCCCTCTCTATTCTCCTCCTGCCCCCCCCACTCTCCTCACACCTCCCATCTGCTCCTCAGCCAGACCTCCCCAAGGAAGTCTACTAAGTCTGTCCCATCATCTTGTTGAGGCAGGACCAAGATACCTCTCCACCCCCCACACCCCTGTGTCTAGGCTGAGCAAGGTTATCTCTTCATATAGAACAGGTTCCAGTAAGTCAGTTTGTGCATTAGTATTAGAATCTCAGGCCTACTGCCAGTGACCTCATATATTGTCCCAGTCACACCATTGTCACCTATATTAAGGGAGTCTAGTTCAGTCTTATGAAGGTTTCCCATTAGTCATACCTGAGTCAGTGATCTCTCACTAGCTCCTGTCAGCTGATTCTGTGGGTTTCCCCATCATGGTCTTGACTCCTTTATTCATGTTATCATTCCTCCCTCACTTTGTACTCTAGGAGTTAGGCCCCATGGTCAGTTGTGGATTTCTGTATCTGCTTCCATCTGTTTCTGGAAGAGGGTTCAAGCTTCTCTGGGGTTGTAGATTGTAGGCTGGGTATTGTTTGCTTTATGTCTGGTATCCACTGATGAATGAGTACATACTATATTTGTCTTTCTGGTTTGGGGTTACTTCATTCAGGGTGGTTTTTTCTAGTCCTGTCTATTTGCCTGTGAATTTTAGGATGTCATGAATGGACTTTTCTATCTCATTTTCCCATCCCTAGAGTGGGAATCATAGTATCTTATGGAATTTTGTGAGAATTAAATGAAATGTAGTATAGTCTTAACTCAAACTCAGTCCAAATATATATAGGCTCTTAACAGGTTACCTACTCTATTACATTTATTACATAATAAGGCAGTTTTTAGACGAAGGATTATTAATAAGGAACCTCTTCTGCATCATCCTGTGATATTGGATGAAAACATAAAGTGATACACCAGTCTTTCCTGAAGGTTCATCTGTAGGTCACCTTTATGTGCTAAAGCAGGGTATCAAATATTTGTTGCATATACATGCTGTGTCAACATGACACAAGCTAGAGTCCTTTAGGAAAATGAAGCCTCAACTGAAAAAATGCCCCAACTAGACTGGCCAGGGAGTATTTTATGACTGATGCTTGATATTGGAGAGTTCCGTTCACTACAAACAGTATTATAGCTGGGATGGTGGTCTTAGATGCTATAAGTTAGTAAGCTGAATAAGCCATGAGAATCAAGACAATAAGAAGCACTCCTCCATAGCCTCTGCATCAGGCCCTACCTCCAGATGTCTGTCATGAGTTCCTCCCTTACTTCCTTTAATGATGAACTTTGATGTGGTAGTGTAAGCCAAATACATCCTTTCCTCCCTAAGCTGCTTACGGTCCTGATGTTTTATCACAACAATAAAACCCTACCTAAGACAATATGAGAACTGACTAAATGAGAGACTTTGATTGGGAAGCCAATGAAAAGAAAAGGACATCAAGGTCACAAAGACGCTATCATCCAGATCATTTCTGATTCCTTACCCTTTCTCCAAGTCTTCTATCATTATACCACAGTTGCCAATTCTTTAGCAGTCTCGATTATAGGCATAGTCATTTGTCTTCACAGCTCTGTGAAACCTATGCATCAATAAATACAACTCAAAATCAGTTTGCTGTACTGGCAAAGAGTTAATTGCTTCTGTGGTTAAATCAAATGTAGTCATTGTATACCTTTAGGGGGAATGAATTCTCAATGTCCCCAACTGTCTAGAGACTGCCTAAAATGTCATAATTAAGACAACACAGTTTGAGGACTTGGAGTCATGTCCCAAAATATCCACACTTTGATTAGCTCTCTGTGTCCAGAGAGTAGCAAATCAAATTTCCAAGGTGAGACAGAAAATCAATTCTACATTTCAAAAGAGACATTTTCTTTGTGTCAACCATCATTCCTTTATCTATTTCTCTTTTCAGAAAACACTTTTGGGATTTGATATATTGGTTAGATATTTGGTCAGAAGAGGGATGAAATGGAAGGAAATAGAGCAGGGTTAGAAATAGCATCTACTTTTGAAAATAAGAGAAGAAGCAATTATCTTGAAAGATTCAAAGCATGTGTAAGAGCATTAAGATAAAAATATGTTTCTGTACATGAGGTCTCCAAGAATGGTGGACTAATTCAACTACAAAACAAAGGTTGGGAGAAGTACAAAGAGGTGAAACTTGAGCTGAATCTTAAGGTGGAAATAAATGTGTCTGGCAGTCATGAATGGGAATTATGGGAGGAAAGTCTTGTCACACAAATATAGCAGAAAAGAATAAATGGACAGAAGCATGTTGAAAGAAAAGTCTCTTCAGGAGCATTTAGTAAGAATGGTAGGTGAGGTAAGGACAGAGGCAGTGGTGGGGGGAGGGGGAAGTGCATCCAACTCAGAGAATATCTTGTGTGGGGAAACACTGATGATCTTCAAACAGGAAACTGTCAAACTCAGGCCCTTTGGGGGTTAAATTCATCTTGCCTGCTAGTATGGATAATTTGAAATGAAAGAAACTTATGGAAGGAAGACTCACTGAGGGACAGACTTTTGGAGAAGCAGAGGTAGAGACACTCAGAATGGCAAGGCACAAATGAGAATGGAATTTCCAAGCACATCTCTGTGGAACCATAATGAGATTTTAGGTTATTTCTACCAATTAGCACTGCCTTAAATTGTTGTTATTAAAAATGGGGTCTTGAATTTGAGAGGAAGTTCTGATTTTCACTGGCCTTACAGATTGTGTCTGGAATTATGATATTTCACAGAGTGTCCTGTGTGGAGAGAAACAAGCTCAGGAAATCTGAGCCTTAAGGCCTGGTTTCTGTTCTTACTGGTGTTTTCCCTCCTGGATTTGCCTTGACTTGGGAACATCAGCACCCGTCTTTGGATATGTTCCACCATATCATTATATAAAAGCAGTTGTGTATAGTCCTTTAAGAAATGGTCAGGTTATGGGACTGACATTCTGGGGTTGCATGGGGATGGCAACATTATGGGAACAGGTGGAATCGGGTTGTGAAGGGACCTCTGGGTCTACAGGAGAAAGACCACTAGAATTAGAGGGCTTTTGAGAGAGGGTGGAAGCCTTGTGCAGTGGAAACTTCCTGGAATCAATGAGGGTAAACCTAGCTAGGACTCCTAGTAATGGAGGATACGGAGCCTGAACCATCCATCTTCTGTAATCAGGCAAGGCACCAAGTGGTGGAACTGGGACGCCAACCCAGCCACAAAACCTTTAAACTACACCTTGTTCTACTTGTGAAATGTCCGGAAGCAATGGTGGCCCAGAACTTGTGGTAGTGACCAACCAATGAGAGGTCTAACTGAAGGCCCACACAAGAAGGAGCCTGTACAGCACTGCCTGGATGGCCAGGAACTGGAAGCTGGATTGCGTAAGGGTAGAACCAAACACAACTGGGGAAAAAAGTCAATGAAATGATTCCTAATGACATCTGCTATACTCATATATTGGTGCCTAGACAAAATGTCATCAGAGCAGCTTCATCCAGCAGCTGATGGGAGCAGGTTCGGAGGCACTAGACAGAGCTCAGGGAACCCTGAGGAAGATGGGGAAGAAGGATTGTAGGATCCAGAGAGGTCAAGGACACCACAGGAATAAAGCCAACAGAATCAACTAAGCAGGACTCAGGAACTCACAGAGACTGAAGCAGCAACCATGGAGCCTGCATGGGTCTGAGCTAAGCCCTCTACATGTATGTTATAGTTGTTTAGCTTGGGGTTTTTTGCGGAACTCCTAACAGTGGGATCAGCGGTATCTTTGACGCTTTTGCCTGCTCTTGGGACCCTTTTCCTCCTACTGGGTTGCCTCATCCAGCTTTGATAAGCGGGTTTGTGCCTAGTCTTACATCTTGTTGTGCTATGCTAGGTTGTTACCTCCGGGAGGCCTGCTCATTGCTGAAGTTGAAAATGTAGGAGCAGTGATCTGAGGAAGAGGGGAGGGGAAAGGAGAGGAGGAACTGGAAAAAGTTGAGGGACGGAAAACTGCAGCCAGGATGTATTGTATGAGAGAAGAATAAATAAAAAGAAAAATGTTCAGTCTACAAAACATACGTACAAGTAAACATTATGTGAACTGAGCGGGTTATATTTAGGAATATATGATGCACATATACATATATGCATCAATAGCATTTAATGAGGCCATAAATTTGGAAGAGAGTGAGGAGAGGCATATGGGCATGATCAGAGGGAAGAAAGGGAGAATGTTGTAATTTTATTAGTATCTTAAGTTCGTTTTTAAATATCAAAAAAGACAAAATTGTGAGTTTCTACAGTTGAGTAAGAATACTGGGCTTCCTACAGACTACAGCTAGGATATCTGAATCTTCTTCGAATCCCCCAAGACAGCGCCCCTTACCAGCAGGAAGTAGTTTGGAAAGAACGACGCCCAAATTCCCAAATATTGTGTATAAATGTTTGTTTTCATTTAATTGGACTTTGTTATATAAAATTAAATAAAAAATACTCTATATGCATAAAAAAAAAGAAAAAAAAGAAAAAAAAAGAATACTGGGCTTCATCAATGTATCACTATATAATTATATAAGAAAAATAAGGTGCTGGAATAAGTCACACACACACACACACACACACACACACACACACACACACACACACACACAAAGATGACCAGAGGTCTAGTAGTGGGACCTACTTTCCCCTTTCTTTTTTGTTATGAGGTTTTATCTGTTTGTCCCAACTTTCAACTTGGTATAAACACTGTTAAGTCAAGATGTCATTTAATTGAATTGGTTCAGCATCTACAACAGTATTGGGCATGCTCTAAGTGACAGATAGATAAATAGATAGATAGACAGATAGATATGTAAGTTTATCTATCTATCCATCATGTAGTTGTGTGTATGTAGATGATAGATAGATAGATAGGTAGGTAGGTAGATAGATTGTGTGTGTGTGTGTGTGTGTGTGTGTGTGTGTGTGTTGATCAGGACCCACATACCTTCTCATTTTATAGATTACATATTTAACTTTGGGAAATGGTCAGGCACCATTTTTTCTTCTAAATTGCCTCTACGCTATTATTGCCATCTGTTATATTGGAATCTCTTGTTAACATTTCTAAACCTCTTTTTCTCCAGCTCTGTCTTGCAATTCATTATTTCTTTGTCAGCCAAATACCTTATTTGCAGAAGTTTTTTTTTTTAAGTTTCTAAATCTACCAGAGTTATCCTGTTTGTATCTTTTTCTTTCCTCTTCAATCTTTTGTATCTTTGATCTTTTTAATCTTTTTAGCATCTCTTTCAGATTCTTCTGTTACTTCTATTTCTAGAAGTAACTTTTAGTTTATTTGTTAATGCTTGTATCACTTTCTGCTTTCCCTCATGACAATGACATTTTGTTAAATACTGTCATACTCTATAGCCCAAACTGTGCTGTAATTCACTAGGTAGCCCAAGCTAACTTTAAATACTTGATGATCCCTCTATCTCAGCCTCCCACCTCAGGAATGGTGGGTGTGCGCCACCATGCCTGACTCCTTTGTGGGATTTTTAAAAATGACTGTGAGATCATCTCCTATAGTATTTTAGGAGTCCAGCTACACTTGAACCACCTCTAAAACATCTATTAGGTTTGCATCTTTTAGCCTCAAAGTCACTGGCTCTAGAGTCCCCATTGTTTTAACTCTTTTGATCTGTCTTTCTGTTGTCTATCTGTCTGAAACCAGAATATTTATTGTATGACAGACCATTAAAATCCTTAGGACCAACTGGATGCTGCAACAGCTGCCCTCTTGGGTTTAGGCATTGCTTCTATGTGAAATCTCCAGCTGCAATTGTAATAGCCATGGCACTCCAGCCATACTTTCTCTTGGGGCATTTTAAAGTGTCTGTAAACTGCAACAGTGGGAATGCTTGAATGATGAAACGATGCTTCATTTAGAGAAGACTTCAAGCACTGCCTGTTATCAAATATTTAAAGAACTATAATGTAAAAAGGGAAATAATTGTACTTTCTCGTGTAGTTCAGAGAACAAACTCGAATTCAGGGACATCATCTGTCAATCTTAGATTACAAAAGTAAAAAACATAGTCTCATTAACCCCCAACTTTCATCAGTAAAGTGAGGTAATAGAATTGCATGAGTGGTTCACAGACTTCTTTTCTTACTTTTGGCATGAGGAAGATTTTTCAGGCAAGCGATCCAGGGAACACTTGGATAATATTCACCTCCCTCATCTCATCTCCATCCAAAATAACGCATAGCTTGGATTCCTCCACCAAAAAAGCAGATCTCATACCCAAGCTTCCATGACCTATTTTTAAATCACAAGTTATATGACAGAAACATCTAAATGACAAATAATTAAGAAAAGATAGTAGTTTGGGGGTCACAACAAACCCAACATTCACCTTCCTATCTTTTAGCACATCACTTAAGCAGCCTAAATAACAGTTTTCTTATCTATGAAGTGGAGTAACAGTACATGCCTTATGTGTTTCATATTATTCAGTTTTGAAGCCAATATAAACATATCTGACCTATGATAGACATTCAATAAGAGTTATTTAAATCCAAAATTAAGCAAATATCCTCTGCTGACAAAGGATATATTTTAATCTATGAAAACAGGATATATTTTAATCCTTCCAGCATGTTATACTGTTATGACTTAACATCAAAAAAATGTTTTCTAATCCCATTACAATCTTCATGCATTCCAAAGTCTGGTAATGAATTATTTTTATGCAAGACACAATATCTGAATTACTCCAACACCTGGAACATCTCTCAGAGATTTATTTTTTCCTTGAATTGTTAAAAATCATGGGGAATCAACTTTCAGCCTCATAAAGATTTGATTTAACACCAAAAAAGGTATCCCTTTTGGTAACCAGTGTTTCTTCCAACTTATCCAACTTATCCTTGTCCCCCCCCCATTATCTCTTATCACAGAGAGATATCAGCCCCTTGTATTTCTGCTATTACACTAGAGATGTGTTTTATAAGCTGAAATCTAGACATCCATCTCCTGACATCTGAGATGATTCATTAAAAGTTTCTGACTCGCAGACACTGCAAGAAAACTTCCTCTGTTTTTCTGGTAAGTTTTATTTCTTGGGTTCTTTTGCCCTGCATATTTCATACAAATAAAATTTCTTTTGTTCTGAATAAAATAAAATTAAACTGACACTCTTAAGATAATAGGGGTAGCTGTTGATATTATATTGAGGGATAGATCAGGAGTGTTAAAAAGAAACAAATTGCCTCAATATAGACTACAATAGATATTTAAAAGTGAGTATGAACTTGGGTTTTGAGTTAGACTCAGTTCAATTACAGAATCCTCCACTCTGGAGTGTAGTAAATTGCAACAAGCATACACTTATCCTTCAATTTTACACCTCAAATGAACCAGAAACACAGTCTTCCTATATACAGCCAGGAGGGAGAAGGGAAATACTAGAACCCCTTCAGTAGTGAAAAGTACATTAAAATATGACCCTAGAGACATCAAAAACAGCCTAGGAAATAATAGAAGGGGTAAAGTAATATGTCCTTCTGTCGAAGATAGAGTAGATACAGAGAAACATATGCTCTTATTTTTTGTAACTTACGTTGATATACTACCTGGAAAACAAAACTCATGTTACAATATTAAAATATATCACATTGAGATGCATGATATAGGCCACAGAACTAATGATATAAGCCCCTATGAACAAACAAAGCAGCCATGTGATAATACATGGTACATCATAAGCACTGACTTTGAGCTGGAGATCATGATATACTTTGCATAAAACACATTATGTCCCTGTCTTATTTCACCTTCATTATACTATACTATACATTATACTATACATGCTATGAGCATGTATAGTTCATTTAAAGCCCACCTGGAAAGTTTTATAACATGATGACCATTTCATAGATGATACCTCAGCCTGGAAGCATAAACTGGGACAAGGGCCTATGAAACCATCTACAATAATTATAACTAGAATAAAGTGACAACAAGAATATGAAAGAAGAAGTATATAAGTATTCCATGGATGTGAGGTCAGCACTTTCTGCAAAGGTTGTCATGCCAAAGTGACACAACTGAGAAGTGAAGATGGCAACTGGGCAAATATTGATCCCAATGCCAGACCTTTTTTGGTTTGTTTGTTTGTCATTTCTTAAATAAGAAAGAAGTTGGTTATACAAAAAGTGAGTTATTCAGATACACATTCATAAATGCATGAATCTCAATGACCCATCCCCTTCTGGCCTCTTCAGTCTCAACTGTTACCATCTCCTCATCCCTCATGCTTTCCTAGGGGCATTTAGGTAGCATGCCCAAGTTCACCTGCTGATAGCCTCAGCAAAAGAGACTTCAAATCGCAAGTTCTTCACAACATTCCATGCTGCATTCAAAGAAAGTTAAAAATGTCCAAGTTAACTTGCAGCTATGTGCCTCTGGTTGACAGAAATCCAAGAAGAAACATTTCCAAGTTTGTAGTTGGTGGGATACTGACCCAGGGTCCAGCCTGGATTCTGTTAGTATTCAGGCTTCTGTACTGGCCTGTCCTTGGGGTTCGGACAGGATACACCCTCAGCTGCAGCCACTAAGAGCACCGCCTGTGCCTATTCGCTGTGTTCCCTTTTAAAAGGGCCCTGCCTACCTCCTATCCTTCTCTCTTTCTCTCCCTTTCTCTGTTTGTTACCCCCTCTCTGTTGGATGCCTTTATCATTTATTGCAGAAGTAGCAGTTAATATTCTAGGTACCAACTCCAGAATATTTGTTACTATGAATTTGGCTGTACATAGAATATATATATATACTGGGTATTTTGTATTCTCAAATAGGCCCCAGAGAAAGGAACTATAGATCTCACACTACATGGCTTTAGTTTTTCTCTTTAATATAGCACTGAGAAGTCCTTTTTAATCAGTTAATAGCAAGTCATGCCCCCCCCACTCCAGACTTAAGTTTGCTCAGATGTTTTGCAAGTCACATCCAGGGGAGAGACATGAGGCACCTGCTTTTCTCAAGATCTTACCTGCCTTTCTGGCACTGAGAGATAAGCATGTCCTATTGTCAGAGAGTTGTTAAATGTGCCTATGGGTATAAAAACTAGAAGCCTTGAGGGATAAAAGGAACCTCATGTGAACTTTTACAAGGAGGAATTTTAGAGAACTTTAAGAAGGAACTTTTAGATTTTAAGAGAACTTTAAGACAGCTTTCAGATATAGAACTTTTGAGGAGAGAGCTTTTATAGAGAAATCTTAAAGAGAGCTTTTGAGATCAAACTTCTTGGGAAAGCCAAAAGAATAAGTAATAAAGAACCATGAGAGGAATGTGTGTGTGTGTGTGTGTGTGTGTGTGTGTGTGTGTGTGCGCGCGCGCACGCGCAAGTATTTCCCTCTCACCCTCAGACTCTTTCTAGAAAAACCCTACCCGTCTGCTGCCTGCTGTCTAGCCCCTAGCCTGGACCCTAGAAGAACATAGAGACTGAACCTTGAATTCTCTCTCTCTCTCTCTCTCTCTCTCTCTCTCTCTCTCTCTCTCTCTCTCTCTCTGCCTCTCTTTCCTCTCTCCCACTGCTCCTGTCCCAAGAGGCCAGTCTCCTCCCTCCCTTTTTGGGATAATTTTGCCTTAGAAAACTCTTCGCTTGAATTCTCTCTCAAGCTGCTTTTTTTTTTTTTTTTTCAACAGATTCTAGAATATCTCTAATTCACTGTGAGGTTTGACCTTCCATGCACTCTTTTGCTCCAGGATTTAGTTTCCTGGTGTCTTGATTATATAACTGAAGCAAATCTTTTCCAATGTCCCTTCCTATTATAACAACCTATACATTTGAGATTATTATAAAAACAGACCACATTTCTTTCCTTATTGTCCTTTGAGTGTGTTAACTTTTGTAGTAAAACACTCAGTAAATCCACTTAAGGAAGGCTTTATTTTGTTCACAGGTTCACAAGTTTGAGCCATGGTCATCAGCTGGCACCACTGCTATCATGCTTGTGGTAAGGTAGGGACACCATGATAGAAAGTCATGGTGCTAATCTTGTAACTAGATACCCCTTTGAACTACCTCCCCATAATCCCACCCAATAATGAATCCATCAACGGATTAAGCTATTAGTCAGGTTAGCTTCTCCATCCATCAATTGTTAAGTCCATCAGTGGCAACTAAGAATTTAAACCCTGAGATTTTGATTGGAGGGACACATGATACTCAAACTATAACATTTTCTTTTTGAATAAATAGAACCTGGATTAAACAGAAAACCATGAGACCAAGCTCCAAATGTTTGGGTTGCCCTGTTCATAATGTCTGTGTACACTGAAAATGAAGATAGCTAGAAAGAAGCCAAGAGATCCCAATAATTAAATCATTTCAAATATGACACATAAGCTCATTTCCAAATCTGGACAGTTGTCCAGGAATATCACATCCTTCTAATCTTCTACAGGCACATGGCTTTTAAAAAATGCCTAAGTTCCTCATCTTACAAATGAGATCTGTGATCTGTGAGACTCTGAAGGGGACTACTCAGTAAAATTTGAATCCCTGTTCCAGGACAGTAGCCAATTATTTTTCCACATTATATTATTTCACTGGGGAACAAGATTTTAGAAAAAGACTAAACTTGGAATTAAAACTTGGGTTTGAGCCCTGGTCACTATGTTTTTCAATTACCTATTCTTTGTCACATGTGAAATAATGTATAGAATATTTGGATGGAAATAGAAATAACTAAAATTTGCACATAGTGAACCCAATGAAAAATGCATTCAAATCTTACCCTTAGGAGAGTGCATTAGATTTGTTTAAAGTGACTCATATGAACATATTATGTAAAATGAGTGAGTGATATGGAAATAGAATTGTTTTGTCTTTCAGTATCAAAATAAAGACCTTTTTAGATAAGCTTGCAATGGATGAGAGACATTATTACTTTCCATCTCGTGGACAATTTGTGGCAATATTTATGTTCTTAAACTACAAGCACCTCTGCATCCGGAATGGAAGTCCTGGATATATACACGTTCATTGGAGCTTGAAAACAATTCTATTCTATCTATTCTATCAGAAAATACACAACATATTTAGTAAATACACTGAAAGAAATAGCCTACATGACAGCTATTACCTCTGAATATATTCAACTGAGCCAGTCTATCTCCAAAAAATGTCCTAGAAATACAAAGGCTGCCTAAAATACTGCTAAGTATTTCATGGAAATCAAACTAAACTACACTGATTCTACAGTAAAGCCATACCCCCATAATGTTTCTGAAAAATAATTATGAAAATATTCACTAACCTATTCCATGGTAGAAAGAGAAAATAAACATTCTTGATGACTGAATGCTAAATTCTGGTAGATATCTGATGAGCATGACTTTGCTTAAATTTCCATTTAGGCCTATTATTATCCCCATTTCAGAGAAGACATAAAATACCCTCAGTCACTGCTTAAAGATTTTAGAGTCAAGATCAGGTCCATCTGACTATTGCATATAATCACCCCATTAGAAAACATTTGATAGGCACGGTAGGAAACACCTTACTAATGAGTCTGTCCAATAGCCAAAGTATAGATGCAAACCCTCAGAACAGCTTCTAGGAATTCAGGAGTCAATTTCAGGTAATTGGGCTGTTTTTCTTTTACTACAATAAAAGGTTAATCACACCTTGGTATTTAAACATTTTTTTAAACAAATAGTATACCTAACATTAAAATACAAGTTTTCTGAACCCTTTGCTTATCTCAGCAAATTTTGTCTCAAGAGAATTTAAACCAGAATTCAGATATCTGGAAAGAAACAATAGAGTATTTTTATCTGTTATAACAAAACATCATATGCTGGATAGCTTACATATAACAGATATTTCTCAGTTTGGGGAGTGGAGAAGCCCAATACCAAAGCACTGACTCATCTGAAGAGAGTCATTTTCTCTTTCATGGAAGGTAGCACTCTCTCACTCCATTTGGTAGAAGAAGTTAGCTACCTCTCTGAGGTTTCTTTCATGAGGATGCTGTATTACCTGTCTGTTGCTATGACAGAATGCCCTGACAAAAAGCGACTTATAAAAAGTCATATTTTTATCACACAGTTCAGAGAGGATATAGTCCATCATGGAGCAGAGGGCATGACAACAGGCAGGAGAAACATCATGAAGGACAGAAATCTGTCTAATAACATTTTTCTTCATCCATGTACAAGAAAAAGAGACTAGAAGTGCAGCCAGGTTATAAACCCACAAAGCCTGGCCCTAGTGACTTACCTCCTCCAGCAGGCTCCACATCTTAAAGGTTCCATAACCTTCTAAGTTAGCACCATCAACTAGGGACCAAGGATCCAACTATGTGAGCTTATGAGAAACATTTTTTATTCAAGCCAGCCTAGACACCAGTTCCATTTATGAGGGTCTAGGGATGGTCCCACACATAATCACCTAGGCCCTCCCCCTCAGTCACTAAATAAGAAAATTCCTTATAGCCAGACATTATGAATGCACTTTCTCAATTGAAGTTCTCTCCTTTCCAGTGACTTTAGTTTGTTTCAAGTTGACATAAAAAACTAGCCAGCACATGTGTCAAGGCACAAGAAGTATACAGAACACCAAATAGGCCAGGCAAGAAAAGAAAATCCCTTCAACATCTAATAATCCAAACATCAAAAGTACAGAAGAAAGAATATTTAAAGCTGCTTACAGAGGGAAAATGCAAGGAATGTATAAAGGCAGATCTGTTAGGTTTACACCTGTCTCAGTGAAGACCTAAAAGCCAGAATGGTCAGGATATGTGTCCTGCAGATGACAGATGCCAACACAGAATACTATACTCAGAAGAACTTTTAATCATCTTAAATGAAGATAATAAGACATTCCAAAATAAAATAAAATTTAAGCAGTATCTATCTACAAATCTAGCCCTACAAAAGGTGCTAGAAGGAAAACTTCAAACTAAAGAAAGTAACCATGCCAAAAAAAAATAATAATAAGGAATAAATAATAACAGACCAGCAAATCCAAAGAAAGGGGAAACACAACACCACAACAAATAACATGAATCAACAAACACTGCTCATTGATATCTCTTAACACCAAAGGTCTCAGTCCCCAATAAAAGATACAAACTAACAATGGATTCAAAAACAGTATTCATCTTTTGGCTGCATCCAAAAACACATCTTAACATCAATGATAGACATCACCTCAGGGTAAAAGGATGGAAAAACATATTCCAAGCAGACGAACCCAAGAAGCAAAGCTAGTGCAGCCATTTTAATATCTGACAAAGTAGAATTCAAACCAGAAGTAATCAGAAGAGGTTGAGAAGGGCACTACATATTCACCAAAGGAAAAATGCACCAAGAGGGCATTGCAATTTTTAAAATCTGTACACCAAACACAAGGCCACCCAAGTCCATAAAAGAAACACTACTACAGCTTAAATTGTATTGTACCTTACTGTGTATTGTACCTTATACAGTGATAATGGGTGACTTCAATACCCCACTCTCACTAATAGACATCTCATAAAGAAAAAAACTAAACAAAGAAATGTTGTAGCTAACAGATGCTATAAACCAAATGGACCTACTGAATATTTATAGAACATTTAACCCAAACACAAAAGCAAATATCTTTTTCTCTGCACTAATGGAACTTTCTCCAAAATTGTCCACATACTCCAACACAAAAAAGCTCTCAACAGATACAAGAAAACTAAAATAACACCATGCATCCTATTAGACCACCATGGAGTAAAGCTGGATTTTAACAACAGAAAGCATGGAGACCAAACAACCCTACTGAGTGAAACATGTCAAGAAAGAAATTAAAAACTTTCTAGAATTCAATGAAAATGAAAATACAGCATACTCAAATTTATGGGACATGCAAATGGCAGTTTTAAGAGGCAAGTTTATAGAACTAAGTTCCTACATTTAAAAGAATAAATGGGAATATCTCAAATTAGTAGCTTAACAGTACACCCGAAAGCTCTAGAACAAAAAGAAGAAATCATGCTCAAAATGGGTAGACAGCAAGAAATAATAAAACTTGAGGCTAAAACTAATAAAATAGAAACAAAAAAGTTATGAAGAATGAAACAGAGCTGGTTCTTTGAGAAAATCAGTGAGATTGACAAACCCCTATCTAAATTAACTAAAGAGTGGAGAGAAGGGATTCCAATTAACAAAATTAATGAAAAGGGAGATATAATAACAAACACTGAGGTTATCCTGAGAATCATGAAGACATACTTTAAAAACCTGTATTCCAGAAAATTGGAAAATCTAGAAGAAGTGGATTATATTCTCTATACATACCACCTACCAAGGTTAAATCAAGATTAGATAAGCATTTAAATAGCCCTTTAACTCCTAGTGAAGAGAAGCAGAAATTAAAACTTTCTCAGTTAAATAAAGCCCAAGGCTCCCAAAATCCATTCATATACTGATCCTCTACCAGAGGCCCCCATTCCACATAAAGGGATACTCCCTCAGCCTAAACACATGGGGAGAGGGCCTGGGCCCTGCTACAAATGATATGACAGATTTTGAATATTCCCCTTGGAAGGTCTCACCCTCCCTGGAGAGCAGAAAGGGAATGGAATGGGGGGGAGAAGGGAGCAGGGAGTATTGATATGTAAAACAAGCTTGTTTCAAATTATATATATTAAAGCCCAAGGCCAGGGAGTTTTAGCAACTCTCGGGGGTTCTTTGTCTCATATAGAGCTCTTTATTCTTCTTTATTTTTTTCTTTTTTCTCTCTTTTTTTTTTACACTACAGGTTCTTTACATGTATGTTCTATATTTTAATGGGATTCTTGAATAAACAACCCACTGGACTCTGTCTATATCTGCTTCTTGTTCCTTTTCTTGGGTTACTTTTCTATTTGTTTTGCCCTATTCCTATGTGCTTGTTTTGTTTTACATTTTTTATTTAATTTTATCTTATTATTATTATCCCTTAGGTACTTGTTTTTTTTCCAATGAAAGACAGAAATGGGTTGGTCTGGATAGGAGGTGACATGGGAAGATCCTGGGAATAGAAGAGTGTGAGCTATAATCATAATATAGTGTATGAAACAAATCCATTTTCAGTAATAGAAAAAATTAGAAAAGAAGAATTTTGCATTACTCTAAACTGCTTTCTTTTATCCAAATAACAGAAACCACATTTACAATCTCCTTGGAGAACCCATGATTCTTTTTAATCCACTATACGGAAGTGTTTCTAATTGATGCTTGTCATTCAATTCAATGTCCCTGCATTTACAGATCTTCTTTCATCCATTGTAATGTAGACAAATGAGGCATGAGTTCAACTATTGACCCTATCTTGACACCTGTGCACATCAGCACTTTGCTTATTTAATTAACATGTAAGCTGGGTTTGAGAAAACTAAGAACTTACTATAAAAAGCGATTTCTTCTTCTTTCTAATTTTTACAGAAATACACAACAGTGGTCTCAGAATCGAGAGGCCAAGAATCTATTCACCTCAAGTTCTACATTCCACTAGCTATATGAATCATCTGGTCTCTGTGAGCCTGGTTGTTCTCGACAGATGAAGTGGAAAGGTCAGGATTCACACACTTCATACAGCTAGGGCATGGGTTTTCTGAGAAGCAAGTGTGTGCCTTTCTGTTTTAGGCTGGGGTACCCAAGCCAGGAATAGCTTTTAGGGTATGTAAACGTAATTTTAAAAAGTTGTTATTTACTCAACATTGCCTATGTACCACACACTGTAGTTAGCATTTTACATATATCAATCATCTTCCTAAAAATTACATACAGAGTATACACTGTTACTGGGACATGCTCAGTCTAAAGAATACATAAAAGACAAAATAATTATCTGACCTTGGAGAAATAACATTACTGAGGGCCAAGACAAACAAGAATCAGAAAATGCTATGTTATACATTTTTAATATGAAATAGAGATAGCCTTTACAGGCTCGTGTTTTGACTATGTGTGGTACTATTTTGGGAGGCTGTAGGACATTGAGTAGGTAATGGAAAGTCATAGCTCCAGCCTTACTCCTTGCTTCCTGATCTTCTGTGATACTAACAGATCTTCCCATATCATCACACTGCCATGCCATTCTAGCCATAATGGGCTGAAATTCTCTGAATGAATGCAAACTATTCCAAACAAAAAAGATACAAAAAAGTAGTGTTACTGTTTTAACAAAACTTGCCCTAGTGGTTCTGTTTTTTTTTTTTTTTTTTTTTTTTAATTTATTTATTTAATTTAGAAACAATCTTATTTTACATATCAATCCAAGTTCCCTCTCCTTCCCATCCTCCATACACTGATCAAACCCCCATCCACTCCCAAGGGAGGGTGAGGCCTTCCATGGGGGATCATCAAAGTCTGTCACATTATTTGGGAGAGGGCCTAGGCTCTTCTCCATGTATCTGAGCTGAGAGAGTATCCCTTCAAGGGGAATAGGCTCCCAAAGTACACTAGGGATACATCCTAATTCCACTGTCAGAGGTCCCACAGACTTCCCAGGTCTCCTAACTGGCACTCACATTCAGAGGGTTTGGTTCAGTCCGGTGCTGGTTTCCCAGCTTTATGACTGGGGTCCTGTGCTGTCATTTGGTCAAGTTAGCTGTTTCTATGGGTTTCTCCAGTCTGGTCTTGACACATTGGCTCATCCCTCCTCCCTCCTCCCTCTCTACAACTGGATTCCAGGTGTACCTACCTCTCAGTGCTTAGCTGTGGATATCTGCTTCTGCTTCCGTCAATTACTGGATGAAGGGTCTAGGATGGCATTTAAGGTCATCATAAATCTCATTATAAGGGAAGGGCATTTAAGATAGCTTCTCCACTATTTCTTATGTTATACTAGAAATTTGGCAGTTTATAGAGATTATACAATCTCTAGAATTCTATAGGCAAAGCTTAACAGGGATAGTGTTAGAACTTTCAGAGACAATAATACCAATAGGACTGTGGTCAGTAAAGAATACTCATGAGATTTTATATGGGAGCAAGCACACTATTGAGTACAGACACATTTAAAATTGCAGGGAAAGAAGTTACATGTGCCAAACAGTTATGATCATTTCAAGCAATAGGACAATAGAAAGGGAGCCCTAGGGACACTTCAAGAATTGTACAGTCCCTACCCATCATAGACTCTGGAGTATACAACTGCAAATACATTTGGATCACTTTCCTTTAATGAAGGGAGAGAGGCCTGGTTGAAAAGTGTTACCTAGGGGAAGGTTTCTGCAGTTCAATTACCCCTAGAACTCAGGAGCTACTGCAGCTGAAGCCATCATACAACTGAAGCTCAACTACAACTCAACATAGCTGAGCAACTTGGTGACATCCACATTTTTGTGTGACAAAACTTCCTGGGGAGATGGAACACACATCTATTCACCCCAGACAATGATTGAAAGGACACTAGCCCACTGGAACAAGTGGCTCTGGCAAAACTTGCCCTTCTCCCCTATTCCCTCTGCCTTCCATTAGATTACATTCCTAAAACTAGTCCCTTAGTGGCCCCTGCTTCCTCCCGAGATTGACTACCAAAGCCCAGCTATCAGAAGCCCCCTTTGGTTCACGAAATTAACATGCCCAATTAAAATTAAACAACTCATGCTAACCTTGGGAGGGGAGTTCCCCCTTTACCTTTATAAATCACCATTTGCCTATGTGCCACTTAATGTCTCCCTTTTATCCAGAGGCAGTCCTTTGTCCCTCTGAGACAAGAATCCCTACCCCTTTCTCTCATTCCCTTCTCCCTAGTCCTGTATCTCCTTTACCACCATTTCCTAGCCCATGCTAACACAGACCTCCCCACTTTCCATCTCTTAAAAATTACACCTTTGAGGCCTTTTGCTGTTGTTTTCTGCCTGAGTCAGAAAGCAGCCACTTTAACTTTTCTTCTCCATTTAATGAAGGATCTCTCAAAAAAAAAAAAAAAAAAAGCAGGTGTTTGGCTGTGGTTTGTGCCTAATCTGGGGTCCGAGAAGAAGCCCCACCTGTTCAGGGCTATCCTTCGGGGAACCCATGACAAACCAAAGTACAGATAACATCAAAATCCAATGTGGTGAACCAATGAGTTTTATTTAGATTACTTACAGAGCAGAAATGACACAAAGATAGATACATCACCCAAGACAACTCCAGTGTGGGTAACATCTCACAAAAAAAAAAAAAAAAAAAAAAAAAAAAAAAAAACATGGTAACCTAGAGCACACTAAAGAACCTGCAGGCAGCTTAATGGGTTGGAGAGCCTTCCAGCTGCATCGGTTGGTGGAAACCTCTTCCAGACAGCTCTGCTGGTTTCTGCTTTTTCCGGGCAGCTGGTTCACTCTCTGTCTTCTTTACAGCTCGTCTTCTCTGAGAAGGGTTCTTGTATTTTATTGTTTACTCTGGCAGGGAGGGGCTAGTGAATCTGGCCAGTTTCAGGAACTTTCTAAAGCTATTTTGAGTTGTTTACTTCTCTGCTTAATGAGCTTCCTTGCGGGATGGAACGTTTCAATCTCAGAAGAAACTGTTACATACTTGGGTGTAACACTGTTACACACTTTGTGCTTGTTTTGTAACCATACATAAAGAAAAACTTAGGCAGTTGTGAGAGCTTGAATCGAGATTTCCATGGAAATCCTGTGAGGATGGGCAATATGTATATATGTATATATTCATAAATATAACCTATTCAGTTCCTATAAAGTTACACGTATATGTGTTTTCAGGGCTGGCAGCTTGGCACTGGACACAACTGCTGTTTCTCCCTGGGGAAGAACACCTCTCTAGTATCAGCTTCCTTCGGTTGCCTATAGTTCCTTGTGTGAGGTTAAGGCCTTGTGGTCCACCTGCTTTTGCTAACTTTTCTTCCTCCCTTTACTGTTGGAATGTTTACCCAATGCTACTGTATATGGAAATATAAAACTTTCCTTTTGATTTTTCAATGGCTTGAAGCTTGAGTCTTAAAACAGGTGCTAGACTTGGATTTTTAAACAGTGTTGAAGCTGCCAAGGCTCTGCTGAATCTCAAAATTGGACTTAGTGCATCTTTCTAGTATAAGATGGCAAGGAACCTTTGGGGAACCAAAAACAGAACATTATGACTTGATTCTGAAATGTCATCAAAGACTCGTGTTTTGAATACTTTAGCTATTCTGAGAGACTAGGGGATTTTGTTTTGTTTTTGTTTGTTTTTTTTTTTTCTTTTTTTTAATTTTATTTAATTTTATATAACAGTCCAATTAAATGAAAACAAACATTTATACACAATATTTGGGAATTTGGGCGTCGTTCTTTCCAAACTACTTCCTGCTGGTAAGGGTGCGCTGTCTTGGGAGATTCGAAGATGATTCAGATATCCATGCTGTAGTCTGTAGGGCTGTTTTGTCCAGCTGTTTTGAATGTAGGATCAGCTTGTACTCTGTTTCAGGCGGTCTGGCTTGATCAAACCACATTGAGACTAGAGGATTTTGGAAGTGTATCCTCACTTGCAAAAGTAAGTCACTGGCAGTGGTTTTAAAGGCAGACAGACCCTGGATCTGGCCAAGTTCTATCTTCCTGAAACAGCATGATGTGAACAGATAGATCTACCACACATTTCCACTGCAGTGCCTACCTCATGATGGATAGAAATCCTATTAAAAAGATGAGTCAAAAAAATATCTCCCTCCTTCAAATGTTTCTGTCAGATATTATATAAGCAATGAAACAAAAATTCCAGTTAATACAGCCTATTAAAAATGATGGGAAATGTAAAAGTAGAATTAGATAAAGAGGTTCTAGATGCAGAGTGGGTAAGGAGATTTATACTATGTCGTCTTAGCATCACAATGACATTTGAGCAAACCCTTGGAGATCTGCTTATAAATATATTTGGAAGAATAACATCTTAAATAAAGGAAAGAACTAGAATGTAGGTGGGTATTATTTGTTCTTTTGGATTCAATTGTTGTTTCCTTTGTTATTTTGTTCTTCAAGAATTTTGTATACGTATATAGTATATTGTGATAACTCCTATCTCATTCACCACCTCTCCATACACAATCTCTACCTGTCTTTTTCCCAGACTCAAGGCCTTTTGTTTTGCTTTATGGGCCACTTGGTTTAACCAGGACTGACAATGTAACTGTTGGATTGAGACTATCCATTGGAACCTTGTGGGGACACCAGTGTATTTACAACTGAGGGCAATGATTCTCACTCTTCTTATGTCAGTGGCAAATAGTTAGCAGTGAGCAGTGCCTTCCCCCACCCCAGTTCTTCCTGCACATGCCTTACTATTGGTAGACATACTCTTCTGCGGACTGAGTGCAAGCATCAACAGCTACTGTGGGTTTGTGATTTCAATGGCTGTGTCTTGCCCAGAAGACAACATTTTTCAGCCCTTCTTCATTTGTTACTGTCCTGGCAATCTTTCCACCCTGTCTTCTACATGTACTGTGAGCCTTAGAGGTAGTGATGTAAATGTTTGTATGTAGCTATGCACTCAACCATCGCTTGTTCTCAACATCTTGTGTAGCCACAAGTCAACACATTTGCCATGGTTCACTAGAAAGAGCCCCTTCTCTGACTGAGGCTGAGGGCAGCATTTGTCCATGGACATAAACACAAATGTTTGGAAGATAGTTTGATGTAGTGTCAATTTAGCTAAACAACAGTGTTTGATTCCCCCCACAGCCTATGATTTTTCCCAGTGTAGGTTTTTGACCGAGTTCACAGTTCAATGCACAGATTCCTTTCTGAGGAGTAGGCCCCAGATCCAATCAGAGAGCGGTTTATTAACTCTGTAACAGTAGTGCCAGTATCTCACAACTGGGCACATCTTGCCTGCCAAAAACCTCTTAGAGTATGTAGGGCTCACAGCTGGGTAGGTTACAGTTTTTTCAACATGTTCACAATAGAATGTCAAAAGCACAATGGCCAACAAGGTCACAGAAGGGATCTAATCATATATGACCTTATCAAAGGCTCTAGGAAAACTGGAAAGGTTTTGTAACACTTGAGAAGAGGAATACATAATTTGACTTTTATTTGAATGTAAGCACACCAGGTAACATACTGAAGAGAAGCCATACAGGCTAGGGAGACAGTAATGAGACCGTTGCAGGAGCTGTTGGAAAAGGAGAAGCAGAGTTTAAATGAGGAGTGTCGAGGAATGGTTGGATTCCATGGTTATTTGCATAGAATGTGCCAATGGGATGAATGTGGGATATTTAAAAAGTGAATAGTCAAGAATGACAATATATTCAACTGAAGGAGCTCTATCCAGCCTGAGCATGGCAAACATGGCTCTGGCAGGCCTAGCCCTTCTACTCCATTCCCTATTCCTTGCTATTACATTCCTAAAACTAGCCACCAAAGGCTAGTCCCTTATTTGGCCACTTTCTCCTCCTGAGGCTGTCTACCAATGTCCAGTTATCAAAATATCAAAGTCTGGAAAGCCCCTTTTTGCTTACCTAATTAAAATGCCCAATTAAATTAAACACCTCACTTTAACACAGTGTTTCCCCTTTTACCTTTACAAACCAATATTCCGTTGGGGAGACAGTGCTTTGTCATCTCCCTCCACACCCCAGGACAAACACCTCTGCCTTTCTCACTTGTTCATCTCCTTCGTCTTCGCTCTCATCCTCTATTTCCTGTCTTTGTCTCATATTCCCTGCCCATTGTCCTTCTGGGGCAAACAAATCCCCTTGGTGCTGAGAACTTGGTCTTGGGTGTCCTAAACCAATACTGGTCCTTTCAACAATGGAATAGTAGTCAGCCATAAAAGGAAATGGTACTGAGCCATACTGATCTGAGTGTCCTGCAGTGTCACCCAGGCTATGGTGTTGTTCAGGCCAGGGCTTCTGCCATGGGCCATAGTTGGGTTCATGACCCTACAACAGCCTAGGTCTGAATTGATTTTCATAGCTCCTGTTACCATCAAAGGCCAGTAGGATGACTGGGATCTGGTCAGCCATATAAGACCATATCAGTGCCCAAGGACCATGCTGCTGCAGGAGCCTTACTGATCTGGGTGGCTGGTGCTGCAGCCTGAAGCCATGGAGAGAGACTACTGGCGAAGGCTACTTACTAGGGCCATTTCTGGGTTCTTGAACCTGTGGCAGCCAGGGAATGGAGTGATGTTCAAGGCTCCTGTTACCACCAGGGGCTCTGCAGATGCCCAGGGTCTGGTCAGCCACCTGGGACCATGCTGGTGAACAAGAGTCACCCTTCCACCAGAACCATACTCATCATGGTGGCCTATACTGCCACTGAGAACGTGATGACATCTGGGTCCAGGCTGCTGCTAGGGGCCATGTCTAGGTCTATGGTCCTACTAGAGGTGGGGTCAGTGATGGTGTCTGTGGCCTGTGTTAGCACAGGGAGTCATTAGAACAATGTTGTGCTGAGCCAGAACCACCCTTCACTGGCCCTGGGATAGCTGGCCCTGCCCCTCACTGGATACTACAGCAGGAAAGCTAGTTCCACCCCTCATAGAAGAGTTGGGCTCCTGCACTTGAGAAAGATGGCCCCACCCCTCACCTCATGTGTGCACCTTGCCTCAACAGCACACTAGACCTGACTCTGTGGTTTTTCTTTTAAGTTGGTTTTGTTTTAGAGGGGAGGTCGCAAGAGCAAAGGTTGAAAACAAGGTGACAGGGAGATAAGTGGGATCAGAATGCATGATGTGAAATCTACAAAGAATACAAGTAAAACATAAAAGAGTGGTTTGGTGTCCTATAATACATAGCAAAATACATGGAATTGAAAGATATTTTTGTCAACTGAAAGAAGTTAGACAAAGACAAATATGGCATATTCTGTCTCATATGTAGAGTTATAAAAATGTCAATTTGAGTGTAGATGAATGATCAGGAGAAGCTGGGAAGAGGGATAGGGAGAACAGAAGGACATTAGATAACAAGTATCAAAATGCAGATACAAGTCCTAAGTTCTAGTGCTCTACAGCAAAACATGGTGACTATAGCTCATGATACCAATTCTATATACCTATGAATAAACAGAAAAAGGAGCTCAAAGACTCCAAACACGAAATAATGATATGTGAATGGAAATGTTAACTAACCAGATTCAGTCCGTTCATATCACTTTGAAATATCACACTGAACCTCTAAAATATGTACATTATGCAGCAATTTATTTGTTAGGTTTAAGGAGATAAAAATGGAAACTGCTCACTCTAATTCAATCATTATACAAAATATGTCATATTATCATGCTCTCATCTATAAATATCTACTATTAAAATAACTAAAAATCAACAGTTAGAGGGTGAAAAAACAAGGCTTAGCGGGTGGATAATAAATAGTAACTCATAAATGGTATATTTTTAAGAAGCAAAGTTGAAACCCAATGTTGTGTCTCCAAAGCACATGTTCACTCCAGTGTACTATATTGGTGTAAGTAAAGAACAAATAAAAAGGTTCAGCCAAATTTAGGAGACTCCATGAGTAACCAAGTGAAAAAACAAAGTCTGCTGTCCAAGAATTTCTATAGAGAGATTCAGAACAACATGTCACTGGATCAGGCTTGCTTACCCGAGCCTTAATCACATTAAGTACCTGACATTACAGTTTTACATGACAGCAGGCCTGGCTACTCTCTGTTGCACACATAGTGTGGCATCTGGCATCTGGCTCTTGAGATGATGAAGATTGTGTTCTACATTGGGTGGGAGGCACTGCATGCGATCTACAGCAGTTACAACCCAGTAGTAAGTAAACCATTCCCTTAGAGTCAACAGTTAATCCATATGGAGGAAACAGTACCAGAACAGCTGCAATGCATAAAACAGACGGTGTGTCATCTAGGCACGCTCAGGCTTCCTAGATTGTTGCAAGTAGAAATAATCTTCATAGCAAATTCTTATAAAGGGCCTTTCTGTCAGAAGAACATTGGCATTTGTTGTATGTGACTCTAATAGAAGCTTTAAGAGTTTGATGTTCTACTGGTGAGAAAACAGATTTGTAAAGATTTATGTTTCATCCAAGACCCACTGCTAGCAAATGGCAAAGCATGCACTCCAACCTATAGCTGGTGCCTCAAGATCTTTCATTTTCCTCTTAAAGAAAAATAATCAAACTCATGCTTTTAAATGTTAAATCTTTCTTCATATCCCAAAATGATAAGAACAGAATCATCTGAGTGGAACCACAAAGCTTCAAAAACCAGAAGGATTTGTAACCCAGCTGGAATGAGGAGTTATTGTGGTTACATCAGAATCTAGACGTGATTATTTGAGGATTTTTTATTAGGTCTTTGAAACTGTCATTCACTATCCTTTGATCATTTTCATACCCTTTCCCCAATTCTCCTCAGATCTACCCCCACTTCCTTAACCACCTGTGGTAGTTTGAATAAAAATGGTCCCAATAGGCCCATAGTGAGGTGTGGCACTATTAGGAGGTGGGGCCTTGTTGGAATAGGTGTGACATTGTTGAAGGACATGATCACTGGAGGTAGGCTTTGAGATTTCAGATGCTCAAGCCAGACTTAGCAGCTCACTGTCTCTTCTTGCTGCCTACACAGATGTAGAACTCTCAGCTCCTTCTCTAACACCATGTCTGCCTGCATGCTGCCATGTTTCTGACCATGATGATAGTGGACTACACCTGTGAACTGTAAACCAGCTCAAATCAAATATTTTCCATTACAAGAGTTCCTATGGTCATGACATTGCTTCAGAGTAATAGAACCCTTAACTAAGACACAACCCCACTGTGGAAAATTCTTTAATAACAATATGAGTGGCAGATTAATGCTGAATCCAGAGGCTTTTCATATGCTAGACATAGACCCACTCAGATATTTTCTTATTCTTCTTGAACACATAGCTTCTCCTTCAAGGATCCATGTCCTCTAAGTGTGTCCTCCTCATAGTTGCCTCACCCTTCAATGATTTACTTACTTGGAATGTTGTCCTCTTTAACTCCTGTCAATCCTTTAATGTCTTGCTCAAGTCCATTTCCTTCCCTGGATGATTAGACTCATTGATTCTTCTCATTAGGAAAATCATTATTTTATTTGTCACAATTTTAAATAGTCAGTGTTTAGTCCAGCATGGCTAACTATCTCATATGCATGTATTCTGAATTTCCAAACTCTTCTATTACCTCCTGAAGGATTGGAGTCATGTTACATTCTTAGACATTATCTGCCACATGGCATGTGCTACATACATGTGACCAGAGATGCCCCGACCCACGGGGCAGTCAACGACAAACTGGGAGACACCTAGGGGAATCAAAGGGCAAGGAAAGAGAAGAATAACAGCAAATCCATATTCTGATCAAGCTGTTAAACTTTATTTTCTCAGGGAAGACTTATATAGGACCATGGGCAGGATATGAGCGGGGGTTTGCAAGTGGGCAGAATAAAAGGGTCAGTAGAAGGAATGCCCTGAACTAATCTTTAACTGGCTGTAAAATTGTAGCAGGAGGAATATCCTGAGCTATTCTTTAACTGGCTGTAAAACTACAACAGGAAGACTTTCCTAAGCTATTCTTAAACTGGTTTTAAAACCACAAGCCTGTATCTTGGAATGCTCTGCTAAACATTCTGCTTACTTCTTAAGAGGCAGTAATTTTCTATCTCAGAGGCCTGAGGTAGTGAGGATGGTGATGATCCCCAACACAGAGATATGTGCCTATTAGACTTATAAACCCTTTTATATTAACCTATATGATATGGTCCTGGGTCTCCCTGAAACTGTATCCATCAAGTATAGTGAAAACTATGAAGAAGTTATTTTGTAGAACAGCCCAGTGACTATGAAGGGCAAGGAATCGTGGATTGATCTCTTTTGGTTTAGAACAAGCCATGAAGTCACCATAGAAGTCATCAAGCCCTTACTCTTCATCCCGAAATAATTTATTTATCTTTTTATCATTGATAGTCACTACTAGATACAATGACTCCATGGAGTTATATATAGAATATGGAATCACATGCTGCTGAGGTCATTTGAGTTAAGGATCTAACTAACTGTTCTTCCTTATAATGCTTTCCCCCTCCACACTCTATCCAACTTCCAGTTAGTTGTATTTGAATCCTTGACTAAAAAAAAAAAAAAAGAAAAGAAAAAAAAAATGTAGACAACAATGGAAGCTTACTCACAAAATTACTATGAAAACGAAATAAAATAATTTGCTCAAAAATTCCTCTTTTAGTATCAAATACAAGCTGTGTGTCCAGGAAAGGACACTTAATTTGTGATGTTCTTCCTACTGTTCAACTCCAGCACATCAGTGTCACCAGACTTAACAGCAGTGTCACCCTGAGTTACAGCTCACTGTGGCCTTGCCAGCAGGGCCTGCCAACTCACATCTACTCACACCAGAGCAAAAGCAGTGAGAAAGCGATCTCACTGACCGCTGGTCCTAAGCCTACCCAAATCCAAAGATAACCTCCTGTGCTTAGCTCCAGACTAGGGAAAGAAGGGGAATACCCTGGAGTCTTCCTTAATCAAAAGAGGTTCAATGCAGACTCTCCTCTTGGCAGAACTCTCAGTAAGTGTAAGGGGGAAATGCCATCTACTGAAAGATTCTGTATCTGCATACAGGTCACCACAGCCCCAAAGCTGATGTTGCTGATCTTGCAATGCTGCCACCTGCTAAGATACTATCACAGCCTCTTCACTCCCAGAGGTAATGCCATCTGGTCTGCATCCCAGAAAATGAATCATTGATAACGTTCACATTTTGAACCACAATTATCTACCAAGGGATATAAATGTATTGCCTTCTTCTAAAAGTAATCAGTAGGATATTTAATGACCAATATGTCTACCTCTAGGAAGCCAGGAATATGTAAAGTACAATGCAAAGGTTTTGTCTGAACGTCAATTGAAATCCTAGGGTCCAAAACTCACTGACATTTTGGGTGACTATTTACATCTTCACAATGAAGATAATGATGCTGATCTTGATGGTTTTTAGAAAGAATTGAGTTGAATTTTATGTGCAGAGAACCTGGAATTCCATACATGCTTGCTCACTTCTCCCCTGACTAGCATGAACTACTGTATAGTCACTGTGTAGAAACCCTTCTTCTCCACAGCAAGGAAAGCTGGTGTTTAAAGGGATCTATACATCTCAGTTTTCAGAAAGCTTTTAAAGTTCTTAAAGAGCATCTATCTCTCTTTACAGTGTAATAAATAGTACTTTTCTGAGGCAAACCGAAAGTGTATGTCTCAGGGTTCTGCTGTCTCCTGGAGCATTTGATAGAGGATCTTTTATACATTTGTAATAGATGGATACAAACCAGATTGCAATGTTTTTTATTGTAAACTACATACTGAGTTACTGGTCAAGCTTGTGTTCTATTAATGTAATTATGTTCTATTAACCAATATAAGTATATTTCTTATGCATAGTACGTTGAATTAAAGTTCTTTTTTGAAAAAAAAAATGTCTTCCACTGCTGTCTTCACAATTCCTTAGACACAGGGACCAGAGAACCAAAGATCGATTTTAAAAGTGTCTTTTAAAACCCTCTCAGTCCCTTCTATTTCACTGCAACAAATCATGCAACAATTTATATGAGAGAGTTCTTACACTTTCAATTTTTCAATAAAATGGTTTCATGAACAAAAAGATAATGAAAAATTAAGTGATGCAGGTCTGAGAACAGGCAGTGGATATCAGGAAAGAGGAGAGTTTGTCCCCATCATAGGCTGAAGAAGACACAATCAAGAGAAGGACCTGACATCACAGTGAAACTGTGACAGTATACAGTGCAGGACTAAAAGGACACAAGCAGTATATCTCACAGGCTCGCGTGTTTGAAGACCTGATTCACAGTTTGGGAAGTTGTGAAAGTCTCTGGATATGGGGATTAGAAAGTTGTCGGGGTAGGCTTTGGAAGCTATCTTGTCTCCAGTTCTAGGCTAGCTCTCTACTTCCTGGTCAGCACCATATCTCTTCAAGCAACCACTACCACAGACCCTACCTACTCCAGCCACTGCCCCTTCCTCTCCATGGTGGAAAAAGTAAATCTTTGTTCCCTAAGTTGCTTCTGCCAGCTGTTTCATCACAGTAAAGAATAGTACAATGCTTTATCCTATGGCCAACACAAAAGTAAACTGAGGTTCAGGGTACCCCCTTCAATGATCATGCAGAGATTAGTTAAAAGTTCAAGTGACAAGGCCAAGTTCTTGTAAACAGACAAAAACCTTTGCTATATGGAAAACCAACCATTTCACGTCATCAGGAAAAGACAGCCTACTCAACAAATAGCATTAAAATCTCTGGGTGGCATTTTATAAAAATGAATTGGACTACATTCTTTTGTTTCTTTTTATGATGAGATAATTTCCAGGGTATTTTTAAGCACCATGATTCTATGTTTAACAATAATTCATCTTATTTTGAATGGAAGACAAAACAGAAACATAGTACATACATTTTCAAAAGATTTATAGATGTCACAAGTTTACATTTTTCTTTTATTCATTAGACAAATTTATTTTTACTTTACATTCACACAATTAAACACACTAATATGTCATTTGGAGGTAGTTCCAGATTATGGGACATTAAACTAAACATCATTAACACTCATTAAACATTGTGCTACATTTATAAATAATAATGAGAATAAAGCTCTAACTTAATTGAAGACAAGTGGTTAAACACAGAGCTGAGACATACTGTGCCAACTCAGTGTTTGAGAATTTTATCTTCTGTCTTTCCTTCCCATATTGTATAATTACACTTCTACTAAAAAGGATATGAGAAATTGGTGATAGGCAAACCTCTTGGGAGAGGCACATTGAAGGATCTCTCATGATAAAAATAGGTGTTTAATATTTAAATTCTATCCTGTTAATTTTATAAAATCTCATGTGTATAATTTTTTCTTAACTATGATAATTGCTGTTAACAGAGGCTACCTGTCTGGGTGTTGGGACAAAGGTTGCCTTTTTTTTTCTTTTTTGCTTGTTTGTTTTAAACAAAAGAAATTTCAAAAAAATTTAATTCACTTTAAAATTAAAAGAGAATTAGCTGGTCATGTTAATACATAGCTATAATCCCAGAATTCAGGCAGTGAGGGCAGGGAGATCAGGAATCTGAGACCATCTTTGGCTACAGAATATATTTAAGGCCAGCTTGGGTTGCATAAGACCTTCAAAACACCAAACAAAAATAGGATAATAGATATATAATAGATATGATAGACATGTATGGGCTAACAAATAGCTTCTGGTGTATGATGATATGACATAGTTACTCATAACAGTAAAGTTGATATATTCAATAGAAACAGTAGGAATAAAATTGAAGGTTGTCCTTTCCATGGGGAGTTATAAGGCACATGGTATTGTCCTTGGTGCTGAGAAGTGATTTCATCCCACTAGTCCCCCTCAACCATGTGATCATGAAGGTATACAATAATGCACAATGTAATGTATTACTACAATGTTTGATACAACCTAAGTTGATATATTCAACTTATGATGGGTTTATAAGAGTTTAACCCCACTGCCAATTGAGTAGTAACTGTAGTTTTATAATATTGGAATGCACAACATTTTTCAAACATGACATAAATCCCATAACCTCAGGCTACAGAGATGGCTCAGTGGTTAAGAGCACTGACTACTCTTCCAAAGAACCCAGGCTCAATTCTCAGTATGCAAGTGGTAGCTAACAACCATCTGCAACTCCTGCTTCAAGGAATCTGAATAAGTCTGAAGACACTGCACACACATGGTGCACAGATATATACACAGCAAAATAACAATTTTTATTTTATTATTTTTTTATATTCCAACAAAATTTTTTATTTTCATAATTTATATAACAATCCCAATTCCCTCTCCCTCCCATCTTCTCATGCCCCACAATAGACCCCCCATCACATCCCCCATCCACTCCCCAGGAAAGGTGAGGCCTTCCATGAGCAATCAAAATCTCTCAAGTCATTTGGAGTACAGCCTAGACCCTCCCCTATGTATCTAGACTAAGGGAATCTCTCCATGGGGAATGGGCTCCCAAAGTCCATTTTTGTCCTAGGGATACAACCTGGTTCCATTGTCAGAGGTCCCTCAGACTACCCAGGCCTCATAACAGAGACCCACTTTCAGGGGGTCTGGGTGGGTCCTATGCTGGTTTCACAGCTATCAGTCTGGGGTCCATGAGCTCCCCCTTGTTCAGGTCAGTTGTTTCTGTGGCTTTCTCCACCCTGGTCTTTTCCTCTTTGCTCATCACTTCTCCCTCTCTGCAACTGGATTCCAGGAGTTTAGCTCAGTGTTTCACTGTGGGTGTCAGGTTCTGCTTCCATTAGCTACTGAATGAAGGCTCTAAGATGACACATAGAGAAGTCATCATAGCTGAAACAAAGCTTTGAAAATAACTTAAAGTTAGACGAAGATGTTTTTGTCAAATAGCTTTGAGGTGAAAAACCCAAGAAGAAAATATAAAGTCTTAGAAAGTCAAATAGTGAGAGAGGAAGTCTTTATGGTCAGGGAACAAATACAAAGCAGGTCCAGTTATTACTAGCTGATGTACTTTTCTTGCTAGGATTGGCTGGTGATCAAAGATGATGATTAATTCCTTGTACTCATTTCCCCTCAATCTCCTGATATAAAAATTACTGATGAGCGGGTATATACCCTAAAGATTTAAAGTAGAGCTAACTGTCTTTTATTTATAAAAGTTTAGATTTGTGATTCCTTTAAGATGCCTTATAAGATTACCTTTCCAGATAAGTAATAAAGTGATTGGTTCTTTCTTTGTAACCTCAAAATGCAGCCTTCCAAGCAAAGGCATATCTTGCTTGCTTGCATACTATTAATCTATAACAAGTTGCTTAGGTATGAATGTACCTGGGTTCTTGGGATAATTTGTTTTTCACCTGTAATATCTAAAATATTTAATCATGTAAGAGATATGGAAAACATGCTGCCTTTACTTATATTCATTGTAATTATTCACTTGAAAAAACAGGATATAGTCACATTGTAATTTTTACATTGCCTGAAAGATTTTTCTGGAGTATATAAGCTATAAGAGAAAGGATAAAGATAGAGTTAAACATCAAGAATGAGAGAAGGTAATTGCCAGGAAAATAAAGAATAGAGAATACAAAAGAAAAATAAATAAAAGTGTGAAGAAAACCATCAAGAGAATGTGAGTTTACCTTTACCTCCTCAGATAACAGTTATAGGACACAGACTCCATGGATTCCCTTTGAGCCCTACACTGCTGGAAGCTGGTCTCCCAGGCATCAAAACACCACAAAGCATTTGTTCTGTCTCCAAAACCTACACCCTTTCTGCTTCATACTCCAACTTTGTCATTTGGCAACACTAAATTGTCAGTCAACCCCCTTTCATAAGTATCTAGGCTTGGATTTCCTGTCTTTCTCTCACCTCATCATTTCCACCTAGTTATCCATACCCACAATAATGTTCAGATGGCTCCATTTAAGAAATACCACACACACACACACACCCGCAGAAGATGACTGGCTCATGTCATGTGGAGACAGATCTGAAGAGGCAAAGGTGATGAGGAACAGGCTGATGTGAATGGCCTGCTTGCCACTCATGACCAAGGAGATGTCTAGACCTGAACCTGAGCTGCAGCTGAGGACCATGTCTGGGTCCGTGGCCCTACCACACCCATGGTCTATGTTGATATCTTTGGTTCATGTTAACCACCAAAGATCATGCAGATGCCTGGGGTCTGGCCTGACACCTGAGGTCATGTTATCAGAGGGTCATGCTGCCACTGCCACGATCTTACAGATCTGGGTGTCCTGTGCTGCCTCCCAGGGTATGGTCATTCAGGCTGCTGCCAAGGGCCATGTCTGGGTCCTTACCCTGCCACAGCCACAGTCTGTGTTGATGTCCACGGCTTCTACTACCACAGACAGACATGAGGATGCCCAGGGACTGGGCACCACATGTGGCCACATTGGTTTCTGAGGGTCATGCCACCACAGGGACCATCCTAATCAGGACAGCCTGCACCACCATCAGGGGCCAAGGAGACATCTGGGCCTGAGCTTCAGCCAGGGCCTTGTCTGGGTCCATGGCCCTACTGTAGCCAGGGTCTGTGCTGATGTCTGTGGCTGCTATTACCACCACTGCCACAAAGTGGAGGTAGCAGTGGACAGGCAGGAAAGATGGAGGAGTGAAGTGGTTTTGCTTGTATGTTTGCTTGCTTGCTTGCTTTTTTGTTTTTGTGTTTGTGGGTTGGTTTTGTTGCTGTTGTTGTTGTGTTTTGTTTGTTTTGTTTTTTGCTTTTGTTTGTTTTAATTACTTTTATTTGTATTTTGTGGTTTATATTTTTATTTTACTTCTATTATTTCTTTTTAAATTTTCTTTTGCAAGGGGGTGTTACAGGGGTGATGAGCATGCATGATGTGAAATTCCAAAAGACTCAATAAAGAATTGTGTTTTAAAAAGAAAATATCCCTCCCAGGAAATATTCCCCAAGCTCATTCCCATCGACACAGAATTCTGTGCCTTCTTTGCTCTCCCATTATCTGTACCTGTATTTCATTATTAGGGTCACACTCTTTGATGTTATGTGCCCCCCTCATGAGTTCCATGAAGATACTGTGTTTGTCATTGCTCCTTAGGTAGATAGGTCAAATATAGCATACATTCTCAAGAATTTTTGAAAACCATTTTTTAAAATCACTAACATTTACTGTGGTAGTTTGAATATAATTGGCCCCCATAATCTCATAGGTAGCAGCACTTTTAATAGGTGTGGCTTTGTTGGATTGGGTATGACCTTGTTGGAGGAAGTGTGTCACTGTGGGGTGGGCTTTGAGGTTTCATATGTTGAGGATACCATCCAGTATGTCAGTTGACTTCCTGTTGCCTGCAAGATGTAGGAGTTTCAGCTCCAGCACCATGTCTGCCTGCATGCCACTATGCGCCCCTTCATGATAAGAATTGACTAAACCTCTGAAACTGTAAGCAAGCTACCCCAATTGAATGTTTTCTTCATGAGAGTTGCCATGCTCATGGTGTCTCTTCACAGCAATAAACACCCGAAGACTTTTACCAAGCCTTATAATATGCCCTTCTTTGAACTTACTCGTTTGTACTTGTTGGCTGCCACTCATCAAGCAGACCTATGCTATATAAGCTTTACTAATTCTCCCAGATAAGAAGGCATTTAAAGTCACAGAGGGAGTAAGTCATCTGTCTGAGTTCTGAGCATCTGAGACACCAATGTGACTCTGAATGGATGGGCTCATCACTCTGCTATAAGTGCTTCTCAAACACAGTACTAGCTGCCACCTTCTGAGACTTACTCCACATCCTCCCCAGCACCTTCAATAACTTCTTAACCTCTAAGTTGGGTTTCTAACAACCATGGTACTTAAATTTTGCAAGGAAAATAGGAGTATCATTTCATTAATCTATCAAAACTATGCTGGCATTTGGGAATTTGGGAAGAAAAGGAAAAAGAAGAGAGAGTTACAAGAAGAAGGGGGGAGAGTGAAGGAGGGAAAAGGAGGGAGAGACAGGAAAAAGGAAGAGGCAGCTTTGCCATTTGATACCTCCTTATTGATGCCAACATGCACTGCACTACACTGTGCAGCATGTACACACATACACACACCACAATCCACACACACCCATGCGTGTCACCTCTTCAAAGTATTTCAGCTGTGAGAGGAAAACATGTAAACAGCATCTCATCTTTCTTGCCACTTTTCCTTAGTAAGACAATAAGATGATTCTACTTTCTTACCACTGAAATCTGAGCTGCATAAAAAGTACATCAAAATTGACACTATACTGCCATCTTCTGTTCAGTGCCCATTATTCCATCCAGGTTGAGCCACATAAACCGGACAGTAGTAAGACCACCATATCAGTCTAATTAGATTTAACAATGCTCTCTCCCTCTGTCTCTCTGCATTTCTCCCTCCCTACCCCACCCCACACACGTTCATGTAAACTCATTCCTCTACAATGAACAATCTGTCTCCTGTTGCTGGCAGTATGCTCCTGGACGAAAGACTCCCGCTACTAGTCTCTCCTAAGAAAAGGTGCCTCACCCAAGGTCATGGCATTCCCAGGGTGACAGACATACAGTGACTGATTGATATGTTGGTGTAAAAGCCAGGCTAAGCCAAGATACAGCTGAAGGGCCATTCTCACTCCAGAGCTCCTCATGAACTAATTCATCTGGAACTATCCTTATTGGGTCTGTAATGAGGCTCTTCTTCTGTCTAGTCGGGCCTCAGTCCCTCTCTTTCATAGTCTGTGCTAAGGTGCCCCCCAACGTCATTCATACTCTACCTGCAATCTGAGACTTGTCTTCTCCAATTCTACCTCTGCTGTCCAAGTGTCACTGCTGACTCTCTCAGTCAAGGATTACTCGTTAACCAGAAGATCTAACTCTCTATTTTAATGATCAAAATCCCAAATTCATCCAAATGTAACTCTTTATCTTGTCAGCAGCAAATGATGAAAGTGAACCAGTCAATAATAAACTAAAAACTGTTTTTTTGAAGTCCTTATAGTAACTTTGAAACACTGGACAAACATCTGGATCACATAACTTCTGAGTGTATAGATTTCATATGCTCTAGTTACTCATTGAGAAAGGCATAGCTATTTCCCCAGCTAAATTTGAATAGCCCATTTGAACATTTCTTTAAGTTAAAGGAAGAAAAACTTTTCTTGTGGCAGTCTGTGTGTGTGTGTGTGTGTGTGTGTGTGTGTGTGTGTGTGTGTGTGTTGTGTCCAGAACCAGAATCTTGATATCTTATTCAAATTCAAAGATGAAATATGCTGAGAGTCCCTCCCCCATCTTTTTATATGAGTTCTTTGAATTTTCTATCGTGCACGTCAATATTATAGTAACAGCATCTTCATGCTTGGTTGACCTGAAAACTGCATTTATCCGATGCCTTACCCTCTTCTGCTCTCTCCAGCTTCCTGTTGGTTCCCTTCCTTTTCCAAATAACCCCCCTTCTGCTTTCTTATCATATATGTAATATGACATCTAAATCCTACATATGAGAGAAGACATGCTATTTGTGTTTCTGAGTCTTGCTCTTGTGGTTAATATGATGTTTTACAGTTCCAATCTTTTTTCTGAAAATTATCTAATTTAATGATGTACAAAAAGATAAAACTCTATTGTGCACATTTTCTTTAACCGATGATGTGTTAATGAATGCTTGGGTTTGTTCCTTATCTTCATTATTGTGAATGGTGCAATAAGAATAGACATACAAGTGCCTTTGTGTCACACTGCCTTAGAAGTCTCCAAGTGTATCCCCAGGAGGTGTACAGCTGGGTTATATGTCGGTTCTAGTCTTAGTTTTTTAAGCAACTTCCATATTTATTTGCACTAATTTACATTCCTACTAATAATGTGTAAGGTTTCCTGACCAGAATTTGTTATTTTTTGATTGAAGTGGAAGGAAATCTCCCTGTGGTCTTAATTTGCATTCCCCTTATGGCCAAAGGTATTGAACGCCTTTTCTGTTTTCATTGGCTGTATTTTTTGAGAGCTGTCTGATCATTGCATTAACTCATTTACTAACTGAAATGTTGGTTCCCCGATGTTTAATTTTTGAGTGCTTTATGTCTTATAGATGGTAATCCTTTTATGCTATGAGAAGGCTTCTCAATTTCATAAACTCCCATTTACCAACACTTATAATGGCCCCATGAGCTGTTGGAATCTTTTTCGGAAAGTGTCTGTTTTTTCCTGTATCTGGAAATGTTGCCCTCTTAGTCCTATCAGTTTTGGGGTCATATGTTAAGCTTACTGACTCATTTTAATGAGTGTTTGAGTAAGGTAAGAGAGAGACTCAGTTTCATTCTTCTACTTGTTGATATCCAGTTTTTCTAACACCACTTGTTAAAAAACAAACATGCTTGACATCTTTGGAAAAAAAAAAAAAAACAGGTGGCTGTAATCACACAGGTTCATTGATGAGTACTCTGCTCTATCCCATTAGTCTCCATGTGTTATTTTTGCTCCTATGACTCTAATGTAAGTTGAGATCATTTGTGCTTCTGTATGAGTTTTAGGGTTATGCCTGTATAAAGGGGAATGGTGTGTAGATAGATAAGTAGAGATAGTTATGAGTGAGGAAAAGCATACATGATGAAATGGTTATTTCCAACTTAATGCATGTTGTAACATCACAACGTGTTCTTTTCACATACCTAAGCAATCTGCACATTGAACTGAGATCCCGGGAATTTATGGAATTTGAATAACACAAAATTAACTATTACTGGAAACTGAATACAAATGTAACTGCTGCTTCATAATCCACAGTCTGTAAATGACCCCGTGTTGCCTTTTATGGTGAAAGCCACAAGTGATTTGACAAGGAGCAAGCATTTAAATGGGGCCTGGGACAAGGAGAAAGGTGGTGCTGCGCTTTGGATAAGATGCCCAACCAAGGAGAGGCTCCTTGAAGGCCTGGTCCCTGGTACAACCAATGCTCAGTTGAGAGGCTCTGAAGAAACTGATTGGGTTGTGAGTATTGTTTTTATAAATGGATCAAGCCATTGCTGGATGGGAAATTCAAAAAGATTCACGGGAGGTAGTAAATAAGCTCAAAGTCCCTGGAAAAGATAGCCCTTGTCCCGGGCCCTGCTCTCTCTCTCTCTCTCTCTCTCTCTCTCTCTCTCTCTCTCTCTCTCTCTCTCTCTCTCTCTCTCTGACTCTCCTCCCCACTGTGAAGTAAACACTGCATGCTTCTTTCCACAATGTGCTATCTCACCAAGGCTCAGGAGCAGCACAGCCAAGTGGCCGAGTGGCCATAGACAGAAGCCCCTAGAACTATGAACCACCAAAATTAACCCTTCCTACTGTGTTCAGCTGTTTGAACCCAGTGATGAGAAAACTAACCAACACAGATGCACAAAACAAGTAAAAGAGGCAGTCCAGGGTATCCCGTGGGTATGCACTTTTATTCAAGTTAAGCTTTGTAATGTGACCTATAGCTAAAAATTTGAAAATAAGGCTCATTTAATTCATAAAGCCCCTTTCTAGAGACCTAATTAAAATTCTTGCTTTGAGCATTTGTTTTCTCTCTTCTTCCAGGTACACAAGTCATTGTGATGATGGGCCCATCCACCATCTGTCTCTGTAAATAACAGCTGCCAAAAACCAAGGGTTGAAGCTCTTAGAGTGAGGACACTTTAGTATCAGCAGTTGGCTCTAGTACCCTTGTGTACAACACACCAATCAAAGGGACTAATTAGACTTCAGTTGGAGCCCAATGAGATTTATTAAAGGAAATCTTGTAAAACATTTCATCCCACACCATGTATTTGGATAATCCAGGAGAACTGTTTAATTAGGGAATTAAGAGCTCATTGAGGTATATTCCAGAACAGAATAGTTTCCAACAAAACTACATAAGGATCACAGTCCAGTGGGTGTGGAGGAAGGGGCAGGCATTCCCAATATTATCAACCCTCCTTTTTAATGAACAGATGTCATGTGAAATTCACTTCTTTAATTGCCTAAGTCTAAACACACAGAATAATTTTTATTGGATCTTTGCTGCCATATTACTGTATTGATTAAGCCATAGCAATAATTATGGATCTCAATTTCCCCTCTAAGCACTGAAAACTTTCTCATTGGGGACCTCAGTTCCCTAACAAAAATCCATGCCCTAGGTCAGTCTTGAAGTGGAGTTTTGTGTGACCCCTTCCAGATTATGAACAAGGCACAAACTGAATTGCAGCTATTAGCCTCATCTCAGCATCTAGTACATGCTGGTACAGTCCAGTGTCTATACCTGCAGTGAAAGAATACATCTTAAGGTGTTTCAGTTTCTTTTTATGGACCATATGACCAAATATTTAAAACTATATCTGTGAATGACATTGGAACCACAGTGATGGACAAAATCCCAAAACTCTTAAGAGTTCGTGGCAGGAGAATCGTAAATTTAAGGCCAATCCTAGGCTATATAGTAAAACTCTTTACCCTCTCTCCCCACAAAACAAATTCAAATTCTATTCTTTCTTACCTCTGCTTTTATATGCAAGCTGAGCTCCATCAGAGCATGTCTAATAACACACAAAGTATGTCTTATCCAGTACTTAGAAGCAAACCTAGCAACCAGCATGTGAGTCTCACAATCTCTCTACTCTTCATACTCATTAGTCCTCTTTCCAAGGTGAGGTGGGGATACTAGATGAGGAGACATTCTAACAGAGACCTACTTGCTGGATTACATGTCTCTATCCAGGAATTTCTATTCCTTAAGGTAGAGAATCCTCAGAGTCTTGAACAAATAAACTTCAGTTGAACCAGCCTTCCAGGTGAGCCAACAGCATGGTTCTCAAGCTAAACCAGGTGTTTCTCAGCTAGAAGTTCCTTATAAACAATGGTCAGGTGTTTCTTGGGCTAGAAGTTCCTCATAAACAATGGTTTATGAAGTTAGAGTTGGAAGCACTCTGGATGACCATCAGGCAAAATGTGATGAAGGCCCACATTGGAGCAGAGCAGTAAGAAGTGACAGTCAGTAGGAGCACAGAACAATATAAATAAGTCTTTGAAATGTAAGGAGTAATGGGACAGAGATGAAACAGGATGGCAGGATATATAACACAATGCCAACTTGTGAAAAAAGCATGCACACACAAAATAATACACATTTTACAAAATACATATTAAGCACACACACGATAGTAGAGAATGAGGGATGAAATTACAATGAATATGTGAATGAATGGATAGGAATACACATGCACACACATAGGAGCAAAGCAAAGAGTAACAGCAGCCAAAGATGACAAGGTGCCTCAGGAATATTGTTATTTCAACACTATACTCTGAAGATTCAAGTTCAAAGAAAACCAAAAAAAAAAATCAGTGATGAATCATTTAGAGAAGAATGTAAAAGAACTAGATTGTGAAGAATACAGGTTACTGCATTTGATTTTATTTTCTCAAGTGCAAAATAGTTCAAGTTAAGTAAAACAAGGTTCAAACCTGTGAACATTGTGATTCAAAACCTCTGGATACATTTGAGTTCCCTGGACAGCCTCACCATCTCAGAACGTCTTAATATGCTAGGTCTAGGATAGGCTCTGAATTGTACATTGATTCACAAGTCCCTTGGTGATACAGATGCTTGCCCGTCAGAGACCAAACTTTAAGAACAATGATCTTAATGATTGTTATTAGCTGGCAAATCTACTTAGAATTATCCACATAGAATGGGGCTTCTCTGAATTGCAAACTGGAAAGCATAGGGCACAGTCTAAGAATTTCCTTAGTAATCTGGAGTATTTTCTCTTCCTATCATGATTTATATTTAAGATATTTGTTGCATTGGAATGAAGTGAATGTATGAAATTCTCAAAGAGAATAAATAAATAAAATAAAGTATTTTAAAGGTAGCAATGAAGAAAATAGAAAAGAAATTTTGAAAATCCATCTTTCAGGTAAGATTACCCTCAAAGATTTCAGACTTTGGATATAGTGATCAAAAAAACACAAAGCAAATGCTGTTATGTCTTAACCATGCCATAGCCAGGCTCTGTCCTGGAAAATCTGTGATATATAAATTATATTAGGACAGCCCTCAATTCCAAACAATATCAGTAACATCAACCATGTGCTCACTATGAATGTCCTACGTGGATCAACTCATTTACTCCTCTTAATTGTGGGAATATTTCTATTATCCTTATTTTTCAGGTTAGGAAACAAATATGAGCACACAACTGATAAATTATGAAACACATTTTGAACATAAGCAATCTAAGGCATGTTTTCTCTGTATTAATAGTCCTGGCTGTCCTGAAACTCACTTTGTAGGCCAGGCTGACATCAAACTCACTGAGATCCACCTGCCTCTGCCTCCCAGGTGGATCTCTGTTAGCTCAAGGCCACATTGACTACATGAAATTGATCCATTCCTAAAAGAAACATCGAACACAAAGGTGATCTCAGCACCTGGGGTCACACACCTTTAATCCCAACACTAGGGATGTGGAGACAGAAGGATATGGTTCAGGGGAGAAAGGGATAAAAGGAGGAGACAGGAATGAGATCTTTTTGCCTTGGAGGGTTGGTGGAGACAGGATTTCCATTTCGGCTGGGTAGAGTTAAGATCTACTGGCTTGGCTACTTTGCTCTCTGATCTTCAGCTTGAAGCGGTTTCTTTTAGGACTGGATCAATTTCGTGTAGTCAATGTGGACTTGAACTAACAGAGATCTGTCTACCTCTTAATCCTGAGTCCTTGGATTAAAGGTGTGTACCATTACCACACAGCTCTATGGCTGCTAGAATTAAAGGTGTGTATCATCCCTGCTTGACCTCATAGCTTGTGACTGACTTTGCTTTCTAAATCCTCAGATTAGCTTTAATAAATCATAAATAACATATCATCATGTGACGTGGTGTTTCTGGTCCTTTAAAGATTGAAGAGGCATAGAAACACAGCAGCTTCCAGAAGCAGTGAGCACCCTGCTACTGACACATGCTGAGAATCATAGCTCTCAGCCAGCCCTGCACTCAGACTGGGAACTGGAATTCTGCCAACCCAGTGATCTTAGAAATTAATCACCAACTCACCATCAGCCTTCAGATAAAAGTTTGACTCTGGCAGGACTTTAAACAAGTCACCGGTGACAATGATCACAGAACTCACTTGAATTCACCCTTCCGTCCTCTATAAATGTGAAATAATGAGTGTTATTTTAGGCCACTAAATGAGTTTGTTTATTTTAACAATAGAAACCCACATACAATCAAAGGGGACAAAACTGTGGCCAGAATAAAGATGAGCATGGAGAAAACAGAAATAAGCACCACAGGGCTGGGTAGGTTACTTAGAAGTTGTCTTCATTAAGGTTGGTCATTGCTGTGATGAAATACCATGACCAAAAGCAATCTGGGAAGGAAAGGATTTATTTGGCCTGCCTATACTGAGTCACAGTCCACTGAGGGAAGCCAAAGCAGGAACTCAAACCAGCAAGGAAACTGAGGCAGGAACTTATGCAGAGGCCATGGAGAAGTACTGCTTACTGTCATGATCTTCAAGGCTTGCTCAGTGTGTGTGTGTGTGTGTGTGTGTGTGTGTGTGTGTGTGTGTGTGTGTGTGTTTAAAGAATCTAGGACCACCAGCCTAGAGGTGTCCTCCTACACAGTAGGCTGGGCCCACCTAAGTCAATTTTAAAAATGCTCTCCAGGCATGTCTGCTAATAACCAGATCTTTGTTGTTGTTGTGTCATTCATCTTTATTTCCTTTTTTAATTTTTTTTATTTTTTATTTTTATTTTACATGTCAATCCCAGTTCCCTCTCTCTTTCTCTCTCCCCCTCTCTCCCTCTTATCCTCTCTCCCTTCCTCACATGCACCCTGACCACCCTCCCCTCACATCCCCCCACCCCAATTCCACATGTAGAGCAATGCCATCCAGGTGGGGTCATGTAAATCTGTCAAGTCATTTGGAGTAGAAACTAGGACTTCTCTCCTGTCTCTAGGTTAAGGGAGTATCCCTCCATGGGGGATGTATCCTCAAAGTCATTTTGTGCACCAGGAATACATCCTGGTTCCACTGTCTGAGGTCCCTTAGACTGCTCAGTCCTTCTTGGCTGAGACCCATATTCAGGGGGTCTGAATCAGTCCCATGCTGGATTCCCAGCTATCAGTCTGGGGACCCATTAGCTCCTCCTTGTTCAGGTCAGCTGTCTCTATGTGTTTCTGCAACCTGGTCTTGTCCTCTCCCTCTGCATCTGGATTCTAGTTCGACTCTGTGTTTAGTTATGCTTCTGTACCAACAGGTACTAGATGAGGGCTCCATAAAGGTGGATAAGTTAGTTGTTGATCACAACCAGATCTTATTGAAGACATTTTCTCAATTGAGGTTCCCTCACTTCAGACAACTTCAGCTTGTGTCAACTTCTTGACATAAAACTAACCAGGGCAGGAAGTAAAGGCCTGTGAAGACCTAAGTTTGAATCCGGTCTTCGGGTTTTTATTGTTGTGAAGAGATACCATGCCCATGACAACTCTTATGAGAAAACATTTATTTGAGGGGGCTCACTTATAATTTCAGAGGTTCAGTCCATTATCATCATAACCAGGAGTAGTAGCTGAGAGTCCTACATCTTTCAGGCAACAGGAAATCAACTAACTATGATACTGAGTGAAGCTTAATGAAAGACCCCAAAGCCTGTCCCCACAATGACACACTCCCTCCAACAAGGCCTCACCTCTTAATAGTGCCACTCCCTTTGGGGGCCACATTCTTTCAAACTCCCAGAATCTACATAAAAGCTAGAAGCGTAGCACAAGGATCAATAATCCCCGCACTCCTACAAAGATGAGAGCCAAAGACAGGAGAGTCTCTAGGAGCTCAGAACAAAACAAGCATGTCATAAGCAAGAGGAAAGGCAAGGACCACCACCTGAGATTGTTCTCCAACCTTGACCCTTATGCCACACATCCACAATAAACACAAATGCAATAAGTGCCCCATTCTATTTCCTCCTATTCTGCACTCTTCTCCATGGCCACACACTTATCATGCCATTGATATGAGCCACTGTCATAAGTCCCCTGGGATACGTAAATCTCTTTCAAGCACATAGATATATTCTAAGCCCACAAATGACTTGGATATTTTGTGGGTATTAAACTTATAACTTTATATCTACCTCAGGAAAAAAGTTATCAGAAGCAGGCAAATGTCTATTTAAAATGTAAATAGAACTCACATCAAAATAGAGAACATATTGATAACACAAATATCACAGAAATCTGAAATGTATTTCAATACTTTCATTTTTTTATTAAGTAATAGCTCTTAATATGCTTTGCTCTGACTTTAGCTCTGTTACTTCTAACTGTTCCTTCATATGACAAAACTTTAAAAATATTTTCTTTTTGTCTTGTTGCATGCATGTATGTTCAAACTTGGTGTTTGCATCTTTAATGTGTGTGGGCATGTACAAATGCATGTGTGTGCATGTGTGCATGTGCTCATGTATGTGAATGCTTGATTAATGTGCCTTTCTCAATCACTCCCCACTTTATATTTTAAAGCAGCCTCTCTCTCAGAGACTTCATACTTTTGATTAGTCTGACTAGCCAGCTTGTTTCTGGGATTCTCTGCCTTATCTATGACAGGGACCCCAACATCCACCAGGCTTTTACATGAGTTCTGGATATTTAAACCCTTACTCTCAACCTTGATCCATTGAGGTAATCCTCCAGCCACACATATTATTTTCTCTCATGAGCCATGCAGCCTAGTCACAGATAAGCATATGACTACCAGTCCAATGGGTTTGCTTCAGGCAAGGCCTCACTTGAAATGGATTCTCACTTGGCAATGAGCAGTAGACCATGGGACAGCATAGGAATTTACAAAATTCAAGCAGCTTGCAGGCTCTTTTCTCTCATTATATTGTTAATTTTGGGGGGGGTGGTTTTTAGTTTTACTATGCCAGTCGCACATGCAACAGCTCTAATTTTCCCTGGAAAATTTTGTTCTTTCTCGAATATTTTCCCCTAAGATTCAATAGGGAGCTAATGTGTCTCAAATCTCTTACCTGAAATTACTAACTATACCTCCTTCCTAATCCTGGGAACTTTTCTGACTCAATAGAAACAGTTAGGTACATATGAGAAAACACTTGTATTGATCATGTCTCACAGTTCTGGAAAGCAGAGTAAGGTATACCATACACAAAATAAGGGAAAACAGTGCCAACTTTTGAGAGTAAGTTTCCTGGACACCAAGCATAGGCTCAATGGTAGGATCTGGTATGATTCGGTGGGGAAAAAAATATAAGTAAAATACAGGATGGATACATCCATTTTTATCATACATAGGAGCTTATACTAATGGGAGAAGTCTGATAGAGTGGGATGGGGAAAGAGTTTCTTGTTGAAGTCTGCCTTTTCAGGAGGGAGAGCCTAGACCCTACTCCAAATGACCTGACAGATTTTGATGATCCCTCCTGGAAGGCCTCACCATCCCTGTGGAGTGGGGGAGGGGGAGAATGAGATAGGAAGGGGTTAGGAAGGCATGGGAGGGAAGGAGAGGTAACTGAGATCAATATGTAAAATAGGAAAAAATAATAAATATAAACAAAAAACAGTCTGCCTTTTATAATGAGATTGAGACATGGGACCCTCTTGTAGAAAAAGGGAACTGTATAAAAACACATGAAATAACAAATTGGATTTGTTCCTGTCCATGTCTACTATTTTTTCACTTTGTACCCACAAGTAGCTGCCAGCTGATACGAGTACTGCAAGAGCAGGATGTGTCTGGCTCTATATTTAGTTAAGCCTGCAAAAATGCTGAACTTTATGTGTAGAATAAGGTTATGTAGAGGGTGGGAAAGTGTATTTGGGGAAGCATAAGGGGAGCAAGGGAAGCTTTTATAATGATAATGATGTGTTACTTAAAATATGATGTATTTCATAAAAGTCAAAAATAGGAACTAATATAAAGTTGTTTTTGTAAGCTGGATAGGAAAAAAAGAAAAACTCTGTTAAAGTATAAATAAAAACAGCTCTGGCTATTTGAGGCTACTTGAGTGTAATCCATCTGTTAGTCAGAATTTCTCCTTGTGCCAATACTCCTTCCCCATCTTGGGACCTGAACCTGAGCCAAGGCTAGACTCCTGCAATTTTCCACACAAATAATAGAAAATCAGACCAGACTTTTTGTCTAGGATGAGTAGTACATTATCACCTCCCCATGTCAGAAAAGGAAAAAGTTCTTTTTCACTTTCACAGCTTATTGTCAATAATAGCATGAACATTTTTAGAGCTAATATTACATGGGGTTAAACCTCTATCATTTTCTTTCATGATGGAAGGACAAGATTTCAATGGATTTCCAGATTTCTTCCGCAGTTGAGGGTCTCAAACTAGTCTTAAATGGTCTGTGTTCATTAAGCCTGCCAGCATTCTCACTGCAGTGATGTATTGCAAGGGGTTTGTTACCTTTTCAGTGTCAGAATTTTTATGTTAAATTGACAGTAAATTTAAGTCGATCTTGGTGTGTTCATTCCGTACCAATAAGTAGAATAATACATTGTTCAATTGAGCTAAATACCACTGTTGGAACTCTTTCTGTTCTTATGAATTATTGCTTTGAATATGGCTGAAAAAGTATTATAACACCTCTCAAAGTCAGAATATCTATTGTTCATTTTATGTTTTTATGTATTACTTTCTTTGTTGTTCCATAAATAGCTAAATTTAAAGTGCCTTCCAAATTCAGATACCTCCAAATTTCACCCTCATTTCATTAAAATGCCACAAACACTTGTTGGAGATACAGTCTAAATATTATGCTCAAGCTTTATCAATTAATCCATTGGCATCACAAACAAGAGGGAGCATGTAAAATAGATTGAGAGTAGAATAGACTTTTTTTCAAAGTCAGCAAGTCCATTTCTGACAAGGGAAATTCAGTCTTGACAAAGAAAGAGTAAAAGCTGAATTTCTACCTATAATTTTACACATCTAAAGGTCTAAAAGAAACTGTAAGACACCCTCTGAGTCCACGAGCTTCAAGCTTATTTCTTCTCTGCACCAGGCATTGTGAACAGACCACCCACACACACACACACGCACTACAACACCAGACCCTGAATATTCTCCCAACTTACAATGGCACAGAACCACTTCTGGAAACCAGAGAAAAACCAGAGTTTATTTTACTTCACATGGAAGATATATATATATATATATATATATATATATATATATAGAGAGAGAGAGAGAGAGAGAGAGAGAGAGAGAGAGAACAAAGTTCAAAGGTATCTGTACTCTACTCAACTTCCCATTATCCAAATCCCAAAAACTCCTGTGACCCTGACACCAATATCATCCAACACAAAGTGAAAGGTGATATTCGGGGGGAGGGGGGGTTCCTGCCAAATTGCACGTGATTTAAAACTTACTTTCACGAAAGACGTAACTATAGAACAAAACGCTAGATGACGGCACAAATACACTCAGACACACCAAACCAAGACCTCAGAAAGGCCTGTGCAATGGAGGGTCCCTGAAGGCAGTCCATTGTTGTTTCACAGGAAGTCTGTCTCTGCCCCCCCCACTGTTAAACTGATTAGTATTGGTTCGAGCAACTCTAACTGCTGTAACAAATAAACACAAAAGATGGATGGAGTACTACAATAGATTTCTTGCTATCTATGAAGTCCAAAGGCAGCTTGCTCTCTGACTGACAACTCTCCTCTAGGATGTTGCAGACTGTGTCAGTTGCTTTTATATTGTTGTAAGCACAATAACTGAGAAACAAACTCGGAGTGGAAAGATTTAATTTTGGCTCCCTGTTTCAGTGAATTCATTCCAATAAGGAAGGCAGAGCAATGAGCACACAGCATAGTCTACTTACAGCTCAGGGTACCAAAGAAGGAAGGATGGAGGCCTAGACCAAAGGTTATCTTTAACCTTCCAAGGCTCACCCACAGTGGCTCACTTCCTTCGACTATTTCCTACCTCCTAGCTCAGTGGCTTCTCAAAATAGTTCCACAAGCAGGGGGAATCAAACACAGTTCAAATCAAACCGCAAGAAATAGTTCGTCCTGTCTTTTGGCTCCAACTTCAACACATGAATTCTAAGACTACCAAGGCCATTTGTACCTGACCACCAAAGAAGAGACTGGAGTGTAGAAATGAGTAGGTATATACATTGTTCAGACCTGTGGGGAAGAGAGTCATCCCCATTCACATTCTGTCACCTCAATTCAGATTCCCAGAGGTGGTCCAGCACCAAGCAAGTGTCTGTGGAAGCCATGCCTCTATAGCACCTTAGATCTGCATCCCTTCCTCCACATTCCCTCTGAAGAGTAGGCTTCCAAGAAAAGAATCTGGACAGTTATATCAATCCCTGTTTAGTGGTTTCCAGGAAGGAAACTTATTTAGCCAATGAAGGAAAAAAGAAACAATCACAAAACAAGCAAGCAATGTTTTTATCACCCATCACCAGAGAAGAGATGAAGTAATTTCCCCATGTGTCCACAAGATGGCTGTGTAGGGCTTTGAAATTCCCAAGTTTTGCTCTGCTGTCCTCTGCAGTGAAGCAGGATAAAAGGATTTTCCAGTCGTCTAAGCAGAGATGTAAATGACCCTATTCTTCCAAGCCTCACTCAAAGAATTGATCTGGGCCTGCCTCCACCTCGGGGAGATTGGTAACCTGGAGAAAAAGAAAAGTCAAAGTGCTTAATCTAAGCATGGGGGAGCCCGATGAAAGCAGACACTCCACGCGGAAAACCTGGCTGCAGCTGCCGCTCTTCTCTTGAGTGCTCAGTGGGGCATAGCCTTGCTATCTCGGTTTCATTTCCTGCTGAATGGTAACCTAATGTTTCTTTAATCCTTTCTCCATCTTCTCCAGGTGCCTTCACAAGCCTCTCTACTTTAGTCTGAGGGCATCCAAGGGAGGTCGTCTGCAAGACTAAAATGATGAATAATTTGCCAAGGTCTGAGGCAAGTAAATCAGTCGCCATTGCTCTGTAATGAATTTTACTAAACTTGGCAATGTTCTGACTTCTTCGTTTCTCATTAAGCACACATAAGCAGGGTGAGTACTGGCCTCAGTACATTCACTGCATACCTGAGATTGGGAGATAACCTTTCTATTTGGGGAGTGTAAGGGTATATATAACTTCTATTCCTGACTTTCCCTTAATATCTATTCTTTAATATTAACATCATGACTATCAGTCAATAAAATTTTCCCCAGGTACAGTAAATATTTATTTTCAAGTATTTTGGAAAAACTCTTTTACAACTCTCCTTTTACACATGATACTATAATTTTGGTCAAAATCAGCCCTATTTTAGACATAGAGCAAAGGATCACCAGCCTATAATTTACACCGTCAAAGAAACCAGGATACTGGAAAGGGAGCTGGGAGAAAGCGCACCTGGGACTAAGAAGATTGAGTGTCAGGGGAGGAATAGATGAGAGAGAGAGAGAGAGAGAGAGAGAGAGAGAGAGAGAGAGAGAGAGCATAAAAGAGGGAGCCATTATAGGTTTGAAGAGAAAACTGACTCTAGAGCAATGTCCAGAGACCTACAAGACTGACCCCCAACTAACAATTTGAGCAACAGTGGAAAGGCTACCATAAATGCCCTTCCCTGATAATGAGATCAACAACTAACTTATGGAGCCCTCATCTAGTAGCTGATAGAAACAGAAGCAAACACCATTAACTAAACACTGAGCCGAACTGGAATCCAGATACAGAGAGGGTGGACAAGACCAGGCTACAGAAACCCACAGAGACAGCTGATCTGAACAAGGAGGAGCTAATGGGACCTCAGACTGATAGCTGGGAATCCAGCATTGGACCGACTCAGACCCTCTGAACGAACATGGGTCTCAGTTGGAAGGCCTGGACAATCTAAGAGACCTCAGACAGTGGAACCAGGATGTTTTCCTGGTGCACAAAAGGACTTTGGAAGCACATTCCCCATGGAGGGATACTCCCTTAACCTAGAGGTATGAGGGAGGGCCTAGTCCCTACTCCAAATAACTTGACAGATTTAGATGACTCCTCCTGGAAGGCATCACCCTCCCTGTGGAGTGGGGGTGATGGGAGGGTGGTCAGGGGGTATGGGAGGGTGGAAGAAAGGAAGGGAGGGAGGGAGGAAAGAAGGGAGGGAGAAGGATCTGAGATCAATATGTAGAATAAGAAAAATAAATTTTAAAAAAATCAGCCCTAACGTAAAAATAATAATGATAGGTTGAGAATCCTATGGATGAGAAACTAAGAAGCCACTCTGGCATGTCTCCATGAGAAACATCTGGGCAGAACAGTGGTATTGGAATTCTGTTCTCCACAGTGGTCCAGCTGCAGAAGATGGGGATGGACCAAGGACTCTTTGTCCAACCATCTCACCTTGCATAAATGAAACCCACAAACTGAAGACCATCCACCTCACCAAGATAAGATCAAGCTCTAAACTTTCACCTCAGCCAAAGGAAGTCAAAAATATCACTCATGGGAGCAAAAGAAAAAGCTCATCTGTTAAGAGCCCTGGCTACTCTTCTAACAGATTTGGATTTGATTCCCAGCACCCATATGTTAGCTCCCAACCATCTGTAACTCTAGTTCCAGGGGATTGGATGCCTTCTTCTGACCTCCACAGACACTTCTTGGTGAATAGACATACACTTGAGAAAAACATTCATACACATGAAATAAAATAAATAAATTTAAAAGCAGTTCTTTTAAGCCATTCAGAGGAAATACATCAGTAATTTGAAAGTCAGTTGTGAGTGTTAGCATGGAGTCCACTAATTAAATAATAGCATACAAATCTTTGACTTCATCTAAATTCAAAATGAATTCAGTTAAAATGTAGCTTTATGACTGGAAATATAACCTGATGGTAGAGTGATTGGTTAGCACATGTAAGGCCCTAAGTTCAATTATCAGCCCTGGAAGCTGGGAGGAGGTGTATTTCATCCCCTGACTATGTGATTCCTAGCTCCTGTACTATTTGCCAAAGCCTCACACATAGCATTAGTAAACAGTGTTAGAAGGTAGTTGCATTTCAGGTCTAGAACACTGATGCTCAGAGTGCCAAGGGCTGATACTGAGCATCCATCAGTGGGTTACTTCCAGATCTTGGACCTTGAAGTAATAATACCAGACCCTGGGATCCTGTCTGATGCTTGGCAGTGGCTATACACATGATTTTTTTCATCCTCACATTCCCCCCCCCCCAATCAGAGAATGGATTTAGCACCACTTTCAAGGTGGTACTTTTGTTTGAGAAAGTTAGCAACTCTGCAAAGTGGCAACAGTAGGAAACAGCAGAAACAGAGCCTGGTCCTGGCCACTCAGGTCTGGACTGCTGCTGCTGCTGCATCACTCCCCACTGCTGTCCAACTCACTCTCAGCACATGGTGTGTGGCAACTTACAGGCGGGTAGGGGAAACCTCTCTGCTCAGACTCTCAGAGAGGATAATAATTGAAGCCTTGCTGCCTCACTTCCTGTTTCCTCCCCACCATTGTACAGACAAGAATGGGTTTTCTTACAATGTTCTGGCAGCAACCCATGACCGGGGCCAGTGCCAATACGATTCAGATTCCGTTTGAGTTCTGGGCTACTGTTCAAACGTGTCTGGGCCACTTTATCTCCGGCACAGCTTTGAAATCCTGTCGTTAAGGACGAGAATTAAGAGATCGAAGTCTGAGCAGCACTGGGCACCCAGAACTTGGAAGCCCTGAGGTTCCAAGCACAAAGCTGACCACCCAGGATCGGGCCCTCGAGGGAGGCCTGCTCAGCTCCAGAAAGACTAAACAGAGTCTCCTAGCTGCTTGGGGCGGGGGGGGGGGGGGGGGGGTCACTCCTGCCCAGCAGCAGCAGCCCTTTGTGTGGCTTTGTTTTGTCTTCTAGGGCAAAAGCTCACTCCACCATCACTCCTTTACAAGCCAGCTCATCTGAAGGGACCAGTTAGTCACGGATTCCAAGTATTGAAGAGAGCCAGCATGTTTTTAGTAGCAGAACTTCCCCCAGCCCTTTAAATCCTGAGAGGAATACCCCATGGCATCTAGTTCTTCCCATCTGGGAGGCACTGCGAAGTTCAAGGGTCTTTTTCAGCTTTCTGATCGATCCTCCTTGGACACCAGTGCCACTAACAATAGTCACTGTTCAAAGTTGGTCTTTATAGAACACTGGGCACTCACTCAGTTTATGGATCTAAGGCAGCTGTAACTCCCTGTAATGCCATTGCTACCATTGACAAAGGAGGAACATGGAGTTCTAGTTTAATAATACCTGCCCAAGGACACACCTCTGGGGATTCTGGTGGTTACAAAGATATCCATCAACACTCAGATCCCTTTACCAGGTAGTCAGGAACCACACACACAATAGTAGAGGAGAGTTCATAAGAAGAGTTAACAAACTCGGTTTGTCAACAACAGGAAGTAAACAGCAATGACTTAGAACCAAGGAGTCTGATAATCCAGGATTTAAAACAAAAATTGTATGACTCAATTAGACCCCAGAAATAAAGAGGAATTGTGATGGTTCTGAGTCCTAGTGGTGTCAGGTTTCAGAATCTATCCTGGTCCAGTACACCTGATGCCTAACCCTAAAAGAGATTGTTTTCCCACAATCCATGGGGAGGGGGCACTCAGCAGCTTGCTGCATTAGCTCATCTGCTTTTCTGGGTATGACAAATTTGCCAGGGTGGCTTTCAAGACTTCCACCAGCTATACAGAGTCCCTATTTCACAAGTGTACAACTAGTACCACAAGATAGCAAGCTTTAAAAACGGCCTGCCTCCCTTGTCTCCAGAGTCTGGGTTCAATCCCTTGCTAGTTGATACCCAGTTTTCAATGTAACTGACCAGACAATTGTATCCCCCATTCTGAGAAACTTCACAAGCAAAATTGCTACAAAGAGCTACTAGACTATGCATAATTCAAACTCCTTGTGACCTATGAGTTAGGAAGTGGCCTTTTGGTGAGTGTTTTACATCTACTTGCTGCCAGCCTACACCAGTAAACTGAAAGAGTCTCTTCAGGCACAGGATTCTGTGGGTAGGAAAAGGGGATTTACCAGCACATACTTTCCCTAACATCTAAACTTACTTACATATTAAGCAGCTTGAAGGAACACAGATCACATACATAGCTATTACTGAGGTATGCAGGTGCCTTCCTCCCCTTACACCTGCACTGGACTCAAGTGCATCAATAAACAACTTTCCTCTACTCTGACTTTTTCTGAAAACCTTTCCAGTGGTAAGTGGATATCAAGGACCTGTGTGCACCTTCAGCTAGAGAGGCTCCCTAAGCCTTGATGGGGACTATTCAAGCCACATAGCTGACAATGCTACGTCGTAGTTCTGTAATAGTAACTAGGGAAATCATTTGCTGAATCTTATCTTCCACTTATCTCATTGGCTATGCATGCTCATGGTGTATGTTCTCTGCAATTCAATGTTTCATGAAAAACGGTGATGTTAGCACATTTACCAGACTACCCACTCAAATTCTGAACTCCCTTGAATGGAAATCCCTGATTCCCTTCTTTGGATTATATAAGTATTTGGGGTATATACTCACACAAGGTTCTGGCACATTCTTGGGAGAATGACATTAAGGTACAGATATTGAGGCAGATTTGGTAAAGCTTAAACAGTAAGCTGCACATAAAAGGAACTTAGTCTTTGATGTCCCAAATTGAGTAGTTGTTCTCACAGATATATTACATCTCTGGTCTGAAGTGCCTGCTCCCTGAGTTCTGGTTTGCATATCTTTTATATGGGTAGATCCGAGGAATTTTCCTGGTCAGTGGCAACTGATTTATGTCTATTTAGCCCTGAATATTAGCAAAATTACTTATGGACTGTAATGGTATTTTTGTGATTTTTTTTTGACAGCACAAATCAATCTTCCACAATTTGATGAATTCTGTCACTACATAAAGAAATTCCAGATGGGAGAGAGGCTTTAACTTGGGAAGATAGTAGTAGATGGAGCTGAATTTATGATCAGAAGGCAAGTGCCCCATTGAATAAGCAAAACTGGCTTGTTTACAGAAACAAGAAGTAGTTTCTGCCTCATACTGGCCAATTTGAACTAAGGACCATCAAATCTCTGCAAATGACTTCTATTCTCATCTCCTCTTCCCTATGGGTCCCCTTTTCTCTGTACGACATATGATCGCTATGCCCATCCTCTCTTCTCTGCAGGATATATGACTGCTATGGCTGTCCCCTCTTCTCTGTAGGATGTATGACTGCTATGGCTGTCCCCTCTTCTCTGTAGGACATATGACTGGTATGCCCACCCTCTCTTCTCTGTATGGCTCTTGCACTTTCATCACACACTAGGTACATTCCTTTATCAATCCTTCCCATCATCATATCCCTAGCATTTAGCAGTGCTTACTCTCAGTAGGTGGCTTAATAAAGATGTTTAAAATGAAAGAGGGATGGTACAACTCTTGGGAGGTTTCCAGAATGAGTGATCCAGACTGGTGATCCTGGGATCTCATTTATGCCTTATCTTCAACACCTATTATTTGGTGCTAGAACTATGAGGCCCATCTCTCCCAATAAGCTACAAGATACTTAAGTTAGGAACTGTATTATTCTCATCTATTCAGCTTCACGCCTGGCACACAATGGAAGGCACATAGAAGCTCTATAAATAATCTTTGAATATGCAACTACATTAATGTTACATGGATGACTCTCTTCACCCAAGCAGTTTCCCTCATTAGAAAACATAAGCTTTCCAAGTAATTCTTTAAAATGTACAAAAGAGTGTGCCCAGATTTTCATGCCAAAAGCCATTCAAGAATTTTAAGGAAAGTATTTACAGCTGTAAATGAGGAAACAGGAAGGTCAATGGTACACAATACAAGTAATAAAGGAACAATGTTTCCTCATGGGGTGGGGCAGGCAGGATCCTGGGGTAGGATGGTAGGATGAGGTCCTGATAATTGCAGGGAGAAGCTAAAAGAAGTATGGGAAAGGGGGAAACTGAAACAAAGGGTATGTGGCAGCTTGAATGAAGATGGACAAAGAATTGAAACATTACAAAGTTGCAGGATGACACCAAAAACTCATTCCAGAAATCAAGAATGATCATCTGAAGAGGCAATAAAGAACATATGTTCTACATACACAATTTTCATGTCCAACTAAATAGTGTCCCAAGCTTGTCCATCATGCAATTACAAGTATATTATACTCCTTGAGAAATACCTTTTATTACTCTTAAAATATTTTTATGGATAATTATGTGGCTACAGAAGAGATAAAATACAAATTTGAAAATCATTGAAAGGACACATGTCCACCTTTGGCAGGGACACTATGAATATAACTTACTGTTCTACAGTGTGTGATATAACAGATTCAGATAAACTCAGATTGGAAGGGGTCATGGGAAAACGAGAAACCAGAGGTGAGAAAATGGGGTTGAGGGAGGCTCTGTCAGGGTCCAGTACACATCGAAGCCTGGAAAACACGACAGTTTAATGTAATGCCAAGCCTGAACTATCAAATGCTGATACGTCCCTCTTGGTGGGCCTTTATAAACACTTTATGACAAATTTTTACAATAATCCTCTGTGATAGATTGCTCTCCAGTTTGTCAATGGGGAACCCACAATTCAATACAGTAACTGGACCACAGCCAGTAAATAAACAATAAAAAGGTATAACTAAGTTAACTGATTTAACTCTTCCCTCAGCTTTTTAATTTTTATTTACCAATAATAAAAATAAAAACACCTAAATATGAGCCTCTATCAAAATTATACTTATATAATATAATAATAAATAAATAAGAATCGTGTGAAAGTGCTGGACACCGCACAGATGCTGAGATTATATTTGTCTAGCATAATAGTTCTTAACTAGTAGTAACTCTGCATCTGAGGACAATAGGGATAGATTTCATTATCACAACCAGCAGAGTACAACTGGCATCAGCCCAGACACGTTGCTGAACATTTGGCCATGCACAGGACAGTAAGCAAAGTAAAGAATTGTGGGAGCCAAAATTTCAACAGTACTGAGGATTAGGAACCTCTGCTACTGGTTTAGAGTAAGGACTGAGAACTCCGTGTGTGCAAATCATAGCAAAACCTCACAGATTACAGGCAGGTCTTGGGGTCCAGGTACTCATGATCTAAACCACCACTTGCTTTCAGTGAATTAGAACGTTGCCGGTCTGAGCCTCGACTTTTGGAGGAGCAAATGGCAACTGCCCTCCACCACTGCCCCCAGTAAGAAAATCAGTAAACTGACGTTTTGCTTCACACCTGGCACATAGAAACATACAGGTCAGCACTATTGTCGTGAACTGAAGGCATGGCAAACATGGCATTGATCTAAAGAGACATTGTTGTTATTGAAAGGGGTAAAAAGAAAGAAGAAAACCAAGAAACACTACAGTGGCCGCAAACCTTATGAACAGCTGCGGTGGTATGTCTGACTGAAATTCTACCCTGGATTATTCTCACAGTAAAACAACCTAGAGACGCTAAATGGCTGTTGAGTACTGTGCTGTTAACACCATGAAATGAATCACATTTCTGCCCTGTGTAGGAACTCGGAAGCCAGGTTTCTGGAACTGGAAGGTTCTTCTCATGGTCACTGCTCTGTCTCTAGCGAAGCTTTTTAAAGAAAGGTTCTGCTCAGAGGTGAATGATTCCGTAATAGCATTTGGAGCCGTACCCTTCATTGCTTCATACACCTTCCCAAATTCTACAGCAGTGCTTTTGATTTCTGCAGACATTGGCCCTGGCTTTTAAATCCCTGGCAGCAACACTCACTTTTCTTTCTCATGTGTAGCTATTCTGACAGCCTGTATTGGCTGCCTGGCACAGAAGCAGCAGTCAGTCTGTATGTGGCTGCCACTCTGTTTCTGGGCATTGGTCAATTCTTGCACTCTTACCTGTGGGCCTGTACTCAGCAGCCTCCTCTCTTGCCTCTAGCTGCTCTCTTCCCCCAGGGGCTTTCTTCCTAGGGACCTAAGTCATCCGGATGGTGCTGGGAATCCTCTCAGACACATTCAGGACTGGTTAAACTTTACCCCCTGGAAGTCTGCATCACAGCCCCAGCCCCACCCCATCTCCAGTCAGTTCAATTGTCTGACCAGTTATAAAGAGAATGGAAAATCCCCCTTTGGAAATATTTACCCCCCCCCGCCACCCCCTACCATGGTGAGGTACAAGGAGTGAGGAAGATCAGGGAGGTATTGGCTGGGGAGCAAGGATGTGGAACACAGGGATGTGGATGAAAAAGAGTTAGTAAAGTTGTACAGCTGTCTTAAGGCCCCAAACCAAACAAACAAATAAAATGTGAGAATAACATGTCCAATGGTTTCCAGTGTAGAAACCACTGATATGTGTACAAAGATACATACATATCCTCTGGCCCATGCAATACAACATTCTCAAGACATTTTGTGTGTTTCACTTCTGAGCCACCCAAACAGCTGCAAAGTTAGAAGAGGAGAAAAGTTGGCATTCTCTGTTGTAATAAGGAAACTTAGAATCAAAGAGGCTATAACCTGTCTCCCCTCCCACCCCCAATGGTTGTAAATGGGGAAAAGGAAAAGAGAAATGGGCCTCTAGATTTACCAAGGTTTTTTGTTTTGCTTTGTTTTGTTTTTCCCTGCCTCAGAGAATTTAGGAGGACCAAAGGCAGCAAACAGAAATGGAGAGAAATAAAAGGCTAGAGCAAGAGGGAGAGGTAAGCCATGAGCATGCACGTGACAGCAGAAAGAGAAGGAGAAAGTGTGAGTGGCCAGAGGGGATGGATCTCAAGAGTGAAAGAAAATCACACTCACAGCTTGGGGATAAGTAAAGCTGAGTGCTACAGCATTTTACTTAGCCTGTTTGAACCCTTTGGTTCAATAGCCAGCACTATGAATAAAGTAGTTGTAATGGCATCATCAGCCCCCACACCCATCCTACTCCCCCCCCCAAAAAAAAAACAGCAAGAAAGGAAAAGGGGGAAAGAAGAGAGGCCAGCACTGGGATAGGGCCTTTCCAGAACCCAACCACCACCCACAGCGTCCACCTAGCAAAGCTGAGAGATCTGTGAAAACAGTAAGACTAAGAAAACACTCCACTCAATGACCACATAGCTCTGCTCCGATTCTTTCAATAAAGGCTTTAATTCATAATGTACTCACAGGGACAGCAGGGCACTGCTTTAAAGGGGTAATGACATTAAACACACTGACCTTGGCTGAACTGAGATGAGACAGGTGGCTACAAAAGCCCTGTCTTGTTCTTGACCCTTCCATCATCCCACCCAATTATTCCCCAAACCGAATCGGGCTTTAGGGGCTCTTCTGGTCCAAGAAAGAATCTAAGGGCCACTTAGAAGAAAGAAAATAAAATCTGACACTCTGATTAAAACAACTCCCAACTCCTCTTCATCTCTTCCTAGAGTTTCTTTTATTAGATGAATTGTGATTTGTTTGTTTTTCTTTTAATCCCATTCCGTCTTCACGTGCATTTTCACATCATCTCTCCATTCAAGAGAGACCCACAATGGCACACAGCCCACAGCAGTCATAAGGGAAACAAAGGGTACCTTGCAGTTAGTCTGGGTGTGCACCGTCTTCCCCAGACGCCCCTTCCCAGAACCCGTCGGGTCTCCAGAGGCTGGGGTAAACTGCGCGGCTGTAGCCGGCACTGTAATCATAGGACACTTGATGGGGTGGCGGCAGCGTGCAATCTGGGAAGAAGGGAGCGAAAGAGGCCAAGGCCGGTGTGTCCTCCCCACCTGGAGAGTCCAAGGCGGTGGGGTACAGGAGGCGCACAGGCTCATTCAAGGTCACGCCGCTGCGAACGCCAGACACAGGTGGCTTCTTGGTCTGAGGACAGCTCGGGGTGCTCCAGGACTCGGGGTATAGTAGGTTCCCCACCATCGCCGGAGGCTCAAAGGGGCCGGACTCCAGCTCCAAGGGTCCCCGTAGGACTGTGGCTCCGGCGGGGAACGCGTCCAGGGGTTCCGCGGCCAGCAAGACGCCCGAGTCGTTGCCAGCGCCGAAGTCCGGCGCCAGCAACTCAAAGAACTCCACGGCCTCCGCCCCTTTCTCTAGGTCACCCAGGCTCACACCCTGGCTCGAGGGACCACAGCCGCAGCCACCGCTGCCGCTGCCACCCACCCGAGACGGCTCAGTGAAGAAAGACGGGGGCAGGTTGCGGGCGCGCAGAGGGACCTTCCTAGTGCCAGGGGCCGCTGAGCTCCCCGCGGTGCTTGCCCTGTCGCCGGCAGAGCTCGCTGCCCCGATGCCCCGGACCGGCACGGCCACCGGACCGCCTGCGGTCTCTGCGACCCCGGGGACGTGGTGCAGAGAGTCAAAAAGGGCAGCCAGGCTCCGACTTTGCAGGCTGGCGGCAGCCGCGGCCTGCGTGGCCTCCCTCCTCGGGGTGGCCTTGCAGTGCGCCGGGGCTGCGACGGTCGGGGCTCCCGGGGCGCCCAGCGGCCGTTTAGCTGGAGCGTCTGCGGCGCTCGGAGACGGCGGTCCCGTAGGCGCGGTGCCCATGAGGCCGCTGCAGCGCTTGATCTGCTTCTGCAGGTACTTGCGGTGGTTAACCTTCCGCTTGGATTTGCCGGGCTTGTCCAGCGCCAGCTTGATGTTGCTGGACGCCGAGTCTATGAAGCTGAGCAGGTCGCGGGTGGCCTCGCGTAAGTCCCCGCCCTCAGATCCGGATAGCAGCGCTCCCGCGGACGCCCCGCTCTCATCGTCCTCGAAACAGCAGCCCTTGTCCAAACTTCCGAAAGCGCTCACCAGTCCGTCCGCGGAACCTCCGAAACCGAAGGGTATGAAGGGGTGCGAGCTGAGCAGTGCAGCCTGCACCGCCATCGCTGCGGCTCCTGAGAGGTCGGCAGCACCGCCGGTCGGCTCCTGGCCGGCTCCTGCCCTGGCGCGGCGCTGTCTGCTCTTCCGGCCCGGGCTCGCGGCTCAGCCTCCCGGGGGAGCTCATTAGATCTTGTAAGCCAGGGGCGGAGGATGGGAGCGCTAGGCGACCGCCCCAGTAGCGGAGGGGTGGGGCTTACTTAGCCAGGGTTAGGGGGCGGGCCAAGGGGGGGGAGAGGGATGGACTCGGGCTTTTCTTGTTTTCCGAGCTTTCACAGCCTTAACCCTTTCTTTTCCCTGTGCCCCGGGGCATTTATTTTGACTGGCCTCAAACGCCAGGGGTGAGGAGAAAGTTTGTGTTCAATCCCCAGCTGAGTCCATGTAAAAACCACACCCTAGCTCTGGACTGGGTGCCTAAAGCTAAGTAGACCTGAGTTCTCAAACCTGGGCTTCAGTCCCAGCGCTGGAAGCAGTGAAATCCAAAAGCTTCCAGCTTTTGGATGGTTACCTGTGCCAGTCCTTGTCCATACTTCATCACTTTTAATCTTGCCCAACAGCCTCATTAAGTGTGTGTTTTTGTCACCATTCAACAAAAGAAACTGGACCTCTGAGAAGTTCAGAGAATTGACCACAGCCACATAAAGCCCAAACTGATTAATCTGTGCTCTTTGTTGATCTTGTCTTTTTGAAGACCAGAGGAAAATTCTGTTTCTTCAAACTCCACTTCTAAGATCCCTCAGTTTCCCTGGGACCCTCAAGTTCTTACTTCGACAGTTTGATTGTTAGTAGTTAATACTAGCTTGTAGTGAATCAAAGCCAGCACTAGGCCAGAAAGACAAATGCGAAAGAAGTCAGTCTCTCTAAGCCAACCCGCCCCACCACCTCTGCCACAGGTTCTGTGTGTGTGTGTGTGTGTGTGTGTGTGTGTGTGTAGCTCCCAGCCCCATAGGTTTTCCTCTGCCCTACCTCTCAAGCCATGCAAATTGTCCTGCACACATTTTCATCGTATTTAAATGATCACCTGTAAGCTCTCTAAGACATACTTTTAACCAAAAGTTCATTCCTCTTGGGACAGAGACAATGAACAACATGCCCAGCATGGAAAGCTATTGAGAAAAAGACTTTGGTTCTGGTCTAAGTTTTACCACTCAATTCCTCGTGACTAGGATTGAAAACCTTGCTCTTCTGAGCCCACTGTACTTTGGTTTGGTTAGCTTACTCATGTTAAACACAGATGAGGCTGCCTACCTCACTGGGCACATATAGCATTCATTATAAAAGAAGCAGCCAGTGGAGATGGCTGTACTCCTTGGCACGTGAGGATTAACTGATGCCGCAATAGGAAAGCCCTGTGCACATGACAGAGTTCTTAGTTATCATGGTATCGGTCACCAAGGAGCTGCAGACCATCTCTTCCAAAGTCTTATTTCAAGCCTTTAACAGGAACATATTGGAGCATCCATGCACCCTTACCAAAGAGAACAGGCTTTGTTTAAAGGATGAGAATAGACACTTATTCAAATCTGTAAAGATGAATCCAAGTCAGCTCAATTATCATGCACCTTTCATTCAGAGATGTCATAGATCAGAAACACCCAGAGTCCAGGAGAGATACCAAGACTTTAATTAGAAATGCCCATAGGCCAACGGCACAAGATTCTATACTTGAATGTCTGAAAGAAACCAAACTTCTAATAACATAATCATATTTAAAATAAATGGACAATGAAGATTCATCTGTAAATCCTTCATTTCCAGACAGTTGAATTTCTACACATCAAAGCTAATTTTCCATATCATTTCCATTCCTCATCTAAGAAATGAGAATAGTCACAACTATTCTCATGAGTTTTGAGAAAGTTATATGACATAGTAGGCAAATGTTACTGGCAAGTCTTATTCTTCTCCTGGTATGGTAAAGGCTCTCTCATTTCCTCATCTGGCATAAAATTGTGACCCAATGAACTCCATGTTCTTGATTTCTTATGTCCAATCCATTCTATTCCAACATAGTGAACTATAAAATCAGCATCATTTGTCCTTTGTCTCCAACCAAGTGCCTATTTCCAAGTGCAAGAGAGCAGCCTGTGGGTGATAGGAATTTAAAAGGACAGTGAACTATAGTGCAAGTAGCACTGAAATTCTAACCAGAGGCAAACACTGGAGTCCAACCTTGCCTTTAATACCTGGCAGTGCAAAACTTCTCCTGCAGACTCTAACCTACAAAATAGAAATAATGTGAGAACTGTTCAGTGAAAAACCAGCAAGACAATAGAAGTGAACATGTTTTGACAACTACATGTAGAAAAAAAGTAAAATACTTATAACTTTTCGAGATTCACAATGCTGACATCTATGCCCATCCAGTCACTTATTCATTTGGCAGAAAAATATTGACACTCACTCTGGACTGTGCATATACTGGAGTTAATACTGGGGATACAGAGATATGAAGCTATGATTCCAGCTCTTTCTAATAGAAAGACAGGCATGCACACAAGTCATGTAGTATATGACCTAAGTAGTTAAAGGTACCAGAGTTGATAGGATCAAAGGCCCCTCAGGGATGCCCAAAGATAAGCTATTTATAAAGGCAGGGTAGTACTGGAGCAAAGACTTAAATGATATGCCTGAGTGTTTCAAGCAAATTGCACTATCTCTCTGAGAGAACAGCCCAGAGACATGAGCAAGTGAAAGCAATGATGTTTATGAAAAATAAGCAGTGGAGAATAACTTTTGCTTGAATTGTTCTATTCCTGAAACCAGAGGAAGTTCTAAGGGCTTAACCTATCCATTTACATTATCCATATCTAGTCTGACTCGTGGCCTCAGTTGCTTTCCCCCTAGATCTGCTTTTCTAGGATTAAATTGGTTTTAGTTGAGCCAGTAGTTTACTCCTGCCAGAGCCTTCAGCCCCTCCTCCTACCCCCTGAGTGAAAGTATTCACTTGATGGCTTTGACATCAATACATTTCACTTCCTATAGAGCCTAGGAACTCAACTCCCCGCCTGCACCAGGGGATCTGCAGATCTCCAATGGAGAGTTCTTTCCTCCCGGTGATGCCTAATGCTGAGCAAGTGGGATTAGTCTCCTTGGGAACCGAGCCCCCCAGGGGGCTCAAGAGCTAAACTCACCCAAACCATTTGGAAGAATTGAGATTTCATATTGTTCTTTTTCACAAGGATTTCAGGACATTACTCCAACAAAAGCCCACCTGAGAGCTGCCTCCTTTCTGTGGGTAAATAGAGCAGCATGATCAAAAGCTGACTTATTTTGTTTTCTCTCTTTTTAACTTTAATCATATTCCCTGGAGGACAATCTTAGTCCTCAAAGATGTCAGGAATGCATATTCATAATGAAAGAAATAATCATGCATCTTTTTTCTCTCTTCCCAAACCAATTTCCTGTCACTGGTTAGTTGCGAGATCTCAAGTAAAGCACACAACTTATAAGATATCATTTTCATCCTAACACAATGTTACGTTACAAATGCTACATACACACACCCAATGTGCCTTTTGCCTTCTCACTCGACCCCACCCACACCCCACCCAGCCCCATAAACCTTCTACCAACATCTCAACTCCTAGTTTAAAATATGTAATGTTGGACAAGGAAGATGGCTCGGTAGATAAAGGTTCTTGCTACCAGGCCTGGTCCTGGGTTCCATCTCTGACACCTACATTGTATAAGGAAAGCACTAACTCTTACAAGTTGTCTTGTAACCTCTACACAGGTGTCATGGCCCATACACATGCACTTACATGTACAGGCATGCACAAAAACATGTAAAATACAAAGTAAAAAGTATGATGTGTTACTTTTTCCATTTAATCATTATGTAATAGGTCTCTCCAAAATTTAGCAGTTCAAAACAATAGCCATGTTATCAAAGCTTGAAATGTTATAGATCAGTAATTTGACTGGGTGAAGCATCTGGTCAATGAGACATTGAAAACAGCTGATCTAGAGGATCCAAATCTTTCCTAGGCTGACTCCTGTAACAGCACAAGTTGTTGTCTCCAGCATGCTGATGTAAGGGGATTAAGGGGATCCAACTTTTTCAGAAGAAATGTAGAAGGTCCCAGAGAAGATGCTTAAAGAGCCTCATGAGGCATCTTCCAAGTTTCTAGTCCTGGAATCCTCAGTATGTCACTATCACTGTTTTTTATTGGTTAAGGCTAGCACTTAATTTAAGAGATGGGACATTAGCTTCTACCCTTCTGATAAAGAAATAACAAAGAATGTGTGTATCTCGTGAGTCATTTTAATGGCTAGCAGCCACCATCCCCCACTTTGTTTACTTTGTTAAAGAAACCCAGTTGGGGGCATTGGTGGCACATGCCTTTAATCCCAGCACTTGGGAGGCAGAGGTAGGCGGATATCTGTTAATTCGAGGCCAGCCTGGTCTACAGAAAGAGTTCCAGGCTCCAAGAACTTGCAGAGAAACCCTGTCTGGAAAAACCAAAAGAAAAAGAAAACGAAAAGAAACTAAATTAAACTGAGTTGTTGCTTTGTCAACTGCCTCACACTCTACTTGTCACTGAACGTATATACAGAGATTTAAATGCTACTTAGCCTCAAAATGTAGCATTCTGTCATTTACAAAATCATAAATGAACCTGGAGAACACTGCTTAGTGAAATATGCCAAGCATAGGACATACAACTTAATCTCACTTCTCTTTTCATATAACTTGGTTTGGTTTTACAGAGCTGAAGGTTGAAACCTGGAGCTTTACATATGTTAGGTAAGCACTTACCACAGAAGTCCAGTTTTGGGATTATAAACTTGCATTTATAAACATACACTACCATAGCCAGCTTGATCTCATTTGTATGTAATCTTACAAGAGAAAATAATCAAACTCATATTCATGCAGTGGAATGGTAGCTACCAAGAGCCAATAGGGATATGTTGTGGGGTAGGAATGTTCATTAAAATGTACCAAGCTGTTGGTCATGGTGGTACGTGCCTATAATCACAGCACTTGTGAGGCTGAGACAAAGAGTATCTTGAGTTTGAAGCCAGACTGGGCTACAAATGAATTTTAGGCCAGCTGAGTCTGCAAACTATGACCATGTCCTTAAAAAACTACAAAATAAAACAAATACAGTGTCAGACAAGAAGAGTAAATGCTTGACATCTATTTTATAGTCAATAGCAAAGCATTATATATTTAAAAATTAGTAAATTTCAAAAAAATTAGTAAATTTTACATACTGTCACCATAAAAAATAAGCATGAAATATGCTATAGAGTTAGCTTGGACTAATCATTTCACAATGCCTACCTATACCAAAACACAACATTAGTACTTCATAATATCCAATTATTATTTGTCAAATAAAATTGCAAAATAAAATAATTTCAGTTGTTAAAAGAGAGAACCTTAGAATATATGATATTGTGTGTGTGTATATATATATATGTGTATACATGTAAGTTTATTTGTGAGTGTTTGTTTATATCTATATCTATATATATATATATAGACATAGATATAATATCTATACATAGATATAGATATAGATATGGATATGTTTCTGAAAACTCAGAGGAAAAATTCCCTACATGGTCAGAGATGGATACCAGATCTCTAAAAATAGAATCAACAATTGAGAAATAATCCTTCACTGCTTATACCTCCAAGTCAGAATTATTGATTGCTACAAAGTCCTAATTCATGTGGAGCTCTAGTTGTTTGGCAACTACTTATCACCTCAAATGTTAATACAATTAAATTTTCAATTTTCTATCTTAAAATACTCTAGTGCACACCAGCTGGTCATCCAATACCTGGGATAGCCCTGAAAACATCATACAAGTTACATTATAAAAGTGGAGCAAGTTTTATTTATGTATTTGTGAACATTTGTGTGTGTGTGTATATATATATATATACACATATATGTATATAATAATAAAAAGACAATGAATTTGTAAGAGAGGAATGATGGAGTATATGCATACATTTGGAGAAAAAAAACAAAGAAGGAAATACTGTGATGATATTATAATTTCAAAAATTAAAAGAAATATGCATATTTTTAATCCTTTACTCAGAGTTCAGAACTGTTCTGACACTAGTCTGTCCACAGCATCCCATTAGTTACCTTCTTATTCTCAAATCACAAGATGCAATCTGTAATAGAGAGAAATGTCAGGTGAGGCAAAAGAAGAAACTAGATGACCAATGTGGGTGTGGTGGTTTGAAAGACAATGGCCTCCAAAGGGAATGGCACTATTAGGAGAGGTGTCCTTGTTGGAGGAAGTGTGTCACTGTGGGGGGTGGGTTTTGAGGTCTTTTTCTCAAGCTTCACTCAATATGACAACCAGTCAGCTTCCTGTGGCCTCTGAGTCAAGATGTAGGACTCTTAGCTCCAGCACCACATCTGCCAGCATGCTGTCATGCTCCCCACCATGATCATAATGAACTGAACCTCTGAAACTGTAAGCAAGCCCCCTCAATGAAATGTTTTCATTTATAAGAGTGGCCATAGTTATGATATCTCTTCATAACAATTAAAACCTAACTACGACAGTAGGGAACCTTCATACAGATCTGAAGGCTGAAAAAAAAAAAAAAAAAAACCTGAATAAGAGGTGAGATGGACAAAGTGCATTTCTGGTGAGGAAAAAAGCACTCAGAATACACTACACAGAAAACAGAAACGAGTGTATTTGAAGGACAGTTAGGTACTTGCGTGGAAAATGGTTGGCATGGGTACGAGAGAAGAGGTCATAGGTGGATTGTACAGTTTGATTTTTATAATACAAATCCATGACCCTACCATATAAATAATAGGAATTTTGCGAACAAAAAAATGATTATTGGGTACTTTAGATATTACTTTAGTGGAATGGAATATGATTTATTACTAAAAAGTCCACAGCACAAATGCAATAACATAAATTAATCTCAAAACTATTAAATGGGACTAGTATGACACATGGAAACAGAATAGCAGTTGTCCACAGGATTGACTGACAGGGATCATAGAACTACCTTCATGTCGAAAAATGTGTCTTATATCTTTATTGAATTTGCAGGCGTGTATTAGTCCATCTTTGTTCCTAAGCTATTTTATAAAAAGGTTTGTTTTAGCTCACAGTTTTAGAGGTCCAAGGAACTCATCTGTTTGTATTCATTAAAAAAAAAAAAAAAAATTATTGTATTGTGTGTGCCTGTGTGAGATGAGTGCATGTGTGCTATTATATATTCTTGTGCATACATGTAGGCCAGAAATGGGGCATCAGATCCCACAAGGCTAAAAGTGGTTGCTAAATCCATCATAGTCAAATCTGTACATTTACAATCCATCATGCTGGACTTTATAAATTATACATAGAAAAGAAAGATAAGTCAGCTTCTTATCAGTATAAATTGTATTGACAGGGGAAAAAAAAAAAAAAAAACTAAAAATCAACCTGCCTTTCCTTCTTTCTTTCATTCTCTTCTGTTCTAATTCATTAGTTTTTGCTCCATAGTGTGAGAGTGGGTGGCTCTTCTACTGAGGGTTCAAGCAGGTAATTCCAAGGTGGAGCTGAAGGCTTTGATTTCTGAATAACGATTTTCCTTCTTCCTGGAAATGAGGGAAATTGTACAACTCCATCTGCAGGGCATCCTCTTCGGCTCAAATTTTATTCAAATTCATAAGGACACTAGACTCCTCTTGCATTGATGTGGAGTGGCATCTGTTAGAACAAAGCCTAAATCTGTGGTGAGCTCACAGAGGTTTGCAGCAAAATGTAAGAATGTGAGCTAGAAACACCCAGTGCTGAGGTAAGGCCTGGCCCCTGAAGCAGCCCAACAGCTCAATATCCGGTGCACCAGACGGAAATGCTTAAAGACCTAGATCCTATTATACGAGGTTGAATTCATTCAATTAAACAGCTTAAGCAGCTCCGATCAGCCGCTGGAACACATCTCTACAGACTACTAAAACAATGGCGTGAGGGACATTTGAGGTTTAATTTCTCTTGTGGGAGGCCAGCTGGAGTTGCACAGCACATAGCTACACTGGGGAGGGCGGGCACTGCATAATTGCATTAAGCTTGGCTGTTCTTTCAGGAGAGCACTTCCTGAGTACATCAAGGGAGGAAATGAGTTAAAAGAGAGTACTTTCAAGTCTTAGGACACCACACTTACATTTTAACCCTCTCCTCTAGCCCTTCAATATGAGGAGAGAATGTGAATGTAGATTTCCCTGTCAATGGCTGCTTTTGTTGTACTGTCTTTGGTCTTCATGATTAGTAAATTGTCTTTCATCAAACAAGCATAACATTTACAACAGCAAATGTGCACTGGGTTACATTTCTATGAAACTGAACCCAAGAACCACAATTCCATTGCACTTTCTAAAACTCCTATCCTTCTTTTAAAGCCCACATTGAATTCTAAACTCACAAAAGCCTCCCACATGCTCCTATAACTGCCAAGCAGTTGGGTCCCCCTCCCTCATACTTCTTTGATAACTTCACCTTTATCTCTTCTGTGGCCATTCTTTATTCCCTCGTGTATTCACTCAACAAGTGTGGATTAAGTGTTCACCTTACATTTGAAGCAGTTCTGAACACTTACACATATCCATTTACCTTTTTTAACAGCACTTCCTGATGGGTACTTTCTCTACTTACTGGAGAAACCTAGCCTCACAGAGATTGGCTGCTTGCCAAGGGTCAGACAGCTAGTAGCAGCAGTATTTAGTTTCAACTTCAAATTCTCTATTTCCAGATTTTGGCTACCTTCAGTTCTGCCTCTGCTGCTACTTAATTATGTCAATCATTTATTTCTACTGGAGATGTGTGATAATTCAGGCCCCACCCTAAGCACCAAGTAGTTTCATGTCACGAAGTATGACTCCTAAGGAGCCAGACATGTTTCAATTACCAATTTATAGTGTCACTTGTTCAGCTGATAGTCACTGTAGACCTACTGCATCCCAAATATGCCATGCACTGGACAAAGACAAATGACAAACATAGGCTTCCCATCCTCAGGACACTGCTCCATAGACACATGAGAAAATTGTCTCTGGACTACATGAAAGAAGGAGAGAGAATAATTTGCTATGCTAGGAAATTCCTGCAGGACTCTGTGAAGAGAAGAGGAAGAAGGAAGGAGGAGGAAAGGGAGGATGACAGGAGCTGTTAAATGTATTAAGTTGTCAAGTTAAAAGATAATGAGAATTTTCATAAAGGGTGTTTCCCTCATAGCATCGCCATGAACAGTAGGGTGAAGGTATGAAATCACAGAGTAGTAACACAATCCTGAAGGGGGCGAACAAAGTTGGAATGTCATTCTCTAAGTTCAACACTTATTTCAGATACACTAACCAAGAAACTATGATATAGATGACTGAATAGACAAAGAGATCAATAATAGAATTTAGAAATAGACCTGTGTGTGTGAGGGAGGGGAAGGAGAGAGAGAGAGAAAGAGAGAGAGAGCTATTTGAATATGAAATGTCTCCCACAGAGGCATATGTTTGTTATCTTGGAAGGTTGTAGGGCCTCTGGGAAATGGAGTCTTCCTGGAGGAAGTAAAATACTGAAGGTGGACCTTGAGGTTTTATAGCTCACTTCTTGTTCACTTTCTACTTCCTGTTTGTCACAGAAATGTGGCCACTGGCTCCCTATTCCTGCTGTCCTGCCTTCTCTACCATGTTAGACTATGTGCCTCTGAAACTGTAAGCCAGCATGAACTCTTCCCCCATAAGTTGCTTTTACCAGAGCATTTTATTACAACAACAGAAAAAGTAATCAAGACAAAGAAGCCAAAGCAACAGAACGAAGCAAAGATGGTTTGTTTAATAACTGGTATTAGAGCAACTGTGCATTGACATGAGGAAAAATGAATCGAGACATAAAACTTACACTCTAAAAATTTAACTCATGGTAAATCAAACACTTCAATGTAAAATGCAAAGGTCCGGGAAGTAGGACTTAACATATGATATGGATGGGGAAAGGATGTTTTAGATACAACACCAGAATTATGATCTATGAGAAATAATTCATACACTTCACCAAAACAGGAAACTTCTCTACAATAGATAGTATCAAAACTAGAGGGTAAGCCACTGGCTGGGAGAAAAAGATAAAGGATCATTTGACAGAGAATTGTTATCTGAAATATACAAAGAGCTCTTAAAACTCAAGAGGATTACCTTTCCACTGCTCAGCCTACCAGCTGCTGATGGCTGACCAGTGAATGCCTCCCTCAACAAGTATCGATCTTGGTAGATACAAATCACCTGATAGAAATCACCCTATTCACAGACAAAGAGGAGGTAGGGGGGTGGAGAGAGAGACAGAGACAGAGAGAGAGACAGAGAGAAAGTGAGTGAGTTGGTGGTGCAAGCCAGGCATTGGTGGCGCACACCTTTAATCCCAGCACTAGGGTAGCAGAGGCAGGTAGATCTCTGTGAGTTCGAGGCCGGCATTGTCTTCAAAGAGAGTTCAAGGACAGGCTCCAAACCTACAGAGAAATCTTATCTCAAAAAAATAAAAACAAACAAACAAATCAAAGTCACACCTCCAGAATCATACAAGATTAAAAGGCCACATGTTTCCTCTCTCAATTGATGTTAAATCAGAAAGTGATCCCAGTCCCAGAGCTAGAGTAGCTGAGACTGATGGCAGATCCAATTCTCCCACTCAGTCTTAACTTCCTCACTCCCCTGCAGACACATCCCCCAACTTCTCTTGGATCAGTCTGTACACACGTCTACTCATGGTTCATTTAGGAGAGCTAAGGAACCAAGCTATGTCCTTCCAGCAGGAAGTAAATGCTGAGTTTATCTTCCTAACTTTTGACCTTAGGAACATGAGTCAGTTCACATCAATTTCTTAACTACATTAAATTGAAATTAACTGTGATGTCATAGAAAATATACATGTCGTTGGTTCTTTATAATCAGCAAAATGCAAACTCCCTTTCTGGCCTTCAGTGGGAATGCCAGGTTAAGGAATCAGGGTGACAATGTGGTTTCTGGGTTCCACAGCAGTAAACAGAGCAAGCACTGTAAGACAGCAGAGCTGAGCTTCTGCTATGCTTTGCCACTGACTCACTGGGATGTAGAAAAATCATGTCTTTATTCTAGGTATATACAAATTTACTTATAAAGCATGGGGGTTATCAGGAAAATCACCCCAAACCTAGAAAGACAGACAGATGTATCCCATACTCTTTCAATGTTATACTGATAATAGCCCACTGAAAGACTGTCTGCTGGAATGTGATTTAATTTAATTTGTCTTACATTTGCTATTATTGAAAATCCTCAACTTAGTCAAATTATTTCACACTTGATAGCTTTATTCAGTTCATATGTAAATAATTTCTTTGTGTGGAAAAATAACCATAAAAATATCTAGCTGATTTTTATATAATACAACAAACATATAGTAACATTGCATATGTATGTACATTGGTCTATATGTATATACAGTAAGTGTGTGTGTGTGTGTGTGTAAACACACACATACACTGACTACTTTTCATGGATAGGTTCCAGAGAGCTAAGAATAATAAGACTAAGATGAACCCCTTACCTGAGATGGCATACAATATGTATATATATATATATCAATCATGTGTATGGATTATCAAATGCTTTTTGAACAAATCTTAACAGTTCAATGGATTCTGTTACTACTTAGCAACTAGAATGGTATCTCTTAACATGTGTCTTGTATTTGCCTATGAGTCATGATATTTTATCTTCTTGAAAACCATACTTCAATACTTCATCCACTCCGTGACACTATAAGAACACCAATCCACACACCCATCTGGAAAATTTGGGATCCCCAGGAATGAGTGTCTCAGGACAGTTTGGAGAAGTCATGTATGTGGAGATCCTTTGACCATTATGACTTTCTTCACAACCAAACCTGGCAAGAACTCATAAAGGTTTCCTGCAGGTACTCTCAGAGCTCTACCAGTGAAAACAGGTTCTTTCACCACCACTCCTCACATAGCAAGGTATCTCTTCTGCCTGTGCTTCAACACACAGCACATGTGTACAGCACACAGCGCTCAACATATACTCCAAGAAATTAAAAGCTTTCATTATTCCCAGTGACTAAAATTTGGATATCTCCAAGGGATCAGATCTACTTAGTGAACATCACTTCAGAGCCCTGGCAAAGACAGACATGTCACAGCCGGATAGACCTTTATTCCATCCCATCATTGCTATTTAGTGACTAATTAGCATTGTAATCTTGAACCGAAGAGGAAAGCACACAAGCCTCAGTTTCCTCCTCCATCACATGCAAATAACCCTCATGGGCTCATTATAAGGATTAAAGTTTAAAAGTGTGCAAAGGCACTTAGCCTAGCCCAGCCACCCCCACTGGCAATGTCTTTCCTTCCCCTAGGAGGACTTGGAGAGCTTTGAGGCTTGGCTATGCTGCAGCTTTGCCCCGCCCCCGCTGCAGCCGCTGCGATCAAGGGATGGGAAAATAACTCTGTTCAAGCAGGTGTCACTGTTCTAAACCTACAGTCTCATTTCCTGATCGTGTCTTAATCTGCTCGTCGGTGGTGAGAGTTGATTTCTTGCACATTCTTATATCAGTGGGAATTTCTGCCCTTGGCTGACAGGCATTATGGGCTGGCTTTGACATACAGCCCTACAGGGCCTGAACAGCGCCTATTCTTTGCCAGTCCTGAAAGGAAGCTTTTGTGCCAAGGATTCATTAAACTGCACCGCACAGCCCCTTCATAAATGGGGCTCAATAATGAACAGTCGATTTAACTGGAAAAGCTGCTGGAGCTGTTAAATTAAAGGAAAATAAAGTGCACTTTAGGCTCAGTCTGCCAGAAGAAATGGTGACCTAAAAGGAAAATCTTCATTTTTATTGAATTGCAGATTTAAAAAAAAAAAAAAAAAAAAAAAAAAAAAAAAACTCTAAAATGTCCAGGAAGCTTCCTTGTGACAAGCAGCGTGACACAGAAGCTCCGAATGCAGCTTAAGATGGTGCTTGCCTTTGTTCATCCCAGAGTGAGTTTTAGGCTCTTAGAGGTTGCAGGGAAATGATCTAATTTTGAGACTCTGAGGGAACTCTGTAATATTCCACAAGGAGATTTCTTATATACATACGTATGTATGTATGTATGTATGTATGTATGTATGTATGTATGTATGTGCATCTTAGTTAACAGTAGTCTTCCTCTTTGTTTCTTGAACAAGAGGCATTCTTTCAAGTTTGCTCACCATTGGGGGTGGGGATAAGAAATTTCCTTCAAGGAAATCCAGTTGTTTCTTCTGGATGTGCAACTCTGAAGTACACTTGATTTTGGTCTTTTGCTCTGCGACCTGCTTTACTTTTTGGATTTGAGATTTTCAGAAACAAAGGATGTTCTCTCCAACTCCTCAACTTATTCTAGGCTATGTAACTGTAGCATGGAAAGGTAGAATTTCCACTAACACGATAAAATCATGGTTTCAAATAACAGTCTTGTAAAAGAGGCAGAATTCACCGTGCTTTGGCGAATGAAGTAATCCTGTAGTGACTCTCGAGTTTTCTTGGTGCTGTGAGCCCTGTTTAACACACACCTGTATCCTTTGTGTGTTTTCAAATCTTCAGACAGGTTTTCATTCTGGTTATGCTACAGATTTAATGCCCCATTAATGTCCTCTTGTGCTTCTCATCTTTTAGCCTCTTTTTACCCCCCCCACACACACACACACAATGACAGGCATTCATTACTGGGGATCTAAAGAGAAATCCAAGGGACAATATGAAAAACAATAAATTCCACTTCTGATCTCTTGTTCAAAGTCACTGGAATCCAAATACAAATTTTCATTTGAAAATCTGTACAGAAAATTCCAAAACTTTCTTCCAATGACGTGATTGGGAAATCGCGTCATTTCAATGATGTCATAGGTCCCAAACCTTGGTGGAGAGGGGGAAAGAAGCCCATTCTGTTCAAAAACATCAGCACTAGACAGACTGTGCATCTACTGTTTGAGAGCAATGTTTCTGTATTTGTTCCTTCCTGTTCTCTGCCTCACATTTTATATCCCTCTTCATGACAACCTCTTCTCCTGTGTCACCAGCACACAGTCCTGAGGTCATCTTGTCTATGAATGAAGCAGTGAGCCTCTCCAGCTTCCCATGGCAGCCTGTCTGAGCTGCCTTCAATGTAAATATAAATCATTTGTTTCTCTTCTTGATTCTTTACATATCTGCTTCTTTAATACATATTAGCAGGTAAAGGAAGGGAACCTAGAAATAAAGTTACAGAAGCATGAATAAATTGTTTGAGAGTCTGGGAAAAGTATATAATTTAACATTTTTAATTAATTTTTATTTAAATTAAAAACAATCTTATTTTACTTACCTATCTCAGTTCCCTCTGCCTTCCTCCTCCCATTTCCCCCACCATCTTCCCATCCCACCCCCATCTACGCCTCAGGGTAGAGGCTTTCTGTGGGAGATCATCAAAGTCTGTCACATCATTTGGTGCAGGACCTAGGCCCTCTCCCCTGTATCAGGCTGAGAAAGTGTCCCTCCATAGGAAATGAGACGCAAAAGCCCATTCATGCACTAGAGATAAATACTGGTTCCACTGCCAGTGGCCCCATAGACTGTCCGGGCCTCCCAACTGACACCCACATTCAGGAGTTTTGGTTTGGTCCTATGCAGATTCCCCAGCTATCAGTCTAGGGTCCATGAGCTCCCACTTGCTCAGGTCAGCTGTTTCTGCAAGTTTCCCCAGCATGGTCTTGACCCTTTTGCTCATCACTCCTCCCTCTCTACAAATGGATTCCAAGAGTTTGGCCCAGGGCTTAGCTGTGAATCTCTGCTTCTGCTTCCATTAGCTACTAGATGAAGGCTCTATGATGGCACTTAAGGTAGTCATCAATCTTAATATAGGGGAAGGGCATTTAAGGTAGCCTCTCCACTATTGCTTAGAATTTTAGGGGGGGGGAGGGAGGGAGAGGGAACTGGGATCAACATGTAAAATAAAAAATAAATTAGAAAAAAAAAGAATTTTAGGTGGGGTCATCCTTGTTGATTCCTGGAAATTTCCTTAGTGCCAGATTTCTTGTTAAGCCCATAATGGCTCCCTCTATTAAGGTATCTCTTTTCTTGCTCTCCTTCTCTGTTCTTCCCCCAGCTATACCTCCTTGATCCCTCATGTTCTCCTCCTTGTTCCCCTTCTCCCTTCCTCCTTCTCCTACCTCCCCCTCCCTCCGTGATCCCAGTATACTCAGAAGATCTTGTCCCTTTCCCTTCTCAGGGTGGTCCATGAATGTCTCTCTTAGAGTCCTCCTTGTTTCCTAGTTTCTCTGGGGTTGTGGATTGTAGGATGGTTATCCTTTGTTCTATATCTAATATCCACTTATGAGTGAGTTCATACCATGCTTGTCTTTCTATGTCTAGGTTACCTCACCCAGGATGGTTTCTTCTAGTTCCATCCATAATTTAACATTTTTGTTTGCTGAGTACCAGTCATTATTCTGGGCAATTTTCTTGCATTTATTAGCCCAGGACTACAGATGTGTGGGGATGTATACACATGTATGCACACACAGAGTGCAGGAGTGCAAGTGACGGAGGTAGAAGAAACCCTCAGGTGATGACAAAGTTACAAGACTTAAAATCTCGAGAAAGTATACAATAAGGAATGGCAAAAGTAGTAGGAACAGGGGGTTGGGGAGGGGAAGGGACTGGGAGGAGAAGATGGAGGGGAAACTGAGGCTGCAATGTAAAATAAGTAAGTAAATAATTTTATTAAAAAGAAAAAGAAAGTGTAGATAGGGATTACCATGGTTTAGTGGTGGTTGTGGGTTCTCCATAAAGATCCATGACTGCAAGTGAGCCACTTGCTGACCAAGCCTTAAGCCCAATTAGAGAGCTTTTGTGTACTGACAATGTATATAGGCCACTGCTACACCCTTAGGGTTATCGTGTCATACTGCTTGGACATTGTGTTTCATAGGTATTATAGCTGAGTAGACTGTTGGTTACTTCCCTTCTTTGAAAGTTTGCATGGTGCCTTTTGGTGACATGTAACTAGTCCTCAGGGAAGAGGCATTCCTATCAGATCCAGCTCAGAGCTTCTAGGCCCTACATCTGAAGTGCATGGTGTTTTCAATGATAGGCACTTACCTTCCACCTCTGAGGGAAAAACAAGGACAATAGCATACTTCATAATGTTTGGGGAGTCTCTTAGACCAATAATTCAGAAGAGGACTTTCTCATGGCTGTTTTTGGGATTAATTTTTAGTTGTTCTTTGGCTCACATTTCTGTCTAGATGGGAAAATTTCATTTAAACTTTTAAGATATAACATCTTATAAGTTCATGTCTGATATGGGAAAAGAGGGGCTATAATTAGGCATGGAAGAGGCAGATAAGTACAGAAGAACAAGGGAGGGTAAAATAACTGTAAGGAGTCTGAAAAAGTCACAATCAATCTATATATATATATATATATATATATATATATATATATATATATATAAAACAGCTGAAGTTTCAATGCAGTAGGCATCTGTTGCCCTTGACTTTTTAGCAGTTGACACATGATGTCAGCTTTCTATGGGATGGGGTTTTTTTTATCATCATCACTCATTCATGAACTACCTTATCATCAAATCAGTTGTGTACAGCATCTAGTAGCAATGACTGTAAATATCCTGCTGTAACTGTCTTGCTGGAGTTGTTGATAGATTCCTGAGCAGACCCTCTCCATGGATGAGCTGCCACTGCCCATTCCTGGTGCCATATGTGTGTGTGTGCGTGTGTGTTGATATATCAATGGTAACCTCCATTTTAAAAAATTTGTCTTCCAACTGTTCTGGAGGATGAATTGTTTTCACTCACTCTTGGTCTATCTTGATGTTTTCATTTCTCCCTGAAAAAGAGTAAAGCATCATCTTGCCCCCATGCAGACATTTTTTGGAGGTTACTTGGAAAACACATTGGTGTCTGGGACAAGAGAACCCTCTTCACTCCCTAGGCAGGAAGTCTAGGCAGGGCTACCAGACTAGAAGAATGCTGGGAAGAGGAACACAGAGAGGAGCTGTCAGAGAAATACCATGTAGCAACTGGGAAGGTAGGATGCCCTGGCATTCTCTGATAAGATAGGCCATGTGGAAATACATAGATTAGTAATTATGGGTTAATAATCAAGAGAGAGCTAACCAGTAAGAAACCTAAGCCATCAGCCAGTTTATAATTAACATAAGCCTCTGTGTGTTTATTTGGGTTTAAATGGCTATGGGACCAGGTGGGGCAGAACTTCTATCTACAGACTACATTCAAAAAAGTTTAAACAACACAAGATAATTTTCCTATATAATGTGTGTTATGGCCATACAGTTGGAATCATACAATGTATAATTTTCATCATAGTCTTCATTCAGCGAATCACATTTCAGTATCCTCCATGTCTGCATGGTTCATTTCTTTTATCAATAGGCAACATTCCATTTTATGGATAAACCTCAGTGTGTTTATCCATTCACCCACTAAAGAAGCCTTTATTCTTCCAATGATTTGCAATTATGAATAAAACAGCTATAAAATTCATTGGAGGCAGAAATGTCACTGAGTCAATATCTAGGAGCAAAATTGCTGAGCAATATGGTCTGTGTTTAGCTTTGTAAAAAAAAAAAAAACAAAAACTAACAAACAGACTTAACGTGGCAAATGAAAGAGTTGTTTCACATCTTTTCCTGCATTTGGTGTTGTCTGTTTCCAATTTTAGCTATTCTCATGGTTGCTTTAATTGAAAATTACTATGTTATGTTGAATATTTTTTCTTTACAAAGTTTTATTTGTTATTTGTGTTATGTTTGAGTGCTGGGGGAGAAAGGTATGTACAAGCCATGACATGCATGTGGAGTTTAGAGGTGGAGATGGTTCTCTCTTTCTGCCTTTGATGGTTTCTTGGTGACTGAACTCTGGTTGCTAGGCTTATGAAGCAGATGGCTCTATCTGAGCCATTCAGTCCTCAGATGTTGAAGTTCTTTGCTCAAGAGGCCATTAACTGAAGAGAGGATGGACTCCAGAAGGAGCGACAACAGTGTCCAACATATGTTCGGGAAAGTTCATGGTGCTATCAGGAGCAATAGTGTCTCATATCAATGGGGTACTAATATTAAAACATTTAAATGCCATGTTTTTCAGGTCTATGAAGTATTTGAAGATTAAGCATCTATGTCTGACTAATCTCATTGGTATAGGAAACATGGGTGAAGATAATCTGTAATACTCAGGAACTTAGCTAAAAAACTGATTGAAACTTCTCTGAGTAAAGCAGGGACAAATACCTAAGCAATGTAACTATGTACTTATATATGCATGTAAATCCCTAAAACAGAGGTAGAGTAGAAATGTCTAGACCAGAGGTAGAACTATAAAGTACAGCATGATAAAAAAAAATCCTAAATTGTATCACTATACAAAATGTCTTGAACATAAGTAAAAGTATACACACATAGAATATGGTAAGGATAATGTGCATAAAGCATCATAAATGAAAAGATTTTACACAATACGACAAATATAATATACAATTCTTCTGAGAAGGGAATATAAACTTAATTTTACTTAGGTTACCACATATAAGAATGTATAACAATGTAAGCTGTATAATACTAATATCTCACTATTACTAAAATAATTCACAAGAAGATAGGCTAATCTACCTAAATCCTATCTAAACCATATCTTTTGGAAGTTGCCCATCTACAATTCCTGTCTACCCTAGTATTGTTATTTTCCTTCTCAGGTCTTTGATGAGGTTGAAGATTAAACTTTCACAACTATTATTCTCTCTTCCTAGTTAGATATATTAGGTACTAGACTTAAGCTTTCCAGCTTAGGACAACTCTATTGTAAACTCTGTTATGCCTTCACTCTAAGACTAGATATGTAGGTCTTAAGTTTGTATGTTCTTGATTTTCCTTTTCTTAGAGCACACTTGTTATTCACTGTTTTGTATATAGTTTTGTACCAAACCTAAATCTTTTCTTTAGACTAAAAGGGGGATTGTAGTGAGATATTCACTTTGTCCCCATCTGTGGCACTGACCACACCCATAGGGGGTGGAGACGGGTGGAAGTGATCTGGGGAACTAGGTCTGAGGAGGAGCCCAGGAGCACTCTCTGCCTGGCAGGGACATCGGAGGATCTGCAGGCATCCTTGGGACCAGGAACCTGCTGGTGTTCATCTGTCTATTTTGTAAGTTATTTCTCCCTGAATAAACATCTATTCGGCCTATTTGTTTATCCTGATCCTTATTAAACCACGATATGTGTCTGTGTGTATCTGTGTTTTGGTTTTGTTTGTGTTTTTGTTTTAGAGATATTGTTTCCACAGTTTCTCTGTGAGTCTGGCTGTCCTGGAACTCCCTCTGTAGACCAGGCTGGCTTCTAACTCACTGAGATCTGCCTGCTTGCTGGGATTAAAGATGTGTACCACCACCACCTGGCTCTTGAGTGGTTATCAGGATCTGTAGAGATGGCTCAACAATTAAGAGCACTGGCTGCTCTTCCACAGGTCCTCGATTTGATTCCTAGCCCCCACATTGTGGCTCACTACAATCTGTAACTCCACTTATAAGAAATCTGATACCTTTTTCTGGCCTCTGAGGGCACCAAGCACATAAGTGGTGCAAACATACATGTAAGCAATATGCCCGTACACATAATTTTAAAAACTCATCAACAAACCAAAGATCACCTAGCTTCTCTCTCTTGTTAGTTTTTACAAATTGTATAGTAATGGATATCATATTTATGTCTATGATTCAACTTGAGTTAAATTTTGTGAAAGGTTTAGGATCTGTAAACAGATAAATTTTTGTGTACAGAGATCACCCATTCTAGCACCATTTATTGAAAATAAAAATCCTTTTTTTCCCATTGAATTGCAAATACATTGGTGACTTGGTACTTGTGGAGACATTGTCCTAGGATCTCCTACCTTATATAAAAACGCATGGATATGCAGGTCTTTCAGATGAAAATGGCATAGTATTTAGATAAAACATAGAAAAAAGTCTAGGTATGTTCAATAGAGCTATAGAATGTTTTCTTATTTTTTTATTTTTCTGAAAAAAAATGTTTTGAGACAGGTTCCTACTATGTAACCCTGGCTGGCTTGGAATTATTTATGTAGACCAGGCTGGCCTTGAGCTAATAGATATCTGCTTGCCTCTTCCACCAGATTTCTGGAATTAAAGGTGTGGACAACGCCTTTTTGTGAACTTTTTTTTTTTTTATTCATACCAGTGCAAATCTACAGATTCAGGACTTGTAATATGAGTGGCCAGTTGTATATGCTTACCATCAGGATAAATTTCACTACAGAATACAGGTAAAAGTCCTTTATATAGTGAGATATTTTTGAAAAGCCAGTTTGGCAAGCAGGTGACCTGGCTGAGCATTCAGGACTCACAAGCTCCTTAAAAACCAAATAACACTCAAGTTGACTTGGGACTTTATGTGGATGGCTTGCCAAATTATAACCCAGGAGGAACTTGAACCTTATTAATGGGAAGGGAATATTATCCACTTCTGTTTTCATGCAAATTGTCCCAGCAGAATAAAAAGGGTGAACAGTGAAAGTGATGACACTGATCTAATTATCTGCAGGCCAAGATCACCAAGTTCCTGAAAGGAACCTATAGAATGCCCTGACAGAGACTCAGACACACAGACACAGTCAGGAAACAATCAGACCTTAGCAACAAGACAAAACCCTGCTCTTTCCCCATATAAATAGCTGCTTTGTAAGCATCCCTTGTTATTTTCAGTCAGACTCCACTATCTCCTCTAAAGAAAGTTTCTGCCCATTTTTAATAGAGGATCCACTGCCCTACAATTTCTAGCTTGAACCATCACTTCCCAGCCTGTCATTCATGTACACAGTTCAAACCCTGGTTGTATTAGAGACAGAGTGCAAGAACAAAACATCAATAGCTGTACCCTTAGCATCTGGTGCAGCACTTTACAATCTCTCCTGCAATCCTCGTGGGTGACACAGGTGTTAACATTTCAGGATTTAAGATGAAGCAAGCAATACCCATATACCAGTATACATCAATTAGAATACTAAAGTATACACAACTTTTTAGTGATATGGGAAATGAAGTTTAAGGAGGTAAGGCAATTGTACTCTCTAGAAGAGGAGAAGCTGTTTTAAAATTCCTTAGATTCCCAAGTCTAAGATTCTGTATGTTGTACTACCTTCAGCTGTAACAACATATCACAAAAGGGAAATCAGGGGCATGGTGGCACAACTACCTGTAATTCCAGTGATCTGGAGGTAGACTCAGCAGCTGAGACATCTCAGCTACATAAGTGAGCTCAGCTACATAAGTGAGTTAGACGACATGAAACTCCATGTCAAACACTGAAAGCACATCAATGAATCTATGAAATTAGAAGTATTCTTAAATGTAGCATTCAGTGGTTCAGAGGGAATGGGAGAGAAGAGGGTGTGATGGAGGTCAATGTGATCAAAATACATTATGAAATAATGTTATACAAAACAATCAAAGAGTAAAATTTTTAAAAATTTAGATGCACCATTCAATGGAAGTCAGCACTTCTATTGTTTGCCCTTTTGTGGTAAAGAGTTTCATTTTCCAATGGGATGGGACCCATTCCACTTCTCGTGCCACCACCTCCCACTCTGTTGCCAGCTCTAGATCTGCTACAAATCCTTCCCTACTTTATTCTACATCCTACTGTCTAACTATCCTTACTGCCAAAGACCCTTGCTGCTATGCCATGCTCTGTCCTGCTTTCTAGATGAGAACTTTGACTACCTGATACCAGCCTGGGTAAGATCAAGTCACAACCCTCAGATTGGTTCCTCTACCACAGGCCCTCCCAAATCACCACTCCATTTCCTTCTCCATAGCCTGACTTTATATCAGGGTAACCAGGTGGCTCTGTGGGAAATGATAGTTGCTATTAACACTAGCAACCTGAGTTTGGTCTCCTGAACCCTCATAGTGAAAAGAAAGGACCAGTTCCCTCAAGTTGTTCTTTAGCTTCTATACATGGCATACATGTGTTAACACACAAACATACACACACACACACAAATAACAAATTAATTATAAGTAGGTATGGGGTAGAGTTAGTCAGGGATCTAGAGTGCAGTCTATTAGATGAGCCAGGTAAGTTACCTCAACTCTGTTACTCCTATTTCCACCTTCATAAAGAAGAGTATATTATGTATCATATGAGGAAGATAGTACACTATATGTGTGAGAAAATGGGTAAATATTCTAATTATTTTCCTGTCTCCCAACAACTGCTCAAAGCCATAATTCTTTTACTTGCACTTAATTAAGAAATCATTTCAATTATGTTACCTATAAATACATAACACTATTTAAAGAATGGATAAAACTAAACTAATGAATGACTGATTAGACGTGTATGTCATTTTTCTTCCTTCCTTTCTTCCTTTCTTTCTTTCTTTTTTTTTTTTTTTTTTTTTTTTTTTTTTTTGAGACAGGTTCTTGGATAGCCAAGCTAGATCCAAAGTCAACATATGGCCAAGGATAATAACCTAAACCTTCAAACCTCACTGCCTTCATTTCCCAAGTACTGGAACTACAGATGTGCAACAACATGTCCAGTTTTTGAAGTGCTGGGGATTGTGCCAGGGTTTTGTGACTGACAGGCAAACACTCTACCACCTGTGCTTCATCCATGGCCCAACTAAGTGACTATGCCAAAACATTGAATACACCTGGAATAAATATACCAAACCAAGTACACATGCATTAAATGCAGCTGCTAAGGTCTAGAAGTATGCATCAGTAAATAAGATAGGCAGGATCCTTGTCCTCATGGAACTTGCAGTCCTCTAATTACTCCTCTTCTTATGGCTTTTAATATGCAACATATTAATACTAAGTGGAGAGTATTAATGAGTTGATTCATTCTTGAGAAAAAGGGGGCAATCCTGCTGCTTCTCCTGTGATCCTGGACATGGATATCAGTGAGGATCCTCGATTAGTTAAGAGTACACAGATTCATAGCCACAACTAATCAATGAGGTGTCAAATTTTCCAGAGACAAAAAAGAAAAAAAAAGTACATTGGTCCTATTGGTCCTGATGAGGGACCATCCCTTACTCAACATAAAAATGGGGCACTTCCAGGGATGTACAGTTGATAAAGAGTATGCAGTTTAGCAAGTGTCAAACACCCATACAAACAAGAAGTTTCAGGCTGCTTCACCTTTCTCCAGGCGTCAGCACAACGTCAGACAACAAAAGGCAACAATCATTTAAGCATACTTACTAAGTGGCCAGAGAACAGGAACGGTGAATCAACTTGTCTCTTAGAGCTGGAGGTGTGAACATCTGACAGTGTGCTTTCTGATTCTCACAGGGATCCCTCAGAGTGAATGGCACTGGGCAGATGTCCTTGCACAGCAGGTGGAAGCAGAGCTCCCTCTTGACATCGGGTAGGGGTGGAGGCAGGTGGGTAGGCATGGAAACAAAAGGGACAGGAAGAGGAGGCTGTGGCTCATGAACAGAAGGCACCACACCAAGGGGCTGGTAGTTTGATATTCTTTCAGGATTTTATATGAGAAAACAATGATGTGAAAGAATGGACAGGGATGAATAATGACTGTCTGCCAAGTAGTCATTGGTAACCATGGTGATTATCGCCCAGGCAGATTCAACAGGCAGCTTACTGATAAGAGACACATCAGTTTTCTCTTTATACTTCACTTGGATACCTCCATTTATATAGAATCCAATTCGTTCAAAGTTTCAAACTGGGAGATGGACACTGCTTATCCCTCATCTCCCTCTTGATTCCTCAAAGCCAGAGAGCAAAAGGTGGCTAACCAGATGGCAAGAAAGCTCTGAGTTCATGTGAAATGTCTCGTCAAATGACCATGGAAGCAGAGGCCCTGATGATACATCAGCCTGCACCAAAACATGTTCTGGAAGGCCCCTCCCATCCTGGGCAGCTGGTTCCCAGATGCACTGATTGCCAAACCTCTAACTGGAAGCAAGGAAATGAAACCACTGCCATTTATCATTTGTCAAAAATCCAGACTCCACTCATCCTGAACATCACAGCCAGACACACAAAGACAACCACCAGTCTGTGGATAAGAGGAATTGAAACAAAACTGAGGGGCCTGCACCCCCGTAGAAAGGAAGAAGATGGGAATGTTGAGTTTGTCAATACCCCTCTGTTTTGTTTTGTTTTACCTGCATAGGAAGGTAGACTCTATAGGCATAGATCTTTACAGAAAATAGAAGGATTTGGCTGAGGGTTTCCATTCCTAATGTGCACAGACAGAATAAAGGGATACCTGCTTCTAGGCTTCTGTGATGATGAGCTAAGAAATGTGCAAAGCTGTCCAACTGGAGGCCCTGAATACATGACCATCAACAATGCCTGTAGTCTTTTAGAATTCAATTCTGGATGTGCTTATCATCTTACTATCTTCTGCATGCATTCCATCCCTTGTAGCTATGTTTGCCCAATGGAACTAGAACTCAGGAACTGTCATGCTGTCTCAGACAGCAACCTGACCGTTATAATAGAGGGAGGAAGGCAAAGAAAGCATAGGCCTTGAAGCAGATAAGGTGGGCTTCAATACTGCCTCTGGGCTATTAAACAACTCTGTGATTATTTAATGGGTCCTTATCTGCATGTGGGGTCATAAATACATAAAGCCCCTAATTTCTGGATAGTAACATATGAAATACCTAGAGTACAAAGTTCTTGGGTACAAATAGACACCAGCATGCTTGTCTAGACACTAAGACATAACACCAAGCAACTAATTCTTGTGTGATTGGAGGATACAGATTTAAGAAATCAACATCCCATGTTGTATCTCATTGTTCCAGACCTCCTCACAAATTGAGGAGGGTAAGGACTTAGTAATTTCAAATGGTAGTATTTATATTATGAATTGTCTACTTTCTTCATTGTGATATCTTTAGGGTAAGGTTCAGGGTTTTTACTTTCATTTTATTTTTCTGGTCAATCCAGGAAAGGCATTTAGGTTGGTAAGGAAGAACTCACTGAGGTTGTTTATTAATCTAGTTTATTCAGGGCTCTAAGCTGGGAGGTGGCCATTTTCCCTTATTCCTCAATAAGCAAAGAGGATAAGGTACCAAAACAGATGGTAAGAAAGCTCTGAGTTCATGGAGGACTTTTGTTCAAAGATTGTGGATATTGGAATTATTCAACAAGTGATAAAAAACAACAAAAAGAATAAAATCTCCTCATTTTATGAAACATGGATGTAACTGGAGATCATTGAGTTAGATTAGATAATGCTGGCACAGAAAGACAAGTATTTCACAATTCCCCTCACACATAGAATATTTTTTTTAAAAAAATAGAGTAGTGGTTACTGAGGCCAGAGAGAATAAAAGCAGAATGCACAAGGCAGCAAGATAAATAATATATTAAAATTTATCTGGTGCTAGAGAGATGGTTCAGCAGTTAAGAGCTCTGGCTGCTTTTCTGTAGGACCTAGGTTCAATTTCCAGGAACTACACCATTTTCAACTCCAGTTATAGATGATCTAAAACCTTCTTTGGGCCTCCAAGGACACTGCATGCCTGTGATGCACAGACATACATGCAGGCAAAACACCTGTACATATCCATACACATAGAATATAAAAATTTAAAAAAAAAATTCATCTGGATAGTCCAAAGAGTGGGCTTGTCAGCATTCATTTTAGAAAAACACAAAAACAGGGAACACACTTATGGCAAAAACACTCCAAGAGTCAATGAACTGTTACACCCTAGCATTTGCCAGCCAGTTATGAAGATGTCATGACTCTTCCCTATTCTCACCAACACTGTATCACCTCACCAGAGGGCCAAGTTTCCAACAGAGTCCATCAAAATGGACCATGCAAGACAAGCTATGATGTTTACATTTGCATGGTCTGCCTGTTTCATTCTCTTCATGGAGAATGAAAGAGATGAGGGGAACCCACCTCCTGTGCACTAGAACACCCAGCAGCTTCATTGAAACATTGTTAAAAAAAAATCACTGTTAATGCTAATGGTAGATTATTTGATGTGCACCTGTTCATAAGCAGGTGTTAGGTGGTGGGCAATTTGACTCACTGATAGGCAGCTATTGAACTCTCCCTTGCTGTCTTGAATAAAGACTATCAAACAGACAGCAAAGACTACCCTTATGACAGTGCTGGCTATTGTGAACACTGCATGGATGCTCTGAGAAAACTTCAAAGTAATCATTGCTCACACTTTCAGCTCTTGAAGGTAGAGCCTCCTCTAGGCCTCTTTTAAATAGTTTGAACCAGACTGTTTTGCTATCATAAGCCTTAGAGAACTTTAAATAAAATCATTTCCATCTAGGCCCAAATTTCCCTGTTGACCTAGCAGAAAGGCTTCTGTAGCTGATGCTAAAGAGATAATTATGTAATGGGTTCAAAATCAAACCCTCATTTACATGCACACTATGCTATATAATTAGTGCAAACACCACTTCTTTGGCCATAGAAGCAGATTTTTAGCTCACTCTGTAGGTCTGTAGGAAAACTTGATTTTGTACTACCTCACCTGCCCCAATAAGCATTAGCCCCAATAAACATTTTTCTAAGTGATATTTTCTTGCTCACATTAGTAGTGCAAGCTGGGCTGGTAATACAAAGAATCTGAGCCTACAATGTGCCACCAGTGGTAGAAGCATAGAGAAAGCAAGTCTGTTGGAGTCCAAGCAATGAAAATGGCAAGGTGGCTTGCTGCTTGACATGTGAAAAACAGGACAGAAGCAGTCAATGAGCCAAGATGCAAAAATCAGCAAAGTGGCAAACTGCTAGGTAGCTGAACAATTTGAGAAATGGGTCAGGACAAAAGCAGGTGGGACAGTGGAAGTGACAGACAAAGCTAAGGCTCGAGAAAGATAGAAGGCTGGAGATCCTATTTGCTGGAACAGTTTCAAATAGCTTTCATGCATTTGGTACCAAGGCTTGCAGTCACCCAAGTCTGGGAAATGAAACAGAAGCCACTGTTAAGGCCTGGAGAACCCAATACCTACATGTGCTTGACATCCTCGAAGCTAGCTGCTTCCATAGACTAAAGAATCTCAGCTTCCTAGATCTACACTAGAGTAACCAGTGTAGAGCTGAGAGTCCCACTGCTCAAGGTCTGCATAAGAGCTGTAACCAGGGGACTCTGTCTGTTGCTCTCCCACCTGCCTGCCACTACCACTTGCTGCATTGGAACAGAGGGCTATAGTAGCTGCCAAAAAAATTAAAAATCTGCTTCTTGTCTACCCAGACCTGCCACCAAGTGACAGCAGAGGGCCTGAGAGCACTCACTAGTATGTGTCATGTTTATGAATCACTTAACAAATTCAAAAGACCTTCTGGCTATGCATTAAGTAATGAAAAACCTGAACAAGTGCTAACATATAGAGTGGGCTTCTAGGACTTGTTTTTTCTGACTCGGCTTTCTCTTGCATGCAATGACATCTTGGTAGTACATGTGAAATAGAAGAGAAGCATACAGAATCAATCACTCCCATCTGAACAAGAATTTTCCAGAAGGGTCATCAAGGTTTCCCTTTGTGTGAAGGTTTATGAGCAGGTAAGATCTCTTAAAATGTACAAACAAAAAACAAAAAACACAGCTTTTGTTGAGAAGCAGAGATAAGTTAATTACTTGCCAGATAAATTGATTTGTTTCCTATGATCTATTTATAAACTAATTATTATTTTTAGCCAAATTGAATTATTTGATAATCCTAGAAATAAATTTAATGACAGGCCACTTACCCAGACTCTGATTTTAAAAGAAATCAAAGAAAATCTGGATTTCATAGTGTCAGTGTGCATGGCTTTAAAAACATTACAGCAATCCATTTTGACTTGAAAAACAAAACAAAACAAAACAAAACAAAAAACACCATGTAGCTTGTGCTGCCTGAAAGATTACCTCCTGGGTCCTCTTTTTTTATATATACATGTATATTTATTATTTTTTCTTATTTTACATATCAATCCCAGTGCCCTCTCCCTCCCATCCCTGGAGGGTGATGCCTTCCAGGAGGGATCATCAAAATCTGTCAAGTCATTTGGAATAGGGACTAGGCCCTCCCTCCTGCTAAGGGAGTATCCCTCCATGGGGAATGTGCTTCCCAAGTCCTTTTGTGCACCGGGGATACATCCTGGTTCCACTATCAGAGGTCCCTTAGACTGCCTAGGCCTTCTAACTGAGACACACATTCAGGGCGTCTGAGTTGGTATAATGCTGGTTTCCCAGCTATCAGTCAGGAGTCCATGAGCTCAGGTCAGCTGTCTCTGTGGGTTTCTATAACCTGGTCTTGACCCCCTTTTATCACTCCTCCCTCTCTGCAACTGGATTTCAGAAGCTTGGCTCAGTGTTCAGCTATGGGTGTCTGCTTCTGTTTTCATTAGCTACTAGATGAGGGCTCAATGATGGCATATAAGTTAGTTATCAATCTCATTATCAGGGAAGGGCATATTAGGTAACCTTTCCACTGTTGCTCAGATTGTTAGTTGGGGTCATCCTTGTAGGTCTCTGAGCATTTCTCTAGAGTCAGTTTTCTCTTCAAACCTATAATGGCTCCTTCTATTATGGTATCTCTTTTTTTCCACTCTCATCTATTCATCCCCTGGTCCCCTGACTCAATCTTCCTAGTCCCACATGTTCTCCTCTCCTCCTCTTCTCTTTCTCCTAACTCCCTCTCCACTCAATGCCCCCATCCACTCCCAATATGTTCAGGAGATTTTCTTCCTTTCCCTTCTGTGAAGGACCTTGTATGAATTTCTTAGGTTCCTCCTTGTATCCTAGTTTCTCTAGCAGAGTGAATTATAGGTTGGTGATTCTTTGTTCTATGTCTAAAATCCATATATGAGTGAGTACATGCTATGTTTCTCTTTTTGTGACTGGGTTACCTCACTCAGGATGATGTCTTCAAGTTCTATCCATTTGCCTGCAATTTTCAAGATTCCATTGTCGTCCTCGTTCCCCCCCTCCCCCCCGTATTCCATTGTGTAAATGTGCCTTTGACTGTAAGAAGACCACCTGGCTTCTTGATTAACTCCACCTGCTTCTTCCCTCTGCTTCCTACAAACTGCAAGCTGTCATTGCATGCCATTGTGAAACACAGAGTTAGAGGAAGAATCCTGTAATCCTCCTTTGCCTTGTTTACAGTGGTCCAGATCCTTTGTCCTCATCCAGAGCTTCACTGATCTTAATGAGACCCTTGCCTGTCCTGGCTTCTTCAACTTTCCAGCATCCACTGCCTGTCACCACTACCTGCCTTGGGGCTAACAAGGTTACTCTCACATGTCTACTGAAGTTAGACATAATCAGATGTCTGGGGCATCCTCTCTCTGGGTCTTCATTCCCATGCTCTCTACATTGACTTTCTGATGCCCTCTATCTTAACAGGTATCTGAAAAACTTCCACTAGCATCCTGGATATAAGGACCAGTCTTCAACAAAGCCAGCATATATCCAGGCTTATTTTTCCCTGGGTCTCTGTGTTCTAAGAGGAATCTCACTTCCCTGGGAGGACACCACTCTCTGCTGCAGCTCTCTCAAGTGTCTGCTCTTATATCTGCAGCCTACTTCTATCATAGAGTTCAGATAAAGGAAAGGCTCTCCTTGCCCATTGTGGAACTCCTCTACTGTTCTCACCTGCTTTGATACAAACTCTCAGGCTTTAATCATACCAAACTTCTTTGTTTGTTCATTCCTTTGTTTTGTGAGACAGGGTTTCTCTGTAGCTTTGGAACCTGTAATGGACTAGATCTGTAGACCAAACTGGCCTTGAAGTCACAGAGATTAGCCTACCTCTGCCTCCTGAGTGCTGGGATGAAAGCCCGCCAATGTCAGGCAATCATGCCAAACTTAGTTTCTGTCATTTGCTGACCTCTCACAGACTCCTTCATTTCTCTTTGTATTGTACCCCACTTTTTCTTTGTTCGGTCATAATAATTTTATTGAAATATTTCAGTGATTGGTAGATGTTGCTCTATATCCTGCTTTCTACATCCCTAACTTCTTCTCCTCCAGTGATCATTTCCCGTACTCCAACTCACTAGTGATGCTACAACATCCTTTGGCCAATAACTTAAATTTTTATCTAATCTCAATTGCAAGCATTCTTCTTTTGGATTGCCATCACCTTATTTTTCTAGATCAATTATCCACATTCTAACAAGCTTGAACCTCACTCCTTTTCACTAACCCAACACTGCTTGGATGACCAAGAACTTGTCTGCCTTGTTTTAATTATAGTATCTATAAAGTAATAGCTTTGTGTTATCCTGGTCAAAGAATTTGAACATCTTATGTGCTTATTGGCTATTGTTTTGTATCTTCTATTGTAGACAAATATATCCAAGGCCTTCCCCTAATTTTTTCTTTATAGCAAATACTTATATAATATATATATATATGAAACTATATATATGTAATGTGTATATATAAATATATATATGTAACTCAAAACTGTAGCACCCCAATAACACAGTAAACTATGTGTTTTCAATTTCATATATATGTATGTATACTGTCTTTAATCTTAATTTTAAAGCTGTGGTAAAGTATGGGTAACATAATTTCTGCTTTTTTCAGCTGTACTGGAGATTTATGTTACTTTCATTGTCATTTAGTTACAACTCAATAACCTTTCTGATATACAATTTTGATCAAAGAGATGTGGCTACGGGTGTATGTCTTGCGTGAATGAATAAGAAAACAAGAACTAAAAGCCCCACACCCCAGACTGACTGATTCTCTCCCAGATCAGCGTCTGTACTTATTGAATGAGGGTGAAAGCTAGCTCCTTTCATCGGGATGGAACTGGCAGAGAGGAATTGCTAGCCTATTTCCTGGGCTCAGTTGGCTAAACTCCTACCCTCATGGCTGGCCCTGGGCTGAGAAAGAGAAGGGCAGCTATAGATCACTGCTTGTGTGAAGTAAGCAACACTTTCTTCCTCAAAGAAATGTCTTCTTTATTCACCTTCACCTCAAACAAGATTCCCAGACCAGCTGGCTTTGTGCCCAGACCCTTTCTCATGGAGCAGGAGCCAGAGTGCTCTCCCTCTTCTCTCTCTCTCTCTCTCTCTCTCTCTCTCTCTCTCTCTCTCTCTCTCTCTTTCTCGCTCTTCTGGTGTGTGGTCTCTGTCTCAGTTCTGTCTGGCAGACAGTATGGAAGACCCAGGTCAGTGGGGTCATCAGAACGCTAAGGAGAAATCTGATTGATGAGCAAGTGTCAGAAGGAATGAATGCGAGTCTTAATTAATGACTTCTGCCCTGTTTCAAAGGAAGGTTCGTTCCCTTACACCCAGTCCTCTTTTCTTTTGGGGGGGTGGAGAGAAAAAGAAAAAATGGGATGGGGTGAGGAACTGAGGGGCAAAGTAGGAAAAAACACTCCTATAACACAAAGTTTTCTAAATGACAGAAAGGAGACTTCAAAGACAGACATTCTGGATTTTTTTTTTTTTGTTTTGTTTTGTTTTGTTTTTATGTGTGAGACTGTTCAGTGACTCTCTCCTCTCTTTGTTTCCATGGACAGCTAGGCTCCTTTCCAAAGTTAAAAAATAAAAGACCACATTGTTCAGAGGGGAGCTAGCCTTTACAAGAAGTTTCCTCCTCAGCCCTAGGGCATATTAACTGCTGAGGCCCTGGGTTCTCTGGGAGCATTTCTTACCAAGCTAGTCTCTCAGTCCTGCTTCCCATCCCTCTCTCTGAATTCCTTCTGAAAAGCATTCAGAAGAAACTGGAATCTGATGCACAGACCCATACAGAATGCCCTGAGCAAATCAATGTGAAGATGCGGTCAGCCATGTGTACAGCAGAGTGGAGGTGATGTGCCGGCAGCAAGGAGTAGTTTCAGACAAAGAGGTTCACATTCAGCAACTTGTACCAGTGGCTCATCACTGAATGAATGTCTTCCATGTTACTGGCACTGGTGTATATGAGTGAATGTGTGTATGTGTCACACATACACATGTTCAAGGAGGCCCTAGAAGGAAGGTGGAGCACCTAGAACTGGAGTTATTTGTGGTTATGAACTACCTGACTTGGATTGGGTACTGAACATGGATCCTCTGGAAGAGCAGCAAGTACCCTCAACCAGTGAGCCATCTCTCCAGCCTTTTTCTATGCTATTTGAATCTTCGCTGAAGGCCATAATACCTGTTTCTAGGACTTGCCAAGAAGTTGGTAAAATGGGTTAACATAGGAACATCCTTGTGTAGCGTCTATCACGTAAAAGGGAACCAGCAAAACAAGGATATACATCAAGTGGCCACTGTGAGTGCACAGAATTAGTAGAGAGAGTCAGTGACAGATGAGAAAATGACAAAAGAAAAATGAACTTGGCACTAGATTGAACTAAGGGGAGAAGCAGAAGCAGAGGGAGGAGAAGGAGAGGAGAAAGAGGAGAAGAAGGGGGAGGGAGGAAGAAGAGAAGAGAGGAGGAGGGTGAAGAGGAAGGAGGAGGAGGAGGAAGGAGGGAGAATGAGGAGAAGGAGGAGGAAAGAGAAGGAGGAGGAAAAGGCCCAGGATGAGTTTGGTGGTAGGAAGCTGGTGGGTTATATTCCAAGTTAATCTCACAGAAAATAAGTGTTCTCCACTCAGGACAAAAGTAAACATCAGGTGGACAAGATCTATAAATAAATATTATTGGATGATTTAGAGACCCATAACAATTGAAGAACTGGAGGGAAAACGTGGCTGCCTTTGACCTGGTGGCCTCAAGATGGAAACGATACCATTTCTGTAATTCTGTGAACTTTATGAATTGCTGTTGACTCTCTCAGAAGTCAACTCTCAAGAGTCAATTTTCTCCTTCTTCCTTCCTAAAGCAGAGAGTCTCTCTTGTTATTTCTGCTCTGGTATTCAGATTATCCAGCCTGGAAGCTCCTAGATGATTCTTCTGTCTCTACCTCCCATCTCTCTATGCACTAGGATTCACTAGGATTATGGATAAACACCACCACACCCAGCTTTCATAGGTTCCAGGAATCAAACCCAGATCATCTAGCATGGCAAAAAGTAGTAGTTTTACCCAATGAGATATCTCTCTGGTCCCCTTTTTGAGTATTTTTATGTGAGAATATATATTATACTTACAAAATTATATCAGTTTAGGTAAAGCTATTTAAGTTTTGTCACTTTCTTAGTATTTTGTAAGCAGGAAATAACATACTTTAATGGATATTCTGGTATAGTTGATAGGTTCTGGGATAAAGCTTGAGAAACATAATTACACTAGAAAAGGATATATACACTTTATTGCTCTCTGGTTAACAATGCCAACAGCATAATGTCTAGTTTTCTTTGCTCTCAGCATTTCTGTGTGTTACCAAACACTCCCTTCTTCTCCTCTCTGATAAGTAAAAATGATTTTGTATTACAAGGAAAACTTATCATTTTATATGAGTGATAGAAGCATACATGCTTTGAATTTTACATTCTGTGTGTGTGTGTGTGTGTGTGTGTGTGTGTGTGTGTGTGTGTCCATGCTTGTGTCTGTGTTTGGATCATGACTGGTATATGGAGGTCAGTGGACAGACAGCTTGCTAGAATCAGTTCTCCACTTCCACTGCATGGATTATGGATATCAAAGTCAGAGCATCATGCTTGGGAATAAGTGCCTTCAACCACTGAGCCATCTTCATCCTGAAATGCAGGCTTTTACAAGTGTGCTATATTCTGGGCATTGTACCAAGTATGTTACATAAATTAATTATTTTTGTTCCCATTTTGAACACAGTGTAGCTCTAGAAACCAAAGGTTGTCTAACCATTATGCAATGTGACTTTTTTTTGATAACTCAATATTTATTCAATAAACCTAAGACACTCAAAATGATGTGTTCTAAAAAGGTACATACTAAAGTCACACAAATGTATGTGCAAAACTTAGTTGTTCATGAAGGGTAAAAAGGAAATATAAAATAAATGCTTAAGGAAGGAGAAGAGTTTTTCTGGCATAAGTGGAAGATATGTCTCTCTTCCTCAAGTGTCCCAGCTTTCGAAGTTAGCAGGTACATTGAAAAATAAATCATTATCGGAGTCTGATTCTTCTGTATTTTTGTCATCATTAACATTATGCTTGACGTCATGCTCAGCAGCCGTTGAGCTGGCCGTTATTCAAGGAACAGCCCCTGTGGCCCCTTTCGCTTCTGCATCAGTTGCTGCCTTAACCGATCCTTGGTAGAACTCGCCAGGCCCACCACAGGGGACTCATTCTTAACTTGAGATGCCTGGACACCTTCTCCATCATCAGGAATACAAATATCAGCATCGTTGACATCATGCTGTACATCATGCTCTGGGCGTTGTACTGGGAATGTACCCTGCAACCCCTTTTGCTGCTATTGTCAGTTGCCACCTCAACTGATCCGTTGTAGTTCGTATTTATGTCTAAATATGGCTCATTCTCACTTTCCAGTCCATGGACACCTTCTTCTCCATCAGCAGGAATACAAATATTAGGATGGCGAATAGTTCTTAAGCCTGCATTTATTTCAGTCCTCATCTGTAAAAGGCTTATTCAGTGTGCCGTGCTGCTATCTCATAGTTAAAGTCTAATGCGGCCCACCCTAATTGGTCGCCAATGAAGATCAACCCCTTTTCTCAGTAAAAGAACAACGAGGTCTTCATTGTCATATTTAACAGCATACATAAGAGTTGTTCTTTGGTACTCATCACAAGAATGAATATTTGCTCTCTTGTTTATCAATAATGCTGCTGCAAAATGCTTCTTGTTTATGAGGGTAAGAATTAAAGGAGTGAACCCATCTTTTGAGGTCTCATCTACATTGATTCCAGATTCGAAGAGACTGGCTGTCATTTCAGGGAAATCACTTTCTACAGAATGATGAAGGACTGTTTCCCCGTTGCGATCTTTCAAATTGGGGTTGGCATGATATTGAAGAAGACGATGTTTTTTTTTTTTCCCCTTTCTGCACTGCCTTTATTAATGGTGTCATCTCCTTGTTATCAGTTGCATTTATGTCACATCCTGATAACACACACACACACACACACACACACACACACACACACACCACACACCACACACACACACACAAGAACCAGACTGATTTATCCATTGAATGATGCAAAGTGGAGAGCCGTTTCTGTTGAATGATGCAAAGCGGAGAGCCGTTTCCTTTAAATGATGCAATGCGGAGAGCCGTTTCGTTGAATGATGCAAAGTGGAGAGCTGTTGGGCGTTTCTTATCAGTAGGGTCCTTATCAAATTTCTTCTTACTGAGGAGTAGCAAAATGGCACTCATATTCTGTTGACACACAGCTGTATGGAATTTACAGTGGGGCACATAGTGCTCCCTGTGCTTCCTCGTCAGTTGGGTGCCTGCCCCTGGGAAGACATATATCCTACATCAACATAGTGCTGAACAGGAAACAGTTACTCCTTCATTGTCGAATAGATGAGTAAACTATGGAGAGTCACTGCGTGGAGATATTTACCTGGTTCCTGATGAGCTACAGATTGCAGCCCCTGTTCTTGCAACTGAGGTCCCAATGTGACTTTTTAGCATTGTATTCTCTCTTCATTGTTGCATTTTCCCCCATATATTTGAGGCACTAGAGGAAGGAACATATAAATTAATATTTGATGCAGTAGAAAGACCAATAAAAATATAATGGGGTTACTAAAAATGAGAAAGATGCTTCTTTTGTTATTTTTCTTGCTCTGACCAAAAACAAACAAACAAACAAACAAACAAACAAACAACCCAGATAAGAACAATTTAAAGGAGGAAGCATTCATCTTAGCTTGTACTTTCAATGACTTCAGTCCATAGGCCTCAGCTCCATTGCATCTAGGCCAGTGGTGAAAGTAAGCTATTCACTACATCGTGGACAAGAAACAAAGAGAACAGAGAGATCTGGAACAAGACACAGCACCCATGTATATGCCCACAGTTACCTACTTCTATCTCCTAAAGCTTTTGGTATCTCCCATAATGGTTCCATCAGCTGGGAGCCAAGTTTTAAGACCATAAGCATATAGGGAACATTTCTTATTCAAAGCATAACCTTCTGCTCCTGACCCCCAGAGGCTCATGGCCATCTCACAATACAAAACACATTTAGTACATCTCCAAAAGCTTCCAAAGCACTAACTATTCTAACTTTGTTCAAGTTTAAGGTCTACTGAGACTCAAAGCTGTCTCTTAGCTGTGAGTCTCCATAAAATAAAAGGCAAAGTTATAGTGATAAAAAGGCATAAATTAAGTATCCCACTACCAAACAGTGGAATGGGAAATGACCAGGAAAGAATCTGGTAAGTTCTAATAAAAGTAAGAGCCCAGCAGGAAAAATACCAAATCTAATAGTTCACGTCTGATATCTAAGGCATATGATAGCAAGATGTGAGTACCAATGGACTTGGACAAACATGCCACTGTGGTTCTGGGCTGGCTCCACTCATTGCCTGTAGCTTCCTTTTGCAGAAGCATCCTGGAACTTTCACAACTTCTCTGCCTTTACCATAACTGCCCATAACAGCTTCCACATTGCCTTGTCAAGAACAACCTGCAAGGGACTCTTAATTGGCCATGTGTTGCCTAACCTTCCTGACACTCATTTGGAACCTGGGTGGAAGACTGAAAGACCTCCTAACTTTTGCATTCTGCATGCCCTTAGTACCAGTATCACATGCATGAAGTCAAGATCTCCCACAGAACCAACCTGTAACATGTCTGTGTAGTCTACAAGGGCTTGGAGAGCTGAACAAGGTTAAAATAATCCTGGGAAACATTTTTTTCAGATACTTTTTTTCTCATGGTAAAAATCTTTAAATGTGTTTACTCTTTTATATATTTGAGCCTACAGTGGTAGAGTCTGATCAATTCTTTAGATGCCCTGATAGTATCTTTTCTATCATTCCATGAAAAAACAGCTTGTTTTTAATGGTACTAATCTCTTTAAAATTTATGTCACTAGGCATGGTGGCACATACCTTTAATTCCTAGCACTAGGGAGGTCTTTGTGAGTCTGAGGCCAGCCTGATCTACATAGTGAGTTCCAGAACAGCCAGAGTTACACAAAGAGATTTTGTCTAAGAATAAATACATAAAGATAAAAAGGTTGCCTGTAGAGGAGTTGCAATGTGATCTCAGGAGGAGAGGACATGAATCTGGCGTTCTCGGTAAGATAAGACCATGTAGAAATACATATATTAGTGATTATGGGTTAATATTTAAGACAGAGCTAGCCAATAAGGAGCTCTAGCCATTGACCAACAGCAATATAATTAATACAGCATCTTTTCATGCTATTTGGTTTGGGACTGACATTGCTCTGGGACCATGGTTGGTGGGAAAGTGCTAGTAACAAAATGGTGCCTGCAATGTGGGTACTAAGAACTTCCACTTAAAACTTGACAAAAGCTTAAAAAGGGATTTTAAAAACAAAAGAACAGACAAGCAATGCTCTTGGTAGCAGCGGTTTTCTCAGATGGGCTCTGTTTTGCTAGAGACAAGCAGAGACTGTGGGGCTCCTTTAAAGGAGTCTACCTGACTCAGCATAAGCAAAAAAAAAAAAAAAAAAAAAAAAAACACCTGTAGTGAGATAGGCTCCACCCCAATGGGCGTGGTCAGTGTTACAGAAAGACTATCTCACTACAAACACCAGGGCACTTTCAAGAGGCCCTGCTAACAACTGAATGGTGTATACCAGCAGCTGACAAAGGCAGTAACCACATTTCCAAGCTGCTAGCATGCTGCTTGATGGTAGCATAGACCAAGACAGTGAGCACAGCTCTCACTTCTGGTCAGTAAACATACTCCGACCATCTTGGAAAATCAGAGACTAAAACAGCTGCATCATTAATTTTAGCAATGTTGTTTAGCAGATAAAATATTTGTGGCTAGAAGGAAGGTAGAGATATACAGTAAAGACATATTCAGATGAAGTAAAACCTAAAAGGTTTTTACAGTGAGTTTAAAAATATATGTAGGCTTGTGAGAGAAATGAAACAGGATAAAGTAATAATAATAATAATAATAATAATAATAAATAGAGTAACTGGGTATGGTGGCACATGCCTTTAATCCCAGCACTCAGGAGGCAGAGGCAAGCAGATCTCTGTGATTTCAAGGAGAACCTGGTTTCCAGGACAGACAAACATTCACAGAGAAACCCTGTCTCAGAAAGTGAAAAAAAAAAAAAAAAAAGAAAGAAATATAGAGTAATAAAAAAAGCCACGTAAAAATGAAAAATACACAGAGAGTCTGGACACTCTATGCGATTGTGTTGTTTTTCAATTGTTTGACTGCTGAGGAAATAGCAACAAGTTCTAAAAGAAATGCTGCTGGATTAATCCAATTTATATACTTTAAAAATGCTTTGACTTCAAAATTTAAGCCCAAGGACAGGTTACTGGGGAAAAGGACTTCTATCTTTGTTTCCACAGAAAACAAAAAGCTGTGGATTCCTTCCAGACTAACATGGTTTGATCAAGCAAGACCCCCTGAAGCAGTGCCCCAGGTGATCCAACATTCAAAACAGCTGGGATAAGGCAGCCTTGCAGACCACTACAGCCAGGATTTCTTGGGCTTCTTAGGATCCCTATAGTATAAACAGCATCCCCAATTAGCAGGAAGCAGTTTGGAGAAAACAACTCCCATATTATAGATAAAATATTATCTATAAATGTTTGTTTTCATCTATGGGGTTGATTATGAATGGCTAATGATCACACCCAATCTCTTTTTAAAGGTAAAAAGGGAACTATGATATAGAAATGAATACTTTGTTTTGGAATGGATTTTCATTTATTGATACAAATTTAAGGTCAACTTTGTGATATGCATATTTCTCCTTTTGTTTAGATATTGTGTTTGTATAGCTCATTTAAAAATGTAATGTGTAATTAAGCACAGATTGTAGCTAGCTACTTAAGTAAGCACAGATTGTAGCTAGCTACTTATGATAGTCAAAACTTATAGTTAGGTTGGTTAGGTTTTCCAGATATACAGAGATATATTTCAATTGGATAAGAATTCTTCAAACCTTTCAAAGACCTACAGAATATGGGATTTAAAATCGTATAGGGTTTTTCTTAACAGTGAGGCACAACTGCTCTTGGGAACACCACCTGTATCACAAAGGAAGACGGACATCGAAGAAACTCATTATGGAGTTTGCTTCCAATATGGTAATGCTAGCCATTTGGGCAAGAAACTTCTCTTGTCTGGACTGTTTGACTTTATGCTGTATAAACTGGGCATGCAGGACCCACAGAAAAGTGACTGCTGATACAAGATGGACAGTGCTACAGGGTTCCTGCTTCATGGAAGAGTTTGCCAGACATTCTACAGAACACAGAGGGAAATGACTAACTGCCAACACAGGTGGAACACTTTGAAATTTCCTGCTTTGTTGAGAAGTCTACCGGATACACTGTGGCCTATGGAAGGGCTAATTTACAAAAGAACTTTGGATGACTGTCTAGGTAGCAAGATGTGTCATTTATAGGGTTAAATTTTATATCCTTCTGTGGTCTTTGATGGAGTTGAAGATAGTTATGTTTATAGTTTCCCTTAGTTAAAATTAAAGATAAGTATCATATAAGACTTTAGACTCACAAAGATAGGATAGATGATGGAATATTTTCTTTAAATCTTGCTAAATGTTAATGGACTAAATAGTGTTAACTATAGTTCTTATTTGATAACTGTTTTGTTATATATTTTACTATGTTAAAGTTAAAACCCTTCTTTTTATTTTAGACAGAAAAGAGGAGATGATGGGAGATGTCATTCTGTAAATATATTTCTCTTATTGGTTAATGAATAAAGCACTGTTGGCCAATAGGAAAGCAAGGTAGGTAGGACTAGGAGACAAGGAAGATTCTTGGAGAGATAGGAGTAGTCACAATGTGATCCCAGGAGGAGAGGACTTGAGTCTGGCGTTCTCAGTAAGATAAGACCATTTAGAAATACATGTATTAGTAATTATGGGTTAATATTTAAGACAGTGGTAGCCAATAAGAAGCTCTAGCCATTGGCCATCAGCAATATAATTTAAAAAGAAAAAGTTGTCTGTGGAGATGGAAAGACAGCTCAGCAATTAAGAGCACTAGATGTTCTTCCAGAGGAGCTGGATTCAACTCCTGGCACTCACATTATATCTCACAAGGAAGATTTCTTTTGGTTTGTGGTTTAAAGGGATTCAGTTCATGATCAGTTGGCCCCTTTCTCTTTGGTACAACATTATTATCTTAGGATGAAATAGTGGAGTTAATTCTTCATCTTTACTTCATGGAAGCTAGAGAACACTGAGAGGAAACACAAAGATGCTCAGAATAAGAAGCAACTTCCTCTGACACACCTTGATGGCCTAGTACCTCCACCTTTGTTCTTTCCACCTTTTGAAATTTCCAGAACCTGTAAAACTAGTACCACCAGCTGGTGACCAAGAACTCGATGCAGGAGCCTATGAAGGACATTTCATATTCAAACTTCCTCTTCATGCTCTGTCAAAAAGTGATAACAGAAACTGAATATATTAGATTAGAAGAGATAACTTGTTCTACCTCTTCTCCCTAGTGAGTTCCGAGAATCTGACTAATCCACACATACTTTGAAACTCCTTGGTGAATGCTTATCTAACCATCAATTTAGTGTAACTATTGGATAAAGAGATCATTAAGCGGCAAAACCTGAAGTATACTAAAATGGTCCTAATTCTTTCTAAAAATAATTTTTAAAAAATGCTATACACACATATGAAGTTTGTGTTCATTGTCCTCTTGAATAAATTTGACAGCCAGTGACTTGGAAGGGGAGATTTATAAAAAGAATAGATGCTTTTAATTTTTATGAAGTCTGATTTATTGTTTTCTGTTATTAGTATTGCCTTTTGCTTCCTAACCTTTTGGCAATCTTTAGGTCAGATTGTTCTTTGTTTTCTTCCAGAAGCTTAATTTTAGTAGTTTATGTCATTGTGCTGTTCACAGAGCCAGAAAATAGAGTCATCATGGGTTAACTGTCATCTGATGAATGAATAATGGAAATGTGGTACCAAATACACAAGGTAATTTTATTAACCTGTAAAAAAAAAAATACATTTGTAGATAAGTGAATAGAACTGGAAAAAAAAAAAAAAAAAAAAAAAAAAAAGAATTATACTCAGTAGGATAACCCAGCCTAAAAAGACAAATGTTACATGATTTCTCTCATATGGTTATTCTAACTGTGAATTTTTAGTGTTTTTAACTTAGAATGCAAAAAGACCAAGACAGTAAAGGGTCACTTAGAGGGAATGGACAAAGAAGGGCCTTAAGGCAGAGAGAATAGTAGAACACAAATGATGTGAAAGGGAAAAGGTGAATAATGTAGACAGAATTATGTAAGTGAAAAGGAAGAAAGGATATAGGGAAGAAGGGAGAATGGAAAGAGAGACAGACATCACTAGAGATACATGAAAATGGCATATGGAAACCTGTCTTACAAGCCTATTTTAAAAAATTAAGTACCAAAACAGTGGTACCCTAAACGGGAATAATGCATCTACCAGAATCCATACACTGCTAAACAAAGATATCAGTGCCAGGTATGGGATACTTCCCTATTATAGGCTCTCAGCTTGGAAGGGCATAGAGACTTCAAAAACAATATATGCTATTGCCGTTGCTTTGTTACCTACCAGAATTTTACAATTAGACCCTTGTCTTAATTGGAGCCTCTATTGCTGTGGGGAAAAAAACCCACCATGACCAAAAGTAAACTGGGGAAGAAAGAATTTATTTCAGCACACAGTCCCACATCCTCAAAGGAAGTCAGAGGAGGACCCTGGATGCAGGAACAGAAACAGAAGCCGTGGAGTATTGGTTGCTGGTTTGCTTCTCACGGCTTGCTTAGCCTGCTTTATTATTATTAAATATTTTTATTTAATTTAGAAACAATCTTATTTTACATACCAATCCCAGCTCCCTCTCCCTCCCATCCTCTCTTGACCCCCACCAATCCTCCATCCCACCCCCCCATCCACTCCCCAGGAAGGGTGAGGCCCTCTATGGGGGGATCATCAAAGTCTGTCACATCATTTGGGGCAGGGCCTAGACCCTCTTTTGTGTATCTACCTGAGAGAGTAGCCCTCCATGGAAAATGAGCTCCCACAGACCATTTGTGCACTAGAGATAATTGCTGGGTTCACTGTCAGAGGTCTCATAGACTACTCAGGCATCCTAACTGACACCTACATTCAGGAGGCTTGGTTCAGTCCTATTTAGCCTGCTTTCTTTAACCACTTAAAACTGTCTTCCCAGAGATGGTACCTCAAAAAATGGAACAGGCAATTCCACATTAACCATTGAGTGATAAAATGTCCCCATGGGCTTCCCCAAAAGCCAATATGGTAGGGATATATTCTAAATCAAGGTTCCCTCTTCCCAAATAAGTCTAGCTTGGGTCAAGTTGAAAGAGACTAACCAGGACAACCATGATCCTGAAGAAGTCACACACTTTGGTCATGGGATATAGAAAAAGCAAGCTGAAACTGAGCCGGAAACTTCCTTCTACTGGCTGGCTTTCCTAGTGCCAAAGGATACTATGCAGACTTAAGGGAGAGGAAAGTCATCAGTAGTGTGTCTCAGCTGGGAAAGCTGCAATCTACAATAATGACTGGCCTGGCAAGATGCATCCATTGCTGTCATAGTGTCAAAAATAGTATAAGGATAGCAAACTTCTTTCTGATTGGATTCAAGGACTGCTCCCCAAGAGGGAACACACACCTGGTTCTATAAACCTGGTCAAAAGATTGTGGCTGCAGATGCCATAAGTGCTAATGGAAAATCACCACTATAGTTTTGTTAAATGGTCAGATGGTCAACCTACTTAAGTACTCATATTGATTTTCACAAAGTATTGCTACTCTTAGCCTTTGTCAATGAAGACTCTTATTGCAATGAGTAGTGGCAAACACAGAGACTCATTACTGGCCAATGTGATGAAAATAATGGGCAGTAGGTGCTCAATGCTAAATGGGTCATTTATGTCACCACTCCATAGATGAATGGAAAGAAAGATGACAGGTAAATATTTTTACAAAAACTCATATTCTGGACATGGCATGGCCATTGCCCCAGAACTCACTGCATTTGGGGATCCTGGCACAATATCTATACAAGCCTGGGCCTGTCAGCATTTCATGGAATGGAGAGGGCTTATAAGCCCCACCCTCCCTGAGGAACTATTGACAATGAATGGTGGCTAGGACAAAGACTGTCACTTTCTTCAATCCTTTACCCTCTGATAAGATGCCCATGCCCCCAATAAATGACTTTCCATCATGCTCATGCAAACAACCCTAATTAAATTCAGTGTGTCACACACACACACACACACACACACACACACACGTTGTTAAAGACATGAAAGGGAGGAGTTTTGTTTTAAAGGAGGGTTTTAGCAGGAAGACTGGGGAGAAGGGATAATGGGGAATGAAAATAAAATTTCATTATATACAGGTATGAAATTGTCAAAGAATAAAATTTTTCAAACATGAAATTAAAATTTTAAAAACTGAAGAGACACGGGTAAGAAACAGGGGTATGAAATAACAACCTCCATCCTCATCTCAATGACCTGTTGAAATGCTCTCAAGTTTCCTAAGGTCATGCTCTTAAATAATTTAAGCTCTGAAGGAGATGCCCCCACTATCCCTGGCCCCACTTGTGGGCAACAAAATTCATTTTCCATGCTGTGCCGAAGGAAAGTGTTTTTGACATTGTTCCATGGATGTTAATTTGACATATTCTGAGGAGGCCTCAAAATACCTTTCCAGTTAGCTCCAAATGAGAACAGAGGCTTGGACATGAACCGGTGGAACTCCAGGTCTTGGTTATCATTCATTTGCCCTGTCTATCAACCATCCATGAGACACTCTCCCTGTGGATCATGCTCTGCTTTTCTAGTGAGGCCTAGCCTGGAGGGCCCAGGCAAGGGCCTTTATATTGTCTCATCTGCCTGGAGACCTAGCCTGCTCCCACCAACACATGCTGCTTGCTACTGGTGTTAATAACAGGAGCAGCAGGAGGCTTCACACCAGAATGGGAGCTGCCTGGATAATTATCCAGTGGTCTAGGATCAGCCAGTAAATTATTCTGTGACTAGGAAATTCAGCAGGTTACCAGCTTCACTCAGGCCCACTCACTTTATTGCTCTCCCCTCCTGCTGCACTGATATTCATTTGTCTGGTTTACATTCAGGTCATTGCTCTTGTGACTTGTTTTTTAATGTTTGAGAGGTGAGCAGTAACCCCTTTGGGGAGTCTGCTAGTCAGACCAATGAGGTAGCTGTAGGAAAACAGGGAAGAGAAACATTTATTTGATGAGATCATTCAGTGACCCCAGGCATGCTGTCACTCGTTTTCTTTGGCACTTTTAACCACATTTCAATCTTTTTTTTTTTTTCCTCTCACAACTGTGACTGTCTACTGGCATGCCTGTTCATGTAACCTGGAAGAGTATGAAAGGGAAAGACCGAGAAAATTCTCAGTCTACTCCCAACTCACCCACTCCACTCCACCTATTCCAAAATGAAAGCAGGACATGCAAGTTAGTTTTCTCAAGTGCTGTGGTCTCTCTGAGGCATTTGCACAAGCTATTCCCTTTCTCTAACTCATTCCTCAACCTCCCCTTTTCCACACTCCTTTATATACTTCAGACCTTCCCTTGCATACATAGCACACTCCCCAAGGACCTGCTACCAACCCTCACAGAGCAGAGTCAGGTTCTCATCCCTCCTGGTCGGCTACAGAACTACAGAAGCCATTCCACACAATTGGGCTAATCCTATTCCGTTCCAGTTGCCTCTCCTCCTCCCTGTCCTGCCCTTCGCATTGTCAATCTGATAGAAACAAGAAGCAGCCACAGCCTTCCAGGCCTTCACTTAAAGGGGCCAACGGAAATGTAGGAACAGACAAGGAAAGACATCTCCCCATTCTACCTCCTAGGCAAGCCTAATGTCCAGTTTGGCTTCAGCACCATTGGAGAACCCTGCTATGTCTGACAGTTCTTGGAGCCTGAACAAAGGACTCCATTTCCATTTCCTGCAATTACTAGTTACATCTCTCCCCTCCCTTCCAGTTCACCACTTTCTATAAATGCATCTCAGTTACCAATCTATCATTCATTCTCATGAAAGGAGTCCATGGAAGGTTTCCGATTCTGCAATTTGAAGCATTCTCTAGGGTTCTGCACAGTACAAGTGACAACAGTTACCACTTTGCTGTAAACACCTCTCTGACAAATGGGCTATCAAGAAGATAGTTGATGAGGATATTTTCCCTGCTTTTCCCCATGAAGGTATAGCAAGGGAAGTCATGTTCTGGTCCCTGATAACTCATCATCTGTCCCATTTCATTACTGACCACAATCTGGTCTATATTCCTCCCTACACAATTGTTATTAAAGAGGTTGCCATCACCTATGCTTTTCCCTCAGCTTGGAATGCCCCTCTGTGAGAACATGGTACACATCTCCACATGTTTTGGAACCATCTTTAGTCACTGTCTCTAAGGAGTTTTTATTAACTTGGACTACACCATGAGGAAGAGTTCACACTATAGTATCAAATACCCCCCTTGGTCTGCCATTTACTGGCTATGACACTTTGGGAAAGTTATTTACTCATCTAACTGGGCCTCAGCCTCATCATCTGTGAAATGGGATGAAAAGAGTGGCTACCTGTCATGACTGTGGTAATTGAAATAGGGGAACTTATTTTTGAAATAATAAGCATTATTGTAAGGCTTTGATCTAATTATTAGTAGCCCAAATTATAATTAGTCACTCATAATATCCATTTTATAAGATGTATTTTATAGTTCTGCCTCCCTACAAGACTGTGACCCTCCCATCCCCCCCCATATGTATGGTGATGCCCTCCAGGAGGGGTCATCTAAATCTGTCAAGTCATTTGGAGTAGGGACTAGGACTTCTCTCCTGTCTCTAGGTTAAAGGAGTTTCCCTCCATGGGGGATGTGCCAGCAAGGTCCTTTTATGCACCAAGAATACATCCTGGTTCCACTGTCTGAGGTCCCTTAGACTTCTCAGTCCTTCTAGCTCAGACCCATATTCAGGGGGTCTCAGTCAGTCCCATGCTGGATTCCAAGCTGTCAGTCTGGGGGCCATCCTTGTTCAGGTCAGCTGTCTCTTTGTGTTTCTGCAGCATCGTCTTGTCCTCCCTCTCTGCATCTGGATTCTAGTTCGGCTCAGTGTTTAGTTGTGGGTGTTTGCTTCTGTTTCCATCAGCTACTAGATGAGGGCTCCATGATGGTGGATAAGTTAGTTATTGATCTCATTATCAGGGAAGGGCATTTATGATAGCCTTTCCACTGTTGCTCAAATTGTTAGTTGGGGTCAGTCTTGTAGGTCTCTCGACATTTCTTTAGGTTCAGTTTTCTCTTCGATCCTATAATGGCACCCTCTTTTATGTTCTCTCTCTCTCTCTCTCTCTCTCTCTCTCTCTCTCTCTCTCTCTCTCTCTGCCTCTCTCTCTTTTGTCTTCTATTTCTTCCCTGACTCGATCTTCCTAGTCCCACATGCTTTCCTCTCCTCCCCTTCTCTTTCTCCTAGTTCCTTCTCCATTCACTGCCCCCTGACTCCCCATGTGCTCTGGAGATCTTGGACTGTGACCCTCTTAAAGTTAGGTCTATATCCCCAAACTATGCCAGGATCATGAATAGTGAACAAATGTTTTCTTGGGTAAGTTAAATCATACATCTAGAAAAGACATATATATATTTTTAAAGAACAAGAATTTGAAAATTTAAAGATAAAATGGCAAGGAAAGTATTCACCATTTCATAGTGAGAGCTGCAGATCTGTTCAGACACTCTTATGTCTGTTTTGAGTTTTCCCCTTGATATTTGAAATTACGTCATGTAGCAGATGTTACTTTCTCTAGTTTAACATGAGAGAATATGAACTTCCACACTAACTCATAGAGCAGTTAGTGTGGAACGTCCTGCCTTTTCTCCCTTCTCATGCTTCACTTACCTACTGAACCACCTAAACAGGAAATAGCTACGCCCATCTTATAACTCGTGTCACTCTGTACAGGTAACAGTGATCTCCTAAATGCCATTCCCCAGAGCATCTCCTGAACTTGCTTCTAAGGATGCCAAGGAGAAAGTGCACAGTGTTCCATGTGCCCTGCAGAAGCCGCATGCATTTCAGATGATGCTGTGGGCATCTCCAGGCTTCCCCTATGCAATTGAGAAGGTGAAGCATAAGGCTATCAAAAGCTGCAAGCAGTCCCTTCCTCTGGAGACAGGCATTTACTAGAAGAAAGAAGGACCAATAGCTTTCCAGAGCATTGTTCAACCACATTAGAGAGGGGATTAAGCAGATACATTCAGCTATTCTAACAGATTTTCTTTAAGCCTTGAATACGCCTCTCACACTCACTCAGATAATCACATTAGTTTTGTCATTAAGAGATTCCTTTTATAGAAAGTACCTAAACCGCTTAAACCACCCAGAGAGGGTGCATATATTATCAAGCACCAAGGAAAACAAAAGAGATGTTTTGGTCCCACGTTTGTTTTCCTTATTCTTCAAAATTTGGGGGACATCAAGGTAGAAATTATTTTTGTAAATGGCCAGTGGTTAGAAAGCCAGTCTCACCTCCTCACCCTGACAGTTCCAGTGCAAAAAGATGAGGGAAGGCCAAAATGCCTTCAGGATAGAGGCCAGCAACAATTCAGAACAGTAAGACAGTAGGGTAGGAAGTGGGTAGAAATTGGTGTGCCTGCCTCTCTGCCACAGGAAATTCCATTTGGAAATAAGGAAGCATAGCATAGTACCTGGCTGAGAGTCAGACAACAGCCACGGCCACTTACTACATCTGTGGCCATGTTGTAGGACAGAAGGGAGTCTCTTCACTCCTGCTGGTCTCAGCATTGCTCTGACCTCCTGCCAGGGTTGCTGAGGACCTCCATGAACCAAATGACAGAAAAGATGGGAAGAAGAGTTCTGGAACTGCCAAGTATGATCCATGTGCTCAAAGGGAAGCTTTCTGTGGCTCTCTTTTGATCTGCCTCATAATAATACTCATAATAATAAGAGTGGGGGTTATATCTGGCTTTGCTTTTTTTTTTCTTAACAACAATGTGATTGGTGCCTAAATCTAGGTGCAGAATGTATGCTTAATCATTTTTCTCAATACATGTGCTCTTACTGCCTTCCCACTGCACTGAGTCATCAACCTTCCTGCAAACTCCCATCACTCAAATCCAAGTTTAAATGCTATTCTCAGACCTTCAGGATAAGACCTTCATCACTGCCATATTCTTGCTTTCCAACTTCCTCACATAATACAAATTCTGACCCCAATATTTTTAACCACTCGACACTATAATGATCTCTTCCTATTACCCTTGAAGGCCATAAAAACATCAGGCTTTAATCCTTATTTCATCTTATTATTGCTCAGTACAGATTTGCTGTTAGATATGTGTTTGTATTGACTAATTGTAAGGGAACGAACACCTCAAAAACTTGGTGTTAGTTATTCCAGGATAGAAGTTACTTAAGCTTCAGTGCCGATGACATTGAACTTTAGAGTAGGTATTACACTAAATGCTCAGGTGCTCATGTGCTGTTCAGAGAACAATGCAAGGCTGTTGAATGACAGCCTTGAGCTATGTATCAGATTTTCATCTCTTTAGAAAAGTACAACAAGGAGAGTCCTTAAATATGATGGAGATGATTTAAGATAGTCCTTAACATCAGTACTGTTGTCTTCTCAACCACATAATTCTTCCTTGTGGCAGTGAGGGACTGCCACTAACTGGGACCACTGATTTAGATATAAAGAACAGATTCTCAGGCTGGAGAGATGGCTCAGTGACTAAGAGCTGAGGGACTTGGGTTCATTTCCCAGCACCCACATGGCAGGTCACAATATCCATAACTCTGATTACAAAGATTCTGACATCTTCTTCTGGCCTTCTAAGGTTCTCCAAGCATGTGCTTCATTTACATACACATAGTCAAAACACTCAGAGAATACATCTTAGATAAATAACATGCACCTCAGACAAAAATAAATAATCTTAAAAAAAAAAAAAAAAGAGCTAGAGTTTTGTGGTAGAAGACAGGACCAGATGGCCCTTGAGGCAAAGATCCCTTTCTGTACCGCTCAGATTCTGAACCCAGAGCTAGTGTCCCAGGATTATCCTCTGATATCTAGCAGCAGGAGCTTGAGGGAGCTGGTCACATCACAGCTACAATCAAACAGAGAGCTACTGATAAATGCATGCAGCTCAATTTTTCTACTCCATCCAGTCTAGGATTTCCTATTGAGGGAATAGTCCCATTTATTAAGATGGGTCTTCCCACATTAATATCACTGGGATAATCCCTCACAGGCATGCCCAGAGGCCAACACCCAGAGGTTAAGTCTAGATACTGCCAACAATTAACAGCAATCATCACAACTATTAACCTTTCATAGCCAATAATATTCTTTATTAAACCTCTCTCGAATCATTCATATCTAATCTACATGTCACTACTCAAGCTACCATCCATGGACAACTGCAATAGTGGTCTATGTTATTGCTTTACCCATCCCCCACCTCCAATGCTTATTCAACTCTATAGTTAGATGGATATTTTTCCAATGAAAAACTGTTCCTGCCATTCCCATGTGAAAGATCCTTTGCACTTTCTCATCCTTTATGTCTTTATCAGGATCTGTTTATGTGAGCATTCCCCTGGCTCATGTCTTTATCTTGATTTAGGTCATATTCTTGCATTTCATTCAATATGCCATACTCAGAGCTTTTACATGAGACATTCTTTCCACCCACTTTCTGGGTATGCCTCCCCTTTTTCATTGAGAGGACAGCTAAAATACTACATCTCAGAAAGGCATTGTTATCCTTTCACACTCGTTCAGATTCCTAGCTAAAGATCCCGAACAAACAGCCAATAAATACTCTGCAACTCTTAAATTTGAAGTACCAATACACTGCATTGTGGGATAAATGCATGAGCTGCCTTTATCCCACTAGAATGTAAAATTGGGACAGATACAGTTTTCTTTGTCACCTCCATCTTTTCTAAGTTCTAGAACATAGTTTTGTACTTAGCAAATGCTCTGGTAGAAAACAGTTGCAAAAGCTGAAGAAGCTCAGTGGTAGAGCACCACCTAGCACTGAACACACTTTAGAATAGAGTCTCAGCATGTCGTGGGGAGGGAAATGAAAGAAAAGGAAAACTGGTTTTGGCCATCATGTTATACAATCACATTGTGTATTTGCAGAAGGCAAATATTGTTTAAATTGTAATTAGGATATGCTGGCCTATGGATCATTCTACTATATATGACACTGGTATTTTGTCAGATATCTGTCTTCCAAGCAGACATGATGAGATTGAGTTGCCTGACCTGTTTCTTCTTTACCCTAAGATCTATAGCCATGTTTTCAAGATCCTGCCCTTTGCTAGCTTCCTGAGATTTGAGAATTTGTGAGGCACTAGGGACACCACTCTGGGAAGTCATCCTGGGGCTGTTGTGAGAAGATGCTGGGTGACAGAGAACAACTGCAGGACTTGCAGCCTGAAGCAGGGCTGCCACCCTCAGACGGGTCAGACACAGAAACAGGTGGAGATGAACAGGAAGGGCATGCCCTGTCTGAAGATACTCAAATCCAGAATGCTTTTCAATAGTGGTTGTCAAAGCATGATGTCCCAAATCACTTGGCAGCCAGCTAGACTGTTAGTTTCCTGAGATTCACCCCAGAATAATCACCAAAGTCTCAGTGGAACTCAGCATTGGCATGTTTATAGACTCATTGGAAGTTCAGTCTTATGGTAAACTGTAAACAGCTCAGAAACAAAGCTGGCCCCTCCGGCTGGCACCTAGTTGTCTTGGTTGGAAGCCAGAGACATAGACTGTACCATCTTGAATTACAGACTTGGCAGGCCCCAGATCTATTTCATTTCGATACTCTAGTGACCATAGCCCTGGGAGTAATTTTGGTATGGTTTCAATAAGTTAACCCTTTGTTTCAGACAATGGTATACTGAGACTTTGGTGCTGAAGTTCAAAACAAAGCTACACTAGTAAAATGAAGCATAATAAACTTGGAATCAACTCCAAGTTGTGCCAAAGAGTGAGTTGTGAGGCTGTAGACAAGCCCCTTCCAATGGAGTTGATGGGCTGGGCTGGATTGCTGAGGAATGTTCTTCTTCTCACATGCTGGTCTGGAAACTGTATTCTCTGGAGAATTCCCTGGCCCTATCTAATACTAAAGAAGTTTCCTAAACTTTTTTGTAAAGGATTTTTGTTTTATTTAGGGTGTGTGAGTGAGAGTGTGTGTGTGTTAGTGAGAGAGAGAGAGAAAGAGAGAGAGAGAGAGAGAGAGAGAGAGAGAGAGAGAGAGAGAGAGAGAGAGAGAGAGAGAGAGATCGTACACATGCAGGTTCCTGTGGAGGCCAGAAGAGGGCACTGATCCCCTGAAACTGAAGTCATAGGCAGCTTACAGCTGATGGAAGAAACCTGGTTTGCTGCAAAACCATCAGGTACCCTTAGTTGCTGGGCCTTCTTTTTAGAACCTAAATTTCTTTAGTGCACCCATTGCCTCTATGGTAACAAAAGCAGAAAAAGAAAACAACAACAACAACAAAAAAAAGCCCCATATTCTTTGTCTCTTCTTCCTGTCTGATGAATTCAAAGGGGATCTAGTGGAAACAAGCTTTCCCCTTTTCCTTACAAAGACTCCCAGTATGTTGCCAGGCTGTTCTTAAGCTTACAGATTCAAGCTGGCCTGCTGCACCAGCCTTCCAAGCACCCAGAGTTACAGGTATAACCACTGTGAGCACCAGTAAGCTCCCAGGCAATGCCCACTAGTGTTGTAGTGGTATGACTATTTGGAGAGTAACCAATTATTTTCTGGTTGGAATTGTGGCATGTTCCACAGGATTGAATTTACAATTGGTATTATAAACTTGGTAAAAGGCCCACAGCTGGGAAGAACATAGACCCTCTTGTTTTGCTAAATTAACATTATGTGTCCATAGTGTTGCCTTCTAGATGTTTCTGTTTATGCCTATGAGAGCTTTGGTTAGGGGGGTTTCTTTCTGTAGTGGGCAGCAGTTGTTGCAGAGACTCATAACTGACCTAAATGGTGAGCATAAACAGCTGTTGGAAGGAGCCCTAAATAGGACATCTATACCTCGCCTTCCAAGGCTCATGGAACATCAATGAAGGGTGGGGGTAAATAATGTAAGGGCCAGAAGGAGTGGAGTGATATGCAACTCTGTTCTAGGCATGACATTGACAGCTACACTTTTGAACCTACAGTCGCTGAACCAGTCATTCACAAGATTGAGCCTATTGTGGAGAGCCTATTGTGGAGAGGGAGGTTCCACCCTCCCAGGGTGGCTGGCAAAGGATATACCCTTTCTTACATGATGAAGCCAGTGGTATGTTGTCTATGGTCTTGTACAAAAAAAAAATAATAATAATAATCTCAGTTATGCTCCTGTGAGTGACCCTAGTGAAATATATTGGTTCACAATTCAAAAACAAACAAAAAAAAAGTTGTGAAAATAGAAGGGAGAGAGTCAGTAGGAATAGGAGGAAGAAAACCAGAGAGGGACACTGGGAGAAATGTCACAATGTCATAGCCCAGTATACCCTATGACTAGAATATGCTTTAGATTGTTTTCAAAAATAAAGATATTAAAGAAAAATTAAAAATAAAAGGATAAATAACAAATAAATAATAGACAAAAGTAAAAAGAAACATCCAGGCCAACTTAATTTTAAAAATTAAGTTTTGAGAGGTTTGGGCTATTGTTTTGAGTTTTAGATTTGGTTTTTATTTGTTCGGAGAGGACTGTCTTGTTTTTTGTTTGTTCGGGTTTTGTTGTTGTTTTGATTTTGGTTTTGGTTTTTTTATTTTTCTTTTTTTTTAAGTCAACTTTGGTTTTTTGGCTGGCCTGAAAGTGACTATGTAGGCAAGGCTTCCCTTGTACTTGCAAAGCGTCCTTCTGTCTCTGCCTCCTGCGTGCTGGGATTGAATGTGTCTGTTTGGCCACTTTTAATAAGACTTGGTATTCTCATTCATTTTCAACTTAAATAAAAATTTACTACTGTATATTTAGATTAACTTTATACAAAATCTAAATTATGCTGGCCAGGAAAAAAAATCTTTCTTTTTAAAATTCGTTTCTTCAGAAAGACATAATAATCCAAATAGTCAATGTTAAATGAATTCTCAAAGCAATTATGGATTCTAAATAAGTAAAAACACATCAAGGAGAATGAGCTAAAATCCTAAAATAAGAATGTCCCATATTAAAACCCCAAACCTGCATCATACAAGTTCTTAGTGGACAAAGAATAAGCTTCCAAGCAGACAAAGCTAGTATTGTCTTGACTTTAACAGCTACCCAATAGACTGTTCTCTGATGCTGAACAAAGTAGTAACCGAATTGTTTCGATAGAATGAAATGAAATAACAGCCCATTCAAATAAAACCTGAAGGTTTCCAAAGCAAGACCAAGACTTTGCTGTATGCCAGGGAAGTAAGGGAAACAGCTCCTCTTCCCAATCAAAACTGGTTTTTGAAGTGGCCAAGCTCAAGTATACTTTTTAAAAAGCATCAAATGTTCTCTAGCACAGGTTTAAAAAAAAATCACTAAGAAAACAAAGATACTAGGAAGAAAAGCTAATTAGGCAGAGAAGAGACTGTTAGTCTCTGTCCCTAAAATGCTTGGGTTCAAATTTATTTCTGATCCTAGAAAAGCCCTTTGGAAGAAAGGTCTCAGAGTAAGAATGCTTGAAATTTCCAACCCCTTGGAAATGGGAAGGGTCCATCATTTATTAATGTCAAATATGCTGCCTGCAAGAATTAGTGTGCTTGTCTTCCGGAAGCCACACAGGAAAGTCTCCACGCACCAGCCACTTGGTGCCCTGCCACTTAGGACTCTAATGATAACCAGTGACAACTATCGGGAATTAAAATATTTTTAAAAGACAGTCAGAACTACATTATGATCTTTGAATAGTTATTCTTCAAATTTAAAAGTCTTTTTACTTAAGTGTCATCCGTGACCATGACGTAGAGCCTGTTTGAATTTAAAGTGAAAGATCGAAGTTTTCCTAAATTGGCATAATTTAACTAAATTACCACAAAACTGACCTTAGAAACAAAGAGAAACGGAGCAGGAGAAGGCCAGATTTCTCCCTGGCAGTGCCCACACACAGTGGCAAATATCCCAGAACTAAGGAAATCTGCCAAGGGGGGAAAGAGCAAAAGAAAAGACCTCTGAAAGGACCCAGCCCAGGCACACTGCCTTCCCAACAGCTGGAGCGGATGGGAGCAACACACAGGTAGGTCTGCCTTGTTCTTTATTGCAGCCCAGTTCAAAGGCAGTCATCGAGCTCAAAGGCAGTGGCCCCGTTTCCTGGATTGGCATCACACATCCTACCAGCTGCAGTTGCAGCGTTTTTAATCTAGCTTCTGCTTCTCCTCTTGTGGCAGGAACGGGGACCAGAGACTTCAGCCTCGAAACCAAGGAGACATCCTGGCTTGTAGAGGCAAGAGGTGCCTGTCCCTCTGGAGAAAGACAGTCAGGAACCATGCCAGTTCTGATGGCATGTGAGCTGCCATGATGACAAATTCTTCCAGGAGATGATAAAAGACAAGGAGGACGGAGCATTCCCGGGGTGGGATGGCTGTGCCCACCCCTGTCACTCTCCTCTGTCTCTACCTTGGCCCAACAAATATAATGACAAATGAGAGAAAGTAATTACATATAAAAAAAATCAAAGTGAACAGGTATGTGGGTGGAGTGAACATAAAAGAAGGTAAAAGCAGTTGCAAAAGTTGCTCAGGGCTGCCTTCTGTAATTGCTGTAGAAATCTGAGATCCATTGTTTCATGTGTTTGACTTCCACAGAACGGGCTAACTGCAAGGATGGGGGATCTGTGTCAGTGCTGGCTCGGAGATCTAAATGGTGGGCCCCCTCTGGGATGTTGACTGCCACCAGGGTATCAGAGAGATCTTCAGTAACTCCACCTCCTGACCATGGGTCCAAGTCACCATTGCTACAAGTGAGGGAAACAAGAAAAATTAAGATTGCTGATTCTTTATGACCACATTCAAATAAAATATGAGAAACATTCTTTATGTATAAACCTGAAAATATAAACAAATTGGGAGGTTTGGTCTGAGGATCAACTTGGTCACATTAAAAAGTTTCTTGATGCTTGTTTCATATCATTTCCATAAAACACCGAACCAAGGAAGACTGAATCTGCGGACTTCCTGGGTTAACATAGAGCAGGGATGTCCAACCTCCTGGCTTTTCTAGGTCAATTTTAGTCATGAGGAATTTTCTTGGCCCTCATATCAAATGCACAAACACTAACAACACCTGATGAGCAACAAATAACCTGTGTATAAATTTTGTGATGCGTGCCACCCGAAAATCAGAAGTTCTCACATAACAAACCTTACTCAGTGCCTTGTTCAAAGGGTCTTTTATAAAAAAGTGGAGCAGGTGACAAGTTTGCAAATCACTAAAGAAGAGAATGAACATATCAAATACTGAAACTTCACTAATTTTTTTATAGTATTTGTTATAAATGCAAAAGAAAGGAGGGCAACGTGAGATCAGTGGGATATTTGACACTGTATTTTTAAAAGAAATGCATTAATATTGGGTTTGATGGAAACACTCAGTACTCATTGGATATTTTGGCTTTAATTCTCAGTGTGCTTCCTTCTTGTAAATAATTGCTTGCAAACAACAAAAAGTAGTAATATAGACAAGGCATGATTGTGAATCACGGATAATAGGACTCTTAAAGTTTTGTAAACACACATGGTCTTATTTTTGAGTGTCAGCCTACAGCCCCATGAAATGGTTGAAAGTTGTTGAAAGTTGACAGGAAACATGCCTATAGTGACTGAATACTGAACCATAAGTATACCAAATATTCATGAAAGCTTGAAGCCTGATTTCAAATTCTTGTGTCAAATTGACACACAAGGCTAAACACCTTTTACAGTTTACAGGATTGTTTTGCCAGAGTACTGAAATGCATAGAGGTGTTTGCCTTATTTTGAGCTTGCTATAATTTCAGTTTCAATCACAACACTGTTATGAACTAGAAACTGTATTGACCTGGTAAGTTAGTTTTCATCTTGAAGATACATGTTCAACTGATTTGAATGAGTGACTTAAATCTGTTAAAAATGTTAAATCTATAAGCCAGTTTCCATCATCAAGTCCTTTTTTATTTTTTTTTTTTTGATATCGTGCATCACTTAATAATACCTTATTAGTTTTGAAATCTTCTCAGTATTTGGCCACAGCTTAAAGTAAATGACATCACCATAGTCAGCATTAACACTTTTAAGGAATTCCTACAGTTGGCAATTGAATCCTTTGGCCCTTATGAAATTGACCATCTTGATGATGATTTGCATGATGCTATCTATTCTAATGCTTTGTACATTAATAAACTCACCATCAGAAAATGGTTCTGAAGTGTTGCCACTAAATATGCTACCACATAAATAGCTGTTACTATAGTATCCATTTTAGATGTAACTTCTTTAAATCATGCTTAGCCCTCTTATATAAATTAGCAATCAGTAATATGTAGCTCATATATGCCTACGGGCCAGTCTGGTCCAAGTAATTCTTCTATTGAGGTTCCCTCTTCTCAAGGGAGTAGGTTAGCATCAATTTAACAGCAGATGTATCTCATCACAGGAGTCATACTGGGATTTATAAAATAATAATAGCCAAGAGAATGTATTTACTTTCACTAGAAAAATAGGATGCAAACTTTAGGCCCTTCCACATCTTAGCTGCTGATTCAGCCCAAAATAAAGGCCTATATAAAGCATGACAAACATACATGGGGTGTGACTGAAGTGCTCAAGTACCCTTCATAAACAAATGAGAGTACTTACCTGCCTCCTAATAATACTAAACACTGATCCTGAATCTCAACCTAGTCTTTGACCCCCTTTGCCTTTAACCCCCATCACCAGGCCTCTAACAGAGGTGAGTCTGGGAATCCCCCCTATACCATTCCCTGGGAACACCCTGGTTTGACCCTGGATCTGCTCCCCCTGTGTCCTGTCCCCATCGAGAGTGTACCTGGTGCTCTGATACACCCCCACCGACCCTCAACCAAGAGCCTGCCCTCCCCCTACCGGGTGCCCTACCCTGCCCACTATCCTACCTCTCTGGTTGAACACTGGGGCAGAGGGTGGAGCCAACAATCCTGCCACCTTCAGGAACTTCCTGGAGCTGTTCTGAGCACACTAGACCTGCCCATCCACGCAGGACCACCCAGAATCCACACCTGCCTGGTCTCTGACCCCCACCGCCAGTCCTCTACTGGATTTCCGGGCCCCTTCCAGAGATCTGCATAACCTCTTGAGGCCATTCTGAGCCCCTGTGGACTGGATCCTTGACCCCCATAACTGGGCTTCTGGAGAATGCCAGGCCCAGGCTAGATCTACCTATCAGCACTTGGAACATCCTGAGTCACAGCATTCCGGATCTTTGACCCCCATCCCCAGTCTTCTGCTGGAGCCTGATCTTTGATCCCTATCACTGGTCTCCTGCCTGAGGAGAGTCATCCTACAGAGCTTGGACCACCCAGAGCTACAGACATGGACCCACCTGAGCCCACCTACACCTACTGGAGGAAGCAATGTGAAGACAGCAATACAAGAAAACACCTAACAATAGAAAAACAAGCATAACACCACCAGAATCTAGGGACTACACCAACTAGATCTGAACACCCCAAGGCAGATGAAGCAGAAAAGAATGACTACAAAATTATCATCATAAAAATGATAGAGGCTACTCTTCTGCCAGCCATTGGCTAGAGGTGAGTCTGGGCACAACTGGGGCGGCCTCTCCCCAATAACCTACCCCCTTGCCCCGAACATCCTGGGTTGACCCCTGATCCCATTGCTCCTGTGTCCTGTCCCAATCAAGAGCACCCTTGGAGCTCTGATACATCCCATCCATCCCCACCCCAAGCCTGCCCCCCTACCCTGTTCACTACCCTGCCCACTCCCCCCCCCCCGCCACTCTGGTTGAGCACTGGGACAAAGGGTGGAGCCAACAGTCCACCCTACTTTGGGGACCTTTCAGAGCAACTATGAACAAAGGAGACCGGCCTATCCACGGGGGACCACACGTAATTTCTACCTGCTTGGTCTCTGACCCCACCACCAGTCCTCTGCTGGAGTCCCGGGCCCATCCCAGAGACCCGCCTATCTCTGTGGGACCACTCTGAGTTTTTGCAGGCATCTTCTACTGGATCCTCATCCCTGACCCCATCCCTGGATCCCTGTCTGCGGAGAGACCTCCTATAGAGCTTGGACCACCCAGAGCTACAGATAATGAACCACTGACCCACATAAACCAACCAGGGAAGTACCATAGAGAGAGGGGGAGACCCCACCAACACCTACAGGAAGAAGCTATGGGAAGACAGCAATACAAGAAAACACCTAACAACAGAAAGACAAGCATGACACCACCAGAATCTAGGGAATCTACACCAACTAGAATGGAACACAACAACAAAGCAGAGGAAGCAGAAGGGAACGACTTAAAAATTACTGTCATAAAAATGATAGAGGTGCTCAAAGAAGATGTGAGAAAATCCCTTAAAGAACTGGAAGAAAAAACAAACAAAAAAGTGGAAGATATGAGCAAATTCTTGAAGGAAAGTAAAGAAAGTACAGAAAGCTACGAAAAAACAATTAAGCAGGTGAAGGAAACAGTTCAAGACTTGAAAACTGAAATAGAGAAAATAAAGGTAACACAAACCGAAAGAATGCTGGAAATTGAAAAGCTGGGCAAGAAATCGGGAACTACAGACGTAAGCATAACCAACAGAATTCAAGAGATGGAAGAGAGAATCTCAAGAGCAGAAGAAAAACTAGAAGAAATAGATTCATTGACCAAAGAAAATCATAAATCCAACAAATCCTTAACACAAAACATCCAGGAAATGTGGGACACCATGAAAAGGCCAAACCTAAGAATAATAGGCATAGAGGAAGGTGAGGAAGCACAGCTCAAAGGTGCCGGAAACATATTCAACAAAATCATCGAGGAAAACTTTCCCAATCTGAAGAAGAACATGCTGATGAAATTACAAGAAGCATACCAAACACCAAATAGACTGGACCAAAGAAAAAAGACCCCTCGACATATAATAATCAAAACACCTAGCATACAGAATAAAGAAAGAATATTAAAAGCAGCGAAGGAAAAAGGACAGGTAACATATAAAGGCAGACCTATCAAAATTACACCTGACTTCTCCATGGAAACCCTCAAGGCCAGAAGGTCCTGGATAGAAGTTCTACAAGTATTAAGAGAACACGGATGCCAGCCCAGGTTACTATACCCAGCAAAACTCTCAATCACTATAGATGGAGAGAACAAGATATTTAATGACAAAACCAGATTTTCCCAATACGTATCTACAAATCCAGCCCTACAGAAAGTATTGGAAGGAAAACTCCAACCCAATGAAGGTAACTACGCCCACAAAAATGTAGGCAACAGATAATCCAACTACACCAGAAACCTAGGGTGAAGCAGAACAAATATATTCACAATACCACTGCCAACAACAAACCTAAATCAAACAAGCATCAACAATCAATGGTCCTTACCCACCCTCAACATTAATGGTCTTAACTCACCTATAAAAAGACACAGGCTAACAGAATGGATATGAAGACAGAATCCATCCTTCTGCTGCATACAAGAAACACATCTTAGCTCCAAAGATAGACATTACCTCAGGGTAAAGGGTTGGGAAAAGATTTTCCAATCAAATGGAAATAAGAAGCAAGCAGGCATAGCTATCCTAATATCTAACAAGTTAGACTTCAAACCAAAATTAGTCAAAAGAGATGAAGACGGTCATTTCATATTCATCGCAGGAGAAATCCATCAACAAAAAGTCTCAGTTCTGAACATCTATGCCCCTAATACAAAGTCACCCACATTCGTAAAAGAAACACTACTAAAACTCAAAGCTCATATAAAACCTCACACACTTATAGTGGGAGACTTCACTACACCACTCTCAACACTAGACAGGACCACAAATCAGAAACTCAACAAAGAAACAAAAGAATTAACAGAAGTTATGTCTCAACTGGGGCTAACAGACATCTATAGAACATTCCACCCAAAGACAAAAGAGTATACCTTCTTCTTCTCTGCTCCACATGGAACCTTCTCTAAAATCGACCACATACTAGGTGGCATATCAAACCTCAACAGATACAAGAGAATAGGAATTGTCCCCTGTATTTTATCGGACCACCATGCCTTAAAATTGGAATTCAACAACAACACAAATAGCAGAAAACCTGCAAACTCATGGAAACTGAACAGTGTGCAATTGCACCACTCCTGGGTCAAAGAAGAAATAAAGAAAGAAATTAAAGACTTTCTAATATTCAACGAGAATGAGGATACAACATACCTGAACTTATGGGACACCTTGAAAGCAGTGCTATGAGGGAAGTTCATTGCACTAAGTGCCCATATGAAGAAAACAGAGGATAGTCACATAAATGAATTAACAGCCCAACTGAAAATCTTAGAACAGAGAGAAGCGAATTCATCCCGCAGGAGTAGATGCCAGGAAAAAATCAACTTGAGGGCTGAAATCAACAAAATAGAAACCAGGAAAACAATACAAAAAATCAATGCAATGAAGAGTTGTTTTTTTGAGAAAATCTACAAGACAGACAAACCTTTATCAAATTAACAAAAAAACAGAGAAAGGACATGCAAATTAACAAAATCAGAAATGAAAAGGGGAACATAACAATGGACTCAGAGGAAATCCAGACAAATTTCAGGTCATATTTTAAAAATCTGTATTCCACAAAAACTGAAAATTCAAAGGAAATGGACAAATTTCTGGATAACTATCACTTACCAAAATTAAATCAAGAACAGACAAACAACTTAAATAGACCTATAACTGCAATGAAATAGAAGCAATCATCAAAAGCCTTCCAACCAAAAAAAGTCCAGGGCCAGATGGATCCAGTGCAGAATTCTACCAGACATTCAAGGAAGAACTAATACCACTACTCCTCAAACTGTTCCACAAAATAGAAACAGAAGGTTCATTGCCAAACTCTTTTTATGAGACCACAATAACCTTGGTACCCAAGCCTCACAAAGACACAACTAAGAAAGAAAATTACAGACCAATATCCCTGATGAACATCAATGCAAAAATACTCAATAAAATACTGGCAAACCGAATTCAAGAATACATTAGAGAAATCATCCACCATGACCAAGTAGGCTTCATTCCTGGATTGTAGGGATGGTTTAACATGCGAAAATCTATCAATGTGATCCACCATATAAACAAACTGAAAAAGAAAAACCACATCATCTCACTAGATGCAGAAAAAGCCTTCGACAAAATTCAATACAATTTCATGATGAAGATCTTGGAGAGATCAGGGATAACAGGAACATACCTAAACATAATAAGAGCAATATACAGCAAACCAACTGCCAACATCAAACTCAATGGAGAGAAACTTAAACCAATTCCTCTAAAATCAGGAACAAGACAAGGCTGCCCTCTCTCTCCATATCTCTTCAATATCGTACTGGAAGTTCTAGCTAAAGCTATAAGACAACAAAAGGAGATCAAAGGGATCCAAGTTGGAAAGGAAGAAGTCAAACTGTCTCTATTTGCAGATGATATGATAGTTTATGTACACAACCGAATAAACTCTACCAAGGAACTCCTACAGCTGATAAACACCTTCAGCAAACTAGCAGGATACAAGATAAACTCAAAAAAACCAGTAGCCCTACTTTTTTCAGACGATAAAGAGACAGAGAAAGAAATCAGAGAAACATCACCCTTAAAAATAGCCACAAGCAACATAAAGAATCTTGGTGTAACGCTTACCAAACAAGTAAAAGATATATATAATAAGAAATTTGTGGCTCTAAAGAAAGAAATTAAAGAAGATACCAGAAAATGGAAAGATCTCCCATGCTCTTGGATAGGTAGGATAAACATAGTAAAAATGGCAATCTTACCAAAAGCAATCTACAGATTCAATGCAATCCCCATTAAAACCCCACCACAATTCTTCACTGATCTTGGAAGGATAACAATCAACTTTATATGGAAAAACAAAAGACCCAGGATAGCCAAAACAACCCTATATAATAAAAGAACTTCAGGATGCATGACCATTCCTGACTTTAAGCTCTACTACAGAGCTATAGTTCTGAAAACAGCCTTGAATTGGCACAAAAATAGACAGGTAGACCAATGGAATCGAATTAAAAATCCTGATATTAACCCACACACCTATGAACACCTGATTTTCGACAAAACAGCTAAAATTATACAATGGGGCGAGGACAGCATCTTCAACAAATGGTGCTGGCACAATTGGATGAAGGTGTAGAAGACTGCAGATAGACCCATGTGTGTCGCCATGCACAAAACTCAAGTCCAAATGGATCAAAGACCTCAACATCAATCCAGCACATTGAACCTCTTAGAAGAGAAAGTAGGAAGTACCCTTGAACAAATTGGTATAGGACACTGCTTCGTGAACATAACTCCAGAGGCACACTGAGAGCAACAATTAACAAATGGAACCTCTTCAAACTTAGAAGGTTCTGTAAGGCAACGGACACAGTGGACAAGACCAAATGGCAGCCCACAGACTGGGAAAAGATTTTCACCAATCCTATAACCGACAAAGGGCTGATCTCCAAAATATAGAAAGAACTCAAGAAACTAGTCAACAAAACACCAAATAACCCTATTAAAAAATGGGGTACAGAACTGAAGAAAGAACTCTCAATAGAGGAAATCAAAAAGGCTAAAAGACACTTAAGAAAGTGCTCAACGTCCTTAGCTATCAGGGAAATGCAACTCAAAACAACTTTGAGATACCAACTTACTCCTGCCAGAATGGCTAAAATTAGAAACACTAATGACAGCTTATGTTGGAGAGGATGTGGAGAAAGGGGAACACTCCTCCACTGCTGGTGGGAGTGCTAACTCATACAGCCATTTTGGAGATCAGTATGGCAATTCCTCAGGAAAATGGGAATCAGTCTACCACAGAACCTGGCAATCCCCTTCTTAGGCATATACCCAAAGGATTCACATCCATGCAACAAAAACATCAGTTCAACTATGTTCATAGCAGCATTATTTGTAATAGCAAGAACCTGGAAGCAGCCTAGATGCCCCTCAACTGAAGAATGAATAAAGAAAATGTGGCACATCTACACAATGCAATACTACTCTGCAGAAAAAAAACAATGGAATTTTGAAATTCGCAGGCAAGTGGAAGGAACTTGAAGAAACCATCCTGAATGAGGTAACCCAGTCACAAAAAGAGGAACACAGTATGTACTCACTCATATATGGATTTTAGACCTAGATCAAAGCATCACCAGCCTATAATTCACACCACCAGAGGAACTAGGATACAAGGTGTATTCTAAGAGATTCATATAAAGTCCCTCACAGAAGGGGGAAGGGACAAGTTCTTCAGAGCACATGGGAAGTGGTGGAGCCAGTGAGTGGAGAGGGAAGTAGGAGAAAGAGAAGGGGAGGAGAGGAAAGCATGTGGGACTAGGAAGATTGAGTCAGGGAAGAAATAGAAGACTGAAAAGGGAGAGGGAGAGAGAGAAGAGAGAGAGAACATAAAAGAGGGAGCCATTATAGGATCGAAGAGAAAACTGAACCTAAAGAAATGTCCAGAGACTTATAAGACTGACCCCAACTAATAATTTGAGCAACAGTGGGAAGGCTACCATAAATGTCCTTCCCTGATAATGAGATCAATGACTAACATCCACCATCACGGAGCCCTCATCTAGTAGCTGATGGAAACAAAAGCAAACACCCACAACTAAATACTAAGCCGAACTAGAATCCAGATTCAGAGAGGGAGGACAATACCAAGCTGCAGAAACACATAGAGACAGCTGACCTGAACAAGGAGGAGCTAATGGGCCCCCAGACTGACAGCTGGGAATCCAACAGGGGACTGACTCAGGCCCCCTGAACATGGATCTCAGCTAGAAGGACTGACCAGTCTAAGGAACCTCAGACAGTGGAACCAGGATATATTCCTGGTGCACAAAAGGACCTTGTGGACACATCCCCCATGGAGGGATACTCCCTTAACATAGAGATAGGAGAGAAGTCCTAGTCCCTACTTCAAATGACTTGACAGATTTAGGTGACCCCTCCTGGATGGCATTCCCTACATGTGGTGTCAGGGAGGATGGGAGGGGAAGGTTGTTGGGATGCATATGAGGAGGGAAGAGAGGGAAAGAGGGAGGGAGGGAACTGGGATTGTTTCTTTAAAAAAATAAATAAAATAAAAAAGTTTAAAAAAATACTAAACACCTATCTTTTCAAATGGGCCAATACAAAACTATAGATTATCACTGATTTTCTCATGCCAAGTCACTGACAACACATATACCACCTGATGGTGCCAGTTCAATGGTCTGTACTTCAAATATAATGACAGAAGCCACACATCACAGAAAAACTAAAGCCATATGTGAGTACAAATAACACACATACATTTATGTGACATCAGGACAGAATATTGTCAACCTCAAAGTTCACATTCAAGAACCACATAATAGAATTACTCAAAAAAATTCACATACACACACACACACACACACACACACACACACATACACACACAGAAAGAGACATCTATTTATATGTGGGTTTGGGGATGCATGCCTACCATGAGGTACCTGTGTGAGTGTGGAGGTCAGATGAAATTTGTAGGACTCAGTTTTCTCCTTCTACTACGTGGGGACCAGGGATCAAACTCAGGTCCTCGTCCATCAGGTCTGGCAGCAAATGCTTTTATTTGTTGAGCCACCTCACTGGGCCAATGCCCCCCCTTTATTTGCACCTCTTGAAAAAATCTTTACCTATTACTTGAAATCTGGGAAGCATTTGTATGTGATCTGACTTTTGTTTAATGGATACTCCATGTTTCTGGAGTTCAAAGTCACCTTATCAGATAAGTAAAGGTATTCTCATAATGCATGTAATCATTATTTTAATAAAACCTTCTCTAAATTCAATCTATACACAGATTACTACTATTACTGTCTGTATCCTCAAAATCTTCCAAAGGCCCATATGCTGAAGGCTTAGATGGGCCTAGTGGGACGTTTTAGGTCACTGAGAGCATGGCTTTGAGTCTCCCAAGTCCCCCAGTATCCCCTAATTCCCCCCCTTTCTCTTTCTCTGTGTGCATGAACATCCCCCCATGAAGTAAATAGTTCAGCTCCACCACTTAGACCCTTGCCATGGATTCCCAAACAATAAGGCCAACCAACCATGAGCTGAAATTTCCAAAATGGAGCCTACTCTCTTTTTTAAATTGTTTCTTTTGAACATTTTCTAATAGTAATGAAAAGTTTTACAGTCTCCAAATACTGTGTCTCCCAAATACTTTATTATCAAAATTCAGCTATTTACACGGCATTTTTGACACAAAAGTCTATGTAAACATCTCAAGCATACCAGGTCCAAAGTGAACTTATATTCCTCAACTCCCCACCAGCCCCTCCCTGCGTCATCTTAGTCCCCATTAATGGCCACTTTTGTAGTTGCTCTGGTCGAAGGTTTGCTGCCACCCTCAAGTCTTTATTTAACACCCAATCTGTCAACGAACCTATCAGCTCTATCTTAAAATATATCCAGAATCTGACTCCTTCTCACATGACTCCACACCACAATCCAAGTCTCCATTATCTCTACCATGAATTAACCACTGTAAGCCAATCCTTCACCTCTGCAGTGCAACACCAGTAAGCAATGTGTTTTCTTCTGTAAATCTCAATTAGTCTATGCTACTCCTCTGGCCAAAGTATTCCAATTTTCCCATCTCATCCCATGTAAACTCTCAAGTAATTTCTAGAACCTGCAAGGTTCTAGACAAGCCCATGTTGTCTCTTTAAACTCATCTGAGTGAGTGTCTCCCTCACTAACCACTAAGAACATTCCAGCCACAAGATCCCCTCCCTCTGCTGGAACAATCTGAAGAAACTCCCATCTAGGGGGCCTTTGTCCTTGCTTCTTCCTCTGGAGTGGTTTCCTGCCTGCCTCATAGCTAGCTCCTGCCCTGAGACTGGTGATTTTGTAAAAGCTGCTGCCTGACAAGGTATTCCGTGTGTGTGTGTGTGTGTGTGTGTGTGTGTGTCTGTATGTGTATGTATGCAAGTATATATGTGTGTGTGTGTGTGTGTATGTCTGTATGTATACAAGTATATATATGTGTGTGTGTATATATATGTATGTATGTGTGTATGCATGTCCATATGTATTGCAAAGTACATGTACATGTGTATGTATCTATGCATATGTGTGTATGTATGCATGTGTATTGTATATATAGATATGTGTACATAAATGTATGTATATGAATTTATGTATGTATGTGTGTAGGTATGGATGTGCATATGTTTTATTCTATGTATTCCTGATATTTCCCCTCCTCTGACACTTCATTAACCCACTCCCTGGCTCTCTTTCCCTTTAGTATATTTGCGGAAGCTGCCTTGTTTTATTAGCTGTCAAACCAGGTTTCCTCAAAGTAAAGGATTTGGGGTTCTCTATTGCTCTGTCTCTAGTTTCTAGGACCAGGTGTGGTTCACAGTAGGAGCCAAACAAATACTGAGGGAAATAAAGTATCAGATTATCTGTGGCTTCTTACTGGATGTCATTTCTCATGGAGGTCTATGAGTAGATATTTGAAGGTTCATGAACACATAACCTTTTCAGTACTTTTTGATGTAGAAGGCCAGAGTTCATACAAAGGATTAAAGCAAATACACACCCAGGTTTTCAACTGTGTGCAGAAGCAGTAAGAATGTCATTGTAAGTTTTAAATCTTTACTATGCTATTTGACTTCTGGGAACCGCAATTCCTATGCGTACTATAGAAAAGACATTTTTAAAAAAGTCTCTCTCACACAGATGTTATGAGGCCAAATTTGAATAACACATATGGAAGTAAGACAAAACTATAACATACCACATAAATGTCTAGTTCTTATAATTATTATCCTATACTGTATGGGGAGTGATAATGCCTCCAAGAGGTAAGCAAATCATGAAAATAAATTCAAAATGTTTCTCATAAAAATTTAGTCAGAATACTAATCCTATCAGCCTTTTCTAGTTGAAGGCACTGTACAAATTGAATTAGAAAATAAACATTTAGGCATGTTAATTTTAAATGTATTTGAAATACAACTTTAAATTACCCTTTCCATCTTATACTTCTCTTCAAAAAAAAAAAATGCTTAATTGTAACTTACTAATATCATTGTTGAGGGAAAGAAAAGTTATTCCAAAACTCTTTTTGTTAAATACAAAGGTTGTCTTCTCTTGAGAGAAGAAACAGCCTTTATCATTGCTCCAGTTTGACAGGCTCAACCCTGACAGGAAATGCTCGATTATTTGTGAAACAAAAAAGTCCCTGCAGTCACATGATGAGCAAACTGCATCTGGTTTAAAAGGGGATCTGAAGCTCCTGGTGACTTAGCAACAGTGTTTGGAGTTGCCGAGAAACCTAGCCTGCACATGGACTTGGATTTCTTAGTTCAGACATGAAAGCTACACCAATCACACACACACACACACACACACACACACACACACACACACACACGTAAAATCCCTAACAACCAGCCTCACTTAATCACTGGCAATAATTAATTTGCCTGGGAAATGCTGTTAGTTATCCAGTTCTTCATGGGGTTCCTTCAGATTTTACACTTAAATAACTGAGAATCACCATTGGAGAAATAATCTATGGTTTTAGAAAATACAAATTCCCCAAGAAAACTACCATGCAATGAAAAGAATCACCAAAGTAGGACTATAACAACTAGGATTTATTAAGGCCTCGGATAATTGACAAATACCTGGCACAGAAGGTTTAGCAGATAATACCTATAAAACTTCTGTCCTCATGGTGCTTACTTCCATAACAATCTATTTATTCTTTAAATAACTGTGCTAGATAATCATTATTTCTCAATCCCACAAATTACCAAGTTGCCCAAACCCATGTATTTAATTATGGAAAAAACAAAAAGACACCAAAGCTGCACCTGAGACTCTTAACCTGCAATCCTAACTGGAAAATCTCCAATCCAATAGTTTCATATTGAACATTCCTTTCAAAGCAGGTACCATAGTCGTGTGTGTGCATGTGTGTGTGGGGTGGGGGGAGTTAAGAAAAGAAGCCTGAACACAAAGCTATTTTGCACAAAATCCTGTAGACATGACCTCACTCAACACACACAGAATACCAGAAGCCGTTCTTTTGTTCTTTTACTTAGGGTTGAAGCTTCTTCAGAAAAGCTGAAGTGTGTGTGTGTGTGTGTGTGTGTGTGTGTGTGTGTGTGTCTGTGTGTGTCTGTGTGTGTGTCTGTGTCTGTGTGTATGTCTATTGTGTGTGTGTTTCTATGGGTCTGTGTGTGTGTGTGTATGTGTCTGTGTTTGTGTTCTGGGCTAGATAGGAACAACATACAGATGTAAATTTTAGGGGAGAAAGTAGACTTCACTTTACATTTTAGGCATATGATTGAGTCTGAGTGCTTAGTATTTTGCAGGATTAACTTTTTTTTGTTTTGTTTTGTTTTTTGTTTTGTTTCCTTAAGTAGACAAACCTGATGCCTAAGCCTCCTGAGTGCTTGTGCCACCAGGTCTATTTTGGGCTAAATCACTTAAACATGACAGCAACTGCTTGTCTTATTTTTCACATGGCAAAACTGAGCATCAGACAACCCAAGTCATTTCACTTGAGACAAGCTCCTTTTGCTCTCTTAGGAACTCATTCTTTATACTGAGCTACTAAGACCCACTGGTTTCTGCTCTAGTCCAGAAATGTCTCCCACAAAACCTGCCCCTACTTCTAGTAAAAATGAAAACAATGCTCATGACTATTATGAATACTGTAAGCAGGCAAATAGATGACTAAAAGAATTATCTGAGGTGGTTGAATCCAATAAGAAAACAGACTGTATTTGACCCAAACTCATATATTAAACACTCAAACAAAGGGTAAAGATTCCACTTTTAAAATTTGATCTTCAGCTTTATTTATTATAAGGTCTTTATCTTACAAGCTTAAAGTCCAGTATGTTAGGAGGACCATATGAATAGTCCCTGAAGATAATCTTCAAGAGTGAAACAGTGGACTGATAAAATACTTCCTCCTTTGATAGAACAGAGATGAGTTTAGAGTCACCATGCTCATCATTCATGTGTAAGAACTTAACCTCCACAAGTATAAGATTAGTAATAAGGGACAGGTCCTTTTGGGAAATGATTGACTTAATGAGGATTATCATCAAAAGGCTGAAACAAAGCAGACATGGTAACACACTCCTTTAATCCTAGCACTTGGGAGGTAGAATATATGTGAATGTATTGTATGTATGTATGTGTGTGTGTATATATATATATATATATATATATATATATATATATATATATATTCAGTTAGCAGCCTGGTCTACATTTAAGACAGCCAGGTCTCAAACAAACAAGGCTAGAAGAAACTAGGTCCCTTTCCATTCTTCTGCCTTCTGCCTTCTGCTTTCTGCCATACAAGACTACAGGCTTTAAGGTGCCATCTTGGAGACCGACAGACATCATACCCTTGCTAGACACAGAACTTATCAGAACCTTCATTCTACATTTCACAGCTGACACAGCTGTGAGAAATAAGTTTATGCTGCTTATAAATTGCCAAGTCTTGAATATTTTCTGCCAGCAGAGCTAATTATAAATCCAGACCCAAAGGCTTATACAAACACCCTTTTCAGGGTTCACAGTCTTCCCAATCTTCCTAATTTCAAACACTCTAAATCCAGAAGAATAGAAATGGATTTGTCCAGCCTCCACTTTGCATTGCTGAACTGGATAATATAGGTATGAAGAGTCCACCTGATAGTGAGAAATACAATTTAAAGAAATTAAACCAAAAGAAGCTGTCTGTTTTCTCTCAGAGTGTCTTGTCTTTTATTTGGAAACAGGTAGCCACTGGATTGGGTTTGATAGCCAGAGGCATATATTAAGCAAGGCTGGTACCAACTTTCAACACTTCTCATTGTTAGAAACTACTGTGTGTGTGCAGAGGGTTCAATCTGACTCATTTAAGAGAGAGTGTAAACAGAATGATGCTTGCAAATCCAAGCACAGCTCTAATGTAGCTGTATGGGTTGATAGCCACAGATTTACACAACTACTCTTCTCAGTGTTCATGATGAAACACAGCCTCTTGCATAACAGACTAGTATTCTTACTACTGAGTTATGTTCTCCAGCCTTCAGTGAATGTTTTAGTTAACCAGTTGCTAGTTGAATAACAGACAACCTAGGCAGACATAAAAAAAAAAATGTGACATAGTCAGATATACTTAGAACCAACTCACATAATTCTGATGTGAACCAGGATCAAATGTATCACTTCTTGAAAGCACTGACAAAGAAGAACATGGGGGGGGGGATTGTAGGTGTGCAGGCTAAGGAAGAAATCTCCCTTTACAACTCCCTAGTTGGGCTTCTGTAAGTGTCTCGATTCACTGACTCTGAGTATCTTCCTGACTAACAGGACTAACTACATCTCAGTAGTTGTGAGGATTCTGGGTAATTTGTTTAAAGTACCTCCTGTCTTATAGTTCTTGGAAGGAAATAGAGTGGGCACTTCAAAAGTGTCTACTGAATCAATATTGACTATTAATGTTATAATTACTAACAATAAAAACACAAACTGAGAACAAAAGATGGTGTTTTGTCTCACGGAGGAAAAAAAAAAACCCACTGTTGTATTCTATGTTGTTTTATTACCCCATATTTTCCTAATTCTATTCTCTCAGCCATTCTGCAAGGATTCCCAACAACCAAAGTTCTCCTTGGGACCAGAAGAACTCACCTGAAAATGATGTTTGAATGTGAATGTATGTTTTTGCCTCCATATACGGTAGTGATCCAGGAAGGTCGTGGCCTCACACCCCACTGTTTGTAACAGTCATCGGAATACTTATCTAAATCCCATGCGCGTGGTTCAAACATGTCATCAATACCATTAGTGCAAAAAGGCAGGATTATTTCTGTGCATGTCTAAAAACAAACCAGGAAAAGAAATGAAGAGATGAGTTATTCAAGATCATTAAGCTACTGAGTAGCATCATCATCAGTGAGTAACAAGTGAGGATCTGAACTTGTAATCGAGCTTCAGACCACACACACACCCCTTCTTTATATCCCTGCCACACAACTTTATTTCTCATAGAAAGACTGGATGATCTTCTTCGAATCCCCCAAGACAGCGCCCCTTACCAGCAGGAAGTAGTTTGGAAAGAACGACGCCCAAATTCCCAAATATTGTGTATAAATGTTTGTTTTCATTTAATTGGACTTTGTTATATAAAATTAAATAAAAATACTCTATATGCATAAAAAAAAGAAAATTAATACAGCCATTATGGGAATCAAAAAAAAAAAAAAAAAGAAAGACTGGATGAAAGGTCACAAAAGAATGTGTACTCCTTTCTTTGCAAGGAGCATTCTTTCACATCTATGCTAATATTTAACCCTAAGGACAACCTTAAGAGGAAAGCATCATCACCATCATCATCACCATCATTAGTCTTACTGTGCAGATAAAAGAATACCAATCCAGAAAGACTCAAGTTAGACCTCACTTCTATCACATGTCCACACAATGCCTCCTTTCTAGGACTTGCCAAGGTCTCTCATCATGTTAACACATCTATATTTCTCACTATTTGGTGGTGAGATCATGTTTTTATGTCTCTATCTTTGAAGCATAAGAGAGCCTGATCAACCATAAATACTCACTGTGATTGGTAAATGAGTGCATGAACTTATTGGTACTCTCACAGCATAACACATCAGCATCTAGACTTGAATGCAGGTTAGGTGATAAACTCTTGTCTGGTCTCTATTGTAGCACAACAGTCAGCAAAGAAAAAGACTTCCTCAGGAGCCAATACATGCTTACCTGATAGCCCCAAACCCGGGATCCCAAACTGCTAATCGTTGTTTCAGAAATATTATTGCATCTGGACTGACCCGAGTAATTATAATATACATTCAGAGCTTGGTAGATGTTCTGCACCAGCAGGGAATCTGACATATAGGGGTTCGTCAGATATTGGCACACAACCTGTCATTTTGAAGAGGTAAACAGAAGAGTCAGATATGGATATAAAACTACGGTATAATAACACAAAGAGGAAATGTGGTCATAATTTGGTCATAAAACACTGTTAAACACCTAACCCAACTAGGTATGCTTACAGACACCTGTAATATCAGCACACTGGAGGCAGAGATGGGAGTCTGATGAGAATGAAGCCAGCCTAAGTTCCATAATGACTTCCAGAACAACCTAAGAAATCTAACTTTGCTGCTTAAGCTGGTCTGTCTCTACAGTATAATCTCCCTTTTAAATTCACCCTGCACAGGAAGGGCCTAGTCCCTACTCCAAATGACTTGATAGATTTAATGACCCATCGTGTAAGGCATCACCCTACATGTGGAGTGGAGGGGGGGTTGGAGAGTGATGGGGAGGGCATTGGAGGGTGGGAGAGAGGGAAGAAAGGAGGGAGAGGGAACTGGGATCAATATGTAAAATAAGAAAAATAAATAATAATAAAAAATCCTCCCTGCACTACAGAAATAATGCAGGCATTCATTTACATGTTGTGCAAAGCCTGTCTACTTTCTACTTCAGCTTAATCTATATAACCATTGCAATCCAGTTCAGGAACACCATCCCACCATCTTTTCCTCCCCTGCTCATCCTCAAATACCTTTCCTCACTCTTTAATTCTATGGATACTGGCCACGTCATTATTTACAATGCCCAGATCAACTCCCTGAGATAGTCCTTCTCTGTGTTTCCAAGCCTAAAACTGCTCCCTTCTTGGTGCTCTGCTATACTCAGTTTCTGTTTTTGTTTTCATCACAACTCTTGTAATGCTGTTTGATTCTACAGTGTTTCCCAAGGTGCTTAGCAAAGTCTCAGATAACTTTGCTGAATGAAAAACTGGGTTTTTCTTTTTCTTTTTTTCTTTCTTTCTGTCTTTTTGTTTTGGTTTGGTTTGGGGTTTTTTTTTTTTTTTTGAGACAGGGTTTCTCTGTATTGTTTTGGAACTAGCTCTGTAAACAAGGCTGGCCTGGAACTCACAGAGATCCACCTGCCTCTGCCTCCCAAGTGCTGGGATCAAAGGCATGTGCCACCAACGCCCAGCTAAATGTAGATTTTTAAAGGAAAGGATAACTGTGAGATCACAAGTATACACTGTGCCCATGTTCAAGATGCTCATAAAGAAACAGAACTGAGCTGAACTGAAGTACAAACGTGCTGCACCTAAAGCCACAGGGAATGCCAGCTGCAGAAAAGTTAAAAGTCAAAATAGGGATTTATTATTCTAAAAACTCTTTAATCATTCATGGTAAAGCAACCATTACACTTTTTTTCAGAAAGCAACCCTAAGACATAACAGCAGTTAGAAACATACAAAACAGTATGGAAGCTAAGAGCCAATCTTGGGATATACTGGGCTATATCATCCATCACCAACTACCGAGCCACACTCCTTTCTGAATCTGACGCTCTCGGCCGATTCAGTTCTTTCTAAGATCAGCATGAAACTACTGAGTAGATTCAGAGGAAAACACTCTGTTCAAGCAGTGTGGTGGATGAGGCCAGTGGATGATGCAAGCTAGGCAAGAGAAAAGAGGGACTGATAGACAAATACCTAAAACTCTTGGAAGGCACAGTATCGAGTGGGGATGACTCACATGCTGGCATTAGATCCCCTCCCCTTAGAGCGAGAACACTGGGCTTCTGTTGAGGAAAGAAAAGGAGTCCCCATGAATAGCATCTCTGCAAAGAGCAGTTATTGTCTCGGAAAAGACACAAGCGTGGCTGGAGGCTGGCACCAGATAACAAACATGGGTTTCTATAGCCCCAGAACATCATGGGCAGAGACATGGCAGCGGCTGATGAAAATTCCATAACCTGATTAGGGGCAGTCAGTCCTGGGTCCACTGCCCTTCTAAGGGCAGATCCTCCTGGGAGGGCAGGTTCTGACCACTGACCCTCCAGAAGGACACGCACCAATGTAAAACAATTCATAGAGGAGCAGTGAGGCTGGGAAGCTGAGAAACAGATAAACCCTTAAGGTTAGTCATTTGAAACATTGTGACCTTTTTTGTTTGTTTGTTTGTTTTTGTATTTCAAGACAAGGGTTTCTCTGTGTAACAGTCCTAGATGGCCTGGAACTCGATTTGTAGACCAAGCTGGCCTTGAACTCACAGAGATAGACCTGCCTCTGCCCCCCAGAGTGCTGGCATTAAAGGTGTACGCAACAACTACCCACCACATTGTGACCTTTTTATTATTACAAATAAACTTGCATATCTCTATGGCTAAATCTTTACCCTTAGTGACTTCAAGATATCATCTTACAGGAATAACTGGTTCAAAGGAGATAAACATTGTAAGACCTTTCCTAGATCCTGTCATGCTGCCTTTATATACAAGAAGTTCACACCTATAGTCTCTTTGTATACTCTTTAGAACGCTGAAGCTTCAAAAGGCTCTGCTGTAATAGGGGACTACCCTCTGCACTAATTCGTGACTACTCAGGGGTACAGTGATTCAAAGGGAGATAGCCACACACTCCTTAACCAGATATGTAATGTCCATTAAGTCAAAGGGAAACCATAGGAAACTGTCACATTTATGAGTCAAATATCAGCAACATTGTTACAACCTCATACAATACTCCAACTTAATGCTTGCCCTGGTCAGTTGGCTAGTATTTGCAAGCTATCTGCTTAATAAATCCTTGATACCCCTTAAACACATGCACGTGGATTTCTCACTACAAGCCACACCTTTGAATTGTTTGGTTGACTTATATGTTTTCAATTCATTAGCTTTTTTATAAAATCTTAGAGTCATTTTGTTGCCAGATAAATTTGAATATATTTGCAATGATTTAAAAGAAACAAAAATAGTAGATTAGTGCTAGCCCTTGAATCTAATAGACTTAATTTACTTTCTGTTTCCTAGTAAACATTCAAGAAACACTTAAAAAAAAAAAAATGGAGACTGGAAGGTGGCTCCACAGTTAAGAGCACATGTTGCTCTTGCAGAGGACCTGGGTTTGGTTCTCAACCCCCACATGGTAGTTCCCAACTGTCCATAACTCCAGTTCCTGACGATCTGATGCCCTCCTCTGAACTCCTCCGGTATCAGGTATGCACATACACACATTCAAGCACACATAAAAAAATAAATCTAAGAAAGAATTTCTTAAGAACATTGAAAGTCCATTTTAAAAATACTAGTTTTTAAAAGTCCAGTATGGAAGCATAAGCCTACAGACTCAGTCCTAGGGAGGCCAGAACCAGAGGGTTACCAGTTCCAGGCTAGCCTGGGCTATAAAGCCAGACTTCCCTGAGAAAATAAAAGATGGAGAAAGTAGAACACCCATGTAATGTGAGACTGATCAGATAGGCACTCCAATGTGGTCTACCCTTCTTGGCAACACATAGGCGAAAAAGTGGAGATAATAGTTTGCTTAGAAGCCTTAGGTGCCTGTACGTAGGAGGGTAGGCATTAGAATAAAAGAAAGGGGGGAGGGGAGGCAAAAACACAATTCTTTAAAAAGAAGAAGATGGGCTTAAGGGGGGGAAAAAGATCAATCTTCTCTCCAGAGTATGGTCCCTCCATTAGAAGAAGGATTAAACCGATACATTCAGCTTTTAGACCAGATTTTCTTTCTCTAAGGCTTCAACACACCCCCCTCCCTCACACTGCCTCAGATAATCACATTAGTTTTGTCAGTAAAAGCTCTCTTTTCATAGAATGCATCTAAACCGCTTAAACCACCCAGAGAGGGTGCATACATTACCAAACACCAAGACAAACGGAAGAGATTTCCCCTTTTATGTCTTACTATTTCACTGTGTGTATCCTCAGGCTCAGAAGACTAGGCTAAAAATGCTAAAATGTTCGACTGGCTGTCAGCTAAAAGAATGACTACAAAATTTAACTAACTTCGGCCTTCTTTAAACGTGCTTTTAAAGCTAAAAGGCGCAGTGGCTTCTAATGTGGCCTGAACCGTCAAATGACAGAGGGTTTTCTATTTCCTTTTTCTCTTCCTCCTTGTGTTGTTCCTCCGGCCAAGTCCATGATTATTTCTGCATGACTGTGGCGGCTTCTGTTACCAGTAAACAAAAGCAAGTAGGGACAATGTGCAGAGAGACAAATTAGAGAGAATGATAGCTGAATTGACGTGGAAAACGGCATTTAGTCACTGCCCAAGGATACTCCAGAGATGTACATGGTACCAACAGAATTGGAAATAGCCTGCTTTACAAACCAACCGTTACCTCACCACGCTAAGCCTGAGTTACAGGGTCTGCTGCTTGTCAGCCCTTTAAAGAGGAGGAAGTGCACCAGAAGGGGGAGGAGCTCTGCCTAAAGAGAACCGTCCAAGTGAAAGGGCAGTCCCCAGCTGGGTAGTGTTCCAGGGATTAGAGGGCTGAGAGAACAGATAGGGTCAAGACAGGAGAAAGAGAATGAGCAGAGAACAGAGCACAATCTAAAGCTCAGCTGACGAGCGAGGTGCAGTGAAAACAGTGAAAAGGGATCTGAAAATTAAAGTGCAGCTAACTGTGGGGAGAGAAGCAAGCATCAGGCGATTGGGGGGGGGGGCTCTCGGGACAACTGCAAGACAAGTGGGTTTTGGGTTTTTGTTTGTTTTTGGATTGCTTTGGGGAGGGGGGTCCAGAAAAGAAACAGAATCAAGAATTTCTCAGTATCAGCCTAGAAGTGTAGTTTAGTAGTAGAGTGCTTACATAGCATGCATGAAGCCTTCGGCTGTATTCCTCAAAAGCCTTTCACAAAATTAATCCCTCAATATAAGCAAAATAAAACAAAAATAGAATTGTGTTGGCAAGAAATTATTAAAGAGAATGTCAAGATTTCAGCTTTTTAAAAATGTGACTATGGGTGGGGGGAAAAAAAGCTGTTTTGCAAAATAAAATAAACTTCCAAATCATATAATACAGTGTTTAAAGGGGATTATGCCGAATCAAAAGTAGAAAGACATCTGAAACATACTCCACTGGCCTCAGTTAATTATTTAAAGAGAATGGAGAGATATTTGTTTACATTTAAGACTAAACAGCAAAGCTCCACAGAAGGAACATTGAGAAAGCCTAGAAAACCTTGTTACACTGCTCTCTAGTCCAAGTCCTGATGAAAGCTGTTCACACTAAAAAGCTATCTCCCTGCAGTTTTTGCTAGATTGTGAGTCAGCAACTGACCTACAGGCCAAATGCAGCCAGATGCTGGGCTTGTAAACAAAGTGTTATTGACCATTCTCACTCATTTTTGATGATCCATTACTGCTTTCATGAATGGGTTGCAAAACCAACTGACAGAAAACCGAAAGCCCCATCACACCTAAAATACAGTTCTTTATAGATGAAGTCTGCCCCTCCCTGCTTAGCATAGTGTTCTAACAACTCATTTGCCCTTCAGTGGGAATGACAATGGATGTGTAGTTATTACATTGGACACTAAGGGAATACAGAGTGGTACACTTGATATTTAAATCCCTGTTTTCTTATGAAAGACGTCAGGTGTTTTTTAATAACTTTGTATTCAGGTATAGGGGTGCATGCCTGTAATCCCAGCACTTAGAAGTGGTAGCAAGAGGTCATGAGTTTGAGGCCAGACTGCACTACAGAGACAGTTCTAAACCATCCTAAGCTACAAAGTGGGCTTTGCCTCAAAATAATAATAATTTGTCTCAAAATAATAAAAATAACTTTGTGTTACCAACATCCAGTTTAATTCAGGGTATGTTAGTTGCCAGCTAATTTTATACATAACATTCACTTTATGCATAAAGAGAAATAATTCTGAGAACAAGTGCAATTATTTTATTTTAAAGGGATTTTTATGCTAGATATAGTTTTAGTAGTTCAGTGGGAAACTTGAAGAGCCTTTGAAACTTGGCTCTCATATAACTGATTAAAATTTCATTTCTAGAACCCATTCTAGCTGTAGAGTCAAAGTATCCTCTAAACATAACTTTCTTTTGCTTTTTAAAACTCTTGTTCCTAACAAGGAATTACTTAAAGAATATATACAATAAATTATGTGGGCAACACAAGAATCTTTAAAACATAAAAAGAAATTAAGTTTGTATAAATGTTTGGGGTAATTTGAATATAATTGACCCCCATAAGCTTATAAGAAGTGGCACTATTAGGAAGTATGGCTTTGCTGGAGAGCTATAGCCTTGTTGGAAGAAATGTATCACTGTGGGGATAGGTAGGCTTTGAGGTCTCATATGTGCTCAAACCATTTACAGTGTCTCCGCTCCCTTAACATCAAGATGTAGAACTCTCAGCTCATTCTTCAACACCAGATCTGCCCACATGTTGCCATGTCCTGTTGCAGAATATTATTTTAAGATATGTTACATTTGTTTATGCTATGGAATATTTGTTTAATGATGCAAAAATGTGTTGCATTCTTTTATGTTGCATTTATTTAACTCTGTGAAGCTGTGTTTCTGTGCCTGACAAAAACACCTGATTGGTCTAATAAAGAGCTGAATAGGCAATAGCAAGGCAGGAGAAAGGATTGGTGGGATTGGCAGGCAGAGAGAATAAACATGAGGAAAATCTTGGAAAAAAAGATCAAGGAGCAAGAGAACAAAGAGAGGGGGACACTGGGGGATAGCCACACAGCCAACCAGAGTAAGAGTAAAAGTAGGATATATAGAAGTAGGAAAAGGAAAAGGCCTAGAGGCAGAAGATAGAGGGGATAATTTAAGTTACAGAAAGCTGACTAGAAATAAGACAAGCTAAGTCCAGGCAGGCATTTGTAAGTAATAATAATCCTCCATGTCTGTTTATTTTGGGAGCTGGGTGACATGCCTCCAAAAGAGCCAAAGAGTAAAAACATCCAACAATATTTTAATGTAGCAAATGTGAGTCCACATTTCCATGTAGGGCCTGAGAAAGCTAAAAAAGAAAAAAACAGAAAGAAAGAAAAAGAAAAAGGACATGGCTTCTTTAAGAGGCTCTGCTATTCACCCAGCAATGCTAAATAAAAACAAACAAAACAAACAAACAAACAAAAACTAAGAATGCCTGCCATAGTGCAGGACACTGCCATTCCATAGCTGGAAGGTTGAATGCAATTCCTGCTCACACACCTCCAACTTATCCAACTAGGCAGTGAGCTTTAGGCTTGACTTTCACAACCTTGAAGTGGGCAAGGCCAGCCAATAGAGCAACTTGGAGGACCCAGTGAGCGTAGCAGTTTAAGGTTTGCTCACAAGGTCAAAAAAGACTAGAGACAGACAGTCATAGAAAGAAAGAAATAGTTTAGCAAATGATCACCAGCCTATAATTCATATTGCCAAAGAAAGGAGGATACAAGAAAGAACCGAAGAGATTCATACAAGGTCCCTCACAGAAGGGGAAAGGATCTCCTGAGCATATTGGGGGGGGGGTTAGTAATGAGTGGAAAAGGAGTTAGGAGAAAGAGAAGTGGAGGAGAGGAGAACATGTGGGACCAGGAACAAATAGACAAGAGCAAAAAAAGAGATACCATAATTTAGGGAGCCATTATAGGTTTGAAGAGAAAACTGACTCTAAAGAAATGTCCAGAGACCTACAAGGACGACCCCAACTAACAATCTGAGCAACAGTGGAAAGGCTACCTTAAATAGCCTTCCCTGATAATAAGATTGATAACTAACTTATATGCCATCATAGAGCCCTCATCTAGTAGCTGATGGAAACAGAAGCAGACACCCACAGCTAAACACTGAGCCAAACTCCTGAAATCCAGTTTCAAAAAGGGAGGAGTGATAAGAAAAGGAGTCAAGACCAGGCTACAGAAACCCACAGAGACAGCTGACCTGAACAAGGGGGAGCACATGAACCCCTAGACTGAATAGCTGGGAAACCAGCATTGGACAGGCTCAGAACCTCTGAACATGGGTCTCAGTTAGAAGGCCTGGGCAGTCTAAGGGACCTCTGACAGTGAAACCAGGATGTATCCATGGTGCACGAAAGGACTTTCAGTGCACATTCCCTTAGCCTAGAGGCAGGACAGAGGGCCTAGACCCTACTCCAAATGACTTAACAGATTTTGATGATCCCTTCTGGAAGGCACCACCCTCACTGTGGAGTGGAGGGAGGGAGAGAATTGAATAGAAGGGGTAGTCGGGGGCATGGGAGGGAGAGGAAACTGGGATTGATATGTAAGATAAGAAAGAAATAGTTTAAAAGCAATAAAGTCTTTAAAGAGAGAAGTAAAATAATAAAAAGAGCAATCCATGTAGAGATGGGAAATACACAGGGAGTCTGGGTCTGATATAGTATTGTATTGATTTTGAATTTTTTGATTGTTGATAAGCAAATGACAGCTGCTAAAAGACATGGGATTAAAAGAACTGTTGGAATAAATCAGCCTATATACTTTAGGAATGTCTTAACTTTAAAAATGTTAAAAATGTATTTGTCAATTAGAAGTCAAACATGCTCTGGGAAAGAGATTTTGCTTTTGTTTCCATGGGAAACAAAAGCCTATATATTTATTCCAGGTTAATATGGATTAGGTTTGATCAAAGGAGATCGCCTGAAACTTGACAGGTGTTATCTATCAACAAAGATTATAACTGGTCTTCCCAGGACTTGGCCATTATCTCAGTTTTTCTCAGAAACTCTAAAAATACCTTACCCACAAACAACGAAAAGCAGCTTAAAGAACATGACAACCTCATTCCCCACCAAACAAGGTGGTGTGGTGGTCTTTGTTTATTTGGTGGGTTATGGATGTTTGTTATTATTTAAAAGAATGTAGTATATTGATACAAATTTAAAGTTATTTTTGTTACAATATATATGTGTATGTGTGTGTGTGTGTGTGTGTGTTTCTATTCTTGTTTGAGGAATTGTGCTTATGCAGTTCATTTTAAAATAAAATGTATAAATAAGAAATGAGGTTAGTAGTTAATCTATAATAATCAAACTTGTAGTCACATTAAGTATGTTTTCTAGGTTAAATAGGTATATTCAGATAAATGGTTTTCAAACACTTCAAAGACCTATAGAATATGGCATTTAAAATATTTTGTTAACTTGGGGCTTTCATGACAATGACACACATCTGCTCCTGGCAGTATCAATTATTTTTTATAAAAGAATGATGGGCATCAAAAGAAACTCCATTCCTTCATTATGGCAAGATTAGCCATTTGGACAAGAAACTGTTTTTGCCTTGACTGCTTGACTGTGTGTTGTGCAGACTGAACACAAAGGACCCACCAGAAAGTGACTGATGAACTTTGCCAAAACAAGGCAGGACAGTCCTTCTAGATTCCTGATTCACAAAAGAGCCTGTCAAATATAATCTGCAGGATTCAAAGGAAAGTAACTGATGAACTTTGCCAATATACGACAGGACAATCCTGGCCTATCTCTGCGGGTCCACTCGGAGTTCCTGCGGGCAAGATCCTTGACCCCCAAATCCGGGCCCCTGCCAAAGAACAAGGTCTCAGCGGGAGAGCGCCAGTTTCCAGTGAGATCCCACTACCCTGCAAAACCTTCTCAAGTTCCAGCCCAGCCCTCGTCCTCTTCTGCCGGCTATTGGCCAGAGGTGAGTCTGGGCCCAATTGGGGCTGCCTGTCCCCTTCAACCTCTTTTCCCCCCTCCCCCGCCTGAACTCCCTGGATTGGACCCTGATCCTGCTGCTCCTGTCTCCGGTCCCCATCGAGAGCACCCTTGGAGCTCTGATACACCCCCACCCATCCCAACCTCCAGCCTACCCCCCCCCACCCTGTGCCCTACCCCACCTACGGTCCTGCTGCTCTAGTTGAGCACTGGGACAGAGGGTGGAGCCAACAGTCCACCCTACTCCGGAGACCTCTCGGAGCAACTCCGAACAAAGGAGACCTGACTATCCACGTGGGACCACCTGTAATTTCCACCAGCTTGGTCTCTGACCACGCCTCCAGTCCTCTGCTGGAGTCCCAGGCCCCTCCCAGAGATCCGCCTATCTCTGTGGGTCCACTCAGAGTTCCTGCGGGCAAGATCCTTGACCCCCAAATCCGGGCCCCTGCCAAAGAACAAGGTCTCAGCGGGAGAGCGCCAGTTTCCAGTGAGATCCCACTACCCTGCAAAACCTTCTCAAGTTCCAGCCCAGCCCTCATCCTCTTCTGCCGGTCATTGGCCAGAGCTATTGGCCAGAGCTATTGGCCAGAGGACCACTGTGAGTACCTGCTGGCATCTTCTTCTGGATCCTCATCCTTGACCCCATCCCTGGATCCCTGTCTGCAGAGAAACCTCCTAGAGAGCTTGGACCACACAGAGCTACAGACATTGAATCTTTGATCCACATAAGCCCATCAGGGAAGGACCATAGAGAGAGGGAAGAGACACCACCAACACCTACTGGAAGAAACTATGGGAAGAAGGCAATACAAGAGAACACCTAACAACAGAAAGACAAACATAACACCACCAGAATCTAGGGAATCTACACCAACTAGAATGGAACACAAGAACAAAGCAGAGGAAGCAGAAGGGTACGACTTAAAAATCACCATCATAAAAATGATAGAGGCCCTCAAAGAAGATATGAGAAAAATCCCTTAAAGAAATGGAGGAAAAAACAAACAAAAAAGTGGAAGAAATGAACAAATTCCTTAAGGAAAGTACAGAAAGCCAAGAAAAAACAATTAACCAGGTGAAGGAAACGGTTCAAGATTTGAAAACCGAAATTGAGAAAATAAAGGCAACACAAATGGAAGGAAAGCTGGAAATTGAAAAGCTGGGCAAAAAATCGGAAACAACGGACACAAGCATAACCAATAGAATTCAAGAGATGGAAGAGAAAATCTCAGGCGCAGAAGATAAACTAGAAGAAATAGATTCATCGACCAAAGAAAATCATAAATCCAACAAATCCTTAACACACAACATCCAGGAAATGTGGGACACCATGAAAAGGCCAAACCTAAGAATAATAGGCATAGAGGAAGGTGAGGAAGCCCAGCTCAAAGGTGCTGAAAACATATTCAACAAAATCACCGGGGAAAACTTTCCAAATCTGAAGAAGGACATGCCCATGAAAGTACAAGAAGCATACCGAACCCCAAATAGGCTGGACCAAAGAAAAAAGACCCCTCGACATATAATAATCAAAACACCTAGCATAAAGAATAAAGAAAGAATATTAAGAGCAGTGAAGGAAAAAGGACAGGTAACATATAAAGGCAGACCTATCAAAATTACACCTGACTTCTCCATGGAAACCCTCAAGGCCAGAAGGTCCTGGATAGATGTTCTAAAAGTATTAAGAGAACACGGATGCCAGCCTAGGCTACTATATCCAGCAAAACTCTCAGTCAATATAGATGGAGAGAACAAGATATTCAATGACAAAACCAGATTTTCCCAATATGTATCTACAAATCCAGCCCTACAGAAAGTATTGGAAGGAAAATTCCAACCCAAGGAAGGTAACTACGCCCACAAAAATGTAGGCAACAGATAATCCAACTACACCAGAAACCTAGGGTGAAGCAGAACAAATATATTCACAATACCACTGCCAACAACAAACCTAAACCAAACAAGCATCAACAATCAATGGACCTTACTCACCCTCAACATTAATGGTCTTAACTCACCTATAAAAAGACACAGGCTAACAGAATGGATACGAAGACAGAATCCATCCTTCTGCTGCATACAAGAAACACATCTTGGCTCCAAAGATAGACATTACTTCAGGGTAAAGGGTTGGGAAAAGATTTTCCAATCAAATGGAAATAAGAAGCAAGCAGGCATAGCTATCCTAATATCTAACAAGCTAGACTTCAAACCAAAACTAGTCAAAAGAGATGAAGACGGTCATTTCATATTCATCTCAGGAGAAATCCATCAACACAAAGGCTCAATTCTGAACATCTATGCCCCTAATACAAAGTCACCCACATTCGTAAAAGAAACACTACTAAAACTCAAAGTTCATATAAAACCTCACACACTTATAGTGGGAGACTTCACTACACCACTCTCAACACTAGACAGGACCACAAATCAGAAACTCAACAAAGAAACAAAAGAATTAACAGAAGTTATGTCTCAACTGGGGCTAACAGACATCTATAGAACATTCCATCCAAAGACAAAAGAGTATACCTTCTTCTCTGCTCCACATGGTACCTTCTCTAAAATCGACCACATACTAGGAGACATAACAAACCTCAACAGATACAAGAGAATAGGAATAGTCCCCTGTATCTTACCGGACCACCATGCTTTAAAATTGGAATTCAACAACAACATAAATAGCAGAAAACCTGCAAACTCATGGAAACTGAACAATGTGCAATTGCACCACTCCTGGGTCAAAGAAGAAATAAAGAAAGACATTAAAGACTTTCTAATATTCAACGAGAATGAGGATACAACATACCCGAACTTATGGGACACCTTGAAAGCAGTGCTATGAGGGAAGTTCATTGCACTAAGTGCCCATATGAAGAAAACAGAGGATAGTCACATAAATGAATTAACAGCCCAACTGAAAACCTTAGAACAGAGAGAAGCGAATTCACCCCGCAGGAGCAGACACCAGGAAATAATCAACTTGAGGGCTGAAATCAACAAAATAGAAACCAGGAAAACAATACAAAAAAAAAAAAAATCAATGCAACAAAGAGTTGGTTTTTGAGAAAATCAACAAGATAGATAAACCTTTATCCAAATTAACGAAAAAGCAGAGACAGAACATGCAAATTAACAAAATCAGAAACGAAATGGGGAACATAACAACAGACACAGAGGAAATCCAGTCAATTTTCAGGTCATACTTCGAAAATCTGTATTCCACAAAAATTGAAAATTCAAAGGAAATGGACAAGTTTCTGGATAACTATCACTTACCAAAATTAAATCAAGAACAGACAAACAACTTAAATAGACCTATAACCCGAAATGAAATAGAAGCAGTCATTGAAAGCCTTCCAACGAAAAAAAGTCCAGGGCCAGATGGATTCAGTGCAGAATTCTACCAGACATTCAAGGAAGAACTAATACCACTACTCCTCAAACTGTTCCACAAGATAGAAACAGAAGGTTTATTGCCAAACTCTTTTTATGAGTCCACAATAATTTTGGTACCCAAACCTCACAAAGACACAACTAAGAAAGAAAACTACAGACCAATATCCCTGATGAACATCGATGCAAAAATACTCAATAAAATAATGGCAAACCGAATTCAAGAATACATCAGAGAAATCATCCAACATGACCAAGTAGGCTTCATTCCTGGATTGTAGGGATGGTTTAACATACGAAAATCTATCAACGTGATCCACCATATAAACAAACTGAAAAAGAAAAACCATATGATTATCTCCCTAGATGCGGAAAAAGCCTTCGACAAAATTCAACACCCTTTCATGATAAAGGTATTAGAGAGGTCAGGGATAACAGGAACATACCTAAACATAATAAGAGCAATATACAGCAAACCAACTGCCAACATCAAACTGAATGGAGAGAAACTTAAGCCAATTCCTCTAAAATCAGGAACAAGACAAGGCTGTCCTCTCTCTCCATATCTCTTCAATATCGTACTAGAAGTTCTAGCTAATGCTATAAAACAACAAAAGGAGATCAAGGACATCCAAATTGGAAAGGAAGAAGTCAAACTGTCTCTATTTGCAGATGATATGATAGTTTACATAAGCAACCCAATAAACTCTACCAGGGAACTCCTACAGCTGATAAACACCTTCAGCAAACTAGCAGGATACAAGATAAATTCAAAAAAATCAGTAGCCCTATTTTTTTTCAGACGACAAAGAGGCAGAGAAAGAAATCAGAGAAACATCACCCTTTACAACAGCCACAAGCAACATAAAGTATCTTGGTGTAACGCTTACCAAACAAGTAAAAGATCTATATAATAAGAACTTTGTGACTCTAAAGAAAGAAATTAAAGAAGATACCAGAAAATGGAAAGATCTCCCATGCTCTTGGTTAGGTAGGATTAACATAGTAAAAATGGCAATCTTACCAAAAGCAATCTACAGATTCAATGCAATCCCCATTAAAATCCCACCACAATTCTTCGCCGACCTTCAAAGGATAATAATCAACTTTATATGGAAAAACAAAAGACCCAGGATAGCCAAAACAACCCTATACAATAAAAGAACTTCAGGAGGCATCACCATTCCTGACTTTAAGCTCTACTACAGAGCTATAGTTCTGAAAACAGCCTGGTATTGGCATAAAAATAGACAGGTAGACCAATGGAATCGAATTGAAAATCCTGATATTAATCCACGCACCTATGAACACCTGATTTTCGACAAAACAGCTAAAATTATACAATGGGGCAAAGACAGCATCTTCAACAAATGGTGCTGGCACAATTGGATGAGGGTGTGTAGAAGACTGCAGATAGACCCATGTCTGTTGCCATGCACAAAACTCAAGTCCAAATGGATCAAAGACCTCAACATCAATCCAGCCACATTGAACCTCTTAGAAGAGAAAGTAGGAGGTACACTTGAACAAATTGGTATAGGAGGCCGCTTCTGGAACATAACTCCAGGGGCACAGACACTGAAAGAAACAATTAATAAATGGGACCTCTTCAAACTTAGAAGCTTCTGTAAGGCAAAGGACACAGTTGACAAGACCAAACAGCAGCCCACTGACTGGGAAAAGATTTTCACTAATCCTATATCCGACAAAGGGCTGATCCCCAAAATATACAAAGAACTCAAGAAACTAGTCAACAAAACACCAAATAACCCTATTAAAAAATGGGGTACAGAACTGAAGAAAGAATTCTCAATGGAGGAAATCAAAAAGGCTGAAAGACACTTAAGAAAATGCTCCACATCCTTAGCTATCAGGGAAATGCAAATCAAAACAACTTTGAGATACCATCTTACCCCTGCCAGAATGGCTAAAATTAGAAACACCAGTGATGACTTATGTTGGAGAGGATGTGGAGAAAGTGGAACACTCCTCCACTGCTGGTGGGAGTGCAAACTCATACAGCCATTTTGGAGATCAGTATGGCGGTTCCTCAGGAAAATGGGAATTAGTTTACCACAGGACCTGGCAATCCCCCTCTTAGGCATATACCCAAAGGATTCACATCAATGCAACAAAGACATCTGTTCAACTATGTTCATAGCAGCACTATTTGTAATAGCAAGAACCTGGAAGCAACCTAGATGCCCTTCAATTGAAGAATGGTTAATGAAGATGTGGCACATCTACACAATGGAATACTACTCTGCAGAAAAAAAAATAATGGTATCTTGAAATTCGCAGGCAAGTGGATGGCACTTGAAGAAACCATCCTGAAGGAGGTAACCCAGTCACAAAAAGAGAAACACAGTATGTACTCACTCATATATGGATTTTAGAACTAGATCAAATGATCACCAGCCTATAATTCACATCACCAGAGGAACTAGGATACAAGTTGTATTCTAAGAGATTCATATAAAGTCCCTCACAGAACTGGGAAGGGACAAGTCCCCCAGACCTCAGGTAAAGTGGGGGAGGACAGCTAATGGAGAGAGAAGTAGGAGAAAATGAGAGGGAGGAGAGGAAGGCATGTGCGACCAGGAGGATTGAGCCTGGTTAGGAATGGAAAATAGGAAAGAGAGAGAGAGAGAGACAGAGACAGAGAGAGAGAACATAAAAGAGGGAGCCAATATTGGTTTGAAGATAAAGTTGAACACAAAGAAAGGTCGAGGGAACTACAAGACTGCTCCCAACTAACAATCTCAGCTTCTGTGGAAAGGCTATCATAAATGCCCTTCCCGGAGAGTGAGGTCAACAACTAACTTCTCCATGGAGTCCTCAACTAATGCCTGTTGAAAACAGGAGCAAACACCCATACATAAACACTGAGTCGAACTAGAACCCAGATGCAGATGGAGAGGACAAGACCATGCGGTAGAAGTACATAGAGACAGCTTACCTGAACAAGGAGGAGCTAAGGGCCACTAGACTGATAGCTGGGAAGCCAACAGGGGACTGACTCGGACCCCCCCTGAATATGGGTCTCAGCCAGAAGGTCTGAGCAGTCTAAGAGACCTCAGACAGTGGAGCCAGGATGTATCCCTGGTGCACAAAAGGACTTTGCAAACATATCCCCCATGGAGGGATAATTGCCTTATTCTAGAGATAGGAGAGAAGCCCTAGTCCCTACTTCACATGACCTGTCAGATCTACATGACCCCAGCTGGATGGCATTCCCCTACATATGGTATTGTGGTGGAGGGTTGTGAGGGGAGGGTGTTTAGAGTGCATGGGAGAGGGTAGAGAGGGCAAAAGGGAGGGAAGGAGGGAGGGAGGGCTGGAGGGGAGGGAGGGAGGGAGGGAGAGGGAACTGGGATCGACATGTAAAATAATAAATTAAAAAAAAAAAAAAAAAAAAAAAAACGCTTTGACTCCAAAATTTAAGTTGAAGAACAAGTTACTGGGGAAAAGTATTTCTATTTTTGTTTCCACAGAAAATGAAAAGATGTGGATTCCTTACAGACTAATGTGCTTTGATCACGCCAGACCGCCTGAAACAGAGTACAAGCTGATCCTACATTCCAAACAGCTGGACAAAACAGCCCTACAGACTACAGCTAGGATATCTGAATCTTCTTCGAATCCCCCAAGACAGCGCCCCTTACCAGCAGGAAGTAGTTTGGAAAGAACGACGCCCAAATTCCCAAATATTGTGTATAAATGTTTGTTTTCATTTAATTGGACTTTGTTATATAAAATTAAATAAAAATAAATAAATAAATAAATAAAAACTAAAAAAAAAAAATTTAAAATAGCACCTGTCTTCTCAAAAAAAAAAAAAAAAAAAAAAGATAGGACAATCCTTCAAATTTCTTATTCACTGAAAAGTCTGCCAGATGCTCTAGGCCTTGTAGGCTGAAGATAGATGCCCCAATGTTGCAGAGGACAGTGACTGTCCAGGCAGCCAAATGTCTCTCTTGTTAGGTAGTATTATATCCTTCTGAGTCTTTGATGGAGTTGAAGACTAAATAATTAAAGTTTCAGTTTTTCGTAGTTATGATATAAAGTAAATTAGTTATAAAACTTTGAAGTCACTAAGATGACATGGATGGTGGAATGTCTCTAAATTTGCTAAATGCAAATGGACTGAATATTGTAAATTAATTCTTACTTGTCAACTGTTTTTGTTATAGATCGTTTTTCTATGTTAAAGTGAAAACCTTCCATTTTATTTAGAGAAAAAGGGGAAAATGTGGAATATTATTTTAAGAAATGTTACATTTGTTGGTTCTGTGGAATATTTGTTCAATGATGGGAAGATGTGTTGCATTCTTTTATGTTACATTTGTTTTACTATGAAGCTATGTTACTGTGTCTGTCTAAAATATCTGATTGATTTAATAAAGAGCTAAATGACCTGTAGCAAGGCTGGAGAAAGGATAGATGGGGCTGCCAGCAGATAGAATAAATATGAGAAGAAATCTTGGAAGAAATATCAAGAAGCAAGAGAACAAGGAGAGGGGGACACTAGAGGCCAGCCACACAGCCAACGGAGAACTAAGAGTGAAAGTAAGAATATCCCACCATGACAATAACAGATTAAACTCTGAACTGTAAACAAGCCACCCCATTTAAATGTTTTGCTTTATAAGAGTTGCTGTGGTCATCGAGTCTCTTCACAGTAATAGAAACCCTGAGAACCTATAAATCTGTGTCTTTTTCTACTTCTCAGGTTCATATTATTTGGATCTTATCATAAGCTTAAGTAACCACTGGTATCTTTTTCTTCTGAGGCAGACAAGCAAAGATAGTGCAACGAAGGAGGAAAGGGGCTTTGTCCAGGATGCTGGTAGATAAGCAGCAGTGTGGGGCCATGCCCTCCCATTATCTCTTAGAAGGTACCCTACAAACTCTGCTGCTCAGCATAGCAATTACCCTTCATGGCTTCCAATCTGCTGCTCAGCATAAAGATCACCCTTCATAGCATGTAGCATTTAGAATATTTAGCAGCTCACTGAATAACCATAGCACTTCAATGAGGCAGTCATTTATCAAGTTTCTACCATGTGTTGCACACATATAGGCATAATACATATATCACAAAAATGAACAAGCTACATATACAGAGTAAAGCTCAGGATTTGGTAATTATTCCATTAACTACAACCACTGGTCTTACACAATATTGAAGCATTTTATCTCCAATTCTCAGAAGAAAAAGCTAAGGCTAAGAAAGGTTATTTAAAATGCCCAAAGTAACATAATCAGAAAACGGCTGAACTCAGGATTTCAGCCCAAAATTACCTATGCCACAGAGCCCCTAGATCATCAGCATTACTTCCTCTGATGAAAGCCACATAGTAGTTTATAAATGAGGACAGTGTGTTGTCCTGTTACCTTGACAGGCCAAGAAGGCAAAGGCTTTAAAAAGTTGGCTGGGTATGGGTAGTTCACCATGGCCAGGTTCACCCAGGTCTCAGAGATCCAGTCTTTCAGGCGTTGGATGTCCTCAGAGTTTAGGGAGGTGCACAGGTGAAAGGCCCTGGTAAGCCATGGTAGACCACTGCCTAGAGACAGAATGAGATCAGGTGAAAGACAGTGGTGAGCCATCATATACCACTGCCTGGAGACAGAATAACATTGCTGGAAACTGAAGAATACTAATCAACATAAGCCTTTGCTGATCTCTCACTCTTCACTTTGCATTACAGAAAATACAATTTTCTATACCATTTCACCAAGAATTTTTGCAACATTTGACAAAATGCTTTAATATAATCTAGTAATTCCATCATAGACAAATTGAACTTCATCATGGGGCTTACCAAAATTAGTATCCTTTACTTCTCAATTTAATTTGAAATATCTTATGTTTATTTAATTTGAAATAAATACAAATACTATAGAACAATGTGAATGAATAAACAACCACATAAAACAAATTAATGCAACTAACATAGAGCATTGCACAAAAGACAGCAGGCCACAAAACCCCACATATAAATGTTTAACAATTCCAATTACTGCAAAATTCAGGAACAAGTAAGATCAACCTAAGATGACAGCATGAGGATAAGGATGGACTATGCAGGTGTGCTGATATGACTAAGAATGCCATTGGATTTCTGAGAGCGTCATAATGTTCTCTATTGACCTGGAAAATAATTACACCAAGAAATTCATCAGCCCATGAATTGTGATTTCTCTTATTTTTAAGATTTATATTGTGCTTTCATAAAATGTGTGTTTTTTAAAAAGTAGAATTGGGGTCTAGAAAGATGGCTCAGCAGTTAAGAGCACTGGTTGCGGTTAAAGAGGACCAAGGATCAATTCCCAGCACCCACAGGGTATCTCACAACAATTTGTAACTGCAATACTAGGGGATCAGATGCCATCTTATGATCTCTGTGGACATACACACATAGTACACAGCTATACCCGCAGGCAGAAACCCCATATACATATAATATTTTCTAACTAAGTGGAAGTATGGAACAAATGAAGATCAATTTTTAAAAAATGTAAATCCATTCTTTTAGGTAAAGCTTACCTGTATTTGAGAGTCGGTTAATGGCACCCCAAGACCTGAGGATGCTCTCTGAACATTTTACACCACTTTTCTTAAAATCTTCAGTTACTATCTTCATAAACACACCACAGGGAATCAGCTCCTGAAACTGCCAGATAGGGGCAGAAGCTGCCAGAGCTCTGAATGAGAAGGGAAATGAAAAGAGAAAATAAGAAAAGGTGACTCAGCTAAGTTTCAATACAAGCTCCAGCCAGACAAAATCCTATCCTGGAGAGGGGAGGTAACTTCAGATCCCATCCCTAACCAGAAATGGATATTTGCTAGCAGAGGGAGAGTCAGTTATCATTAACAGTGTGGCCAACCACACCCCAGTAGAAGAGCATATATCCAAGAGTATATGGGCAGCACCAATGGGACTTGATGGGTTTAGAACAGGAGGAGAAAGAAGAAGAGGAAGAGAAGAAAACAAAGTTGTGCAAGTCAGAAAGAAGAGAAGAATCAGGAAGGAATTGGAAACGAAGGGTGAAAATGATGAAATACATTGTATAAAAGATTCAAATAACTAATAAGAACTAATAACTTAAAAAACAAAATAGTTTTATAATTATTTTTATATATTATTTATAATTTAAAATATCTTTAATATTTATTTATTATGTATACAGTGTTTTGTCTGCATGTATCCCTGCAGACCAGAAGAGAACACAAGATCTCATTACAGATGGTTGTGACCCATCATGTGCTTGCTAGGAATTGAACTCAGGACCTCTGGAAGACTAACTAGTGTTCTTAAGCACTGGGCTATCTCTCCAGCCCAATTTAAAAATAGTTTAAAAATAGGAAGCTGAACATTAACAAGATGATTTTAAAAATAGCATAGCTATTTATTTTGAGATGGGATCCAGAAACATCTATATAACAGTATGTATGTAGCACACTTTACCCAGAATGATTCTCTGTTTGTCTTCATCATTAAGAAGTACTAGTGGAGCCAGGTAAGAAGGCCCACAACTTTAATCCCAACACTCAGGAGGCAGAAGCAGATGGATATCTGAGTTTGAGGCCAGCCTGGTCTACAAAGCAAGTTGCAGGACAACCAGGGATGTTACACAGAGAAAACCTGTCTTGAAAAAAAAAAGTGCTTGAATCCAGCATAAATGCACTTACCCAATTACTAAATGAGGATATTTCATCCTGAACCAAGCTGCAAGCACACCGCCATAAGAGCCCCCGATGACAATGACAGGTTGACCATCAGCTCCTGGGACAGTTCTTTTCAAGTGTCTGATTAACTCTGCAAAATCAGCCAGAGCTTGTTCTGATGTCAGGAAATTCAAATGCTTGGAGTCCTGAGGGGTGGGAGGATGAACATAGATATAAGTGTGGACATACTCACAGCATATGCACACTTGTTCCAAAACTTGAGTCATGTGAGCTTTCTTCAAATAGAATTTATAGAAAGTAGAGTCAAAATGCCCAGCCAAAGCACAGGGTATTGTAATTTCAATAATTCATAAAGTGATTTCTTTGTACAATATAATAAATTTTACATTAATCTCTCTTTCTCTCTCTCTTTCTCTCTCTCTCTCTCTCTCTCTCTGTGTGTGTGTGTGTGTGTGTGTGTGTAAGTTTACTGAAAATGCAATAAAAAAACAAGCATCTCTAAACACAACTTTCTCGCAGCAGATGCAACTTGATGAGTATAATTAAGAATTTTCACAACACAAACTCTGCTGCCACAATTTGATTTTTTTGTCAAGAACTTTAAACAACTATGTGATGTGGCTTATATTTGAAACTTGTAAGGCTCCTTCACTTTCTTTGTCACAAACATAAAAGAGTTGAAGTACATTTATGAAAACAATCAGCCTGTGGCTGAGTGGGAGGTTGTACAGAAATTTCTCAGGAGCACCAACAGGTGTGGTCAAGCTGTAGCACTTGGTCTGCTTGCTTCCATGGCAGCGGTCTTGCTGTCATATGCTCAGAGTCCCCTGGAATTCACAGCATTGGCCTGGAGAGAAAACAGGGGCACCCAGGGCATCCCTGCAGGTAGCTTTCCCAAGCCAGCAGCCTGAAGCACAGGTCTTGTTTTATGGGTGGATATCAATGATCTTATGAGCTTTGAAGGATAACTTTGTTTCTGAAGTAGTGTGTCTGAGACACTTTTTAAAATTGTTACTCAGCTCAGTGTCTGACCCAAAAACACAACACTCCTCCTTACCTGGTATTCACCAGCTCTACATGACCAAGCATGTTTTTCTTCAACACACATACACACACACACACACACACACACACACACACACACACACACCTGTCAAAAGAAAAAGGGAACAGAAACAATTGCCAAACCCAAAGATCTGTTAGTATCCAGGGGAATGGAGGAAGCGTCCTGAAAGGACTGTAGTAGAGATCTAGTCTGTCAAAGGCAACAGAGATGTGAGCTGCCAGCCTAAGTGAGAAATTCCAGGTCCCAGCTCTTCTGCTATGAAAGCCACCACAATGATCTAGACAGTGAAGAATATTCTGCACACTGACAAACATGTGCCCCTCCCCTTCTCCAAATCCTTAACCCAAAGTTTCACCTCAGTGCCCCCCATAGCTCTTTTGGCAGGATGGCTGGCCATGGGGAAATGAACACACCCCATCTGCTTCCTTGAAGGAGCTTAAGTACTATCTTGTCACCTCCCTGGCAATGTAGCCCTGCCTTGGCCCTAGCCTCGAAGTGTCACCATTTCAAACATCACAACACAATTTGCAGGCTGTTTTTCCAACAGGACAACAATGTTCTCTGCCCAAGCCTATCACACATCCTGTCTGAGTTCTCCTTTCCAAATGCCATTTGCACTAGATGCTATTTGTTCAAGGCCTTGTTGAGGTTGTGGAATTAATACAAACATTTAGCAATAAAAGTGATGGAATATGAGATTAAGTTTAATATGTGACTATTGTAATTTCATTTCGTCTTGATACATTTAAGCTGTCCAAGATTTAGTTGAAGATGAACTAAATACTGCAGACAACCAAGAAAAGGATTCTGAGTCAAAATAAACTCTTTCCTCCTTACCAGAAAGATTATATATTTGCTACAACAACTGGAATGAACTCAGCTGTCAAAATCACAGACAGCTATAAAACTGGAAGGGAAAGAATACATCTGAGACATGAGGAGAAAAGCCCATGCAAGACTTTCATCACCAAGAAAAAGGAGTCCCACTCAACAAATTCCATGATGGTTTGGTTCTGTGTATGGTGGCTCTATTTCCCTCTGCAATGTAATGTAGTTCTGGATTCCGAAAGCTAACAAGGATTTTAAAAATGGAGCTGTAAATTTTTCACACTGATGCAGCCTACTTTCACTCTTTTGTGTTTTCACTAGACCCAGTGACTTAGTTCTAGTTGAAAAATGTAATGATCCGTGACTGTGTACATCAGGTCATCAGAAATCACTGCCACATTGAGAGAAGTTAGCTGCTATATCACAAACTCAAGCAGGCACTTTGGACAATAGTAGAAGGAGAGACACTGAAGCCTCCCACCAGACATCCACACCAGTTTATTGCTCCTCTGATGAACCCCTGTGAGTAGAGACCCAAGAGTGGCCAGTGCAAAAGAAAAGCAGAACTAGACTGCTGTGGGGTGACCTTTCTGTGTGTTGTGAATATGTATTGCTCCCATTGGTTAATAATAAAAGCTGTTTGGTCTGTAGCAAAGCAGTATAAAGTTAAATGAAACAATCAAAGTGAGGGACAGAGTTGTGGGAGACGTAACCAAGTCACCCAAGGAACAAGATGCCAGAGGATCAGTAAACCACAGACCACATGGCAATAAATAAATAGAAATAAGCCAATTTAAATGTAAGAGCTGGTTAATAATAAGCCTGACCTACAGACCAAACATTCTGTAATTAATATTAAGCCTCTGAGTGATTATTTAGAAGCAGTTCATGGCATGGTGGGACTGAGAAACCTCTGTTTGCACTAGACTATGATGGAGAGTTGAGAGCTGATAAAAGGTTGCTTGATAAAATTTCAGAGAAGAGACCCTGAAGGTCAGGGTCACCAGAAGCATTCCAGACAACTGTCAAGCCTCCCAGGCCAAGGGCCTTAAATCCTAGGATGGGAGCTGCCAAGAGCCAAGGGTCCCAGTACCCAATATCTGCATGGGGAACTGTAATCCATGGGTCCCAAAATCCAAAGCTGGCCAGGGACTGTCACAGTAGAAGTTTCTACTTGCCACTGCTTCTGCCTGGATGCTGCCAAAACTAGCTACTCTTGGACTTTGAAGGAAAATAAAATCTTCCAGAAACCAGTATTTTTTCCCACCCACAAATACTATCCAGGTGAACAGAAGAACCTTCAATGACTGGTGACAGCACATCTGGTGACTACACATCTGTAGTCCCAGTACTTGGAAGGCTGACAAATAAAAATAATGAGTTCAAGGCTAACATGAACTACATAATGACACTCTGTCTCAAAAACAATAAAGAGGAGGAGAAATTAAAAACAAAAGCAAAATCAAAAACCATGAACAGTGCTGGGGATGCAGTTGTGTTGGACGGATGATTTCCTGTCAAATATGAAGCCCTAGGTTCAACCCTAGAACAACATAAAACCAGACACACTGTCTGCTGCACACAATCTTAGCATATGAAGGTAAAGGCAGAACACACTTGGATATATGAGATCCTGCCTTATCCACCACCCCCCAAAAAAATACTTTAAAACAAATATGTGCTTACCTTAAATGACTCCTCACCAAAGGGAAGAGACTCCCCATAGTATCGATGTTCAGCAAACACCAGCAAAGCTTTCAGCTTCTCGGCCACATCCCACATGAATCCCTGGGAAGAGTGTAAATCCAGGAGTTAAAAAATATCATATTGAACTTTTGCAGACCATACAAAATAGATATTAAACCAGACCAGAAAGAGTTCTCTTAGAAAAAAAAATGTGCAATTTATGTGTGTTTCACAGATACATGACCCTTTTCGCACTCCTGAACATCACATTACACTATCTAAGAGTGAAACAAATGAAAATGGGCTCTGTAGCCAAGTGTGGCAGCCACAGCAATAGAGAGACAGAGATTGAAGGATCCCCCCAGCCCCTAGCACAAAGCTGACCCTACAACACAGTAACTTCCAGATCAGCCTGCGCTAACAATGATGAGACGCTCTCAAACAAGAAACAAACAAAAAGCAAAAACTAGGCTTTGGTTGTCCATACACTAAGAATGTGACCTCCTATTCTGATACCCACAGAAAACTCCCTTGGTATTTTAATCTTATACATTAGGAAATTAACTAACAGCAGCTCTTATTAACTCTTGCTTCCAATATGTCAGGTATTGTTCTACCCACTGCATGTAATAATTCACCTAATTAGCACAAACAGGAATCAGGCACTGTGGTGTTACAGGTAAGGAAACTGAGACACAAGCTCAGTGTTCAAACAGGTGACAGAGCCAAGACTGAAATAGAGGCTATAGTGTAGAGCAGTCACCAAGGACCACTAGACTCCCTTACTCCCCCACACTGATGGCTCCTCGCTAACCATTTGCTTTGTCTGGATGGTGCCCTCTGAATCCTTCTTAAGAAAGCATCCCAGGCACACAGCATCAATTGATTAGATTTTTAGCATGGATCAAAACCATGGCCTTCCTGATGAATGCTGTTGGTATTTAACAAGTTACTATTCCCTGAGGCATGGGAACCTCAAAACGGCTTTGGTTGTTTTGAGCAATCTATACAGAATTAAAAGAGCTACCTGTGGGGATAATGGGCATGTAGCGTGAAACCTGTGGTTATTAAGACAACCCTCCTCTCTTCTCTTTCACAGTGCTGTTCACTTCTGCCACATATCACAGGCTCAGCCACACCCAGCTCAGGCACATCCTCCTCTGCATGCCCAGGCCCAGCAGAGCTGTCCATCTCCCCTCAACGCCAGACTGCTTAAAGAGTTCCTCTGCTACTTCAACAGGAACTCACACATACGACTTCCACCACCAGACTGTGAGTGTCTTAAGAGTAAGAACAGACCTCTGTGGAGCTGACCTCAGGCTTTGACAGGAAGTAGCTTATCGGAACCAATGGATGCAAGAAGCAATTGGCCATTATTTGCTTACATCCATCTCAAGGGTATTTTATCTTTCAAAAGATGAATAAGTAATGTGTTAATATGTATTAATAGTGTAGATGGACTTCCTTTTCTGCCACCAGCCCCAAATAGACATGGAGATGTCTTACTAATTATGAAAACTCAGCCTTGGCTTAGGCTTTTCCTACTAGCTCTTATAACTTAAATTAACCTGCTTTTATTAAACTACATTTTATCATGTGACTTTTTACCTGTCTTTCACTCTGTAGTCTGACTCCCTCCATGGCTCATTGGCATCTTCTCTGCACCTCGATTCTCTCTTCCTACTTCCTCTCTCTGCCTGGAAGTCCCACCTATACCTCCTGCCTAGCTATTGGCCATTCAGTTCGCCACTAAACCAATCACAGCAGTGTATCATCATGCAGTGTACAAATATCCCACAGCATAACACTGTATTTCTACAGGTCCTTTAATTTTATTCAGTCTTCAAAACAACATTAGGAAATAGATAGTTTTATTATTCCCACTTAACAGATGGGCAGATTGAACTGTAGAGTTAAAAGCTTACTCAAATTCAAACAACCAAGTAACTAAGTAAAAGTTGAAACCTTCTGTATCTGGTAACATTGTCACTACTATACACTCTCTGAGGAAATCTGCACATACAATTGTGATATTTCAGTTTGCAAAGGAAGCTGCCTCAGACTAGGGAGGGTGAGGATCTGCCCTTCCAGGATCTCTTTCTGGTCGACTCTCTGGAACTGCTCCTACACTGAGTGTCTTTTCATTCCTGCCTTTCTAATGACAGAGTTAACTCCCACTGAGGAGCCTGTACAGCAATGGTGTCTGCTGGAGGCAAGACCAGCTCTCTGTCTACATTAAAGAGCAGCTGGCTCTAGGCAGGAGAAGTTGCCCTGTGGCTCTGGCACAAAAGGAAAGTCACATCTAAAGAAGAGAAGAGAGAGGAGCAGTTCTGGTTTCTCACAGAGTAACAGCAGGAGTCTGAGGGGAAATGAATCTTGATCCCAGTTGTCATTAACCCATGTCCTGGATCTCCTTTCTTCTACTTCCTACATATTTAGACTCTTAGCAGTTGTAAGAGGGGGAAAGCATCACAAATGAGGGGTTCAGGAACTGTAAGTGAATTCACATCTTTATTTCAACTGAGCACACCGTGCAAGCATTTTCTGAGTGTTCCTGAATACCAAGCATCCTGGCAGATACTTGCATTCTGGATATGATATTCTCTACCATGATTCAGACTGCATTTTTGATAGAAATTTAACATTTTATACTTATAGTCCTGATGTGCCAAGAAGGAGGATGTCATCTTATCATGGTCTCTAATTTAAGTTTTATTAACAGGTTTAAGTATAATGAAAGGTGACCAGAAACACAGGCATGGAAGCAAGCTAATGGTCATAGTATGTTAATGTTTATGAATATAAGAGAAGTGACAGGACAGGAAGATTAATTAAAATATACCTATAACTTCATCTCTGCCCCTCCATACCTGGTAATGGAACTTGTATCTTTTAATATTTATTTATGCTTTTGTTTTGTTCATTTATTTAACAAAATATATATATTTGTATACACACACACTTATGGCACCTGCTACATGCTTAATATAATACTACACTCCAAATGCATAATGCTGAATAAGTATGTGAAAAGTCCTACCCTTATATTTACCTAGTAAAGGCCAAAAAAAAAAAAAAACAGTATGTGCTGGGAACAGTGGCACGTGCCTTTAATACCAACACTCAGAAAACAGAGACAGGTGGATCTCTATGAGTACTAGACCAGCCTGGTCTAAATAGTGAATTCAAGAGCAGCTGGAGCTATGTAGACAGACCTTGTCATAAATCTCCACACCAAAACAAACAAACAAAAAAAACTAAACAACAAAAACTCTATATGCAATAAATCAAACTTTTTCAACTTAAAATTAAGTGGAACACAAGTTATAGACTTGTTAATTTGTGTAAATTTGTTCCCTTTTGAATTGTTAGTGAGTTTACTCTCCTTTTTAATAGCTTTATAATTAAGAACAATAATAATAACCAGGACTTGGTAATATGGGCCTATAATCCCAGCTGCTTGTGGGGCTGAGGTAAGAGGATTGCAAATTTATGTACTAACTGGATTATAGTGAGTTCAAAGCCATCCTGGGTGACTTACTCAGACCATGCCTCAAAATTAAAAATGAAAAGAAACCTTGGGACACAGCTCAGTGGTAGGACACTTCCTCTGCATGTGCAAGATCCCAGGTTCGATTCTCAGTGCCAAAAAGGGAAAACATGTTAGTTTTGATCTCAGAAAACATTCTTCTGCTCATCATAGTAAAAGGAAAACTGCTTAAGTGACCCTCACATGTGTGCACATACTACATACCGTGTGATTTGAGAACCAGGTAATGTCCCCTTCATTTCCAGTGTAAAAAAGTATTACACCATCATATGTCTTCCAGTATTTATCAGCTATTAGGTACCGCTGCTTAAAAGTTTTTGTATTATAAAATCCAAAATGATCAACCTACATTAAAAACAAAACAGACAAGATCCATTTCAAAGAAAGTAAGTAGGTTAGCACAAAAAGTAATTAACTAAAATCAACCTTTATCCCAAAATAAAAAACTTTAAGCTGCATTTTGTTTTACCAGTAGTAGCAATTATAGTAATATTTTTATACCCTTACATAGTCTGCAACATCTTTCAAGATGTGTCTACATTGTGGAATAGCAAGTTGATCTAATTGCATAAGTATTATCTTAAAATTTTACTACTTTTTCTGGTGAGAGCACTTAGAATCCCAGTATTTCTCAAAATAAAGATAGCCCATATTATCTGAATTTTCAATAGCTAATTTTCAGAATTAAAATCACAAACTAGTAAACCATTGAAAAGGTCTATAAGCATTGCCAATGTCCCACCAATAGACACTAAAACTGGGGAGATTTTCATGCCTAATACTATCCTCCTTAAAAGTAGACTCAATAAAAGAAATAAGAACTTGTTAGTAAAGTGAGTGATTGATAGTGATAGACCACAAAATTACAAGACCAGCCTACAACTCTTTCTGTCAAAAAAGGAAATCTCACTCAAAAATTAGTAAAGTTAATGGTTATAGAAGTAGACTACAAGAAACTATCACTGGCTAGCATTTTAATGCAATGAACATGAAATAAATAAACATAAAAGAAATACAAATTGTAGTTCATTTAAATAGTAAGTTCATGAAAATCCATTAATGCATAAGAATATTTTTAAAGAGTATGCAGTTTAAGATGCCTATTAAATCAGTCGCTTACTTTGAAGTTGGGAATTAACAGTAAAGAATCCAATATTTAGTCTGTCACTTCTAAGAGACTTGTATTAAAAATACCAGACAGTCCCAAATGATAAAAACTGCCTAACCAAGTACCAGCAAGTACAAAACGAATTATTAAGTTGGAAAAAAAAAAGATTGTTCTGCAATGTTACTGATTAGGGCAAGAGCTATTAATTGGCACTGAGAACATTTAAAAATATAGCAGAAAAATTAATATGGTGTCACAATGATGTCTCAGACAACACTATTTTGTTACAAGAAAGAAGGTAACTACAAAAAGAATTAGGCCATTATCATCTGTTACAAACATGTTTTCCTGCCACCCTGGTCCCAGAGCTGCGCCAGCCCCAAATAACACAGAGATGCTGTAGCTGTAGTAGATATGGTGTTGTTGGCCTGTTACTGGCACTCTTATTGGCTAGCCCCGTCTTAAATATTAACCCGTTTCTATTAATCTAAGTATTTCCACGTGGTCTTGTGGGGGGGGGGGCTTCTGCTCTCCCTGTCTTACATGTTGAATCTCCCCACTATCTATCCCTGAATCTTCCTTGTCTCCTAGTCCTGCCTATCTTGTTTTCCTATTGGCCAACAGTGCTTTATTCATGAAGCAATAAGAGAAACACATGTACAGAATGGCATCTCCCATCAATCATCTTAATCTAATGGCCAATATTAAAATCACAGATGGCCTTGTCCTCTTCAGCCGGCTTTTGGCCAGAGGTGAGTCTGGGCCCAATCAGGGATGCCTGTCCCCTACAACCTCTTTTCCCTCCTCCCCTGTCCAAACTCCCTGGGTTGGCCCCTGATCCTGCTGCTCCTGTCTCCGGTCCCCATCGAGAGCACCCTTGGAGCTCTGATACACCCCCACCCATCCCCACCGCCAGCCTACCCCCCCTACCCAGTGCCCTACCCCACCCATGGTTCTGCCGCTCTGGTTGAGCACTGGGACAGAGGGTGGAGCCAACAGTCCACCCTACTTCAGAGACTTCTCTGAGCAACTCTGAACAAAGGAGACCTGACTATCCACACGGGACCACCCATAATTTCCACCGGCTTGGTCTCTGACCCCGCCTCCAGTCCTCTGCTGGAGTCCCGGGCCCCTCCCAGAGATGCGCCTATCTCTGCTGGTCCACTCTGAGTTCCTGCAGGCAAGATCTTTGACCCACAAATCCAGACCTCTGCCAAAGAAAGAGGTCTCAGCTGGAGAGCTTCAGTTTCCAGTGAGATACGACTATCCTGCAAAACCTTCTCAAGTTCCAGCTCAGCCCTTGCCCTCTTCTGCCAGCTCCCCCCCCCCCCCCCAACCCCACACCCCAACGACCCAACCAACCACCCACCGACCGCCCCCCCCGCCTCCTCCTCATCCCCCCCCCCCCCCCCCCCCCCCCCCCCCCCCCCCCCGCCCCCCCCCCCCCAGCCCCGCCCCCCCCCCCCCCCCCCAAATATAGAACCCCCCCCCCCCCCCCCCCCACGGGGAAGCCCCAAAGGGGGGGGGGGGGCCCCCCCCCCCCCCCCCGGGGGAAGCAGGGGAAAAAGGAAAAAAAAAAAAACACCTAACAACAGAAAGACAAACATGACACCACCAGAATCTAGAGAATCTACACCAACTAGAATGGAACACAACAACAAAGCAGAGGAAGCAGAAGGGTACAACTTATAAATTACCATCATAAAAATGATAGAGTCCCTCAAAGAAGATGTGAGAAAATCCCTTAAAGAAATGGAGGAAAAAACAAACAAAAAAGTGGAAGAAATGAACAAATTCCTTAAGGAAAGTACAGAAAGCCAAGAAAAAACAATTAACCAGGTGAAGGAAACGGTTCAAGACTTGAAAACTGAAATTGAGAAAATAAAGGCAACACAAAGGGAAAGAATGCTGGAAATTGAAAAGCTGGGCAAAAAATCGGCAACTACGGACACAAGCATAACCAATAGAATTCAAGAGATGGAAGAGAGAATCTTAGGCGCAGAAGATAAACTAGAAGAAATAGATTCATTGACCAAAGAAAATCATAAATCCAACAAATACTTAACACAAAACATCCAGGAAATGTGGGACACCATGAAAAGGCCAAACCTAAGAATAATAGGCATAGACAAAGGTGAGGAAGCCCAGCTCAAAGGTGCCAAAAACATATTCAACAAAATCATCGAGGAAAACTTCCCAAATCTGAAGAAGGACATGCCCATGAAAGTACAAGAAGGATTCTGAACCCCAACTAGGTTGGACCTAAGAAAAAAGACCCCTCGACATGTAATAATCAAAACACCTAGCATACAGAATAAAGAAAGAATATTAAAAGCAGCGAAGGAAAAAGGACAGGTAATATATAAAGACAGACCTATCAAAATTACACCTGACTTCTCCATGGAAACCCTCAAGGCCAGAAGGTCCTGGATAGATGTTCTACAAGTATTAAGAGAACACGGATGCCAGCCTAGGCTACTATATCCAGCAAAACTCTCAATCACTATAGTTGGAGAGAACGAGATATTTAATGACAAAACCAGATTTTCCCAATACGTATCTACAAATCCAGCCCTACAGAAAGTATTGGAAGGAAAACTCCAACCCAAGGAAGGTAACTATGCCCACAAAAATGTAGGCAACAGATAATCCAACTACACCAGAAACCAAGGGTGAAGCAGAACTAATATATTCACAATACCATTGCCAACAACAAACCTAAATCAAACAAGCATCAACAATCAATGGTCCTTACCCACCCTCAACATTAATGGTCTTAACTCACCTATAAAAAGACACAGGCTAACAGAATGGATACGAAGACAGAATCCATCCTTCTGCTACATACAAGAAACACATCTAAGCTTCAAAGATAGACATTACCTCAGGGTAAAGGGTTGGGAAAAGATTTTCCAATCAAATGGAAATAAGAAGCAAGCAGGCCTAGCTATCCTAATATCTAACAAGTTAGACTTCAAACCAAAATTAGTCAAAAGAGATGAAGACGGTCATTTCATATTCATCGCAGGAGAAATCCATCAACAAAAAGTCTCAGTTCTGAACATCTATGCCCCCTAATACAAAGTCACCCACATTCGTAAAAGAAACACTACTAAAACTCAAAGCTCATATAAAACCTCACACACTTATAGTGGGAGACTTCACTACACCACTCTCAACACTAGACAGGACCACAAATCAGAAACTCAACAAAGAAACAAAAGAATTAACAGAAGTTATGTCTCAACTGGGGTTAACAGACATCTATAGAACATTCCATCAAAAGACAAAAGAATATTCCTTCTTCTCTGCTCCACATGGAACCTTCTCTAAAATCGACCACATACTAGGTGACATAACAAACCTCAACAGATACAAGAGAATAGGAATAGTCCCCTGTATCTTATCAGACCACCATGCTTTAAAATTGGAATTCAACAACAACACAAATAGCAGAAAACCTGCAAACTCATGGAAACTTAACAATGTGCAATTGCACCACTCCTGGGTCAAAGAAGAAATAAAGAAAGACATTAAAGACTTTCTAATATTCAACGAGAATGAGGATACAACATACCCGAACTTATGGGACACCTTGAAAGCAGTGCTATGAGGGAAATTCATTGCACTAAATGCCAATATGAAGAAAACAGAGGATAGTCACATAAGAGAATTAACAGCCCAACTGATAACCTTAGAACAGAGAGAAGCGAATTCATCCCGCAGGAGTAGATGCCAGGAAATAATCAACTTGAGGGCTGAAATCAACAAAATAGAAACCAGGAAAACAATACAAAAAAAAAAAAATCAATGCAACAAAGAGTTGGTTTTTTGAGAAAATCAACACGATAGACAAACCTTTATCCTAATTAACGAAAAAGCAGAGACAGAACATGCAAATTAACAAAATCAGAAACGAAACGGGGAACATAACCACAGACACAGAGGAAATCCAGACAATTTTCAGGTCATACTTTAAAAATCTGTACTCCAGAAAAATTGAAAGTTCAAAGGAAATGGAAAAGTTTCTGGATAACTATCACTTACCAAAATTAAATCAAGAACAGACAACTTAAATAGACCTATAACCCGCAATGAAATAGAAGCAGTCATCGAAAGCCTTCCAACCAAAAAAAGTCCAGGGCCAGATGGATCCAGTGCATACCAGACATTCAAGGAAGAACTAATACCACTACTCCTCAAACTGTTCCACAAGATAGAAACAGAAGGTTCATTGCCAAACTCTTTTTATGAGGCCACAATAACTTTGGTACCCAAACCTCACAAAGACACAACTAAGAAAGAAAACTACAGACCAATATCCCTGATGATCATCGATGCAAAAATACTCAATAAAATACTGGCAAACCAAATTTAAGAATACATCAGAGAAATCATCCACCATGACCAAGTAGGCTTCATACCTGGAATGCAGGGATGGTTTAACATACGAAAATCTATCAACGTGATCCACCATATAAACAAACAGAAAAAGAAAAACTATATGATTATCTCCCTAGATGCAGAAAAAGCCTTCGACAAAATTCAACACCCTTTCTGATAAAGGTCTTGGAGAGGTCAGGGATAACAGGAACATACCTAAACATAATAAGAGCAATATACAGCAAACCAACTGCCAACATCAAACTGAATGGAGAGAAACTTAAGCCAATTCCTCTAAAATCAGGAACAAGACAAGGCTGCCCTCTCTCTCCATATCTCTTCAATATCGTACTGGAAGTTCTAGCTAAAACTACAAGACAACAAAAGGAGATCAAGGGGATCCAAGTTGGAAAGGAAGAAGTCAAACTGTCTCTATTTGCAGATGATATGATAGTTTATGTACACAACCGAATAAACTCTACCAGGGAACTCCTACAGCTGATAAACACCTTCAGCAAACTAGCAGGATACAAGATAAACTCAAAAAAATCAGTAGCCCTATTTTTTTCAGACGACAAAGAGGCAGAGAAAGAAATCAGAGAAACATCACCCTTTACAATAGCCACAAGCAACATAAAGTATCTTGGTGTAATGCTTACCAAACAAGTAAAAGACCTATATAATAAGAAATTTGTGGCTCTAAAGAAAGAAATTAAAGAAGATACCAGAAAATGGAAAGATCTCCCATGCTCTTGGATAGGTAGGATAAACATAGTAAAAATGGCAATCTTACCAAAAGCAATCTACAGATTCAATGCAATCCCCATTAAAACCCCACCACAATTCTTCATCGACCTTGAAAGGATAATAATCAACTTTATATGGAAAAACAAAAGATCCAGGATAGCCAAAACAACTCTTTATAATAAAAGAACTTCAGGAAGCATCACCATTCCTGACTTTAAGCTCTACTACAGAGCTATAGTTCTGAAAACAGCCTCGTATTGGCACAAAAATAGACAGGTAGACCAATGGAATCGAATTGAAAATCCTGATATTAACCCACACACCTATGAACACCTGATTTTTGACAAAACAGCTAAAATTATACAATGGGGCGAGGACAGCATCTTCAACAAATGGTGCTGGCACAATTGGATGAGGGTGTGTAAAAGACTGCAGATAGACCCATGTGTGTTGCCATGCACAAAACTCAAGTCCAAATGGATCAAAGACCTCAACATCAATCCAGCCACATTGAACCTCTTAGAAGAGAAAGTAGGAGGTACACTTGAACAAATTGGTATAGGAGACTGCTTCTTAAAAATAACTCCAGAGGCATAGACACTGAGAGCAACAATTAACAAATGGGACCTCTTCAAACTTAGAAGCTTCTGTATGGCAAAGGACACAGTGGACAAGACCAAACGGTAGCCCACAGACTGGGAAAAGATTTTCACCAATCCTATATCTGACAAAGGGCTGATCTCCAAAATATAGAAAGAACTCAAGAAACTAGTCAACAAAACACCAAATAACCCTATTAAAAATGGGGTACAGAACTGAAGAAAGAATTCTCAATAGAGGAAATCAAGAAGGCTGAAAGACACTTAAGAAAATGCTCCACATCCTTAGCTATCAGGGACATGCAAATCAAAACAACTTTGAGATACCATCTTACCCCTGCCAGAATGGCTAAAATTAGAAACACCAGTGATGACTCATGTTGGAGAGGATGTGGAGAAAGGGGAGCACTCCTCCACTGCTAGTGGGAGTGCAAACTCATACAGCCATCTTCGAGATCAGTATGGCGGTTCCTCAGGAAAATGGGAATTAGTTTACCACAGGACCCGGCAATCCCCTTCTTAGGCATATACCCAAAGGATTCACATCCATGCAACAAAGACATCTGTTCAACTATGTTCATAGCAGCACTATTTGTAATAGCAAGAACCTGGAAGCAACCTAGATGCCCCTCAATTGAAGAATGGTTAATGAAGATGTGGCACATCTACACAATGGAGTACTACTCTGCAGAAAAAAGTAATGGTATCTTGAAATTCAGAGGCAAGTGGATGGTACTTGAAGAAACCATCCTGAAAGAGGTAACCCAGTCACAAAAAGAGGAACACAGTATGTACTCACTCATATATGGATTTTAGAACTAGAGCAAAGGATCACCAGCCTATAATTCACATCACCAGAGGAACTAGGATACAAGGTGTATTCTAAGAGATTCATATAAAGTCCCTCACAGAACTGGGGGGAAGGGGGGAAAACCCCCCCAACCCCCCCGGCGGGGGGGGGGGGGCCGCCGAGGGGGGGGGGAGTGGGGGAGAAGGGGGGGGGGGGGGGGGAGGCATGTGCTACCAGGAAGATTGAGCCTGGTTAGGAATAGAAGATAGGAAAAAGAGAGAGAGAGACAGAGAGAGAGAGAGAACATAAAAGAGGGAGCGAATATTGGTTTGAAGATAAAATTGAACACAAAGAAAGGTCTAGAGAACTACAAGACTGCTCCCAACTAACAATTTGAGCTTCCGTGGAAAGGCTATCATAAATGCCCTTCCCCGAGAGTGAGATCAACAACTAACTTCTCCATGGAGCCCTCAACTAATGCCTGTTGAAAATAGGAGCAAACAGCCATACATAAACACTGAGTCAAACTAGAACCCCGATGCAGATGGAGAGGGCAAGACCATGTGGCAGAAACACATAGAGATAGCTTACCTGAACAAGAGGAGCTAAAGGCCACTAGTCTGATAGCTGGGAAGCCAGCATGGGACTGACTCAGGCCCCCCTGAATATGGGTCTCAGCCAGAAGGACTGAGCAGTCTAAGAGACCTCAAACAGTGGAACCAGGATGTATCCCTGGTGCACAAAAGGACTTTGCAAACATATCCCCCATGGAGGGATAACTGCCTTAATCTAGAGACAGGAGAGAAGCCCTAGTCCCTACTTCACATGACCTGTCAGATCTACATGACCCCCAACTGGATGGCATTCCCCTACATATGGAATTGGGGTGGGGGGATGGGAGGGGAGGGTGTTTAGAGTGCGTGTGAGAGGGCAGAGAGGGTAAAAGGGAGGGAAGGAGAAAGGGAGGGAGGGAGGGAGGGAGGGAGGGAGGGAGGGAGGGAGGGAGAGGGAACTGGGATCGACATGTAAAATAATAAATTAAATTAAAAAAAAATGCTTTGACTCCAAAATTTAAGTTGAAGGACAAGTTACTGGGGAAATGGATTTCTATTTGTGTTTCCACAGAAAATGAAAAGATGTGGATTCCTTCCAGAGTAATGTGGTTTGATCACGCCAGACTGCCTGAAACAGAGTACAAGGTGATCCTACATTCAAAACAGCTGGACAAAACAGCCCTACAGACTACAGCCAGGATTTCTGAATCTTCTTCGAATCCCCCATGACAGCGCCCCTTACCAGCAGGAAGCAGTTTGGAAAGAACGATGCCCAAATTCCCAAATATTGTCTATAAATGTTTGTTTTCATTTAATTGGACTTTGTTATATAAAATAAAATAATAAAAAAATCATCACTATTAAAATAAATAAATAAATAAAATCACAGATGACAGGGCAGGCCAGGAATATGTGACTCCTCATGTGTACAATGTAAAGGATATATCACCCATGATAGATTTTTGTCAAATTTCCATTGTTTACTTCATCCAGACTTTAGATCTAATGCCAGGCTCCAGGAAGTACTGAGGGTAGCACGTTGAGTTGAATACACTCTAAAGAGACAGTTGGGAAAAACTGAAGATGAAGTATCTTACCAAGTAAGCACAAAGTCGTATTGTAGGGGAAGAGCTGCTTGAGATTAAGTGCATTTTAAGGAGCATATTAACCACATGTAATGAACAAATAATCTAGGATTGGACCCTCATTTGAACAGATAAGATATAAGTGACAGACTAGAGATGATTAAGATAATGTAGATAAGGAAAAGGTATTAGATGTCACTAAACAAATGCATAATTTGTATAAGAAAATGCTTTAACGGTGTACATGGTGGTATACATTGGAAAGTTAAACACTCCAGAAGGCTGACATTGCTACTGGAGCCACCCAAGGTCTAAACTGGACCCAACAGTAGTTGCTTAGATCATTCCAAACAAACGCCCCCCCCCATACTCCATCATACCCAATTCTATTCCTTCACATGCATACACAAAATTAAGTATCTTTAGTTCTCATCTAACTGCTACTTCATGATTTCTAAACGATCTATGCAATCTAAAAATGACACCCTTCCTCTTAAAAGAGTAAGTTTACAGAGACTGAGCATATAATAATGATATCCACGCCTACATAGAAACCCTGCCTTCACATATGTTAATTTGCTCAACCACTCATTCAACAAGCATGTGCTGAACTCTTAGCCAAGTGCTAAACTTTTTTCTGTCTTTAAGTTAATTTAAGTTTTTAATTGAATATAACAAGATAAAACATTAAATTAAGAAATAAAGAGAGCAAAAGAAATAGAGAAAATATGCAAGCAACTCCATGTTCTCCTGATGGGGCAAGTCCTTCTGTATATGTTCTCTTATTGGTCGATAAATAAAACACAGATGGCCAACAAGGCAGGAAGATAGCTGGGACTAAGAGACAAGGAGAATTCTGGAAGAGGTAGACAGAGAGGCGCCAGAAACAGTCACTATGTATGCCGCTAAAGGAGTAACAACAGGTCTGGGCATTCTCTGGTAAGCCAAGACCATGTGGAAATACATAGATTAGTGGTTATGGGTTAATAATTAAAACAGAACTAGCCAATAAGAAGCCCTAGCCACTGGCCAGCAGTTTTATAATTAATATAGCAACTCTGTGTGTTTATTTATTTGGGACCCAAGGGCATGGGGACCAAATGGGACAAGAAAACTTTCAGTAACATGCTCCCACTCACTGCAGTGCTCTCCTTTTGAGGGCCCATTGAGCACAGTCTGCACCATCCAAACTTGAGAGAAAGGCATTGCCTTCAGCTGGTTCCTAAACCTACCGAATCTGGGATTCTGGGGACACACACCCTATGATCTTCAAGTGATGCTGATACAGCTGAAGTCTTAAAAGCCACTAAGCTAGAATAGGCACCAAAGTGAGAGCTGGGTGTTCTATTTCTTCTCTTGAACTAGATCTCAGGTGTAAGCATCTTGGGCTAAATGAATGTCCATTGTTAAATGATGTGAATTTCCATGCAAAGAGCTCCTAGAAACCAGCCAACTGTGCCATTTGAAGTTCATCAACAACCACAATCTATCTCAATGAGGGTGCATAGACAGGCTGTGTCAGGGGTAAAGAAACCAAAACACATGGATCTCTGAGACTTCTATAGGATTCTTGAAGATCATTTTGCCATAGTGATTTTTCACCTCTCTCACTAACTTTTAGTCCTAACCACCCTATGATATACTACTCATAACTTTTAAGAATCTTCAATACCCAATCTAAAGTCTTCAAATTTGGAAGCATAGGTTTATATGCCATGAAAAAAAAAAAAAAAAAAAAAAAAAAAAAAAAAACAAGTGAGGAAAATTCTTGCCAAATCAGAAACCTCTCATCTAGAATTTCAAAGGCCTCAGAAACTTAGGGAACAGAGATGGACAGTCTAATTTCCCTCTTAGGCCACACATAAGCACTCCAGCTCCTCACCATCAGCTTCAACTGTTGAGACTTGATGGGGAAGAGGAAGAAGTGCGCCTTTGGTAGAAGGAAAGCCAAGTTGGGGGAATTAACAGACATGAACTTAAGTCTTTTCTGACTTTCCCGTAACACAAACACACATGCTTTCAAGAATGAAGCCTTTAGACTACATGTTGATATGGGACTCCTTCTGAGCTGTTTTTAGAGGGTAGAAGGAATATCTCATAAAAAGGCTAGGCCCCAGAGAGACTTGAACCCTCTTCCAGAAACAGATGGAAGCAGATGCAGAAATCCACAACTAACCAATGAGCCAAGCTCCTGGAATACAATCAAAGTGAGGGAGGAGCAGAAATATGAACAAAGGAGTCAAGACCATGATGGTGACACCCACAGAATCAGCTGACCCCAGCTAATGAGACTGACTCAGGTCTAAGAAATGGGGAATCTGCATAAGACCAAACTAGACTCCCTTAATATAGGTGACAATGGTGTGACTGGGACAATGTATGAGATCATTGGCAGTGGGTCCAAGACCTAAAACTAATGCACAAACAGACCTAGTTGAGACCATTCTATGTGAAGAGATATCATGCCCAGCCTAGACACAGGGGTGTAGAGGTGGGAAGGTGCCTTGGTCCTGCCACAACTAGATAATGGGACTTAGTAGACTTTCTATAGGAACCCTTACACTCTCTGAAGAGCAGATGGGAGGAGAAGGGGAGTGGAGGGAGTAGGAGGGAAGATGAGAGGGGGAACTGGGATTGGAATGTAAAAAATAAATTAATAAAAAATTTAAAAATAAAAATAAAAAAAGAAGGCTAGGTCTGAAAGTCAGTGGGAGAGGTGAAAAAACACAATGGGAGCCAGCCATGTCACTTAACACCTACGTCCAGTATCTCCCTGTATAAAATTAGGATGACAGCATATCATCCAAGGAATTGCTGGAGGACAAAAGCACCAAGTTCCTGTTATGTAAATTCCCAATAAATGTGCCCTCTCTTTGTCCTATGGGTCACCAACTCTAGAAGCCAGTACTCAAGATAGCATGAAGCTCTTGAAAAAATTATGGAAGTTATTCTTACAGCATTAAACATCCTACTTTCTAAAGCATCTGAGTGCTGGAGAGCTGGAGATCAGTTGTGAAATGTCCTTTGCACAACGTGAATTTCCAGTAACACCCTGGTTCCTTCCCATTACCAGGAACAGTTACTGCAGGTACAGAACTGTTTCCAGTACCAAGTTCTCTCTCTCTCTCTCTCTCTCTCTCTCTCTCTCTCTCTCTCTCTCTCTCTCTCTCTCTCTCTCTCTCATACACACACACACACACACACACACACACACACACACACACACACACAAAACACGGGACAGTGTGCCCTCTGCTGTCCAAATTGAGATCCACTTGTCACTTTCTGAAGCCCATAATGGGGACTTGAGAAATCACAGCATGAAAGGACTGCAGAAGCAATCTGACCTGCACTGCCCTAAGCAAACTAAGCTAAATGCCTTGGTCAGGGTCAACAGAGATGGAATATCGGATCCTTTCTAAAACTTGCCTTAGTGACATAAGAAATGCAGGTCATACACCATGAAAGCCTCACAGGCATGACCTGGAAAAGGAGGCATACTTCTGGTAACACTCAACAGTTCTTTCTAAAATGCAGTAAAAAAGAAAAATTCAAAAGATGTTTCCTGCTTCGCCATGTGGAAATGTGCAAAAGACCTAAGAGTGGGGATGGCAAGAGGGGACGAGGACATCCTCTAAATAAAATCTGTGGTGGCAGAGATAAATGTTGGCATGTTTTAACTGCCTGAGAATTCAACACACATCCAGAAATAATCTTAAATCTATTAATCACAGTTGGGTGACAATTTGGGGGCAGCCAGGATAGGAAAAAATACCAAGCACCTGCCTCATGCTATCAATCACCTGGCCATCTCCAATCAGGGCTGGTGCTTTGGTGTCCCCAATCCTACAACAGGACCAGCCACATGACTTCTCGTTCATTTTCACTTAAAGCCTTTTAAGAACTTGCTTCAATGCTTTACTGTTGTTCTCCTGAACAAAATGGATGTGGGAGCTTTAGAGATCAAGTATTTACAAACAGTACCTTCAAGTGATCATCCAAGAAGTAGCAAGACCGTCAAAAAGGAAAATGACCGCAGGGATCAAGAACCACCCTTCCCTTCTCTTCACCCGCAACCCCAGAGATCTAGTATCCACTGTTTGCTTGTTTGGCTGTGTTTGAGTTTTGAGGTTTTGAGTCCTAGGTTGAGGACTGAACCTAGGGCCTTGTACATGATAAGTAAAGCTCTCCCAGAAGCTATATACCACACACTATCTCCACTTTGACAAAGAAGGGGGACATTCCTCAGTTACCCTCCAACTGAAATCATCTGTCTATGCAATGATGCCTTATCTTTCACACATCTTTTTGTCCTGACTAATCAGAATACAGAATAGTACTCTTACTTCGGTCCTAATCTTGAGGAGACTCCCAGAAATGCTTGTTGAAAGAGAAGTTGACAAAATGGGGACGGAAGAATATCAGAAACATGGATGAGTCCATCACTGGAGAACTGTAGTGCTCCATCCTCCTATATCTTGAATAGATATCTCAAAAGGCAAGGTGAAAAGAGCTACAATTGTGCCCATTAGGAAACATAAAATGAATACAAATCAAAATAACTGGTTCCTCCATGTTTCTAAGGATATGATCCTCATTAATATTAAATGTCTCATGTGTTCATAAATACAAATATAACACCATAACTTAGTAACTAGTGATGGAGAAAATAGGAGATGTGATTGTGAATTCAGTAATAGTGCATTTGGGAAAACTGTCTTCTGGGTAGGAAAATGGATTTGAACACTCTCCAATTAATCTCAAGTTATTGAAGTGCACAAAACTTCCCTGTAACTAAAGTCTGGGACCTAGAAGATGGGTCCCGTTCTAAGGTGACAAAATTTTATGAAGGCCAATTTTCTCTTCTCTGCTAATAAAACAGAGTTGCCTACCCTTGGGTCCCCTAAAACCTTGCAGCAACCAAAATTAGTGTGTTTGGTCACACAACAGTTAACAGTTTCATTAGAAAAAGATTCTGGCATCTTGTTTGCTAAATCACTCAGATAATCAATGAATCCCATGACTTCAAGAAGCTTTGAACCACTGAAACTCAGAATTAAGTGCAGCTGTGAGTGAACACATAAATGGCAGTGACTTTTAGACCATCAGAGGGCACTATTGTATAAGCTGTAATGTGAGAAAGTCCATTAAGTTTTATTTTTTTAATTTTATGAACCATAAAGTTTCCAGAACATTTTATTATGTTTTTATTAGTTTGTATAAAGTGATGGTATCACCATTCCTCTGCTCTCGGTAAGACCACATGGAAATACATAGAAATGGGTTAATAATTAAGACAGAGATAGCCGATAAGAAAATAGTACCTGGCCAACAGCATTATATAAAAAATAAATAAATAAATAAAAATAAAAATAAAGTGATGGTGTCCTGGTTATTAGTATACACACATTGTATAAAATGATGGTATCCCTGGAGAGAGAGACAGAGGGAGAGAGAACTTGACACTACCTAGAGTGTCTGGGAAGAGAAAATTTAGTTGAGAAAATCTCCATCAGATTGCCTGTAGGTAAGTCTGTTTATCATTTTCTTGACTGACAATTGATGTGGGAGGGCCCTGTACAGTGTGGCAGTGCCACCAATGGGCAGTTGGTCCTGGATGGCTCCCTCAATGGACAGTAATCTGTAATAGTAAGCCATATAACCCTTTCCCATCTCAAGTTTCCTTTGGTCATGCTCTTTATCACAGCAATGAAACTAAACCAAGACAAGTGGATTTTATGCAACATCTTGACTATATTCACACCTTTCCACCATCTCCTCCTTCTACCCCTGTTCCTTTTCCTAAATAATCCCACTCTCCTTGTATTATCTGTATCTAGACTCCACAAATGGTTGGAAACTTAATGTTTGTCTTTCTTAATCTGACTTATTTCTCTTAATGTGGCAACCTCCAGTTCCATCCACTTTCAGCAAATGACATAATTTTGTTCTTTTTTGTGTACGGGAAATAAATATACTTCTCTGTGTACATAGCTTTATAAAATAAAAGCTCCATGCTGGATATACAGCACATGTTCTTCATCCATTGATCTATTGATAGCCAAGTAGGCTGATTGCATAATGTGGCTGTTCTGAGCACTGTTGCAATAAATAGGATGTGCAGGCAGAAATCTCTGCAGCATGCCAGTTTATATTTCTTTGAGAATGTTCCCAGAAATAGTGTGGCTAGATCATACAGGAGCTCCCTATTTAGTTACTTCAGGAGCCTCTATATATTGGTAACTGTTCTAATTCACATCCCTGCTAGCATTGTATAGCCCCCACCCTAATCATTGTGAACAGGTGTGGTTGTTGTTGGTTTTCTTGATGGTAGCATTCCTATTGGGATAAGATGGAATCTCAGTGCAGTTTTGACTCTAGTTTACCTGGTGTCTTAGATGCTTGGTTGCTAGTTTCTTTATTGCTGTATGAATATAATATTTCCTCTCAACCTTTACTTGCATGCCTGATACCCTTTCTTATGCTTGATAAAATCTATTGGTGATGCATTCTGTTGTGATTTCTATTTCTTTCGATTTTTTTTCTTTAAGCAAATCTCCATAGAGTCAATTTTAATGGAAAAGATACATCTCAATACAATTTTGATATGGTACTTAGAAAATGTGGCAATAACATTAAATCTTTTAAAGACATTGTAATACTGTAATTATTAAAAAATAATTTAGTAATTCCAAATCAGTATTTCCTTCCTTAAAACCTTGACTGAATTTTCTAGTAAGTAGACATGGAAAAACAGCATTCAATCTTTAACATTCCAGTTCTCAATAACACAATCAATTTTCTGTTAAAGACTTTGTGATTTTTGCTATGTGTGTCTACAGAGGACCACCTGAAGCTGGAGTTACAGTGAGCCATGTGATACAAGTGCTGAGAACTGAACACTGATCCTCTGCAAGAATGTCAAGTGCTCTTAACCCCTGTGCCAACTCTCCAGCCCTCCAAATACAATTCTCTAGAATAAAATCATGACATTTGCAGGAAAATAGGTGGAACTGTAAATCATTAACATTAAATGAAATCAGAGTCAGACAAATATCAAATACTACACAAGTTATCTAATGTGGAATGTATACTTAAATATCTATATGTGTGTATTTATAACTACATATATATGTGTATTTATAGCAAGCATGTGTATTTGTGTATGTGACATGAAAGTATGAAAGAGGCCATAAAAGGGGCAAAGTATATCTTAAGGGTGGGGAGAATTAAAAGAAAGGATAATGGAATAAGGAAATATATATGAACTGAAGGCAGAAAGACTATTTGGGAAGAGGCTGTGGTACAGAAAGAGAGCATAGTGTAGGAGAGGGCAGTGGACAGGTGGTGAATGGGAAAAGTGAGATGATATATGTCTGAAAATGACATAAGACAGTTCATTGCATGCATGCTATTTAAAACTGGTTTTTTAGAGTAGTAAATACAAGCCAGTACTACATCATAATGTTAAAATGCCACTCTTCCTTGACCAAAGAGCATCTTCTACAAACCACAATTTGAGAACCACTGAAATAGAAAACCCATGATGATCTCAGATGTTGCTTTAAAGAGATGGCTCAGAAGTTAAGAGCACTTAGTGCTCTTGCAGAGAACCCTGTTCTGTTCCCAGAACACAAATGGTAGCTCACAACCACCTGTAACTCTAGTTCCAAGGGATCCAACACCTCTTTCTGGTCTCCATGGGTTCCTACATGCACATGTTGTCCTCTGACCTCCATGAATATGTTCCTTCTCACACAAGCACACACATACACACATAAATATTTTTAAATGCAAAACCACATATTGGTTTTACTGCACTGAAGAACAATTTTAAGAAACCCCATAGAGAGCAAACTTTACAGAGTCCCAGATGAATAGCATCCAGAAAAGGAAGGAACTGAAGAAAGTAAGGCCTAAGCTGTCCCCTTGGGAACTCCAGCATCAAATTTTCCATACTTATTCACTGATTTCTTATCATGATCTGAAAAACTACAGACCACTCATTGTTTGGAGCACTTTAGTAAGGGAAAGGACATCCTCAGCTGAAACAAAAAAGCTCAGAACAATAACAGCAAGTTAAAAAATGCAGCCAAGTGGCTTCCTTGGATTGTTTTTAGGTGCTTCTGGCCCCACATTGATATCTTGGACAACAACTGCCTGGCGCTAATAGGATGTACACACAGAAATGACAGTCAGTGGTCACACGAGTTCACTGGACACATGTTTCTTGAGTAGCTGCTGTGGGATCAGTGATAGAGGTGCAACAATGAGCCAACTACATACACGTGGTCATTGCCTTAGCAGGACTTAGTAACAGAACACAGAAAACAGGTAATAAAGAAACAACCTCACCAAATTACCACTGTCTGGGTCCACTCTGACTGAATTACACAGGCAGGACTATTTTGATAGAATGGCTATAAGAATGGCTGCAGGCAAATAGATCTTTCTCAAATGAAGCCAAAGAAAATTCAACTGTTCATACCGAAGGCGATGACTATTCAGTGCCACTTTCCATATGAAGCATTTGTTCATTCTTTGTGTGCCCACGTCAAGTTTTGCTCCATTTCAGAGCTGTCTGCATGTAGTCTTGCACTATGGATACTGACATACACACATCATCTAGCAATAAAACTATTATTAAATCTGAAACACAAGGAACTCTATTGAAGATTAAAATCTGTGGATTCTTGCTCTTTTTCTGCTTCCACATTAATTTTAAGAGTGTTCCTTCAGTTTCCAGGAAGAATTATGTTGAAATTTTGATGGAGATAACATTGAATCTCTAGATTGTTTTTGGTAAAATGGCCAATTTGACCATTTTAATCCTACCAATCTGTGTGCATGGGAGGTCTCTCCAGCCTGAGGTGTCCCCTTTAATTTTTTTATTCAGCACTTAAAATTTTTCATTGTATAAGTCTTGATCAAGTTTGTTGATAAGTATTCCAAGGTATTTTTAAGTTATTGTGAGATTGTTTATCTGGTTGTTTGTTTGTGTTTTTCCTGTCTGATTGTCTTTAGTATATAGGAAGGCTACTGACTTTTTTATCCTGCCACTTTGCAGAAAGTGTTTACCAGCTCTAAGAATTTTCTGGTGGAATTTTTGGGTCTCTTGTGTATAGCTAGTGGGAGCGCAAACTGGTACAGCCAATATAGTAATCAGGATGGCAGTTACTAAAATAACCGGAAACAGATCTGCCAAATTACCCAGACAAATCACTTCCAGGCATATACCCAAAGGCCTCTATTTGCTATAACACAGGCAACATCTATATATCTGCTCTATTGACAGTATCTAGGGCATGGAAACAGCCTAGATATCCATGACCTGATGAAAGGATGATGAAAATGTGGTACCTAGGTAGCAGGATTGTATTCAGCTATAAAGAAAAATGAAACTTACAGGTAAATAGAGCTGGAAAACATTGTACCCAGTGAGGTCACACAGATCCAGAAAGGTAAATATCATATGTTCTCACTCATATGTTGATCATAGTGTTGGATCTTCAGATTTGTGTGTTTAATTTGGAGATCTTGTAAGGAACCATTTATAAAGAGAGGGGGAAGAAAGATCTTAGAGAAATTTCTTCATGCAATAGATAGTAGTTAACACAAGAACAACTAGTCAAAGTGCGGAGAGTAAGTGCCAATAGAATGCTCAACCACAAATGCAATACCTATATCATGCCACTGCCAAGGCTCAAGGACCTTTGTGAAAGAAGGTCAGAAAGATTTTAAGAGCCAGAGGTTGGAGGGGACAAGATCAAAATAATAGAAAACATGTCATGATAACAGAAAACATGACACCAGCGGGACTTGGGCTACATGGCTTAATTCTGGCCTTGGCACCACCAGCCATTCTCTGTCTTCTTCCCTCACAGGCAGTGCAGCCTTGGATTATGTGAGCAAAACCTGAGATTATTGAGAAGTTCAACCTTGGAAAAGTGGAAGAGTATAAACACATAAGTGGCTGCAGTTAACACTGATCCATTTTCCCAAATGACTTTTTCCGAAGAGCAAAGCCTTTTACCCTCCCATTTTTGAGTGCCTACTGTATGTGCCTGGCCATATTAGAAACAAGAATTAAATATAACCTCTTTGTTTCAAGACGTCATATCCATGATTACTATTGCTAGGATGAAACTGCATGACAAAAAGCAACTTTGAGGGGAAAGAATTTATTTGGCTTACATATGCTGAATCACAGTCCATTGAGGGGAGCCACTGGCAGGACTCCAACCTGCCAAGAACCTGGAGGCAGGAGCTGATGTGGAGGCCATGGCAGAGTGCTGCTTACTGTCTAGGTCCTCTTGGCTTCCTCAGCTGGCTTATACATACACACATACATGAATACATACATACCAAACCTAGAACACCAGCCCAGGGCTGTTCTCCCCCACAATGAACTGATCCAGCCCGCATCACTAATTAGGAAAATGCCCTATAGGCCTGCCTGCCTACAGCTGAATCTTATGGAGACATTTTCTCAATTGAGCTTTCCTCCTCTCAGATGACTTTTGCTTGTGCCAAGTTGACATAAAACTAGCCAGGACAGAAGCCATGGTCAGAAGAGGTGATAACAGGACAAAATTACTTTTGTACAAGGAACACACAAGATGAATGTGAGTAAGAACAGGAGAAAGGAGACATGGTCTGTCAATTGCTATCCACGGGGCTATAGTGAGAGCCAGCTCTAGGGCAGGTGATGCCTGACTCAGACCCTGCCCACCCTCCTCTTCCTCGCCTCCCACAGCTTGCCCCCTCACTTCTTATTTCAGAATGCTTCTGCACTAACACATTCTTCAAGTCTCTGCGCTCCTGCACACAAACCTCCTCTGGCTGGAATGCCTTCCTCCTCTGACCACGTCTTCAAGTGTTGTCCTCTCCACAACCTTTGTAGGACAAGCCAGGCTCCTTCTCTGATCCTGTCAGGGTCCTCAGAGTCCACCATATAACCTTGGCACGGTTTTCATTCAGTGCATTGCCAAGTGTCCAGTTTTCATAGCAGAAAAGCCTCCAGTTGAAATGCTAACGGTGCCACTTTGTGGCTATTAACAACTGCCAGCAAGGAGCACTGAAACCTTCCCTACAGGATGACAAAATCTCATGTAGTGTACTTAGAAGCCCCTGCCAACAGCAAAGGCTCAAAGTTTATCAAGTTATAGAAATAATTGCGATGATGATGATGGTGATAGCCATCAGAAAGTTCATAATGTGATACTAATAAAACATACAAAGATGTATCACAACTGTATATCTTTGTTTACTTTTGGCACGTGGCCCTGGAGAGCCTGAAAAGCAATTTGACGATATGTTTTCCACAGATACAGTTCTGTTGTCATTACAATAATAAAATGATGGATTGAAGCCTTTAATAAGGAAGTTCCCTCCCACAAGGAAGAGAATTGCCCTAAATAATGCAAACAAGAACACGTTTACCATAAAGGCTTACTTCATTTACATAATAAGTCAGTGGAAAACAAAGTGGCACATTCTGAGATGAACTAGCTCAGGGACTATAATTATTCTGTGCCATTTCTACTTATTACAGGGCATCTCCCCCATTAAAACTACAGTTCTAGCAACCCACACGAGACGATAATTACTACCCTTTGCAAGTAGTAACATTTTCTTCTTGTGGCCTCAGACTTCAGAGTTCACCCTTTTGGAATGTTTGTTTTTAGTCACCCACAAAATGCCCAAAATGGATGAAAACTCAACTTGATATTTCTCCCTTGTTGCAGCCTGTGTCACTCTTTGTGTGGAGTTGAGGCCATAGGGGATAATGTATTGTATACATACTTGTGTATGCAAGTACATGTGATTGGGCACACACAAAGGCCAGAGGAGTATTTTGATTGACTTGCTCTGTCTCAGTCTCTCTTATTCCCTTGAGACAGGGTCTCTCGCTGAACCTGGAGCTATGACAGAGGCCAGTAAGCCCCAGAAATCCTCCCATTCACCAGGCCCTGGCCAGCTTTTTCAGTGAGTGCTAGGACTAGAGCTCGGATCTGCAAACTTGCAAGCAGGTGTTTTTCCCCACTGAGCCTTCTCCCCAGTCCACTGCTTCAACCTAGGTAGCATTTAGAAACACCATGCTAGTCAGGAAACCTCAACAGGCCCTATAGTTATACACACATGTGACAGGAAAGCAAGATGGGGAATAAATGAAAGCCCAAGGAAAGCTAGGGGGAGAAGTAAATGTATGGTTTTTTCCTCCCATTTCCCTGGTGAAAAACAGTCTGCAAAGCATTGAAAGCCAGGACTCTTCTTCCCTCAATAGGAAGCTGTTTTCACCATGGAATTTTTCCCTCTTGACTCACACTGTATACCTTCTTTCAGATACTGTATATTCACCCTGCTGCTAGGCCTGTCCTTGCTAATGTGAGGAAATCACTCATCTTTGTAAGGCCTGTATAACTTAGATGTTTGATAAGATGGAGGTTGCTCTTCAATTGTGAGTTGTAAAGTCAATGCAATGAATTGTAGAACTTTTTATCCTCTCTCTTTTATTTTAGGGATACTGCTTCACTATATAACTCAGGCCCAGGATGGCCTGGAACTCACTGAAGAACCCCAGGTTGCCTTCAAACCAGCCATCCTGCTGCCTAGGCCACCCCATATGTTCACCCACACTTTAGTATTTTTGTTTCAAACAAAACTGCATGTGAATGAGCAAACAAGCTAAGAATTCTGAAATGATTTCTATCAAAAAACAAACAAACAAACAAACTAAGTGACTTGGGGAATTATGCTGCTGTGAGAGGAGTAATTCTACTAGAAGAATATCAATGTGTTATTAAGTCACAGTCCAAGATATAATTACATTTGAGGTAGTCTCACAGAGTAGAGCCCAGTTAACAGAGCATTGGATGCTACACACAGTAAGCCCTATAGGAAGGGGAGGCAGTTTTTATAATTCCAAGTCACTTGACAAAAGTCCCTGGGATTAAAGAGACTTTTAAAGTAGGGACCAGTAAGCTCCTCAAGAGGAGCCAGGGCTGAACCTTTTTAGGCTTTTTTGTTTGTTTGTTTGTTTTGTTTTGTTTTGTTTTGTTTGCAGAGAGACTAAAGAGGCCATTGTAATAATTTTGCCTAGAAGGCCAAGGTGGTAAATCTTGGAAATGTAAAGAAGGCATAAAATATGAAGTATCTGTGGTCTAAATGATTGGATTTGGGTGTGGATGGGAAGATGAATCATAGAATTCAAACATTAGAAGTTTGTTCCAATAACTGAAATACAAAAATAAAATAAAATAATAACAAACAAAACAAAGCAAAAAAAAAAAAAAAAAAAAAAACTCCCAGCAGTCTTAGCAAGGAGGGTTAGGTGATAGTGTTAGGATAGTGTTACTATTTGTTATTATTTTAACCTGTTCTGGAAACCATTCTGGTTTCCTTTTCTGCTGCTGTGATAAACACCATGCATCTAAGCAATAAGGGGACAAAAGCGGGTTTCATCTTATAATTCTAGGTCATAGTCCATTGTTGAGAGAATTGGGGCAGGAGATCAAGGCAGGAGTGTGAAGGTAAGACCTTGAAACAGAAACTATGGAAAAATGCTGCTTCCTGACTCACTACCAGATTATGCTTAGTAAGCTTTCTTTATAGATCCCAGAACTATCTGTCTATGGAAGGTACCACCCACAGCAGGTTAGGGGCTCCCACATTAGTCAGCAATCAATGGATACAGACCATTGATGTAGGCATTCCTTCAGTTGAGGGTCACTCTTTGAGGTAACTCTATGTTGTGTCAAACTGATAATAAAAACTAACCAGCACATTGATTTTAAAGTAACATAAGCAATGTTTACCTTTAAAATGCTGACTACTTGGGGGGAACCAAAACCATTCTTCGACAGGGTCTTAAAATACTGAAAGTCTTCCATACCAGTTAGCAAAGAACTACCTGTGCAACCTGAATTTTTTTCATATACACTACAGTTACACAAACACACACACACACACACACACACACACACACATACACACACACCCCACACACACAGTTGTTGTTGGAGGTTACTTGTCCCACCAGGTCCCACGGTCTCATCAGTCCCAAATAAACACACAGATGCTATACTAATTATTAAACTGTCGACCAATAGCTAGGGCTTCTTTTGGCTAGCTCTGTCTTAATCATTAACCCATTAATATTAATCTACATATTCTCATGTGGTCTTATCTTACCGGAGAATGCCTGGTGTGTCCTTTCTTCCCAGTCCTTACATGGTGACTCTTTCTGGAGGGCTCTCTCTGACTACCTTTCCCAGAATTCTCCTTGTCTCCTAATTTGGCCTATCTTCCTGCCTCATTAGTCAAACATGTTTTATTGATCAACCAATAAGAGAAATATATATACAGAAGGATATTCCCCATCACACACTTTCACTCATGTATACACACACACACACATACAACAGAAATGTACTCAGTAATCATGAGCTCCTTCCTTTTTAAAGAGCAGCCGTATTTTGGACATTAGACTATACAAAGAGGCAAATGAAAATCCTCTTGGTCTCTATTGTCCGTCTGTGCAGCTTGGTATCATTTAAGGTCACTTGTTCAAAGGAAAGAAAGGAAACCCATCAGCACCAAGGACAGGAGAGCTGTAACCCCTGCTACCTCAGGGGAAGAAGCTATCAACATCAGGAAATGGCAGAGGTTTCCGAGTGTTTAAAAGGATAGTGTCTGCAGCATGACCCTGCTTCAAACTACATAGAAATAAAAACTGACCAAGAATAACAAGTACTTCCTTACTTTCCTATCTGATGAGTCAGAGTCATTGTCTGGCTTGGGGTCCCTTGTTTAAATCACAGTGTAGTTGGCCAAACTTACTGGGTGTAGACAAATATAGCATATTTTTAAATCATATGTGGACTCCTATGGAAATTTTCCATAAGATGGCACTTGTATCATGGCTCAAACACACACACACACACACACACACACACACACACACACACACACTGGGGGGTATCAGATCCTGTGATACTTAACTAAAACTTAATGTTATTAACTTAAAATTTTTGATTTTCAAGACCACAAATATTCTGTGATATAGTGGGAAGAGAAAAGAATTCAAATACAAACCTAATCCTAATTGTCCACTCTACCATGCATCAGCTGTTTGAATTTGAGCTACTTACTTTGTGTCTTTGGGCTCGTTTTCTCACACACATGATAAAATAACTATGTGATAATGAAGGGGTCTTGTAGTAACTAAGTCGATAATATATGTGTGCAGAGGATTAGCTGGAGTCTGTAGGAAGGAGGATCTTGATGGATTATTAACATATTTTGTAAAATATTATTGGCATGAACTTTCTAAGTCTGAAACACTTGCCTAGCATATGCATAAACACATGGATTATTAGTGTTCAACTGGTCACTTAAGAGTAAGAAGTCATGATATAAAACTTTAGCAGTTAGTTCTGAATGTTCAGTTGAAAAGCATGAACTCAAAAATCAAATGAAAAACCAAATGCTGCTATTTGGAAATGACTTTCATTAATAAGGTCACATCTTGGTGACGAATGAGAATCTCTTACACACTAACTGTGAGGTAGCCTAGTATATGATCTGCCATTTCTTTTGGCTCTCGAGCTAGTGATCACTCATCAGTGCTCACATGTATAATATATCTTTAGGGCATGTCCCTCATTGTATACAGTATGGCTCTTTGAGTAATGACATAAGTTGCAGAATTAAAATAAATCATATTTATAAATAATTTTCTGAGTAATCTATGATATACTTTCATTAGTTTGTATGCTCAAATTATCAATCTTCATCTCAAGATACTGCTACTTCTTAGCTAACAGAATAATATACTCATGGTCAAAACAGCCAGTATTCTCACAAAGTTTTGAGCAGAATTTTTCAAACAAATACCTTTTTAAATTATAGCACATTATTTAAAAGAACAGCAGAGTTTCAACTGATCAAAGTACAGAGAATAATTGGAAGTGAAGTTCTCAATCATAAACGATACATCCATATCATTCATGCCCTTTCCCCACAAGGCCCAGTGCAGTGGTTTGAATGAGAATGCCCCATAGGCTCATAGATTTGGTCACCAGGGAGTGGCACTATTTGAAAGGATTAGGAGGTTCACCCTTGGGGTGGACTTTGAAGATTGAAAAGCCCATGCCAAACTTTCTCTCTCTCTCTCTCTCTCTCTCTCTCTCTCTCTCTCTCTCTCTCTCTCTCTCTCTCTCTCTCTCACTCTCTCTCTCTGCATATGAAGCAGGATATGGCTCCCAGCTAATTCTCTAGCACCCATCCACCTGCTGTCTTGCTCCCCACCATGATGATAATGTGACAATGAACTAAACCTCTGAAACTGTAAGCAAGGCCCCAATAAAATGTTAAAAAAAAAAACGTTGTCGTGGTCATGGTGTGATGGGAGATGTCATTCTGTAAATATGTTTCTCGTATTGGTTACTGAATAAAGCACTATTGACAAATAGGAAGGCAAGATAGGAGGGACTAGGAGAGAAGGAAGATTCTGGGAGATGTAGTAGAGGAAATTCAAGATATAGAGACTTGAGAGAGAAGAGGTCCAGATCCTCTCTCTGGTAAGATAAGACCACATGGAAACACTTATATTAATAGAAATGGGTTAATATTTAAGACAGATTCAGCCAATAAGAAACGCTAGTAACAGGCCAATAGCATTATATCAAATACAGCGTCTCTGTGTGTTATATAGGGCTGACAGAGCTGTGGGACCAGGCTGGCCAGAAAACTACTCGAAACAATGGTACCTCTTCACAACAATGGCCAAGACTCATGGAAAATTGCAAAAGATGTGGAGGGTGGAAAGATTGTAAAAGCAGAGGGTGGGGAGGACTGCAGCAAAACAGCATCTTCTGGACATGACAGGACCATGTATCAGTGAACTTACAGCAACTGTGGTTCTCTATACAAAACCTGCACAATTAAAAACCAGTCAACATCCCAGAATAGAACAGGAAGGGGCACCTGAGCCCCACCACCAACAAGGGCTATTAACAGTCGAAGACTGCTGAGAGAGCATCAGTTTTTTTACGAGTGTTGCCCCTAGTAGGTTTCATTTTCTCCACTGGATGACAATATATCAATTCATGTATATAGGCAGTGTTAAATGGAATCAGTAAGTTTTAAAGAGAAAAATTTAAAAGATGACATAATTTGGTGAGGGGACATAGTGGGATCTAAAAGGAATTGGAAGGAGGAAGTGGTGGAGAATTTAACCAAATACATAGTCTGTATATATGAAATTCTCAAAGAATGAATAAAATATTGTACTAAAGTGAATAATTGTCCTTAAAATCATAAAGTTAAGACCATTGTCCATGCTGTTAATAAACACAAAATGTCTGAGTACAGTTAGCTGGACCTGACTCCCTACTCAAGGGGCAGATATACATTTGGAAGCAGAACACAAGTAGGGAATGTGCAAAGTCTTCCTCAAGTAGAATGAAAGATAAATATATGTCATGAGGCATAAATTATAGACATTTTTCAAGAGTAATACAATCAGTAGCTTTAACTGTCTCATCAAAGACATTCTTAAATAAAAATATTTGGTATAAATATGAAGAGATGAAGTATTAGTATTTGAAATAACTGTGTGTATCATAACAACTCCGTTATAAAGTATATGTTATCATATAATTATTACAAAAATAAGTATAAGCTTATTTGATAAAGGTGCTAGCCACAAAAACCTGAAATATAGATATTTATACAACACTAATTCTGGTGACCCATGAGGGTAGAATGTTTTTGCATCTCCTAGTGCCTTCAGTTTTTTTCTTCAACGTTGCCAAATTTATATTATAAAAATAACACACTTTTTTGTTAGCTTCGGTCCTGTGTTGTTTTTAGTCTGTTGTAAATGGAATTTTTTTTCCTGGATTCTTTCTCTATGTTATTAAGATATAGAAAGGTACTGATTTTTACATTTTAATTTGTGTCTGCTATTTTGCTGGAATTGTTTATTAGATGAAGCGTGTTCTGGTGGGGTCTTTAGGGCCTTTTTAGTTTAAAGGTCTTACAATATCTTTTGATGGAAGATAAGAAGAAGATAATCTCTCTTGTTTATTTTCTGTCTCTATCCTTTATATTTCTTTCTCATGCCATATTGCTGTTTCTAAGATTTCAGTACTACATAACGGGGAAAGTGAGTACCCTTGACTCTTTCCTGGATTTTAGAAAATTACTTTTGTTGTTGTTGGTTTGGTTTGGTTTTGTTTGTGTAATGTTGACTATAGCATTTATTAGGTCATATGTTGCCTTCATTATATTGAGATGTAATATATATCTTATGATATAATATGTTCAAGCTGGTTTTAAACTAATTTTGTAGCTAATGCTAAACTTGACCTTCTAATATTTCTGACTCTACTTCCTTGGTGTTGTGATTGCTGGTGTGCACCATCATACCCACTTCATGTTGTGCTAAGGATCAAACCCAGGGCTTTGTACATACTAGACAGCACTCGGATAATTAAGCTATATCCCCTGGCCTATTTTTTTTATTATTTCTAACTTCTCCAGGGATTTTATCATGAAAGGTTGAACTCTGTCAAAGACCCTTCCTGCATCTATTGAGGTCATGTGATTTCTGTTCTTCAGTCTACTGACATGCTTGCTATATTACATTTATTTATTTGTGAAAGAGAATTGTTTTTAACTATTAGATAAAAATAATCAGATCAATGAGGTATTGTGGTGATGACAAATGAAGCTAGAAAAGATTAAACAGACTCACTAAGCAATCTCTAAGAATACTAAGAAATCACCATGCTTCTCCGTCTTTTTCTCAGATACAAGTTGAATTTCTACAGTGGTAATTGTCAACAAGTACTATTTTAAGTCCTTCCAAATGTAAAAGTCTCTACCTTCCCAGGACATAGTCGAGTACCTGATACACACATACAATATTGATGATACTACAGGCCTAAGGGAAGGTCATCAACAGAAAGCAATAATGAGGAGAAAGAAGGGAAAGGTAATCATCAATATCCTCTTCCATGCAGCTCCTTTCAGTGTTCATCAGGCCACTGAGGCAAAAGTTGGGTAGGGGAACCCCAAACAGGAACAGAAAGCAGAACTGAAACAATGTACATACATCCAAACTCCCCAGCTCACTGATGCCCTCACCCCACAACTGAGGAAGGAAATGTGGAAGGCCTACAGGAACAAGTGGCCATGAGGTCCACGCTGGAACAAGACACAGACAGCAGCAATGCTGACCAGCCGTTAAGAGAATAGCTGGGTGCAGATAACTGACCACTAGTTTACTAAAGAGACCCAATTACTGCAGTCACAAGTTAGGTCAATCTGAAAGGCATAACCACTATGGGGAGTGTGGTTTTCAGATACTGAGGTAGTGGGGAAAGAGTCTTCATTCTATTAAGTTCCTTTAAATTCTTTCCTTGTTCCAGAGATCTTGTGTGCTTTCAAGAGTTACGACATTGAAACCTGGCAATTTTGGTAGGCATACTTGCTAATTTTATCTGTCAGTGTGGATGGGTTATGGTAAGCAGATATTTAGTCAAGCACATGCTTGGATATTTCTCTGATGGTACTATTTTATTGTGTTTATGGTGAGATTAGTATATAAATCAGTGTGTATTGACTCTTCCCCCACATCCTCCCCAGGCTTGAGTAGGCCTCATCAGATCCATGTTTCAGGCATGACTGTAACAAAGATTTCTCCTCTGCAAGGAGGAATGCAACCAGCCAGCCTGCCTGTGAAACTCTGCTGCTAGCACTGAAGTCAGGATTCATGCTAACCTGATAATCATGAGCCAGGCACCATTGTAGCCCTTTGTGACGGGCTCCCTGAGCCCCTAAGGATCGATGTACCCAGATGTCCTGTCACATCCTTCCTCAGCTCTTCCGATTCACTTACTTCAAGTAGAAGAAATCAAATATTCCTACTAAGGCAACATTTGAAGATTTTGAAAACTGAATAGAAAGAACCAAGAATAGAAGCTGGGTATGGTAGTACATGTGTGTGATTCCTGCATTCAGGAGGTTGAGGCAGGAGGATCAGGAGTTTGAGGTCATCCTCAGTTACATGGTAAGCTTGAGGCCAGCCTGGGCTACATGAGGCCTGGTCTCAAAAAGATTTAAAAAAAATACTAATTAAAAGTACTAAAAGAATTACATTTTCAGGGGGATGAGAGGGTGGTCGGGGTGCATGTGAAGAGGGTGAGAGAGAGGGAAAGAGGGAGGGAGGGAGGGGGAACTGGGATTGATATGTAAAATAAAAAATAAAATAAAATCAGTCATAGAGTAAAGAAAAAGAAAAGAATTACATTTTCAATTGGAAAAGTGTTGTGTTGGTAGAATGATAGACAATTATCTGTGCCGATTCCATGGTGGTAGCCTTGCTCCTTGTTTAGTGCCCCTTAGTCTTGACTCATCCCTTATTGTGATAGCAATGATGTGTTTTACATTTTATGCTTTTCTTATTCTTAAATGTACAGCAAGGCTCCAACAAAACACTTTACTATAGGTGGAAAATGATGTGATGGCAATGATGACAGGGTTTTAATGGTGCCAGTGTAATCTCACACGTGAGAAATGACTGACTCTTCCCCGGATTTCTTATTTCCTGCTGTATCAAAGCTGGGGATGGAAAGTGTCTCTGGCCTTTGATTTTATCTCCTTGAGTTTATTTCTTCATCTCTACTTTCTGTTGCAGCTTGAAATTTCTATCGTGCCCATTCCTTGACCTGTTGCTTTGGCTGTCTGGAGGGCTTTTTCTCATTACCTTTGTGACTAATCATGGCACTCATCACCTATTCTCCAACCTTCCTCTCAAATTGAAAATGGAAAACCCTTATCCTTTTTATAGGCTCTTCTACTGGGAGTAAAGGAGGATGCTGTCAAGCTGGAAGAATACATACAGAATACTAAGAATACAAATGGAAAAAAGATGAGCCAAATTGCCCTAAAGTCAAGAATTCACAAAACAGACAGTATTACAACTGAGATAGGAGGACATGTCTATAAAAAAGATAGTAAAAATGGAAAACATGGGTGATGTTCCCGACAGACTCTCTCAAACAGTAAAATGCATGGGAGCTCATATTCCAGGAAGCGACACCAGCAATGTGTGGCACAAACAGGAGCCTGGAGCAGAGCATAAAGCCAGAATTGTATGGTGAGGAACAACAGACTCTAGGCCCAAGAGTTTGGCCTTTATTCTACAATCAGTCAGTGTTATAAAGAGGGTGCAGAGATTATTCATCAGTTAAGATCACTGGCTGCTCTTCCAGAGGTGTTAGGTTCAATTCCTAGAACCCATACGTTATTTCGCAAACATCTGTAACTTCAGTTACAGGAGATCTCATGTTCCCGTCTGGCTTCCTCAGGTACAGGTACATAAATGCGACACAGACATACAGTCAGACACAACACCTATAACTTAAAATAATGTTTCCATGTTATAAGAGATTTCTAAGCAGGTAAAGGACAAAGCAACTGATTATATCTTACAGGGGCTACTCCATAAAACATCCTTTCTATGTATATAAAGCTCTCCAGGACTAGCCTGGTTTCCTGGACCAACGTAATGACAGGCAAAAGACACCATTTTAAGTTTGATAAAAAGCGAAACCTGAAACAGAAGCCAAGCCTTAACTATAATGATAATTTTATTATTAAAAGGCACAAGAGAGTTGAGAAAGGCAGTGTATGCCTGTAATTTCAGAACCCAAGTGGGGACAGGAGTAGGAGGCAGAAAGATGTGAAGTTTGAGGACACACTAGCTCACCTTTGTGGGGAAGTCAAGACAGGAACTTCAAATAGCTAGTCACAGCACACCCACAGTCAAGAGCAGAAGAAATGAATACACATGTGTTCACTTGCTTGTACTCAGATCAATTTCTCCAATCATATATTGTTCAGGATTCCCTGCCTGAGGAGTGTTGCTGCCCACAATGTGCTGTGTCTTTCCTATCAATTAATTAACTAGGATAATACCCCACACCACAGACAAGCCTATACACCAACCTAGTGTAGACAATCGGTCTTCCCAGGTGACTTTAAGTTGTGACATTTAAACAGTTAAAGCTAGCTATGACATTTTCCTAGCCTGCACAAAATCTGAGTTTAATCCCAAAAGAGGACAGAGTAGGTAAAGAGATAACATAAATGTATTTTGCGTGCTCTATTAAAAAGATTAACATAGAGCTTTTAACCCCACAGCAGTTCCAGTTCATATAGAGACCAGAAACAGACAACTATGAGTGTGCAATAAATAGATGTATGTGAGTTTTTCTTTAAAATGTAATAAATCTCAGTTATAGTTAAAGAAATTTACTCTGTGATAATAAATAGACATATAGAACCTATGACCTGAAATATAAACTAAATCTTAACCAATAGGTAAAGATTGATGAGTTGAACCAGACAGATTTTGCAAACCACTAAAAATGGAAACTGATACACTATTCTAAAGAGTGAAGTGTCTGACGAAGGAAATTACAATGAAGAAATACAAGTAGAAGTACATTCTACTTCTTCATTCTCTTCTTGTAGCCTCCTTTTCATCATTCCCAAAGGGATTTTAGAGGTTATCTATTCCAACAGTCTTCTCTCAGTTTGACTTTTAGTGACAGGGTGCTAAACAGACAACCCCACAACCGTAAAATGAGTAAATGCTCCTGATGAAAAGAGGTCAGAGAAAGAAGGGGTTTGGGTCCCCCCAACATACCTAGCTGTCTTCCCTTGGGACTGGCTCCCCCAAAGAGTCCTCCATTTCCTCAGCAATGTATAAAACACACTTGTGTTTTGCAAAGGCAGAAACTATGCTGCCTAAAGGCCTGAAGCAGTTGCCCCAGGAAAGGATTTCCATTTCTTGGTACATCTAGTAAAATTAAAATATTTCCTTTCCTTCATCAGTTCCGAGTTTTGTTTATTAAAAATCATTTCCTGTAAATCATTCTGGAAAGCCATGGCATGCCTCTGCATCCCACATTCCAAATCAAACTTAACACAGGTTAATGCCAATTTAAAAGATCTGAATTTCTCTGCTTAGAAACACACCAGCTCTTACTTAACCAATATTAACCACCACAGCATGTGAGAAACTTGGCTCAGGAATTAGTTGTGAGCTGTCGGAAGTTACAGTTAGAGCCTGGCACTCCTTCTAATTCCAATGTCTTTTACATGCACGCCTGCCTCTAACCTGACTCCTAGAAATACAGAATTGTTAGGACTCCTTTGTCACAGGACCTAGGTCCTTTTCCATTCAGACTTGTAAAATAATGCTCTGTGCCTGAAGCCAAGCATGAAGAATCCACAAAGCTTTTCATGAAACTCTGGACTCAGGTTACAAGTAAGAGACCTGAACTCATCAACCCCAGAACTGGGCACAGACCTTCAGCCCCTACGATGAGCCCACGTGTTCAGCGGCAGAAGGCTGGGCACAGGGTTAGTGGTGTCCAGCCAGCTACAGGTGAACAAAAAATTTCAAGTACTGGGGGCCTGACCTCCAGAACTGGGAAAGACTACATTTCCGTTGGTGGGGGAGGGGCGGTATTAAGTAAGTGGTCATGGGAGGAGAAATCTGAATGCCTGGCTGGCTTCTGTAAACTGTGAGTCAAAGACTGAGCAGGTCCTAGGCATTAAGAAGTCCGGGTTTCAGGGTGGACTCTGGCGTCTGGCCTCTGAGAAAAGACGATCTAGTGGTTGGGATATGGGACCTTGAGCTCCCAACCCCTATTACCTTCTGTTCGAAGTAATAAACTGAATAGTTATTGGCCTCATCCGGTTGGAACGTGGGGAAGATTTGCAAGTTTAGGCTGGCAAGGGCCCTTAGGGCTGGATTGACAGCTGTGGTAGCCATAGGTGCCAGCAAAGGCAGGAGCAGGAAAGCCAGGCCGCCCATGACTCAGGCTGGCCAACAGGGCGGGTGGCAGGGAGAGAAGGCCACCGGCAAAAGCGCGCGCCTGCCCAGCCCATAGCTCCAGGCTGCAGGCTCCCTTGAAAATCCAAACACCAGGCAGCTCGGTCCCCTCTCACATCATCTATCTTCCTTCCAGCCTGCCTTCCCTTTGGCTGTCAGCCCTTATGCAGCCAGGGCTCACCCCATCCGCCCCAGCATTATCTATGGCTTCAGGAAGCCTATTGCTCCTTCAGTCGTGCATTAAATTTGCCTCTTTGAGCGGGCTGGTGGTTGAGCATGCCTTTAATCCCAGCACTCGGCAGGCAGACAGATCTCTCTGAGTTCACAGCCAGCCTGGTCTACAGAGTGAGTTCTAGGACAGCCAAAGCTACACAGAGAAGCCCTGTCTCAAAAATCAAAAAAAAAAAAAAAAAAAAAAAAAAAAAAGATTGCCTCATTGTTGTCACTGCCAAGCCGCTAGCCCCTCCATCTCGGCGCACTGCAACAACATCTCTGCTCTCGGCAAATCCTACATAATGGCACCAATAAAAACTCCAAGGCAATTTACTGGCAGTCATCACCGGGCATGGTAGCTTAATGTAACATCCCATCACTCAACCACCACAGGAACCGTGTGCACCATGTATGAGTATGATTGTCGTTTCTACCCACAAAAGAGGAAGTAGACTAAGAGAAGTGAAGGAGACTCAGCATCGCGGCTTGCAGATAGCAGGGACTGGCACAAGGCTAGACAGATCCCTCTGCCCTCCTGCAGGCTGTTCTGGCTCTGAGACTCCATTACGCCTGCCTAACCTGAACCATGGTGCTCTGCTCTTGGGTCACCCCATCCTCTTCATTGCCCGCATAACCCATCCTTTCTGAGGTAGCTGATTCTTCCACACAGACCCTGCCAAACCTCTATCTTCCTTGGTGGATGAAGGCAGATCCTTCCTCCAACAGTGCCCCCTCCTTCATTCCTGATGGCATGTGCTTCTAGATCTATTTCCTCCTCTTGCCATCCCTTAATCCTTCAGCCCCTCCTGTCCAAGAGGGTTCTCACCCCTTCTGGTCTCTTCCCTGAGTCCTTCCCTCTAGCATGTCACCTGGTCCAGAGTTGCACTTCACAGATGAAACAGCTGTTCCATCAATAGGGCAAGAACATCCCTCAGATCCTGGGTCTAGGTCAACTAGACAGAAAATGATCAAGGTGTCCTTCTTTTCTATACTGTCACCCTCAGCAAGCACCTCATCTTGGTTCTTTGTGGGGAGAGGGGTACACTCAAATCTCCACTTGTCAAGAATCTAGATCACTTATCATGTTGCCTGGATTGGGCTGTTGTGATTTTCCACTGAACTTAATCACAGGACATTGTAACACCACAAAATGCAGTGAAACATCTCCTGTTCTGTAGACACACTCTTCCTTACCTCCACTGGTGGAGAAGCAGTCCTGTTTCCTCTTTGTAGTCTGAACCAACCACTCCTGCTAACACTGTAACTCGCTTATTAGTGTGTTGACTCAAGAGCACCAGGACCTCAAAGTATCTATGGGATGGGTGGTCTTAGTTTTCAGTTCAATGGGATCTTGGCTGTGCCTCCTGGTAGAAGCACCCCCACTTCTGAAAACAGTATTTCTAGACCATGAGAATATAAGGTCACAGAAGCAAGAAACAAAAAATTTAGCTAATTGATTGAATTTTTTCACCTCATCATTCCTATTTCCATCCCTTGGTTTCTAAACTCACAAGTCCTGGCTATGGGGGAAACAATACAATAAATTGGATTACAATTCAAAGAATACACTGCCTTCTGTAGAACCTTCCCCAGTCCTCTAGATCACTGACATCCAACTGGCACTGTAAATGTCATTATGAAACCTTCTACTGTTTTATCAAGCTAGCTGCTTTGGAACTGTAAGGAATATGGTAAGACCAGTGGATTCCATGAGCATGAAACCACTGCTACACTCTTTTGGCTATGAAATCAATTCCTTAGTCAAAAACAATGCTGCATAGAACACTGTAATAGAGGTTAAGGCAATCTGTAAACGAATTAATGGCAACTTTGACAGAAGCATTATGTGTAGGAAAGGTACATTTATACCCAGAATAAGTATCTACTCCAAGATAAAGCATTGACCTTTCTGTGATGGATGTGGCCCTATGCCACCAGGCCATTGGCTGGTCACGTGAAGGACTGGTTCCTTGTTGGTGGTTCAATATTGCTCTCTCGGTTGACAGAGCTGGCACTCAGCAGCATCTATAGCCAGGTCATCCTTGGTGAATGGAAGTCCATGTTGTTGAGCCCATTCTTAACCTCTACTTCTGCCACTAAGATCATTTTGTTTATGGGCCTATTAAACAATGACAGGGGCAGCCGGGCAAATTTACTACTTTCTATGCACACAAAAGATCTTACTATATACTTGATTATTGGAGTCCTCCCCTGATTTTTGGTGAACCTTTAATATGGGACACAAGAGTCTTCACATCTGCTGCTCACTGTGAGATATGTAGCTATGTACCCCCTCCGCAGATGTCTTTCTCACCAGTTTTCAGCATTATTATTTCCAAGTCCCCAGCCAGCCAGTCAAACAATTGGTTACAGCCTATAAATCAGTATTTAGTCATAAATCTGCCCATGTTTTCTTCTAAACAAAATGTATGGCTATGTGCACTACCCAAACTAAGAGGCTCCCTGGAGATTGTAATATCCAAAAAAAGATAAGGAGGATGAGAATAAATGTGTGAAACAAGGCAAAGAAAGCACTGGATAATGCCAGAAAGATCATCACAATAGGAGAGCAGTGTGTGCTCCTCTCATTTGGAATAGCTGGAGGGTGAAATGAGAGGGATGGAAGAGCTTTCTCTCCCTTTTCCTTTCATATTATGCCATGTTACATGCACAGGCATGTTAGTAGAATGTGGCAATTGTGAAAAAAAAAATGTTGAAATGTATTGGCGAGCACCATGGAAGGCAGGTGCTAGAATGCCTGGGAACACTGAACAACTGCAATGAAACGAAAGCTCAAAAAGGTCCCCTTCCCAGGTCACCAGAGCATCCCATTGACCTAACAAACAGTCTCCTCAAACGGGCTATTACTCTCCCCTTAGACTTTGGAGGAGGAGGAGGGAGAAGAGGGAGTAGAGAAGGAAGAGGATAAGAAGGAAAAGGATGAAGAGGAGGAGGAAAAAGAAAGACAGAAGAAGTCATCATCATAACAGTAAAAGAACTGAACGTAAACCAGACAAATAACAGTGCAGCAGGAGGGGAGAGCAATAAAGTGAGCAGGCCAGAGTCAAGCTGGTAACCTGCTGAATTCCCAGGTCATGGAGTAATTTACTGGTTGGTCCTAAACCACTACATAATTATCCTCACAGCCCCCACGCTGATGTGAAGCCTCCTGTGTGTTATTAATCCTGGCAGAAACCAGCAGGGAATGGTGGGAGCAGAGAGGAACAAACTAAGTTCTCAGGCTTCTGAAAGAATGTGAAGGCCCCTGGCAGGGCCCTCTGAGAAAAACCACATTGGGAAAATAGAGCAGCTTCAGTATCCAGCTCTTGGCACAGCTATCATATGAGCCCCCATGGAGAGACTCCAATGGATGGTGAGTAGCTTGGGTGGAAAAAAAAAAAAAAAAAAGAATCTGAGCCCCAGAGTTTGACAAGATTGTATCAAAAAATCTCTTCCCCAACTTCCCCATTAACTGATTGAAATATTGTGAGACCTCCCCAGAAAAAGACTATGGATCAATGTAAAACACTTGTCTTTAGTACTGTATGCCCTGGATTTCATTGTCCGTATGTGTGGCCAGGGAAACAGTACAGTCAGGTCCTCATCCCTCTTGGTTGACCACAGAAGCCGTTCCACATAACTGGACTAATCCCATTCTGTTCCAGTTGCCTCTCCTCCTCCCTGTCCTGCTCTTCAGATTGTCAGCCTGATGGAAACAAGAAGCAGCCACAGCCTTCCAGGCCTTCACTTAAAGGGGCCGATGGAAACGTAGGAACAGACAAGACATCTCCTCATTCTACCTCCTAGGTGAGTCTGATTTCCAATATGGCTTCAGCCATGAGCACTGTTGGAGAACCCTGCCATGCCTGACAGTTCCTGGAGCCTGAACAAAGGACTCCATTCCCATTTCCTGCAATTACTAGTTACATCTCCCTCCCTTCCAGTTCACCACTTTCTATAAATGCATCTCAAGATGATCCTGTAATGCTCATTTAATGTTCACATCAACTGTATCATCCATCTAAAATGCACAAGTATTCCTAGGTTGGCTTGTTATATTGATTTACAATCTCCATGACATTCATAAGCACTCAGCCTGATTTCCTCTTGAAAAGATGTGCCCATCATATCCTAAGAGGCTCCCATCATCAAAGGTTTAGAATCCACAGTTGAGAGCATACTCTGTGATTCTGCACCATAAAGGTGGCAACCATTCTAATGTTGTCACACACTTTATTGAAAATAAGCTACTAATCAGATGATTAATTAAACACTTTACCTACTTCTTCCACAAAGGTCAGTGAGGGAGATTATAACTTGTGCATGCTTTTTTTCATTGCTATAAAGACACCCTACAAAAGCAATGAAGGGAAGGAGAGGGAAGGAAGACTGCAGGGAGAAAGAGGGAAGAAGAGAGGGAAGAAGGGAGGGGGAAAGAGAAAGGGAGGGAGGAAGAATACATTTGCTTTGGTTTAGTTTGAGGGTATAACCTATCATGGTTGGAGAGTCAGGGCAACAGAAGTGAGGCCATTGGTCCTATTGCCTACACAAAAAGCTGAGAGACAAGTATTTATGCTCAGCTTACCTTTTGCTTTTTGTTTAGCCCCAGGATCCCAAGACCATGGAAAGATAGCCCCCACATTCAAATGTGTCTTGCCTCTTCAGTTAAAGCTTTCTGGAAATATCTTCATGGACACACCCAGAATTGTGTTTCCATGGTGATTCTAAACCTAATCAAGTTGACAATGCCTATTAAGTATCATGAACTCACCTTAGATATGCACCTGGCCGATCTTAAACTGTTCCACATCGCTCCCCTGACAATGCAATTAACCTTGTTGTTCTTTCCTGGAATGCCTTTTCTCCTGAGCACTCAGTGTACTTGTCACTCTACTCTGAAACTGCCTGTGGTCACCTCCTCTAAGAATTCTTTCATAATTTGGGATGCACTGTGGACAAATTAGGCTAAGGTCACAGGGATTCTACTGGTCTATCTCTTACTAGCTATGACACCAGGAGGAAAGTGAATATAAGCAGCAGCCCCTGTGAAACAGAAGAGTAACTACCTGCCATGGCTGTGGATTCAATGAGGAAACTCAAGTAAAGCATTCTGTTCCACTCCTGGGAGACAATAAACACTATTCTAAGCTTGGCTATTATTGTTAATGGCCCAAGTGAACCAATCACTTGCAATATGCCTTTTTAAAGATATATTTTAATACCTCCTTGCCTCCTCCTTACAAGACTGACCCTGATAAATTTCAGTTATTCAAGTCTATTTCCCAGATCTGTGCACTTTGCCCAGCATATAAGTACTCAAAAACAAGCAAACAAAAACAAAACGTTGCTGCATTAAATTACACATCTAGAAAGGAAGTATATTTCTAGAATAAGAAACTGAAATTTTAAATGAAATAAAACGAAAACATACATGTCACATGTGAATGCTTCAAATAACCATCATGCTTTCATGTTCATTCCCCCACTTTCATTCTCAAAACTGTCTCCTGTGGCAGGGCCTATCTCTCGACTATGAATGGGAGAGCTGATATTTAACTGTAACCCACTCACAGAGCAATGTGACAAGTTCACCTCTCTATCATTTTTCCCTTCTCACGCTCCCCTTCCTCATCTGCCCTAACAGGGAGTTAAGTAGCTAAGCCTTTCTTCCAGCTTGGGTGTGAAAATCTAACTGTCCTCAATGTTCTGTCACTCATTACTGAGAATAGTGCTCTTCAAGATGCCATTCCTCATGGTAACCAGTCCTCAATTCCAGGGAAGCCCAGGAAAAGGCCCACTCTGTACCAAGTGCTCTGCTCACGGTACTCAGGAGAGACAGGTTATCTTTTGGCGGGTGCTTCATGCATCTCCAGGCCTCTCCTGTGTCTTTGTGTGGCTGAGAAGGTGAAACATACTGCTGCTATCAAAAGCTGCAAGCAGTCCCTTCCTCTGGAGACAGGCATTTACTAGAAGAAAAAAGAACCAATAGCTTCCCAGAGCATTGTTCAGCCACATTAGAGAGGGGATTAAGCAGATACATTCAGCTAACAGATTTTCTTTAAGCCTTGAATATGCCTCTCACACTCAGATAATCACATTAATTTTAGCATTAAAAGATCCCTTTTATAGAAGGTACCTAAACCGCCTAAACCACCCAGAGAGGGCGCATATTTTATCAAGCACCAAGACAAACAAAAGAGATTTGTATTCTCATGTTTCCCTTATTCAGAGAGGGAAAGGGGAGAGGGAGGAGAGGACATCAAGGTAGAAATAACTTTGCAAATGGTCAGTGGCTACATAGCTAGTCTCTGGGCAATCAGAGTTGGAAAGGCTGACTGAAAACTCCCTCAGTGTAAGGGTCTATCAACAGAAATAGAAGGTAATTCAGAGGCTGAGGTGGGAGTATAAGGAGTAGGTGGAAACAGGGGTGGTTGACTTTCTGCTGCAGTAAAACTGCATTTAGAAACAAGGAAAAGTAAACCAGTTCAACATTGGAATTATACAACTCTAATTACTACCTCTGTGGCCAGGGTTATAAACTTTTGGCTCTATAGACACCCTAAACAAGTTCTCTAAATTTATTTATTCCAATTGAATCTGGGTAGTTAAGGTAAAAGATTAAAAAAAAAGTCATTTGAATTCTGTATGATTCACATTTCCTATGTGTTAAAGTCGTCACATCATTAATTGTAAAGATGTTTTAAATATTTTTGTTTGTTTGTTTGTACAGTGGGATCTCACTTTGTTGCCCATAATGTTCCTTTTAATTCCTGGGCAAAAGCTATCTACTTGTCTGAACCTCTTGAGTACCAGGGATTACAGGTGGATCTGCCACACCTAGGATAAAGATTTAATTGACCTTATTTTATATTTTGATTCTCTTTCAAGTTAAAATTAAGCTTAGGAATATTTAAGTAAGGTTAATATAAGTTAAAGCTGTCATTATATACATAAAATATACAGAAGTAGAACCAAATTATACTTGCATAAATTTTTTTGCAATTTACTTCTTCAGAAATAAAAACTTCAGTTTCACCTAACAGCTAATATAGCATCAAATGTCAAAGTATGTTAAAGTTTCCAAACTAGTAAGAAGATTTTGTGTAAAGTAGCCTAAAATACTAAAATAAAAGTAGTAATGCCCTCCATTAAACCTTGTCCAAGCCTAAGCTTGAGTTGAACAAGGACCACACCAAAGTAGATGGGAAAAATCCCACAAGACCTCATCCTATGCAAAGAGCTACAGATCACTAAGGAAAGCTTAGAGATGGAGTTTTCCCCAAGGAAGAATACACCAATTGGTTACTCAATACCAAATGGTCAACCCTGAAAGCATTCATACAAGTAACGCTAAGACTGTGAAGGCTGCATTTAGGAATAAATATTTATACAATAACATTTAATTTTTAAAAAAGAGGCATGAATTTGAAAGAGCAAGGAGGGGTATATGAGAGGGTTTGGAGGGAAGAAAGGGAAAAGAAGAATGTTGTAATTATATTTTATTCTCAGAAATAAAAGAGGTTTAATAAAATAAAACCTTGTTGAGGGTCTGGGAATTGTTTTATAAAGCAAGAAATGTTTCCAAACATATGGTAAGAATATGACTGAGAAAATAATATACTAAATGGAAGAGATCTTTCTGCATAAAAACAAAAACAAAACAAAACAAAACAAAAAAAAAAACAGTCTCTCTGTGTCCCTGAAAGGTCTGGATTCAACCTTATTTCCTAACGTAGAAAAGTCTTTTGGAAGAAAGATCTCAGTTTAAGCACCACTTGAAAATTCCGACCCTTTGGAAATGGAAAGAACCCAACATTTATTAATGTCAAATATGCCACCTGTATGAATTACTCTGCTTGTCCTCTGGAAGCCACATAGGAAAGTTCCCAAGCACCTACCACTTGGTGTCCTGCTGCTTAGGACTCTAATGGTACCAGTAACAATAAATAGAACATAAAATTCCTTTTCAAAATAAACAGAACTACATTCTACTTTCTCAGTGGCTGACTTGTCAATTTTCAGAGGATTTGTATTAACAGAATTGGCTCAGTTTTAACAGCACATTTCCTAAGTTGGCAGAATTTAGGCAGATCGTCACAAAATTGACCTTAGAACAGAGAAACTGAGCAGAAGGCCAGATTTCTCCCTGGCAGTACCACAGCAGCAAATAGCCCAGAAAGCTGCCAAGGGGGAAAGGGAAAAAGAAAAGACCTCTGAAAGGACCCAGCCCAGGCACACTGCCTTCCCAACAGCTGGAGCGGATGGGAGCAACACATAGGTAGGTCTGCCTTGTTCTTTATTGCAGCCCAGTTCAAAGGCAGTCATCGAGCTCAAAGGCAGTGGCCCCGTTTCCTGGATTGGCATCACACATCCTACCAGCTGCAGCTGCAGCTGCAGCGTTTTTAATCTAGCTCCTGCTTCTCCTCTTGTGGCAGGAACGGGGACCAGAGACTTCAGCCTCAAAACCAAGGAGACATCGCGGCTTGAAGAGGCAAGAAGTGCCTGTCCCTCTGGGGAAAGACAGTCAGCAACCATGCCAGTTCTGATGGCATGTGAGCTGCCATGATGACAAATTCTTCCAGGAGATGATAAAAGACAAAGAGGACGGAGCATTCCCGGGGTGGGATGGCTGTGCCCACCCCTGTCACTCTCTTTTGTCTCAACTTTGGCCCAACAAATATGACAAAAGAGGGAAAGCAATTCCATACAGAAAATCAAAGTGAGTGGGAATGTGGGTGTAGTGAACATAAAAGAAGAAAACAAAAAGTCATTATTTTTTTTAAACTTTGGCATTTTTATAAAAATCTGCGATCCATTTCTTCATGTGTTTAACTTCCAGTAAGCGAGATAGCAGCACCGTGGAAGGGTCAAGGGCAGTGCCTGCTCGGAGATCTAAATGGTGGGCCCCGTTGGGGATATTGATGGCCACCAGGGTATCTGTAATGTCTTTGGTCACTCCACCTCCTGACCATGGGTCTAAGTCACCATTGCTGCAAATGAGGGGAAGAGGAACAATTAATGTACCTTTATATTGTTTCCACTTTTTCATGAGCATTACTCATTTGAACACTGTATCACTTTCAAGGTTTCATGTAGAAGTACATCTTAATTTCCCCTGAGTATACCTAGGAATAGAATTTCTGAGATATGTGATATCACTTAACTTCTTCAAGAATTTGGATTTTTTTTTTTTTTTTCATTGTGCCTCTAAGCTGGGATGAGAGGAGAGCTTTACCACTAGGCTACATATCAGTCTTCACTGGGGTCTTGATTTTCATATACACTCCCAACTGATAAGGATCATCTTTTCATGTATTACTAGGCCACCTGGATATAACATTTGGAAAATTTTCTATTAAGATCATCATCTTTTTCCCTTGGGGTCTTAATTCAGCTCATGAATAACCCCCCCCCCCAATTGCCTGTACTCCCTGACTTTCATTGTGCAGACTTCAGAGGTTCCATGTACCCAAGTTCCAGAAGTACTAAAAATACTCCTAAACTTTCACATTGTGTTTGTCACTGAAAAATACCTGTGTACATAGACCCGTGTGGGTGTTTCTCTGTCTGGCTTTTAGAAGCTGCTAAGGGCAGTGACTAGGTAAGCTGACACAGACATTCAAGGAACTTCATTCAAAACACTGCCTTAAAATGTTATTGCTGGGCATGGTTGCAGACACACCTGCAATCCCTGCACTGGAAAGGTGGAGGAAGGAGGGAATTCAAGGTCTTCCTTAGCTACATAAAGAATTCAATGCCACTCTGGACTACATGAAACCTTGTTTCAAAAAACAACCAAATGAGCATAATTTTTCCCAGTATGAGAACATAAAACGTCTTCCTAATTAAAGGAATATACTTAGATAAGAGGTGAGAGATTCATTAATCTATGAGTATAATGGCATGGCAAGTCATCAGGAGTTGGTTTAATATGCTGTCTGTTTAGCAGCATAGCAGTAGTGGGTTCTTCTCTGGACCTGTCTAACACAGGTTCTTAGCTGATAATGGTGCTAGGTAACCAAGAGCAATGGCAATAGCCTGTTAATGTCTGGGGGCTTTTTGGGACCTCATCAACAACTCCCAAATAATTAACCAATTCCTGGCATTGGGCTTTTGGGCTTTTTACTAGTTAGACTTTGACATCTAACAGCGACATTGTATGTTTGTATGTTTTGTGTGTGTGTGTGTGTGTGTGTGTGTGTGTGTGTGTGTGTGTGTGTGTATGGTTTTTTTTTGGGGGGGGGGACTCTAGATACCTGGGCAAAATTCCCAACAGCCAGCCTCACTTAATCACTGGCAATAATTAATTTGCTTTTAGTTATCCAGTTCTTCATAGGGTCCCTTCTGAATTTATACTTAAATAACTGAGAATCACCATTGGAGAAATAATCTATGGGCTTTAGAAAATATAAATCCTCCCAAGAAAACCACTGTACAATGAAAAGAATTACCAAAGTAGGACTACAATAACACCTAATATTCATTAAGGCCTCATCTACTCAACAAATGTTTGCTGAGTACCCACCTTGTGTCTGGCACTCAAGAGGGGATTGGCATCGCTATTAGAGTTTATGCTACTTTATTACCTAGCACTTTCCCAGTTCTATTTTCTCAGCCATTTTGCAAGTGTCTCCATCAAACAATAAGCTCACCTGAAGATGATGTTTGAGTGTGAACTGATGTTTTTGCCACCATACAAAGTAGTTATCCAATAAGGCCGTGGTTTCACACCCCATTGGCTAAAACAATCCTCGGAAAACTTATCTAAGTCCCACAGATAACTTTCAAACATGTCATCAACACCATTAGTACAAAAGGGCATGACCATTTCTGTGCAGGACTGAAAAGCAAAGCAGAAAAGGAAACAAAGGGAAACTGAGGTAAAAAAGAGATTAAATTATGAAAATTTATTTAGCTGCTAAATCTAAGCTAAGGCCTGAACTTGCAATTGAGCTTCAGTCCCCTATCCTACCCCCAACTTCCCTACCACATAGCCCCTTATTTCTCATAGAAAGACATGGCTGAAACATCACAGAAGTTAGAACTGTTTTCTTTCTCCTTCCTTCCTTCTTTCCTTCCTCCCTTCCTTCCTTCCTTCCTTCCTTCCTTCCTTCCTTCCTTCTTTCCTTCCTCCCTCCCTTCCTTCCTTTCTTTTGCAAAGAGCCTTCTTTCATATCTTTGACCATATTCAACCCTCAATACAACCCTGGCAGTCTTACTGGGCAGGTGACAGACTCTGAGGCAGGGGTCCAGTTAGAGCCCCCCACCCCTTCTTTTACAGCCATACAGTGCCTCCTTTCCAGGACTTGTCAAGGTCTATTACAATGTTAATTTATCTAGCTTTCTCATCAGGCTATATTTTATGGTAAAAATCATACAAATTATTTATTTTTATATATTTGAAACATAATGTGATCAATGATAGCCATTCATTATATATTTGCTAATGATTAAATATAGGAATAAAGGAAGGAAAAATGAAGGAGAAGGAAAGAGAGGGTCATGTTGCAACTTCACAGTGGCCAGACTTGGAAGCAAGTGAGGTAGCAAAATGACTGGTAGTATATTACAGTGAAATAACACCAGTGAAGAGCAAAGTGAACTCGGAAAATCATGCATGCTCACCTGGTAGCTCCAGCCAGTGGAGCCTAGACTGCTAGTAGTTGTTTGTGAAATATTCAGGCATTGTACTTGGCCTGAATAATTATAATATATATTCAGAGCTTGGAAAATATTCTCCATCAGCACTGTATCAGATACATTAGGATTTTTCAAATATTGGCACACTACCTAAGAGGTAAACATGGAAAGAGTCAGATATGAATATAATTAATAACAGAGAGGAAATATTATCTCAATTTTATCATAAGCCATTGATAAACATCTTAATTCAGTGCTTAACAATTTCTACTTCTGAATAATAACTCTCTCAAAGAAAAAACAAAACCTTTAACTTCACCATAGGGTAGTGAAATAGATCAGGTATATGCATGGTTGCAAAGTGGCCTTCATCTCTTCTGGTTCCTTCTTTGCTGACTTTGTGCCAGTGTTCAGTAAAATCATTCTCCACCACACCATGCTCTTTCCATCTTTCCTCAAATCGCTTTTTACACTCATTAAATCTGTGAGTGTCTGGCCAATCTATCCTTTATAATACCCACCTGAAATATCCCCTCTTCTCTGAGGTTACCCCTGCATGTGTTTGCCAGCCTGGAAAAGCTAAACCATTCTCCTCTCGATAGTTCACTCCACTCTGTACCTGTTTGGATCTCAGCCACTATAATACAGTTTTGCATGCATCTGATATCAGAATGTCTCCCTCAGTGCTTAGTAAAGTCTCCAATAACTAAATCTTTGCTGGGTGAAGGACTATATTTTCACAAGAATGTAAAAGTTTTAAAAATTGCATTTGTGGATCTGTGAATGTATATGGGAGTGTGTGTGTGTGTGTAAATGTAGGCCAAAGGGCAACCTTAGGAATCATTCTTTCATTGCTATCCACCTTGTTTCATTGCCTTGTTTTCATTCCTACTCATCAGTAGGAAGGGCTGGCTTGCCATCAAGTGCAGGGGTTCACCTGTCTCCATTTCCTTGACAATGGGATTACAAACATGGGCCACCATACATTGCTTTATTACTTTCTTTTTAAAACAAGAAGGATCTCACCATATAACATCCAATATTTCATTTTTTTCTAATAATTTTTGTTTACATATCGTTTTTACCTTTGTGGTTTTTCCTTTTGTTTGTTTTCAGTGCAATTATTACTTCATTGTATTTTTACAGTTTTTGTTATTCCCTTCCTATATTCATCTACTTTTATCCCCACTATTGAGCAATAGTTTTTCTCTTCCTTAGTTTTTTTTTTTTTTTTTACTTTTTTGCCTCCTTGTTTCCTTCTTCCCTTACTCTCTACTATTAGCATATTCTGAATTTTACTTTTTGTTTTTTAAAAACATTCTGATTTTTAAAAAATTTTATGTCCCTTCTTGCATTTACTTAATTTTGTTTGGTTTTTAACATTTTTTGTTATTGGGAACCCTTTTACTGTTTTTCACCTTTGTTCTCTTTATCCTGTTCTGTTCATCAAGCTCTTGCTCTTCTCTCTTCCCACCGTTAACATTTTCTCCACTCCTTCATTTTCCACTCTTTTATTTAACCTCACTTTCCCTCTGTCTTCCCTTTTTTTTAATCTCACTTATTTGTTATTTCTACACTTATCCTAAATTATTTTTAACATACATTCTACAATAGTCTCGCCATTTTCAGTCTTATGGTCATTAGTAACAAAGTGGATTTCTACCTCTTGAATGCTTTGATGTAGCAGTACACAGAGCCATCTCTCTAGCCCACCTCCCTCCCCACTTATCTTTGGATAGGTTCTCCAAACTAAAAAGTGCCAAACATGCCTCAGAGTTCAATTACACCACAGATTAGACGGACTTCTCATAAATTTATAGGCTACTCCATCTAACAAATACAATGTTCGTTACTCGTGAAATCTCTTCTAAAAGTATCATTTTCTAGGCTTCAAATCCAATCTTATGGAATATTAAAGATTCTAAATAATTTCTTGTATATTACCAGATCATAGTTCAGTAAAACTAGAAATCAATAGCAAGGGAAACTACACAAAAACATGGAGAAAGAACATTACACTTATGGCTGACTAGAGGGTCTAAAAGAAATTGGAATTAAAATTCTAGAATCAAATGAAAAAGAAAACACAACTTTACCAGAATCTTCAGGATATAATTAAAGCAGTTCTAAGTGGCCCTAGTTATTGGTGCTTATATTTTAATCATAAATCTTTCACATAAGTGATTTAGTGGCATACCTTAACGTATTAGAAAAATGAGAGTATTACAAATCCAAAAGCAGCAGATAGAAAGAAATAGTAAAGACCAGAGCATGAATTAATGCAATGGAAACTAAAAGAAAAACTCATAGAATCAATCAAGGGGTTAATTCTTAGAGAGAAAGAAAAAATTTATAAATCAGAATGACAAACACCTAGCCAAACTAGGCACAGAAAAGAGGGGTATTAAGTTAACAAAATAAGAGGTGAAAGAGGGATGTTATTACTTATGCCAATGGAATCCAATCATTCGTGGTAATTTATCTTCATTGTCACCTTTAATTGGGCTTAGAATCACCATGGAAACAAATCTCTGGCTAGGGATAGGAGGTGTTTCCAGTAAGGCTTCACTGAAGAGGGAAGATCCACCCTAAATATAAGCAGCACCACCCCACAGGCTGGGGTTTCTACTGAATTACAAAAGAGGAAAGGGCTTCCTGAAGAGGATTCAGTGTGACCAGTGCTGCTGTGACTCCATGATGGATGCATCCCCAGAATATGAGACAAAATAAAGCCCTCCTCACTTAGCTTCTTGTCAGGTAGCTAGTCACAGCAATAAGAAAAGTAACTAAAACACTTCAAAAGAGGAAATGCAAATGGCCTCTGTGTGTGTGTGTGTGTGTGTGTGTGTGAGAGAGAGAGAGAGAGAGAGAGAGAGAGAGAGAGAGAAGGAAGGATGGAAAACCAATTACTGAGAGCAAGAGAAATAGTCTTCCCCAGGAAAAGCATATCAATTGGTTATTCAAAATGAAATGGGTCAGCCCTGAAAACATTATGTTTATATATTTAAGCCATGATTTGGAGAGAAAGCAAAGAGGAGAAATTGAAGGGGGGGGAGGGAAAGAAGGATATATTATAGTCTCAAAAAAGTAAAAATACTGGAGATGTTAATAGTTGTCCAATCCTGATGAAGGCATATCATCTTTTATGGAACTATTTTTTGCCAGTGTTCTCTAGATTTAAAATTTTTAAACTAATACAACAAAACTCCATCATGTATACAAAAGCAAAGAATAAGATACAAGGGAAAAAGAGGAGGAAGAAAGAAGGAAGGAGGTATGGAGAGAGAGAAAGGGAGGAAGAAAGGAAGACAAATGGCTAATAAACACTTGAAAAAGTGTTGAAGTCTCAAGATCATGATGGGAAAACCCACAGAGCTAGCTGACTTGAGCTAATGGGAGCTTATGGATTGTATAGCGACAGCTGGGGAGCTTATTAGACAGAACTAGACCCTCTCCATGTGAGTGACAGTTGTGTAACTTATCTATTTGTTGGACCCCTGGCAGTAGAACCAGGATCTACCCCTGGTACATAAACTGGCTTTTTGGAGCCCATTCCCTATGGTGGGATGGATGCCTTGCTCAGCCTTGATGCAGGGGGTGTGGCTTGGTCCTGCCTCAACTTAATGTGCCAGGCTTTGTTGACTCCCCATGGGAGGCCTTACCCTCTCTGAAGAGTGAAGGGGAATGGGGGGGGGGGAGAAGAGAGGAGGGAGGGGGAACTGTGGTTAGTATGTAAACAGAACTTAAAAGAAAAAATGTACTGAAGTCCTTAGCCACCAAGAAAATGCAAATTAAAACTGCTTTGAGATTTCGTTTCATCCCAGGAAAAATGTCTATCATCAAGAGAACAAATGACAAGAAAGGTTGGTGAGGATATGGGGAAAGAGAAACTCTTATATACTACTGGTAAGAATATAAATTAATAAGTAAGGAAGCCACTCAAAATAGAACTACAGTTCAACTACTCTTGGCTAAATACCCAAAAGATACTAAGGCAGCCTACCACAAAGATCCCTATTAATGTCTAGAAAGAAATGAACGTGAGCTTACATGCCCACCAACAGAAGAACAATAAAGAAAATGTGCTATTTACAAATAATATGCAATTCTATTCAGGAAAAATGAAATGATGACATCCCAGGAAACTGAATGGAACAGGAAGTCATTTTTTTTTATTTTATGCTTTAGTTTATTCATAAAGGTGTTTTTCCTGAATGTATATCTATACACCATATGCATGCCTGGTACAGGTGTCAGGTCCTCTGAAACAGGAGTTACAGAGAGTTGTGAGCTGCCATTTAGGTACTGAGAATTGAATCCGGATCCTCTGTAAAAGCAGTCAGTTCTCTTAACTGCTGAGCCATCTCTTCAGTCCCTGGGAGTCATGTTTAGAATAATAAATTAGACTCAAACAAATGCTGCATGGTTTCTCTCATATATGAAATACAGGTTTAAAGGTATGTGTGTGTATGAGAGAGAGAGAGAGGAGAGAGTTTGTGTGTGTGTGTCTGTCTTAAAAACTAAAACTTAAAACTAAAATAGGATCATGAGAGGAGAGGAACTAGAGAGAGTCAGAATACATACACACGAAAGCAGAAGGTGTCTGTTTAGGGAAAGGAGAGGAACCAGCAATAGAAGGGGAACAGAGAATGGAAGAAAACTATGGAGATGGGTGATTTAGAACAAAGAGTAACGACTGTGTGTGTGTGTGTGTGTGTGTGTGAAAATCACATAACAAAACCTATTACCTTTCACGTAAACCTAAAAAATATTAAAAACAAAAAAACACAACAATGCTCTTTCAAAGCTGAGAATGAGAAGAGGCCCAGTGGTCTTTATGCATACTGAAGAGTCAAATGGCAGAAGGCTTTTCCTTTTCTCCTCTTCCTGCTTCCTACATACCAACTCTATAATTATTTGCTCACGGGTATATAACTTCTGTTAACAGTGGGAAATGTAAACACATGTGCAAACTCAGAAGACAAATTAAAAAGTGACAATTGAGCTACACAAAAATATTTAATTTGCCTGTTATTTGTTGAAATCACAGTATATGAAGTAAATAACTCCAACAGAAAATAGATGTTTCCTATTAATTACAAGGTTTTAATAAAGAAACTGTAAAATTAAAAGTACTCATGAACCAGACCTAGTGACACAGGCTTGCAACACCAGCTGCTGGGGAGGCCTGCCTGGACAACAGAGTAACTTCAAGACCAGTCTCAAAACAAAACTGTGTCTCAAAACAAGAGGCAGATGCTATCACAAAACCAGTGATTGAGCTCAGCATGTGAGAGATCCCAGAATCAACCACTATAGTGTGGATGAGAGGTGGAAAGGTGGTACTTTTTTTTTAATTTTTATTTTTTATATTTTACTTTGCAGGATCTCATATATTCCAGTCTGACCTTGAACTTGCTATGCAGCAGAGGGCAACCTTGAACTTCTAGGCTACCTGTCTCTATCGCCCAAAGGCTAGGAGTACAGGACTGTGCATGGTCCTGAGATGTGGTACTTTCGAAACCTGGCTCTCACATGACTAATTCTAGTTTCATTTCCAAAACCTACTTTGGAAATACCATCAATTATATCCTCAAACCTTAACTATGAATCCAATCAGGCTTTGGTTTTAAAACTAATAGAGACATTCTTAACAAAGGGATATTTAAAGATGAGCATATGTAACAAATACTCTTACCATGAAAAGAACTTTAGCATTGGGAAAAATTTTAAAAAAATGAGTGTGATACATTTTCACACTGAAAAAAGAACATAAAATTATCATATTTACTACTCCCAGATGTCTTCAAATCTAACATGTCACATGGTCCTCAGCAGAACTCCACGCATTTACTTTTGTGCTACTGTACAGAGGAAGACAGCGTGCCTTGGAGAAAAGACCCCCTTGTTTAGGATGACAGGGTGGTAAGCTCCAGGCCATGCTCTGGCTACCAGCATGTGAAAAGATTCTTTTGCATGCTGCTGTTTGGCATGTGGGTCATCATTTATAATAAGTGTCATATTTAGAATGACTTTAACAGTCCACTGAATCATACAATGACAAAAACTACCTCTTATCCAGCTAAGTTAAAGAATTACATGGATCTAGATATGATGCATATATCATAAAGATGAGATACACTACACAAAGTACAGCCCAGAATTTGGTACAAAGTAGTTATTCCATTAGCACCCTAATTATTGATCTTATTCCTTATTGCTATGATGCTGTAACTGATGAGATTTATCTCCAGTTCTCAAATGAGAAAACTGATGTCAGAAGACATATCTAGAATGTCTAAGGTCACATAATCAGAAAGCTGTAGAACTCAGGATTCCAGCCCACAATCATTAATTTCACAAAGTTACTAAGTAACTGGGATTTTTTTCTTCTGATGTTGAAAGTCAGAGATTATGTATCAAAAAAAGAAAAAAATATTTTATAAAAACAACAACAACAACAAAAAGAAGACACTTTTCTGTTACCTTGACAGGCCAAGCAGGCAAGGGCTGTAAAAAGTTGGCTTCATAAGGGTAGTCCACCATAGCCAGGTTCACCCAGGTCTCCGAGATCCAATCTTTTAAATTTGAGATGTCCCCAGGAGTCAAAGGGCTACATAGGTGAAGGGTCTTTGAGAGCTGTTGGAGACCACTGCCTGAAAATAGAAGGGTACTGTTAATCTACAGATAAACCAATCATTTAATCTTTACTTGGTATTACAGGAAAAAAAAACATGTTTCTACATGACTTCTCCAAGACTTTTTCCAACATTCAAGAAAACATTATAGGGCAACTAGATAGAACCATAAAAATTGCTAAAATTAACACTACTCCCAAGTTTAAGATACTATTGAAATAAAATGCTAAAAAGAATGCATAAACTATGACTAAATTAAATATAGATATATTTAATAATTAGAAAAGTGATTATAACCTTCCTGATGGCTGTGATTCTTTAATAAAATTTCTCATGTTGCAGTGACCTCACTAACCACAAAATTATTTTAATGCTACTTCATAACTGTAATTTAACTACTGTTATGAGACATAATATAAAGATCTGATATACAGGACATCTGATAGGTGACCACTAAAAAGGTTGAGGCCTACAGGTTGAGAACCACAGAATTAGATTGGGCACAAGACAGTAAACAAAAAACTAACAAGCAAAATGCCACATACTGTGTAACTCTCATTACTAAGATGCAAGTATCAGAAAATCACCCTATGGTTCAAAGTGAGATTTGCTGTGTAGGCATGAAGAATACTGAGGACAGCAGCAGGGATTTATTTATGAGGTGCTGGCTTTGTCTTTCTGGATCTGGATACTACTAATACCAAGCACTGGCTTTAAAATTTTTATTCATTCATATATTTTGATTGGTATGATTCTCTATAAGTATAGTGTGTGTGCGTGTGTTTAATATGTGGCAGTGTTAGGCTAGGGAGAACCTCCAGTAGGTAGAGTGCCAGCCATACAAACATCCAGACCTGAGTTTGAATTCCTATAACCCATATAAAAACCCATAAGTGTGCCAGTAACTCCAGTTCAAGTCAGAAGGGGAAAAAATAAGTGTACCTGTGAAGCTCACTGGCCAGCCAGCCTAGCCTATTGATGAGTTTCAGGTTCAGTGAGAAACTATATCTCAAAAAGAAGATAAAAGGGAGGATGACCTTGAAAAGAGGTATCAAGATTGACCTCTGACCTCCACACCCACACACATGCATGCCCACTACACATATACAACAATGGTCACATACCATACAGGCACATAGAAAACAATGTACATCATATATACTATACACAGATAAACAACACAACAAAGATGGGTGATTATTTACAAAAATAATTTAGAAAGTGGCAGTGATCTTTTTTTTTTTTTCTGGGGGCTGGGGTCGAGACAGGGTTCCTTTGTGTAGCCTTGGATGTCTGGGAACTCGCTCTGTAGGCCTCAAATTCACAGAGATCTGCCTACCTCTGCCTCCTGAGTGTGGGGATTAAAGGTGTCTGGCACCATCACCCTGTGGCAATATGGATTTTTCATATGTTAAAGGTTAAGAAAAACAAACTAACTACAAATCCATTGTCTTAATGAAAGCTTACCTGTACTTGAGAGTCGGTTAATGGCATCCCAGGATCTGCGGATGCTCTCTGAACAATATGGACCACTTTTCCTAAAATCTTCAGTTACAATCTTCATAAACACACTACAGGGAACCAGATCCTCAAACTGCCAGATAGGGGCAGAAGCTGCCAGAGCTCTGAATGAGAAGGGAAATGAGAGGAGAAAGAAAGAAATATAATTCATCTACTCGTTTTTCTTTATTTGTTTTGCTTTTTTGAATGTTTGTGTGCACATGTATGCACTTCAGTGTGTGTGTGTGTGTGTGTGTGTGTGTGTGTGTGAATGCATGTTACATGTGTAAAAGTCCCTGTAGAGGCTAGAGAAGGAGTCACAGAATGGAGCATGCTTTACTAAAGACAAATTTCTAATTTCCTCTCAGCTGTGTTCAGCATAAATGCACTTACCCAACTACTAAGTGAGGATATTTCATCCTGAACCAGGCTGCAAGCATGCCACCATAAGAGCCCCCGATGACAATGACAGGTTGATTTTCAGCTCCTGGGACAGTTTCTTTCAAGTGTCTGATTAACTCTGCAAAATCAGCCAGAGCTTGTTCGGATGTCAGAAAATTCAAGTGTTGGGAATCCTGTATATGTGTATATTATTTTAAGAACAAAGACAAAGAAACCAGGCATAAATGTGCACATAATGGCAGCTGAGGTGCAGCATATATTCAGAAGTTTTCATTCCTTGAAATAGATTTCCAGACAATCCTACCACATCCACATCAAAGCAATCCACAAGAAGTAACTAAGTTCATGAAAGAACATAATATATTTTCTAACCAAATGCAATTTCATTGTTTTTAAAGGTATTTTGTTTGTTTGGTTGGTTGGTTGGTTGATTGGTTAGTTGGTTGGGTTTTTTGGTTTTGTTTTTTCAAGTACAATACAGGAGGCAAGGCCTAAGACACATTTAAACATTTAAGATACTGTCCTTAAAGGACAGAGATTTCACTATGGCCTACTTGAACATTTAGCCAGTTTGATTCCTCTGATTTGCTGAGAAATGTAAACTGTATATATGGTGCATAGTTATCTTTAATGTACAAAGCTCCTTATTTGAGGAAGATTTATAAAAGGAACCATCCTAGAAAGGAGATCCTAGGCAGGTATTGCCAAGTACCACACACTGGCATTCCTTGGTCCCAAAGTGCCTCCATTGTCCCCAGCAGGTCAGCCTCCTCCAGAATAAACAGTGATGGTTTAGAGCAAGGCTATGGGAACCCACAGGGTCTGTACAGGAGGCTTTCTGAGCCCTTAGCTTATGTTTTATGGGTGGATGACAGTGATCTTATGAGGTTTGAAGGTTATTTTTGAGTAATACAAAGTTGCAGTAAGAGTTATCACTGCAGTATGTCTGAAACTCTTAAAATTTGCTGGTAACTCTTCAGTCCTAAAAATTTAATTTTCCTTCTTGTATGAAGTTCACCAGTTCTACTGGACAAAACCTGTGTTTCTTCAACACTTTCACACAAACACACAACTACAAAAAGGAATGGAAACAATTGCCAAACCCAAAGATCTGTTGGCAGCATGGGAGAATGGAGGAAGTGTCCTGAAAGGACTGTAGAGATCTAGTCTGTCAGACAAAGGCAGCAGAGGAGGTGTGAGCTGACAGCCTAAGTGAGAAATTCCAGGCCCCAGGTCCAGCTCCTCTGCTATGGAAGCCACCACAATGATCTAGACAGTGAAGAATACTCTGGATACTGACAGACATGTGCCCCTCCCCTTCTCTAAATCCTTAACCCAGAGTTTTGCCTCAGTGCCCCCCATAGCTCTTTCGGCAGGATGGCTGGCCATGGGGAAATGAACACACCCCATCTGCTTCCTTGAAGGCACTTAAGTACTATCTTGTCACCTCCCTGGTAATGTAGCCCTGCCTTGGCCCTAGCCTCAAAGTGTCGCCATTTCAAACATCACAACACAATTTGCAGGCTGTTTTTCCAAAAGGACAACAATGTTCTCTGCCCAGGCCTATCACACATCCATTTGCACTAGCTGCTTTTTGCTCAAGGCCTTGTTGAGGTTGTGGAATTAATACAAACATTTAGCAATAAAAGGATGGAATATGAAATTCAGTTTAATATGTGACTATTATAATTTCATTTCAAGTCTTGACATATTTCAACTGTCTAAGAAGTAATGGAATACAAACTAAGTCCTGCAGACAACTGAGAAAAGGATCCCAAGCCAAGATAAACCCTCTCCTTACCAGAAAGATTATATATTTGCTACAGCAACAATTGGAAATAAACTCAGCTGCCAATCACAGACAGCTATAAAACTGGAAGGGAAATAATGTATCAATAGAAGACAATGATCCTTGAGTAAAAGGAAACCCATTCAGCAAGCTCTATGAGGATTTGGCTCTCTGTGCCAGTCCATTTTCCTATGCAAGATGAAGTGCTGAACTCATCAGGCTAACAGATACTGTTTAAATGCATCAATAAACCTTTCACACTCCTTTCTTTTAAACATACAACCCAATTTATTCCTTTGGACTTGGGCTATACTTAGTGACTAGGTTCTAGTGAATAAAATGTGGTGGAAATGGTGATCTATTACTATCTTCTAAAGACCTGTTCACTTCAGCTTCCATCTTGGCTTGCAGTGTTGGGAGAAGTTAGCTACTACTTTGCAATGCTCCTCACACAGGCACACTGGACAGTGAAGGAGGAGAGCATCATAGGCCTCTTGCCAGGGTCCACAGCAGTTTATCATTCCTCTGATGATCTTCTGGGATGGATTCCAGCCTTCAGATGGCTGCCACTTTGTCTCACTTTTTAGCCTAGAGACACCCTGAAGCACAACCTTCCAACTAAGCTCTTCTTAATTCCTCGCTCATAGGAATTGTGAAGTAATGAATGCTTTCCACTGGGCTGGAGAGATGGCTCAGCCATTAAAGGCTAGGCTCACAACCAATTCTGGTGTGTTTGCTCATGCTTGTGACTCCAGCATTGGAATAGGAGACAGAGAAGATTATGAGCTAAAGACCAGCCTGCATTACATATCTAGGCCCTATCGCTAAACAACCCAGCACAAACAATAAGTTTACTGACTCTTTAAGTCAGGACTGCTTCTTATACATGGCACTAGATAACTGACACAGCTATATACCTTTGTCAGACTCACCTATTTCACCTTCATTCTAGGTCTCACCACCCTGACACCTTCAGGCAATTAGCATATTTCTGTGTCACATAGTACCTAGCATTCCTTTTCTCCTATAGGCTTACCCTACTACATTAACCTTCGCCCTCATCCAAAACTAGGAAGACTTCTCATCTCTTCTCTCTGTTATACTTTACTTCTGTTTTATGTGATACTACATATAGCTGAGTGCAGTTGACTTCAGTTCTCAAATAATATTTATAATGTCCCTTATGCTACTGACAACTTTTGTGAGCACAGAAAAAGAAGAAAGTATGTCAAAAACAGATGTGGGTCCACTTTGCTGGCGGAGTGTTGATTGTAGCAAGCTACAGAAGGTTAAGATACAACAACTTGAATGTTTCCCATTGGTTTCAGTGCCTGTTCACTCTACTAGTCACATGTGTACCTAAAATAAACTAAAGAATGAAACTTTTCATTCAGCCCAACAAATTATAACACACCACTCTGCTATTGACTTATAGCACATGTACATTTTAAACTTATTTTTTATTCATAATAACATAAAAAAACTCAGTTAACTGAATATAAAGTTTTTAAAGCTCCTTTCAAAACATCCTGAAATATGGTCATTCTCAAATTATTTTAGATGACAATTCACAAAAGGATAGTATCACTTTATTGAATGAGACAAAAGAAATTAGGTACTGAATAAGCATTTTAATATAACATTTATTGTCATGTTATAAAGAAATTTGGAAAATATAATCAGTACATAAAGTCTTTGGCTAATATAATGCTAACTTTAAAAAACTGAGTTTTCTAAGGAAAATACTAATTACAGGCTCTGTGGGAAATTACTATAGCTAGGAGGACATGGGTAAAATAAAGTCATTCAGTGGAGGAAAAAGCATCCACAGTCATTAAACGTACAGCCTGACGAAGGTCAAAGCCAGGGGTTCTTATAAGAAGGGAAAAGCTAATGGGAACACCAGGAGTAACATGACCGCACAGAGCTCATTTATTCTTATATACTGATTACATGTTACTGAAAAATCATTTTCATATATTTGCACACTAATCTACTCCTAAGGCAGAAACACTAACTTAGTACCTAATTTACAGAAGAGAATTGTTTGCTGACACCATTAAAATAAAGAAAATCCCCTAACTGTGCACAGTAGTAGAGTAAGACTGACCTGGCTGAAGCCAGCCTGAATAACCAAACTTAAACTAATAGAAACTGTACATGTACTTGATGGTAAAGACCTTACACTGAACATGTTAGGCCTGCTCAGATCCCCAGAACCACAAATAAGGCAAAACAAACAAAAAACAACTGACAGGGAGCTGGAGAGATAACTCAACAGTTAAGAGGACTTATTGCTCTAGCAGAGGACCTGGGTTTGGTTCTCAGTACCCTCACTTTGGCTCCCAGCCATACATAACTGCAGTTTCAGGAGATGCCGTGCCCTCTTCTGAACTTCACCTACACCCTACATGGTGCACAGACATATGCATGCAAAACAGTTATATACATAGAATAATCCCGAACTTTTAAAAAGTAAAAGTGTCAGCAATTAAAAAGACATGGCTTTAAAGGCCTTGGAGTAGGTTGAGAAGAGAGCTTGGTGGGAGTATTTGCTCTGCACTCTGCCTTGGGTTTGACCCTCAGCACAAAAAGGAAAATTCTCCCAAATTATAGAAGGAAAGAGAAGGTACAAACCATTGAGTTTTCAACCAGTTCAAGTTAAACTGATCTCACATTTTGTATGAGTATAAATGTTCCAAACTTAAACAGAAACTATCAAAAAGGGTGCCCCAAATCTTTAACCTTAAAAGAAAAATGTATACTTACCTTGAATGAGTCCTCCCCAAAGGGAAGGGATTCCCCATAGTATCGATGTTCAGCAAACACCAGCATAGCTTTCAGCTCCTCAGCCACATCCCACATGAACCCCTGGGAAGAATTCACAAATTCACTACTAAATTAGGACTTTGCAGTGAACCTCCGCAAACCATATGGAATAGATATTAAATCATACCAGAAAGAACTCTGAAAAACTGTGCAATTTTAAGTGTATTCCACAGAAACATCCACAACAGATGTATCACACTGTATTGGAGTAGAACCAAGACCAATGTACTACTCATTTCACATCTTCTTATTGTGTGACCCTCTGACCCTGGGTCAATACTATAATGTCAGTCTTCAAACAACACTATGCTTAATATTCTCAGAAGGAGGTAAAGATATCTAAGCTGCTCCCCAAAGACATACACAGACAACATAAAGGAATTAACAGACAGATAAGCATATTAAACTAACTAGAGATTTTAATCTTATATATTAGGAAATTAACTATCAGCATCTGTTATTAATTTGTTTCCAATGTATCAGGTACTGTTCTAGCCACTCCATGTAATAATTCACCTACTTAGCACAATAATCAGGAATCAGACACTGTGGTTTTACAGACAAGGACACTCAGACACAAGCTCAGTGTTCACACAGGTGACCAAGCTAAGACTGAATTACAGGCTGTAACACAGAGCAGTCACCAAGGGCCACTTGGCTCCCTTACACCCCATACTGATGGCTCCTCACTATTTGCTGCCTCTTTCCCTTTGACTAGATGCTGCCTCTGAATCCTTCTTAAGAAAGCATCCCAGGCACACAACATGAATTGATTAGACATTTAGCTAGCGTGGATCAAAGCCTTGTCATTCCTGATGAATGCCATTGGTGTTTAACAAGTTACTACTCCCTATCAAGGCATGGGAACCTAAAAATGAGCAATCTATAAGGAATTAAAAGAGCTACCTGTGGGGATAATGGGCATGTTAGCGTGATACCTGTGGTTTTCAAGCTAACCCCCCCACCTTCTCTTTCACAGAGCTGTTCACTCCTGCCACATATCACATGCCCAGCCACACCCAACTCAGGCACATCGTCCTCTGCATGCCCAGGCACAGCAGAGCTGTCCATCTCCCCTCAACATCAGACTGCTTAAAGAGTTCCTCTGCTGCTTCAACAGGAACTCACACATACGACTTCCACCACTAGATTGTGATTATCTTAAGAGTAGGAACAGACTTCTGTGGAGCTGATCTCTGGCTTTGACAGGAAGCAGCTTAACGGAACTGATGAATGCACGAAGCAATTAACCATTGGTTGCTTGCATCCGTTTCAAGGGTAATTTTGTCTTTTAATACCAGCAAGTTCCTTAATCTTATTTATTAATTAGTCTTTACAAATCTATGAGCTAGGAATTCTTACTATAACTACTGAACAAAAGAGAGAGCTGAAGCTGGAGTTAAAAGCTTGCTCAAGTGAAATAGCAAATTGGCAGTCAGAACTGAAATCTCATCAATCTGCTTAAAGTCTTTACTGCTTCTCAAAAAATTAATATCCAGAGGTGAATATGAAATTGAAATACTATAGTTTGTAGGAAGATGCCAAGTACTGGGGAGGTCCAGGATCTTGCCCTTCTAGGATCTGCTTCTGATGCTTATATACAACTGTTCCTCTCCGACATGGCTCTTCCTTCCCACCTCTCTGAGGACATGGATACCCTGAAGTGTGCAGTGGGGCTATAGAGCCTGAGGAGCACTAGGGTCTAAAGACTGAATATCTCACTGCCTGTATTAAAACATAGAGGGACTGTCTAGGAAACATTGCCTGTGGGTTTGCAAAGAAGAATAGCTAAGGAAATGAAGATCTTGTGTGATGCATACCTTTAATCGTAGCACTCGGGAGGCCGAGGCAGAGGGTTCAGTGTCAACATGGTCTATATAGCAAGTTCCAAGACATCCAGGGCTACACAGAGAGACCCTGCCTCAAACAAACAAAAAACAAAACAAAATGGAAAGGGACAGGACAGTACCATTTATACAAAATAGCCCCAGGAATCTGGACATTTAGTTCCCATGACATCATTTCTCAGGATATATTTTATTTTTATATATATATATATATATATATATATGTATATATATATATATATATATATTCATATTCTTTTGATTGTTTGGCTTTCCAGGTTGGGTGTCAACTATATAGGCCAGACCAGGATAGGCTCAAATTTACAGTCTTTTACCCAACCTTCCTGAGTGCTACATAGAGCAGTGCATCCCCGTGCCCCGGGGGATTCAATTCTTGACAATCTGAAGAATATAATCACAAATGAGTAATGGAGTAATAGCATAATTAGATTCATGTCTTTGCTGTCAACTCAGTTCAGTTCAACAAACATTTACCAAGATCCCTTGGGTATGGTGCCATGCCAGACACTGGCACCAGAGTCTGTACTATTCCCTACTTGAGAGTAGTTCACAGCCTAGCTTCTTGGTAGAAATTTTAGATTTTTCTGGTCACTGCACTCGTACACTGTAAAGGAGATTTTCTTAGTTCTGCATTCCTTCCAACTTAAGTTTGTTAATAGATATATTGTTAAAAGGTGCTAGAAAATATAGTTAATGAAGCAAGCTAATAGATTATGCTGTTTTAATCCATACAAATTAAAATTCAATAGAACAAGAAACTAAATGAAAATGCAGCTACTTTACCTTCCCTTCCAATTTACACTCAAATTTTTATATTTTTTCCTTATTTGCATTGGTTTTGTTTCAGTCTTACTTACTAATTGATGAATATTTATTGAACATCTACTACATATACAACACAGTTCTTCACTTTAAAAGTACAATATTAAAATAAACAAAAAAAAATTCCTACCCTTACATTTACCTTGTATAGGGCCATAATCAAATCAACTATACATAACAATGTCTCATGCCTGCTGGCCTTATAATTAAATTTCTCCCCACCAAAAAAAAGTGGTTTTGCCTATTTGTGTTGAGACAGAGCTTCACGAAGGTCCTTCTGGCCTTGAACTATATGGCAGCACAGGCTTGCTCTGAATTCCTAGACAGCCCTGACTAACTGACATTTTTCATTCACTCATGAACCTTTGCCATCTTTCTATTACTATTTTATTTTATTTTCTGTTACATTTATTTACTTATTTGGGGGAGGGCACATGCCATATCACACTGGAGAACAAAGAAAAACATGCAGGAGTTAGTTTTCTCTTTCTGTCATGCAGGTCTCAGGGATGAAGTCAGGCCATGAGCTTATGCCAGCTCAGCCATCTTTTAAAGAACATTACATTAAAAATGGTAATTCTTTGTCATTTACACGGCTAAACATTTTCTCCCATTTATCACTATAGACGGTACTATTTCAGCAGCTCACCAATGTGTACATACCGTATTATTGCAAAACCAGACAATGTCCCCTTCATTACCAGTGTAGAAAAGTATTGAGCCACCATTTGTCTGCCAATGTTTATCAGCTATTAGGTACCGCTGTTCAAAAGTTCTTGAGTCAGAAAATCCAAAGTGATCAACCTATGATAGAAACAAAACAGGCAAGACATATTTCAAGAAAAAGTAACTGAAATTAACATTAAGGTGATTCATTGTCCAACTGAAATCAACCTGAACTACAAAAATGATCAAAAGAAAATGTAAAGTTCGTTTGATCTTATTAATACTACTGTAATTTTGAAATTATTCTTATATACTAGGATAAGAAAGTATTTATTATGGTGGCCAAGATTTTCAGGTAAAAGAAAAGATATAATTACAAAATCAAGTGGTTACTTAAAAACATAATAATGTCAAATTTAAAATTTTTAACTTGATTTATTTTATGTGATTAATTTTAATGGAGAAATAAAAACTGTATATACTTATGCTGTTATAATATGATATTCTGAAATATGTACATATTGTAGAGTAGATAAATTGAAAATAAATAGCACCCTCATACTTACCTTTTTAGTGTGCTGAGGACATAATCAAATATCTTAGTACTTTTCAAATAGTCAATCCATCCCATTAGTTTTCAAAATGCCTTACTATCTGAATTTTTTCACTATTAAACTTTTAATATAAAAGTCAAGAACTAATTAGACCACTGAAAAGATCTATGAGCTGTGTGGTACCGATACGACATTCTAAATGCTGGGACTTTGATGCCTAATACAACTTCTGAGGAAAAGAACCAATAAAGGAGCTATGGCTTGTTACCAGTGACTGGTTGCCATTTGGGACAGAGAAACTGAAGATAGGTCTGTGTGCTTCTGCACAAAGGGCTAAAGGCATCTTAAAAACAATAGAGTTGCATTAAAAGATGGAGTCAGAGACAAGAAGCTATTTATTATTGGCTCACATTTTATAAGCTTAGCGTAAAACAAGTTGACCATAAAAAGAATAAAAATAGTAATTGAAACATTCAATTCATGACAATCATTAGTATATGTACTGAGTGGTTTTGAATGCCAAATTGACACAAGCTAGAGTCATCTGAGGAAGGAGCCTCAGCTAAGGAAGGACCTCCATGAGATCCAGCTGTAAGGCATTTTCTCATTAACTAAAAGTCAGTTAATGCAGAAAGATGACTCAGAGACATGATAATTCTGCAAAGTTACTGATTCAGGAAAGAGTTATTAATGGCATTTAAAAACACCAGGAAAGGCAGCAGAAAACTTATTTTCATGTGGCGTAACAATGATATCACAAACTATCATCACCTTAATCTAATGATCAACATTGACATCATGGATAGTCAGGTAGGCAGGGCATATATGCCTTCTCATGCATACAACATAAAGCTCATTTCCCCTATGATTCATTCTTTCCAAAAACTTCCACTTTTATCTTTATCCTGACTTTAGGTTTACTCTTAAGGAGGATATACAGAGGGTGGCAGAGTAAACTGAAGTCTCTAAAAGGCAATTGGGCAAATCTGAGGGTGGTACGTTTTACAGGGCATTTACAGAGGACTGCTTTAGGTTAAGCAAGTTTTAAGAACATAACTACTAGAAGCAATGCAATCCAGGATTGGACCCTAGTTTGAACAAATAACCTGCAAATGCTAACTGAAGTGACTGTGTTGATTTTAATATGGACAGGGAATTAAATGATATAAAATACTTCATAGAAGTAATCATATTATTCTGGATGTATAAGAAAATGTTTTTATTTTTACAGTTGTACCATGGAAGATTTAAGAGACAGGATGTAACACTATCACTTTGGAATTACTCTAGCATGAATAAGCAATGTGAATTTATATGAACTGAAGTTCCATCTACAATGAAAGAAATAACATACTTAAGGTACCTGGACTTTGCAAGATAGCTAAACTATGTCAAAAATCAAAAAAGGCAGAAAGAACACTTTGGAACTTTGGATATATTTATAAGGTTTTATTTTTTTCCTTTTTGAAATTGTGAGTTACCACTCAAATCTCTTAAGATGGTTAACATTCACATACAACTACAAGGAAAAGCTATTTAAAAAGCTATTAAGCCTTTAGGATGGTAAGGCTGAATACCTCCGTGACTTGAAGGGATGATTTTAAGCACACTATTCCTAAGAGGGAATACTGAAGAAGGGACAGAGATAACGAGTTACAAGAATTCTTGTTAAAGTGTAAACAGCGCCTATTTTTTTTTTTTTTTTTTTTTTTTTTTTTTTGGTGTGTGTGGGGGGAAGGGTTCTCCCTAAGTGTTAAGCCAGAAATATGCTGTGAAATGTCCTTTGCACAACATGAATTTCCAGCATCCTCCTGGCTGGAGGAGCAACTACAGGTACAGAACTGTGTTTTCAGTCTTCACACACACACACACACACACACACACACACACACACACACACACACACACGAGTGTGTGCCCTCTGCTGTCCAGATTGAGATCCACTTTCCAAAGCCCATAATGGGGACTTAAGAAATCACAGTATGAAAGGATTGCAGAAGCAATTTGACCTCCACTGCCCTAAGCAAGCTGAACTCAAAGGGTAAATAGAGATGGAACATCGGATCGGATCCTTTCTACAACTTGCCTTAGTGACATAAGAAAAGCAGGCCATACACCATGAAAACCTCACAGGCATGATCTGGAAAAGGAGGCACATTTCTGGTCACACACAGCAGTCCTTTCTAAAATACAGTAAAAAAGAAAAATTCAAAAGATGTTTCCTGCTGCTTCGCCATGTGGAAATGTGCAAAAGATCTAAGAGCAGGGAGGGCAAGAGGGAATGAGGGCATTCTCTAACTAAAATCTGTGGTGGCAAAGATACATGTTTGCATACAAGGAAGCATAGTTGGATGACAATTTGGGAGCAGCGAGGAGGAAAAAAACACAGAGCACCTGCTTCACACTATCAATCACCTGACCATAGTCAACTGTGGACATCTTCATAATGTCTTCTAATAGGATCATGACCTCAGAGAGGTCATATAATTTCTTAAATAGCTCAATTCTTTCTCCATTCTTTGGCAGACACTGTTTCCTAATCTGCTTTTTTCATAACGCAACAGTTAGTTATAGGAAGAGCTGACAACAGGCTTCACGCCTCACCAAGAGCCACTCAAGAAGCTTCCTCTAAAATTTGTGGGTACAGCCATAAGTTACATTCCAAAAATACATGGAATCATGGTTCTTTTGCTGACTTTGATGACAATCATCACTACATTCTGTGTTTAACTCAATTAGGTCAATTGATTTAAAAAAAAAAAAGTCACATTCTTTCTCAATAGCCTTTCATTTTGGGAACTCACCATATGGCGGTCTTATTTAGGCACTCAGATATACAATAGCTAGCAGGAATTTTATTAGAGATATAAAGATTATCCTCGGAGATAAATACAACAAAAAAGAAAGAAACCAAACTCATACTTCCAATGAGTTAATACGCCTTGAGGGAGGGCTCTCTTATGTGCAACCCTAATCCAGAATAAGGAAATGAAGGTCTCCTCTCTCCACTTAGATGTGTGTTATGTTGTGGGTGAGTATAGAGACTGTGGCATTGCATTCTGTTAGCTTCTCAACTGGGGTGTGGCAATGTTCCCAAGCACATTTGATTCCTGATGGGAAGGACATCTTCAAATAGAAAGGATGAGTCTCTAAGAAGGAGCCAAAACTGAGATGAAGAAGGAATATAGGCAGGCCCCATGGCTGTGGCTGGAGAAGCCTGTGTACCTGGAGTCAGTCCTTCTAAACTGCAAGCTCTGTCACTCCAGAGCTAGAATAAGAATGGAGAGTGATGCCACATCTTATGAATGAAATTATTGTTGGCTATGACCCCCTGCTTATTTCCACTTTATTGTGTCACAGCTATACAAAATCTGATTAAACACTACATTTATTTGTCACTACAATGGGAAGACAGGAAGCACTGGAGACTGAATTTAACTGAAGGAATTACAAGGCCAACAGTTTTTCTGAATGGCGATGTAACAGCAGAGAAATGATGACAAGAGGAAGACAAATCTTACAAACAGGAATTATTCTTCCCTCCACCTCACTGCTAATCCCCAATGTCTTGCTTCCACCCTTTGTTTCAGTGTCAGAGTAGAACTTAAAACTTTACGCATGCTTAGCACACACTACAGAAACGAACAAACAAACAAACAAACAAATAGAGCCCTCCAGTCCACAAGGATGGATGGCAGGCATTTCCTCAGAAGTTCTTCAAATGAAGCACCTTTATATGCAAAGACAGACTATTCTTTTTCAAAAACAAAATGGGGTTTATCTTAAGTGTAAGAATATTTGTCTGAATGTATGGTTGTATACTATGTGAGTGCAGCATCCAGGGATGCCAGAAGGCATCAGAGCCCTAGGACTGGACTTTTAGATCGCCATGTGGGGATGAGATTTAAACCCTAGTCCTCTGGAAGAGCAGTTAGTGGTCCTAACCATTGAGCAACCCACAAACCCCTGACATGTATTCGTGACACTTTTGTCAATAATAAAAAAGAGAGAAATAGAAGTTCCTTTCTTCTATACTATTTTTATAGCATGTCCTTCTAACATAGAAATAAAATATTATAGAAAGAAAAAAGTAAAGTAAAAAGAAAACAAAAATAGTGATCCATCATAGGAGTCGTTCTTACAACAAAAAAGTGGGATTCAGCTTCTTGTACTAAACTGTCAGCTTGAAAGGCAAGAGAAGTAGAGAGTATTTTGCCCTCACACCATTTTGGCAACTTAGAATGGTGATAACCACCACAATATCTCTGTACAAGACAGGACTTTATAAGTAATAAAATGCAGTTCTAAAGCAATAGATTCTCATGTTTCTAAGTATGAGGTTCCTTTGCTAACAGTAAAATTTTGTTTAATAAAAACTAAACTATGAGCTTTCCTTTTTTTTTTTTTTTTTAACTGATGAGGCCATTTACTTTAATGTTTTTACTTTTGTGTGTGTGAGAAACACAAGTCTCGGTACATAATCCAGGCTAGTCTCAAACTCATGGTCCCCTGTTTCTGCTTCTTGCCTGCTGGCATTATAAGTATATGCCATCATACTCATCTTAAGTTTTTCACAGATGTGTTATATTCTGGTATCTAGTATTTGAGAAAATATGAGAAGTATTTATAAATTAATAGCAGTATAAATAGCATCTAATTATGGTTGTGGAAAATGTATTTTCCTATTTGGTAAGACAATAGCAATCACTCTCCAATAACTCTTAAGTGCCCAGTAACTTCCCTTTGACCAGAAGCCCACGAGGGACAGTAATTTTCTAAATTGCCAAAACATTATTAAAGTTAAATACTTTACGTTTTACTGCTAAATAGATGGAGAATTTCCTTTCTTTGGAATATTTCAAATATCCCTCCTCCATGTGTTTGTGTGTGTGCGCGTGCGTGCATGCGTGCGTGCATGCGTGCGTGCGCGTGCATGTGTGTGTGTGTGTGTGTGTGTGTGTGTGTGTGTGTGTGTGTGTTTTACACAATAGATAATGGTTTCATTCAAAGATTCTGGCATCACTTGTTGGCTGAACAGGTCTAGAAGAGCACAGCATGATTGTTAACCCACTGGGCCTAAGGAAGCTTTGTACCACTACAGCTCTCAGATTAAAATATCACTGTATTGACCAAACACATAATAAAGTAGAAGAGCCCATTAAGTTTAAAATTAGACTTAGACTTCAAGGCCAAGCTCTTGAATAAAGAACTACACACTGCAGAGATGTCAATTCTTCTCCCTCTTCCCCGCTTTTCTTCTCCCTCTCCTCTCTCTCTCTCCTCTCTCCTCTCTCTCTCTCTCTCTCTCTCTCTCTCTCTCTCTTTCTGTCTATTAAAAGACAAAGTTTCTCTCACTCTGTAACCCAGGCTGTCCTAAAGCTTGAGAACCTCTTGCCCCAGTCTCCTGAGTGCTGGGATTACAGACAGCACCATACCAAACCTAAATTGTTGTTGCCTTTCTTAAATACACAATCATATCACTGAAATCTGGAAATTGGTCCCCTTTTAATTTTGTTTCTCCTGTTTGTTTGCTATATGGCTTACACTAGCTTGCTACTCACTATGTAGTTCAGGATGGCCCTGAACTCAGCAATCCTCCTCAGTGTTGAGATTACAAAGTGTACCCCCATAGCAGGCTCCATTTTCTTTCTTTTTTAATGTCAAAATGTATATTGGAAGTCAGGATAGTGGTTATCATTGCAAGGGGCAAGAGACTCTAAGGAGAATCAGAGAATTGCAACTTAGAATGAGACATGCTTCCATGGTAAATAAAATAAACTAATAAGTAGATTTTAAAATATTCAAAATTGAAGACTAGAGAGATGGCTGAGAAGTTAAGAGCATTTGTTTTTCTCGCAAAGAACCCAGGTTGAGTTCCCAGCACCTACATGGTGGCTCACAACCCTCCATAACTCTAGTTCCAGCATATGTGACAGTCTTCTGACCTCCACAGAAACTAGGCTCACACATGGTGCACATACATCCATTCAGGCAATAAGCTCATGCACATAAAATAAAATAAATCTTTGAAATTTTCCAAATTATCACTCAAGATGGGATAAAGTAAATATGATTTTTCCATTTCTATTTCACCATACAATCACATGTAAATTATTTTGCATTAAATAATACAGTATGACATCTTTATTCCACATAAAACATTTATTTCAAGAAATGGTACAATTAATACTCACTAGGCAAAGACTTGAAGGAACAAACTGAGTGAGACCATATTCAGAACTTGGCAAAGGTGATGAAGGTGTTACATGTACACCATAACAAGATTGAGTCCTGTGTATGGAATGCTATGATAATTCAGAAGCAGAAATACTAGCCCACCATGGAATCATGAGAAGCAAAGTATAGGAGAGGAGCATGCATGCTGAAGCTTAAGGCCTCACCAGAATGTTCCTGGGTAAGGTACAGACAAGCAACTCCAGCAAGCAGAACTATACACAACAAGCTTCAAGTAAGAAGCTGTTGGTGGCAAGAAGGAAATGGTTTAATGAGGGGAAGAGGTAGGAAATGGCATTAGATTTGTCAAGCTACCATCTGATTTAGATGGAAATCTTCCCACAAAGAAACAGAGACCTTTTTTTTTTTTTTTGGTCCCATATCAAATCGTCAGTGATTAGAATAAATATCTGGAATATAGTAGGTCCATGGGTACATTAATACATTGTATACCTTGATTCTGCAATTACTGTGAAAGCAGAGCCAACTCTAGGTCCATGGATAGATAGTAAATATATTAATACATCACCATGTACCTTGATTATGCAACTGCTGTGAAAAAAGACCCAACTTTATTTAAGAACATGACTCAAAACAATGAGAATGGAGTCTATTCAAGATCAAATTTGTATAAACAGGTTCACTGTTAGATACACTAGGTTGAGACTTTTTTGTAAAGAGGCTATATTAAAGGATAGTGGACAAGATAGTTACTATCATTTCTGATCTCCATGCAGCGAGAAATACACAAGCTACCAGTCTTCACCATCACAAACAAATGCAGGGACTATCTGCTTGCTAGAAACAGGAACTTTTGTCTGCCTAATGTTAAGACACCAGTAAAATTAATAATTCCTGAGATGTATAAGGCCAGTGAATGTGCAAAAGATGAATTCTTGAATTTATTGCACAGCACTTTAACCTTTATTAGAAGATACTCCATTTTGAAGAGTAAACTTTTTGCCAGGACAACATGCAAGCATTTCAAAAACAGCCCATAAGTAGTACATGATGCCATAGTTTCTCAAACAAGCATTTAAATTTATAGTCTCGTTTTATTAAATATAGAATGACATATTACTTCTTTTGTTTTTAAAATGACATATTATTAATGTTGGTCTTCCTTTATAATCTCTTGTTCTAAATGTTCCTATATATGCAAAATACTCTCCTGATAGGATGTTATAATTATATGCCATGACATATCCCAGAAATGGAGGCTATAATCCACTATAAAACAGATAAAGGCACGAATTCAACACCTAAAAAAATGAAAAGCAACATATATCTCACTTAGTAGAGGTATGATTCATGTAACTTACAATTTACTCTTACTTTCTACTACTCCTTCAGTCCTGGAGCTGTATTGACTTCTCACATCTTCTCTAAAACTCTATTTCTAAATTCCTCAAAACCTGTGTATACCTTAGTTCAATTAATATCCCCTATTACAAATATAGTACTCAAGATTAAATTCCATATATAGCATATAGCCTGACAAATTACTTGCTCACTACTTACTGAGAGAATAGAACTAAGGAAATATTTATAGACACAATTTCACTAACAGATTGAGAATTGGGGAAGCTGCACTGAATTAAGGAGCATTCCCTCCAAAACTGTAACTTCCCTGACCTGTTTGGAAACTGGATCACTGCAGATATAAGTAGTTGACAGTAAAAACAGAGCCACATGGCTGCAAGCCATGAAATAGCAAGGATAACCAGTGAATGCCAGCATCGTGAAGAGAAGCATGGAAGAAAGACTCCCATTGTGGCACTGTGGTAGTTGGAGTGAGAACAGTCTCTATAGACTTCTATGCTTGAATACTTCCCCAGCTGGTGGAACTGATTGGAAAAACTGGAAGGTGTGGACTTGAAGGAGGTGTGTCACTGGGGTAGGTTTTGAGGTTTCAAAAGACTGGAGCCATTACCAATGTGTCTTTCTCTACCTCATCCATGTTCATCAAGATGTGAGCTCTCAACTATTCCTGTCACTATGCCTTTGCTCCATCATCATGGACTCATGGACTCTAAAGTCTCTGAAATCATAAGCCCAGATTAAACACTTTCTTTTATAAGCTTCCTTGGTGTCTTATTTTAGAAATATAAAAGAAACTAAGATAGCCCCCAACAAGGAACTAATCCAACTCACATCCAAACTTGTAACCTCGAGAAATGAGAGGCTGTTTTCACCTCTCAGCTTATAGCTCTTTGTTCCAAAAGCCAATGCTGAAGGTCTTTCCTGGGAGGTAGCACTGGAGATGAAGTCTAAAGGAGATAGTCAAGGAAATAACTCTAAAAAGAAGGGAGAGGGAGGATATATGGACCAGGAGATTAAAATGTGGTAAACCAGAAGAATGTTACAGAATAATTCTTAGAACTGAATGGGCACAGAGTTTTAATTTAATTTGAAGGCCAATGGAATGCCACTAAGAGCTTTAAGATTTAGTTCCATTTGCTCTTTAAAATCAAATCTGTTCTGTACTATAGAAGGCATAGGTCCTTGAGCTCACAGATAAGCACTAGGGAAACCAGGAATGTTAAACATTGAGGGCTATCTCTTCAGTGAAGGAGGTATATACCTGCTTTCCACCCAGTAGTCTGTGAATGGATGTAGTTAATAGCCTAGTGACTTGTATAAGCAAAGAACATCAAGAACAATACTATGTCATGATGCTAAAATATGAATCATCCTCACCCGGGGAGAATTCTCTGCAAATCGTACTTGTGATAAACACTTGTGATAAACTTGTGATAGAAAGCATGCAATGTTCTCCTTGTAGATGACTGTACAAACAAAAAAAAACACATTACTTTATTACACTGAAAAAATGCATAATTTTTAAAGGACATATGGGGGGAATGAACGTAAAGTCCCCACGTGAATAGTATCCGCCAAAGGAAGCAACTAAAGAAAGCAATCCTAAGTTCTTTTCCTCACGGGGAACTCCAACATCAAATTTTCAATACTGATTCATTATAAAATGACCTCCAGGGATTTCTTATCATCATCTTAAAAATACGCTCTACAGACTACTCATTGTTTGGAGAACTGTAAAAAAGATAAAGGAAGGGGAAAGGACATCCTCAGACAAAACCAAAACTTGGAACAATAACAGCTAGTTCAAAGGGGACCCTGTGGCTTCCTTTGATTACTTTCAGGTGCTTTGGCACTACATCAACATCTTTGATGAAAACTGCCCAGAGCTAATAGGATGTACAAACAAACACACTGGCTAAACACACTGACAGGACAAGCCAGTCTTGAGTCACCCCCATGGGGCAATTAGCAGAAATGTAAGGGTGAACAAGACTCACATGGTCTTGTAGTCACAGTACTTAGTGTCTGGTGGCAGATCATAGGAAAGGTGGGCACACAATCAAGTACACAGTTTTATTCTGACAGAGAATCACAGATGGATAGGCTAGCATCAAAGCCCTGGGTTTGAGCCTCAGCACCCTAATAAAACAAACAAGCATGTCTTATAACTGTGCTATTACAAACTTCATGATAGAAAAAACAAAGAAGTGCTTACTGAGGTAACCTGACAATCATTAGTCTGCCATTTATACTTGGTAAAGGCATCCCTTGAAAACTACAGTGCTGACAACCCACAATGAGAAGGTAATTATCACCATTCACAAGCAACATTTTCCTCCTATGCTTCAGACCTCACAGAGCACTAACAGAGTGACCATTTTTTGTCATTGAGGTCCCACTTTCCTCTTGCTGAGTGCAAGTCAGAAAAGAACAGCAAGCCCTGCAGGTAAGCAAGCATATGAACACTGAGGAAGGGCAAGAAAGGAGAAGCCAAAAGCCTGAGGAAAGCCAGAGGGTAGAGATGCCCTTGTTTAAAAGGATTCATTGTCAAGGAAGGAAATCTGTAAACTATTAAAGTCAGCAGGAGTATGGCGCAAGAGACACAGCCCTATGTGCCACTCAGCATCCTGAACAGGTCTTTTCAGATACTTCACCTCTACACAGGCAAGGCTAGGATTAATGACTTTGCCATAGAAAAGTTTTATCCAAAGTTTATATTCAAGCATAAAACGAAAAAGGTACCTAGGGAAAAGTCAATACATACCCAAGAAAGGTGTGGGAGTTCAAAGAGAGTCTTGCCATTAAGTGTCTTACTGATAGTCATACAGGCAATTTCCATACAGTATATGTTGCATTTGTATCACAGTCACTTCTGTTACCTCTCCTGTCCCATACTCGCTCCCACTGACCCTATTTTCAATTGGTACCCCTTCTACTTTCACACCACATCTCTGGAGAAAGGAATGCACATGCCACAACTCATGTATGGAAGTCAAAAGACAGCTTTGGGTGGTAACCTTCATATTCCATCTTGAGACAGGGTCTCTTTACTTTTCAGTATCATGTAGACTTGGCTACCTGATCCATGAGATTGCAGGGTTTTCCTGTCTCCACCTCCTAGCCTGCCATAGAAGCCCTAGGACAACAGAGATACTACCATACCTGGCTTTTTATGAGCTTAGCGGATTCAAACTAAAGTCTTCGAGTTTGTGTGACAAGTACTTTACCCATTTTCTTTGTACTGACCCAATGTTTTTCACTAGAATTGCTTAAAGGAACATAGGCACCTTTCCAGAAACTATACCACTGAAGAAACTATTTCTCCCTTCTTATAAACCATTACTATTTATGAATCCACAGAGAGGGTGGGGCATCATGAGGTGGTACATGCCCATCTTATGCTGGTAATCAGTTTCTGTGAGTTCAGAAGTCTAATTGCCATGCCATGCCCAAACAACTCCAATCTTTCCTCAGGCTTACATTCTCTCCTCACCCTCTCCTGCAATTTCCCGGGCATCTAGGATAGGGCAATACATATGTCTTGTTTATGGCTAAGTATTCACCGTCACTTATTCTTAGCCCCTTGGCAAGCTATGAGTCTCTGCAGTTACTGCTTTCCCCTTTGAAAAGAAGCTTCTCAGAGCAAAGGTGATGGCAGCATTATTCTATAAGTATAAATATAATTATTGAGGATGCAATTTGACAGCTACATCATATCCATTTAGAAAAACAGCACCAGTAGCTTCCCCGCCAGGAAATACGAACTCCCTAGACAAGGGCTTTTCACAGAGTTTATAGTACCAGATGTGGAGTCTTTCCTTTGGAACAAACTCATCAGAAAGGTTGTGTCTTCCATAGCAGACTTGCCACTACTAGACTAGTGGATCTGGCCAACTAGTAGCTCTGAACAAAGGGTTCACAACTAAGTAAGATTGCTGATGGCAATGCTCTCCCAGAAGCCTGTATGGCACCTCTGTCACAATGAAGGCTAGCAAGCTGGAAGGAAGCCTCCATCTAGTTCATTTCCTTTCTCTGTCCTGTAAACAAGGGGTTCTTCAGCTATAGGATCTTATAATCTAGTTGTGGTGGGCAACCAACAGCCATGCCATTTGCCTACAATGTTTTGAAAGCTTAAGGGGCCGCCCTGACCAACCCTTAGGGAGGCAGCCCACTCCTAACACTGGCATTTTCACTTAATAGAAGTAGGTTCTAAGAGCAGCATTATCCACTTACCTAGGATACCTCCATTTGAACTTTTTGTTTTAGTTTTTAAATTAACTTAGCAAGTATCAGGATTGTTTTTGGCTTTTCATACATCTTAGCTTTGGCTAAACCTCCCTAAATCCCATCCTGTCCTCCCTTCCTTGCCCCATTTCCTCACTTAAACCATAGAATTCTTATTTAAGGTCTCTTTATAAAAATACTATCACAGCTGGGTGGTGGTGGCATACACCTTTAATCCCAGCACTCTGAAGGCAGAGGCAGGCAGATCTATGTGACTTTGAGGTCAGCCTGGTCTACAGAGCAAGTTCCAGGACAGGCTACAGAGAAACCCTGTCTTGAAAAAACAAACAAACAAACACTGTCACTATGAAGGCAATGTTTACAGTGAACTTTGCTAGTAACAACACTTTTGACTCTTGGCTAGTGAGAAAATCCACCCAGACTCTAGAATGAGGGGCTCTTTCTGCTCCTGATGCCCCCTTAATTCTCCTTGTGGATCTTGTCTAAGAGAAATACCAAAGTTTCTTTTCCTCAAATAGAACCATCTTCCTGCAAAGAAAGTTGTTTTCACCATAGAATTGTGTCTCCTCTGAATTCCCATGCTCACACATCGCTCTTCCAGTATCTTATGCTCACTCTATAGTAGATGTGTTGCTAGCCTTATTTTTCTATTATGAAAAGCATTTATCAGGCTGGAGTGGAAGCTCAGTCATTAAGCAAAGCATTTACCTTTGTGTGAGCTAGATAGTGTTTTATAAAACGGAGGCTATGATTCATTGGTGAACTTTAAAATCAATTTAGTGGGCCATGGCATCTTTTAAACAAAATTCCATACCACTGAGCAATCAAGCTATAAATTTTCAAATTATTTTTATCTTAATAGAAAGTCCAGGTGCATTATGCCCCTGTGAGTGTAACATTCCAAAAAATGATTATAGTTCAGACAGTCCCATAAATTAGAGCACCTTTAACAGTAAAATGGATACCACAGACAGTAAATTCCAGGGCAGTGTGGCGAAGGATAGTTCCTACCTGACTGGGTCAATTGGAGAAAGTCCTGTAGGAGAATTAAGATTGAAGGAGGGTCCAATAAGGCTGGACTAGAAGAGAGAAGCTAGTAGAAGGCTGGAAGAACAGAGAAACTAAAAGCTATTACAATGTAATCTGGAATTACATGGAATAGCAGGTAATGCCAAGTAATGTAAAGAAGAGGTATAGACTAGGCTAGAGTGTGGTTTGCTGGCACGGTACTTGCCAAGCATGCAGTAAGGTCCTAAGCTGACTGGCCAGCACCACAACAAAGTAATACATTGATGTAAAGGGGAGGGCATAAACTGGGAGGAAATCATAAAAAATTTCAGTAATTGGATTTGGTGGTTGGTGTAAAGATGACAAAATCAGCCAGTCCCCAAGCATGAGTGACTAAGATAAGAGAGACATGAAAAATACCAGAGCAGTTTTAGAAAGGAATGTAGTACCACTAATAGTTGTTATAATCTTTACTAGCCTAGGATACCTATATCTGGGAAGGATGCCAGGGAATATAAGCATTTAGTCTTCAAGTTCCCAACTTGAATAACTAAGGCCAATTTGCACCAAGGTCTTATGTATTTAGATGGAGTTTAAAATTCACTTGCATTATTATTTCAGATATCCATGAACTGAGCAAAAGTGGAGAATCAAGACATCTTAGAAAACCAAGGAAAATGATTCAAAGTTTACAGGTCAAGCCCACCTGGAGTTGCCTTCATTTGTAAAGTGTGTGTCTAGGATGAACCTTGGTGCTACAGAATTTCAGATGCACAGACAAGTAAGATCCAGGCAGATGCACTCAGGTTCAGAAAGAGGCTCCGTATACATGTTCTCCTGCCTTACAAAGAGTGCTCATGCCTTAGAAATCAGAACACAGACCTGGGCAAATGGAAGTCCACTCTTAGCAGGAACTTCTCATTGTCATGAAAAGACAAAGGTCAAAGGAAAGAAAGGAAGCCCATCAGCACCAAGGAGAGGAGAGCTGTAACCCTTGCTTTTCCCGTATGTATCATGTCCCATGAGCTGCTCCCTCAGGGGAAGAAGCCATCAACATCAGGAAATGGCAGAGGTTTCCAAGTGTTTAAAAGGACAGTGTCTGCAGCATGACCTTGCTTCAAACTACATAGAAATAAAAACTGACCAAGAATAACAAGTACTTCCTTACTTTCCTATCTGATGAGTCAGAGTCATTGTCTGGCTTGTGGTCCCTTGTTTAAATTGGGTTATTAAATCACAGTGTAGTTAGCCAAATTTACAGAGTATAGACAAATATAGCTTGCTTTCTATAATATGTGGACTCCTATGAAAAACTTCGCTAAATGGCACTTGTATCAAAGCGCGCGCGCACACACACACACACACACACACACACACACACACACACGGTGGGGGAAGGAATATGATTAGTAATAATGGTACTTATTAAAACTTAATAACTTTTAAAAATATTTTCTCAAAACAACAAATGTTCTACAGTGTAGTGGGAGGACTTAGCAGGTACATGAGGGCATGAAAGACCTTCTGCCTGGACAGAATCTCCACCACTGTTTCATTCCCCAGAGCCCCATCTCAAATCCCATTATCTATAACCAAAGGAAGACTGGGAAATGAATTTCACCACAAGGTAATGTCTGCCCCTTAGCTTCATTCTGATTCCAAAGAGAAACATTTTAGAAGCTAATTTCTGTCGTCAGAATGAGGAGCCACCCAAATTGTCAACATTTTCTCATATCCCTTTCAGAGTAAGCACCTGAACCACACTGAATTACTAACGGCTATATTCCTGATATTTCCCTGTGCATGTTAATTGATTTGTGAATACTTTTTCCAATGTAATCTGTGTGGACCCTTCAGGGAGTAAAGGAAAAGAATTTCTTCTCATCTCCAGATAGCATGTCCTAAATGTAACAGTGCTCAAACAAAGCTCCCAAGGAAATCTGACATTACAATCTGTTTTTTAACCTAACTAATGTGTTAGTCTATAAAATGTGATTGGGAAGAAGCATAATACCACAGGCTTGGCAGAGGCAGGGACAACTGGAGAAGTTTCTCACCATTGGTAGCACAGCAATTTGAGTTAGGAATATATGTGAGGGAAAATGAAGATTCATAGATAATTAGCTTTTGTTTGCAAATAAGAAAACAAAATCATGTTTCCTTTAGCTCTCTAGTATATTGAATGGGAGACAATTAACCACCACACAAGCATATTCTTTAAAGTGTGTGTGTGCACACACACACATGCATATGCATACCCATATGCATGCCTTGATCATGCTAAGTACAAACTCCACCACTGAGATGCAACCCTTCCAGAAGTGACCTTTAAGAAGACATTTTTCTTTCTTTCTTTCTTTCTTTCTTTCTTTTTTTATTGTGTGTATATAGACATGTGTGTGCAAGTCAGAGAACAACCTCAGATGTCACTCTTCAAAACCTATTCACCTTGTTTTGAGACAAGGCCTTTCATTGGCCTGGAGTTAACCAAACAGGCAAGCCTAGCTAACCAGCAAGCATAAGGGATTCACCTGTCTCCAACTCCCCATGCTGGAATGACAAGTGTATACCATCACGATCAGGTTTTAAGAAAAAAACAAACAAATAAGCCAACATGAGTTCCAGGGATCAAACTCAGGTCCTCATACTTTTAAGGCAATCACTAAGTTGACTGAAATATTTCCCCGGTCCATACTTTTCTTAATGTTTTCATTTTTACACTATCAACAGCCACAATCTATAATACCAAACAAAGCAGGGAACATCAATTTGTTACTTTCTGAATATAGAAAAAGGATTAAAATAAACTAGCTACAGCTTGCTGACTACTAAGAACACAATGAAAACAAACCTTTTTATCTGATATTTTAATTTGCTCATCAAGAAGAAACACTTAGGGCATAAATTTACATAACTATCACCATCCCCCATACATACAGCTCTTTCCTACTTTCCAATGTATATTGAAGTAGACAAGCAGGAAGGCACAAGATACAAATTAGCAAGTATGACATGGAAGAAAGAGGGTATTGTCAAGACAATGGCCAGTTTTTAAAAGGGAATGAGAAGGCACGTGTGGTAGCACACCCTGAGTCTAAGCACTCTGGATGCAGAGACAGGTCAATCACAGTTTGAGGATAGCCTGTAGTATGCACTGAGAATCTGTCTCAAGAAGAAAGTGGATGGGGCACTAATAGATGGATATAAAACAAACATGATAACATAAGGCAAGAACAAGACACCTGCCACCATAAGAGTATAGAGCTGGCCGGCCATATTCTACAGAAGTAGAAATGACTGCAGTGGCAGTGTCTGCCATGGAGCTTAAGACACTGATGAATGGATGAGGCTGATAAAGGCAGGAAAGGCTAACTGAGAGACAATGGAAGGTAACAATGTGGGCTGAGGAGCAGAGACAGGAAAGGAATGAACATGTGTGAACAACAGATTAGAAACTGGAGCCATACATCACCCTACATGTGGAGTGGGGGGAGGGGTGGTCGGGGTGCATGTGAGGGGGGAGAGAGGGAAAGACAGAGGGAGGGAAGAAGAGAGGGAGGGAGAGGGAACTGGGATGGATATGTAAAGTAAAAAAATAAAATAAATTAAAAAAAAAAAGAAAGAAACTGGAGCCACAGAGTGAAAACCCATTAATGCTACCAGATTCTGTTCTACCCCATTTCCCCCTTGGCCTAAGACAGGGTCTCACTAATGTAGTCAAAGCTGTCTTGGACTCATGACACTCCTCCAACCATGGTCTCCCAAGTGCTAGGATTACAGGCATGAGTCACCAACCTAGGCTCAGGATAGTGTTCTTAATACATCAAACAATAAGGAACCATAGCACATTCTGAACAGAAGAGTGACTTGATTTAGATGATTAATTTGACCCATAGGAACAATAGTGGAAAGGGATCTACAGAGACAACTGGCCTTGTTTTCCACAAGTTAGGGTGTCACAGCAATGGGGTTCCAACAGTGGGGGTACACAAATAAAAAGAAAAGACTACAGATGGAATCAACTCAAACATCATAAGTGAAAATATTACAAGAGAAAGAAGAACTCAAAATAACTGACACTTCAAACTGTAAGGTCTTCTTTCTGCTCAGGTCCAAGGTCCCTTTCCTCAAACTGTGCTCACACACAGGCATACTGAACATTGCTGTACTCAACTTCTCTAACTGCTGTACTACACACACACACACACACACACACACACACACACACACCACCACCACCACAACCCACCCACCCATTTCTTTCAAGATAATCATAAGTTGTAATCATCTTAATTACTTTGTGTGTATAGGTGTTTTGCCTTCATGAATGACTGTGCATCACATGTGTGAAGTTCCTTTGGAGGATAGAAGTGGACATTAGATCCCTGAAGTGAAGTTAGATGGTTGTGAACAGCCACATGGGTACTAGAGATTGAACCTTGGTCCCCTGAAAGAGCAGCCAGTATATTTAACCAGAGCCATTGCTCCAGTTCCCTATCTGTAATCTTCTTAATATTTATCTGCTTGTTATATTTTTGTTGCTCAGGCAGAAAATGAGCTCCTCAGGAGAAGTCAAATTGCTGTCTGCAAAGTCATGCTTGATGTATATAAATAAACATAGCCTCAATGTTTTATAATTGGCCTGCAGAGAGAAGACCTACAAGAAACCTCACATATATCGAGGCAGACTAGGATAGTGATTAAAACAGCTAACTGTGGTTTAGTTTCCCCATGAATAAATTAAAGACATTAGTACTAAGATGTCACTGATAGGGTCACTTTGAAAAGTCAGTATGTATAAAGTGCTTGGAACACTGCCTGGCACATAGAAATAGCTCAAATGGTATCTATTATTTACTATTGAGATTATTAGAGGGGGTGGAGATTGGGGAGAGAAAATTAGACTGAGCACAGAACAGTTGAGGTGAGAGACCACTTAGAAAGGACTTGACAATGGTCTAAAGGCAGTCATGGGGGAAACAGTGGGCATAAGTGTATGAGTGTTTTCCTACTAGAGCCAGAAGGGACTAAAAGCAGACTGATGGAAGGGGTCAAAGGGTGGGAGCAAATGCAAGCTCTGATCTGATTTCTGTGGCTTTAACTACCTTTCAGACACAACCAAATTCCTCTTGGAAATCTTTCTTGTTCCTTTCTCCCTCTATCCCTCTTACAGAAATGAGATGGGAAAGGACACATTTTTTTTTTTTCCTCTTTTAATCCTTGCTCTAACTGTAAACAGAAGGTAAGGATGTAAAATACTAAGTAAAAGATACAAAGCAGCCATGGATGTACAGTAACGGAGAAACAAGTGTAGCTACATCTACCCAGGCCAGTGCCATGGTACTGATGGTCCTCAGAGTGCCCAGACTTAGGTTCCCATGCTATCACATACTGCCTGTCAACTAAAATAAAGCTAATTTTTATTATAGCTTTTTAAACAAATTATTAAATGATTTGAGTTCATTGTAATTTTAAAAATATAGAGAAGTAGAAAATATAAAATGAAATATATTAGTTGCATACTCAAAAACAATGAGATATCACCTATTGCTGATTTTTCCACCACAGCTAAAAATTACCTTTCACTTTGCTCCGTTATAAGCATATGTGCAAACATATTGGACTCTGTCTAGGGATGGTGTAGCTCTCAATATCATCCCATTACTGCTCCTTGAATTGGGGTGTTTGCTCTTTGCTTCTAAGTCTCCCTTCTCCCTCCCCAACTCCTGCCTTAAAAGTCACCGTGTACAATCCTCTTGTACAATCACCAGTGACCATGCTCATTTCCCCTCTTCCATGACAAGTTTGCCTCCTTGCTTACTACCATTCCACATAACACCTTTGAAATTTTTTCATTTCTCTTGTTGCATTTTCTTCCATCTTCCAATAATTTTGTCTTCTACTTGATCACTACTTCATCTTCAAATCCTAGATCTTGTCATTCTCAGTAACACCAACTTGCAGTATTCTGAATGCCAGGCATTCAAGCTTCTTCTTTCATTACAGTTCACCATTTCTATGATGAGTCCCTAAATCCTTCAACCTCACTACTGTCCTTTTCCCCACTCATCCTCATTCCCCTGCTTGCATGGCTTAAAATCCCATAGCCAATAACTGTAATTATGCCCTTGATGTTAGTCTATAGCCATGCCCACTTAGTTATCTGGGCTGGCCTAGGATCAAGTGATCCTCCTACCCCTGCCTTCTCAGTATCAGAAAATACAAGCACATTTCACCATACCCAGTTAAGATGAGCATCGATAAGAAAACGTCTTCACTAACTCCTCTGTTGTTCTTTTCCATCATGAATTTCCAGCTTATCTGCATATTGAAACAGGCTCAAATATTTTTTCTGCTCCACCTTTCTTCTGAACTCCTGACTCAAGTAGCAAGTCTAGGAACAAGTTCTTCATCTCCTCACATCCCCAAACTTATTCTCCCAAAGCCTTCTCCACCTTAGTAAATAACAAATTCATCTTCCAATCTGTTTAGGTCAAGAAACCATGAAGCCATCCTCTACTTCTACTTATCTCTCACTCCACATCAAATTCATCAACTATACCTCTCAATTATATCTTCAAAAAAATTCCTGAACTTGAATACTTCTCACACTTCCACTACTACTCTACTAATTCAAGCCAACTCTGTAATTTGATTTTTTTTTTCAGCAGCCTGCTCTTCCTGCTCTACCCAGTTCCCCTCCATAGTCCATTCTTAACACATTAGCTAGATCACTTCGGTTTTAAAACATTAGTCAGAATGACCCTCTTCTGCTATTGATAATCAAAAGGCTTCTCACCTAATTCTTAATAAAGACTCAATTATTTACAATAGTCAAGGTTCCCATATAGTCTGTTGATGGGAGATGTCATTCTGTATATGTTTCTCATACTGGTTAATGAATAAAGCACTGTTGGCCAATAGGAAAGGAAGATAGGAGGGACCAGGAGACAAGGAGGAAAGAGGAAGTAGTAAGGAGGAGTCAGCATGGAGAGACCGGGGAGACCAGACGCCTGCCCCACTCCCCGGTAGGTGAAACCACGTGGAAATAAATAGAAATGGGTTAATACTTAAGACAGAGCTAGCCAATAAGAAACTAGTACCTGGCCAACAGAATTGAATCTAATACAGAGTCTCTGTGTGTTATTTGGGGCTGCCGGCGCGGCGGCAGGACAAAACCAGGCGGCAGGCAGAAAAACCTTACTCCTTACAGTCTGTCCCCTTTTTTCTACCTTCCTGCCCTGTGTCCTACTTCTCCTTCCCTTGCAATGTACCCTAGCCACATTGGTCTTAGAATTGTTCTCACCAGACACACACTTAGCTCTGAGTTCGTGTGCTTGTTCCTCCCTATGCCTAGAATACTACATATAAAGTTCTTCCCCCAGTCACTAGAATAGTGACTAGAATAAAGCAGATACCCAATAAATACATAAATTTGAAGACACATTTGCTGTGGTCTGGATGTAGTTTGTCCCCTCCAAGAATCCATATGCTGGAAGTTTGGCCATGATCAAAGATGTCGGTAGTTGGTGAACTCTGTATGAGGTGGAGTCTAGTAGGAAGTAATTAGGTCATTTGGTACACTCCCCTCTAAGGGATTAACTTATGTAATGAGTCTTCCTAAGACTTTTTTATAAAATAATGGGCTGCCTCCTCAGTGTTCTCCCCATCTTTTCATATATCTCCTCTTATTAGTTCCTGAGGTGACATGATGCAGCCACCAGAGTCAGTGGCACACTACAGCTTAAACTGTTGTACTCAACATGGTTCTATCATTTATAAAGACTCACCTTGAAATACTTTGGTATAGCAGTGGGAAATGAATTAATGTAACACTGTACACTCATTTTGTCTGTTTTCATTATTTTCCTACATTGTCATATGTTCCTTAAAACCAAAATTATTAAGTGCTGATAAGACCAACTTTACAAATACACCACAAACTAGTTACAATTTTTACTTGAAAAACTAGTTGGTTTACAAATGAAATAAACTGGATATGTCTTCCTTTGATTTTTCTAAATTTCAAACATGTCACTTGTTATGAAGGCTTAATAAGGATGTGGAATACAGAAAATGAAAAGATGTGGATTCCTTCCAGACTAATGTGGTTTGATCATGCCAGACTGCCTGAAACAGTACAAGGTGATCCTACAAAGCAGCCTTACAGACTACAGCCAGGATTTCTGAATCTTCTTCAAATCCCCCATGACAGCGCCCCTTACCAGCAGGAAGTAGTTTGGAAAGAATAACGCCCAAATTCCCAAATATTGTGTATAAATGTTTGTTTTCATTTAATTGGACTTTGTTATATAAAATAAAATAAAATAAATTAATAAAAAAATAAGGATGTGGAATATAAACAGATATTCACCAGTTCTTTTATTATTTTTATTATTATTATTATTACTATTATTATTATAACATACAGCCATCATAATGTCAATGAAAAGACCGGAGACATTGAAACAGCAGATTAAAAAGTGACACAATTATTGTTCTTTAATAGCTTGATCAAGGCAACTTCTACAACTTCAGTTAAATCCTGTATTCAAGAATTGTAATAATTCCAATTAGATATGAAAGGCTAAGCATGCAGCTTACTGACAGAGTACTTGCCTAGCATAGATAAGCACTGCTGAAAAAACAGATACAATATATACTCAATAAATGTCAATTCACTTATAATTAGCAAATAATAACTACAACTTTTAAATATTGTAAGCTACAACAAAAATATTTTTATAATTCTCCCACATGTATCTATTTTCTAAATATATAATAAATATTTTCAATATAGAACTATTTTTTTTTGTAATTATAATGTGTATGTGTCTGTGTAGGTACCTGCTGAAGCCAGAGGCACTAAACCATCATGGATCTGGTATCACAGGCACTGTTATGAGACACTTGACATGGATGCTGGGAACCAAACTCCAGTCTTCCTCTCTAGATCACTATCTTTAGAAACATTGCTCCTCAGTCAGTAGAACCCATTGGTATGGGAGATGCAACTTGTACTTTACAACAGTCTAGGTGACTTTTGTGCTATCTGTAGGTTCAGTCCTGACCCCCCACAGACTATTATTAGGTTTATCTCGGTCATTCTCCCTAGACTTTTATCTTGAGCTGAGTCAACAGCACCCATCTTTATAGAAGAGGCCATATGTACTTTGCAAAGAGTTTTAATGTAAACATGTTATAAGTTTTGTTATATACATGGGATTAAGAAATTATCAAGAAACTTCTTTTCAAAATTGTGCTGAGCTTAATTTAAATACGATTAAAATAAATTGCCCAGTGTCAGACTCTAAAAGTTTGAACCAACATCAGCAAGTCATGTTGAACCAGAATTTCCTTCTTGCCTCATGCAGATCATTACTCCGCTGGTCCTAGTGTTTGCAGAGACCCTTACACTCAGTCCTGTGACTTAACTTTTTTGAAGGCATAGTCTTCCCTATAAAGTAAGATAATAGCATCTATTTCATAGTATGCATAGTATGGCTATCAGTATGCATGAATGTTTAAATATTCACCATATTACTTAAAACACATAAAGCTTTCAGTTAAGTATTAGCAGATTTTTACATTACCAATATATTAGACATGTGCTCTATATTTCATTTTACTCTTCTACTTCTTTAATTTATGGTCTATATTTTCAAATCAAAGTTTCTTATTAAGATGAACTATGTAAATCAAGTATCTGCCTATAATCTCATACAGGAATCTGAGGGAAGACTATCTCAAATTCTAAGCCAGTATATGATCAGCAGCAAGACTCAATCTCAGAAGGGGGTGGGGGCTAAATCCTACCTACTATGTAGCATTAGAAGTGAAGATAAAAAAGACATATCATAAGGATTCCTCCTTACTGATATTCTTTCTTCTCCAACCTGCCTAAAACCAAACTGAAGTCAAAAATATGTAGTAGTAGAAATGACAAATGTTGAACTGAAATGTACTTTGCAGTTGTATTCATAGCTTGTTTAAAGTTAGGATTAAAATATTGCATAGGAGCAACTCACCAAGGGCAATTAATGTTCTGGTAAACCCTGGAATCTGTGCCACACTACTGTTTCTAATGAGGAGCGCTACAGACCCGAGGTACTTGTTGAATGAATTCAAGGTGCATCAGAGATGAGCACAGCCAATCATATTCTAAACATTAGTAACAGCTAATTGAGAAAGCTAAGCAGATTCCAGAACACACACTGAAGTGTTCTGTATCTAAATCCCAAAGAGCACAAAATGTGCTAACAACAGTGAAAACCCTAAAGTTAATTTGTATTTAGTTACATTTTAACATTAACTGATAAAACATTAGGCACTCAGCTATCTGAACTACTATTTTAGTAGTCTTATTAATAAAAAGTCATTCTAACAATATCTATTACCAAATTTTTCCTCCATATTTTACAAAACTCAAAATAGTATAAAATCCTGGTATCCTTTTTACATGCCTACGTGAGAGAAAAACCATTTCAAGAAAGAACATTAATTCCTATCTTAGCTTATAAACAAGGGTTTTAAAATAAAATGCAACAGAAAAGGTTCAGAGAGATTTTCATGTTTTCCAGAATAACAATTTTAGCCATAAGGAATTATTAAATATAGTATTCTGAATGGAAAGAATTAAAGCATTACAGAGAAAGATGAAAATAATTACTACTTAGCATTTAGTGACTCTCCAGTGATTTACACTGAGCTACATAAGCTCTTTGCACATATCACCATATTTCCTAACAGACCTGTGAAATGTGTACTATAGTTATTACCATTTCGCTAATTATATAACTGGGGCTACCTCCAGGCAACTCATCAATTTACTCAGATAGGGCAAAACCAGAATTAATTCTCAAAGCTGTTATCTCTTGAGCCTGTGCTCTTAAATATGACCATATTTAACTTCGACCCAGCTCCCCACCCCCCTCCATGTAGATCAAATCCATCACATCTAAGAGGCCAGCTATATGATCTTCAAGACTCTGTCCAGAAATCATCGAACATAGCAACAGTGAAGAATTCATACAATACTAGTTATGCTCTAGGCCAAAGGAAGGTCAGCAACAGAAAGCAATAATGAAGAGAAAGAAGAGAAAGGTAATCATCAACATCCTCTTCCATGCAGCTCCTTACAGCTGCATTTCAATGTTCATCAGGCCACTGAGGCAAAAGTTGGGTAGAGGAACCCCAAGCAGGAACAGAAAGCAGAACTGAAACAATGTACATACATCCAAACACCCCAGCTCACTGATGTCCTCACCCCACAACTGAGGAAGGAAATGTGGAAGGCCTACAGGAACAAGTGGCCATGAGGTCCACGCTGGAACAAGACACAGACAGCAGCAATGCTGACCAGCAGTTAATAGCTGGGTGCAGATAACCAGTAGTGTGCAGAAGAGACCTAATCACTGCAGTCCCAAGTTAAGCCATTGTGAAAGGCATAACCAGCCCAATGGCTGAGCAGCAAGACGGACAAAGTATTCAAGCAGAAATAACAACAGATAAGAAATTCAAAGGTTGGAGAATGCCCTCATGGGCACAGGTAGAATTAAGAAATCTGGCAGAAAGAAGCTATTCCTTGTGTTTGGGATCATGGTGACCCTTGATTCTAATCCTATTTAAATATCTGCCTTGCTTGCTAAGATGTCTTTTGCCTCCTATAGCTAGAATGACTTGTTGTCTTGGAGCTTTGTTCTACACTTAAGAATACACTTTTATTAAGAATGTATAAGTGGAGGCTAGGCATACAGCTTTCAGTAAAGAGCCTGAGTTCTGAATCTCCCCCATACCTGCATTCTCTAAAAAACTGGATATGGCTTTTGCCTATAATACTAGAGCTGAGGAGAAGCTCTAGAGATCATTGTCCAGCTAGCCTAAATTCAGTGAGAAATGCTATCCCAAAAAGGATTTTTGAGAGCAATTAAGGAATAAAACCCTCTGCAAACATCCACACATATATACATGTGTACCTGTATGCATATATCCACACTAACATGTACATATACCACACAAGTATATATACACACACAGAATATAAATAGGGTAGAGATGTAGCTCAGTTGGTGCTTGCTTAACATTCCCAATACCACATAAACCAGACATGATAGTAAAAGTGTCTAAAAGTACAAACTCAGTACAAGCCTTGAGTATGAGTGCCAAACATACTTGCCAACTACTGAAAATGTTTTTTAAAGAAGTCTTAAATTATATTAAAAGATGGAGGGGGTGGCGGTGGCTCAGTAAGTAACAGCATTTGTGTGAGCATAAAGACCTGAGTTCAGATCAAAGCACCCACATTAAAAAAAAAAAAAAAAAATCAGTCATGGCTCCACACTTGCCTGCAACCCCAATGGATGAAGACAGGCAGGGGGATCACTAGGACTAACTGCCTGCTAAGCGTCCGGGTTCAATGAGAGAACCTGTACGATAGTGCATTACACCTGACCTCGACCTCCTCCCCCACACATATGTGCACTCACTAGTGCAACACACACAGAGGAAAGAAAAAGACAAAGGAAAATAAATTAGCATTTAGCATCATTCTATTCCTCTACCCTTCCATTCCTCTTGATGCATTATTCCCAGAGAGATTCTAGAGATCATATGTTCTAAAACTTTTCCCTCTAACTTTACTGTTAATAACTGGATGTTGTAAAGAGTTATACATGTATAACAAAAAATTCAAAAGATCCCAGTACAAACATCAGGGATAGTTCCATGGTGAAGGGCCCTGAGTTCAATTTTGTTTTTACAATAAACAAACAAAAAAAGTGTTTGTTTTTAAATCCCAGGATAAAGAAAGCAAACAGAAGCAGAACACCCCAAGTGTGCTACTAGGGTTCTTAACATAGCCTTCCTTTCAGCTAGACCCAGCTAGCGTCCACATCAGCTGGCTCCACACCAAGGATTTTCTAGGGAAAGTACCAGACAACGTGGTGCTGACTCCAGCTTCTCAGTTTACAAGGAGGAAACTGTACCACAGGAGACTAAAGGAGCTACTTCAGAAAGACTTCGGGTATCTCTGTGAAACTTAAAATATTTTCTGTTTTTGATAAATCCAAATTTAAATTTCTAGGATTTTTTTTTAAGTTTCTAAATTAAATAGTTCTACAACCCCAGGCCATCCCTCTTCCCCAAATTCCTATTCAAACTTCCCATCAGTAACTATGCATCAATAACTGCCAATTTAGGACAGCTACTCTGCTAGGGGTACGTTACCTGCTTTCATTTAATCGTCACTACAGCTTTCAGTAAGCCATAAAACAGCCTCAGAAACTAATTGTAACTTGTTCAAGATTACAAAGTTAGGCCAGGATCTTGCTGTGATTTCTAAAGCCAAGCTCAGATTCTTGCATTCTTTCTAGTCCCAGTGCCTTGCACATTCATGTTTACAGCAACTCCTAGAAATACAGAGTTACACGGGTTCCTTGTCATTTCAGAGAACACATGTACTTTTCCATTCAGAGTAATAGTAATGCCTCATGCATTGGAGACTCTTAAAACTGACAGAGACCTGATCCTTGCACTAACCTCAGGTCTGGATTACAGACCTTCAGCCTCTACAGGTAACATTTCAACTAAGAGAAGCAGTTTAGTGAAGAAGACAGGCTGGATCTGTACAGTGCTAGTATTCTATAATAGGTACATTACTATTTGTGTTGAGAGAACTAGAGGTCAAGGTTAGTCTTCTCCGTACACTAGAATTCGGGTTCAGAGACCTGGGGTCAAGGTTGTCTCCATAATTTGGTTTTGGCCAAGGGGTGGGGGGAGTTTAGATTGAAGCATCCTCTGAGGGTTGGTTGAGAAGTGTTAAGGAATATGTATCCTGAATCTCCAGAACTGGAAGAAGAAATTTCTCTTGGTCTTTGTTGGGGAACACGGGGATATCTTTATTGATAAATTTTAAATTAAGGCATAAAGCCACCCTCCAGAAAACGTGACCTAAAACCAAAGCAAGTCCTAAGTATTAGGGTTAGAACTTGAAGTGGGCGGCGGTGCTCCATCTAGCTTTACTAGCCAAGCAAGGTTCGGGCGGTTGGAACCCGGGACTTGGAACCCCTACTTCCCAGGCCTCCGCTTACCTTCTGTTGGAAGTAAAAAACTGAATAGCTATTGGCTACAGCAGGGCCAGCTGTGGGGTTGTTTGGCAAGTGCAGGTTGCCGGTGGCTTTTGGCCCAGGCCGGATCATCCTGGCGGCCCCGAGTGACAGGAAAGGTAAAAGCAGGAGAACCCGGCAGCCCATGGCTCGGGATGGAAGCCACAGTCTAGGCAGCTAGAGAAAGAGGGCCACCGGCAGAAGCGCGCAGCCTAAGCCCAGCCCAGTAGCTCCGCCCACTGCAGAGTAGCTCCTCCCCTCGGGAAACCCAAAGCTTGGCAGCTCCTGGTCCCAGAGGCATCGCCTCCTCCACACTAGTCACTCGCCTTCCTCCTCCCCGCCCACCTCCACTGTGGTCACACCCTACGTCGGCCTTTATCCCGCAGGGCTTTGCCCCATCCTTATCTCTGGCTCCCCAAGCCCTGTCGCTACTTAGGTCACGCCATATCCACGCCTTTATTGTCACCATCACACTGTCCCCACTGCAACACCCAGCTCTCGGCAAAACCTACATAATGACGAGAGAGACAAACAGAGAGACTTAGTGACAATCTTCACCAGGCATGACAACACACGTGACCTCTCACTCAACCAGAACAGCAACCCTGCAGACCGTATGACTGTCATTCCTACTTAGGTGAGGAAACAAGGACAGGGACTCGACACTGGGTCTCTCGGGAAGGCAGCAGGAAATGGAAGGAAGTTCGCAGATCTCTCTGCCCTCCCGCAGGCTTCACAGTGCCCGCCGAGCCAGCCCCACCGTACTCAGTCCTCGGGTCAGCCCGTCGTCCATGCAGACTAAGCCTTGTCCCAGCCAGAGTAACCCATCCAGGCCGGGCCAGGCTGGCCGCGATGGCTGCTCCCTCTCCAGCAGCGCCCCCTCCTGCCCACCCCGCGCCGACAACCTTCACCGGCTCGCACGACCACGGCGTCCGCCTGAGAGGCGCTGTCACCCCTTCCCACGCCTCGCGCCCTCCCGACTTCCCCCACACATCGCCGGAGGATCTACAGCTCCACCAGTCCGAGGAGAACGTCCCTCGAAACCCCGTCTCTACCCACAGCTTGACAACAAAGGTCGCTCGCCCGGAAAAGCGAAACGCCCTGCGGAGACTTTCCTGATTGGCTCTCGGGAAGCTCCGTCAAGGCGGAACTTCCGGCGGAAGGGTACGCGGGATATTCGATTGTTGGCGTTTACCGAGCTGCTGAGTCTGAGTGGCCGGCGTCCTCTCCTGGTTGCCCGGGCTTGTCCCGATCCTTTGCTTCAGGTGAGAGGAGATCCAGGAAGATCTTCTTGAGGGGCTCTGGATCGAGAGACTCCTAACGAGGCGCTGTAGCCCTGCACTCCACGTGAACCTACGAGGTTAGAGGGGAAAATCAATCATTTTCACGTTCCTTGGCGAATGTTTAACATTTATTGTTGCTGCAGAGCCCCGGAAGCCCAGAGAGTAAAAAGGCTCGACTTTCTTCTGGTAGTTGTAAAACTATGTTAGCTGGCTACTGTGCTCAGTAGTGAGTGCTAGGTGCTGACACAGGTTTTTTGTTTGTTTGTGTTCCCTCGAATTGCTTTGAGTGCCCAGAGAAAATGTTTAACCGAATAATGTGCGCAACCCAGACACTGACAGATTTCCAGACTCCTTGATCTCTCGCATACATAATTGAAATCCATGTCCTGCCCTCCACACAACACTGCCATTACCAAAATCTAACCTGTGAGTGTTGCATAGCTGTGGCAGTAGTCTTCCAGCTGTTTCCCCCTACTTATCCATTCCCCATTTGACCAGACAAATGAGTGAAATTTTGATCAAGGTACTGCCCATTTAAATTCTTTTAGATGCTCCTGTTTCCTCGATGTTTTAAGTCCAAATTCCTTAATTTAGGTTAGAAGCCCTTTGCCCTTGCCTGCCTTTCCAACTTCAGCTCTAGACCTTGTCACACACACTTCTCATTGTGGGAGATCAAACTGAGAATATCACACTCCATTCATGCATATGTCATGAATTAACCCCAACCCCAGGGTTTGTTTTGTGTTCCTCAAAGGCACTATCCTTCTAACCCCCAAAACTTTTTTTTATTCCCAGGCTTGTTCTGACTCATTATTTCTTCGTTTTTGAATTGGGGAGTAACAATATTTCATACCAAAGGGTCTGGAGGTGTGGATTATAGGCCGGTAGGTTCTTAATCCTTTGCTCTTATGTCTAATATCCATATATGCATGAGTACATACCATGTTTGTCTTTCTGTGTCTGGGTTACCTCACTCAGGGTGGTTTCTTCTAGCTCCATCCATTTGCCTGAGAATTTCAAGATTTCATAGTCCCCCCCCCCCCCCCCCCCCCCGATGAGTAGCACTCCATTGTGTAAATGTGCCACATCTTTATCCATTCTTTGGTTGAGGAGCATCTAGGTTGCTTCCAGATTCTGGCCATTACAAATAATCCTACTATGAACATAGTTGAACAGATGCCCTTATTGTATGAATGTGCGTCTTTTGGGTATATGCCTAAGAGTGGAATTGCTGGATCTTGAGGTAAAAGTTGTTTCCTAGCTTTGCAAAACTGAATCACAGAGCAATTTTTTATTTATTCTACAGATAAATTTTTAAGGGCTTCCCATTATGCCAAGAACAACCAGGTATTGGGTGGCTTCAATTAACAAGAGAGACTGCTGTCCTAAGGGTAAGTACCATATATATATATATATATATATATATATATATATATATATATATGTGATCACAATTGAGTGTTAATAAACAGAATAACACAATTGAGTGTGGTGAAGTACATCTATAAATCCAGCACTCTAGAGGCCAAATTATGAGAATCTCTAGTTTGAAGCAGCCTGAGCTACATAGAAAGTTAGGGCAACAGAGAAAACTAACTTTTAAATGGGGGTAAATGACCATGGGTTTGGAAAGTCCTTTGTAAAGAATTGATATATAGAGCTGGTGGATATGATGTGGCTTGTGGAGGAAGGGGACAAGAGAGGGAGGAGTCTTAAGTATCTAGCCATAATAATGTGGGGTTTTTTGTTTGTTTGTTTGTTTGTTTTTGTTTTTGAGGCACGGTTGAATTATGTATCCTTGGCTAGAGTGAAGTTTGCTATGTAGACCAGGCTAGTCTCAAACTCACTGAAGTCACTCTGCCTCTGCCTCCTGGTAGAATTAAAGGCGTATACCACCACACCCTGCCTTGTTTGTTTGCTTTGTTTTGTTTTGTTCTTCTTGATAAAGAATTTCTAGTTGGGTAGGAAGGAAAGTGGGGGAAGGAAAAGAGCATGATCAAAGTAAATTGTATGAAATTCTAAAAGGATAACTATTAAAAGGAAAGAATACGCTGAGCAGAGACAGGCTGATATTTGTGAGTTCAGGCCAACTGGTCTACATAGTGACTTCCAGGACAGCCAGAACTGCATAGAAACCCTGTCTCAAAAACAAACAAACAAAAGAAATAAAATGGTAGATGTGACCTGGCATGTGAAAGGTGGGAGTGGATGAGGAAGGGAAGAGTCTTCAGTATCTGGTCATATGGCTGCTTAGAAATATTACTATTTACTAAAATTGAAAAGATTTTTTGTGTTGAGAAAGACTTAAAAGGATTCAATCTTTGCTACTTATTAAACTTTGAATTTGTTAGACTTGCAAATGCAGTTGGCTCATATGTAAGAAGTTACATTATAGAACTCTTTGCCTTGTTTTATCAATACACATTGATCAGTAAAACACATTGTCTGCCTGATCCACAAATAACTTCCTGAACTTGAACACAAAGTCCTGTTTGTTTGGGTTTGGTTTTTTCTTTTGGTTTTTTCCTACCTCAGAAGCTCCGAGCTTCTCCATCTCTGTTATAAATATCCCAGCAATGATTCCAAAAGTAGAAAAGCTGTGTTGTACACCCTGAGGCTTTCCTGGTTAATATTTTAACAGTATATTTTCTTTTGATGAAAATTTTGTTTCTGCCTTTTTATTTTAACAGATCTTGCCTCAAGTTTATTTGTAAAAACAGCATAGGGCACAGGTCATCTGCAGATAGTATGTAGATGTGTCACACCAGTCCATCTGTCTTCACAGTGGCAGAAACCTTTTCTATGGGGCCTTGGCGCCTTTGGGAGCCTGAGCTGGAGCTGCAGCCTGGGCCTTAGATGGAGCCGAGGCCTCTGCCTTGGTTTGAACCTTGGGCTTTGGTTGGCAGAGCCTACAACCCTTGGCCATGTAGTTTCTAATCTTCTTCCAAAGCTTGGGGTGAGCCATGAAAGCCAGGTGGCTGAGTTTGCAGACAGGACACTTTGGCATCTTGGGTTTTACCACCTTGGGCTTCACAAGAGCCTTGATGGCCTCTGCGCGTGCACTCATTGCCTTCTCGTTGTTTGCCTGCATCTTCTTCGGGCCTTTCTTGTTGTGTTTCTTGGCAAAGTTCATGTTCCTCAGAAACTTGGGGTCAACCCCCTTAAGAGATTCGTATCTTTGCGATCCAGGTTTCTTGATGCCATTTCTGTGCCATTTCCAGGACTGATTGTGTGTGGTGTGGTTCTTGGATTTGGCCATGTCTGAACGGTATCCGTTGGCTCCCAAAGCACCTGGGACCTGAAGAGAAAGAGCTGTTTCTGCCTTTTGTACATTTAATTTTCAGTATCCTTCCTACTTCTTATCCTTCTAGGATTTTCATGTTAATGCCAGTACTTATTAGGAAATCCTTCTGACTGCCTTTTGGAAAGTTAGATATTGTATGTGTTCTTAAAGGAGATCTGCCTGCCTCTGCCTCGAATGCAGTGCTTAAAGGTGTGTGCCACCATTCCCCGTTTCCATATTAATGATTTATTGTGATAAATTATTAAGTATCTTTGGTTGTGGTATAGTTACCCATATATCTTTAACACTAAACCTGTGCCTTCCTTCTTGAACACTGACTGAGGAAATCTCTGGAAAACAAAAAAGGGAACAATTAGCTCTCCTCTGTGTGCCATTGCACTTAGACTTTCTCCCAGTCTCTTCCCAGTCTTGATCTCTCCTTGTGTGTTATTGCTAAGTTTCCTACATAGCATTTTTGTTATGTTTTTTCTTATTACAAGAGCTGTGCATTTAGGGGAGAAATGGTTTAGATGTTAAGAGACCTTGCTGCTCTTGTGGAGAACCTGGGCTCAATTTTCAGCACCCTCGTTCAGCAGCTCACTACCACCTACCTGTAACAGCCACTCCAGGAGAGCCATGGGCACCTGCACACAGGTGCATGTACACGTGTAAACAAATACATATATAAATAAAGTAAATATTCCCCCCACAGTTACACACTTAAAAAGTATTTTAGATGGGTAAAAAGTTTAATGATTTTAATACCACCACTCTGACAGAAAATAGTTTTTCTAAACAAAAATTATATTATCAAAATCTCCCTTCCACCCCCCAAGCAAAAACCTGATCAGTCCCTTTTTATGTTTTCTAATAACATTATGTACAGTTCACTTAAATAATTTGTCACTGTTACAGAAATTTTTTTCTTCATCATTTTCTATCATCTCTTATACTAGAATATAAATCTAGTTAGTAGGAAACTAGAATGTCCCTAATTTACATATAGCAACAATTGGCACTTAGCAAATATACAATATATTACAGTAAGTAAATATATTGAGCTTACTAAGTTGGAACATGGTTTGCTGATTGATGGAGCTGAAAGAAATGTAATACTGTACTACCATGCTTCCCAACAAAATAGAAAGATGGAAAAATTATTCGGCGAGCCAGATAGGAAGTTGTTCTCAGGTCTATAATGTTTTCCTAATTTTAATACTTATTCAGTGCTGGCACTTCATCAAACATGCATTCATCATAATCTATGCCAAGAAGTATAGATATAAAATTTATCTTGGAAGAAACAGGTTATAAAAACAAAGAAAAAACAAACAAACTCTTGGGTGCTTAAAAGGAGTTTCCTATGCCATTGTCCTTCATTTTAATTCTTAAATTCTTTTTACCATTCAGATTTTTGAGGTGAAGCACCAATAGTAAAAATAATGAAAGCTATGAACTCTTTCATTTTAATTCTAGATTTACCTGTAAATTAGTTGGGTTTTTTATTGTTTTTACATACATATTTCATCCACTAGAGGGCAATAAAACCTTAAATAAAAAAGCAGCAACTAACCTTAAAATGTGAGCAATAATATATAAATTAATTCCAAAATGTCATGCTTATATTGTTGTCCTTGTACTGGTAAATTGTATTATCTAGGCAGGCCTGGTGGCATGGGTCTGTAATCCTACCTACTCAGAGGCTAAGTCAGGAGAGTCACAAATTACAACCTTGGGAAAGCCTTGAGGCCCTCTTAGAGCAAAAAGAGATTAAAAGTGTAGCTTGGTAGTAAAGTGCTTTCCTAGTACATATGAGGTCCAAGGTTCAGTCTCTAGTACCTCAGGGAAAAAAAAATATGTGTCTTAGTTAAATTATAAATCAATCCATCTAAAGATTCCTATGTAATAAAATTCATAAAGAATTTTTTGCTGGGGGAGAGACAGCTTATTTGGATTACAGTTTATAGTCCATCACAGAGAGAGGCCAAGGCAGGGATCTAGAAGCAGGAACTGAAACAGACCATGGAGGAATGCTGCTTACTGCTTGGCTCCCAGTCTCACATTCAACTACTTTTTTTAAACAACACAGACCTCCCTGTCAAGGGATAGGACCACTCACAGAGCATAAAGGATAATTGTGTTGGACCCCCCCCCTAAAAATTGGCCCACAATAATCTTTTGCCTTCTCTATTTTGTTTTATTTTTTTATTATCCCTTAGAAGCCTTTTTTCTAATCAGATAGAAAGGGAGTGTATTGAAAGAAATATGATACCAAAATATCATTGATCTTTGTGTTGACTATATACCACTGCACATGGAGGTCTACCCTTAAGTGTACCTTATATACCTTATGAGACTTCATTGGAAAAAGCAGTGGGAAAATCTTACTTTCGTGGAAATGTTATGACCTAACAAAGGATTTGTATGAGTCTCCATGGTGAACACATTTCTGTTGATGATACTTGAAAAACTATGCCTAACTCCATCCCACGGTCAGAATTGACTGATGGCAGTCTCAGAAACAGGTCATACAGTTTTACAAATTAATATAATTCTCTGAAACACATGGAGTCCTTTATTTGGAAACATTTTATCAGCTTATTAGCATTAGCATAAATAAGCTAATCAATGAGTAAAAAATGGTAAGCCAATATACAAGTTAAAGAATTTAAAGTGAAATTATAAAAGTAGAGAGTGTTGCTTTTATTTCTTTGATATGGTTATATAAACAAGGATTGTTTATTAAAATAAACTGATCTCTTAGACCTTGTAACATTTTTATTTGCTATATGTAAGTTCCTTTTCTATCCCCAAACGGTAAAACTCTACTCAGTAGAATCTACTAAAGCAGTTTTCAGCTTCTATGCAAGTAATTGAGTTCAAGACCAGCCTGGACAAAACAGGGAGAACCTCAAAAACATGGGGGAGGAGGAAGAAAGAAGTTGGTTCATGGAATATCCTTCCCATTAAAATTGTAAACACAACTTCTATATCTTTTGTAAAAAAAAAAAAAAAAAAAAATGTGGACCCTGCTCCCCACACTGGGTTGCCTTGTCCAGCCCTAATACATGGGGAGGTGCTTAATCTTACTGCAACCTGCCCTTTCCTAAACAGAAAGAGAGAAGTAGTGAATTGGAAGGAGAGGGGATCATAGGGGTGAGAGGAGAAACTGCAGCCAGGATGTAAAATAAATAAATGAATAAAATTACTTTTAAAAAAAAGTGCATATGAACGACCTAAGTGATGTCTCTCCTAAATTACTAGAATAGACTACTTATTCAGAAGTAGTAGTTCAGTTTTTCAGTATGTCATTATAGGGCTTTGGATATAACTCAGTAATGGGGTACTTGATTACCATATATGGGGCCCCACATTTAATTTCCCAGTACTTAAAAAAAAAAAAAGTCAGTATATTGACACTTACTGCCTTCATTTTGATAATGAAACAAGAGAAAATATTGACTGATTGGTTTTCATAAGAATAATAATTGACAGGTGATTTAACATTTGCAATGAGTCCCATGCTTGTTTTCTCTTACAGGACAAAATATAGACACATGAATAGAAGACGAAAATTCCTTTTTGCCTCAGTGCTTGCTCTCCAGAATTCGAGTTTTATATATCCATCATGTCAAATGTGCTTTTCTCGGATAATTCTTGACACCAAAAGGTAAAATTCAAGACTGTGTGTGAAGGGAAATACAAATAGACATTTTTGTGTCTCTAGGGCAAATGCACACTAAACTCACAGTGAAAAATAAATCTTTTAAAAACTAATAAATTTCAGGACATTAAAAAAATATGAATAAATTCTTTTAAAAAAAATTTAGGCGGGCATTGATGGCACATGCCTTTAATCCCAGCACTTGGGAGGCAGAGGCAGGCAGATCTCTATGAGTTCTAGGCCAGCCTGTTCTACCAAGCTAGTTCCAGAACAGGCTCAAAAAACCGAAAAAGAAAAAGAAATGCAATTTTATATTGATTTGATTCTTTAAGACAGGGTCTCTGTGTAGCCCTGGCTATCCTGGAACTAACTCTGTAGACCAGACTAGCTTCAAGCTCAAAGATCTGCCTGCCTCTGCCCTATAACTGCTGGAATTAAAGGTGTCCAGCACCACCACCTAGCTTACAAGTATATTCTCGTGTATAAATATTTCAAGGTTATTATTTTGTTACACTGTTTCCCATCAATTTAGCAGTTTTGTATATGTTTCTTTCAGTTTGTTGGTATTAAAAATCTGTGAAGTTCATCAAACTAGCTATAGTAGTGCTTGACTGTAGTTCCATCTTCCTGGTGGTAGAGGCCAAGGATCTCAAGAGTTCCAGGCCAGCCCTAGCTACATAATAGTTGAGGCCAGTTATGTCACACAGACCCTATTTCAGGAAAGAGAAAAAAAAGTTGCTGACTGTAAAATCTTTAAGAAGATTTAAATTCACTATTGGTATATAAACTACCAGCCTAAATTTGGACTTTTCTAGGTTTACTTGTCCCAAGTGTGGCTCTATGGGTAAAGCTGAAAGTGCCAGTTACAGATACAGACTTTCCTTAAAAGTGGCAGAATCCAGCAAACTGTATATCATTACTGTGTTTGGGAGCTGCTTAGACAAATTTTTTGGACTCACAGCCACTGGTTTGAAGAGGTAAGAGTCTTTAAATTTTCTTTTATCTGACTGCTCATCTAGCATGCCAATAGGATTTGAAAATGCATATTTTGAAGGCATTTGCATTTACTAAAAAGAAGCCCTTTATCTCAGGCCATCTATTTCCTTAAAAGATAATCTACTAGAAAAGGAAAATTTCACATAAATACATATATTTGTGGTAACTACTTAAAATATTATAAAACTCTAATCCAGATTATTCAGTTATTTCAATCATTTTACAGATGTATCAATTGAGTGTTTCTATTGCTATGAAGAGACACCATGACCACAGAAACTCTTATAAAGGAAAACATCTAACTGGGTGGCTCGTGTACAGTTCAGAGGTTCAGTCCATTATCATCATGGCAGGACATGGCTGTGTGCAGGCAGACATAGTGCTGGAGAAGAAGCCAAGAGTTCTATATCTAGAGCCACAGACAACAGGAAATGAACTGACACCGGGCATAGCTTGATCACAGAAGACCTCAAAAGCCTGCCCCTGGGCTGGAGAGATGGCTCAGAGGTTAAGAGCACTGGCTGTTCTTCCAGAGGCCCTGAGTTCAATTCCCAGTGACACAGTGACTCATAACCATCTGTAATGAGATCTGATACCTTCTTCTGGCCTGCAGGGACACATGCAAACACAGCACTGATACCTAAAAATATATATTAAATAAAAAAAAAAAAAAAAAAAAGAAGCCTGCCCCCATGGTAACACACTTCTTCCAACGAAACCACACCTTCTAATAGTGCCACTCCCTATGAGTTTACGGTGACCAATTACATTCAAACTACCACAGTGACCTAAGACATAGCCTTGAGACTTTAAGAATTCATATAAGTAAAAAATTTTTCTCATGCCAACCGTCTTCCCTCTTTCCCTAGCATTTTTCAGAAGAAACATGTGCTCATATCATACCTGAGAACAAACTCATTCGAAGGAAAGGAACACTAGAAGAACCACTGCAGGGAAAGAGAAAAGACCATTACTGCCATTATTGTTTTTCCTTTTCCTTAGTATATCTTTGGGGTCTGAAGATTGAGAGTGTACTTTTTTTTTTTTTTTTTTTTCCTTATAGTGCTATAGATTGAACTTAGGGAAAACTTTACACATGCTAGTCTACCTCTAAGCTCCTTCCCCCAGACTCTGTAGCAGGCATCTTGTTCACACTGGCTAAGTTGGGTTTTTTTTGTTTGTTTGCTTGTTTGTTTTTGTTTTTGTGGAACTTTAAATGATTTTTCCTTTTTTATACTATGGGAACGTAGTAGGAACAAAATGCCAAGGTCATACTTTTTATTTATGTGTGTGTGTATGTATGTAACTGACAACATTCATGCCATATTTTAAAATAATTGTGTCTTCTGATTTTACTGCAAAGGTAAAATTTCAAAGTTCATCACTTTATTTTCTTTCAAAGGTACCTTGAGAATTCTAGTGAAATCCCAGAACCCCTGGACAGTGGTAGAATGCAGAGCCTATTGACCACAGCAGTGGAAATTTGTTTTGTTGGACAAAGCTTTGTGTTTGGAGTGACGGTAATTGAGATGAGCTTCCTTTTGAATGTCTTCTTGATCCCCATTGTAATGAAATGATTGTAATTCTCCAAGCTCTTTTTAGAAGATATATAGATATTAGAGCTTATAGGAGCACTTGAAACTATAGAAATAGCTTACATGTGATCTATTTAAATATTATAGGTTACAACTCCCAATTACAAAAGCCAAAGAAGCCCAATTCAGTGTTTTCAGAGCTTTGAAAGGGGGGTGAGGATTTATTGTGCATTATTAGGTACTTGGTTTTGAAAGATTTCTTTTATACCAAATTCCATACAAATTACATAGTACAATTCTGTATCTTCTATAAAAGGAGAGAAATGACCTCAAAGACAAATATCTGAATGTTCATTAAAAACATTAAAAATATATTAAGCCCTGGTATGGTGGTACACAACTTTAATCCCAGCACTTGTGACACAGATGGATCTCTGAGTTCAAGGCCAGCCTAGTCTATATAACAAGTTCTAGGCCAGTGAGCCCTACATAATAAGATCCTGCCTCAAAAAGAATAGATTAAGAAGAATGTTCTTAAATACATAATAGTAGAAAGAGTTAAAGTGTTCTATTCTGAAGGACTAGTAACAAACTATTCTAAACTAAAAAGAAATGGAAATTTGATTACACTGTAAATGATGTAGTAGAAAGAATATGGTACTACAAAACAGGCAATACGGAAAACCCAAAAACAGAAACCAAGAGCTAATGAACTTTTCTTTGTTAAAATATTATGTAGTTTAGTTTTCGTTTTTCTGTTCTTTCACAAATATAATAGTACCAGCACTTATAGAATAGACATTGTGCTAAATATTATACCATTTTGTTATTGTTAATCAATTATCTTTATTTCACAAATGAGGAAATAAGGCACAGAGGAGTAACCAACAAGGATTTGAAGTTAAGTCTCTGTGCCCAAGTTCATACACACAGTCCCTGCGTGAGGCCTCCAAGCACTCACGTCTTTAGTGTGTGCTGTTCTTTCAGTAATAGTACAGGAGTTGGAGTTAAAGCAGTTAGCATCATATCTCATTTAACTTTTAAATTCCTATTTCTTCCTTGAGCCAAAAGAAAGCCATCTTGTTCTCATTTTAATTCATTTACTTCTTTCATAGAATTTTGGAGATATATGTGGACATGATTCAGACTCTAACTTCTTGCAGTCATGCTGTAAACACAAAGAAGAAGTCAGAACACTAATAGCTTCCCAGATTGTTCTGCCTGACCCACATATTACAGGCTTTACTGTCATTGACTATTTAAATCAACTTTTCAAGAAACATCATTGCGACTCTCAGGAGCATAGCAGCCACTCCCTCACTTTCGATCACTCAGACAGTGATCTTGGCAGCATGCATGGCTCTGTGAAAACATCCTGTTTTCTGGAGTCCTGCAGCAAAGATGATCTTCTCAGATTCTGGCAGCCATCACTTGAACTGACTTCAACTGACTCACAAGTAACAGCTAATGATGACTTTTCAGCTTCAGAACAAATCCTGGCCAGTGGTACTCCTGACAAAAACAAACAGTGTATCTCCTTTTCTGAAGCCACTGGTTCTAAGAACTGTCATGATCCCCTTCAGAGTTCACAGACCCTTGTTTCTTGTATGGACAAGAATAATACAACAGGGAAGCAGGGTGAAGAATTTGGTTTACAAGCTAATCATCTGAGTCCAGTTTGCCCCAGTTTTCATGAAACTAGGCTGTCTGACTCTAATTTATTCCCTTCACAAATGCAAGAACATTTTGAAGAAGCTAATGCAGAATGCTACAATGAAACAGAAATTAAAACTGAATATTCCCAGTATGACATCCCATGTTACCAGCATTGTGATGTAAATACTACCACAATCCTTCAAGAGAGACCTGCATTTTCATTGTCATCCCTCAGACCTCAAGAAGCAACAAGTGCTTCTCAGAACTGTGACTCCTTTATTTGGGATGATCTACCCTTCTCTGAAAGCCTGAGCAAGTTTCTGGCAATTGTTGAAAGTGAGATGGCTGTAATTGAGACAGATACTAAGGACAGAAAACAGGTTACAGATAATGACATTGATAAATTCCACACAGACCACTGCAGGTTATCTGTGACTCCCAGGAGAAATACTGGAGCATTGAATACATCACCTTTACTCTTAAGATCATCACAAGCAATGGTGAAAGAAAACTCCAGGAAAGAGACCTTTTCCAACTGTGAGTCTAATCTAAGTCCTCAAATTCAAAGAGAATCAAAACCCAATAAGACAGCAGAAGCTGTCTCTATAGGCAGTGATAGAAGTGGTGTCTCAGAGTATTTTCTACCAGATACTTGCCTTTCAACTCTATTTACATCGTCAAAAGATATGGAAGCATCTGTTCCCCGAAAGAGGACTGCTGGGATCCTACAACAGAGGAATGAGATTTCACTCAGGTTTAACACCTCAACAAGTGACTTTTTTTATAATAATAACAAATCTTTTAATGGATGTAGAGAAAAATCACATTCAGAAACAAAAGGACATTTGACAAGCATGTGTTCTAAAAAACACAGTAAAGTTTCTGATCTTCACAAATTAAAAAGTAAGCAGTATTATAGATGGTCAAAGAACCAAGATGACAGTTTTACAATATGCCGGAAACTTACGTATCCTTTGGAGACTCTTTGCAATAGTCCAAAAAATACAAATACAGCAAAAGAATTACCTCACAGACCTATCAATAATAACTTAACACAAAGTTACTCAACTGATCATGAAGGTAGCTACAATGCTTCTGTTGATCTTTTTGATGATATTGCTAAAAATAATGACAGTGGAACAGAAATTACCAAAATATCACAGGATATTTTGTTACCATGTGAAGCATCTTGCACAGAAAACTATCCCATAGATGAAAAAGGCAGCCAGCCTTCACAAAAACTACCCTTGCAAAACATAGCATCGTCAAGATATCTGAGAGCAAGTTCTCAGTCAGATTCAGAATGTGATTTTGAAGAAAGCCAAGACTTTGTTCCATGTTCACAGTCAACTCCAGTTGCAGGCTTCCACCAAAGAATTCATGGCTTACGTGGACCTTTCAAAATGTTGCCTGCCTTATATTCAAATCTTAATGCTAACTATAAAAAAACAAAATTTTCTCCTGAAAATGGCAACGGTCAAGCTACCTCAGTCTGCCCAAAGAATGTAAAAACACCTAGCCGGAAGTCCAAAAGTCCTGATATATCTAGTTTGAAAAAACCAGAGATTTCCAACCACTGCTCCACTGCTGAGTGCCTTGAAAGTGATATGGATGAATGGATCCCCCCTACCACCCAAAAAGTATTTCTTTCAGATATCCTTGGATTCAAAGTCACATGTTTAAGGAAATGCCTTACTGTCCATCCTTCCCCCTACCAAAAAGAGTTACCAAGAAAGAAATCAATAAAAGTGGCACATAAAACCAACATGTTTAATTAAAACATGGGGGTGTTTTCTTCAGAAGCCAAATGTTGCCTTCCATTTTCAGAATACTGCCACTTTAGTGTCTGAAACTAAAAGTGCTTGGTCATCAAAATTATTTTCATATAAAGTCATATCAACCCAATTCCCAGAAATTTTAAATAAAGGCAAATCTGTTTGGAAATTTTTGTTTTCACTGACACGGGAAGCAATCCTTATATTTTGAACACTAACGGAAAATCATTCATGAAGAATGGCCTGTATTGTGCTGTTTCAATGTTTCCTGAAAGCTTTTTTTTTTTTTTTTTTTTTTTTTTTTTTTTTTTTCTTCCGGAATACTATGATTTAGATAACTGAGCACTTGAGCACTTTATCTTACACTGACCGTACTAATCTGTTTTTGTATTTAAACGTATTTGTTAATATATAGACATCCAGAAATAAAGCATTTACAAACCAAAATGTCATTAATAATTGTTAGCTAAGATAAGAGCATAACTGCTGGGCTGAGGTTGTAACACAGAGCTAGCTAGAAGGTCACTAGTCTCAATCAATTTTGGTCTATTGGATAAGACAATGTCAATACTGTACAGGAAGTGCAGTTGCAGATGTGTTTCTTCTATGTGAAGGTTAAACCTGACTGAATCTTTGGTACTACAGTTCAAAGAGCATCTTCACTGTTTTTCACAATTGGTTGATATTCTGATCTTGGAATTGTTAGTGATGAAAATACTGCTTTACATAAATGGGTACAAAATGACAAGTATTTTTAGGAGCATTCTAGAAATGGTTGGAAATTTTATACTTACTCCAAGCTAAATTTTATTTAAGTCTTTGTTGGAACTCAAAACACTGGAGAAATGTGACAGTGGTTACTATCACTTGTTGCACAATTATGAGGATCAGATTTCCGATCTTATCATCCATATCACAAGCCAGGTTGCCTGCAACACCTATAACTACAGCCCTTGTCTAACCTTTGCACCCACCATAGGCCTACACCTGTGCATACATCACAGAGATGCACAACAAACACAGAAATAAGTCTTTTAGAAAAATGGAAACATAGCCGGGCGTTGGGGATGCATGGCTTTAATCCCAGCACTCGGGAGGTAGAGGGAGGAGGATCTCTGAGTTCAAGGCCAGCCTGATCTACAGAGTGAGTTCCAGGACAGGCTCCAAAGGCACAGAAAAACCCTGTCTCCAAAACCAAAAGAAAAAAAAAAAAAAAAGGAAACGTCTTGACAGTTTTAAAATCAAACATTGTACCCTTGAATCCAAATATACATTAATTTATTTACATATTTAGGAATGATCATAGAGAAATATGTCTTTGTTATGTGTAGTGAAAATACTGCAGTTCATAACATGTTGGCATTGTATGCACAGCTCAAAGTATATGTTATATGTTCAAAACCAAAGCTTCAGTGAACTCACACAGTTAAACAGGCAAGTGCTATCAGAAATACCTTAGATTCCTTGTACATTATTTTTTTTTTCTTTTTCCAGAAACCTTTTACTGCTACCAATGTGGGTTTTGTTTTTTGGTTTGTTTTTTAACTCCCAAATTAAATTGTGTGACCCATTGTTTAAGAAGCTGGGCCTAGTATATATAATCAAAAAAATCAGAATCTGGTATGTGTTATGGCAGGAGACAATAGCCAAAAAGAAGAGCAATTCCCAGATTCTGGAGTCAACACCTTGGCTGTACCTATGAAATCTTGCAAACTCCTTGTTGCCTTCCTTTGCCATTCCATGCTGGAGCTATTCCACACCTTTATTCTCCTTATATCACCAACAAACCACTTTCCTCTTTCCCTCGTTTCATATGTAATATTCAGATCACTCACTCTTGTGGTTGTTTGAATGGGATATCTCCCATAGTATTGGGCATTTGAATACTTGGTTTCCAGTTGGTGGTGCTGTTTGGGCAGGTATGGCCTTATTAGATGTGTCATTGGGGAGAACCCTTTGAGCTTAAAAAGCATCTGCCATTTCTTATTTGCCATCTTCTTTGTGCTTGCACTTCACAATGTAAGCTCTCAGCTTGCTCCTATCACCATTTCTGCCTACTGCCATGCCTCCCCACCGTTATGGACTGTTATCCCTCTGGAACCCTAAGCCCGAATAAACCCTCTTCAAGTTGTTTTTGTCATGATGACTTATCAGAGTAATTAAAAAACAAAAATTGTTGGTACAACTCAGCTTGCCACACCTACATCTGTTCAATTTTCTAGGTCTGTACCACTCGTGTCTTAAAAAAATGATGCACAGAAGTGTGGTTGTAATCTTTCTCTATGGGCTTTTATTTTAATTCATTGTGCCTCTCTTTTTGGGATCTTGTACCAAATAATACCTCCTATAGTTGCTGTGTCTCCTTCCCAAAACCTTCATTTTGACAATATACAAATGAAAGAGAAGAATAAGTAGCCAAATAGCACCTATTGCCTGGGTCCCTTTTCAGCCTTTGATCTCTATGTGTTTATGTCCTTGGAAGGCCATGACCAAAAGCAACTTGTAGAGGAAAAGTATTGTTTACACATTCACATTACAGTTCATCAAAGGAAGTCAGGGTAGGAATGGGAGCAGGAACCACAGGAATGCTTAGTGGCTAGCTCATCCTGCTTTCTTATAAAGACACCTCCATAGGGTTGGCACATTACTACTCCCCATCTTTTTTTTTAACATGTCGATCCCAGTTCCCTCTCCCTCCCTCACTTTTACCCACTCTGCCCTTTCACATGTACCCTAACCACCCTCCCATCCCCCCACCCCAATTCCATATGTAAGGAAATGCCATCCAGTTGGAGTCATGTAGATCTGATAGGTCATGTGAAGTAGAGACTAGGGCTTCTCTCCTGTCTCTAGGTTAAGGCAGTTATCCTTCCATGGGGGATGTGTTAGCAAGGTCCTTTTGTGCACCAGGGATACATCCTGGCTCCATTGTCTGAGGTCCCTTAGACTCCTTCTGGCTGAGACCCATATTCAGGGGGGCCTGACTCCCCATCTTATCCCCTATAGAATAGACCCACCTACATCAATCATTAATCAAGGAAGTACACTGTAGACTTGCCTACAAGCAACCTGGAAGAGGCATTTTCTCAATTGAGGTTCCTCTTCCCAACTTAGGTCATGTTAACAAAACCCAAGCAGGATTGTGTGTCCTATTTAGATAAATAAGTGGTTTTACATTTGCAGAACCATTGAAAGGTTAAGTGTCAGAGAAGACATTTCATCCCTAATATTTCTACATGAGTTTCCTTCAAAGAAGAATTTCTGTATTGCCATGGTGCCATCACATGACAAAACAGCAAGTATTTTTTAACAACCCTTATTCAAATTTTTCCATGTATATTCAAACTATCATATAATTAGGATTTTATCAAGATCTGTCTGATGTTTGTCTCTTTGGTGTCCTGGTGCCTTCGCTCTTTCCATAACACTGTCTTTATGAAAAGGTGATGAAAATATTTTCTGCATTCTAGACTCTAGTCCCAGCATTCACTGTAAATAGCTATAAAAGATTTGATTAGGTCTGACTTTGCACAGAAGTGTTCATGGTTTATGATGTGCATTTATCTCATCAGGAGACATCATATCAAGTTGCCCCACTATATGATAATAAGGTTCAGTTGCTTGGATAAGAGAAATGACTCAACAGCCTAAGAGCAACTCCTCTTGCAGAGGACCTGAGTTTGGTTCCCAGCATTCATATTGGGCAAATCATAGCCACCTGTAACCCCAGCTCCGGGGATCTGATGCTGTCTTCCAGCTTTGCAGACACAAGCACACAAGCATAATTTGGAATAAATTTTTAAAAGAATTTTGGTTCACCAGATTCTCTGAAACTTGTAGGAAGATTCAATGGTTTCACTGAGATAGGACAGAGTATTACTAGATGGAAGAGACTGTGGAGGACCTGAATGACCTAGGCTGACATGCAAATTGTTTGCCAAGGGCTAAACCTATAAGACAAGGGTAAGAGCAACAAAGGGCTCTTACTCAAAAACAAATTTGGTGATTTCCAAAAAAAAATTGTAGACTACAGGGTACTCTTGTGGGAGCTGAATAATAACAGTAATCTCTCAAACAGTAAAAGATGCAGAAATATATGAAGGAAGAAAAGGATATTAGGTCAGCAAGCTAAACACCACCTCATCTGAGCAGTTTCCTGGTTTAAGGGACAGGACCCAGAAGCTGCTACCAAGAAGTAAGCCATATGAAATCCAGGCAATCCTTTCTTCCTCACAAGCCTGCAGTCCTCAGTCTTCAGTGTGGGTGAAACAGTGATCCTCCAGCAAATGGATGAGCAAAAGACAGAGATACCATTTTGTCATCTGGTGTGACTAGGATGACAGTGGCAAAGCACATCTTGAGATTATTGTATACAGTGACCTACCAGGGTTAAGAGCCTCCATTTGACCTATCACAACTCCTAGATGCAGGAAGACCCAGATAGGCAGTTTTAGACTGCAGGAATCCAAAGGATGCTGGCAGGCAGCAGAAAGCTGTCCCAGGCTAAGAGCATAAGGAGCTATCACTGCCCTTGGTATCAGGGAACAGATCTCTTCAACTGGAATTACTATGAAATTTGATAATTCTGTTCCTGAGGCAACAGTTGGATCAAACCCTGGAGCCATCTATTCTGTCATTTGCTGCTATAGAGCCCGAGAACTCTTGAAATTTCAGGGGTATTTGTCATTTTTTAACAGCTGAATAAAATTGCATGTTGTGTGCTAAGTTAAAGTCAAAGTACACCTGCATTGAGGCCTTTGCACACTCTATGCTTTGTGCCTACAAAACATTCCCTTCACTTCCCTCTTGTCTGTTTTCAAGTGGCATGTTGTTGTTAAGACTTTCCTTTGCTCATCCTATGTGAAATAACACTATACGATCACTATATTGCTTCCTTGTCCTGGCTTACTATCTCCATAATAACTGTCAACATGTGGCATACTATGTATGTCCTTATTTTCTACCTTGTTCCATACGATGCAGATCCTGAAAGTAACTGAATTTTCATTCCTGATATAGTCCCAGCAACTAAACCATGATTTGGCATGTGATAAGTGATAGATAAATAAGGCAAGTATTAATTTTGTTGTTGTCATTCTATACAAAAAACCCAAGATTCCATGGATTTCTGTCTGCAGCAACAACCCAGACTAGATTCAGAACATGAGTTGAGTAGAATCAAGACACTGTTTCTCCTTTTTTTGCCATCTTGAGTCTGCATATTTCCAGTCAGAGCATGTGTTTCTAGCATTCTTTGGGAGGGTCCCCTAAGGTATAGAATCCCTGCCCTGTATCTTTAGCTGAGACCTCCCTAGTGCCTGATGTGTGCCTTACCTTCATAAGTCAGCACTGTATGAGAGATAAGCTTCCAAAGGAAAGAAAAGAAACCTGAGATTCAAAGAGCTTAATTTGTTCAAAGTACTGCTTTTACTGAAAGCCTTTGCCTAGAATTCTATCTTCATCCTGTCTTTGCTTAGAATGTGTGCTCTTCCTACTCCAAAGCATGAATGAGCATCATACTGTAGGTCTTAAGCTCCAACAGTATAGGTAAAAGTAGGAAAGACTTGTTTTCTTTGCTTATTTTTACATAGATATTAAAACATAACTATTCTTTGAAAACTTGAATGTACACTAGGTGTAAAAACTGAGAATATCTTGTATTATTGTCATGGTTCCCTGAAACTAATAAAAACAAGATTTCAGTTCCTAAAATGGCCTACAGTTCTTGAAATAATTCAGTTGTGAGCACCAGGCCAAAAGCACACCATGTGATTGTTACTGTAAATAGAGATCCAAGTTTCATCCCGAGACTGGGTCTATTTAGGGGTATGTAGACAGAGGTCACGTATTGTCTGCCAGGTACTAGAAATAATTTAATAAAAATCCTCAAACTTTTTAATCATGGTTTTCCAATTTATGAGATACTTGTTTGCCCACATGAGATGCACAATGATTTTAACATAGATAGTTAGGGGATAAGCTATAATTATACTTTCTTATGGTGACCAATATTGATGTATTTATAAATGAGCATTTTAGGATTTATGCAGATTTGCAAGGCATCCCATTTTGCTAATGGGAAAAACAATGTGTGAAGTTTAGTAACTTTCTAAAGACCTTTGAAGGGAAAGTGTGATTGAGGGTGTGTTAGGGTTTCTGTTGTTATGAAGAGACACTGACCACAGCAACTCTTATAAAGGAAAACATTTAATTGGGATGGCTCACTTATAGTTCAGAGGTTTAGTCCAATATCATCATGGCTAGAAGGAAGGCAGCATATAGGCAAACATGGTGCTGGAAAAGGAGCTTGCAGGCAACATTTGGCATGGCTTGAGCATATATGAGACCTCAAAGTCTGCCTCCACAGTGATACACTTCTTCCAACAAGGCCACACCTCCAAAAGTGTCGTTACCAAATGAATGTAAATGGAGGCTTATTCTTTCTTATGAATGTCTGGCCTTTGACTTATTTCTAGCTAGCTTTCTTTAAATTATTCCATCTATTTTACCTCTGGGCTTTTGCCTTTTCTCACTTCTGTAATTTCATTTTTACTCTTACTCTGTGGCTAGCTGTGCGACTGGGTAGCTGACTGCTTCTTTTCTCACTCCTAGATCCTTTCTTGTTTTCCCATCCTTCTTTTTCTCCTTTTATTTAGTCTCTCTGCTGTCAGCCCCATCTATCCTTTCTCTTGCCTCACTATTGGTTGTTCAGCTCTTTATTAGACCAATCAGACCAATCAGGTATTTTATTCTAGTGTGAGGTTATTTATTGCCTGTGTTTATATGGGTGCAGGTAACTTCCTGGGGTTTGAGTTTTCCTTCTAGTACCCTCTGTAGGGCTGTATTTGTGGATACATGAAATACCTTGTTTTCTCCATCTATGGTGATTGACAGTTGCTGGGTATAGTGATAGTAATCTGGACTGGCATCCATGGTCTCTTACAGTCTGCCAGTCCAGGCCTTTGTGAATTTTAGGGTCTCTATTGACAAGTTGGGTGTGATTCTAATAGCTCTGCCTTTATATGTTACTTGGCCTTTTTTCTTGGCTGGTTTTAATAGTCTTTCTTTGTTCTCTATGTTTAGTGTTTTGATTATTATGTGGCAATGATATAGTTTTCTTATATTACATATGGTCTTTCCCTCTCTCCCATGCACCTCCCCGACCCCCCTGCCATCCCATCCTCCCACACACACACTCCACAGAGAGGGTGATACCTTCCAGGAGGGATCATCAAAATCTGTTAAGTCATTTGGAGTAGGGACTAGACCCTCCCTCCTGCTTCTAGGGGAATCCCTCCATGTGGAATGTTCTCCCAAAGTCCTTTCATGCACCAGGGATACATCCTGGTTTCACTGTCAGAGGTCCCTTAGACTTCCCAGGCCTTCTGAGACCTACATTCAGGGGGTCTGAGTCGGTCCAATGCTGGTTTCCCAGCTATCAGACTGGGGTCCATGAGCTCCCCCTTGTTCAGGTCATCTGTCTCTGTGGGTTTCTGTAGCCTGGTCTTGACCAACATTTTCTTATCACTCTCCCTTCTCTGCAATGGATTCTAGGAGTTCAGTTCAGGTTTTGCTGTGGATGTCTGCTTCTGTTTCCATCAGCTACTAGATGAGGGCTCTATGATGGCATATAAGTTAGTTATCAATCTCATTATCAGGGAAGGACATATAAGGTAGCCTTTCCACTGTTTCTCAGATTATTAGTTGGGGTCAGTCTTGTAGGTCTCTGGACATTTCTCTAGAGTCAGTTTTCTCTTCAAACCTATAATGGCTTTCTCTATCTCTATTATGGTCTCTCTCTCTCTCTCTCTCTCACACACACACACTCTCTTTCTCTCCCTCTTTGATCTTGTCTATTTATCACCCTGACTCAATCTATCAATCACATGTTCTCCCCTCCTCCCTCTCCTCTCTTAACTCCCTCTCTACTCACTGCCCCCCCACTCCCAATATGCTCAGATCTTGTTCCTTTCCCCTTCTGTGAAGGACCTTGTATGAATCTCTTAGATTCCTCCTTGTATCCTAGTTTCTCTGGCAGTGTGAAATATATGCTGGTGATCCTTTGCTCTAAAATTCATATATGAGTGAGTACATACCATGTTCCTCTTTTTGTGATTGGGTTACCTCACTCAGGATGATTTCTTCAAGTTCCATCCATTTGCCTGTGAATTTCAAGATTCCATTGTTTTTTTTTTTTTTTTTACCCCCTCTGAGTAGTATTCCATTGTGTAGATGTGCCACATCGTCTTTATCCATTCTTCAGTTGAGGGGCATCTAGGTTGCTTCCAGGTTCTTACAATTACAAATATTCTGCTATGAACATAGTTGAACAGATAGATGTTTTTGTTGCATGGATGTGGATCATTTGGGTATATGCCTACGAATGGAATTGCCAGGTCCTGTAGTAGACTGACTCCCATTTTCCTGAGGAACTGCCATACTGATCTCCAAAATGGTTGTACAAGTTTGCACTCCCACCAACAGTGGAGGAGTGTTCAAGAGATTTTCTATTTCTTTTTTTCTTTATTTCTTTTTTTGTTTGTTTGTTTTGTTTCGTTTTGTTTCAAGACAGGGTTTCTCTGTGTAGCTTTGGAGTCTGTCCCTGCACTCGCTCTGTAGACCAGGCTAGCCTTGAACTCACATAGATCTGCATGCCTCTGTCTCCCAAGTACCGGGATTAAAGGCATGCACCACCACTACTCAGCACTCAGCAAGATTTTCTTTTCTGATCCAATCTATTTGGTGTCCTGTAAGATTCTTGTAGCTTTATGGGCATGTCCTTCTTTAAATTGGGAAATTTTTCTTTCATTATTTTTTCGGGCTTCTCCTATTCGTATTATTCTTATGTTTGGTCTTTTCATAGTGTTCCAGATTTCTTAGATGTTTTGTGTCAGGAATTTTTTAGATTTAACATTTTCTTTGACTAATGATTGTCTTAATCTCCTGAGATTCTATCTTCCATCTCTTGTGTTCTGTTGGTGATACTTGCATCTGTATCTCCTGTTCACTTACCCTGATTTTCCATTTCCATGGTTTCCTCCATCTCTATTGTCTTTGATTCTATTTCAGGTCTTGACAGTTTCCTTCAACTGTTTTTTTTGGGGGGGGGTTCTTTTAGGGATTTATTGATTTATTCCAATTTTTGTTTGTCTTTTCCTCGGATTTTTAAAGAGATTTTTCATCATCTTTAAGGCTCTCTATCATCTTCATACAGTCATTTTTAAAGTCGCTTCCTTGTGTTTCGATTGTGTTGGACTGTTCAGGTCTGGCTGTTGTAGCTGGGCTTTGGTGATCCATATTGCCCTTTCTGTTATTGATTGTGTTGATCTCACTATACTATTCTTTGTAGAGGTGTTTCTTTAGCTCACAGCTCTTGAGGTTCTGGGATAGCACCATTACTGACTGGAGCTTTTATAAGGGAAGTTGTCATCATTTGGTAAGACAAGAAACCAAAGAGGGCCCTCTCTCTCCTTCCCTCCCCGCCTCTCTGCTCTCACTCTTGATCTCTCCTCTCTTTCTCCTCTCTCCTCCGTCTCCTCACTCTCCTCTCCATCTCGTTCCTCTCTCTCTTCTCTCTCCTCTCACTCTTTCCAGTCTCTCCTCTTTGCTCTCTTCTCTTCTTTCTCACTACTCTCTCATCTTTCCTCTCCCTGTTTTCTATCTCACTTTCCTCTCTTCTATGTCTCTCTCCCCTCCCTCCTCCCCCTCTCTCTTCTCTATCTCTCCTCTCAGTCCTGTTTTATCCCTCCTCTCGTCTCTCTTTCCTCTCTGCCTTCTTTCTCTCCCCTCTCCTCTCTTTCTCTCCTATATCTCTTCTCCATCCTGTCTATCCTCTCTCTCTCCTCTCTCCCCGCTCCGTTATAATTTTTTAAAGTGGCGCACAAAACAAAGACACCATGCAACAGAATTTTGTTTGTTTGTTTTTGTTTTGTTTTTGGTTTTGTTTTATTGAGGGAAAGTGAATGGGAAAGGGGGGAGGGAAAAGGGAGATCAGCTTCTGGGGATAAGGATGACAGAAGAGAAGAGAGAGAGACATAAGAGAAAGAGGAGACAGAAAGACAGGCAGAGAAGCAAAAACAAAAAGAGAAAAATGGGACGTGGGCAGAACCCTTTTAAAAGGAAATGTAATGAATGTGCACAAGTGATGCTCTTAGTGGCTGCAGCTGAGGACATACCCTATCAGAACCCCAAGAATAGGCCGGAACAAATGCCTAAATACCAACACTCTGTCCCCTCTTGCTATTTTCTATCTCTCACTATCTCTTCTCCACTTTCCTCTCTCTCTCCTCTCCCTCCCCCCCCCCCACTCTCTCCTCTTTAGACTTTCTCTTTGTAGCACTGGCTGTATACCAGGCTGTCCTGGAACTCAGAGATATGCCTGCTTCTTCTCCCCCAAATTCTTGGATCAAAGGCTGAGCCGCCACACCCAACAGGGTCTCTTTTTTACTCTTCCCTTCTCCCGCGTTTTGCATCACCCATCCCTACAGTGTAGGGTACTCAATGGATTTTCATCACAGTCACTTTGTTAAGCCATTTTGGCTCAAGAAGACTATGCACTGAACTGGTGCCATAGAATATGTGTAACATCCCAGAAATTGTATATGCAGGGGTTTCTGATATCCCTTTTCAAGATGGCTCCTCACTGCAGGTTTGCTGGGGAATGATATGAAATCCTTTTCCAAAGCAAAGCTAATAAGTAGATTTCAGGCTTTCCTGTTACAAAAGCCTACAAGGGTTGCAAAACCTTGCAGTAGCCAGTACTATAAGCAGCCTTGCTGGCAGTTCATTGAAACTAATTTTTTTGTCTTCCCTTAACCCACCAGAGGGGCAGTAGATAGCCTGTATATTTCTCTTACTATACTGTTGTCTCAATACCCTGAATCTCACAAGTGCTTATTGTCACTCAACTCAAAATGCAGCTACATACCTGTTGCTCTTGTTTTTCATTACAGTAAAGCAGGTGAGTGCTGGGTGTTCCTAATCAGCTGTTGTATTCAACCAAGTCTTGTGTCTGCCATACAAATGTTACAAGATGGAAGGTGAGAGCCAAGTATTGGAGCTGGAATGAAGTTTGAGAAAAGGTACATTTCTTTACCTCTTTTTGTAATAGTGGTAAGGGACAGGGTGACTCTAAAAGGCAGATTCCTGTTCAGCTTATACCATATGCTCAACACATGGTAATATATACATGAACGTATGAATGTCTCACTGGTGACTAATAAAAGTACTCCCGGTTTTAATTCAGTAGGAAACATCTTAAGTGATATCTCTTCAGAACTATGTCATGTATTTAGCTAGAAGGAAGCTTAAAAGAAATACCCATACTTTGAAATTGAAAAATTAAAGGCTGAAAAGCCCACTGAAATAGGAATACAGTTTATACTCCTGGTTACCAGTGTATTACCCCATCTAATGCAACACAGGATAAAGTAACTGTCTCCTCATTATCAGTAACTAACATGGATGATTTTCACATCCTGAATATGACAAACTAGTCTCATTTAGTGTTATAACCTAAGAAAGCTTTAAAGGTTCTAGTGTAGAGGAGACATATACACAAAGTGTTCAATGACTTGTCAAAGTTCTGCCAGCTAGAGAATCAACATTCAGACTCAGACAATCTGGAGCCTCAAGTGCAGGTCACATTCCACATTATACTGAAGGACATGAGTGTATTTGAAGCTGATTTGGTTTTGACATATTGACATGGTATATGACCCTCCAATCGGGGGCAAAAGGAAATGTTTATTTATGTACAAGTACATGGGAAATCAATTTCCATTCAGCTTTTTAAAAAAAATTACAAATAAAAAGATTTTGTTAAATACATTCATTCTTTACACACAAAATACATTCTTTACACTTTTACTCTCATTATGAATTCATTCTTAATAATAAAAACTTAAAACTTCAACACTCTATAGATTTGGCAATTTGTCTATCATTTTCCCAAGAAAGAAGATCCAAATGTTGAGATAGCTGATAAATAAGAAACCACACCTTTAAAATGCTTCTTCATTGATCCTACAAGGTTTAATGAATGCCCTCTTCAGTATGATTGGTAGCTGTCTTTAAAAGAAAGCTGAACACTTTGAAATTCTCAGTGATGACAATGGAATTTCTACAAAGACTGAAGGAGTTCTCATGAAATTGATAACCAAATCAAAAAGACATCCTCACAGAAAGATCCTTTGCAAACATACCTAACAGCTAGGCATTATTCAGGGGTCAGTTGACCAATTTAACCAAGATTTTAAGTTTCATTCTCCAAGCAGGACTTAAGAGATTATACTCAAATAAATACAAATTGCTTATTAATCTAATTGTTTTTGAGATGTGTAAGGAACCATATGACCATGTACAAAAATGACATAAATGTTCTAGCAGCATTACTTACACTAACCACAAAGTGGAAACAATCTAAATGTCCAATATGTGATTAACTCACAAATGAAATAATCACACACACACACACACACACACACACATACACACACACAATGGAATATTACTTAGCCACAAAAAAGAACATAATGACTCAGGCCACAACATAGATGAGCCTTGAAAACTTAACAGAAGCCAGGCACAAGAGGCCACACATTGTATGATTATAGCACATGAAAGGAGAATCCATAAAGACAAAAAACAGGTGGATCATTGCCAGATGCTGGGGAAGGAGGAGGTTTGGCTGCTAATGTATACAGAGCCTTTAGGGAATGACATTTTCTGAAGTTAGACAGTAGTGACAATGTACAATATAGTGAGTATACTAAAAACACTGAATTTTATCCTTCAAAGAGCTAAGTTACTGTATTTGAATTACGGGAATCTTTAAAAGATACAATTTAACTTTGAAATGTTTTGTTTGGGTTCCTGGTTCCTCTTTGTCCCCTTTTTGAAACTGGGTTGGTTTTTTTATAAATCTTCTTTCTACACAATGTATTTAACTAATTGTACTTGAGTTATCAGTGGCTTAGATTTCTAATGGCCTTTTTATTAAGTAAAAATAATACATGGACACAAAATATATATTGTACCATTAACATCTGCATATTGACATTTAAGACCAAGAACTATGTTTATATTAGATTATTAGGATTTATATAGTGATTATATATATGTGCAGTTTACTGATAACCTATGCATAAAACCAGTAGCCATATATTAGGGAATGAGTTCATAAAATTCACCAGTCAATCTCTTTGCTGAAACTGTATATGTAAAATATCTGTGTTTTAATGGAGAGATAAGAAAATGAAGAAAATCAAGGATTTTCTAAATCGTCACAAAGCAGCTTCTGTAAATATTTTAACTAGCTGCTGAGATCTCCAGAATTAAATATTTTGCATTTTATTTCATCCCTATGCTAAAAATCATGCATTAAAGTGTATGCGATAATATACAGGGCATACTTTTATTCAAATTCTTGTCTTAGTTCTTCATTGAAATTTTTAGCAGAATTTTTCTTCTTTTCTGAAAATAGTGATTTTACTCATGCACTAGTTAAGACAGCTTTGTGTATCTTGTTTAGACACCATCAAGGAGCTCCAACCATCTGGTATGTCTAGACGGACACTCCAATGAGTAGAAGTTAGAAGCCAGCATCCCACTCATTTGAAATGTTTTATATCATGGACTTGAAAATCCCAGCCAGTCCTTAAAGGATAAAATAACTTTTAAAATTTTCATTTAGTAAATCAACTGACATTCATTGTCAAATAGTCTACAAGAAAGTTCCACTAGCATTGTGTAATTGTATATTTGTGTATTTATTCCTAATGATTACATTCCAAAAGCAGTATGCTTAGCAGCTGTTTTTCATAGGGCTTTATCAAGTTTACTATTATTATTTTATCCAGGCATAACTGTGTAATCTTAAATAAGAGCTATGTGCCATTCAACTACTAGTGAATTATTCTAACCAGATTCTTTTCTTATTCTGTACATGAATTTTTGCTCTGTTGGGAGATTAGTAACCCAATTTTTATTTCAAAGGGTAGCACATACCCTTTGAACATTTGGAGTATTAGTAATACATTCATCAAGTAATGTCACATATGGAATTAAATTCTACAAGCAGATCACATAACTGCAATTTATGCTCCCATTTTTACCTCCAGATGGAAAGAAGAACCACACAACCAGAATGACTCTTCCCTGGTCATTCATTATACGTTAGAGTACAAGGAGAAATGCATGGGTAATTGAAGAGCTAATCAACAGTTTGATTATCTAAGTCTGATCCCAGTAAGAAACTGAGAGTTAAACAACAACTACCCTGATGTTCACCGAGATGATAACAATAACCACCTCAACATGCTTTTATGACTTAGTTTTCAAACACAGACAAAGGGCAATAATAGACAGCATATGTGACCCCTTAAAGATAACAACCATGCCATTTTCTTTCCGTGGAGGAGGAGATCAAGAAGAGGTTTACATTGCACTGTGAGGTATTTCAGTTCTAAGAGTTTCCTGATAATAAGGAATTTACAACCCTGGAATCATTTGTTGAGACAGAATGTCTTTCAAGATGTATGGAAAGAAACATAAGTGATTGGCATCTAAAAGCAAAGTAAATCAAAGATTTCCGTGTAGAAATGGAATTCCTTTCTTTGTAACAGACTGCCCCAAACCATTTCTTAAAATCTTGAGATGGAGTCTCCCTATGTTGCCCTAGCTCCCACCTCAGCTTCCCAAGCACCTGGGACAAAAGTCCCTACTTCCAAAAGTGTAAAACACAGAGAGGGGTGGGGAGAGAATCCCTAATATTTGAGTTCTTTCTATTTGCTGAGCAACATATTTTACATTTCTCTCATCTAACTTTCAGCTTATTTCTAACAGGTCCATCTCATAGATGATAAAACTCCTTTCAAACTTTGCCCCATTTTTATGCCTCTCCCTATATCCCTCTAGTGTAGCCAATGACCAAGAATTTCATCAAAATATGGTGCAGCATCTGCCATTCTGCTTCAAACCAGTGAGAGGGGGATTAAGAAGTTAACTCATATGCCTGATGAGGCCAAAGAAAAACTAGCAACCAGCCTTGGCCTTCCATTATCCAAGGAGTCAGAGAAAGTCCCACCCAAATTCAAGTATGTTTTTCTCCATTCTGATTCAAGTACAAAAGTCTTTGCTAAAGCCTAAGGAAGAGCCACCTGTCAGACTGGAAAGGGTACAAGCTACTTTATAAATGCAAGCTCATAAATTTTAATTAGAAAAAATTACTTTGTTACTTTATTTTCAAGTTAAAACCCTGTTTTGATACTTTGTACATGAAGCAAATTAAACTTCACCCTTTCAAAGTTACTTTGCCCAGAATCAGGGAAACCTATCAAATGTCATTTGCAATTTCCTCAAGCAGACCTTCAGGATGGATTTCTGCTGTGACCCTCCTGCCCTCCTCTCATGGGACACTGGACTACCGGGAGAGTCTGTAATGGAAGATCCTCCTATGCTAAAACACTTCCAAAACCCTGAAGAGAATACATGGTTTGTTAAGTCAAATGAGAAGAGCGACTTCCATGATTTCATGTAACCCGGGCGTTGAGATACCTCTTCCATGTTTAACATGGAAACTAGTTTGATTTCAACAGGGATTGACAAGGCATTTCTAGTTTTGGACTTTATGGCAGATCAGTCTCTTGACCTAAGGACATGCAGCTAACCTCTTCCCTAGAGAGTACTGCATTTGTGACGGAACAAAAGCCTTTTATTATTATTTTTTAAAATATCATTAACTGTTGGTCAACATATACAACAATTTAGAAACCTGAGCATCTGGTTCAATCCTCAGTCAACAATGTATGTCATCTTCATGTTTTCTTAATACACTTTGTATCAACCCTTTGCTTCACAAGCCTGCTGCTACCAGAGGGTTCCTTTTTTTTTTTTTTTTTTTTTTTTTTAGAAATTCTCCCTGTGCCTTCAGCCTTCAGTGTGGTGGGCTCCATTCTACCTCTCTGAACTGTGAAGCATTTATTAATTCCTCTCTAACACATCCCCCAAAAATCCTTCAAATAATCCTCAACTATCTTAACTGTTAAATTCATTTACACAGCTAGTTATCCCTCCATTTGTTTCAAATTTGAAAGATCACCAAGCAAGCCATGGTGGCTCACATCCATACTCCCAGTAAGACTGAGGCATGAGAATGAGTTCAAAGCCAGCCAGAACTATATTGTGATTTCTATGTCAGTGTGATTTCTCGAGCTGTAGACTGAGATCTGATCTCAAAAAAAAAAAAAAGTAAGAATCAGTGCCTCTCAGGAGTAGTGATAACATGAATAGTCTCAGATTTAGGAAGGAAATGAAATGCCAGCTACATTATTCAACATTAATGACTCATCTGAAGGGACAATATCTTAAACCAATATTGCCTGCATGCAGAATATAAGGGAAGGCAGTGTTTCTTTCAAACATAGATAAATTCATGCCACAGAAACAGTAAACCCAGAGAAGAAAATATACCTTCGTTTAGTGTTTGACAATAACTGCTTATGTAGAATACATTTTGTCAGAAGGATGAGGTGTGAAACATACCTGTCAAGACCATTGTTGAAGGAAGAAAGTAATTGCAGTTTTAAAAAAAAAACTTTAAAAAACTGAAACAAAAGACATCCAAACCTACAACTTCTTCCAGAAGCTAATGGAAAAGTGACCCTTAAGTGTGTATGTCCATGAGATGCACAGCATTCTGTAGGATTATGACTCAGAAAGTTCCCCTATCTTTAAGGCCACCAGTATAATACATGGGGGAATGGGGGAGGTGTGGAACAAGTTCAAAATGATGGTATTTTTTCAGAATTAGTCTAACAGAAAGTTCATGCTGTGAGATAGCTCAAAGAGAAGACTGGCAAATCCTTGATCTAACACTAGGAGGCACTCGGGTTCTTCCAAGGTATATGTTCATAAACTGAAGATAAGAATCTGCTTCCTCCCTCCATCAAGCTATTGCTTGGAAACATACTAGTCCAAACATCCTGTTTTGGTCAGTGATTTCTTTTAAAATAATTTAATAATCAAAACTTGATGTAATGTCATGCTAATACATTTGTTTTATTTTTTAGTTATTGTTTTGCCACTTAAGGAAAGATGTTAACATTTAAAAAAAAAAAAAAAGTGACAAAATATGGGGCCAAAATTAAAGCCAGGAAAAAAACCAACGATGTAACTTAGAAGTCTATACAAAAATAACTGGCTCTATGTAATTAAGTATTAATATAACCCAACAGATCTAATAAAAAGAATACAAAGGAACATAGCTTTGTGTAAGAAAAGGCGAAACCACTAAGTTCTTTGAGGATACCATCTATATAAAGCCTTATCAGAAAATTATATGATTCCATAGATCATTTCCAAGCAGTGTTTTAACTGGAGCTACAGAAGATTGCCATATACTTAATAATAGAAGAAGAGATGGTCTTGTCAGGATAAGTCAAACTACATTACAATAAACCAAATCTTGCTTTTTTTTTTTTTTTTGTTCACCAGTAAATAATTTTATAAAAAAGGGGTTTATCACAGCAGATATTGCCCTGCCAATAAGAATTACTAGGTAAAATAATATCTATATCCTGCCCTAGATTAAGATGATTCTTAATTTAAGGACTTTCATTTAAAACAAACAAAAAACAACAACAACAACAATAAAAAGTCCTGGCAATGAATCATTTAATCAACTGGTATTTATTGCACCTATAATATTGTCAAGGATTGTTCTCAATTTTGAGATACATCACTGGACAAATATTCAAAGGCCTAATCTGAAATTCACAGAACTATGGAATGTAAGGGCTCAGCTTCTCATGTGTCCACACTAATGGACCAAGGATCGATACCTATGGTCTACTGAATGTCTCAGAGACCCAGGGGAAGAGGGACCTGGAGTAGAGCTCCAAAGCTGCTTCTTAACCTGAAGGGACAGATGAGGGTGCTGTAAGCCTAAGGAATAAAACATAACATAAATGTGACCCCAGAAGCTGTTATTCTGGAACTAAATTAGTCCTTTCTAACAAAGCCCTTAAAGTTCACAAAGCAAGGTTATTTTTAACACTGCTGTGAGACAAGGCTGAGTCATCATATGCTGAGGAGATCAGAACTTTGTGGTAAGGAAAAGTAATAAATCTAAATTTAGGGACATTCTCTCAGGAGAAAGATAAATTCTTCTGTAACCTTGATTAGTTTTTCTTTTGATGCCTTTGGATGCTGACTTAATAGGAAAGTCAAGGTAATTACAAATGATTTTTATTTTCAATTAAAGTGATTTTTCCCCTTCCTGTAAAATAAAAGGCAGTTCAAACTTTTAAGAAGCCTGTCTCTTTCTTACAGGATGAAGAAAAGCATAATGAGCCAATTTCAATACCAATGACGGGTAATAATACACACAGTTCCATGTGAAGGAGATGGGAATTATAGAATCTACTAGAGGAACGCTAGAAATATATCATCAATATCCTGCTGTGTTGACTCACTGCTTTACAATTCAGTAGCTTCCAGGAATGACATGGCAGGTCCAAGAATGTTACCATCAATACCAATTACACGTCATATCCTCATTCAATGATTCATCACTCAGTTATGCTATACAGAAAGCCACAGAAATACCTGACAGCACCCACGGCATACAGATTTAATTACAATGTCACAATTTGCATTCATGAGAGTGAACAAATTGGAAGGTATCAAATCATGGCACTGAAGAACCAGGAACTCAGTCAGCAGCATGTCTTCCAATTTAAGACCTGTTTTTAAATTGGCTAAGTAAAGGCATATATATCTCCATTGGAATTGGAGATAGGCAGTAACACATGCATACCAGGACGGGAAGGAAGGCAAAGGAGTGGGAAAAGGAAACTTGTAAGGTGAGACCAGGGGAATGAAAAGATAAAAGGAAAAGAATGTATGGTCATGAATCTGAGATTGACATTAATATAAGATGGTTAAGGAAAACTCGCAGGACTTTCCTAAGTCTATTGAAGATACAAAAATGATTTGTGAAACTTTTCATCTGTTGCTATTCTCACTTATCATACTAAAAATGTCTACAAAATCCTAAGCCTTGGTCTGTCCAAGGACAGTTCCAGAAAGGAAAAGGTGTGACTTGTTATCAAGGACTGTGCTCTGTCTAGAACCCTGCTCTGCAGTCAGTCCATATTCCACAGTATTTTGGTCATATCTGCTCTGTTTTCTCGTGCTGCTCAAAATGTCTTACAATGAATCTTTTTTATTATAATGTCATCATCCATTGTATCCCTTTTTTTCAGACTTTGATTTACTTAAAGGGCAGGAAAGGTGTGAAAGAAGACAGTTAAGAAATTTTGAGGAAAATATGAAAAAAAAAAAGAAAAAAGAAAAAGATTCTCATGTCCAAACCCATCCTAGAAAAGGTGGTATGAAGCTTTGAAAAAGACCGCTGATTCATGGACGTCCCCCATTTTCTTATTTCTAGATAATACATCTAAGGGTATCAGTGTAGTAAAATGTTTGGTCTGTGAAATATCATAATCATTAGCACCAAAAGGAGTCATGGAGCTTGTATATGTTATTAAACAATTTTTACTGTTGGTCATGAGAAGAGTTTTCATTTTTACATCCCAAAGGTTTTGAAAGTGCTTGTGGACAAAAGAAATAACACTTTTCAAAATCTCCATGGGGTTATCAGTAAGTACCACAGAGACAGTATTGGCCTTTCCAGTTTTGGTTTACCTGGTAGACAAGAAAACCATGGGCACCAGATTACCACTGAAGCCTAAAGAACAGCCCCACATGCACCCGCTGATACACAGGAGGGATCCCTACATACAGTACATGATCCCCTGCACTGTGTTCAGGAATGCACTTTTACTTGCTTTTTTAAAAACAAAAGCAACATGCTCTGCAGATCATGGAGCACTTAGTGCAATTTTCTCCTTGCTCCAATGCCAGACTGCAAAAGGGTGAAACCATTATGTGTTCTGCTAATGCTGACCTGCAGTTGAGGCCCTTGGCCTGCATGCTTTGTAAGCTCTGGAGCCTACAGGAGTCAGAAGGTCCAAGAGCGGGAGCCATAGTCATTGCCAGATTCCCTAGCAACATACGGCCCACCAAGGCAACTACTGATTCCCTTTGATTCTCTTTGCCTCAGCATTTAGTTGAAATTACAACAAGTCAAATAGCTGATGCTTTTCCCCTCTCCGGGTAAGGGTGACGATACATTGTTCACCAGTGTGTTCTGTCTTGCTTCACTGATGAGTCGGCATGCTAAGTCAAGGAAGAGTTTCTCCACATTATCAGATTCCTTGGCTGATGTCTCCAGGTAATACATGTCCTGAGCCTCTGAGAATTCTTCTGCCCTTTGCTGGGAGACCTCTCTCCTTTCAGCCAAGTCAATCTTGTTGCCTGTAACAATGGTAAAATAGAGAAAGAATCGTCACTTGACTTTGTTTAGGCAGAGAAGCATCAAGATTCAATTCCAGACCTGAAGTCAATTCCAGATTAGATAGATGGGCAGGTAAAGCAATGTAAACATGACCATGCTCACAGGAATGTTTATTCTAAAATACCAGTACCATTTGCAATGACAAAGACAGAAACAATACAAATCACTTGCATAAAATGCAATGCATGTGTTCAAGTATTTAACCCAGTAAAGAAATAAAGCCAATGAGGAATGATCTATACAATGCCATGAATCAAGAATACAAGCAAAGAAAGCAAAGCAGAAAAAAGTATAATCAGCAATGAAAAACTTTGAAGTTTTCACTTTTTGATTATTTAAGAAAATAATAAACCAAGATTGTAATTTAAAAGACAATGATTTAAGCCTAAGTGATAGTGGCACACATCTTCAATTCCAGCACTTGGGAGACAGAGGCATGAGGAGCTCTGTGAGTTCAAGGCCAGTCTGGTCTATAAAGCACGATCCAAGACAGCCAAAGCTGTTATACAGAGAAACTCTCTTGAAAATCAAAACAACCCAAAAAAGACAATGGTCACCCAGAAAGACAATGGTAGAGAGCATAGGGGCAGAAACAGATTTGACTTCAGAGGCTTACATTTTATATAACTTAACAATATAATTCTGTAATTAGTACAAAATTAAAATTTAAAAACAATCTGTACATATTAAACATGTTTGTCATATAATGGCATCAGTACAGATAACTATTTCAAGTAAATTTAAAACATTATTTCACCCTGCATCCCTAGGTGTATACACTAAGGACAAAATGAAGTTTAAGGACAAAGTCTGGCGCTCATTCGGTGGTCACCTTGTAATGGAAGTGTTGTACTGGGATTGGAAGACTGTTACGTGTGTATTAAGGGATAAAACAAGTCATTAAATGCTGATATCACATGGAACTGGTATTTTTGACATGAGAAAGATGAAATACAGCTATGCAATCAATAATATTAAGTAAAAATATTACAGTTTTAAATTATAGAGCTAAGTATCTGTATGAATAATCCATGGTATATTTTATCTTTTAAAAGTTTTCTACTTCTTTTTGTAGGTAGGCTGACAAGTCAACTATTCTACCTGGTACTACTGCTTAAGCGAGCCAATTGATAAATTACTCTGTATATGAGTGATAAACACCTAGTAGAATGCTGTAACACTGGAAATTCCTGACTGCTGATTCTCCATTGGAACAAACTCCCATAAATTATGTTCATGGAGCTGCTCCAATGGGACACACAGACTTCTCAGCCAGTGTATTTCTTGTACTTGGGGGCAAGTAAACTTTGTCTCCTGATTCCTGAGTTGCCCAGGTGTGACAAGAAGCCCATGCCAACCTGCCATCAAGTTAGGTGAATTGTCCTGTATCTTTCTCAGTGAACACTGAGGCTGGGGATTCTAATTACAAACTTTCCACTAGAAAGAAATACCACCCTTAAAGACATGGTCACTTCTAGGTCTGCAGCATGAAATGACATGCCTGAGAATTTGTCATATCAGAGACCAGAGCAATTTTCCCAAAGACTCCTGGAGTTATGTGAGAAGGATTCAGAGGCTCATTTGAAGAAGCTTCCAATGTCAATGATGAAACAATGAGGACATGGGTGGTAATAATTGCACAGGATATGCTGAATGTACACTTCAGTTCAGAAGTCCACAGCATATTAAAAATACAAGTGAATTTCAGTGGTTGTATTTGGAAGATACAGGAAACTAACTCATTACATTAGAAACCACTGAACAACGGGAATAAAAGTCCAGTCATGATGATTCACATCCTTAATCTGGCATTTGTGAGGCAGAGGCAGGCAAATCTCTCTGAATTTGAGGCCAGTTTGATCTACATAATGAGTTCCAGGACAGCCAGAGCACATCCAGGGCAGGGTGGAGGGTGGGGAATGGCAGCACTAATCCTTCCTCCTGTTCTTCCTTTATCTTCCTTATTTAAAATGCTCAACAGTAATGCTTTGATGGACTCAAGTTCTCAAGGGCTTCCTGTGGAATACAAGGACAGTTCAGATCTACGGGTTTTAAATGCTTCGTGGCCAAGGTTCTCCTTTGGTATGGGGGTTTTCAGGACTGGGCCTGAGCAACAGCTCTAAAGGGGCAGCTACCTCACCAGTAGCCAAGAGGAGAAGTGGAGAGGACAGCTACAGTGTGTGGGGAGTTGACCTTACATTGTGTTTGTTGTCAGACAGAATTTCTCAGCATCAGTTTCCTCATCTAAAAATTTGGGCCCTTCATATGATTCCTGGTATTTATACACCATTCATAATGCTTATTATAAAATGTTTGTTCCAGCAAAGCACATTGTCATTCAGGCAACATGGCAGCCTACAGAATAGGAAAAGATTTTTATGAACTATGCATCTGACTGATGGCTAACATCCAAAATATACAAAGAATTCAAGAAACTAGATATCAAGAAAACAACCCAATTAAAAATAGGATACAGATCTAAACAAAATAATTCTTAATAGAGGAAACTCAAATGGCTGAGAAACACTTAAAGAAATGTTCAACATCTTAAGCCATCAGGGAACTACAAATCAAAAGCTCCAGATTTCATCTTTGGCTGGAAAGATGGCTCAGCCATTAAAAGCTAGGCTCACAACCAAAAATATATGAGATTTTATGTTACACCCATCAGAATGGCTAAGATCACAAACACAAGTGACAGTTCATGCTGGCAAGGATATGGAGCAAGAGGGACACTCTTACAATGCTGGTGGGAGTACAAACTTGTACAGCCACTATAGAAATCAGCATGGTAGTTCCTCAGGAAGATAGGGACTGTTCTACCCCAAGATCTATACCACTCTTGGGCATATACCCAAGACTTCATCCAACCAGAGACATTTGTTCAACTATGTTCACTGCTAATTATAATAGCCAGAAAGTAGAAACAACCCAAGTGTCCCTCAACAGAAGAATGGATCAAGAAAATATGGTTCATTTACACAATGAAATATTATTTAGTCATTAAAACAAAATGAAATCATGAAATTCACAAGTAAATAGATGAAACTCAAAGAAGAAAAATGATTCTGAGTGAGGTATCCCAGATCCAAAAAGACAAATATGGTATGTATTCACTTATATGTAGATCTTAACTATTAAGTCAATGATAACCAAGCTAGAATTTATATAACTATGGAGGTTTAATATAGAGTAAGGGACTAGAAGGGACAGAAAGATCTCATTAGGAAAAAGAAATAGAATAGCTAATTATAATTGGATGAGAATCAAATGGGAGGATCAAGTAGCAGGGAAGGAAGGTTGAGGGAGGGAACACATGGAGATACAACTTAAATTAAGGGCCAGTTGAGAGATAGTATGGAAAGCTAATACAATATAGGTTTCCTAAAATATATATATGAAGGCAATCTAAATGAATCACCAAATAATGGGAGAGACAGTCCCAACTGGCCATCTTGTCACTAAATGAAGCTTCTAGTAGTGGAGTTGAGATCTAATTACATTTAATTAGTTGTTGGGATCCCATAGAAATCCGCAAACATCCTAGGCTTTTGCCAAGACTATAGGTTGCTTTCCACAAACTAACAGGGCCCCTATACTGAAGACAACACCTACACAATGCATTGATCATAGAGAAGTCGAGCTGGTGCACACATAGTGCCTTTACCCAAACATTCTAGCTCTTTGGAACAAAAAGTACATTGCATACTACCAGAAGAAAACTGTAAACACCAAGCCAGCCACAAACCCTTGATCTACAAAGCTGTCTTACCTACACGATATGCTAGGGCAATGGTGGCACAAAGCTTGTGGGAGTAACCAACCAACATCTTAAGGCTCGTTCCATGAGATGAAACCCATACCCAACACTGCTTGGGTGACCAATAACCAGAGATTATATAGCCCAGGGAGAGACGTAGGGTAAAACAAACTACTACTATTCTCTGGGAGGGGGGAAGCAATAAAATGACTCCTAATGATATTCTGCCACACTCATAGATCAATACCTTGCTCTGCTATCATCAGAGAAGCTCCATCGTATAACAATGGGAACAAATACAGAAACCACAACCAGACATTATGCAGAGAGTGAAAGATGAAAAACCTTGGAACACTCAGCCTTAAACAGTATGTCTCCATCAAATCCCTTCCCTCAGGGCTCAGGCAACCCTGTCAAAAAGCCAAAGGACACCACAAAAGCAATGCCCTCAAAATCAACACGATCAAAGCACATACGAACCCACAGAGACTAAGGCAGTATGCACAGGGCCTGCTCAGGTCTGTACCACATCTTCTGCGTGTATGTTATGTCTTCTAGTTTAGTGGGGTTTTTATGGGATTTCTGAGTATACAAACAAATGGGTCTCTGATTCTTATGCCTCCCTCTTGGGCTCTTTTCCTTCTATTTGTCTTGTCCAACTCCAATGTGTTAGGTTTTGTTTTAGCCCATTTTATTTTATTATTATCTCTTAGAAGCCTGTTTGTTTTCTAATGAAAGACAGAAAGGGTATGTATCCATATGGGAAAGGAGGTGGGGAGGAACTGGGAGGAGTAGAGGGAGGGGAAATTGCAATCAAAATAAATGGAAAAAAATCAATTTCCAATAAGAGAAAAAATAATAAAATGTTTGCCCAACTTCCTGTTAGCCATAATTTGTAATTTAATGATGCTTTCCGTAGTTTACTCTCTTTCTAAAATTATGAAAGTATACAGCAAAATTCCTTCCCAAGAAGATATTTTAACAAGCAGGTAGCTGATGCCACTTTACATTCTTAACCAGAAGAGTTTATAATGATATGGCCCATTTTATGACAATCTATGTGTGTGCCAGTGTGTATGCCTCCATTTGTGTACAAACATGCATTTGAAGACCAAAGGTCTAACTTGTTCCTCACCTTGGTCCTTGGTTTGGTTTTGTTTTCTGTGATACAGTCTCTTAGTAAGACCTGGAACTCCATGATTAGGCTAGGCTGGCTGGCCACCAATGCCCAGGGATCTTCCTCTCTCTGCCTTTTCAGGGATTACAAGCAAGGGTCACCATATCCAGGTACTAAGAATCTACCTCCAGTACTCATGCTTGTGCAGCAAGTACTTTACCAGCTTAGTTATCTCCCAGGGCCCTGTAATTCCATTTTTAATGAGTGTGTTTGTCATCACAGAAAACCAAGTGTTATTTTCTGGTTTCTCCACATTAAACAGGCCCCCTCCTCCTACAAGATGAAACAAACTACAGCATTTCCTTTAGTGGATTCTGAAACACAGGAGGGATGTCTTAAATCAGCATAAAGTAAGAAGAGAAAAATTTACCAAGGTATATGTTTTAAAAGAATAACTGCTTCAATATGAATTCCTCATCAACTTAACTTATTTTGCTTTTAAACCAGCAGTATCCACCATCTTAAAACTCTTTCACCAACACTGATAGGAAAATCAGCAATATGTTTGTTTATTTTTCTAAATTATCACCATGGGATAGAACTTACTTCATGTCCCCCTCAGTTGTACAACTGAAGGTTGATTATACAACTCCGTTAACTACACAGTATGATCTTGAAAGGTACCAGCACACAAGCATTACATGATCATACATTTTCTGATGATCTAATACCAATTGCCTTCCTCATTAGCCCTTACTTACCCACTAACACAGTGATGACCTTATTGCTAGCATACTGTTCTATCTCTCGCAACCACTCAGGAAGGCAACGGAAGGATTCCTCACAGGTGATGTCATAGGTAAGGATCAAGGCATTGGCACTGCGGTAGTAACTTTGGGTGATTGAACGAAATCTCTCTTGACCCGCAGTGTCCCAGATCTGTAACTGTAGAGGCAGAAGACAGGGATCAGCTTGGAAGAGCTATAGCTCAGAAATGGGAACATCACTCAATTCCATGGTTATTTTCTGCCCTGAAGTATTTCTGGTTTGGGTAAAGGGCTTATTCTCTTTCCTGGGTTTGTTTGTTTGTTTAAGACTTCTTTTTTATCTTATAAAAATTCTATTATGCATTTATAATATTGCAAGCTCTGTTCTATTCATTTTATATGTAATAATAATTTTTACAATGATCCTATAAGATAGGTATCTTATAATACACCACTTCCTTCATCAGGAAACTAAAGTACAGAGAGATCTGTAACTGGTTCAGTGTCTCACAAACAGTTCAACGCTCACTATGGACTCGGTGTTCTTGCCCATAGGCTGCATACACACACATACACACACACACACACACACACACACACACACACACACACACACACACTGCAATAGACAGCAAGTTGTTGCTCTGTGGTCATCGACATTTCAGTCAACAACCAAAGAAAGTACAACAGCCCCAACTTCTCCAGTTTAAAATTCTAATGTGCATATCAAGACATTATCGTTCTTAATGGAAATAGAAATGATGCTATTACAGCCATGCCCTGCCACCACCACCTTAATTAAGCTCTATGACCTTAGGTCACTTTTGGACTCCAGTTCTGTTGAAAATAGGTTTTAATAAGTCATCTACTAGTTCTAAACATAGCAAATGGTTTAATAAGAAAGAAGGAAAAGTACTCCCCAAGCCTCTTCCCTCAACCTCTCTGCAGACAACTCTCTATCTAGAGCAGTGTTTGGGGAAATGAGAACATCACCATCAGCTTCCCTCCTCACTATAAATCCCTAGGTCACAGGTAAATTAACCTCTTTACTGTTACCTCAGGTAAGGCCTTATCAAATCTTATAGAACAGTCTCCCTTTACAATAGCTCATATCATTTAGCCCCTCAGCAACTGACATCTTAATCACGTACTTGAAATAGTTTGTTTAAGGCCTGTCTGGCCTGCTTTATTTAAAACTTCATACAGCAGGAGGCAGGACCTTGTTTTATTCGCCAAATGCAGTGCACCCAGGACAAAGAGCAGATGCTTACATTTTGAACTGATAACCTCAATTGTTTCTTATCCCTTCCCATTGAGGTAAGCAGGCTGAATAAAAAATGCTCTCTTCCACCCAGGTACCCACAAAGCTGGGAGTCAAACTCCAGGTCTTCTATTCCCAGGTCAGAACTGAGTTGAGCACTCCCTGTTGCTTTTGCCATTGCAAGCTCATTTAAATGTACATCTACACCCAGTAGTTACTTGGTGTCACCCTGACCCCATAGCAATTTTGCTGAAGACACTAAGTAGTGACCAGTAGCTCCTGCAGCAAGCCAGTGCCCATTTGAAGTTGCAGCAGCTCTTTGATGATATAAAGTCTATGTGTGCTAAATGCAAATGTACACATGATAGTTTGTGCTGGAACAAAAGCTATTTCTCTTCTCTGCCTCAAAATAGGGCCATGGTCTCCTTCTGCTAAGATGTGCCTTCAAATAGCAAACTATTGTTTTAAAGCCCCGTCCAACCTCTCAAACACTGGATCTGGGTACTATCAATCATTAGAAAATGCTGTGTTCATGACTGGATATCTTGGGGACTACTTTAAGCATCAAAATATTTTCTTAAACAGTGATTTATGGCCTTGCTGAGATGTACGCCACTGCCTGTGTCTAGCCTGACAGCTGATTGTTAAGGATGCTTATATTCTATCATCTATCACTCAAATTAGTTTCATAACCTTTCTCTATGATCCCTCGTCTCTTTTTAGGTGACTGTAACACAATCCCTGATCTAAGAGAGCATGTTCCACAAAGAACCCAAATCCACAACTGGTTAGCAATGTCCTCTCAAGGAGGAACAAAAGAACAGAGTCTCCAAATGTTAGTCTATCATTTCTCAATGTGTCATTAACACTCCAGCCATGGATTTCCTTGCCACTCTCACCTACAGCACAGGGCTACTACACTGCTCGCCTGTTCTCTTACTGCACGGCTGTTGCCTTCCCATCACAGCAATGTCTTGTCATCAGTTTGCTAGGCTGTCATCCTAAGTGGATTAAGTTCTTTGAGGACCAAGGTTATCTCTTTGACTTCATGCCTTTGTTTCCTTCCTAACACAGTATATAGTGGGCACAATTGAACGGTTAACGAGATGAACGTAGGATTGTGGAATCACAAAGGAGGAATTGATTAGTTGTTCTTAGAAGATTAGTCGGGTTTGAAAGATCTGTGACGAAAATGAAAAGATGTGGATTCCTTCCAGACTAATGTGGTTTGATCACACCAGACTGCCTGAAACAGTACAAGGTGATCCTACATTCAAAACAGCTGGACAAAACAGCCCTACAGACTACAGCCAGGATTTCTGAATCTTCTTCGAATCCCCCATGACAGCGCCCCTTACCAGCAGGAAGTAGTTTGGAAAGAACGACGCCCAAATTCCCAAATATTGTGTATAAATGTTTGTTTTCATTTAATTGGACTTTGTTATATAAAATTAAATAAAATAAAAAAGGAAAAAAAGCAGTTAAACTATACACTCAGTAGGTAGATACATTAAAAAAAAAAAAGATCTGTGACAAAATGTTTTCAAGCTAGATATCAGTAAGTTCCAAAAGTCAGTGATACTTCACCTACCATGGTGCTCTCCACAATGCATCTACTCAGTACAAGATGGACAGAGGTCGTCAAAGGAATGAGCATTTATAGCTAGTTCATGGATCTATCTGTGTAACCCAGGTGATTAACGATAAAACAACCTCTTGTGTCAGATGGTGGTGGTGACAATCTTTAGTACAAGAACTCAGGAAGCAGAGACAAGCAGATCTCTGTGAGTTCAAGGCCAGCCTGGTCTACAGAGCTAGTTCTAGGACAGATGAGGCTACACAAAAAAATCCCTACTTCGGAGGTGGTGAGGGGAACCTCTTCTAATCAATCTAAGGTTTAAAAGTAGGCTAAACTTACATTTTTATTTATTATTCATTAATTTGTGATAGGCTAAAAAAAAAATCAACAGGTAAGATTGAAAAATACAGGTGAGCAAGTGAGGTTTAGATCCTGCTTGTCTCCCTTCCAGGTTACAGCCATGATTAAGTAAATTAATTAATTAATTAACCTCTAAAGCTTGTATGGTAAGAGATCATACTAAAAACTAAATAACAATGGTAACATGTAAAAGCATCAATTAGAAACATTAACTTATAATATTCAATGAACATACTGCCTCCTGTTTCTGGACATACTCTACTTCTAAGTACCAAGCCATCTAGAAGCCACCAAGTGAAAGACAGAGTCAAATGTCTTTTCTTGGGCACAGTGGGAGAAAGGATAATTTTAATAAGCAGTTCTTGTGACTGAATTACCTACCCTCCCTACAATGAAATGTGGGGATCAGGAGGCACTGTCAAATAGAGCTTTTATTCAGAAGAGAAACATTATTAGTCCAACTTTGAAATATAAAAAGAAATCCCTACTTTGTTTTCACAAAACTTTGGACATGACAGGGAAATGTGTTTGCCCCACTGTTTTTGTATCTAAACACTTACTATCCCTAAATTGCTTCTGTGTATTTTTTTTCCTTTTGGGACAGGTTCTTGTGTTACTTAGACTGGCCCCCAATTTGCTAGGTTACAAATGACCTTGATTTTGCAATCATTCCACCTGACTCCCAGGTGGGATTACAGGTATGCACTCTTACATCCAGTTTTATGTGGTCCTAATGGCTTAATCCAGAGCTTCCTACATGCCAGACAGACACACAGGCAGAGCTGCACCTCAGTGTATCATTTTCAATGTAGGTTTAAATGAAACAGTTTAATAAATGTTACGGAGGGGGGGGGGTTGACTGTACTTACTCCCCTAAAGACATAGAGAACACATCAAAGATTTACTATAAATTTAGCTTCTTACCTTTACTTTTTCACCATTAATCTCCACTGTCTTAATCATAAAATCAACTCCAATTGTGGCTCCTTGACCTGGGGGGAAAAGACCCTAAGGAAGAAATAATGGCAAATAACATTTGAGCACATCTTCCAATTAAGTGGATTCTCCTCACTCCCACCCCATCCTTTGAGAGAACTGGTACAAAAGAGTACTCTGCTTAGCATCATGTTGGGAAGGAAGGGAAGAAAGGAGTGGAGAGGAAAAGGGAAAGAGGAATGCTGACAGAAGCACAGAAAAGAATGATAAAGCAAGAGGCTGACTGTAAAGGAGGGAATCTTGAAGGGACAGTGAGAGATGCTGGTTTCTAAACAGAAAACTGAGACATGAGGATAAGAGTGGGGAGGAATGAGTCACCAGAATGACATCAGGGCTGTTAGGATGCAGAAAGAAAAGGTAAGGCTAGTTAAAGCGAAGAAGGAGTAGAAGGTGGAGAACTCTAAGAGTGAGAGAAAGACATGGAGCTTCTGAGTTCTCCTGGGCCTCAGGACGGTCACCAGCCTGAGGAACACTGTATCACACACACAAGTACACACAGTCCAGACAGTCACACACACACAATTATACAGTTCAGATGGGCACATACGCAATTACACAATCCAGACAGACACACACAATTACACAGTCCAAATGGACACATACATAATTACTTACAGTCCAGGAAGACATACACATACACAATTACACACATTCCGAACGGACAAACAATTATACACAGCTCAGATGGGCACACACACAATTACACAGTCCAGATAGACACACACACAATTATACACAGTCCAGATAAACACACACACACACACACACACACACACACACAATTATACAATTCAGATAGGCACATACACAATTACACAGTCCAGACAGACAGACACATACAGTCCGGATGGACACACACACACGTACACAATGACATACAGTCCAGAAAGACAAACACACAATTATATACAGTCCAGATGGATGAAGTCATTAGAAAGACAGCACAGTAGAGGCAGCAGGTGACGCCAGACAAACCACTCCCCCTCTCTAGACCTCAAAATCATTGAGCTTGAAGTTGCTGTAAGCAAGAAATAGTAGAAAAGTGTATTACCTTAATGAAAACATAAGTTTTAAGACAATCAGTACATTAGCAAAAAATGCAATTAACTTTTTCATATTTCCTGTAAGCTTAGGAGAGGGTGGAGGTAGCGAGGACTTCCACCAAGAAAAAAGTCTTTACCCAGTCTCTCTTCAGATTGCAGAATTCCAGGAATAAAACAAAATGGACTTTATTAGCTCTTGCAGCTAAGCAAAAGCTTCATTGCATATCTGCAACTTTCATAACCCTATTTACAAATATTTAACCAATTTTCCTTTTGGGCTTGGTACAGACAGAAGGCTGCAGCTGTTTGCAGACTAACAAATGCCCCCCAAAATAAAAACAATCTTTCCCAAGCACCTCCCCCACTTTATTCCCCAAACCTTCCTATCTCAAAACCAGCTAAATCCAATTCATTGTAACTGCTTACTAAATAATAAAAACATACATAATCCTGTCTATGAAATGTGAACTTTAGGGAAAGTTGAAGGGATAGAGATAAAAAGTAAGAGAAGAAAAAAAACGTGCTTGTTGGTAGAATTACTGATCAAAAATGAAAACACTTCCATTTTTAACGGCAGGGTTTATCTTACAATTTTTGGGAGAGTGGTCACAGAGGTTGGAGAATTGTGGAAAGATCACTGGGTCAAAAAATAGCACCCTAGGACCCCAGCTTTCCTAGCTATATGCCTCAAGATCACAAGTATGTCACTAGGACCTTCTGGATCTGTATGAGGGGACTGAAATGAATAAAAAGACTCTGTCAAGCAAACTCTTAAAAAGCCCTAAGAAACAAACCTTTCTCTGTGGAAAATATGAGGGCATGTCCTCCTTACAGAAGTGAGAAAGACTGCTAAGGTTCGGTAGATGTGAAACCAGCTGGAGTTTCCACTATCTCTCAGTGATAGGTGGCTGAACTCCAGATGCTGGTTGGCTTTTTACTTTTGATTTCATCAGACCAAGACTCGTTGAATGCATGAGCTCCTTCCTGTCTGTGGTCACTCAGCATGGAAAAAACCATGACATTTCAAGCAACCATGAGCCCTAAAGCCATTTGGCCTTTCCAATCTGCTACTCCAGTTACCCATGGACTCACAGGCTGCAGTGAAAGGGGCAAGGGAAGGTGGGCATCAGGAACAAGACTAGCAAACCTTAAGTCAGAGCTTTCCCTGACACCAGCACACCTTAAGCCTTAGGAGAGCTCATATCCAGTTCCCAAAGCATCTGCCACAAAAACATGCTATACACATGATGATCCAGAAAAGGGCACCATCTGGGTTTTTCAGTGGAAAACAAAATCAACTTGAGAATGATTATTCACTAATTTCTATACAAAAAACAGATACAAATACATAACCTTGGCCAGTGATTCTCAAGAGGCCACCCATGGAGGGGACTTAGGTCCTATGAGAAAGAACCAAATCAGAAAGTATATTCAGTTCCATTCAGGTACTTCACTGCCCTCAGCTTATTCTGACTTAAGAGATGTAGAAAGCACGCCGTTTGGTTATAAACCAAGAGAGTTCGCTGTATTTTTTGGACAAGAATGGCCAGAGGCAGAAAAGCTGGGGTTTAATCTGAATTGGGGCTTTTCAAAATATTTGGACTCGGTTTAATGCCCAGATTAATTTGCTTCCACCTTTAGATGATTATGAGCTACAGGTCTATTTTGTAAACCAACTCTATTTTTGATACTATATACTGAAAACAAAACTGCCTGCCCCTTTTTGTATGAGGAAGCAAGATGAGGTGTGGAAGCCCTCAGCACCATGCTCCCTCCGGCAATTTAGAAAACCTTTGGCTATAAACTTGATGGAGCTTTCAAAGGGTGGCTTAAGAACTTGTAGCCCAGGGGTTAGTACCGGACCCAATCACCCACCCAGCAGATCATCACAGCTGAGACAAACAAACCCAACCCTGGATTCCAGATTTCCCTTACCTGAGTGAATCGTCGGACTAGGCACGTCTTTCCCACTCCAGCGTTGCCAATTAAAACAATTTTGAACAGGAAATCATAATCTTCCATACTCATTTACACGGCTGCAAGCAAACACAGGCAACAGTGAGAAAGGACAGGCAGACTTCCCTAAGAGCTTAAGGCTGCACCAGCCCCTGCTCCACAGAAACAAGAGCTCTGACTCATCTGAAGAGCAACTTAAGGCTCCTCTCTGGTGATGCTGCCAGCGAAAGAGGAACGTAGGTGTCTGGTCACAGGTGGACTTCATTCTCCCTAGCTACCTCGTGCTGCAGAGAGTAAATGACACACGTGCCCTTTCACCTGGTAATCTTTATTCCTCCAAGCTGTCAGGTCATAGGTCCTCAAGTGATAAGCCATGTTTTCTTTTTGTGTGGGAAGCCAGGCTAACCAGGAGTACAGACAAGTAGGGAGAGAGGAGATTCAGAGATCAAGACAATTAACAGGCTGTGTGAAGAAAATGATAGCTGCCAGGAGGCCAAAGGAAAGAAAGGAAATTACAAATGGCCCTTCACTCAAATGGCCCTTCACTCTCATGCAAGTCCTAGGTTCTTGGGGATCATACCATTGGGTGATCATCTTGCCCTTCCCATTTCTACCCCATTTCTATCTACCTCCAGTTTCTCACTACTATCCCATTTTTCTCTACCTCCTACCAACGACAATGGTGCTATATGGCCTCCAGTCTTCTAATTGCAAGGAGCTGTGCTAAATCCTCTCCTCTACGGGGGTTGTCCCCCTTCTGAATTTTACTTCGAGATCCAAGCCCTTCAAGGCCCAGTGCACGCCTCTCATTTTCTCTGAATCTTTCACTGGCCTTCCTCGAATAGGTAATAAAAGTAAAGTGGTGATTTTTCCCCATTCCTCCATGTCAGAACTTTACTTGCTATACATTCATTTGTTCAAATGTCTGCCTTACCCTTGAGGGAAGGGACAATGTCTTCCAATTCTGATTCCTAGTCCTAGAGCAGAGTCACACTTAGTAAATGTCACTCAGTAGACAAAATGACTTAATTAATGGGTTTATTGTTAAGATGTGGACATTTGTTCCTCCGATTGTGCTAAGAAGATTACCATTGAGTAACTTAGAGGGTCATCAAGAACTGAAACAAAGTCTCCCATAGACCTTGGTACCCATCAAGGCCAATACTTACAAAACAATCATAATCTGAATGCCTCCTGTGCCATTCTGCTATCACCAGGAGGCATCTGCTCCAAGACCAACATGAGAAAGCATAAATGTCAACTAGAATGTAGAGTAACAATCTAACACTCAGGAGGCCGGGGCTAGAGGAACTTTGAGTTTGAAGCCAAACTGGGCCACATAAGGAGACGGTATCTCAAACAACAAAGTTAAGGAATAATTCTAGCTAACTGTTGAAGATTACTGTGTCTTAGGCAGAAGAGGAATAGTTTCTGGAGGAAAAAGAAAAAGACAGTGAATTCTGGAGACAAGTTTCTTCAGAGGTTGAGGGAAGCATCAGGCTTACTCCTACCAGGAGACCTTAATCTCAGTGACAATGGCTTGCAGGTGGAAAATCCAATGTGCTCAACCTGTCAAGATGATTTGTTTGTGGAGACCAACAGTCCTTGGAAGATGACTGAGAAACATGCAGGCAGATGCTCATAGGGTTCTGTCTCATGTCACTGAACTGTGAAGGAAGAACACTTCTCTGGGCAGGAATCTGAGCCCATAAAAAATGGCTCCACTGCCTATATGCCTTGCACTATACTTGACCCTTTATGTATATTTCCTCATTTGCAATAGTTCATGAGGCTATTATTGATTAATACTGTATGTAATTTGAGCAAACTGAGGTTGAGAGAAACCAAATCCTAACAGCCAAATTTTGGGTTCAAAAGGCATTAGTGATCAAAGAGAGAACAAGGTTCAAATGTTGGCTGTTGTATTTTATCAGTCTGTGCCTTTGGAACATTAACAAAAAGGGACTCACCGGGCCTGTATCACAGAACTGTGGTGGCTGACAGAATCAGAAGTCTTGAGGACAGTACTTGGTCTTGGTAAAGCAAAGCCCTTGAACTCATTCATGAGTTTCCATCACCTACTTTCTCTCTCTATGGCTAGAGTCACATCTTACCACCTCCTCGAAACTCTCCAAGGTACACTGTTTTTCCCCAGCTTCTGAAATACCACAGCTTTGCTTTTCTCCTCAAACCTTTCTGGCTACAACAAGAGCCAATGGCCACCTGTCACCTCCCCTGACATCTGGCTTTCACTTCTGCTTTAGCTCTCAGCTGAAGCATCACATCCTTTAGTGTGTTTCTCTGACTGGAGAGGCCAGGGCCCCCTGATTTCTACTTCCTAATGCCTTCTTCCTCTTAGACAGTATTAGGCACCATAATCTATTTAACTATGTGTATCTGCCTTCATCCCTCCTCCACCCCTCAGCATCTCAGTGCTGCTTAAACACAAGAACTCACAATGTGTGCACATTGTGTCTGTAATCAATACCACCATCACCATCTTCTCCATCATTTCCATCATCTCACAATACTAATTACTTAACCTCACAACAGTCCTACAAGGCACTGCTGAATTTTTAACGTGGCAGATAAAGATTATAGAAGCAAAAGAAAAGTTAAGGAAGAAAAATATCATGAAGCAGCCCTAGATTTTGTTTTATATTCAACAAAAACTTGATAACTACATTGTCAATGCTTTAAAATATTCCTTTATGGGGAGGGGAGGGAATGGGAGGAAAGAAAGGAGGGGAACCTGCAGTTGGGATATACAATAAGTAAATAAACTAAAAAAAAATTCTTTATTTCCATCTACTGTTCCTAGTGAGATATGTACTAATATGAATTTTTTTTTCTCTAAAAACATTTCAGAATGTCATTTCTCTTTGATGGTCCATAGTATAGCAGATTTAATGTATGTTTAAAGTTTTTCAATAAAAGAAGTTTCCAAATCACAAAAAAAGAAAGCACTGAGTTCCTACAGTTCATACTTAGAGGAGCTGAGAGTCTAATTCAACCTTGGCTCAGTTGTTCAATAGTTACTTTCCCCAGGCCTGGTGCACAAGAAGAGCTCAAGAAAGATGTGATAAATTGAACAATGTAGGATAGGCACTTTATACATGAGTTTTCCCTTTTCGATTGCCCATCTTTTCAAATGCAAAATCGTCTCTTATTGTATCACACTACCTAAAACAGAATCAATGCTAGACTCTTGATAAATCTTAGGGAGATGGCATGCCAGTTAGAAGCCTGCCATTAAAACTGAAAAGAAGACACCACACTGGTGATCCCAGAACTTGGGAGGTGAAGGCAGGAAAATTATCAAGGCCTATACTGGTCTATACTAGGAATTCCAGGCTAGCTAGCCAAGACTAAATACAGAAACTCTATCTCAAAAAATAAAATTAAAACGTGAAAAGAAACAATACTGAGCATAAGATAGCAGGGAGACCTGAAGCTGTGTGGACCAGGACTCATCATCCCTTTAGTAAATCAGAGACAGGAATTGTGGGACTGGGCTGTATCCTTTTCCTGGGCATAGATGGTTTGACACACTTTTATTTCTAATTTTTGCCATATGTCAAAGAAACACCAAGAAATCTGAAAAAAACAAATGTCCAAATACAGACACCTAAGAAACTGGGCTCTTAAAGGAGGGTTATCAATGCCCAAATTATACCTTTGATATGAAGGAAAGATGGTGGCCCAATCACAAACAGCCTGGGCTCGAATGACTACCAGCTGGACCAAACTACAAAACAAAAGATACCCTTTCTATAAGAAATTAACTTTAATGCTTCGTTCAATGTTTTTGTGTAACTATATTTGAACCCAGAGTCTCACACATGCTGATTACATGTTCCACCACTGAGCTACACGTGAACTCTGAACATTTTGTTAAATGAACCTCAGGGGCAAACAAGTCTGGTCTCTGTACAATTGCAGGCTTTGGTTGGTTAAGTTAGGACTGTGCACTCCAGGTTACATGACAATGTAACTGTTCCACTTCTAAGAGAAAACACATTACATCTCTGGGGGAAGTCCTGTTTTGGGCCATAATATAAACACCCCAGATGTTGTCAATCACTGTGATGAGACAGTATCCCGGGAGGGAGAACCTCAGAAACCGATTAACCCAGCTCTACAGTGACAATAACAATCATACCTTGTTGATTGTTGCAAGCTGTGCTACTCACCAAGCATATTATAGAAATTTTCCATTCTGTTAGCAACAGTAATAAAGGCTGACACTTGAGGCTTATTGTGTACTGGGCCTTCTCCTACATGTATTTACTCACAGAGTCCTCACAACAACACTATGATGTAGGTACTCTTATCACCTATGAGCCATTGTGACACAAGACAGAATACTGCCACCTCCAGCCTTGTGACTGACAATGTCACTGTCTGAAGTTCAGGTGAATGGTCCCCATGCCCTTTTAACACAGTGGCCTAGCAAGCCCTTGCTGCTATAGCATCAAACCCTTACTGATGGTTCTGCACACTGATTGCAGGCCATCTGCTGCTGCTCACTATGGCCCCTCCCCCAGCACACTCTCTCTGGAGCCAGACTTAGATCCCCTCAAATACCACTCCCATAACTCACTGTCATTCACCCATATAACTAAGTATCTGGCACAGAGGGATGGGAATGAACAGAACACTGAGGTGAACAAGTGAAATCCCAAATGCTATAATTACCACAGTAGTTCTAATCAAATGGATATGTGTATGAGATTCAAAAAGGAAAAGGAAATAGATGAGGAAAAAAGAGGAAGGAACTGTTTAAAGATACAGGAAATGAAATTGAGTGTTTTTTTAAAAGCTAAAAAAAAAAAGGAAGAAAGAAAGAAAGAAAAAAAGAAAGGAAGGAAGGAAGGGAAGGGGAGGGAACGGAAGGGAAGGAAGAAAACTATCTAGAAAGAAAAGAAGGAAGCCATCCAGAGTTAGAGATTTGGCAACATGTACCTTTCTTTTTTTTTTTAAGTATTCATTAAAACCCTGTGTTCACTGTTGTATCCATATACTTTCCCCTTGTCCTTTGGGGTTCGGTAAAACAGATAAGCTCAGAAGCCATGTCCCCTCCTCCATGTTCTGAACCCCAGTTGTCCCCAGAAATATTGAGGACTTATCTTTGCTCAAAAACTCTGTTCTTAAGACCACCATGGTAGATCCCTGTAACCCAGCACTTAGGGTGCTGAGACAGGAGGTATACCAAAAGTTCAAGGCCAGCATAGGCTACATAGGAAGACTCAACTACTGGAAGAGGGGAGGAAGGGAGAGAGGGAAGGAAAAAGATGGAAGCAGAGAGGGAGAAGGAAAGGGAAGAATGTGGATAAAAGCCAGGTGGTAGTGGCACATGCCTTTAATCCCAGCACTAGGCACTCGGGAGGCAGAGGCAGGCAGATCTCTATGAGTTCAAGGACAGCCTGGTCTACAGTGAGTTCTAGGACAGCCAAGGACAAAACAAAACAAACAAACAAACAAAGAATGTGGATCACACTTATAACCTAGCACTGGGGGGTGGGGGAAAGGAGAGGCAGAAAATTGTCAAGAACCATCCTAGGCTGCATAGTTTAGGGCTACCCTGAGCTACAGAGTGAGTTTCTGTCTTGAAGAATAAGAAGAAGAATAAGAGGAGGAAGGGGAAAGGGAGGAGAAGAATGGAGGAGATAGAAAAGAAAAGCAAAGAAACATGTGTCTTCCCTTCCTAGGGGCTCACCTAACTGCAAATGCAGGAGGCTGGTGAATAAGCACCAAATCCATTTCCAAAAAGTGTGTCTCATCTAGTTAACCCAGAAAATTGAGATGATACTAAATTCCCTATCATCAAGTTGCAGAGTAAAATATGGGAATGTATCACTTTGAATAGGTAATAATCAAATATGTTTGTGTTAATTCTTCAGACAAGTGCAGACACAACAGACCAAAAAAAAAAAAAAAGGAAATTATCTATAATCTTTCTTCTGGGTACAACTAGTTTACATTTTTATAAACACTTTTTTAATCTTTTAATTTACATAGCCTTATGTTTATGTGTATGTTTTATTGTCAGATTGTGAGTTTAAAAAGCAATGATATCACAATGTTATAGAAAGGTCTTTGTTGCTGTTGTTATCTTCTATCTGAACCTGTGGTCTGCTGATGGAAATGGCCACCAGAGATGCTCAACACTCGTTCAGTATCACAAATACTCAAGATGAGTGAAAGTGTGTGTGTTAAGGTGGCTTCACAGTGACACTACTGAGAAATACTCAGTGGTGTAACCCAACTCAGGAGAATTAAATATACTGCCATAATTTAAAAAGGCAACAGTTAAACAATCAACACTGTTTAACCCTAGATTTACCAAACAAGACATAAGATGGGAATTCTTTCTTCACAAAAACCTTTAACACCCCTGCCACTGGGGTACCATGAAACATGGTCAGTGCTATTTATAGGATGATCAGGACTGCTGGGAATGGTTGCTGGACATGAGAAAAGAGAACGCAGCAGACACCAAGGATAGAACTTGAATTTCAATTTCAGATATTAAGTATGTTTTATTATTTTCACACACACAATCTAATGTATGCCTCCCAACAAATATTGTATGAGACACATGCAAAAACTTCTGAGCTACTTACGAATACGAATAATATTTTGAATATAATGTGGCCCAAATGCTATATGGGACATACACTAAAAATGCTGTTTATGTGAAACTCAAAAGTGACTGAGTATCCCTTATTTTACTACCCTGGTAAGTGTGAATGGTCAGGTCACACTAAAATCAAGCATGTAGGTACACTACTCCCACCGGAAGCTGTGGAAGAGATGGCTAGGGCATGATAAACAAGAGCTCTCTGGCAGATCCAAAAAAACAAATATGGAATGATGAAGGCAACACAAGTAGAATTTCAAGATAGTATTACAAGGCTGGAGTTCTTTAGAATCAAGATGAGACTCTTGCAGAGAGCAAACTGGTAAGTCAGCTCTGCAGGTAAGGACCCCTCTCCTCCACAGCCCCTGAGCAGTGAGGATGTTTCTCCAACCCCTGTCCTCTGGTGTCAGGCTGCCGAAGGCTGTGCTGGGCCATCATCCTGCTGCCCTTAAGGACAAGGACAATGCTCCAACATCTCCCTCTCCTTTGCTTATTTAACCTGCTACTGTGTTCAGTGAATATACATTAAACTGAAAGCTTTTGATCCATCTTTCACTCTAACAAGGTTCTGTCCCAGGGAGCTCATTATTGCTTAATTACAAGGATGCAATTACTAACCATTACCATAATCAGTGCTGCAATCGTGCTTGCTTTACATCAGATGCTAATTTCGTATTATTGCAAGTTAATTATTCTCCTCTGCCATAGATGTCAGACACCCACCTGCACTGAGTTACTCCTCTTGCATCAGGTTATAAAATACAACATTTTCTTATGTAGCCCTTTACAGGTTACAAAATATTTTAACATGTGATCTAATCAGGCAGGACTTCTGTCAATTTTATGGTCTAGACCACATCATTCACCAGGTTAGAAAACCAGAAATTAGATAATGGTGTGACTCGGCCTGAGTCACACCACTGAGTCACAGGGTAACTTCTTCAGTCCTGGAGCTTTTGTTTTGCCACCAAAATACAGTATGTTTTCCCAAGTTTCCCAAGTTTAGATCATGATCTCAACACACTGGGTCAGTAGTGATGCTAAATTTTTCCATACAGAGTTTTATTGAATCTTTTCAAAGCCTATTAGATAGGCATTGTTATTCCCAATATAAAGATAGGAAATCAAAGTTCCAAGAGGTTAAGCTGTTAAAAATAATAGAGCTGGGAGATGGCTCAGTGATTAAGATTACTTTCTACTCTTCAAGAGAACAAAGGTAGATTTTCAGAACATACCTGCTGGGGTGGCAGATCAGGAAGAGGCTGGACACAGAAGAGACAGGACACACAATCAATTGCCTATAATTCTAGCTCTGGGGATCCAATGCCCACTTCTGGTCTCTGCAGGTACCTGAACACACCTGACATACCTACACACACACACACACACACACACACACACACACACACACACACACACACTTAAAAAATTATACAGCTAATAAGTAAAAGGGCACCTTACATCCAACCCAGCTCTTAGCTGTACATGGTGGTACACTCTGGTTCCAGCACTCCAGAGACTAGCCAGGAAGATGGTTTCAAGTCTGGGGCCAGGGTGGTCTACATGTTATATTTGTGACAGTAGTTACATGAAACTAAAAGTCCATTTGCACAGAAATGGTTATATAAAGTATGACAATCAGACATTAATGGACCAAATAGCTTCAGACATTTTTCTGTAAAATCTTTTCAATAAAGCAAGGTGAAGAAGGGAAATTCGTATATGAAAAGGAGATGGGGATATGATTCTACATCTGTACATGCCATAAAATATTTTTGGAATATTATAAAATAAACTGGCAACAGCAGTTGACCCTGGAGAGGCTGTGAGAGTTAGTTTTCTCTAGACAAGAACAAATTGTATCCTCTTCTTTTCCATGAAGGCTCCAGGGACACAAGGAAAGCAAGGCAGGTTTTCTAATACACTGAGAGATGATTCTTTAAAATATTTTCTTGGAGGTTGGGGCTATATTTCAGTGCTAGCCTACATTCAGGAAGGCCTGGGTTCAATCCGTCATGGCTAATCTTGGTTGTCAACCTGACTGCATGGAATCAACTAAAATACAAGCTGTTGGGCACTCTTGTGAAGGATTTTCTTTTTTTTTTTTTAATTAATTTTTATCTAAATTAAAAATGATTTTATTTTACATACCGTGAAGGATTTTCTTGATGAGAGTTTTGGAAGCAGGAAGACTCACCATAAGTGTGGCAGCTGAGTTAAAAGGGTATGAAGGAATCTTTGCTTTGTGTCTGCTTGCATTCACTCTTGCTGGTAAATTCATCTACCCTGCTGGCACAGCACTTCTTCACTGTTAATAGAACCTACTTCTTCAGACTCCAACATCACTTAAGATCAACAACTCTCCAGAAAGCCTCTAGGCCTTCGGTGCTGACTGGCACTGCTGATATATCCAGCTAATGTACTAAGCAACTACAAGACTATCAGTCTACCAGTTCAGCCATTGTTAGACTAACAGGATCACATCCTGTAAACGAATGTAATAAATTCTGTGTGTGTGTGTGTGTGTGTGTGTGTGTGTGTGTGTGTGTAAATATAGACAGGTAAATAGGCAGGTAAAGCTGGAGAGATGTCTCCATGGTTAAAAGCACTGGAGGCTCTTCCAGAGGATCCTAATTCAATTCCCAGCACCTGCATGGTATCTCACCACCATCCATAAATAACTCCAGTTCCAGAAGATCCAATGCACTATTTTAGCTTCCAAGAGCACTGGGCACACATATGGTACTGTTCCTTTACAGAACCTTGACTAATATTGTCCCCAACACTGTGTAATACTTGTAATCCCAACACTTAAGAGGTGGAAACAGGATCATCAGAAGATCAAGACCATCCTCAGCTAGGAAGACAGTCAGCTGGGGACACATAATACACTTTCACCAAAAATAAGGCAGAAATAGCAAGACAGCTCAGCTTGTCACCCTTCCTGATGACTAGAGTTTGATCTCTAGGACCCAAGGTAGAAGGAGAAAAAAAAACCAAACTCCACAAGTTTTTCTCTGGAACCCACATGCATGCCATGCCATGGAATGCACACAGATACACACACACAAATATACAATAAAAAGTTTTTAAAAGAACCTGAGAAATAGTCTGGTAAGAATGCCTGTTGTGCAAATATGAGGACCCTAGTTCATATACCAACACATGTAAAAAGCCAGACCTGCCACATGCACCTGAAGCACACATAGTGCAGGGAAAGAAGGGAGGACCTGGGCTTGCTGGCCACCAGACTAGCCTCCAGCACAGTGAGAGATTCTGTCTCAAAGGAAAACGTGGTTGTCCATACGTGTAATATCCACGTATACAAACATGGCATGAGAATATACATACCACAAACATACAAGTCCTTCTTTCTTTGTCTGCCCTGCTCTATCCCTTCATGTGACCGGTCCAGAAGGAGGAAATAAATATCCCACCTCACCTCTGGAGCTCATGGAGCACATTATAGCTGTCTCTGTTAAAACCATGCTGAAGTGCAGCAGCCTCTAAAAGAAACAGTTGGTTGGTTTTTTTTTTTTTTTTTTTTTTGACTAACTTCTCTCAAAAGCAAGCATCTACTATCCGAAAGCCAAAGCCAGTATCAAACTGTTTTTGACACAAATAAGAGCACATTTGTACAGTTTAAGAATTAATCTGGCTTCACTCTGCCACGACATCTTCATGAAAAAGCAGGAGGGACCATTCATTTTTTCTCCACTTTCTAAGGACAGTACTGGAACGCAAGGACTGACTCTGTTTGAGCCATGCTACACCTAAGTGATGTTATGACGATCCCCTGACTCTAAACCAGAGCTACTGCCCTCCAAAATCCCTACCAGACCAGGGAAACTACAAGGGCTGGATGGGATAGACCCATACTATGGATGTGAAATAGGATGAGAAGAGTTCTCATGAAGACCTCAGAATATGGGGGTTTGGAATGTATCTGGGAAGACAAAGTGCTAACCTAGCTCACACCAAAAAAAAAAAAAAAAAAAACTGGGCTTGATATCCAACATTACATAAAACCGGGCAGGGTGGCAGTCACATCTGTAATCCCAGGACTTAAGAGATGAAGATGGAAAACTCAAAAGCAATCTCTTATGCATAGCAAGTTTAAGGCCAGCATAGATTATATGGATCTCCTGTCTTAAAATAAATAAATAAATAATAAAGCCTAGTAAAAATGAAAATGAAACAGAACCAAGGTCTTCACAACATATTTTTTAAAAAACCAAGACAAAATATCTTCTTCTCAGGCTATATTTATACTCTTATTTCTTAGAAATAGCAAGTAGAGAGCCAGGCAGATGCCTTTAATCCTGGCACTCAGGAGGCAAAGGCAGGCAGGTGTCTTCGAGTTCCAGGCCAGCCTGGCCTACAAAACTACAAAGAGAAACCATGTCTTTAAGGAAGGAAGGAAGGAAGGAAGGAAGGAAGGAAGGAAGGAAGGAAGGAAGGAAGGAAGGAAGGGGAAAGAAAAGAAATAGCAAGTGCATTTGAAATCAAACATGTAAGGAAGATAAAAATTAATCCACACAATTGCACTTGGTCAGCATCAAAGCAAGCAAACCTCTGGCGTGTGTCTTAGTGCTCCTGCCCCTGCGCTGTGACACGCTGGAGGGACTCCATACACCGATTTCATTTTCCACCATCAGGTGGGAAGCAGGGGCAGGAGTGCTGCTGAGAAAGTTCTTGGGCCCCCAAGTGGTTAACTCATTTGTTTTGTGCCATCTGGGGGCAGGTGCTTTCATGCACCTGCAAATCCTGGCATTTCGTTTTCTGGGGAAGAGAGAAAACAGCCCCCCTGCTCATTAATCCTCCCTGAGGCAGGAGCTTCTGTCTGCAAAACATGTTTGCTGAGCAGATCTAAAAAAGGTCCTTCCAGCCCAATATGCTGTTTCCGGCATTTGTACAGGCAGGCTCCCTCTGTTGTCCTCCATCCTCAAAAACAACGCTAGCACTGACTTCTGGGGTTTGCCCCACGGTCTTGTGGTTTGAGTCTAATCTATTCTCTGCAGAAGCCTTCCTGTGCCTGGCTGGACAGGAAGAGCCTCCTTATCTACCTCTTCAGTCTCCTACCTCACCCTCAAGGCCAACCCTCAACCCCCATCCCCCATTGCCACACCCTACCACCCCTATCCCCCACCTCAGCACAGCTAATCATACAATGCAGCTGGTCAGTCATCTGTAGGTCAGTGCTACTATCCAAAATGGGTCCAAGCACTTCCCCTGGTGTTCCTCCATCCCAGAAGCCAGAGACCCACCAAAGACAGACAAGTCTCCTCCCTGTTGGAAGATTGCAAGTCAGGCCGGACCCTGTTCTCTGCTATGAAGATTCCATTTTCACTAGCTGCAGGAGCGGCATTAAAAAAGGAAGGGCCTTCGTGCCCTGGGAGACAATGGATAAGGATAAAACACGGGGACTCAAAGTCCATCCCCCAAGAACAACTTTTGCCAACTACCTAGATGCTCTAACCTGGCCCATTTCATTCGTACAGCAGTGCTCTGGGGAAGGAGTTCTTAAACAATATCACTATCAATAAGTTTAATAGCTAGAATGGATAAAGAAAATATAATGCATACAAAATGCATGAGTTTTAGTCCACCAGAAAGAAGAATAAAATGTATGACATTTGCAGGAAAATGAAGAACACTGGAAATGATCATGTTAAGCAAAATAAACCAGAAATGGTACAAGGCAAGAACTGACTCCCCAGAGCTGTCCTCTGCCCCCTACAAATGCAGTAGCTAATGCCCTTCTGTGCTTCCCTCTGGTTTCTGCATACTTCAGGCTATCTAGCTTGAGAGTTCCGGGCAATTGTCCATCTCAACCTCCCAGCTTTCCACGGGAGTACTGGGGTTAGTACTGGCTTTTACATAGGTTCCAGGGAAGAAATTCAGGTTGTCAGGCTTGCCATAATAGCACTTTCACCCACTGAGCCATCTCCCTCATACTGAAGGAAAAAATTAAGTTTCTACATCTGTAGAGCATTTTTAGATTGCAAATTCCTATGGAACAGATAGGGTATAAATTCTCCCGTAACACACACACACACACACACACACACACACACACACACACACACACACACACGGAGAGAGAGACACAGCTTGCCCTAAGCCATATGTCACCTGCAGATTTTCCATCAGAAAAGTATCTTGAACACCCCCTCTGCTCCACCCCTGTCCCTCCTACACCATTGTGGCTCAGGCCTTCAACAGCTCACAAACAGCAGTCTACCACATACAATAGACTTCCAGCCTGACTCCCCATTACCTGTCTACCAAGCATTTTTGCTCAAAGAGCCTACTAATCCTCAACCTCACAGAAGGGTTGAGTTTAAATTCCTTAGGTGACCATAAGACTCCTAAAGTCTGACCCACAGAACTCAAGCCACCACCACACAGGTCTGTGTAATGATACATTGTTTATGATCCACTAAAGCTACTGGAGGTCAAAATAGCAAAGCAGCCAAGCCACTAGCTCTTACCTCTAACTCACATTGAAAGGGCTGAGCCTGTCTCCACAAATCCTCAGAGGCAAAAGCTCTTAGTTCCTGTCTCCTCCTCCTTTTACTCCTTTCTCTGCCCCACCATATCACTTCTATCTCCACCTCCCCAGAACTGGGATTAAAGGCACGTGATCCCAAGAGCTGAGATCAAAGGCATGATCTCGGTTTCTCTTCTAGACTATGCCTCCACTGCCTGGCTTCTATAGCTAACTAGTATGGCTGATTTGCTATTTTGATCTCCAATGGTTTTAGTAAAGCATAAACAATATATCACCACAGGTTTGTCTCAAATACCTGCTACCCTCTGACATTCTTTCTTGCATACACCATTCCCCTCCTTAGCACAGCTTTCCTCTTGCTAAAGAAATCCTTCATCTTCCCAAAGGAATCACCCAAGTCCTGAGCATGCAATGAATGTCTCCTCTCTCCACATTCCCCACGCCCTTACAAAGACGAAGCCCTTCATCCAGCACACTGTGAATATTATCCATTTTTCTTAAACTCTGAGTTTCTCAAACTAGAATTCAGTGAGCATTACTAAAGAAATGAGGGAAATAAGCTAAACTTGGATTCTCTTTATAGGAGTTCTAGACTTCAAGAGGCCCAGCAAAGACAGCTACAGGACACAGTCAAAGGTCTGTGTCAAAGATGGTGATTAGTAAAAATCACCAAGAGATGAAAGCTGAAGAAAATACTGAGTACAAAATAAAATAAATTCTGGAGATCTTACCACAGATCAAGAGGTCTAGGACCCAAAGGCACAAATCCAAACATCTTTTAAGATAGATAAATAATTGCCCACTAGCATTTAACCTAGAGAAGACAGGGATGACATTCAAACATCCACAAATGAGCAAAAAGGGTGTGCTCCCCACACCACATGTTTTTAATATTCATCAAATGCCTTACAGAGGTCCATATTCTGACCCTGCAATTCTGCTTCCAGGAATGTTCCCAAGCAATGATTCCAAGAATGCACAAAGATACACTGATGAGGAAGTTCATTCCAGTATCACTCCAACTAGGGATGAAGGGAGAGTAAACATATACCCTGCCTTACATAAGTAGATCTACTTTCAGAGAGTTGAATGATGTAACCTGTGCTGCTTAATATTGACTAGCTCTGGGCACGCCTGTGAGGGGGTACCTAGATTACTTAGTTGACACACCTTAACTACTTAACCAAATCAAAAGAAAAGCTTTCATCACTCCCTGAAGAAGCTACATGACTACTGTCTCAAGCTCATGCCGCTGTGACTTCCCAGTGGTGATGGATGGTACCTTCAAACTGTGAGCCAAAATAAGCCTTCCATTATCTTTAAGTTACTTCTGCAAGGTATTACATCATAACAACAGGACAAGTATAATACATTATAAAATATATACTTGGGAAGAGACACATTTTTAAAATCTTTACCTCAGGGTAGTGGTATTAGGTAACTAAGCAGGCATTATCAGTCTTGGAAGCTATTAAAGATAGACTTCCCCTTCACTGTAGGCTTTGGACCTCACCTCCCACTTCCCAGATAACTCTAAGGGAAATATCACAACTTCCCCAGTTTAAGATTTAAATTATGATGTGACCGGGTAAAGGTCTCAGGGCTTTGGTGAAGCTTGTAAGGGAAAGCTCCAGTCAAAAAAAAAAAAAAAAAAAAAAAAAAAAAAAAAAACCCAGAATGCTAAGCTCTGCCTCTGGCCCTTGACAGAAAATGTCATTATGATCTGCTCCAGAGATGACAACATTATATCCTATTGTCTCCTCTATTAAGAGTTAATCCAGCTAGGCCTGTCAATCACCTGATCAGGAAAGCACTCCTTAGGAAAGCTGATTGATCTGAGGATAAGCTAAGGAGATGGGAGGAATAATTATCCGCTTAGTGAGATAATGCACTTATCCTTCCCAAAACACCTTCTTCTAAGCAGCCACTTATAGTCTCTCCATTGCTGTATCTGATTGCTTTCTGGGTTCTAACTCAAACGGTATGACTTCTTTTGTTCTTCCTACTTCTTTTCCTTTTGGATACTGGTCAAAGCCTTTTCCACTCTTTTTCTGAAGCCCCTTCCCCATTCCATCATGCCAACCTCCATTCTCAGACACTCAAATTTCTCTCGTCTTCTCCATCTCTCTCCTTCTGGCAGCTGCCAAGATTACAGCTTGCCTACTCTGTGTTTGTTTGTTTGTTTGTTTGTTTGTTTTCTCCTTTCAAACTTTAATAAAATTGTTCTTGAGCTTTTTTTAGTCCATTTTTTTTTTCAAGACAGGGTTTCTCTCTATATCCCTGGCTGTCCTGGAACTCACTCTGTAAACCAGGCTGTCCCAGAACATTTAGAAATCCACCTCCCTCTGATTCCCAAGTGATAGGATTAAAGTCATAGGCCACCACTGGCTGGCCTGAATCTATTTCTAAACTGATTTATTACCATATTAATAACCCAGAAGGGGCTGAGTGGTGGTGGTGAATGCTTTTAATCCCAGCACTCAGGAGGCAGAGGCAGACAGATCTCACTGAGTTCCAGGACAGTCTGGTCTACAAAGTGAGTTCCAGGATAGCCAAAACTGTTACACTGAGAAACTTTGTCTTAGGAAGAAAAACAAACAAAACAAAACAAAAAACAAAAAACAGAAGGGAACCCTGATTTCCCTAGTAACACCACGATTAGGAATAACTTATTTTTTGTTGTTTATGCATTTATACATTTCTCAAAATGCTTTCTTCAAAAGATGACTCCTTGAATAAACAGGACTTATTTAGAAAAGATGGACATTATTAAACTACCATGGGACTTGGTGGTAAAAGAAAGATAGGTAGGTACATAAGAACAATGCAAGCGACCATTCACATTCTAATGGCACTCTAGAACACTATCTAACCAAAGTCATAGAAGGCACACCTTTGATGCAGGGAGTTTACTGCTGGGAATTCACTTTAAGGGAAGAACTGAACAAATGGAAAATGATGTTAATGGAGCAAATATATATATATATATATATATATATATATATATATATATATATATCTGTTCATTATCTGTTAGCTAATGGAGAACTGGAAACAATACAAATGTCCAAGGAGGCTTAGTTCATATAGAACACACACCATGCTATGCAGAGCAGCCATTACAAATGCCAATTATGAAAACTATGTAGAATAATGTGAGCAATACAAAACAAATGCATAAGGCTGCATTGTTAGAACTGCAGCTATGTATGTGAACAAGGGAATTCTGAAAGTAAAACACACTGTGTTAGAATTATGGGATTCCAGTCATGTTGTATATTAAATTTCATCTTTTTTAAGCACCAAAAACACACATGTTTTTATTGTTAAGAAACAAAAATAAATAAATAAATTGACAATAGGAGCACAATCACTGTCGGAGCACAGCATGTCCCTCCATCTCTTTTTCCTCTCTAGTGATACATACCTTTAGTCCCATCACTGGGGAGGCAAAGGCTGATGAACTATGCTGTGAGTTCAAGGCTAGCCTATTCTATACCAAGATTTCCAGTCCAGCCAGGACTACATTGTAAGACTATCTAAAAATAATAAATAAATAAATAAATAAATAAATAAATAAATAAATAAATATCACACCAGGGAACTGGAAAGAGCTCAGCAGTTAAAAACACACACCATTCTTGCAGAGGACCTGACCTGACCAGAGCTTGACTTTGTTCCCAGCACCCACGTCAGGTGACTGACAATGGCCTGTAACTCCAGCTCTTAGAGATATGATACCCTCTTCTGGCCTCCAAGGACACACATTTAGTGTACACACCCATACTCATAAATGAAAATAAACCTTGAAAAAGTAAATAAATAAAACAAGATATTATATAAAATTATTTTTTAAAAATAGGGAACTAAACACCAGTCCTAAATGAAAACATCTTGGCAATTTGCTTCAAGGTCTATAAAGAGACATCATCTAATGGTTGTTTTTAATGAAGATCAGTAAGCATGCCATTGTGACAAAACATATAGTTGCTCAATATGTCTAACATGGCAGAAGACCTCTTAGATCTATATCAATGTCAGTAAGTCAAGAGCAAGAAAGTAATGGTACTAAGGCTAAACTAGCTGGAGAGCAGAAGAAATTTTTACAAGACTCTGAAAGCACAAAGAATGACATACTAATGTTCAAATGAGAAAGGGCTTGAAGGGAACAGATCCAATTGGTTGTCTGTCCAGAACATTTACTCTCCTGTACATGGCTCCTGTCATTCTGGTCTTCCCCTGCTCTGACCTTTTCTGAGACCAAACCAAACTCCTCTGCAGGAAGCAGCTGCAGAGGCTTCTTCTCCCCCTGCCTGCTCCCCTTGCCTCTGCTTCCAGCCCATGTTCTGCTCTGGGTTCTAGTGAGAGGATTCTGGCTGCAGTTACCACAGAGTGGATCCATTTCTGCAGAAGTGTGAACCTTTTATGCCTCCAAACAATGGGTGCCCACAACAGAAACCTATTCACCATCCATATGCCTGTCTGCATGACTCTGCCCTCTGTTCCTGTGGAGGAAAAAGCTGTTTTGTTGGACTGGTTGAAATATAGTATGTCAACAACAGAGCATGTCCCTTATGGTCAAGGAGAAACAGAACTTGGCATTTGTTGCCTTGGATGCTGTTCTTAGGAATCAGCCTCTACAAGATGCAATGTGACTCTGCCACAACCTGCTAATGAACTAATTTGATCCTGTCATTGCAACTTGCAAATCTCCCTCAGGGCTCCCTGTTGCCTTCACAAAGTCATCTGTAAGAGGAAATGCAGAGAGAGAGAGAGGATATTACAAACTGCTTAAGTCAGGAGCCCATCTTCATCATGAGTTGGGTGGCCTTGGGCAAATTTCCTATCCTCTTGGTGTCTAGTCTTTTATTATTCCTGTGTGTGTGTGTGTGCGTGCGTGGGTGGATGCACACACCTATGCATCCACGTTGAGTTCAGATGTCTTTCTTTGTTATTTTTAGAGACAAGGACTATCACTAAACCTGGAGCTTAGTGTTTGTCTAGGCTAGCTGGCCTAGACAAACACCTGTCTGCCTGCAACCCTACACCAAGGCTGGGGTTACAGGAGCACATCACCATGCCCAGCCTCTTCAGCTGAAGATCCAAGCACAGGTCCTCATTTTTTGCACAACAAGCACTTTATTCACTGAGCCATCTTCCCACCCTGGTACTTATGTTCCTTTATTTGCAAAAATATCTACTTGTAACTATGTCTACCAAAGAGCCTGGCATTCCAGAAATGTTTAAGAAAAATGTAGAGCTATGCCATTATTACTGCTAAATTTCTTAGCATGTGCCAACTTCCTAACAGGGCAGACAGGACCCAGTCCCTGGGATCACAAGTTGGAATAAGTTCCTCCAGTGTAGGCCAAGGTGGGCTCATCCCACCACACATTTAGTCATGGGGCCATCTTCTGCTTGTTGACTACTAAAAAGGATCCCTGAAGTCCCTCTTCATGTGAATTAGTCACTCCCTCTCTGTGCCTCCTCCATGTTCTACAGGAACATTTTCATATATTTTTTGGTTTACTACCTGCTTCCTCCCCTAGGCCTTACAACAGAGGCCCCTGTGAATTTCAGGTTTTATCTTCATAATCTGGCACTCCAATAGACTCTAAGCAAATTGGCCAGTATTCACAAAAGCCAAGGATGCTATTCAGAGAACGTAAACACCAGAATGAGGATGTCAAACCCTCAAATACTTTGATCCAAATTCAAGTTATTTGACAAGATCATATAACCAACCAAAGAGAAAGCCACTCCTTGTTACAATGCAGTGTTTCTGTGTACTAGGGTAGAGGGGACAGAAGTGATAAAAATTGGTTCTAAACTAGCTGCTGATGACCACGTAATGAACAGTGCTTTTTAAAACCTTTCTTCAGGAAAATAAAAACAAACAACAAAAACAACACATACACATTCTTCAACAAAAAAGTCTACAACAACAATAGACTCTCTCTCTCTCTCTCTCCCTTCCTCCCTGCCTCCCTCCCTCCCTCCCTCCCTCCCTCCCTCCCTCTCTCTCTCTCTCTCTCTCTCTCTCTCTCTCTCTCTCTCTCTCTCTCTCTGAGTGCAAAGGGAAGCCATCAGAAGCAATGGTTAAGAAAGATGACATGTGCCAAGTGGTGGTGGCACACACCTTTAATCCCAGCACTTGGGAGGCAGAACAAGGCAGACTTCTGAGTTCAAGGCCAGCCTGCTCTACAAAGAGAGTTTGAGGACAACCAGTGCTACATAGAGAAACCCTGTCTCCAATTGATGGGGGGGGAGGGCAGGGAGAAAGGAAGGAAGAAGACGACACAGGGGTCTGGAGAGATAAGTAGTTAAGAGTACTTGCTGTGCTTGCAGAGGACTCAGGTTTAGTTCACAGATTCACAGTACTTACGTGACAGCTCACAAATGTCTGTAACTCCAGTTCCAGGGATCCGTGCTTACTTGGTACTGAGAATTCTATGCATCAGAGTAGTTTTAACGAGACTGTAAAGGAGGGACATAGCTACAAATTGCAAAGGCCTTGTAAAACTTAAAAGTCAGTAATGTCCTCAAGGTTAAAAAAATAAGACAAAACTGGTATACAAGCCAGGCATTGGTGGTGTACTCCTTTAATCCCAGCACTCGAGAGGCAGAGGCGGGTTGATCTCTGTGAGTTTAAGGCCAGCCTGGTCTACAACCTAGCTCCAGGATAGGCTCCAAAGCAAAACAGAGAAACCCTTTCTCAAAAACAAACAAACAAACAAAACAACAAAAACAACTGGTGTACAGAGAATCCAGGTCTATCCTGACACCCCCCCCCACCTCTCCAGCACATCCTCTTGAGGCCACACCATCACCATCATCTCTAATATATACAATGGGTTCTCTGGAAAGATGCCAAGCCCAGGCTCTGAAGATAACCACAACAAAGCTGAAAGAATCTTCAGCAAAGCTGAGCAAGCCAACAAAAACATACACATCCCCTACTTGCATCTCTGTGAGCAAGCTCTGTTCTTCATTATAGACTCAATTTGCTTTCAAATGTCACTGATGTTTGCAATGTGTCAGGGGTTCCGCTAACTCTGGGACCCTCAGTGGTTGTTGCCTTTTTATGTTGTTCAGGGTTCTGTTTTAAGACAATGGAGACACAGAAAAACTCCATTTCAATGTCAGTAGAAAACCTAAGGAATTGACTCTCCAGTGCCTTGAAAAAGCATCAGAAAGCCTCTTTAGGGCGAATTTACCTTCCATAAGACTAAGAGCACATGCCAGCTTGGAATTTTTCTTTGCTAGTTTCCTTAGGCTGGCGGTGGTCACATGTTCTAAATGCTGAAGACATTTCTTCAGCAGCTCTTTTCATACATGACCAGCTTGTCACATGGCTGCATCATTCTATATCTTACCATTGCCTGTCCCAATCTATTCCTGCTTTCAGGGCAATGGAGAGCCATCTTCCCCAGAGTCCCCCTGGCGTCTCCTCTGAAATTTCTCAAGACCAGGTTATATAAACCACATTCCTTCAGCTCTTGGCCCTTTCAAATCTTAAAACTATTCTCTGGCTCAACCATCATAGTGAGAGGAAGGGTGTGTCAGGAAACTCAAGATTGGGATTGGAATTGCAGCTCTGACCCTCATACTAGCTGAAGGGTCCTGAGCAAGTCACTCTCCAAGGGTCAGCTCCTCCATCTAGACAGTGGAAATAGTATTATCTACCTCAGGGCCTGCTGTGAGAGTTTAAGGAGGTGCTTTGGTAAAATGGTAAAACACTCACCATGGTTCCTAGCATATTGCAAGTGCTCCATAAACATTAATTCTCCTGGCCCCAATGACTTTGTAAATGCCAGTTTCTCCAATAAGAAGTTCAGAAAGACAGATCATACTCTATATATCTTATTAGACTATCCATAGTCCCGAGCACATAGCTCAACACATTTGTAGGCCCTTAACTAAGCATTTCTTAGTTTGATTTCAAATAAGAATGATGGTTGTAGATTTGCCTTGTATCAAATCAGGTAATGTCGGTATTGTATAGAACAAACCTGCTATAGTCCTTTCCAAGGACTGATTAGAAGTCTGCTTCACTAGCTCCCAGTTTTAACCAGGAGTAGGGGGTATGGACCTTTAATACTAGCACTTGGAAGGCAGAGGCTTCCAACCTGTAAAGTTTTTATCCCGTTACACCTTCTCAGCTTTGCCAGCCTTGCTTCTAACTCAGAAGCCATGGCCAATGACCCCAAGGCATCATGGTAATTCTCACTCTTAAGCTTTCTTTTCAGTCCCTTCAGTCACTGTAATCTTGTTCCTACCTGCTCAGTCACCACTCCCTCTCTCCCAGGAACTGCCACCTTCCATCCCCCATGCATAACTTAGCCTCTCCTAGCTGGTTCTCCCATAATACCTAGTACATACTAATTACAACAATTACCTCACCATTCATAAATATTTATTTATAGGACTTTCTACTTCATAAAACTTAGAGCTCCTTTGGGGAAAGTGTTAGAAGACAGATGATACATACACAGACACACAGATGGTCTAATACTTTCACTGTGCCTGACACTCTATTTAATGTTCCTTGAAATGATAAAAACACCATCTATTTGCAGACTGGGATTAAGTTGTCACATTCAGTGCTTACACAGATTTCAAGCACGTTCAATTTGTATTCCCAGTATCTCCTGCTCAGGATCATTCTCCTACATTGATTCTCCATTCTCACTGGGAGTCTGACTAAGGGTTTTGAGCTCCCAAGATCCCTTGGGCTCTACTCCAAGAACATCCCCACCAGTGTCCCCTAGATTTTGGGATGACTCTCAGAAGTATCGAGTGCAGTGGAAAGAAGGTGATATAACATGATTCAGGGATACATGACTTCCCAGAAGGTAGGGGAGTAGTGGTGTCAGGCAATTAGGCAACAAAGGCAGTGCAATTCAAAGAGCAAAGGGCTAGACATCTCTAGGGGCAGCTGGAAAGCCTTGGAGAGAATGGCATTGAACTGGACCAAAAAAGATTGACTGGAGTAGGGATGCTGTTTCCCCAGCTGTGCTCCTCCTGAGATGCAAAGTAAAGCCAGCTGCCTACTCTTCTTCCCTTCAAGAAGTCTAAAGTAAGGAACACCTTGTGACGGTTTAACCCAGTACCTCAAATTTGCTCCACTAGTAGCTCCCTGGACCTCCCCTTCTTAGGGTTATTTCTAACATTTGTGGGAATAGACTTTAAGAAACAATAGTATGCTTATATGTTTTCATTTTGAACAGGACCTCACACAGATAATACCCTAACATCAGATTTCTAAAGAATGAATTCAGCAATTTCAAAACGCTCCTGATGTTTTGTCCAAAGGCAAAAAGCAGAGGAACACACTATGTGTGTGTCAATGCAGAACAAATTATGTCCTTCTCTAATGGAAAGCAGACTGCAGACCCTAGCCTTTCTATGGGGGGGGGGAGAAGACAATTACCTGTCTGACCCAGTTCAGAATGTCCCTACTAAGATGTTTACATGTATGAAGCCCTCCCTCCTCCTTCTTTTCCAACCTGCTGACTCGGTTAAAAAATATGACTTGAACACAGAGAATAATATTTTTTTTACAAGCCCACAAAACACATTGTGCCATTTACTATTTACTACACAGGAAGATAATAAGGAAAAGGCCCATTGTACACTTGCCTGTCCCACCCCTAGGAGCACAATGATGAGTTATCCAGTCTGTGAGTTAAGAAATGTGTAGTGGGAAGCAAGTGTTGTAATCACAATGCAGAGAAGAATAAAATGAAGTCCTGCTCCACAGGCCACTGGGGCAGATAGGAAGGTAAACCAGCCACAGTGCAGCAAGCAAAGTGTAGGCAGCTGATTTTATAAATGGGAGGGGCGCAGAAAAGACCAAAGAGGCAAAATTCAGGGACTTTTCAGGGACTCTTCATCTGTGCCTCAGAAGGGAGGTATGTAAAACTAAGATTCCCTGGTGTCCTGAAAATACCTGAAAGCTTTCAGACAAGTAAATACATATAAATATAAATAAAACGGGGTTGGAGAGTCGAATAGTCTAAGTTGAGGAAGATTGAAAGGAAAAAGTAAGGAGCCAACTTCCAGGAAAGCTGGCTCCCAGAGCTGTACCTGATTTTACATATTCCCAACACTATAAAAACTCAGTAAAATGTTCTTTCTCTCCTCTACTAACAAAACCTTGCAAGCACACACACAGATGAGAGAAGAGAATGGTGTCAAATCCAGGAAGGAGTAGATGAATAAGGTGTGATGACTGAAGAAATCTGAATCCTGAGGCATTTGCAGTGAAAGCCAAGGCTCAGCCGATTTAATGCCAGAATCCTCTGAAAGGACAGGACTCAGGCTCTTCTCTCTCCTCCTAAGAAGAAGCTGGGATGCCAAGAGAAGAACATGTGGAAAAGCTGCTCAGGATTTACATCGCCAGCTTCCTTCCCACTGACCAAACTCTGCAGGCCTTGTCACTCGGGAGTATCCATACAAAGGTCTAGCATTTGTTCCAAAAGACTCTGGGGAAGGAGTCAAGGCTAGAGAGGCAACAAAAATATCCAAAACTGACGGTGGTAACACTTGAGCAAAGACAACACTGTGCCTCCTCTCTACTTTTAACATCATAAGGATTTTCCACAGTGGGAAGGCAGCCATGTTTCAGTCTGGGAGTACCCAAAGAGGTGAGGCAGGAAACATAACACTATGGCTACCAAAGATGCAAGGCACAGGCCCTCGTCTTCTTCCTCTTGTGCACTAGCACACTGTCAGGTAGAATCTCACTCTGCAAAGAGAGTGGAAGCAGCCAAGGGAAATTCTGAAGACAATGACATCAGGTAGTACTCACAAAGAACCCACAACAATCTCTCTTTAGTTAGACCCAGAGCTAGCAATCTGTATCTGACATTTGGACTTCCCTGGTCACATTTTTAAATAGCTTTATTGAAATAGAAGTCACACACCACTCAATTGATCCTTCAAAGCATACAATTCAACATTTTAAAAGTACAGTACAATCAACTTTAGAACACTTTTGTCTCCCTCAAAGAAACCCTATCCCCATTTTCAGTCACTTTGCATTCCCCATTCTCCAGTCCTGGGCAGTTACTAATCTATTTTCAGTCTCAATCAGTTTGTCTAGTCTGGACATTTTTGTAGAAATGAAGCCATATTCTGTATGGCTTCTCTCACTTACTCTAATCTTGACAGCCTTCCTTCCGCCACTCCCTATTCCCCAACCCTACCACGACACACACACTCCTAATCTGGAACAACACAGTTAAGGAATCACATACAGAGTGACATCTTGAGAAAAGTAACCTGAAAGATGATGGATGGATGACAGACAGACAGACAGACAGACAGACACTACACAGAAAGCAGGGAAGAATACCACTAATGTTATCATTAAAATAACTGAATAAAAATGGCTCAGAGATGGCTAGAGAGATGGCTTAGGAGATATGAGTACTTGCTGCTCTTGTAGAGGACATGGGTTTAGTTCCTAGGACCCATACAGTGGCTCACAACCATTTGTAACCAGTTCTGAGGAATCTAATGCCCTCTCCTGGTCTCTGTGGGCACCAGCCACACACAGGTGCACATACATACACACAGGCAAAACACTCATACACATTAAAAATGTTAAAATCCTGCATCCATGAAACAAAGGACAGTTTAAGAGAAAAAAAAACTATGAGAGCAAAAAGAGTTCTTAGAAACTGACAACATAATAGCAGAATTTTTTAAAACTCAATAAAAGTATTCAAAGATAAATGAAAATCCACAAAGCAAAATCAAAAGTTAAAGATGTGGAAGACAGAAGAGGAAAGTTATGAACACTCTGGTAGACTGGTATATTGAGCCTAAAGTTGAATAAAATAAACTCTCAAGAAAGGGAGAAGAGAAAAATGAAAGAAATACCGTAACAATGTTATTCAATAAAATGTCAACGAACTAAAGGATTCAGATTGCCATGTTGAAATGATTTAGCTCACCAACCTCTGTTTTATGAAATTTCAGAAAATGTCAGACAAAGAAAAGATTCCTTCCATAAGTTGTCATCCAGGGAAAAAGCAAATAGGCTCTATACAAAGAAGGAGAAATCAGAACCTCAGACTTCTTTCTCCACAGCAGCAAGAAGATAAAGCAGTACCTTTAAAAGGCAAAGAAAAATGACTTGCAACACACACTGCAATATCAAGGTGTGATGGCTCATCTTCACTGTCAGAGTGGCTGGGTTTAGAATCACCATGGAAACACACCTCTGGGATGTCTATAAGGGCATTTCCAAGAAGGTTTAACTGAAGATGGAAGACCCACCCTTGAATGTGGGTAACACCATCTACTTAGCTGTGATTCCAGACTGAATACAAAGAAAGCTGGCTGAACCCAACATTTGCTTCCCTTTGCTGCCTGACAGATGACACAGTGGCCAGGCACCTGAGGTTCCTTTCACCATGCCTTCCTTGTAATGAGAAATTGTAACCTCAGATCATAAGCCACAATAAATCCTTCCTACCTTAAGTTACCTTTGTTGGGCATGTCATTACAGTGACTATCGAAGTAACTAGTGCACTAGGCAAAGCATAGATCAGAAAGCAGAACACAAGCACCAGCAAGTGCACAGATTATAGACAGTCACATTCCATTCACTCTCTTAAAAGATACTCCCAGGGAAGTCCTTCACCAAGTGATATACAGGTTTCAGCATGGGAGGACCCCAGTATGGCTACCACACACAGAAGCCAATCAGATGGAAAAGCATTCATGGTACATGTTGAAGACAGTCATTACCAACCATTCCACTACCAATAAATCCTTTGTGTGTCATGGTTCTATTTCATGATTATTAAATTTCTAACACAAAAGGAGGTCCCTCCTATTCCCATCCAACAGCTGTCAAGAACTCGGCACACTGACTTAATGTATCACATTTATTTTTGTTTAAATCTTCTTTAATTCCACCCCAGAGCACTTCATCTTAGGGGTATCTCAAAGTACCTCTCTTTCAAAATACTACTATCACTCCTAAAGAGAGCAGTAACTCATATTTATTGCCTAAAATTCCTTGTTAAAATTTCCCCTGGATTTTTTTAATGCCTTTTTTACTCATTATGAGCTGAACTGTGTCCCATCTGACAAAATTCATATTGAAACACTAACCAACTCCCAAACCCTCAGAATTTAACTATAATTAGGGTCAGGGCTGTGTGTGTGTGTGTGTGTGTGTGTGTGTGTGTGTGTGTGTGTATGTGTGTGTGTGTGTGTAGACAGTTTCTCTGGCTGTCCTGAAACTCTTAGGGTCAGGGCTGTGTGTGTGTGTGTGTGTGTGTGTGTGTGTGTGTGTGTGTGTGTGTGTGTAGACAGTTTCTCTGGCTGTCCTGAAACTCACTTTGTAGACCAGGCTGGCCTCAAACTCACAGAGATCTGCCTCCCTAGCCTCCCAGGTGGTATGATTAAAGGCGTGTACCACCACCATCACCAGGCTTGTGCCACCATACCCATTGGGATCAAGGTTTTTAAAGAAGTAATAAAGTTAAAGTGGCCCTGATCTGATTGGTATCAGTACAGAGGCGGTGTCTATGACATATAAACAGGGGCATTTGCAGAATGATGGGGCAACGAGAAAGGCTTCCAAGGAAACTCACCTACAAGCACCTTCATTTAGTCTCCCTACTTTCAGAACAAAAGGGAAAGGTTTTGTTTAAACCACCCAAGCCTGTGGTATTTTTTTATGGCAGTCCCAGCAAATGAATACATAGTCTATCCCAAAGCAAAGCAAAATCCACATACTTCTGTCAGCTATCATTTTTATTTTTCTTTTAGATTGGGCCTTGCTAGGCTACCACTGAATTCTTCAATCAAGCAATCTTTCTGCCTCAGCCTCCCAAGGACCTGGAGCTACAGATGGGAATTACTGCATGTAATTCTTAAGTCATTACTGTTGTTTCAAATGTCATTAACTTGTTTCAGAAGCCAAGACATCCAATATAATGACCTATAATAGAATGTCCTACAAGACATCCAAAATGTCTACAATAGGATGTCCTACAAAACATCCAATAGAATGTCTAACAATAGAATGTCCTACAAGACATCCAATATAATGTCCAACAAAAGAATGTCCTACAAGACATCCAATAGAATTTTCTACAATAGAGTGTTCTACAAGACATCCAATAGAATGTCCTACAAGACATCCAATAGAATGTCCTACAAGACACCCAATAGAATGTCCTACATTCTATTTTGCTTACTCAGAGTATCATTCAACCGTCATCTTTCCCCTTGTTTCAAGTAAGTCTAAGTCCTGGTACTTGACTGGCCTTAGGAGTCAACTGTTAGGTCAGGACAGTCTCTAGGCACTTCTGCATAGTTCCTTAGCCTGATAAAGACTATACAGGGAGACCTGGCCCAGGTTGTTCTCTGCTCTTAACCTGCTGAGGGATAGCTGCACACCTGTTTGGTGTGCCTGTTTGGGTTAGGGATGGGCATTCATTTCAACTTACAGGAGTTTGACTAGATCCTATTTCCTGAGAGCTGAAGGAAGGCCAGGGAGACAGAGCCATCCACTCTGTGACCACATGATAACCCTCTGACACCCCAGCAGTAGACAACATTCTATCCCTCACATTTGCTCTCAATCTTTCTCACTTACTTGCTCCTTGCAACCTTTCATAACCTCCAAGGAGATAAAAGCCAGACTGACCCAGATTTTATAGCTATTAGGTTTGTACCTGCTTCTGTTTTTTTGTTTGTTTTTTAAAAAACATAGATTTAAATAATACAAATATGACTGGTTAAACCACAAAGAAAAGTAAGGGAATGTTGAACACAAAAGTCAGGATAATCACCATTTTTTTCCACGTGCGGGGGGTGTGGGACGCCAGCTTTTTCTAGGACATCAACAATTTCCATTTAATTAACTGAATGATGGATACATCATTTTAATCTCAGAGCTTAGTTCACTCCTCAGTTTGTGTTATATTTTAGGTTAATTTGGTTTGTCTGTGAGCAGTTCACTTCAGCTAGGACGTGGGGTTTACAGATAGAGTTACAAGGAGAAAGACTAAAAATGGAGCTTACGAGAAGGCAGATGATCACCTCAGAGATGCTCTTTTGCGGGTATCATCAGGGGATATTTATTCCCAACATCAACTAAGATGGCTTTCTCACAATCTATCCGTCAACAGTGATTAAAGAAAAATCTTTCCTTCTACTAAGTTACCTCGAGATGAAATATCTGACATCTTAAGCTTCTCCCTGTGAAACCCAATAATATAGCTTGATACATTTTTCCAGTAAGAAGACTTCCCGCTTGCCCCAGGGAATTCGTTTGCCTCAGATCCGAAAATGGCATAAAGCTGGAAGGGAGGCAGAACAAACGCTTCAGATGACAGGACCAGGAGGGATACATCTTGGTGAGCTGGAGTGACAGGTCAAATCTAGCCCAATTTATAATCACATTTACCGTTTGTTGAGAATATAGGATTTGCCAAGCGCTTTACATAATTTGTCTCCTTTAATTCTCCCTCAGGAGCACACAGCAAAGTCCAGGCTGGGACTGTAACTGATACAAGGTCACAGAGCAAGTTAACTGCAGAATCACAAGTCACCCACCTTCCCGGGTGCAGATTTCACTCTCGAGTGAGATTCCCTTAGCAACCAGAAACTAACATTTTAAAAAAGACCCTCACAGAACTGGCCCCAACCCTGGCCCAGACCCCTTTGGGCACACAAAGGTATCAGTACTTCTAAAGAATAATCAGGTCAAGCTGATTTGTTAATGGGAACCTCCATTTGCCCTCAAGAGCCAGCTATAACCCACCCATCCCCATGTCTGCCTTCTAGTGTGTATTTGGAACTCAGCAAGTTCAAGCTTCACAATTTGGGGTCCCCCTCCACAAAGACCCCTGACCCAGGCTGTTTCCCACCTTCAATTTTCTCTCCTCCTGGGGCCACTGGTATGTGATGGGTGTGAAGCTGAGAGAACAGCACACGCAGCTACAGCACAGTCATATCCAATGGAGCAATCTCAAAAGACAGCCCAAGAATTTTAATGAAAACCAGAAAACCCCTGGCTGCAAGGCAGGACTGCAGTCCAAGCCCAAATGCCCCTCCCTCTGCAGCTAAGAATCCCTGAGCCAGCTTCCTCCCCGAGTACAGAGAGGAAAAAAAAAAAAAAAAAAAAAAATCCATCCTGCATTCAGTACTGCCTTTCACAGCAGCTGCATTCTGGGGTTATTTAGGTTAGAGCAAGGCACATGCTGACTGCAACAGGACCCAGGACCCTGAGAAGCACAGGGTGTGGCTGCAGCAGATCTGTGTGCCAACAGATTATGAAACAGTCATTTTTTTTTTTTAAAGGCTCCTCTTTCCTTCTGCCAAAGCTGCCTGCCTGCCCACAGCTGCATACAAAGCTAGTAGAGAATGTTAACAAGCTTAAAGGGAAGGGACCGGGTTTCACAAGCTTGAAAACCAGAAGGGAAAGAAACGTGCATCTGGAGCACTTACAGTCATCAGTGGTGCTCATCTTCTTTGTGTTCTCTAGGAGGTGGAAACTGTAAGGTGTGTGTGATAGAAAAGAAGGCCAACTCAGAGAGGTTGGGCAACTTCTTGTGGGGTCCAACTGAAGCTCAGTATGAGTAAAGCACATCACAAATATAAACTACAGGGCCTGATATGCCATTTGCATAGTAGACTGCTTGCCTAGGATGCATGAAATCCTAGGTAGGATCCTTATCATCATATAACCCAGGCATGGAGGCACATGCTTGCAATCCTATCACTTGGGTAGAGGCAAGAGTTCAGCAGTTCAAGATGGATTTGAGGCCAGCCTATATAAATTGAGGCAAGAGAGAGAGAGAGAGAATACAAACTAAAGCCTGGAATGCTGGCTCACACCTGTAGTGCCAACAATGGAAAGCTGAGGTAGGAAGACTGCTGTGAGCTTGAGGCCGGCCTGGACTTCATACTGAATTCCAGACCTGACAGAACTATAGGATAAGCCCCTGCCTCAAAACAAAACTGAAGTGCAGTAGTGCATGTAAAGCCATGAGTTTGACCCTCGCACTGGGGAAAGTCAAACTCAATATCCTGAGCTGCCTCCATAATAAAAAGAAGGGGGCGGGGTGTACACTGTACACTGACTAAGTGCATGGCACTGAGCTAAGCTTTTCACCAGTATTCTACCAGAGCAATTAGATAAAATAGGAGTCCCTCCTATTCCCATTTTACCATGAAGAAACTACAGCTTTGATGTTAACTAGCACCAGGATTTTAACCCTAGACTATGTAATTCCCACCTTAAACATTATAACAGAGGGAAATAGCTTAGGTCATCACACCAAGCAAGCAAGTCTCACAGAGAATGCTCCTTCCCAATAGCAAATTCATTATTCTAGGCTTACCTTCAGTCCTCCCCGGTACCATAGAATCATAGAGCCACAGGCCCTGGGAGGGCTGATCACTAAATACCTACCATCTCAAGCACATGGGCTCTGCTGACTGCATGTATGAAAGAGGAGGCTGACACATTAGCCAGGGACCGCCACGTGTGAGAGACACACAGCTCCTTCCTGCACACTGCTCCACCGACCTGGCCCACACAACCTTACAGTAGCCTCCACCCAACCACACACAGGTTCATTTTGCATTAACAGGAGACCACGTGCCTCTACCTACAGCAACCCTATTTCCCAAGAGAAAGGACTGTCTAGACAGAGCATCCCAATCCATCTTGATTAGAAAGTAGCTACGTGTTGCCTGGATCTGTATTCCATGATCCAGCTAAAGCTCTATACTTGACATTTCTGGGTGGTCATACTGAGCATCACCCAGTTCAACAGCTCTGAGTTAGAACTAACTTCCAAGCCAGGAAAATGTCTCTCAAGGAGGGGGTATCACAGGTATATGACACACTCGCTTGTGGGTCTCACACACACACACACAGGCAGGCACACCAAACACACAGGCACACCACACACAGTTCCATGAAGCTGGCGGAAACTTGAAAGAACTCTTTAATGCACAGACAATGAGGCTTCATGATGGCTATAAGGTACAATGAGCACACCTATGCCGCCAGGCAGCTGGTGTCTTACTCTTGAGAATATTCTGTGAGGCAGATGGGTTTGCTGTTAAGCAGAGACAGCAACTGAAGCCCAGAGAGGTAATGTAATTTGCCTCAAGTCACACAGGAAAGGTTAAATTAGCTCAAGTTCAAATCTGATTTTTCTTTTTTAAGTTTGTTTATTTTATTGGGTTTTGTTGTACGTCTCAGCAGATTTTCTCTTTTCTTTCTTTTTTTTTTGTTTGTTTGTTTGTTTCTTTGGTTTGGTTTTGCTTTGATTTGGTTTTTTGTTTGTTTATTTTTATTTTGTTTTTCAACAGGGTCTTGGGAAGCTTATGCTAGCCTAGAACCTGTTATATAACGGAGATTAGCCTTGAACTCATGGTTATTGTGCCTCTACCTCCCAAGAGTTGGGATTATAGGAATGACCCCACCACACTCAGCCCTAGTTATATCTTGAACGCAGGATCTTCTTGCCTCAGTTTCCTGAATGCTGGGATTGCTGACACGCACTACCACACCTAGCTTCAAATGTGATTTTAATATAACTGCAGCACCCTTCCATTCTGGCAATGAGATGAGAATCTAGGCAAGCCTCTCTGAGGAAGGATTTCAGCTGAAATCTGAACGATGAGGAGTCAACCACTTAACTTAGGAAGTGAGGGTGGGAGTGGACAGAAGGAACAGGAAATTCAAGGACTAACTGGGGAGCAGGAAAGCAGGAAGAGGCTGGGGACTCTGCTGAGGATCAGGAAGAAACTCAGAAGGACAGGGAAGGTGGATGACTCAGAGGAGGCGGGGCATGTAGACCATGACAAGTAGCTTGACTGTGTTCTAAGGGCAATGGGAAATAAAAGACAGGTTTAATGGGGGAAATGATACGACACGATTCCTGCTTAAAAGAGAAAATACTGAGCTGAGTTGCTCAGAAAGTAAAGCACTTGCTTTGTAAGCACAAGGGCCTGCATTTGATCCCTACAATGGGGGGAGGGGGAGGGGATAGAGAGTGGGGCCCTGATATCGATCACACCATTATAAAAAATCACTGTCGTGTATGCTGGATTTAAAAATAAATTCAAAGAATATTATGACAGGGGAACTGGCTCAGCAAGTTAAAGGCACTTGCTACTTAGCCTGACAACCTGAGTTCTATCCCCAGAGAGCATAGACTTGATCTTCATACCCATCCACAATGGTGCATACACACACACACACACACACACACACACACACGGGGGGGGGGGTTAAGAGAGAGAGAGAGAATAAATAAATGTAATGAAAAAGTAAAAGATTTATTTTAAAAGAATATTAAAATGAGAACTATAATGAAAAATAATAATTCTTGCTGCTATGTGAAGGAGAGACTATATAAAAGAGGCAAGAGCTGGTACAAGGGGAGAAAGGATTAGGGGTTTTGGGTCAAAGTGAGGGTAGTACAGATGGATTTTATATTTGCAGATTGGTGGGACTGAAAATACTTGCTGGTGGATTGTCTGCAAACAGTGATGAATACACACTCTTAGGTCTAGCTTGAACAACTGGGTGAATGTTGGTGACTTCCCTTCCCTGGACTGATACAGGTGAGCTGCTGGGCATGGTAGCACAAACTTTCAACCCCAACACTCTGGAGGCTGAGGCAGGCTGATCTACATAGAGAGTTCCAGGCCAGACCAAGGCTACATAGTAAGACCCTGTCTCAATAAACAAACAAACAAACCAGAGGTACAGCTATGGCTCAGTGGATAACATATTTGCCACACAAGTATGAAAACCTCAGTTCTGATTCTCAAACACATGTACAGCTAGACACAGTGCTATACATCTGTAATCCCAGTGTTCCTGTGGTAGATGGAAGGTGGAGACAGAGAATGCCAAGAAGCTCATGGGGCAGTATACGCATGAACACATGTGTGCATATACACACATACAGAGAGAGAGAGAGAGAGAGAGAGAGAGAGAGAGAGATTTAAAAATACAATCAACTAGATGAGCCCTCACCTGAATGGTTAGGGAAGGAGTTAAGAATTGAGTTCATAGCAATCCTAACATCTTGATTTCTGTAGTTCTAAGATAACATTAGTAGGGGGGCGGAGCACTGGCTGATCTTCAGAGGTCCTGAGTTCAATTCCCAGCACCCACATGGTGGCTCACAACCATCTATAGTGGGATCTGATGCTCTCTTATGCCATAAAATCAATACAGCACTCATATACATAATATTTATATATTAACATTTGTCTAGTTTTTGTGCCTGGAATTTCCACCAACAATTCTTTGCTATGTCTTGCTTCTCAAAGACATGTAAGACTACTAGATGCTTTTTATCATTACAGAAGGAACCCTGGTTCACTGGTACATGTCATTAAGGATCCTGAAAAGTTCTCTGTTATAGATTAAGGCACAATTAGGGTACTGGATAGCCCCATAGCTCTATATCCTCTGGCTAGTTATTAAGAATCATTTCTATCTCCATTTTTCTCATTGAAATATGGAAAACAGCTGGGCGTAGTAGCTTACACCTGTAATCCCTGTACTTAGAAGGCTGGCAGCAAGAAGAGTGCTATAGGCCAGAGCTACAGGCAAAGACCCCCTAATCAAAATAAGTAGTAGGGAGTAAACAGTTTGGGATGCTAGACCAACACTTGGTTCTGACACATCCTAATAAGAATCGTGATAGCTAACCCCTATCATATGGACACCATGCTCATGTTAGACGTGTGCTGTATGAATTGTAACTAAATTCTTTCAGTCACCAAAGAGTATCCACCATTGTTATCCCTGTTTTAAAAATAACAAAATTGCTGGGCAGTGGTGACACATGCCTTTAATCCTGGCACTCAGGAGGCAGAGGCAGGCAGATCTCTGTGAGTTCAAGGCCAGCTGGTCTACAGGGTGAGTTCCAAAACAGGCTCCAAAGCTACAGAGAAATTCTGTCTCAAAAATCCAAAAACAAACAAGAAAATTAACATTGTTGTTTTAAAAATAACCAGTTGGGAAACCATAAAACTCAATGATTATCCAAATTACAAAAAAAAAAAAAAAAAAAAAAAAAAAGCAGATTTTAAGATGTCAGCAGAATCTGAATAAAAATAACAAGTCTTATGTAAATAAACTGAGTTGGGGAGGGCAACCAACTATTGAATTCAATATCTCAATTTACTGGCTAAACATTTAGTTGATATTTCTTGAACACATAGGTGAATAGTTAAGTAATTACAAACAAACTGAATTCCTGTCAGAAAGAGCATCAAGAAACTAGCATTAAAAAGAATTCATTGCCCAGTGAGGTGGCTTAAGGAGTAAACACACTTGCTGTACAAGCCTGGTGACCTTGGTTTCATCCCCAGAATTACTCCTGGAAGCTGTCAACATGCCACCATGAAACACAAATGCCCCTGTGAATGCTACATTTCAGAAAAGTATTTTGTTGTTGTTGTTGTTTGTTTTGTTTTGTTTTTGTTTTTCGAGACAGGGTTTCTCTGTATCGATTTGGAAACTGTCCTGGAACTAGCTCTGTAGATCAGGCTGGCCTTGAACTCACAGAGATCTGCCTGCCTCTGCTTCCTGAGTGCTGGGATTAAAGACATGTGCCACCAACTCCCGGCTTTCAGAAAAGTTTTTTTAATAGGGTTTTTGTGTGTGCTGGGAATTATCTACCACCAAGCTATTCTTCAGCCTTGAGACTTAAAGATTTAAATAAGAACTTAAGCAAAGGGCTGGGTAGATGGCTCAGAGATGCTTCTCAAGCATAAAGACCTGAATTCAAATGTCCAGCACTGTGTAGAAAGCCAAGTATAGCCACAGGTACCTGTGACCCTGTACAGTGCAGGCCACAAACAGGAGGCTCACCAAAGCTTGCTGGCCATCCACTTAGCACCAGATTCAGTAAGAGGCCCTATCTCAAAGAAATAAGGCAGAGTGATAGAGCAGGACACCCATTGCTCCCCTCTGGCCTCCACATACGTAGGGGCACACACACAAAGTCAAACAGAATAAAAGTGTGCAGCTATCTCCATGGTGACACTGAATCTTCACTTCCAAAACAAGGAAACACTAGCAGGACCAGACCATAATCCTTTCTAATCAACCCTAGCCCATTCCTTTATTACTGAAGACAGCAATTGCTGCTGAAAGATGAGAGGAACAATTACAGTTACAGAAAGATGACGGATAGATGAATAGATAAATGATAGCTTTTATTATTTTATGTGTATGAGTGTTTTCCCTGCATGTAATTACATGCAGCTCATGCATTCTTGGTGCTCAAGGAGGTCAGGAGAAGGCTTCAGATCCCCGGTACTGTAGTTACAGACAGATATTTTCTATTTTTACACATTTCTCCATTTTGAAAGAGTTTTCAAATGCCTACAAATGAGAAGAGCATCTCACAATCCACCTCTGCCCTTAAAGCTCCTGAAGAGTCTTACCAATGGAATATAAAGCTTCCTTTATTTAATTTGGGTTATCCTCTAAGTGATATGAAATAATTATTAATACTACACATTGGTTTATATGAACAAACCCAGGGGCCTAAATCCAAACGATACAGAACTATGAACTCAAATCGAAGGATCTTGGTTTTATTATGCCATATCAAGAACCTCTGCTTACACTGAACAGCAAACAAAGTCTGTGATTCTTTACATTAAAAACAGTAAACTAGATAGGGGATGGTTTTTAAAACAACATCTGAAATCTATTTTGAAAAGTCTTTGAGTTAGACTAGTTAACACATAGACCCACAACTGGACAAAACACACACACACACAAAGTGAGACTACAGAATTCTCAGTTCTTAATGGAACATATATTGCACCCACTCCTCCCAAGGTTCAGGGATCATTTTGGAAGAGGAAGCAGAAAGACTGTAACAGCCAAAGGAGGTGGATGTCTACAAGCAAAAGGGGTTTTCTGAACCCCACAGGGTACCTGCACATATGAACTCACAGTGATTGGAGCAGCATGCACAAAACCTGTGTGATCCCAAGCCAGGCCAAATCCTAGCAATGAAGGGGAGTTAGGCATGAAGTCCCATACCCAACTAAGGAGCTGTTGGCAAGTTTTAGCTCCTGGCAAAGGGAGAGTGTGGTGGTTTGAATAGGAAACCCCATAGACTGATATATTTGAATGCTTCATCAGTAGGGAGTGGTGCTAATTGACAGGGATTAGGAGGTGTGGCCTTGTTAGAGTGGGTGTAGCCTTGTTGACAAAAGTATGTCACTGGGTGGTGGGGGGGGGGGGGGCTTTGGAGTTTCAAAAGCTCAAGCCAGGCCCAGTGTCTCTCTTCCTGCTGCCTACTGATCTGGATGTAGAACTCTCAGCTGCTTCACCAGCACCATGTCTTCTTGCAATGATAACAGACTAAACCTCTGAATGCAAGCAGGCCTCAGTTAATACTTTCTTTTATGTGTTGCCATGGGCATGATGTCTCTTTCACAGCAAGAGAACACTGACTAAGAAAGACAGTTTTCTCTAAGAGTGTAGCCACTGGTAAATCAACCATGTTCCAGTAGAAGGTCACATAGCCAAGAATATTTGGTTAACACAAATCAGTCTTGTTGAATTCTTTCTTAAAGGGCACACAAAATTCAGTGGCTGGGTCTAGAAAGAGCTGGGGGGATGAATATGAACACACAAAATACATTGTAAGAAATTCTCAAAGAACTAATAAAAGTATTTTAACGATATTTTGCCATTGCCAGATGAGTAAAATATTCAAATTACATAAGAAGTGGAAGAACAAAAGAAAGACCCTGCAGGATTCTATGAATTTAATGAGCTGGTTACATCTATCTGTCAGAACTAAATAAATTATGTTACAAGGTTGTTTTAGGCACTATTTGGCACGGGGGGGGGGGGGGGATCCATGCCAGATTTTTTTTCTTGCAGAATTCCTTAGTTCTCTGGCTCACAAACCCCAGGATGCCTCAGAATATAGTTTGAAATGACAGCTTTAAAATGGCTATGCAAAAGGTAAATCCTCCACCACATGCAGAGAGAACCTCCCTGCTGCCCACACAAACTGCATCAAGTTCAGAGGCACCAGCCAGGCTGTCACGCCTTCAGGGAACTTTTGATGCTCAGTAGAATTCTACTGTGCACATTAACTTTTCTAAGTGTTCAGAGAGCATGGAACACAGCAGTGCACCTGTCATCCTAGCACTCCAGCAACCAAAGTAGGAGGCCTGTAAGTTTGAGGCCAGTCTAGTCTACAGAGTGAGATCTTACCAAAACAAATACATAACTAACTAAATATCAGGAACATGGTAAAGACAATGGCACAACCATCAGCTTTCTAGGCCTATGTGTACATGCTAACCTTTCTGCTTCATGAAAAGACTAGACACCAGAAACCAGAAGGCTTAGACATAGGTCTGACGCCACTGAGTTCCTATTTCCTTGTTACCACCAGTATCAATCACTGAAAGAAATATAGACTTATTGGTCCACTTACCTACACATACATGTGAAGACCAGAATGAGAAAGACAGATGAAGGAGCTATGGTCCCACTCACAGAGAGAAGCAAAAGCAGAGTCCATGCAAGTACTTAGCCAAGTTGGAGTAAATGTCTCTAAGCACAGGCAGCACTTGGGCCTGAGCCTGAATCCCAACTCCACTACTAACCAACCAGGTACATGATCTTTGGCAATTTTTACTTAATCTCTTCAGATTTAACTTCCTCAACTATAATACAGGAATGGAAAATCACACCAATCACATTGAGTTAGTTGGAATTTAAATAGATAATGTGTTTTACTCTGCAAGCTACAGTGAACGTTAGATAAGTCTTGGTTATTGTTATTAATTATATATGGTCCTGACCCTGAAGTTCTACAAAATGAGGTACATAGCACCCCTAAGCCTTGTACTTTTTATCTGCTACAGGAGAGGTGATAGCTTAGTGATCCTAAAATTCATCAATGTCTACAATATCAGAAGACTCCACAATCTCACTTGCATCACATGTCTCAATGTCACTGCTCAGATAAGCTGATACTAAAAAGCAGCTGTCAAACCATTATTCTCCAATGGCTACCTGAATCTGTTTCCATTTTAGTTCCTTTAACCTCATTAGCTTTATATGCATATATGAAATGCATTTTCCAAGAAAGAAACAAGCAGCTGCCAGGGAATCTAAGCATCTGTCCCATTCCTTTGGGCTGAGGAGAACGTCTCAAAGTTAAATGTGAGAGGAAGGTAAATGACTGGATTCAGGCAAGAGCTCCCATGGGTGCAACACTCACTCCTCATATCTACATGCCACTTTCCCACATGCAATGCCAACTACTGATCCACAGCCGAGAGGGATTTTTGTTGTTGTTTTGTTCTGCTTGTGCTTAATTTTGCATACTCAACTCTAAACAGAGCACTTGGATATGGGTTAGACACACAATTTAACAAATAAGAGTCACATTCTCTCTAGATATACACAGGCTCCTTTATGATAAGTCCACAATCCCATTCTGTTAAGAGCTAACTCTGTGACCTTGGGGAAAGAGGAGGCAGGGATCTTCTCATTCATTGGTAAAATAGACAGAGAAATGTATTTGATGAGGGCTCAAATTACAGCTGTGAGCCTTGAACCTCCATACCTCACTTGGAATGACATTTTACATTTGCAAAAATGTATAAAGACAACACATACACATTGGACATCATATGTGGTTCCCCAATGCCCATGATATGTACTGTCTGGCCTTTTTACAGAAAACATTTGATGAGCCCTGGATTCAATCATCTAAGTTCCGTTAAAACCCTGACATACTAGCATACTAACTCTACCATGCTTCCTTAAATCAGTCTGATTCTGACCTTCCATGCGGAGTATTGCCAAGTCTTGCCGAGTAAGAATGATGCTAGAGACACCATCCTGCTATTTGTTTAATTGGCTAAATGGTCTCTGAGGCAACAACCCCAAGAATTAAATCCCCCTCTAAAACAGTAAGTTGGGTCAATGTGAACCAAAAGATTCCCGATAAAGGCCTGCAGGGATGTCAAATGAGAGGAACAAACCCACAGAGCTATTGACTTCACGGATAACCAAGACAACAGTGAGGAAGCAGAGCTCAGACAACCAGGATCAAGACTCACCCTGTTCCACCAAATAAAAAATACATGCAGTCATCCAGGAACAACCCGCTTCAGAAAAACAACAAAGCTCACAGGAACACCAATCATCTGAGCAGATCATCTTAACAGCCATGGACCACAGTGAATAAATCCTATCTACAACAAAGCACATAAAATAACATAGCTCACAACATTGTTTCCACTCCCCCCTGTTGTTAGGAATATATAATGCCAAAACAAGAATTCAGCCATTTATGTCAGGGCATCGAGCCAAGGGAAGCCTAGGATATATGATCCTATTAACACTAATAGTAGTGTGAGCAAGGTAAAAGGAAATAAAGCTCCCTGTCCCTACTCAAACTACATGCAGTTTTCCAGAATAAACAGCCAGCAATTATTCTTTTAATGTGCCTCCTCGGCACACTGATAAATCACTGCACAGCATAAAATTTTGGTGAATTCAAAAAAATAGCTTAGTCTTTCTCCCCTATCTGTAAATTCACAGGTCCTAAAGAGGGATGGGGGTGCTTTCCCCAAACCCTCGCGCAAGCTTCTCTTTCTCCAAGTACAATAAGCTACAAACCACTGCCAAATTGCTATTTAGTAATCACAGAGTTGTTCTAGAATGCTCCCTTCACCCCCTCCGTGTCTGCTCTCCTCTAACGAAGCTCCTTGTGTGGCTGGAGAGGCTGGCGCTCAGTGGTTAAAAGCACTGGCTGCTCTTCCACAGAACCAGGGGTTTGATTCTCAACACTAACATGGTGGCTCACAACCATCTGTAACTTCTGTTCCAGGTGATCCAACGTCTTCTTCTGGCTATGGGAGGCACCAGGCATGCATGTAGTGCACACACATACACATACACACACAAAATTATAAGTACTCTTAAAAAAGAAACTCCTCGAGGAGCTCACCTAGAGGACCAGAGAGGTCTTTTCTCTCTCAAGGGTCTCCCTGTGCCCAAAAGATAAGGCAGATTCACGTGCCTTAACCCTGTCCTTTCTCCTCTAGCCAATACCATTGCCAAGTATCCTATTCTGGACATGCTGGCCTGAAAATATGGAAACAAAATCCTGGCTATCTCAGTGACCCTGTCCAGTCTCTCATAAGTCAGAAGAGAGAATACTTTTTGTTTCTGACTCATTAGGTAAGCATGTTCTAATAGCAAGAACACAAAGATCGGTCTCAGGACCTCTTTCTGAACCCCCCATCAAACATCTTTCTCTCCCAAAGTCTTTTTCGTTTTTCTTTTCTTTATGGTTTTTATAAAATGAGTCCAACCTCATCTGACATCCTTACTTGAGGGATGAGGATCCCACACCCTGAACCCTACAGCTCTGGCTTAGTGAGGAGTTATTGTTGATCCCTGATCTCATTCCAAATAGCGTCACCCACACATTCTTGGAAGTGCATTCCCCATGGCTGCAACACAGCACACATGAGTTCTGCACATGGCCCTCTTTGGCTGCTCCTCCCTTCTGCCTGCTGGAGTGTGTGATCTGCTGAACTCATTGGAGCCAGGGAAAAAATGGCTTAGTTAAAAAGAACCTTGTATGTGTATGTTTATGTTCATGCATATGTGTCTATGAGTATATGTACACGTTTGTGTTCATGTGTGCCAGAGGTTTCCTCAATTGGTTTTTGCATCTTACTGTTTGAGACAGTTTGTGTTGGGTAGTTTTACACCAACTTGACATAAGCTAAAATAATCTGAGAGGAGGGAACCTCAATAATAAAAACACATCCATAAGATCCATAAGGCTTCCTCTATTAAGGTATCTCTTTCTTTGCTCTCCTTCTCTATTCTTCCCCCAACTTGACCTTCCTGATCCTTTATGTTCTCCTCCCACAAGATGACCCCACCTAAAAAAATCTAAGCAATAGTGGAGAGGCTATCTTAAATGCCCTTCCCCTATAATAATATTGATGGCTACCTTAAATGCCATTATAGACCCTTCATCCAGTAGCTGATGGAGGCAGAAGCAGAGATTCACAGCTAAGCACTAAGCTGAACTCCTGGAATCCAGTTGTAGAGAGGGTGGAATGATGAGCAAAGGGGTCAAGACCATGCTGGGGAAACCCACAGAAATAGCTGACCTGAACAAGGGGGAGGTCAAAGACTACAGACTGACAGCTGGTGAACCTGCATAAGATAGAACCAAGCCCCCTGAATGTGGTGTCAGTTGGGGTGCTTGGAAATCTATGGGGTTGATCGTAGTGAAACCAGTATTTATCCCTAGTGCACAAATGGGCTTCAGGAGGGATACTCTCTCTCAGCCTAGATACACTGGGGAGGGCCTAGGACCTGCCCCAAATGAAGTGACAGACGTTGATGATTCCCCTATGGGAAATCTCACCCTCCCTGAGGAATGGATGGGGATGTGATGGGGAGATTGTAGAGGGAACGGGAGGATGAGAGGGAGAGGGAACTGGGATTGTTATATAAAATAAGATTGTTTCTAATTTAAATAAAAATGAATAGAAAAAAATATAAGGCAAGTCTGTACAGGATTTTCTTAACCAGTGATTGACATAGGAGGGCCCAGCCTATTCTGGGTGGTGCTATCCCTGAACTGGAGATTCTGGGTTCTGCAAGAAATCAGGCTGAGTCAGGTAAGAAGGGCTAACTCACACCTTTAATCCCAACACTCAGGTGGTAGAGGCAGGCCTGGTCTACAGAGTGAGTTCCAGGGCAGCCACGGCTACACAAAGAAAACAGTCTCCAAAAAAAAAAAATCAATCAATCAATAAAAACAAATAATAAAACAAAAAGAAAGAAAGCAGCAAGCTGAGCAAGGCAGAGGGAGCAAGACAATAAACAACCCGCAGTCTGCATTTGCTCCTGCCTCCATGTTCCTACCCTGTTTGAGTTCCATACCAACTTCCTTTAGTAAGGGACTACATTGTGGAAATATAAGCCAAATAAACCCTTTCCTCCCCAACTTGCTTTTGGTCATGGTGTTTCATCAGAGCAACTGAAACCCTAACTGGGTGAGGGTCTCCCATTGAACTTGGACCAGAAAGCCCCAGGGTTCCCCTTGCCTCTCTCTGCCTCCCTAGTACTCAGATTGCCTGCACACAGCCAAGCCCAGCTTCTTATATGGGTATTAGGGATATGAAGTTGGGGCCTCATCTCATGTCTGTTTGGCAAACACTTAACCAACTGAATGAAGCCATCTCCACAGACACACAAAATCCTTTTAACAGAATAACGTTTTGTTTTTCAAAATACACATTGCCTCCACTCTAAGATAAATCAGACTATTTCCTCACTTTATCTCCATAAAAGAGTCATTAATGCCCGTACAAGAAAGGGGGCACATATATCTCTTGAACATGGAGGTCAACATAAAGTTGACGGGATTCAAACAGGCTTTGGAGAATACCGCAAACTACTTAGTGATTGTTACCAGGTATCTATGGAAATAATTCCATATTACCACTTAAAGGAGTCTTCCTCATCTCATCATTTTAACATTAAACATGGTGCAACCATTCTTATTCTTCCATTCACAACTGGCCCTTCCCCTGCTTTGGAGGCCCAGGCCCTCTGTAGACAAATAGTAGGTACTATACCTTTCATCAGCTCATTTCTTTACAGAATGGTCTCTCCACATGCAACGCTACTTACTACCCATGACTGTCCGTAGAGGATAAGGACCCCATCTTATTCCTTCATGTCCAACAGACTGCCTGACACATAGCTGGTGATTCATAATAGTAGGGTAAAAAGTGAATGCTATGGTTTAGATGCTGTCACCCTAAATTTCACATATTAGATGCTTAGTCCCAGGCTAAGGTGGGACCACAGTCTGATGCAGAGGCACTCTGGTCTGCAGAATGACTTCCAGGACAGCCAGAGCTACATAGTGAGACCTTTTAAGATATTCTACTAGAACACAATCAGAGTCCTTTTGTCACGACAACAATGAAATTTAAAGGAACTGGAAAGATAACTTAAATTGCACTCAATTTTCTGCAAGTCTAGAAATAAAGAGGGTAAATCAATGGCTGTGACTCCAGCCACACAAGAGAGAAACAAAAGCAAGGAACAGAATCTTGACAATTTGGAGAGGCCAGTGTAGTTTGGGTGCCCAACCAACTCATTTTTTTCCTTCTTAGACAAACAAAACATGTTTTTTTTTTTTCTTTTTTAGCATCCTTTACTGTTCACTGGAACCACACACTGATTATAGTTTTTGTAATGAGAACACAAGAAAGATAACTCTCCCATCCTATTGCTCATTAAAACTTTCCAGAGGGGATCTTCCCCAGCTTTGCATTCAGAGGGAAAAAGCCTTAGAATTTGGAGGGAACACAAGAAGGAAGGAGCCTGGCCTCCTGGGACTTTAAAGGCAGCCTAATCAGAACAACTAGGTTTACCTGGTTAATGCAAATCACTAAATTTGGGGGCTATTCAGCATTAACTGCTCATACCTCCTGGTCTCAGCAGATTCTTCTGATGGTTTTATAACACCTCAGTGTCCTTCCTAAAGGTTTCCTTTTTGCTCAAGATGAGAGTTAGGTTTCTTTCCCTTACAACTTCAAGAGTGCTAACAGCCAGGAAGAATAAATAGCAACCATCTGAAACGCCAAGGAGATAGAAATATACAATAAATATCTAGGGAACATCTAAACATTTCCTCAGAACAGAGTGACATTTGCAAAAAAATTGAAGACAACATACAAAGACCCCTTTTCCCATTTCCAGGGGCTACCAGCTTTAAGCTCACACACATATCAAACTGCTCTTTTCCTCATCTCCTTCATCCTAGGAATGTACATGAAATTGTAACAGCCCTGACTTGGGGTTTCCCTATTGCTATGCCCACAGCAACTATCATCTAGTTCTAGCAAGCACAGTAATGCTCTCTAATCATAGGTGGCCTCTGCTGTTGTTCCAGAGCTTATTAGGAAAGAGATCAGAGCATGACTCCAAGAATTTGACTCATGAGGCTGGGGTAAAGAGTATAGTTTGGATGAGTATAGGGACCTAAGAAGTATTTGCAAAGATGAGTATTCAAGAGTCACCAAAGTTTGACAGCATTTATAAAACAATAAATGAGAAAGCTACAAACAAACAGGAGAATGATGCCAGAAAGGCATGTTGGCCAATGATAGCAGTTCAGGACTTGGGCCAGTGTTGATAAAGCAAGTATGCTATGCAGGGTCCAGAATGGTCTCTCGAGGATTCAGATTTGGTCTGCAACAAGCATAGTAACATGGTATAATAAATTCTTCAGGCTTGTTATTAAGCCCTTTAACACTACATGGTGAGTTTATTGACTTCCAGAACAACCAAATGAAGCTGGGGTTGTCATCAACCCTTATTTATGGCTAGGAAAACAGGTGCAGACAGGTTGATGCCCACAGCTCTAGAATTTGTGACTTGAGCCAAGTCTTGGCTCCAAGCTCCTGAACTATGATCCTCTCTCCAGTTCACTTCAGTACACACTATAACACACTAGGGCACTGGAAAACCCAACACTCACTCACAATCCATCAACATGCTGGCAGTTGGTTTTCAGTGTTTTACAAAGCTACATGTCAGAACTTTCTAAAGAGTATTTTAAAGGCCTATGATAGATGTATGATTTGCCTCCAAAACCAGCTGAGAAAACATTCTCTGACTAGATACCAGGCCCACCAAGGACCTTGAAGGGAAGAGGGATTGAAGGTACTGAAATGTCAATGTGGTCCAACCAGAAACTTGTTCAATCACCGAGGACAAGGGGACAGGATATCTTAAGGGCTAAAAGATAAAATCTGGAGAGTAAGTGGAAATTACCCTTAGTTAGACAAAAAGTAAGGATCAAATCATTACATCTACCTGGCCTTAGTGAGCATTATCTCAGATGATTTTTATGAGCCAATTCACAAATACTAACTGGGAAAAAAATTAATGATTCAAGAAGAGCAATTTACCTCTGGGAGCTGGTGAACTACCACCTCACAAGATAAAACAAGAAACTGGAGGCATAATCTCTTCCCTTGCGTAAGTTAGAAAACTTCAAGGGTTGATACCACATGACTATGGCTCCAGAGATGAAAGGGAGCTCATGTTTTCGCATACTTCCTTGAAAATAACAAGGTTTAGTACCCAGAAGAAGCACAGAATAGAAGACGAATAAAGACTGACAACTTGGCCTTGAACTGCTGCTCAGTCTCTTGTTAGCTGTGGCCTTAATCAAGTCATAACTTCTGTGAGCCTCGGTTTCTCTATCTGTAAAGTGAGAGGATGAACACTTACCTTACAGGACTGTGGGGAAAATAAAATAAACCTGTGCATGTAAAGAGAGTGTATAACATGGAGCTGGAGAGCTGACTCGGCCATTAAGGTCACTTGTTGCTCTTGCAAAGGACGCAAGTTCAGTTCCCAGCACCCATATCAGGCAGCTCCCAACTACTTGTAACGCCAGTCCCAAGGGATCCAACACCCTCTTCTGGTCTCTAATGGCTCCAGTACAAACTTACTTACATGAACTTACACACACACACACACACACACACACACACACACACACAAACACACACACAAATAAAATAATTAGGACCAGACAGATGACTCAGCAATCAAGAGCACTTGCTGTTCTTTCAGAGGACCTCTGGTTCCCAGCATCTACATAGGAACTTACAACTGTGTAGAACTCTAGTTCCCTGGGATCTAGTACCTTCTTGTGGCCTCCATGGGCACAAGACTACATGTAGTAAACCTGCACACATTCATGCAAAGCACTCATACACATAAAATAAAAGTAATAAACCTTGGGGCTGAAGAGATAGCTCAGTGGTTAAGAGCACTGGCTGCTCTTGTGGAGGTCCTGAGTTCAATTCTCAGATACCCCATGATGGTTCACAACCATCTGTAGTGGGATCTAATGTCCTCTTCTGATGTAAAGGCATACACGCAGATAGAGCACTCACATACATTAAAAACAAATAAATCTTTAAAAATAGTAATATATCTCTTTAAACAATAACTAAGTAAATCTTTAAAAACATAATATAACACAGTGCCTGACTTGGCAGCTCCTTAATAAATGTTAGATACTGACTATACACCTAGCCTCCACTTTACCCCTTTGGTATTAGAATTCCAATATCCAGTACTTCTTAGTACTTTGCCAGTCCTCAGTATGAGAGGCTTGTTCATTCCACCCAGTATCTTGGCCATCTCATTAACTTTTATGAAAGACAACCATCTGTGACTATAGTTGTCAACATCTCAAATAACTCTGGGTCCTTGGGCCTCTTAGCAATCTGCTCCGTGCCTCCCAATTCTTTTTAAAATAATTTAACCACCAGATCACTCTTTAATTTTATAGTCCTCCTGCAATATAAGAGAAACACTTTGTAGATACCCACACTTTGTGTGTGCATCTGTATGGTGTGTACTTGTATCTGCAGGTATACCCACACACATGCATACCCAAAGGAAGTTGGCAGCTGCCTTCTATCACTTTCCACCTTACTTTCTGAGGCAGGGTCTACCACTAAACTAGAAGCTCCTAGGATCTGGAGGTCTCTACCCTGAGTCCTCCTAAACACTGAAATCTCTGCATCCCCAATACTTACAATTAACTAATTCAACTAGACTTAACACAAGATAAAAGGGATTTCAAAGATTATCAGAGCTTATTAAATAGGTACTACTCTTATGACCGCAAGAATGATAAGAAGGGTGAAGTCCATTGGTCTCCCATGTCATCCTCCTGGTCTGTGTGGTCACTTCTTCAAAACATCCTCCCATCCATAAAAGGGTCTGGTGCCTCTCCTCTGTGTTCCCAGATCCTGCATATACACTAGTGTTGGCACTATGACCAAAATGTATGATGGGTCTCTTTGCTAGCCAAAATTATCTTACAGGCAAAGTCCTGCCAAATCTCAATTGCTAGTATCTTATGCTACTAGTATAGTAGATCTTAGTGTTTGGTTAATGAATTAGTGGTGATGGGAAACAAACATAGAACCCTCCACCATATGGTAGAAATCAATCAGTGAGACCAAGAGAAACTATAAACAATCTGCTCTAAAGCAGCTCATTTGTTCATTGATATAGAAACCTAGTCTCAAAGGTATCAGATAATTCATCCAAAGTACCCTCAAAAGTATCGAGAAGATGACAAGCAAAGGCAGTCACCTGCCATTGTGACTGAGTCAAAGATAGCCATTACCTCACATGTAGCCCAGAGAGAAGCCATGTAGTTTACTGGAAGCATAGGCTCCAGGTGTCATTTTGCCTCTGTCACCTACCAGTCATGTGATTTCTAGCAGGTCATTTCATCTGAGTCATAATTTCTGTATCTGTTAACTGGGCTATTAATAACTTCCAGGTTGTTGGGGTTATTAAATCTGCCAACATCCATAGAGTGCCTAGCAAAGCACCAGCACTGCGTGCTAAACAAGCATTTACTGAATGAATCATGTGTGAGTCCCTGTCCAGCACAACACAACTTCATAAACCTGGTTTAGACTTTGCTTTTAAGTCTCTGCCAACCTGGAAGGTGACAAGGTTACCTGTAATTATAGAGTCATATAACTGGAGACTCTTTCATTGGTAGAATTAGATCTTAAAGCTGCTCTTTAACATCACCTCTTATAACCCTACCCACTGTTCCCTTCATCCGAGTTGCCCTCCCCATTGTCCTCATGTCACACAAAAATTCCCCATCCTCTATTGCCTAGCCAGATTTACCCTATCATAGGGTCTAATGGTTTGAATGAGAAATGTCCCCCACAGGCTCAGATATTTGAACACTCGCTCCCCATTTGGAGGTACTGTTTGGTGATGTTTGTAGGAGGTGCAACCTTGAAGGAGAAACTACACCACAGGGGTGGGCTTTGAGAGTTTAAAGCCTCACACCACTTCTAGTTCATTCTCTACTTTGTGCTTTGCAATAGAAGGTGTGTGCTCTCAACTTTTTGTTCCAGATGCCACACCTTCTACCTGATAGGCTATCCCTACCATTAGGACTCTAATCTTCTGGTACCCTAAGTTAAATGAGACTCTTCCTTCTATAAATTGCCTTGGTTATGGTATTCTAGCACAGTAACAGAAAATGGTTAACACATAGGGAGTAGGAAAGCATCTCTAGTGTTTGTGACCTCATCAGTCCTTCCGTATCTCAATGGTCACTTTCCTCTACACAGCGAAGAGTCCTATGGTCTGAATGTCTATGTCCCCTCCAAAATTCACATTGAAACTGCAGTTTAAATACAGATAGTGCTAAGAGTATTAGTGACTGATTAGACTATGAGGCCTATGCTCTCATAAATGCATTAGTGACCTAGAAAAGTACTCAAATGGGTGGAGATATGGCTCAGAAATTAGGAGCACTTAATGGCTCTTGCAGAGGACCTGAATTTAGTCTCCAGCACCCATGCAGGCAGCTGACAGTCACCTGTAACTCCACCTCTAGGGGATCTGACACTGTCTTCTGGCATCTTTGAGTAACTGACTTCATGAACTCACACACTATTTAAAAAATAATAATACATAAATCTTTTTAAAGCACCTGGAAAAGCAAGTTTATCCTCTGGCATATGAAGACACAGAAATATGTATCATCCTGGGGGCAGAAGAAGCCACCTGCCAGAGCCTTACCTTGCCTACCAGCCTGAACTACCCTAAGAAATAAACTTTTATTGGCAGGTGTATTGACACAAGTGTAATCTCAGCATTTGGAGGCTACGAGAAAAGAAATGGCACAAGTTCATGACCAACTTGGGCTACATAGTGTTCTGTGCCAGCCTGAGCAAGACTCTGTCCCAAAAAGCAAATAATAATAACTTTTCTTTTTCTTTTTTTTTTTTTTTTTTTTTTTTTTTTTTTTTTTAGACAGAGTTTCTGTATTTCACCTTGGCTGTCCCAAAACTTCTCCGTAGTCTAAGCTGGCCTCCAACTCAGATATCTACCTACCTCTGCCTCCCAAGTGCTGGGGTTAAAGACATGCACTAACACTTCAATAAGGTGTTTTTTAAAGGAACTTTCCAGCCTCGGTCAATTTGTTATAGCACATCAAATTTACTAAGACAAAGCATGTTATTTGTTCTTTTGTTTGCTTTAGTTTTTTGAGACAAGGTTTCTCTGTAGCTTTGGAGAGCGTCCTGGAACTCACTTTGTAGACCAGGCTGGCCTCAAACTCACAGAGAGCTGCCTGTCCCTGCCTCTGGAGTACTGAGATTAAAGATATGTACCACCACTGCCTGGTGTCTGTTTTTGGTTTTTTTTTTTTTGGTTTTTTTTTTTTAAATCACAGTAAGATACACCCAATCTAAAATGTATCATCTTAACAATAATCAATCATTTGAGTAGTAAGAGAAGTCTAGGGCCAGAAATCAAGATAATCAAGATGATCAAATGATTTTAAGCATGCCACTGAAGCTCTCAGATATAATGCTTCCTCTTACAATTTTTGTCTAAATTAAATGATATAATTTATGTAATCAGTGCAGTGCTTAGAATATTATAAAATTTTCTAATGTGTTCAGTATTATAAAGTTATAATAAAAATGGCTTGTTGTCAAGGAGGAGCTAATGGGACCCCAGACTGATAGCTGGGAATCCAGCATGGGACTGACTCAGACCCCCTAAATATGGGTCTCAGCTAGAAGGCCTGAGCAATCTAAGGGACCTCGGGCAGTGGAACCAGGATGTATTCCTGGTGCACAAAAGGACATCCCCTATGAAGGGATACTCCCTATGAAGAGAAGTCCTAGTCCCTACTCCAAATGACTTGACAGATTTAGATGACCCCTCCTGGAGGGCATCACCCTACCTGTGGAGTGGGGGGGGTGGATGGGAGGGGAGGGTGGGGGAGGCACAAGAGGGTGGGAAAGAGGATAAGAAGGAGGGAGGGAAAGGGAACTGGGATTGATACATAAAATAAAAATAAAAAAATTTTATAAAATGGCTTGTTATACATTCAACCATTTCATAGCCATGACTATAAAAGCAAAACAAAAACAAAAAAAAAAAACAGACAAAACCTTTTGTAGGTAACATTCCAAACAGAATTAAGTCCTACAGAAAGAACATTGGATCCAGATAGATATCACTGAATTTGGGATCTTCAGTTACCCAATTATAGCTCCAGCCAAGAATGGTAAATGAAGAGGCAGACAAATCTCTATGAGTTAAAGGCCAGCCTGGTCTATGTGAACAAAAAAGGAAGAAAGAAAGAAAGAAAAAAAGAAAGGAAGGAAGGAAGGAGAAAGAAGGGAGGGAGGGAAGGAAGGAAGGAGAAAGAAGGGGGGAGGGAGGGAAGGAGGGAGGGAGGAAGCACACACACACACACAACTCCAGCTCTAGCAGATTACCTCTTTGATCACCTCAAAGAGAAGCACTTAAGTACCACACTAGGTAAGGATTATCTTACCATTTATTCTGTCCAAAAATCTCATAAATATTTTTTAAATCTTATTATTTTAATTTTTATTTTATGTGTATGGGTGTTTTGCCTGCATGTGTATTTGTATACCAAGCACATGGCTAGTGCTGGCAGGGACCAGAAATGGGCATCAGATGCCCGGAAACTAGAGTGATAAATGGTTGTGAGGTTTCATGTGGGTGCTGAGGATGGATCCCGGGTCCTCTGGAAGAGTAGCCAGGTCTCATCACTGCTGAGTCATCTCTCATCCCCCTCCTAAATATTTTTAACTAGGATTATTTGAGGGTCTTTGTTTGTGTTTGGGTGCATGAGCCAAATCTCTTTTAAATGTATATTACATGTATTCATTAAACATATTTATTTGTTAGTATGGTATGTGTGTATGTGTGTAGATACACATATACCATGGTGCATATTTAGAGATTAAATGACAATTTGTGGGAGTATATTCTCTTCTACCACATAGGTCCCAGGGATGAGTGGCAGGTTGGCAGGTTGGCAGTAAGTGCCTTTACCTTCTGAGATCTTGCAACAAAATTTAATCATTCATATATTGAGGCTTGAAGAAGAAAGGTGAAACTGAAATAACTATTTTTTTTCCATCTCTCTCAAAAGCTTAATTCCCCACCCTCATACAATTCCTTTAGGACAGGACTTTCTTCTGAGGTTTACTACCTGAATGTCCTGTACTAGTGGCATCCTTCCCAAAGTTAACTCTTAGAAAGCAAAATTATTGAATTGACCAGACAAGCTTACTCAGCTTTCTTTTTTCAGCCAAAACAATTAAAATTTGGCATAGCTAATTAAAATTTCTCTCTAAGACAAAATCAGGAACCTGTGCATGGATGGCAAGGAGAAAAGGAAGTAAGAAACAGACTTACAAATGCTAGGGCTGGCCCAAAACTTGCCCAAATGGCAAAGGTGACCATTATACACAACTTTCCCAAGACAATCAGAGTCCCACATAAAATGAACGCCAGACTAAGACGATTTCTTCTTACAGTAGCTGCTAATGTGATTTGGTGTGTGCACTTTCATAAGACTTTCCAAGTCAATGAATTTACACATAAGAAAGAAATTTTTGTCAGATCATGAGTCCAAATTTATTTATTTTTCATAAAGAAGTGAATGAAGTTTATTTTGACACTGGGTCTCAATGTATAGCCCTAGCTAGTCTGGGCCTTGATATGTAGAATAGGCTGGCCTCAAATTCACAGAACCCAGGCTGCCTCTGCCTCCAGAGTGGTAGGATTAAAGGGGCACACCACTATTTCTGAAAGGAGTCCTAATTTTGGTTCAAAACAATATGTCACCATCTACTATTGGCAAACTTTTTAAAAGATTTCTTTTTATTATTTTTAATTATGTGTGTGCTTGTGTGTGTATCTGTGTATAGGAATGTACATATATGCATGGCAGGGTATACGCAGAGTTCAAAAGAATTGGAGCCTCCTGGAGGCAAACTTACTGCTGTCCAGAACAGGTACTGGGACCAAAGAGGATCCTTCTCTCTTAACTGCTGACCCATCTCTCCAGTCCCAAACACTGGATCATTTGAATTTGGCTCCTAAATCATGTGTAAGAGCTGCCACTAGCCTTGCTCATAGGAGGATGTCCAAAGTCTACCTGGTACTAGACACCATCCTGAGACCTGAGTCGGGTAAACTCTAAGGAGTGGTATCTCCCCTCCCTCCAATTTTATCCTTTTATCTCAAATTAATTTCAATCTCATCAAGAAATTTCAAGTCAGTTACTAATATATATATATATTCTCCACCTGAATTACTCAAACGTTAATGTTTTACCACATTTTCTTTATAATTCTCTCCACTATAAGTACTGTTTTATCTCTAAATATGTAGTATTTCATTAAAAGCCAGGAATATTCCCTCATATTTCCACAGTATCAAAATCAGGAAATTTATATTGACCCTACTTCTAATCCAGCTTCAACCCTTAACTGATTTTTACCCACTGTACAAATAGCATTCACTACGGCAATATGAATTATATCAATAGACAAAGAGAAAATTTTCTTCAACCCAAGACCTAATCCAGGACCATGTGTTACATTTAAGTCTCTATTTGCCTTACTTTGTGAGACAGGCCTTTCACTGAACCTGAAGCCATTGTTTCAGCTACACTGGCTGGCCAGCAAGGTCCAAAGACCCACCTGTCTCTGCCTCTCCAGTGTGTAGGATGACAGGCAACCACAACCACAACCACAACCACCTTCTAAGCGGGTGCTGAAGGTCCAACGTCAGGTCCTCCTGTCTATACAGCAAGGCCTCTAACCCTCCAAGCCATTTCCCTAGGCCCCTCCTGTGCTTACATTCAAGTTATAAATTTGGGGAGAGATTCCACAAAGGGGCAGTGTGTTTTTCTCAGAAATCTCGTGGCCTCATGGTCGATACCAACTTTTGGTACCTTAGTAAAAGTGGTGTCTGCCATCTTTCTCTACAATAAAGTTCTTTTTTTTTTTTTTTTTTTTTTTTTTTTTTTTCCTTTGCTACTAATGAGTACCTATCTGCAAAGCGATGCTAAGGCAGGCGTCCCCTGTCATAGATAATGAGAGCTTTGGAGAAAATGGGACTTGTGCATTGTCATAAAGCTTAAAGATACAGAACCCTGTGTGAAGGAAGCTCACAAAAGAACCTCATGGCCTACAAAATCCCAGTCTCAAGATCTAACATGACTACAGTCACTCATCCTCTAGGGTTGCTTCTCCTACAGTGTAAGGCATCCAGAGCGTAGCCCTTTAGACCCAAGGCTGATACACTCTGGGCAATGGATGTGGGTGTGCTAGAGGAAGGAAAGCCAGGCAACATTAAAAAACACAACAGGAAACTGTGTTTGCACTTGGACACCAGCTGAAAGGGGAAACCTGGGCACTGTCCCTGCCTTGAAACCATCTCCCACACCCTGACCCTTCAACTAGCTGAGTGAGACTTTTCTTTCTGAGCTCCTAGTTCTTCCAAATTTTTTAAGATTCCCTTTTTAAAAATTCTAAATTATTTTTTAATGAGTATGGGTACCTTGCCTACATGTAAGTCTATGTACTACATGCATGCCTTGTTCCCACAGAAGCCAGAAGAGACCTTCAGATACCCTAGAACCAGAGTAACATACAGTTGTGAGCTGCCATGTGAGTGCTGAGAATTGAACCCAGGTCTTCTGGAAAAGCAGCCAGTGCCCTTAACCACTGATCCATCTCATCAGTCTCTCTTCCTAGTATCTTCCTAGTGTTTTTATTTGGCAAGGAGATGAAAAAAACTGGAACTCCTTTTACAAATAATTTTTTATTTTATTTATTTTGTGTATGAGTGTTTTGTGTGCTTGTATACATGTGTACCACATGCTTCACTGGTGTCCAAACAGATCAGAAGATGGTGTCAAATTCCCTGAAACTGGATTTGCAGACATTTGTGAGCTGCCATTTGGGTGCTGGGAATCAAACCCAGGTTCTCTGGAAGAGCAGCTCTTAACCCCTGAGCCATCTCTCCAGCCCCCAAACTGGAACTCCTTTTTGTTTGGTTGGTTAGTTGGTTTTGATTTTTTTGGTTTTGGTTTTTGGTTTTTTTTTTTTTTCAAGGCAAAGTTTCTCTAGGTAGCCCTGGCTGCCTGGAACTCTGTAGACCAGGCTGGCCTCGAATTCAGAGATGCACCTGCCTCTGCCTCCTGAGTGCTGAGATTACTCTTACACAGTGCTACTGAGAATTTGAAGGGCTACAGCTGTCTGGAAAACAACCTAGCAGTTTCTCAAAAGGTCAAACACAGTTTTACCAGTTGACCATTTCATAATTATCAAAACATACATCCATTCAAAATTGTAAATACATGTTGACAGCAGCATTACTCAAAACAGTCAAACAGTATAAGCAACTCAAATACCCATAATATGAAAAATGATTACACACAATGTAGAATGTCCATATAATGGGGTACTATTTGATACTAAAAAGTTATGCAGCACTGATGCAAGCTATGATCTATGAACTTTGAAAGTATTATGTTAATGGAAGAAGTTGTTCACACAAGACCACACATGGTATAACTCCATGCACATTAAATGACTGAAACAGGCAAATTTATGCAGACAAACAGTAGAATAGAGGTTGCCTTAAGCTGGCTGAAAAATAGCAAATAACTGCTAAGTGACAGGAAGTTTCTTTTGGTAATAACTAAAAATACCCTAAAGTTGATTGTGGTAAAGATTACACAACTTGATCAATGTACTAAAAAACATTAAATTGTATATTTTCAATGAGCAATTTCTGTGATATATGTGAACAACATATCAATAGAGGTACTTTCACATGCAATACTGTATACTTGGTATGATAGCTCCAGCCGGTAAAATCCCAGCAATCAGAACACGAGACAGAAGAACTGCTTTAAGTCTGAGGCTACAGAGTGAGATCCTGTCACAAACGAACATGATACATGTATTTCAAGAAATCTCAAGAATAAACAAATAAGATAAGCCAGGTGTGGTAACCACACCTTTAACCCAGCACTTGGGGGACAGAGGCAGTCTACACAGCCTGGTCTACAGAACAAGTTCAAGACTGCCAGAGCTATGTAGAAAGATTTTTGTCTCATGAAACACACACACACACACACACACACACACACACACACACACACACACACACACGCAGAAATCTCAATGCACGTGTATACACATACATTATGCATAATCCATACACTGTCAATTACTTACTTCCTACTTGTAACCATGGTACTTTTTCATAGTCTTCTAGGGTTTCTTTGTGCAAATTCAAAATAACCTTATCATTCACAAACTATAATTCACACTTTCTTCTGTCACTTAAAATATCTCCTCGGAGAATACCCCAACTCTTGTTTGTTGCTCTAAAGCTTTTCCCTTGTGTAAACATGTCAGTCCCCTGCTATTGCACACTTCCAATCATTTTCTATCAGCAAGATGCTGCAATGATTGCACTCTATCCTTTATGCTGGTTTCAACCCAAGACATTCTGGTCCTTTCAGCCAAATGACTCATGGAGTAAGCAGAACCATTATGCAATTAGAACAGTATTTACTACTCATCTCTCCTGATAACTGGCTGCCAGGATCACACTGCAAGTTATTTGTGGCTTCTCGGACTTAGTTTCCCTGCTTTCATGAGCATCTTGTCTACTTTATTACCAGCGTTTAAGAATAAATTAGCACCTGGTGGTGGTGGTGGTGGTGCACACCTTTGATCCCAGCACTCGGGAGGCAGAGGCAGGCGGATCTCTATGAGTTTGAGGTCAGCCTTGTCTACAAGAGCTAGTTCCAGAACAGCCTCCAAAGCTACACAGGGAAACCCTGTCTCGAAAAACAAAAACAAAAACAAACGAACAAAAACCCAAAAACATACAAAAAAGAATAAATTGGCTAGGCTCTCACAGGTTACAACTGAGATAATTTGAGTATCAGAAAGCATAAGGGTGGGGGGAGAGAAAAGACTGGTAATGGATTATAATACATTGGTGGGAACGAATCTGATTGTGAGTAGTGGTTTTTTGAAGTAGCAGAGAGGAGCTGAAAGCCACTTGAACATATAATAAATACAGAATAAGGGAATTTAGCAAATATTAAATAAGAGTTGTTGAGAAACAGGATAGTCACACACCCTCAAGATACCCCATACACAGATCATTTAAATATGGTGCCCTTTCAGTAGGAAGGCCTTGCCTTTCCTCCTTAACCACAGGCTCAAACCTCACAACACCAGGATTCTGACAAACTGACCCTGCACATCCCTAAGATGCAAGGGGGTAGGAATGCAGTATCACCGAAGAAATACTCTAACCACAAATCCTTAACCCAAGATTAACAATGAGAACATGATCAGAAGATTCCAATTCCAGCCTACAGAACAACAAACTTAAGATATTCAAAGGTAACACCAAGGCAAGAAGACATATTATTCTACACTAAAAATAAACGACAAAAGGACACAATCATCTTGTATGAATCATACATGACTGGATTTTGGAGCAAGCATCTTCTTAGGAAAAAAAAAATTTATTGGGAGTGGTTCAGTTGACAAAGTACTTGCTGTGGGAGCATGAGAACATGAGTTCAAATCCTCAGCACCCATGTTTTTAAAGCTGGGCTTAGCCAGGTGTAGTGGTGCATGCCTTTAATCCTAGCTGTTGGTGATCAGAAGCAAGAGGATCTCTAAATTTGAGGCCAGCCTGGTCTATAAAGCAAAGTCCAGGATAGCCAAGGCCACATAAAGAAACCCTGTCAGGAAAATAGATAAATGAGAGGGGGGTATATAGATAGATGATAGATAAAAAAGGATAAATAAAAATAAAAAAGATGGGCTCAGAGGCACATGTAGGAACCCTAGCACTAATGAGGAAGAAAAAGATGATCCCTGGAATTCATCGGCCAGACAGGCTAGACATGCTTCAAGTTTATTGAAAGACTGAGCCTCAAAAAAATAAGGGGGGGGAAGACATAAAAAAAGACATCAGACATTAACCTCCAGCCTCTACACACATATAAACACATACTCCACACACATATATACAGAAAGTTAATAAGAGTCACTAGAATAGCTGAGGAAATTGGAAAGGCATTATTACAGTGTACCAGTGTATAGTAATCTGGAAGAACATTCTTGTTCTTAAAGATGCTTAAAAGCTTGGAGACAAACCTTTCACATGGCAACAAGTTTCTTTTTTAAAAAAAAAAAAAATTTATTTATGTATACAGTGTTCTGCATGCATGCATCCCTTCAGGCCAGGAGAGGGTACCAGAGTTCATTAAAGATGATTGTGAGCCACCATGTGGTTGCTGGGAATTGAACTCTAGAAGAACAGGCAGTGCTCTTAACCTCTGAGCCATCTCTCCAGCCCCGGCAGCAAGTTTCAAATAGCTGCTTCTTTGGTTGGTTGTTTTGGGGGTTTTGGTGTACTTGTTGCTTGTTTATTTTTTAAGACAGGGTCTCACTATGTAGCTCTGGCTATTCTGGAACTCACTAAGTAGACCAGGCTAGCCTCAAATGCACAGAGATCCACCTGCCTCTGCCTCCCAAATGCTGGGATTAGAGGTGTGTACTACCATAGCCAGCCTTAAAGTGTGGGTGGTACACAGTGTTAATCTCAGTATTCCTGGGGCAGTGGCAGGCATATCTCTGAGAGTTCAAGGCCAGCCTGGTCTACAGAGCAAGACTGTCTCTCAAAAAAAAAAAAAAAAAAAAAAAAAAAAAACAAAACAAAGGTGGGGGTTGGGAGATAAGAATATTCATAGAAATAAAAGGTCTTAAATGTTTTAAGAATCAAATAAAACATATAAACCTCCTAGTACCCATTTAATGTTATTACAGTGTGCTTCAACTAACCCCTCTGTGTCTGACCATAACATGAATACAGTCACCAGCCAGTCAGGCCTGCCTTCAAGAAGCCTAAATTTCCAGTCAGAACGCAATGCAAAAAAAGGAAACAGCTGAAGAAGTGGAAGGCTTTGGGCTCCAGAAAACCTACAGATGACCTACATCATCATCATCATCACCATCATCACCATCACCACCATCATCATCATTTTAGCTAGGCTAGTTCCAAATAGCAGAACAGCACTATTCTTCCCTTGTACACCCTCCCACTCACTGTCCTTATAAAATCTACATTTTCTCTGGAAAAAGAAAAAGTTACTTAACCTCACAGAGACTTGTTCCCTTATTTACATCTAAAAATGGAGCTAAAATGATCCATATGGGCCAGTGAGATGGATCAAAAGGAGAAAGTACTTGCTAACCTGAGTTTGAGCTTTGAGCCCCAGGTCTGTCTGTCTGTCTGTCTGTCTGTCTCTCTCTCTCTCTCTTACACACACACACACACACACACACACACACACACACACACACACACACTTAGCCAATCAATTAATTAATGTAATTTAAACTTCTTTTTTCTTTTCTTTTCTTTCTTTCTTTTTTTTTAAGACAGTGTTTCTCTGTGTAGCTCTGGCTGTCCTGGAACTAGCTCTGTAGACCAGGCTAGCTTAAAACTTGAAGATCTACCTGCCTCCGCCTCCGAAGTGCTAGAATTAAAGGCATATGCTACCATTCCTGGGAAATTTTTAAAGATTTGTAATCTGCATAGGATTGAAAGAATAAAATAGCAAAACATACAGAATATACCTTCACAGTGCATCTCCTTTCAAAGACCCTACTAAAAGAAATGGGTCTCATAGAATAAAGTGGGGTGGGAGGAAAGCTGCACTCTGTTTTTCTATCAGAACACCCAGCTCAGGACCTTATATTTAACTTATGCACGTAAGGAATGGGTTGACAAAAATAAAAATTTAAAAAAAAGAAAGACTTTATGAGAACAAGAAAAATCTTCTGCCTAAAAATGCCCTTGGAATCACTGAAAAGGTCAACATGAGCCAGCTTAGTCAGAGGTGCCAGCACCCTGCAGACAGCATAGATTTATGTGCTTCTGTGAATGCAAATTTGTCAGAGCTATTTTATGCACATGTCCTAGTGAGGCTTCTGTCACTGTGATAAAACACTGGCCAAACCCAATTTTTCAAGAGGAAACCCAAGGCAGGAACTTAAACCAGAAGCATGGAGGCAGGAACGGAAGCAGAAACCATGAGGGAATGCAGCTTGCTGACCTGCTTCCAGGCTCAGGTTCAGCTTCCATTCTCAAGCCTCCCAGCACCACCTGCCTAGAGGTGGTACCACCCACAGTGGGCTGGGCCCTTCCACATTAATCAATCAAGAAAATGCCCACAAACATGCCTTCTGGTTTTGCTGTGACACTCTTGAAAACAACATTTAACCTAAAGGACACAGTAATATCCACACATTGAACTGAACAATGGACTAAACAATCCAATAATGATTTTTATTTGGTTGGATGATTTGTTTTGTTGCTCGAGACAGGGTTTTCTTTAAGGTTTGTTTTATGTGTATGAATGTTTTGACAGCATGAATGTATGTGTACCATGCCTGGTGCATGCAGAGGTCACAAAAGGATGTCAGATCCCCTAAAGCTGGTTATGAGTTATCACCTGGATGTTGGGAACTGAACCCAGGTCCTCTGCAAGTATTCTTAACTACTGAGCCATCTGTCCAGGTCCATGGCAGCTATTTTAAACATTACATTTATTGATAATTTTCAACACTTTATTTATTGGGTGATGCCTATTTTAGTACTGATAGTGACAAGGGAGAAATGGTGTAATAAGAAGCTGAAGTTTACATCATCAGCATTGAGTTGCTGGAGTAGAAATCAATGTTTACCAGAAATTTTAACCTGCTCTAATCATGAGGAAATAATTAAACAAATCCAAATTGTGGAATTCACTATACACAACAGTAGGCTTGTGATCTTCAGACATCATGAGTGATTCAGAGCAGCATGAAAGGTAAACATTAAAGGAGGTTAAAGAAATTAGACAACTAAAAGCAGCCTGTAATCTTTGGTTGAATCCCTAAAAACAAAACAAAACCCAAATCTTATTTAGTGTTTGTTTGTCTTTTGAGACAGGGTTTTTCTCTGTAGCCTTAGCTGTCCTGGAACTTACTCTATCTCCCAAGTGCCAGAAAAAACAAATCTTATTATAAGGACATTTGGGGATATTCGAATGGGAGCTGCACATGAGGTGGCCATTAAGACCCTTATTGAAGCTGGACAGTGGTGACACTGTCCCAGCACAGGGGAGGCAGAGGCAGGCTCAAATCTCTGTGACCTTGAGGCCAGCCTGGTCTACAGATCCAATTCCAGGATAGCCATGGTGACACAGAGAAACCCTGTCTAAAGAAAGGGGGGGGGGGAGCCACCATGAACATCAGTTATATCAGGCTTAGTGCTAGATACTTAAAATATATTCTCTGGCCTAGAGAGAAAGCTCAGTAGTATTGCTATCCTCACAGAAGACCCAAGTTCAGTTCCCAACACCCACATGGTGTTCCATAACCATCTGTAACTTGTGACAGGAGATCTAATCCTTTGCTTGCCTCTGAGGGCACTAAATGCACACACACACACACATACATTCACACACACACACACACACACACACACACACACACACACACACAAATTAAAATAAATTGGGCTGGAGAGATGGCTCAGTTGTTAAGCACACTGACTCCTCCCTTCCAGAGGATCTCAGTTCAATTCCCAGTACCCACATGGCAGCTCACAACTGTCTGTAACTCCAAGATCTGACACCCTCACAAACATCTGTGCAGGCAAAACACCAATTACATAAAATAAAAATAAATTATTTTTAAAAATAAAATAAATCAATAAATCTTTTTTTTTGTTTTTGTTTTGTTTTGTTTTGTTTTTTTTCAAGATGAGGTTTCTCTGTATTGCCTGTCCTGGACCTAGCTCGGTAGAGCAGGCTGACCTCCAACTCACAGAGTTTCACCTGCCTCTGCCTCCCCAAGTGCTGGGATTAAAGACTTGCGCCACACCAGACTAAATAAATTAATCTTAAAACATTCTCATTTAACCTTCACAACAACCTTACTACAAAACAGGTTCAAAGAGGTGAGGATATTGTCAAGGGGCACACACACACTGATAAGAGAAAATGAAGAGATGCACAAATGTGGTGATATATTGATATATTATTTATGATTTAATAAAGCTTGCCTAAGGGTTCAGAATGCAAAACTAGCCACAAGCCATAGAACCAGGCAGTGACCGATACACACCTTTAATCCCAGGATTTAGGAGACAGGCAGATGGATCTCTGTTAGTTCAAAGCTACACTGAGCTACAAGAACTTGATCTAGTCTAAAAGAGAAACAGCTCACACAAAGGTAATCTCAGCACTTGGGATCGCATATAAGAGCTGCTATTCACTTTGTGGCATTTTAGTTTCCAGCCACATTGAGGGCAGAATTGCTTCAGCCTGAGTAGAAGTAAAAGCTATTGCCTTGGATGCTTTGCTTTTTTGATCATCAGCTTGAACCCCAATATATATCCCTAGGTTTTTATTTTTTGTGTTACATACAAATGAACTCTAGCACATGAACACACACATTAACATGTGATCTCATAGGTCCTGTCTTCCTGATGACCTTCAAGGGACCCTTATGTTATAGGTTTAGTCCCCAGCACTGAAAAAAAAAAAAAATTCAAGAATCTTTATGATACAAAACTCTTGAGGGAGCATCTAGTTTTCAAAGGTTAGATTCCCATGGGAAAGAACCTATAAATAAGTTATCTGCAGATCACATAAAATTCCTCTTCACTTGGAAATGTTCATTTGAAGGCCAGCCACATGTCCACCACAGTCAAGAAAATACAGAAATTATTTTTTAAATAATTATAACATTGTGGTATTTGATTTGTCTTTCCCCCCTACTATGCAAGAAAATAAGGGGGGAAGACACATGAGGTAATTTTTCCTGAAGTTAAGTATATATCTTTACCACAGAAAAATACTGTCAATTGTATTTATTTTGTGTATGTGTAACTTTGCTTACCCACACAATTCAAAAAGTCCATTGATTTAAGGAATATTATGGCCACTAGGATGATTTTTGAGAAACTAACTTGAATTTAAGAAGTTGAACCCTAAAAGAAACGAGAACTGAAATACTTCTGAATTTCCCCTAAAACTTAGCCACAAAACATCCCAAAGGCTATAGGTCTCAGAAAATGACCTGCTAATATAATAGCATTGATGTTTGACATTTCATTATTACTAACGACATCTTTCAATATATTGAAATTTTTCTTTATTTAGAACACATCCTTAGAGACCTAATTTGTCATACAGCCAACAAACACACAGAATCCCTAAATTGTGCACAACCTGGGAACCTACTCGCTAGAGCTGTTCCTTGCCCCTTTATCTCTAGAACCAAAAGCTGTGGGCCACATTGTTAATTTCCCACCCCAACCCCCCCCCCAATGAATGTCTCTTGTGGGGCTATGCTGTCCTAACATCGCTACACACCCCTTCATATGTTCATGAGTCTTTTCCTCTTCAGAGAAGTCTCTTAAAAGCAAACACCATCTCATTTGAAGATGCATTCCTACCATGGTATACATACATGTGAACATCAGTATACTGTAGTGAGATAAACCCATTTTATAAATGAGAAAACTAAACCTTGAAAACGAATACGCCATTCCCAGTATTACACATTAATAAATAAATAGCATTCCATCCTAGCATCATCAGAGGTCTCTTCCCTAGACAACCATGCCACACCCCAACACAAAGGATAGAAGTATAAAACAAAGATCTTAGATGTGTCCCAGGAACCTGAAACTCAGCATAACCCAGAGTCCCCCACTTATTGAACAAACACATCCAATCAGCTGTCTTTTTCTCGTTAGAAGTCATCTATCTGCATTGCTTAAAAAAGGAAAAATGCAAGCAATATTCTACTTTTTCTTCCTATTCCCACATCTAATCAATCAACACAGTTATGCAATTCTAATTTTCAAAAGTAGTGTCTCTCCAAGATTCAAGCATCATCTTCCATCACCAAGACTTCAGAATTGACCTGCTGCTCAGTCTCCAAAGCCAACTTGGTCAAGCTTTCCTCCAATTTCCTCTATCTTTTACAATGCCCATCGTTTATTATTGGCATGCATATGCATGCACCCTCGAGCACTCAAGCATTTTTCCATACAGCAGCACACATGGAAGTCAGAGAACATCTTTCAGGAGACAGTCTTTTCTTTCCACCATGACTTTTAGGGAGTAAACTTAGGTCCTCGGGCTTATATGACAATTGTTTTTACCCATGGAGCCATCTTGCTAACCCTAACGCATATTAAATATAATTCCATATATGACATTCATCTAACTAATTAAATCACAGCCTATATTTCCATTACCATGAGGATTAAGACCAAAATCACCTTGTCATTCAAAACTGCCCAGGTCCTAGCCTTCCCAGCCTCCCCAGCCTCTCCAGCCTCTTCCAGCTCCTTCATTCTACTCCCTGTCTCCTACTCACCACTCTTCTCTTTGTATGCTGAATGTGCAGTTCCTTTTGCCAAAAATCCTATTTGCTCTACTCTAAGCACCTCACATTGCTACCCCAAATTACTTCCTGACCACTCAAGTCCCCTCAAGTGTCACTTCCTACAGGAAACTTTCCCTGATTGCTCCATAAAAGGGAACAGAGTCATACTGGGTACTTCCATCCCATCTTCAATTCAATCCCCAGGAAGAATAATACATCACACTTGGAATAGTTCAATACAGAAGGAACATTTCTCTTCATTGATGTACCATACTACTTATCACACAATACCTGCTCAGTTGACCTTTGCTATCAGAATAAGTTTCGGGCTTTATCATAGAGGGTTTTCACAACAGGATAGGTGAACTAAGACACAAGGGTTGGTGTCCCTTTGCAGTTCTACAAACTGAGTCAAAAAGAAACTTACAGCTCTTTAAAGTCATAGGACAGCAGGGATACAGCCAAATCTAATCCTCATTCATCTCATTTCTCCTCCCTAAGTCACTAAAACCCCCAGTGAGTGAGGGGGCATTGAAGAAGGGAATTCATAATGAAAGGTGGTACAAAAGAAGTCCCATCCACCTGTCATATAGGCTGACTTCAAATGGACATCAGACTTTGTATGCCTAAAGAAACACTACAGTTAAATAAAAAGACACAGCTGCCACCACACCCAGCTCCAGAGGAGACACACATAATACAACAAACTTCTCTCCTCCATAAAAACAACAAAATGGCAGGAACTCCAACTATCTTCAGAAACACAAATGCAGGTTTGCTACTTGCCCTGTTACTCAGCATTGTGCTATGGGATAGACTCTTTTTCCCACCACTCACAGGAATAAGAAACAAAAATACTAAATGAATCAGAAACTACTTAAGACTACTTCTTTTAGGGATCATTTGTGAATTATCTGTGTAAAGCATTAAAAGATTGCTAAACCATGGGCACTTCTTAGCAGGTGTCATGGAAAGGAAAGGTACAAGAGTTCCATGGCCACATTTCATTGTCCAGATGCTCCTGTGCCCAGGTTATGTCTGTCAGGAAAACCACAAACCCAGCCCAGGATCAGGCTCATTGCTGTCATCCTTCTAAGCACAGACTCCAAGGGGGGAGGGCATGGGCAGAACCTCTTCCAAGAGGACTCTGAATAAAGGTCTACACAGATCCAATATCCTCCAACCCCAGGGTTCCTTGGGGGTGGGTGGGGTGAAGGTGTTGAGGCTGGTATTCAGCGGTTGGAAAGTGACTTAGAAAAAGAGATGTGATTCTCTCCTAACACAGGGAAGATCCTGAAACAGAGAGGAAACACCTACATTTATTGCAAACAGACTAGGAAAGAAACGGAATTTGAAGAGATGTCAACCGAGTAGGAAGAGAAAGAAAGGCATACAAGAGAAAGGCAGAGTGTCACCACAAAATGTAGGAAGAAGCAACAGACCGTTGATCTTCCCAAATCCAAAATCTCTTCATTGCATGCCAATAAATCACTCTATTTACAAAGCCCATACAATGGACTGTCCTTTGCATTCAGTGGCATGCAGTATTTAACAAACTGTCACCCAGCTGCAAGTTTGGAGACCCGAGCATCTAAATTAAAAATGAATAAAAATGGTTCACAGAAGCTAAAGACAGACAGTAATGACTTTACCCCCCAAAACCTGACTCACCTGTGAAAAGCTTTAGCATTTTGGAGTTAAGCATTTCTCCTTCTTTTGACATTCCTAAAGGGGGTGTGGTTGACCCTAAGTCCATTCATTTCCAAGGTTGTATATCTCTCACTAAGACTGGCCCCATCTGTTCCGGAGTCAGCCAGCTGTTTATCTCAAAGGAACATATTATTGCAGTGTTCATCCCTGTAACTCTTAAAAGAGGAGAGCCAGCATCATACAAGCCACAATGCTGTCCGCCTTATTAAATGTGTCAGTTCGTTGAAAAACAAAAAACACACTAACAAACTCTCTGGTGCCCCTGCTCAGGCTCACTGTTCTTGGATACCTTTCAGTAACAGCCAGTAAAGGATGGCAGCACATCTAACTTTTCCTTTCCCTAAAGTGTTAAAAAGAAGAAGGGGGGAAAAAAGAAAGAAAGAAAAAAGAAGAGAAGAGAAAAGTACCCAGGTTCCCTAATCTATTCCGTCTACAAACCCTTAAGTGAGAGTGGAGACTGAGCCTGGGGAAACGGCAGCGCAGCTCGTTACAGTACCATTGTCAGTGGCAAGAGCCTATTGCGATGTAATTTAAAACACTCACACAATCACAAATCTATCAGCTCCACTTGCAAACAATCCTGAATCCCGCAGTCGAGAAAACGGGAAGAAAAAAGCTTCAAAAATGTTATGCTGCTTCTAGCAACCTAAGAAAACCTTCTCTGGACACGTGAAATACTTCTGATACGGAGTACACCATTAAAGGACACTGTCACCTCAAATCATCAGAAAAAAGCGAGACAAACGACACAGACATGCAAACATACAATAAAGCCCCATAAAACTTAAGTGACTCAAGAGAAGCATCCTCATCTTCAAAAAAAAAAAATTGTGTATGCTAGTCCAAGAGACACAAATGTTCTAAAGACACACGACCACCTTAAGTCACTGTCTCCATTCCTTCCCACACATCACCCTTTCCCACTCAGACCTCAGCACCGGGGCCATAGAATGACAGGACTGCAGTCTGCCAGCTTCGCCCTCCTCATGTTTTCCAAGTGCACTTCCCAACATCCTTGCCAGCCCAGCCCCCTCTCCCAGCCTCAAAAAGGTTAAAGGGAGTTGAGGCGAGGAAACTGGCAGGCACCAGTCCTCTGGCTGGGGCAGGTTGCTGGAGTTGTTCATTGCAGTGACCCAAATTGCACAGAGCGATTTAGCTCTTAGCAGCGTCAGAGAGAGCCTCCCGAATCCATAACCCCATCCCCGGCCCCATCTTCCAAAAGAAAGCCTTGAACACTAAACGGGAGGAATAACTTGGGAGAACGATTTGAATAAATCACTGCAACTCACCTGGTTTGGGATTTTTCTCCCCACCCCAGGCATAAACAGAAATTATATGCGAATGAGTCACGCACGTAAGGGAAGGTGCTGCGGTGTCCTAAGTCCAAGGACTGGAGTCAGTCCCTGCCCTGGTCCTGCTGCTACTCAGGGCTCAGCTGGAGCGAGCAGCAATAGCGAGCCCAGCAGCAACAGCAGGGGCGGGAGGGGGGGGGGGTGGATAGACCGTAGCACAATGAATGCAGTCGGGTTTTGCAATGACATCATCCCTCTGTCCGAGCGGCCCCAATAGCCATGCTCCAGAGCTGTGCATTCTGGGATCTGTAGTCCTCTGAAGTCCGTGAGGGACGCAGAGGCTACATCCGGAACTACAATGCCCAGGATGCTCCGGTCAGAGCGCCCAGAGAGAGACCGGACCGGCCGCCATGTTGAAGTTCAGGAGCTACTGCGTGCCAAGGGAGGCTTCGGGGCTCGTGGAGCTGAGAGGTGGCACCGTGAGAATGGTGAGGCAGAGGACGTAGGGGTTGACAGCCTCGATCACTGGCTGGGACTGGACGGAGACTACACTGGGGATGAGCAGGGCCGTCGAACTGGAGATGGTCTCGCGAGTCGTCGTAAACCTCAACCTGAAGAAGGGGTTGCATAGGGCCTCACGCCATTCCCTCGGCTTTTTACCCAGGGAGTCGCTTCACTTCTGGACGTGGGGGATCCCTTAGACCTCCTAGTGGGACAGTCTGGGCAGAAGGTGACCTTGTGTTGTGGGTACTGGGGAACCTCGCTTTTGGACGAGAAGCCCGATTGCACCTGATGAGTGGGGCTAAACCTAGGTTAATTTTCTTGTCGTTTTGTCTTTTTTTTTTTTTTTTTTTTTTTTTCTTTCTTTTTTTTTTTTTTTTTTTTTCTCCTTCAGGTGACTGACCAACACATACTGAATCTTCATACCGTAATGATTTGCAGAGGGCATCAAATAGAGCGCGCAGGGTTGTATCTTCGGTCTTGAAAATACAGAAAGACAAGGAGCTACCAAAAAGTTAGCACATAGTCTTTCTTACCCACCAGCGAAAGTGAAAGACATTGGAAAGGTACTATAAGTATGCAGTCTTACTGAGGGCTTAAGGCTGAATGAACTATACTAAAATACTTAGGGTCCTCGAAGTTGGTAACCATGGATCACCAACTTACCTTTTCTTTTGTTGGCGTGTATTAACAAAATTATGCAAAATGGTGTGTTTTGTTGTCACCTCTTCATGTAGTTAATGTTAGTTAACACATTAACCATCACCTTCTATTACCCACCAATTGAAGTGCACTCAGTGCATTCTTTAGCATAATCCAAATGTCTGATTACTTCGAGAACTTTTGAGAGCTTTTGCTCAGCATCTCAAATTATCCTGCATAACTAAAGCAGTACTGTGTGTTTTTGTTTCAGATTCTGACGTTCACTATGGAAAGATGAAATTTTTTACTTCCTGAGTGTCTCTGAAAAGTTAAAAATGCTGATACGCATAATTTGAGTTGTCTATTCTCCCTTTTGTATTCAATTCTGAAAACCGAGTTTTGTGCAGGAAATGTAGCTCAATGGTAAGGATTCTGGTAGCATATTCAAAGCCCTGGATTTGATTACCAGCCCTGGTTTGTTTGCATCAAGGAAAATACATACTATGCTTCTGTTAGAAATTAATAAAATTCAAATGATTACTACATCTTCCTTTCAGAAAACTAAGACTGGTTTTTAAATTGCCAAAAAACAATAGGAACAATCAAAGGTATATGCAGATATGATGGCAGTTAAAATAGTTTTCAAAGATTCAGCTTATGTTGTGAGAAGAAACCATGGGAGTGTGACAAAAAACCATTCTTCCATAAATTCAACAATCTAAAAGCCTCAGAAACATCGCTGCCCTTCTACCTGTAATGATGGTAAGTACTAGGAAGGAAACAAAGTGTTTACCATTTCCTTTCTGCCCTTAGGTTTAACTGTAGGGTTTAGGCTAATCAAGCTCTGTTTTATATGACATTTACATAAGCCACAATCTTAGTTTGAGTTATTGTGGGAGACTGATTTATTGAAAGAAAAATAACAGATTGTTTGGAAATAATGTGAAAATGGGAGAAATATAATGTAGTGGATTCTACTATTTGTTATGTGAGTGCTTTGAAGTGTTTTAGCCTTATATATAATAGATATTCAACCATAAATGTGAAAAATATCAGTGTATTTTAGACTGGTTCAACAAGTTACATCAACTTTCATAGGAAAAAAATTACATATTCTTTAGAAACTTAAGGCATAAAAAGGAAAACAATTGACCAGGAAAAAAAAAAATCTTTTAGAGCTCCTCTTTGATTAAGGTATATGTTTGCCACAGTGTGTGTGTGTGTGTGTGTGTGTGTGTGTGTGTGTGTGTGTATGTATTTATATTTCCCTAAGTGGATTCAGATGAGCACATCAATTTATTTTAGCTAGTATTGGTTTGGTTTTTTCCTTTTCTTTGTGTTTTTGTTTTGTTTTTGAACAATATTTTTATTCAAGATAATAAAATTTTTCATATGTTTGACATTCGTACTTTGAATTGACAATAGTTAGGAAACAAGTCTCAGGTTAGTTAGTACCCTAGCTTTTGTGTTTACCATAACAGGTTGGCATAGCTTTTGCTGCTGGATTTTCTATATGGCTTAAGGTAAATGCACCAAATGTCTCAGGGTCAAAATTTAAAGTCTAGCTGGGTGGTGGTGGTGCACACCTTTGATCCCAGAGGCAGATGAATGTCTTAGTTCAAGGCTAGCCTGGTCTACAAAGTTCCAGGCTGGCCAGGGCTACACAGAGAAATCTTGTCTCTAAAACAGAACAAAAAATTAAAGTCTAAATGACTTCAAATTAAAATTTTAATAATGTCTTTCTTTATCTTACTTACTATCTTATTTCTCAAATTTTAACAGGTTTGAACAGTTAAAGGGGCACCATAGAACATGTCTTTGCGAGAATATGTGCTCGTGTTCATAAACATAACCATTTCAGGAAATTTTAAGTATGCAGAGATGCTTAACTATAACCAATTATAGGAGTGTATGAATTCATAGGCCTTAGTTTGAGATGCTATTTTAGTGAACTTGCTGTAAAGGATAATCTTCTGTGTTGTATCTTTTTTTATAAACAGCTTTATTGAAATGAAATTCAATATGCAGTTCACCCATTTAAAGGATGTAGTCCAGTCAGTTTTAGTTTGCTCAGATTTCCAATAATCAGCGTAATTATACAAGAAAACTGTTTGCTTGTAAGTATGAGGATATAATTAGAAGGATTTGGGTCTTTCTCTGAAGTGGTACTGTACAAAGCTTACTATTGTGAGTAAAGTTGACATGGAGTACCTCAATTACAGTTGCAATACTTCAAGTAAATAGCATGTTCCTTGTATGTAATAAGTGAGCTTTACTGAAAACAGACTATTATAGAATAAGTAACAATTATATGATACAACACTGTCATAGTTGAGAAGTCATTAAGGGTGGTGCACTGTTTACATTGATTGTTTTCTTTTTCTGTGTGATTATCATACCATGCATGATGCCTTTATTGAATTTTAGGCAAATGAGGCTGTTCTGTTTTCAGTGTTCATGTTTGTGTGTCTTTCTAAAATTCTGCTTTTTTTTTTTCTTTTTCTTAGCGCTTTTCAGGTGGTTCTGAACATTTTTTTTCAGCCCATATTGTTTCCCCATGAAGGCTTCCTAATTTTTATTTTTCATATAAACTCTGAGTTAACAATATAGTGAAAAGGCATCAGATTCAGGGTTTTAAGAATGAATCATGGAATAGCAAAAAGTGGTTGCCAAATATAGAGGTTTGGATGTGAGAAAAAAAAATATGGTAGGGACAGGCAGAAATAAAGGGGCTTCCTTAAGATGTTAGAAGCAGTAGCCTCTTTATTTTTAAGGATTCATGTGTGTGGATGTTTTGCCTTCGTGTATATGCTTGGTACCCATGGAGGTCAGAAGAAGGCATCTGATTCCCCTGGGAGCTAGAATTATAGATGGTTTTGAGCTACCATGTAAGTGTTGGCAACTGAATCTGATCCTCTGCAAAAGCAGCAAGTACTCATAACCGCTGAGCCTTCTCTATCTCGCAACTTATTTAACTAACCCCAACCCCAACTGGGATCCTTCAAACCACTATTGGAGAAAGCATTAAATGTACAGTGAATGGGACTGGTCTCTGACCAGAGAAATCCATGGTGATTCCATCTATTAGATTATTATGTGGGAAATGTATGATTTTGCCTAATTGAAAGATACAAAAGGAGAAAAGCAACTGATGAGCAACCTAGGCCTCTGCAAGTGTCTTAAATCCATTTTTAACATCACCTGAGGTACTTATATTGCCTGGAGTCATTCTCATCCCTCTGCTTACTTTTTCTAGAGATTTAACTGGAAGAATAAATGAAAGCGGGGGGGGGGGGGGCTAAGTAAGAGTTATAATGAAAAACTGTTTAAAGCATCAAAGGAAGTTATTCATTACAAAGTCCTGACACTGTAGTCCGTCCATTAAGTTCAAATGTAGGTGTGTTTGGTCTCATGAGATACTTACCTTCTGGTATGAGTATAACCTGGAATGTTTCTAAGGAAAGACAATATGGCTGCAGGTTAAATTGCTGTAAAAAAGTTGCAAGGCTTATATAGGATGATTCCCCAAATCTCAATTTTATATTCAGACTTCTATCTGTTCCTGGCAATCTACCAGTCTCCTAATACTTCAGCTATTGGGAGTGAGGGAGACTATCAGTAAATGTAACTTACAGTAAATGTAAATTGCTTTGAATCTGGGCACCTAGGTTCAAAGAGTAACTTGGCACCACCTACCACCCTTTTTTCAGAGACAGAATCTCTGTGTGGCTCTGGCAGTCCTCAAATTGTCCATGTAAACCAGGCTGACCTCAAACTCAGAGATCCATCATGGCACCACTTTGTCTGCAAAGCTAATTATGGTAACTAATGAATACCTGTGCTATAGTCTAGAATAAATTTGAAATAACTTAAGTAGAAATTATTTTGTTTTGAGACATGTTCTTTCTGTCCTGAAACTATGTAGATCAGCATGACCTTGAACTCTGAGATCCTCTTGCCTCTGCCTCCCTAGTGCTGGGGCACAGAAGTGAGTTCCTAGTGGCTGTCATAGTCAAGGGAAGTGAATTTGACTTTAGAGCTATGACAGGATTAGCTTTAAAAACATGTAACAGATGGGAAGTAATTCCTCTGTTAACACTGGTGATGTTAAAATATGTACACTGGTTGAGTACTGGTTTGTCAAACCATTTCTACTACTGTACATCATCGTGGGTCAGTATATACCTATGATGGCCACTTACCAGCAGAAGATTGGTTTTCTCCATTAGTGTGGGCTTTAGAAGTAGATGTGTTTGATGTAAAAGATGTATCTCAATTCTGTATGGTGTTGACTTAATTCATTCTGGGTTTTTAATTGTACAAAAATTATTAAGTTTTCCAGGGAATTAAGGAACTATATGAAAATTATGGAAATGCTTAATACTTAGGACACAAACTGGGGCAAAAATAACTGCCCTAGGATTCACTAAATAGTAAAATTTGTCACTTTTAAGATTAATTTGTTTCCTAAGTGTTATAAATCTGTTCCTTTGATTTTAACTGCCATAAATACTTCATTTAGTGATACTCTATAATGAACAATTTGCAGTTAACTAAAAGAGTTTCCATTAAAGATTGATATGAGGAGCACATCTGGAGGATATAATGTGCAGATATACCTGAAGTTGTGCAGGTGGGATGGCCTGCTTAAAGAATGGCAAGTATATAGGAACTCCAAAGTCCTATGTGAAAAGAAAAATTGTGTTAGTGTCTAGACTGTTCATTTCTATACTGACCATGTGGCTATTAATTCTTACTTCATTAAAACAAAGTGTATTGAGTAAGAAGCAGCCCTATAATTGGTACTTTTAAGTATCAGTATTTGATGAACACAGTTTGAACCATTTGGTTTTTTGTTTTGTTTGGTTTTTTGGGTGGGGTTGGGGTGCTTTGGTTTGGTTTTCTCTGTATTGTTTTGAAATCTGACCTGGCACTAGTTCTGTAGACCAAGCTGGGTTCGAACTCCCATAGATCCGCCTGCCTCTGCCTCCCAAGTGCTGGGATTAAAGGTGTGTGCCACCAGCACCTGGCTACTAGTTTTTTTGAGTACTCAGCCCAAGGACCTGGAAGTAAAAGAATACTCTGTCCCTCTAAGTCATGAGATAGCCTGTTCAAGTGTCATGGATCTCTTTTTCTATCTACTACAGTGTATTGAATTGGGAAAAAAGTAATCAAAAAAACTTAAAATTTTAATCTTTACAGAGAAGTACATATTTCATTAACTAATGATATCAACTGGCCTCAACCAATGTCCAGCAGACATTTCAAGCTATCTGAAGCAGGACTATAAGGAAGTATCACTTCCATTTGGGTTAGTTATGCTTACTGCTAATACTGTAACTTGTTTACACTAAGATTTTTATGAGCACAAATAAGCAAGCCGTGTTGCCACGTGCCTTTAATCCCAGCAGTCAGGAAGCAGAGCAGGCAGATCTCTGTTGGAGACCAGCCAGGTCTATAAAGTGAGTTCCAAGATAGTTAGGGCTATTACATAGAGAAACCCTATCTAGAAATACCATGCATTGAAATTTACCAAACTATACATGTGGAATCAATAATTTAGTAATGTCTTCATTTGAGAATTCAATACATTTTGATCATATTGTTAACTGTTCTATCAGATTACGTTCAAATTTTAATAGAAGTCACTAGAAGATGAATTTTGTGGAGGTGGTGCATGCCTTTAATCCAGCACTTGGGAGGCAGAGACAGGTGATCTCCGAGTTTGAGCCCAGCCTGGACTACAGAGCAAGCTCCAGGACAGGCTCCAAAGCTACACAGAATGCTGTCTCAAAAAAAAAAAAAAAAAAAAAGCCTGATTTTGAGCCACAGTCTATAAACCTTTGATTTAAAACTTTGGTTGTGATTTTTTTAATAGCATCCATTGATAATTTCATACATGTAAATAATGTAACTTAGTTCTAATAGCTGTTCTCATTGCTGTGTCCAAGTCCAATTAAGCCAAATGCAGTGAGTGATTCCTCGCATTTCAGAGGCTGGGGGTGGGTAGTAGGACAGACAACGATCTGATCTATATAGGCCTTATCAAAAAAAAAGCCAGGGAGGGGGTATCTCAGCACTGAAAATTTGTGCCTTATCCCATATAACTCAAAATGCTTAAAAAATTAAGGGGCTGGAGAGATGGCTCAATAATGAAGAGCAGTTGTTGCTCTTCTAGAGAACCCAGATTCAATTACCTGCACCCACATGGTAACTCACTAAAGGCTGTAAATCTTGTTCCAGGGGGTCTGATTCCCTCTTTTGGACTCTGGGTACACAGATATACATGCACATAGTAAAAAATCTTTTTAAAAAAACACATGAATTTAGTAAATCTTTCCATTTGTTTCTTACAGATCCAATTCAAGTGTCTGGGAAATGTGGACTTGGCTGTATCAACACCATATGCATTTTCACTACTTGCTATAGGAATTGCTATAGTTTTTCAAGCTTAATCTCAAATCCAGATAGCTAAGCAGGTAAACCTAATGAGTTTGAACCCTAGAACCCATTGTACAAAGAGGACCGTCTGAAAGTTCTGACCTTGCATCTGCCAGCATAAATTCTGACACATAAACATAAAACAACAAAAATCTTAAGAACAAGTCTGGGGCTGGATAGATGGCTCAGGTTAAGAGCATTGGCGGTTCCTCCAGAGGTACTTACTTCAATTCCCAGCAACTACATGGTGGCTCACAACCATCTGTAATGAGATCTGGTGCCCTCCTCTGACCTGCAGGCACACATGCAGACAATACTATAAACACAATAAGTAAATAAATCTTTAAAAAACAAGTCTGTCTGGCAGTATCGTCTAATAAGAAGAGGTGAGAATACAACTGGTTGTATTCAACAGAGTATACTTCGTAGAAACTGCTACACAAGAGGGAGAAAAGAAAATAATATTCCAGAGAATTTCAGCTCTGCACACATTCCAAAGAGGTGCAGCAACCATTGTCAAACCTGATGACAAAAGTTCTGTTTCAAGCACACCATCTGTGCATGGTTTCATAAACATAACAGGGACTTGGCAAGCTTGAATTCAGAAGTGGTTTGTAGATACCAAGGTTGTGTCCTGGTTGCTGGGATTAAAGGTATGTGCCACCGTTAAAACTGCATACATTTTTAAGGACTTTATGTATTTATGCTGCAATAATTTTCTCTATCTTGCCTTCACAGTGTAATCCTTCAACTCGAAGAAAATAGTTTCAAGATTTTTGGAGTGTGTGCTTATACCTCACAGTTCAACAGTTCTTAATCTACATAGAGATATGTTTTCACATGTCTATACAGAAGGAAAAACACTTTAGGCAGAAACATTGTTTAGACAAGGAAAATAATAAAGGTGAAGACTATTCCCAAACCCCTCTGATCCACATAGGGAGCCCTAGACCTGTGTCGGATTAGTGCTTGAAGAATAATTTCATTTAACAAGAAAATTGAGTGCCTCATAGTAAAGCCTGGACCTGCCAGTACTGATATTACTGTATGTGGTCCTTAGTAACAGAAGCATTGATTTCTATGATACCCAGTGCAGAGGTGGGTGGGTACATTATCATACACAAATGGACACTGCTATTCTAAGCTCCAAGGACTTGAATGCTGCATTAGTAGTGACCCTAAGCACATAAGATAAAGGACTTTTGACTGGTTATTTCAGAACAGTTGTCTGCTTGGGTCATATGTACTGCAAATATAGTGGATGTGTCACAATTTCAGAATAACTTTTGGCTTTGAGACAATACCTCAGGTTGACCTCAAACTTCAACATCCCATCTGCATTTGTCCACTAGGTTTGTTTTTTAAGTAAGAGTTCACTTTTCATATGTATGGAGGATATGTGTGTATAAGTGCCGAGGTTGGGGGAGGTCAGAGTTCTCACTGGAACTTAGGGTACTATGAGATACCCAATTTGCATGCTAGAACCCAAACTCCAGTTCGCTGCTAGAACAGCATTCATTCATTAACCACTGTGCCATCTCTCCAGCTCCTTGAGAGCTACTTTTTTGATTTGTAGTTCATTCCACGTGACTTTTTTTCCCCCTGAACCTGCTCCCACCCAGTCTTTGAGATAGGTCTTGAGTTGCCTAAATTAGTTTAGCCTTTAGAATCCTCTTGTTTCAGCCTTGCAGGAGCTGGGATTACAGGCTACCACACACTGATTTAAGAAGTATTAGGAGCCAGGCATGGTAGTGCATACCTTTAATTCTAGCATCTGGAGGCAGAAGCAGGTGAATCTCTGAATTCAAGGCCAGTTCTGCCTACATAAAGAGTCCCAAGACAGCTAGAGCTATATAGACTCTGCTTTTTTTTTACTATCTAGGACAAATTATACCTTTATTACTTGACCTGGAAATTGTAATCTAGTGTGGAATTAATAGAGGTAGAAAAATTATCTTCACAATGTATGATGCCCTCTCCAAAAGCTAATTACAATAGCTAGCTTCTAGCTCCTCTTTCTGACACTGCAATATAATTTGTTGACACACTAGCAAGCTTTCTTTAGCAGCCAGACAGTGTTGGTACATGAATATGCTCTTCTGCTTGGCATGTACACAGTTGTGGTGTAATTGTTTAATTCATACATTGCTAAATTACAAAATAGTGATGGGTGGCTTGGTTCTTAATATTTGGCTTGCCACCTTTTATCTTGTAAGATTTAGCGCTTTTTTTTTTTTTTTTTTTTTTTTTTTTTTTTTGCTTGCTTTGTTTCTTTTCAAGGTAGGCTTTCTCTGTATTGCTTTATTGCTTTGGACCCTGTCCTCGAACTAGCTCTGTAGACCAGGCTGGCCTTGAACTCAGAGATCTGCCTCCGGAGTGCTGGGGTTATAGGCCAGGAAATACTATAGATTTCCTGATGAAATCCTTTGGGTTCAACCCTTGACTCCCAGTGTGTCAGAACTAGCTTGCAACAAGGACAAGTAGAACAGCCCATGTGTTTAGGAGTAGGATGTGTGAGAGACTGGAGAAATGGCAGATCAGTAAAAAACATGAAGTCCAAGTGCCTATATCTGATGTCTCTCAACTATAACTACAGTTCCAGAGGATCTGGTACCCTCTTACCTGCATGAGCATCTGCATGCATGTGGTGCACATACACTCAGGCATAAATGAAACCTAAAATAGATGGTGTTAAGGTTTATAGTTAGGTATTGAATGTCATGACCCTAAAAACAATACAGTAACAAGTACGTCTTCTAAAGGTATGCCTGTAAAATATCTCTAGAATGGGTGAATGAAAAGGAGTTGTGCCCTCAACTGAGTTTAATTCATTTTTAGAGTTTTCAAAACAGTGTTTTGTGTTCCTGGTGCCAACAAAGGTCACAAAGATTGTTAGATTCCCTGGAACTGTTCTGGGTGGTTGTAAACCCTGAGGTGAGTGCTGGGGACTAAACCCAGGACCTTTGCAAGAGTAATGTGTGCTCTTAATCTCCTGGCCCCCAATTAAATTTTAAAGGATTTCATTGGGGGGTTTTTCAAGACAGTGTTTCTCTGTAGCTTTGGAGCCTGTCCTGAAACTTGCTCTGTAGACCAGGCTGGCCTCAAAGTCACAGAGATCTTCCTGTCTCTGCCTCACAGGTGTCGGGACAAAAGGTGTGCACCACCAACACCCACCCTTAATTTAATTTTTTTTAATGAGTCCTGGAGTAGTAGTGTAATACCATGCTTGTATGTCCAAGGCCCTGGGTTTGATTTCCAGATGGCTACATCCATTGACTAGCCTTTAACTCACAGAGATCTGCATGCTTTTGCTTCTTGAGAGCTAGAATTATAGCATATGTCCAGTCCCAACTTATATTCCTGTTATCTAAATAAGGTTTTCTATAACAGCCCCAACAATATGAAAGGATATTGAAGGATCTACCTTTACATATTCTATCATTAAAGCTCAACTAATTGTGTAAGTAGTGGTTTCTGTGATCAGATTCTATGTGATCTTTCCCTCTGCCCTCTTACTTGTCCACTTACATATTTGTGAAGTAAACTGTATTTCAGAATTAGGGCTATAGCACAGTTGGTAACACCACTGCAATAAACAGGCATGCCTGTAATTCCAACACTCAGGAGGGAAAAGCAGGAGCTTCTTCACATAATAAGCTCAAACCCAGCCTAAGATTCTGGGGTATTTTTTGTTTGTCTTTAAGAAAAGTTTTTGCAACAAAATGTATCACTAAGTTGTAAACTTTAAAATTGGAAACTGAATGAGTTCACCTTCTAGGCTCAAAATATGGTTTGTTTTTTTGTGTGTGTGTGTGTGTTTTTTGTTTTTTGTTTCTTCAGGAAATATAAATTGGGTATCCACTAGGTGTCAGATAATACAAAGGTAGATACTCTGAAGACACCAAAATAACACAGAGGTATCCTGTAAGAACCTAACAGCCTTACAAATAGATAAATGAGGATATGCATGCCAAAAGAAAGTTGTTCAAGTAGGGTTTAAATGAATCCACAAGACCTAAGATAAATGATTGACGGGTATTTATTAGGGAAGAACTTACACAATTAATAGTAAATAATCACCACAGTCTTTTTGCTCCTGAAGATTCAGTCTCTGCCCTTCCCGAGCTCCTACTGTCAACCAAGAAAGTGAGCCAACCCTTCCTTTTCCTCATAAGAGGTCATGGCTGCACACCTGAAGCCATCCCCCTAGGATATGGCCCCACCAAAAGTCCACTGGTAAAACAAGATGCCACTACAGTACTATACTATCAATGGTAGAACTATTAATTTTATAAAGTATGATCAATATCAAACCAAATTCATGCAGGCCTAAATTATTTAAAAAGGCTTAAAGACTATAGAGGCCGTGACATGACAGTACTATGAGTAGGAAGCTGAAAATAATAAACTAAAGATAAGCTTCCATGTAGGATGCTGGGAGTAAAACCTACAATCTTCTAAACCAATCACTTTTTCCTGATTTGATCCAGTTTTTGTTACTTGGGAACTTGAGACTCTATCCTCTCTACTATGTTAAATTTTAGTCTTAGTTCTAATCTGCATTTCCTAGGTCTTGCTACTAATGTTTCCATTAACTTGTTAATGCCAACTTTAGCCTTGAATACATTTTCTGCTTCCAGGGAAGTAAAAAGGAAAATTTTCAAAGACATCTTTCCAGTATCCATCATCTTCATCAGTGATAAAATATGTACCACTGCAAAGTTACATAAAACAGTGCTGCACTGTGGCTGTCCCTGAACAAACTGAGGAGATCCGATGGACTATGGAGCTCCTTTCTCTGTTTTTTGTTTTATCTTATTTTTTTGTTATTTTTTTTTTTTTTTCGAGACAGGGTTTCTCTGTATTGTTTTGGAGCCTGTCCTGGAACTCACTCTGTAGAACAGACTGGCCTCAAACTCAGAGATCTGCCTGCTTCTGCCTCCCCAGTGCTGGGATTAAAGGTGTAGGCCACCCCCAACAAATTATCTTTATTTTTAAGTTGAAATTAGGTTTCATCCTCTTGCTATATAGCTCTGTAAGTTTTCACAAGTACAAGTCATAAAAACACCATCATATTCAAAATCTATAGCAGCTTCATCAGCCCACCCACACACAAAAGTCTCATGTATCACCCCAGAATTTTTATACTTAAAATCATTTTTTCCAGAAAGTCATATTCGAATGTTCCATGCATTTTTAACATAACATTTCATTACACCAGCTTCCCATCAACTATCAGACATTAGAGCAATGATTATATTGACCATTCCCATTGGTTGTCAGGAGGCTCTTTCAGTAATATCCCCCATGGCTTCCTCTGCAACTGGTTTTTGTTTGTTTGTTTGTTTGTTTGGCGTTTTGTGTTTGTTTTGCCAGTTAGTTGATCTTCAGTCTGCAGCATCATCTCTGCTGCTTGACCACCCTGAAGCATGTCTTCTAATTTTTTTAACATCTTGTTCTACTTTGTACCCAGCTTCTCATTGCTATTCTGTGTGTTTCCATAAGCTGCATTTATAGGGAACTTCTTAAGAATATCAAGAATATTGTTAGCCTCTCATGTAGAGTATCCTTCACAGCCAAAACTAGGATAGCAGTCTTCAGCAAACTCACTATGACAGTGTCTGAAAACCACAATACTTCCACTGGGTTGTGGGTTTGTTTTTTTTTTTTTTTTTTTTTTTTTTTTTTTTTAGGTAGGGTCTCCCTATGTAGCCTGAGGTGCCCTGGAGCTTAGTATGAGACCTGGCTGGCTTCAAACTCACAGAAATTGGCAAGCCTCTGCCACTTGAGTGCTAGGATTGAAGGTGTGTGCCACCACACCCAACATTAAAAGTACATCTTTTGGAGTTAAGACAATAGCTTCTGTGAGCATACAGACAAGGAAAGGGCATACCATATTATTGCTACTCATTAGTAACTTTATAGTTTAAACTTTGGAGAAATACAGGATTCAAGAGAGGCAACGGGTGTATGTGTTGGGTTAGAATCTGTTAGATACAGAATAGGAATCAAGGGATTTGGGAAGATATAGGGTCCGGCCATGGGATAGTGTGCATGGAAATAAATGTGTGTTTATGTACTGTGTGTGTGTTTCTTTTTGTTTTTTGATGTTGTTTGGTTGGTTGGTTGGTTTTGGTTTTTCAAAACAGGGTTTCTCTGTATTGCTTTGGAACCTGTCTTTGAACTAGCTCTGTAGACCAGGCTGGGATTAAAGGTGTGCATCACCAACACATGGCATGTACTGTGTTTTGAGTAATATTAGGTCCCCAAATTCTCAGAGGAGGAAGGAAAGAGATGAGTCCTGAAGAAGAGTAGCTTTTCCATCTGTCCAGACTCATATTCTAGTGTTGACTATGCCCATAACATCTTTATTACTTTTGTTTGATTTTCTTTTGAGACTATAAGTCACCTAATCTCATTTTTAAAATGTCTTTAAAGGGTTCAATTTGGCCCAGCATTGGGAGGCAGGGGCAGATTGATCTCTTTGAGTTTGAGGCCAGCATGGTCTACAAAATGAGTTCCAGGACAGCCAGGACTACATAGAGAAACCCTGTCTCAAGGGGGGAAAAAACGTCTGGTTTGGTGTGCTTTTTGATACAAGGTCTTACCAATGTGGTTCCCAGATGTTCAGTTACAGGCATGTATGGGCCACCAAGCCTGGCTTCTCTTCTAAATTTAACAAAGACACCTGTAGGTAAGATCAATGAATTTCTACCATAATCATCTCTTCAAATTACATGTGGTTAGATATGAACAGCTTATGTAAACTGAATTTAAGTAGGTGCAGTTCTCTGACCCTCAGACTTATGTCTAGAATCTATGAGTTCTGTGGGACCTACAGCTTTCCAGTGTTCCTCCTATTTTCACCTCATATCTGAAGGTGCTTTTTCTGATTTGATTTTTGTTTTAGTAAAGGTTTACTTTGATTTAGTAAAGGTTCATTTCAGTGATTATAACAAGAATCCCTTAAGGAAGAAGGTGAACAGGTGCATGTGATATTAAATTGTTATGTGAAAATAACATTTGAGGTCTACCATGTGCTACTTTTGTGTTGTTATTGTTTGAGGTATGTGCTCTCTATGTAATTCGGCTGGCCTGAACTTGCTATGTAGACCAGGCTGGCCTTGAGTTTAGGGGATCAACCTGCCGTTGCCTCAGTGCTGAGATTAAAGACCATTATGCCCCAGGATACATGGTATATCGTTTCCATCATTAAGATTGAACAGATTTCACAAAAGTAGCCTGCAGTATATTGAAAACAACAAAACTTTAAAGACAAACTTATACTATAAATTACTTGAATTTCTTTTCCAGTACTAGGCCTTTTTCTTTTCACATTTTATCTTAGACAAAACCTCACTGAGTTGGCCACAGTTCACAAGTCCCTAGACAGAACTTGAAATTGTAACCCTACTGCTTCAGACTCTTGAGAGGCTAAAATTAAGGCCCTATGTCACCAGGCCCAGATAAATCACTAGAATTGTTCAGATTGTTTGTTTCTACTGACTTCCCCTTTAAGGACAAAGACAGTGTGGTGTCTCTGCGAGTGTTGGAAGAGTCATTTTTCTGGAGTCATAAGGTAGTACTTTTTAAAGAAGTTTAAGCATATAAGGTAATAGATTTCACTAGTGTGTGTGATTATTCTTTGTTCTATTCTAACCCTCCCCCTTACTGTCCACCTCCAGCCACCCTGTCCCCCCTAAGGCTGGTTTCCTCCCTCCTAAAATAGTTCTGCATTCTGCTTTCATAACACATGCATTCTAAATCATGTCACAATATTCCATTACTCCTCCCACTTAAGATCTATTCCTCTCCCATTGTGATCTCTTAAGCATTTCCTTATTTTTTGTTTGAGAAAGGATCTCATGTAGCCCAGGCTGGCCTCAAACTCACTATGTAGCTGAGGCAGTTCTTGAATTCTTGATCCTTCTGCCCCTGCTGCACAAGTATTAAGATTACAAGTGCCAAGATGCCAGGTTGAATTTCTTTTTCTCCGTTTTTCCCCCAAGATTTAAAAATGTGCATAACTATTTTGCCTCTGTGTATGTTATATGTATCACATGCATGCCTGGTACCCACGAAGGCCAGAAGAGGGCATCAGATCCTCTGGACTGAAGTTACAAATGGTTATTAGCCTCTCTATGTTGGTGTTGTGAAATAGAACCAGGGTCTCCTGAAAGAGTCACAAGTATTTTCAACTGCTGGTACACTTTCCTGACTCCTCAGGTTGTAGTTCTTAATTATTTGGGTACATGAAGCTCTTAAGGATTTTATCTAAGTTTTGGATCCTTCTAAGATGTTACTCCCCTACCCCTCATACACACATATAGAAGGAATTGGTCAAATCCCTGGATTTTTTTTAAATGACATTACATCTATGTACAAATTAAGGAGAGTCTTAATATGGTCACCCCCACACACACACACACTTGTTAATAAGAAAACTAAAATGTATTGCAAAGCTGGGAATTTGACCCCTGGCTGATTTGACTCCAAAGTCTAGAATCCACTTCAGTATCCTCAAAACTTCCATCATTGCCATCAAGCATCATTTGTGAAGGAAGTTTGTCAAGTCTGGTAGTCAGTTAGGAAAGAATTCAGGGAAATCACTGTACTCTCACTGTACTTGTGATTAGGTTGGAAGGATATGGCAGGCTAAGGAAGGCAGAGGTGGTGTAGTCAGACCTGTTTAGGAACTGATTAGATCTGAGCCTCTGGCCCTTTTGCCTGCCAGCTGATTCAGAGCTGGCAGATAGATGGGCCAGCACCTGGGCAGGTTGATTTCATGGCTGTATACTTCAAAGGTTCTGATTCCTGGCACTGCTGTACACATTGCTTCCCAGAGAGCACAGCCTTGTGGAGGAGGTAATGCTAGAGTCTCTTGGAGGTATTTGCAAAAGCATTTGCTCTGAATTCAAATGTGTATGGCTTATTTGGGGTTGGTCAATAAAAACCACAGAGCCAGCTCTAAGCAGGGTTGGAACTTGACCAGTTAAACCTTTAATGGTGTGCAGGCAATACGTTTGTGAGTCCCACAGTCAAAAAGTCCTGGGTCCCTAGTGTCTTCAGCATCCAATTGTAGATAAATTACAAGGACTCATTTTTCTTATGTGTGACCCTCCTGTATCTGCTAAGAATATAGGTATGTGCCACCTTGCCTGGCTGAAATAGAACTTTTGTCAGCCCTTCATATGATTGTGGTGAGTATTAAAGAAAAATGAGTGGAAAGTACTTATTACAGCACCTGACATAGAAAACAGTCTTTATTTAATGAAAAGTCATACTTGGCAAAGGAATCTAAAGCTTTAAAAAGTAAATCATCATTCTTTTACTCAACAAACATCCAAGGAGGACTTAGTGTTTTAGGTGGGAGAATGAAGAAAATCACCTCTACTGAGCACCTAAAATGGACTACATACCTTTTCACTGTCTGTTATCTCATTGATTACAATGAGTGTTTTTCCAATTTGCAGGTGACATGGTAGCTTAAGAGAGGTTAATAACACAACTAACATCAGAGTCTGCACTATACAGCCTATGAGTTAATAGGCTTTTTCTCCACCCGGGCATGCTACTTAGCAGACAGGAAGACACAGCCAAGTAGCTGCCTTCAGAGTCACTGTTGTATACTGTGCTCTAAGGAGCACAGAGCAGTGAACCCTAGAGGTAGAGTGATGGAGATCTCAGCATAAGAATCAGTGTTCACAGTAGGACTTTAGGTGGACCACTATGTGGTTTAAAAAGTTAACATTTGTTGCGGGTTTTGTTGGTGGTGCTGGTTTCGTTCTTTTGTTTGTTTTGTTTTTTGGTTGGGAGTGTTCCATTGCACATATGTGGAGGTCAGTCACAACTTACAGGAATCACTTCTGTTCTTCCACTATGTGGGAGGCACTGTAATCAAACACAGCTTGTCAGGCTTGGGGAAAGTACCTTCACTGCAGAACCATCTCATTGGTCTACCCTCTCAGGATTTTGCTGGGAGAAGCCAGGGAGTTCTTTCCAGTTTTCCCTGTCACTATAAAAGGAAAAGGTCAGAGGAAGGCCTTTCTAGGATTTCTCACAGCATCATTTTAGAGCCAGCAAATACTCAAGAAACTGTCTCCAAGGAGATCAGTTTAGGGTGGAAGTAATTCATATATCATGAGTCTGCATCAGAATTACCTGTACTTCTTGGGCTTAAGAATTAACCCTGATATTAATATAGCCACTGATTTGTATTTCATGGTTACTAGGTACTGAGGCCTACTGTGTTCACAGACTGGAATACTCAGGTGAAAGAAAGTCTTTAAGTCAATAATCTTAAATTAATTTTAACATATACCCACAATATGTGTAAAGTACATACATTTCAAGTTATAAATACTACTGTAGGTAATATGAAATTCAGGCAAAAAATTATTTTATTTCAGGGGGAAAATATATACTTACACTGGGCATAGGCACCAACAAGTCAAGGATCCCATAGCCTCAGGCTCATAGGCAAATGGCAAAGCTTTCCTTGGCTCAATGTGTGGATGTTTTAGTGTGTACAGAAAATGTCCACTATGGCTTTCTTGTTCCCACCCCCACTCTCGGATATTTATTGCCTAAAGATCACTTCCCCATAAAGACAGCCCCTACTGAAATTAGCTAAACCTGTCCTCTGATCCAGCTGTATAGCACAACCCTGCCTCCTTGTTCAGCTGCATGCAATAACCCTCTCTGCTCAACTCTAAACAATAACATTTCTCCATCCAAGAGCCCAGTTAAACTGATCCCAGCTCTCCATCCATGAGTCCACCTGTCTGTCTCTTCATTTCCTCACCCACCTCTGGGCAGGTCCAATCTCTTGAAGCTGTGCTTATTAGTTGTGTCACACAATACTAGGGAAACAGAAGTAGCCAGCTAGCTTTGTCTATTTGGTGAGCCCAGGCCCCTGTAATAAGGGGGATTTTAACATGATAAATAACCCAGTGACAGATATTGGGGTTCAACCTGAAGACCAGGAAAGCAAAACAGTCAGCTAGTAGCTCTTGCCTCAACCTCAGGCTGAAAGGGTTGGTCCATGAACAAGCTCTTCACCAAGTCTCAAACTGCTGCCTCTCAGCGTGGCTGGAGAATCCTGAGATTTCAGTGTCTCCCTGTCCTTGATACTGAGCCTTCCTATCTTTAGTGTGGCTAGAGAATCAATGCCTCCTACTGAATGCTTGATACTGACTTATGTACCTCTCATGAGATATATAAATCCTGGGATTAAAGGTGTGAGCTATAATTCTCTTTTAGACTAATTCAGTTTTGTGTATCCCTGGATAGCCTTGGACTCACAGAGATCTGTCTACCTCTTAATCCTGAGTCCTAGGATTAAAGGTGTGTACCACCACGTCCTAGCTTCTTGCTGCTGACATTTAAGGTGTGTTCCTGGCTTCTATGACATATGGCTGACTTTGCTTTCTGAATCCTCAGGCAAGGATTAATAAATCATAAATAATAAGTCACCACAGCGAATGGCACCCACACCTGTGCCTAAATGCACAAGAGGAGGTTCACTGTGAGTTCAAAACCAGCCTGAGATACACAATACCAGATCAGACAGGACTATGTAACAAACTCTCAAAAATGACAAATAAGAAAAAAAAATATGCCAGATGGTGGTGGTGACACACACCTTTAATCCCAGCACAGAGGAGGCAGAGGCAGGTGGATCTCTTCGAGTTCAAGGCCATCCTGGTCTACAGAGCAAGTTCCAGGAGGGCTACATAGAGAAACCCTGTCTCAAAAAAGAAAAAAAGAAAAATATGGATGGAGAGATGCCTCAGTGGCTAAGAGTGTTTATTGGTCTCTTAAAGGAGCTACATTGGATTCCTAGTTCCCATGTTGGGTAAGTCACAACTGTAACTCTAACTCCAGGAAATCTGATACCTTGGTCTGGCCTCTGTGGGCACACACAGAGAGAAACATGCACATTAAAAATAAAGACTAAACTCCCAGTTCTCCTATCTTTTGTTCCTCAATTTATACAGTTTTTTTGAGGGAAGCAATCATTTAAAAAACAGTTGTTAATTTTATGAGATTTAATTTGGTAAAAGCTAGGGCTTTATTTTTTTGTAAGTCTAAATTTCTTTCTTAGATTGAGATGGCTAAATGCTAAAGATGAAAAAAATCCATTTATAATTTTTTGACAGGGTTTCTCTGTATAGCCTTGACTTTCCTGGAACTCACTCTATAGACCAAGCTGGCCTCAAACTCACAGAGATCAACATGCCTCTGCCTCCTGAGAGCTGGGGCTAAAGGCGTACACCACCACCACCGAATTGCCACTTATAATTTTTTACATCTCTCTCTGTATCTCTCTCTCTCTCTCTCTCTGTGTGTGTGTGTGTGTGTGTGTGTGTGTGTGTGTGTGTGTGTGTGTGTGTAGGTCAGAGGACAACATTGATGAGTTGGTTCTTTCCACCATGTGGGTAGATAGGCTCACACTCATATCACTGAGTTTCTAAACATGCACCATTATCAAATGAGCCATCTCACTGGCCCAAAACCTCCATTTTATTGAGCATCAAATACAAGGATCAAGTGAGGATTCCGGTGAGATGGTCCAGCGGGTCTGTAATCCCCAATTACTTGAGAGGCTAGAAAGTTCTAGGTCAGTCTTGGAAACTTTGCAAGACTATCTCAAAAAAAAAAATTCTTTTTAAGCACATTGGTGGTATAGCTCAGTGCTTGCTTGGGTTGTAGATTTCACTGCCAGTACTGCAAAAGAGCAGAAAAGCAAAGCTGCTACAGAAGATGCAACCTCAATCCAAGTGAACAAAACCTTATTTATTGTTACTTAAATAACAGATGTAAGTGGAGGTTACAATTCTTCCCATACCTCACTCACTGGCTTGTCTTGTACCATTCCATGTAAAGATCACTGGTTTACATTCCATATAAAGCTCAGGACCTGCAGCTATATAATAGGAATAACACCTTTAGCAGTGACCAGTCCAGATTCTTTTATTGGTGGCAAATGATAAGGGTATTGTATGATTTGTTAAAAAACAAACAAAAAAAATGTGACTATCCTTATAAATACAACACCTGTATTTGTCAGGCACTTCAAAACTACATCCTTAGACTTAATGCCCATTCTGTTTACTAGCCATGCAACTTTGGGAAAATAACCTCTTGGAACATGGTGTGTGTGTGTGTGTCTCAAATAAAAATAACTGGTATTATAACTAGCTTTGTGAGGAGTGTACCATGATAAAAATTGAACCCTTGCTCCAAGAGCAAAGATGTTGAGCTAAATTCTTTAAAGCATCCATTTAATCTTCAGTATCCTGCAGGTGCATATCACCCTCCACCCAGTTCTCGGGTGTTGCTCCTACCCCTATCTCATAAGGAGTAGGTGTTCACTGAACTCTATCTTTTATAGATTAACTGTACACTAGTTAGCTGGGAATACACAAACCCTCCCTTTCTGAGCATGCTCTAGTCTCAAGTTATAGGAGAAGGTCACACCTGGAAGGGCACTCACTAGAAACCCTGACCACTACAAACGCCAAACAAGTCACTTTAATGAGCACAGAAACTTTGATCATTTATTTATGCCTTCTTTAGATCTCTTAGGGAGCACCTTTCTCCACCTTCTGAGTTAGATAAGAAATATACAGATAGCCCACAGCCCAGAAGCAGCTCCTTTTTAAACACTTGAGAACTAAGGCATCCCTCCTACCCCATTCCCCCATCCACCCAATCTGGAACACACATAGCTTTCCTTGGAAAATCATAAAAGATTCTGCCTGAAGGCAAGGATGGTTGTTGGAAGGAGAGAGCCCATCCTCCAGGCCATGCAGCCTTGTTGCTAATAAAACCCTTTCTGTACTATGCCTCTCCTTGTTGATGAGACTGGGTGGCAGCCTACCAAATCTCCTGTGGTTATACTAGTGGGTAGAAGCAGAGTGGTTAGTCAAAACACTTTCCCTTTCCTCCTAACCACACTGAAAGGCTGATTACCAGCTTCTCTGTCAGGTAGGCCAGCCACATTGTTGATTCTCTTCATTGGTGTAGAAGCAGAAGTAATCACAGAACTGTCCCATGCATGAACCGTTCTCTGTTCTCCATGCTCACACTTTCTTCTGTCATGGGACTCAGCAGAGCCCTTGGCTGTATGCCCTCTCCTCTGCTAACCTCCAGCCCAGTCAGTGTGACTTTTTTTTTCAGATAGTTAACTCACTCTGTGACCCACCTGGACCCAGACTCAAAAGTCCTTGTCTCCAACTACAGGCGTGCATAGCTCACAGATAATAACTCCGTGTGAAGTCAGTGAGGTTGGGGAGTGTTTGTTATATCAGGTAGCTGAGAGCTTTCCAAACAGAAAACAGCATCTGGAGACAGGTTCTTTCTATTGAGATTTCTATTTGATCTTTAGCATGGCCTGAGAAAGAATGCATATATCATCACCATTACAGACTTGAGGAAGCTAGGTTCTTTAAAACTAATGGCAGATGAACACCTACTCATCTATGGAGCTGGACCCAAAGATAAGCTTTTTATGTTTTTAACATCAGTGCATTCTCCTCTATAAAAACATGCTAGAAGCTGGGCAGTGGTGGCACATGCCTTTAATCCCAGCACTCGGGAGGCAGAGGCAGGCAGATATCTGTGTGATGGAATGGTTTTAAATAGGCAGAGAGGAGCTGCGTGTGGTGGTACATGCCTTTAATCCCAGCACTGGAGAGACAGAGGCAAGCAGATCTCTTGTGATACTAAAGTAAACCTGGCATGCAGAATGAATTCCAAGACAGGTAAGAGTTACACAGAGAAACTCTGTCTCAAAAAATGAAAAGTAAAAAGTAAAATAAACAGTAATAATAAAGCCACATAAAGATAAAAAGCTCAGAAAGAATCTGGTTACTGTATGGTGTTATATTGTCTTTGTATCTTTTGACTGCTGAGAAAATAACAACTGTTAAAACAAATGCCACTGGATCAATCCAATTTATATCTTTTAAAAATGCTTTGACTCCAAAATTTAAGTCTAAGGACAAGTTACTGGGGAAAAGAATTTCTATTTTTGTTTCCTCAGAAAATGAAAAGCTGTGGATTCCTTTCAGACTAATGTGGTTTAATCAAGCCAGACCCCCTAAAACAACATCCCAGGTGATCCAACAATCAAAACAGTTGAGACAAGCCAGCCTTGCAGACTACAGCCAGGATTTCTGCATCTTCTTAGGATCCCCATGACAGCGCCCCCATCAGCAGGAAGTAGTTTGAAAAGAACAACGCCCAAATTCCCAAATATTGTTTATAAATGTTTGTTTTCATTTAAATGGACTTGGTTATAAATGTTTAATGATCACAACCAATATCTTTTTAAAGGTAAAAAGGAAATTATGGTATAGATATGAACACTTTGTTTTAGAATGGATTTTCATGTATTGATACAATTTAATGTCAATTTTGTAATATGTATATTTCTCCTCTTATTTAGGTATTGTGTTTATATAGCTCATTTAGAAATGTAATGTATAACAGTACAGATTATAATAGTTACCTATTATAGTCAAAACTTATAGTTAGATGAGTTAGGTTTTCTAGATATACAGAGATGATTTTGAGATAGATAGGAATTCTTCAAACCTTTCAAAGACCTATAGAATATGGCATTTAAAATGGTTTAGGGTTTTTCTTGACAGTGAGACATAACTGCTCCTGGCAACACCACCTACATCAGAAAGGAATCTGAACATCAAAGAAACGCATTATAAAGTTTGCTTTCAATATGGCAAGACTAGCCATTAGGACAAGATAACTGTTCTTGTCTGGACTGTTTGACTTTATGTTTTATAAACTGGACATGCAGGATGCACAGAAAAGTGACTGCTGATTCAAGGTGGACATTGTTACAGAGTTCCTGCTTCATGGAAGTGTCTGCCAGACACTGCTGATTCAAGGTGGACATTGTTACAGAGTTCCTGCTTCATGGAAGTGTCTGCCAGACAGTCTGCAGGACACAGAAAAAAGTGACTGACAAACTGTCAATACAAGAAGACAGTTTAAAGTTTCCTGCTTTGCTGAAGAATGCCAGGCACACTATGGCCTATGGGCTGAGAAGGAAGATTACAGAAGAACTTCAGGTGACTGACAAGTCAAGATATCTCTGTCATTTCTAGAGTTTATATACTATCCTTCTGTGGTCTTTGAAGGAGTTGAAGACAAATAGTTATGGTTATAGTTTTCCTTAGTTAGGATTAAAGATAAGGTACATATAGGACTTTAGACTCAATAAGATAGAATAGTTGGTGGAATATTTTCTTCAAATCTTGCTAAATGTTAATGGACTAAATAGTGTTTACTGTGATTCTTACTTGATAACTGTTGTGTGATATATTTTGCTATGCTAAGGTTAAAACCCTTCTTTTTATTTAGACAGAAAAGAGGAGATGATGGGAAATGTCATTCTGTAAATAGTTTCTCATACTGGTTAATGAATAAAGCACTGTTGGCCAATAGGAAAGCAAGATAGGCGGGACTAGGAGACAAGGAGGATTCAAGGAAGTAGTAAGAAGGAGTCTGTTTGGATTTCCTGCCTGCCTAAATCCTGCCTGTCCATTGGCCGAAACAGCTTTATTCATCAACCAATAAGAGAAACATATTCACAGCCTACGGAAGGACATCCCCCATCAGTATTTGTCTCATAAACTGGCAGTTATTTCAGAAAAACAAAACCTCTCCTCCTTTACCTATGAAACTGAAATAATGCATTTTCTCTCATCTTGGAAGACTAAATGAATAAAACAGTGGTTTCAGCACTGTATCTAGTATATGCTCAATAAATGCTAGGCATTGCTATTGATAGATTATATCACCAAAATATAACCCTGTGTGCAACACAAGCAAAGTGTCTGAGTGTGGGCAGGAAGGAATGGCTCCCTTTCCTGGGGCTTTTGTGTGTGTGTGTGTGTTTTGTTTTTTTTTTTTAAATGATATCCTATCCCTGCAGAAAGACACCCCCAAGTGGTTCATAACATGTGGCTCATAAAAAGAGCCACACTGTGTGCAGTATCTCCTTTTTAATACTATCATTAAATGTTTTCATTTTATTTCATGCTTGTGGTTGGTTTCCCTGCACGTATGTATGTGTGCCATGTGTGCCTGATGTCTGAGGAGGTCAGAAGAGGGTCATAGATTCCTGGAACTGGAGTTACAGTGTTAAGCTGCCATGTGGGTGCTGGGCATCAAAACCAGGTTAGAAGATCATCCAAGATATCATGCCATGTTTCATGTAATAGTTCTCATGCACAGCTATTATGAGATTCATTAGGGTTCTTCTGGCCCTTAGTGGTTCTCCCTCCCAGGAAAGTGCTGCAGCCTTCCAATTCTATAACCACTCCAAGTCACATCTTGCTCTTTTATGCCTTCTCTCCCCACCCTCTTTAAATTTGCACTTACTCTAATATAAAATGTGCCCCCCCCAAGATATGTATGTAGCCCTGGCTTTCCTGGAACTTTCTCTGTAGACCAGGCTAGGCTGGACTCAAACTCAGTGATCCACCTGCCTCTACCTCCTGAGTGCTGGGATTAAAGGTGTGTATTTCCTCTGTCTGGCTACTGTTTGCTTTCATACATAGAGTAACAGCAATATTAATAAAAATAATAGACAAGATGGTGAAACACATAGCTTACCCAAAAGCCACATTCCCATCCCTCTTCCCATTCAGCTATCATTATTTCAAGCACTACTTACTTGATCTCAATGGCCAGTCACTTTTTTTTTTAATTTTACATGCCAATCTCAGTCCCCCCCCCACTCCCTCTTTAGAGACAGTCTACTGTCTACTCTTTAGAGACAGTAAGGCTTCACTTAAGGAGTCAGCAAAGTCTAAGGCCAGTCTTTTTTAATGATCCATAACCACACATTTCAAGCCACTCATCACTAGTTCATCAAAGGAAGACTATTTGGTGCAGGTGGACTATGCTGTATGTGCTCTTTCTCCTCAGGATATGACCAAACTCTCAAAGGGAAAAGGTCTTGTAAGGAATACTGAGATTTTATTCTTGGATCTTAATGTATCAAGACAATGTTCATTGTCCTCTTGCTGGTAGTAGTGGCTCTGAGTACTGTTCTTCCAGAGGACCCAAGCTTAGTTCCCAATACCCACATCAGGCAGCTAGCTCACAACTGCAGTAACTCCAGCTCCAGGGGATCTGATTTTCCCTTCCACTCTTCACTCACATGCACATAACACATAAATTTTAAAAATAAATTTTCTAAAAGCAGTAACTACTAGCCAAGTGATGGTGGCACATGCATTTAATCCCAGCACTTTGGAGTCATAGACAGGCAGATCTCTGTGAGTTCAAGGACATCTTGCTTTATAAGTGAGTTCCATGACAGCTAGGGCTATTACACAGAGAAACTCTGTCTTGAAAGACCCCCCCAAAAAAGGATAACTACCAAATTTTATATGACTTCTTGCTTTTCTTCATTGTTTTATAATAGAGAAGTGACCCAGCACTTGGCAGATAGAGGCAGGCAGATCACTGTGAATTTGAGGACAACCTGGTCTATATAGAGAATTCCAGGCCAGCCAAGGCTATACACAGACACATACATATAGAGTTGAACCCCTATAGTTTAGTCTTTACCTATTTGTATACCATAACAGTAAAATAATACATATATTATTTTGAATCTGATATTGCTTTCATATGCTGCTTATTTATTCATTGTATAAAATTCTGTCACAAAATATGCTAATAGATATTTATTTTATTGTGTATTGATGTTGGTTGTCTGGGTTTTCTCACTTTTGAAAAATGCTGAATGGGCCAGGCATTGGTGGCACACATCTTTGATCCCAGCACTCAACCAGACCCAAAATGCCTATACCCATCATGAACCTCTATACAGTTATAATATGAAGCCAGAGCTGGGTATGGTGGGACACACCTTTAATCCCAGCACTTGGGAAGCAGAGGCAGGCAGATCTCAGTGAGCTCTAGACCATCCTGGTCTACTGAGTGAGTTCCAGTACATACAGGACTATTACACAGAACAACCCTGCCTCAAAAAGAGAAAACAAACAAAAAGAATGGAAGCTGAGGACTTCCACATTAAATTTTATACTTCCAGCATCAACTATGCCTGTCTCTTGCTGTATATGTATATGCATTTTTAATTTTTCTTTTTCTTGCTTTGTTTTATTTTTCCTTAAAGATAGGGTGTTATGTGGTCCAGACTGGCCTCCAACTTAGCTTGGAGATGTCCTTGAATTTGTGATCCTTCTGACTCCATGTCTTGAGTGCTAGGATTATGGGCATGTGCCACTACATCCAGTTTATGCAGTTTCTCTATTGGTTGTACTAATTTACATTCTCATTCACAGTGTATCACAGCCATTACTCCACATCTTCACCAGGATAGTAGTCTCTCTCTCCATCCTTCTTCCTGAATGTTTTTATTTATTTTGAACAGAATGACTTCAACACTGACTTCTCTGTCCCCACCTGGGCTACATGTACAAAACAGAACACTTAAGAACATTTTCCAGAGAAGACAAGAGCTATATACATGACCTTTGAAGGGGTCATGAGCCTTGTTACCCAACACTTTTGAGGGAATGCTAGCCCACTGCCATTCTCAAGAATGCTCTCTCCCCTCTCCCCCTCTCTGCTTGCTTCCTTCCTTCCTTTCTTTTTTTTTGACACAGGTTCTGCCCTTCGCCTGAGAGCGTGGTTTCAGTGGCCCAGACTGACCTGCCTTGGGTTGACCCACTCTAACAGCTGCCCCATCTATGATCTGCTTGACTGTGTGAAGGGACTGGTCCTACTGAATGACAACAGCAGGATCCCATGACTCAGGGCAAAAACAGTATATCCAGAGAAGTTTTGATGAGGTCCCAGCCCAGTGATGATGGCATGCCACAGGTCTTGTACTAGACCAATGACTCAGATGGGGTTGATTAGACAAAAGTAATAGAATATGTGACTCACCAAAGCTCCTGATGCCACTAGGATGAATGAAGAGGTGTGGGCAAGATGGAGGACACAGGTGGGCTTTTTGTTTGTTTGTTTGTTTGCTTGCTTTGCTTTGTTTTTAATTGATTCAGGGAAGGGCATACTGCAGGGGTGAGGATCATATATGGAGGTGAGTGGGATTGGGGTGCATGATGTGAAATTTCCAAGTAATCAATAAAGAATTATGTTTTTTATGCTTTGACTCCAAAAATTTAAGTTGAAGGACAAGTTACTGGGGAAAAGGATTTCTATTTTTGTTTCCACCGAAAATGAAAAGATGTGGATTCCTTCCAGACTAATGTGGTTTGATCACGCCAGACCGCCTGAAACAGAGTACAAGCTGATCCTACATTCAAAACAGCTGGACAAAACAGCCCTACAGACTACAGCCAGGATATCTGAATCTTCTTCGAATCCCCCAAGACAGCGCCCCTTACCAGCAGGAAGTAGTTTGGAAAGAACGACGCCCAAATTCCCAAATATTGTGTATAAATGTTTGTTTTCATTTAATTGGACTGTTATATAAAATTAAATAAAATTTAAAAAAAAAGAATTATGTTTTTTAAAAAGGCATTCGACACAGGGTAGTATCTTTATTGCTAACTTGTTGGTATATAGAAATACAAATGTTTTGTTTTGCTTTGCTTTGCTTTGCTTTTCGAGACAGGGTTTCTCTGTGTAGCTTTGGCGCCTATCCTGGTACTAGCTCTGTAGACCAGGCTAATCTTGAACTCACTGAGATCCGCCTGCCTCTGCCTCCTGAGTACTGGAACTAAAGGCGTTGGACCACCACCACCCAGCTAGAAGTACAAATGAATTTTCTATTCATTCTTTTACCTACCAATCTCATTTTTTAAAGGATTTGTTGTTCTAGGGACTTAACCAGAGCTACCTAGCCTTAGTACCTTCCCCTCTCCCTCTCTCCTTGAGAGGGAGAGGATGTCTTCCCTGGAGCTGGCCTTGAACTCACAGAGATTTACCTGCCTCTGCTTCCCAAATGCTAGGATTAAGTTGTGTGCCACCAATACAGCCCAATATCAATCTTTCAAGCTCACTTTTTAAGTCCATTCACTATAGATTCTTTTGTGTTTTCTGTCTTTAACTATATCATCTGCAAATAACTTTTTTCTTTCTATGTTTCACTCTAAGTGATAAAATTCCTCTTTTGTTGTTTTCTGAAGTGCTAGAAATCAAACCTAAAATTTACATGTGCAAGGGAAGTACCCTGCCATTAGATTCCCAGTCCTTGTTTTTCAATCAAGGTCTCACTATGGCACTCACTTTGGCCTCCAGCTGATGATCTCATCCTCATGTCTCCATCCTGAGTGCTAGGATTGCAGACTTTCGCCTCTATATCTGGCTTAATTCTTTTTGTTAACATTAAAAAACAAATAAAAATGAAAACATCTCTTACCTATCTGGAACTTATTTTTGGCTTCAAACTGAACTTTTCTCCAGATAAATCTGATTTGGATGCAACCGTTACTTTTTTTCTAAGGTTGGATTTTTATTTTATGTGCATGTGTGTTGATGTGTGTGTACGTGAGTATATGGGTACATGAGCACTTGGTTCATGCAGGTACTTTTAAAGTCTTGAAGAAGGTGTTGAATCCTGATCCAAATACTCAATTTATGGTTGTGAGCTGCTACTACACCCAGTTTATTCTAAAAAGTTACTATGTCATTTCCATACTTTTACTTTGTAAGCCAATACCTGGGTAATAAGTACTTGTTTATTTATAGATAGCTATTCTTGCTAATATTTACATTTGGCCCTTGTGGGTTTTCTTCTTCTTCTTCTTCTTCTTCTTCTTCTTCTTCTTCTTCTTCTTCTTCTTCTTCTCCTTCTTCTTCTTCTTCTTCTGTTTTCTTTAGGGACTTTGGTATATCAAGTGTTTAATTAGCTTCGGGAACAAAATACTAAGCAGCCATGCAGCCAATTACCTTGCTGGGTTCAGCAAACACTAACTGGTTATAATGAAGGTATTTATTTAGTTACAGAAAATGCTAAGGATAAAAATAACAACATATATGGAAAGAAGCTTTCAAGTTGATGAGTATTGAGAGCAAAATAGAAACAAACATGATTTTCTCAAGACAGACAATGAGACAGAGAGTCACATATACAACTGTAACATCGTTCCCAAATAATCAGGCTGTTTTCTTTCAACAGCCCAGCACTCTTTCCAAATCATTTAATTATGTGTTCACAGTTCCCATCCTATTTAACAGTCAATATATTTAATGAAGATACTATATTCTTAGAGAGGCATTTTGGAGTATTCAAATAGCATTTGAATATGTCTATTTTACAGTGTCCAAAGTCTTAATGCAAATTTACATGTTTCCCCAAATGAGCTGTGGGTAACAAGAGGAAAGAGGAAAATATGGGGGTTGCTTTGTGTCCATACAGAGAATGACTCCAGTCAGTCCAGAACGGAGACATTTGTGAGTTATAATGGGTTCTCCTGAGAGTGGTCAGACTCAAACTAAACTGAGGATACAGGACAGCACAGGGAGGGGTCCCTGGTGCGCTGCAAGTGCTGTGGGAAATTTAGTTCCCTGTGTGATGCAACAGTTTTTTTTTTCTCTCTCTCTCCTTAAATGGTTTAATTAAGCTCACATAGCTTAAACCAAGACAAAGAACATTTATTTTGCTCTCATATAGGTCAGACTTTAAATTCTGATATGAATGCTTCTGAGAAATGCAATACTTTTCTTATTTCGTTACTTTTCCATATTAAAATGGATTATAATGGTGTCCTAGTAAGATTGCCATGGAATGAAGTATACTGTGTATATATTTGTATATGTTCATTCTTTCAACATTCATATACACGTGTAGATGCTTAGTAATGTCAAAGACCAAATTCCCTGCTTGTACAAAATGTCTTTCTTTTCTTCAATCTGACATTTATTGGATCATTATCAAGAATCAGAACAATGATTAGGCAAAATCTAGCAGAACCCCTTGATGATATCTCAGTGTGGCATCTCAAAACAGTCCTACAGGATGGCGTAGTACCTGACAGAGATAAGATGATTAATGAAACCAAGGATCTGGCCAAGATTTTGATATTGCATCTTTAAGAAGCAACAGAGCCATGAACCCAGGCATCTTGCCTTGAAAGTGTCTTGGTAGGAAAGACAGGATGTCTTTCTTTGTCTGGCCTGTGTGCTGTAAAACATACTTCTTTGTAATCAAAATATCAATGTGTTGGCACTGTTTCCCCACCAGCCAGAAGATGTCTTTTTTTTCTGTTATTGTTAAGACAGGATCTTACTGTCTATTCCTGGATGGAACTTGCTATCTAGACCATCCTAGACTGGAAATCATAGACATCATCCTGCCTCTGCCTCCTGGGTGCTTGCTTGCTTAAATCTTTTATTGTACATATGTGTTTTGTCTTCATGCATGTATGTGTACCTTGTTGTTCTTAGTGTTGAGAGAAGTCAGAAGGAGGCAAAGAGTTCCCTGAAACTAGTCACCAATGGTTGTGAGTCACTGTGTAGGTGCAAGGAACTTAACCTGAGTCCTCCACAGGAACAGCAAGTGTTCTTAATTGCTGATCCATTTCTCTAGCTTCTTAGAAAACTTCTTGAAGGTGGCAACTATCCATCGTTTTTATCACTCATAATGGCTGGCACATGGTAAATCCATGGGGAAAGTTTATTTTCTTTAAAAAAAAAAAAGAATGTAGTATGTTTTATAGCTATTGAATCATCTGAGTGTTCATATTAGTAAACTTTCCCTGAATCTGATGAGATGGCTTAATTGGTAAAGGGCCCAGCCAAGCCTAAGAATCTAAGTTTGATCCCCAGGAACTACACAGCAGAAGGAGAGAACTCACTCCAGCAAGTTGTTTTTTGACTTCCACTCACAGCCCATTACACCCAAATAAGTAAATGAGCATAATTAATTAAAAAAAATATTTGGCATGATGAAATCAGATGGGCTTTCTTTCTTTCTTTTGTATAGAAAGGAAATTTTAAATATGAAGACAGGTAATAGGCAGAGCACTAAGGTAATGGGAAAACTGGTTAATGAATTCACCCTTCAGGCTAGATAGAGAGAAGTTTACTGAGTACTCCACAAAAGGGCAAGGTCTGGGTAGTAACTGGAGTACTTCCTGGAACTTACATTATTTTCTTTAAGAAATAATACATTTGAGATGCAAATTCTACAACTGCCATCTTTTCTAAGACATAGACCATCTGATTTCATCATGCCAAGTAATTTTTTAAATTTAATCTTTAATTAGCAAAAAGTAACAGGTTTCTTATGGCATTTTCATACACACTTAGTTTCAGTTGATTCTCCCACAACCTGCTCCTCTCCCCATTTCCCTGCATACCTGTCCCCCATTCCCTGTCTCTACTTATACCCTTCATTCTAGTATTCTCACTTATTATATGTATTCTATTACCCTCCCCACCCCTCCTCCCTTAAAGCATCTTTTCCTCCTCTCAAGGTCCTCTTTCTCATTTCCTGACCTCTGTTCACAGTTCACTCCCACACAAACAGTACATAAAGATTAGAGGCTAGGATCTACATATGAAAGAGAACATGCCAAGCAATTTAAGAAGAAGGAGGAGAAAAAAAAATCAGGGTAATGATGATGTCCATAGAATTAAGTTCATTTTCTGATGCCGTCTGGTCTCACAGTGTACGAAGGAACAAATTCAAAGCATTTTACAAACACCTGCCCCTTGTCCAGCCAGCAGTGGCAAGTGTGGGAGTGACTGCACATTTCACCCTGTGAAACTCCTTTCTCTTGTTCTACTTGGACTGCTCAGAGCGGAAGCTGCTCAACCTCTAACCTCTCAGCCATGCTGCTTCTAGAGGACTCCCACAATGTATCAGAAAAGTGTCTGTCAAGCTGGGGGTGGGGGTGGGGGGTGTGGAGGGGTGAGGGATGGGGGTTGGGGCGGGCACATGCCTTTAATCCCAGCACTCAGGAGGCAGAGGCAGGCAGATATCTACAAGAGCTACTTTCAGGACAGCTTCCAAAGCCATAGAGAAACCCTGTCTCGAAAAACCAAAATAAATAAATAAACAAACAAACAAATAAGAGAGAGAGAGAGAAAGCGAAAGAAAGAAAGAAAGAAAGAAAGAAAGAAAGAAAGAAAGAAAGAAAGAAAAGTGCCTGCCCCCAGTAGTTCCCATGAGGTGGGCAAACATTACACTCATAAAACCTCCAGCATCCTGAAAACTGATATTTAGTACTCTTTAAAGCAACCAACAACCCCTAAAAGGCATTTGTTTGTTTGGTTTTTGTTTTTTCTTGAGAATGAAGGCTGGCTTCCAATTCCCTATGTAATCAAGGATGACTTTGATTTCCTGGATTTCTTGTCTCCACTTCCCATGACACTTAGTTTTAAAAGCTATTTTAAAATTATGTATTATTTAGTAATTTCATATATGAATACAATGTGTTTAGATCATATCCTCCCTCACTGTACCCTCCTCCACCTCCTGGACCACACCCATCTTTCTCCCCACTTTATGCCTTTTTACTTTTTTTTTTTAATCTCACTGAGTGCAATTAGTACTGCCTGTATGTTCATAGGTGTGTGGCCAGCCACCATGGGACCATGGGCAACTTCTATGGGCCTTAAGCTGAACAAAATGGATTCACTTTCCCTCAGCAGCCATCTGTGAAATCTCCCCAGTTAGGCGGGGCGTGTGATCTCACGGGTCCCTTGACTGTTGGCAGGTCCTATGAAGGCAGCTTTAGCTGCTGTGAGGTAGTACCATATCCAGAAAACACTTTCTCTGAAATAGTCTTCTCTGACTTTGGCCCTTATGATCTTTCTATCCCTGAGACATGTGTGATATAGGTATCCTAGTTAGGGCTAAGCATGCCATAGCCACTTCTCTGAACTTCAATAAATAGCTCTAAAACAATATGTACTTCCTCAGCATTTTGTATGGATTGGCCTGGAACTCACTATAAAGCCTAGGCTAGTCTCAAACTCAGGATCCTCTGGCATCTGCCTCTAAGTGTTAGGATCATAGTTGTGCACTATGACAGGTGGCCGGTTTTCTTAGATAGATAGACATACATAGATAGATAGATAGATAGATAGATAGATAGATAGACAGACAGACAGAGAGAGAGATATCCATTGCTAGGCACACTTTTAATCCTAGTACTTGGGAGGCAGTCACAAGTGGCTAATTGGTCTACATATTAAGTTCTAGGAAGCTAGAGCTATACAATAAGGCTTTGTCTGCAAAAGAAAAGGAAAGATACCCAAGGGTTGAAACACAGCTCAGCTGGTAAAGTGCTTGCCTAACATACACAAAACACAAACTAGCCACCTTGCTTTGCATTGCATTACAAATCAGGTACAGTGGGGCAAGCTAATGAAGGAAGCATTCTGGAAGTGGAGGCAGGAGGGTCAAAAGTTCAAAGCCATCTTCAGTACACAGTGAGTTTGCTGATAATCTGTTATACAAGAAACAATGTCTCCAAAAGGAAAGAAAAGAGGGCAGGGAGAGAAGGAGGGAAGGAGGAAAGGAAGAACAGAGAAAGGGACTTACTGGAGTCTCTATAATTTCTCCAAATGCATGAACAAGGAAAAAAAGAGGTCTTCCACCTGGGTCTATAAACCCTGGACTCACCCACTAGCTTAGAACCAACCCTTTCTCAGTATCACTTGGACAAAATGGAAAAATGTTACACAGAAGCAGCAGATAGGAAAACAGACAACCCTGAGCTTGAAACTAGGTTGTGCCAGCAATACTAGTCATGTGACCTTGTGGAAATTACTTAACTTCTTTTAAGGCTCTGTGTCCTCATTTTGCAAGGCTGTGGTGAAAATCTAATGATCAGCTCTGGGATCCCAGCAGGTGCCCACCCTGTCACAGAGGTATTTAGTAGATACTTGCTACCTTTCCTCCCCCACCCCCACTCATTTTCAGTTCCAGCCAGAGGTTGCCTTTGGGTAATTTTTTTTCCTCCTTCAGTGTTGTTCCCAAGGTGATCAAGGGCTATTTTTAGCTATAAAAATAAAAACAAACATGAGTGAAAACCAAAAGGGAATATGCAGTGAAAATGGATTGAAATTTAAACCTCCAAGGGATAGTTTAATTTTTCTATTAGATCAAATGTCTAGTATTGCTTAGTGAAGAAAAATTTGCTTTGACGTTTAAAAGGGTTTACTTTAGAATATTGTGACATGCTTTTAAGACAAAATAATAAAGCCCCAGAGAAATAACACAGTGAGTAAGGTTGCTTGTCACCAACCCTGACAACCTGAGTTTGATCTTGGGAGCTCATATGATAGAAGGGAATCAATTTCTTCAAGTTATCCTTTGATCTTCATGTGTGTGTGGAAAATAAATATATACATATTTGTTTATTTGATTTTATGTTGTTCTGTTTGTTTGTTTGTTTGTTTGTTTTTGAGAAAGGGTTGCTCAATGGAGTCCTGCCTGTCCTGGAACTCTCTCTGTAGAACAGGCTAGTATAAAACTCAGAAATCCTCCTGCCTCGACCTCTCAAGTGCTGGGATTGAAGGCTTATACTACCATGCTTGGCTACATAAATGTTCTAAATTTTTTTTAAATGAGCAGCTATTATCAAACTGCTTATCAAAAATATTTTTCCTATATTCATTATGAAGACTCTACAGATCAGTAGTTGAGCACACAGATTTAACCCAGACTAAATAAGATTAAAGTTCAAATTATCACTTAATTTTCTTGTGGGCTTGGACATTTTGCTAATCAGTCTATAGTCATCTATATCATGGTTTATAATCTCACAAAGTCGATACTATTATTGCTACTATTTCACAGACAAGGAAAGAAGTCATAGATGATAAGGGTAAGACTATGTAGCACATTGACAGGCAAATATTAAAAGATGAAGATACTGAGCTTTAAAAAATTTAGTAGCCCCCTATTTTCAGATCAAGAGTACTGGCTCGAACTGGGTGGTGGTACATGCCTTTCATCTCAGCACTTGGGAGGCAGAGGCAGGTGGATCTCTGTGAGTTCAAGGTCAACCTGGTCTACAGAGCAAGTTCCAGAACAGGCTCTGAAGCAATACAGAGAAACCCTATCTTGAAAAAAAAAAAAAAAAAAAAAAAAAAAAAAAAAAAGATTACCGAATCTCATCTCTTCATGCCTTGCAGGCATTGTATGTGGGAAGATGAAGTTAGAATGACTTATTACCTATCTAAATCCATGTGTCTGAAGAGCATAGCCATAATCCCCACACAACTAAGTAGTCACTGTAGGTACCCAATAGATAATTGTTAATCAAATTAATAGAGAGGATGGACACATAAGAATTCTGTTCTGGATCTTTCCAGTCAAAAGCAATGACAGCTCCTATGCCTGTTTGATTTCTCTATCTTTTTGATACTTCTTTCTTCATGTGAAAACTTCAGGAAAGTCATTTCAGGGCCTGTCTTACTCAAAGGTGAGAAAATATGAAAACAACAACAATAACAAAAAACCTCTCTGCTTAGCTTGAGCTGTCATCCCTGCAAATTTCAAAGTTCAAAAAAATAGGCCATTCACATCTAATTGAGAAATGGTGGTAGACTGTGAAAAGCAGTCACTAACACTGCCTGAAATGAACACTCTCACAGTCACTTTGGAAGAGAACATGAAGCCTAAATGAATTAATAACTATACTTGGGAAAATACCTTACTTTGAATAGTAATGTTTTGATCTTAAGCAAAAATAGAAACCTGAATTTAAATGTTAATTTTCAGGGGCTGGAGAGATGGCTCAGCAGTTAAGAACACTGATTGTTCTTTCAGAGGACATGGGTTTGATTCCCAGCACCCACATGTGGCTAACAGCCATCTGTAAATCCAGTTACAGCCAGTGTTCTCTCCAGCCTTGAGAATGCTAACATTCTAATCTAATCCATTAATGGTATTTGAGACTGGGCAAGTGATACTCACAAACATGCACATACACAAAACTGTGTATCAACATACATGTGATTATAGTGCTGATTAGATGGTTACTATAAATTACTTATCACAGTGATGCATGTATTCAATAGTTTCTACAACCAGAAAAAGATGGCAAGACTTAGAGGCCACACTTCTTAGCAATAATTTCTTGAATCCAGGGGTTTCCAGATGATCCCTGAAGCAGAGTTTTATTGGTATGTTTACAACAAATTGTTTAAAAGGTAAACAGTATTGAATTGCAAAGGATAATTTAGGGTTAGAAAAACATAAGCCCCAAGTCCTGATCTGAACACTTTTAAGTAATGTGAACTTGAACTAGTGATTTATCATATTTGGACTCGGGTTCCCCATTTGAAAATAATTCTTTCAACAGTGCTTATACATTGTTGGCATGCTCTTAAAAACAATAGTGGATCCATTAGTGTCTGTCCCCATAACAATCCTGCACTGGCAAAAGTGCTCTAAGGTAAGGGGCCAGGCTTCCTATCAGGAAGGCTACAGAAGTCCCAACACCTCACCACCAACAGGCTGCAATACACTGGGAAGTTTCCATAACTCTCCAGGGTCCACCAGCAAGAAACCTTTTACTGTCTTTCATCCTGATCACCTAAACTCACTTGTACTCGCTTTTCTAACAGAAGAACTCCCTCTAATATGGAATTTAGAAACTTGAAGAAAAGTGGGCTGAAGAAAGCACAACAGTGTTCAGCATTTTGTTTTCAAAAGATACTGTGCTTTTCTCTCACCTCAAGCATATAGCTGGCTTGTTCCACAAGAGCTACTCACAGAAGCTCTGGGTACCCAGAGGGGACTTTGGAGTGACTCAAGGCTTGGCCCAACCCATTGGTATTTAATTAACATATGGCCTTCCATTGATTGCTACTTCCTTTGAACTATGAATGCTTCTTGAAGCTAAACAAAGTCACTAACACAGAATGTCTTTTCTTTTACTTCTCCCCCTCCCTTCTTTTTCTTACCTCAGCCTTGAATCCTCAATTTACTTCATTTTGTAATCTCAAGAGAAAGATGAATTAATATTGTTTGGGAAAAGGTATTTGGTGAAAAGTGAAGTTTCGAATCTCTATAAAGACAGACATATAAACCCACAAGGAATGGGCAGGTCACAATTCACATAGCAATATGGGTTGCATTCAAGTTAGCTTCCATTCCTGTTGGGCAGGCTGATTTGGCATTAGTACACTGTTGCTAGAAGCTCCATCATTATCCATCCATTATACATCAATTTTGCTTGTTCCAAAGAAGGATCTATACAGAAAAGAAATGGCCTTCAATAGACTTTCAATAATCTCCCAAGACCAATCAGTAATGCCACAAGGCCTGAGGTGCCCCACAGTGTGAAGCAGTCTGTGGTATTTGAGAGCTCTGGGTAGACTGTGATGACTAGCCTCCCTTTGAAATTCAAGGATGCAAGCAGCCATGAGTCAGCTGAGGCTGGGTCTATATCCTGCCATTGTGCTCCTTTATAGAGAGTGATGACATTTTTCTACAGGGTCTCCTTATTCTTTTTTATAGTTGTGATGCTTCTCTTGGTACTTGAGGTCACTGTGGTCCAGTAAGTGATCAAAGAGCTGTAAGGAGATGTACAGGGTGGCTGTGTTATTGATACTGCTGGGAGGACCAGATTATAGTGACAGCAGTAGTGGCTACCTCTCTACACCCAATAGGAATGCTCCCTCAAGGCCTTCGTGGGCTGAGTGACATCCTGAATGTTCCAGAGGTTCACCTTGGACTTATCTCTGTGGCTGAGTAATGCCTGAAGTATTGCTTGTTGTAGTTGAAGTCAAGGTTGCACACAACTGCCTGTGGGCATTCTCTCTGTGATATATCTGGCAAATTATGTTGTCTTTGACTACATTAGAAACACAGCAGAATAACCAGCTCCAGGGGCTGCACAATGTTGGTTTAGTGCTCAAGGGACTGCAGGCTACTGTCTTCTAATTCCCTGGGTACACTCCACACTTGCAGGTATACTAGGCCTAAATAGTCCAAAGTATTGAAGTAATATTTGCCAATACAATGTTTGTTGCTGGACTGGCCCAGATTTCACCCATTTGATGGAGAACATTCTTACTTTACTGTTGTGTTAATTATCAACATCGATCATGTAGGCCTATCATATTTAAGAGATTAAAGCCCAACCAAAAAAATGAATGGTATCTGTTTCTGCACTTGGGAGTGTTAGAGAGCCTGAAATTCCAGCCCATGGATCACTGGTGCATCATCTTCCATGCTATGAAAGGTGACCTTGCCTTACTGCTTGTCACATGACTGGCTACTTCCTCCACTGAAAAGAGACTAGGAGACTATTTCACCCAAGTCTAGTTTGGGGAACCTATTGAGTTTATGGGCTTCTTCACAGGACCACGGGTGACTCATAAGTAGCTGCATCACTGGAAAGCTCCTCCTGGGGCTCGGTGATGAAGGCCGAGCTTTGGAGCTTCCTCCCTGACTTGCAGACAGCTCCTCTGCACTCCCCAGCAATTGTTTACCACTAATATATAACCACAGGGGAGAGGCCTTGGGAGATCTGAAAGTCTCTGAGTCTAAGTTTTCTGAGTCCTATGGGCCTCCTTCCTCCCTCCAGAAGGGAAGCTTTCAATTTGAAGGAAATCTCTGCTAACATGTGCTCATGTGAGAGGTGACATGTCAGTCCACTCATAGTCTGTTCTCAGTGCCTGTTCATCCCTTACCTGTGGAAAACAAGGATAGAGCCACTGTTTGAGTTCTGGATTGGATTCCATGGCCTCAGTTTTGGTCTTCTGTATCATCATTGTTCTTCTCCCCCCCCCCCCACACCACACCCCGAGTTCATCTAGTCCTCCTCTTTTTTTTTTTTTTTTAACACAGGGGTTTTCTGTGCAGGTTTAGAACCTATCCTGGCACTCATTCTGTAGCTCAGGCTGGCCTGGAACTCACAAAGATCTGCCTGCCTCTGCCTCCCAAGTGCTGGGATTAAAGGCCACACCACCACTGCCCTGCTAGTCCTACTCTTGTTGTGAGTGAGCTCCAACACCACCTGCTTCATCTGGCCTCTCATTGTCAAAGCCTGAGTCCAGCACAGTAGCTCCCACACCGTGTTTGTTTAATAGCTGGCTCAGTGGAGTTACTTTCTGACTCATTGTAAATTCATGGCAGGACATCCCCAAAATATCTAGTTGGGGCCAGGTGTCATAACACTCACCACTGATCTTAGTACCCCAGCAGATCTTTGAGTTTGAGGCCAGCCTAATCTACATATCAAATCCTAGGACAACCAGGGATGTGGGGAGAGTTGATGTCTGGAAAAACAAAACAACCAAGTTGGTTAACTCATTTATATTGTGTGTGTGTGTGTGTGTGTGTGTGTGTGTGTGTGTGTGTGTGTGTGTGTGTTTTTTAACCTCTCTTTGCTTTATTGGCAACTTCTCTGAAGTTTTCTTCTGTTTTTCACCTCCCAACTACTGGCAATCTTTAATACAAACTGCATAAGTTTGGGAAACTTCTAGAATCTCCTTTACATGGGGCAAACTAATAACGAATATCAGAGAAACAACTCTTTGGTCCTATAGAACATTTTGATAGTTGGGGTTTTTTGTTTGTTTGTTTTGAGACAAGATCTTACTAGTGGACCTGGTTAGCCTGAAACACATTCTGTAGATCAAACTGGCTTGGAATTAACAGAGATCCTCTTGCCTCTGCCTCCTGAGTACTGGGATTATATCACAATACCAGGTGTGGTTATAGTTATACTGAGGCAGGCTAGAAAAACAGGGAAAATTAAGGGGACATGAGAAGAGAAAGGAGCCCCTCTTCCTGGAGTCTAGTTGGAGCCTCTCACCAAGAATTATGAGGATGAAGCCAGGCAGTGGTGGTGCACATCTTTAATCCCAGCAGAGGCAGAGGAAGGTGGATTTCTGTGAGTTTGAGACCAGCTTGGTATATACAGCAAGTTCCAGGACAGCCAGAGCTACACAGACAAACCCTGTCTCACAAAACAAAAACCAAACAAACAATAAATATTTACCAGGATAGAGAGATGGCTCAGCAGTTAAGAGCACTTGCTGCTCTTTGTAGAGGACCTGAATTCAGTTCCCAGAACCACATCAGACAGCTCACAACCACCTGTAACTCCATCTTCATGGGACCTGACATCACGAGTAACATGTGCATATACACATGTGGATGTACACACACACAAAACAATATTTTAAAAGAACTCTACCATAACTAATAACATTTTCTGTAAACTTTGCCTACACAGGGACAATATTTATTACCTGTATGTAGAGCTGTTATTAATAATAATTTGAAGTAACAATGGAGGCCTGATTCTCCTTCTGAGTCCTGCCCCAGTTGTAAAGTTGTAATTTTCTAGGAGTCTCCCAAGAATCCCATTTACACAGAAGATATATTCACCCCCTTGTAAAGCTTTTGTGATACCTTACCTTTTCTGAAATCCTTTCAAAGGCACTTCCAAAGCCATCCCATAATCCGTTGTGTTTAAAGATGGGGAAAAGAGGAGAAATGTTTCTTATCTCTTTCATATAATTTGAAAGCCACCAAAATTGTGAATGTGGATAATGCTAAGATACTTAGTCCTGACTGTCTTTGAGAAGCCCACACCCAGCCATGGGTGTATCTTATCCTTTCCTCTCTGTTTCTAATAATCCCCACACTGAATAGATGTTTAAAGATCTCTTTTCAATAAACTTTAACTGTTCTGGCTTATCCTGAAATCCTTTTCCATGGCAGAGAAAAACCTTGGTCTGGGGTCTGGCTGAGTGATAAAGAGCTGGAACTGTTCTTGCAGGAGATGCAAGTTTGATACCCAGCACCCACATCGGGCAGACTATTCTAGGGTTCTGATGCTTCTGACCTCCTTAGGTGCACCAGCACACATACACACACACACACACACACACACACACACACACACACACACACACACACAGAGAGAGAGAGAGAGAGAGAGAGAGAGAGAGAGACAGAGAGAGACAGAGAGACAGAGAGACAGAGACAGAGAGAATGTGAGCATAAATCCTGGTTTCAAGTGACTGGAGGTCACTGAATAGAATTCCTAAGGCCACTACAAGCATTTGCCCAGGGCAGCAGTTCCTGTCAGATAACACAGCTACTGACCACACCAAAAGATTTTCATTGTTTATATGAAATTCAAATGCAACTGAGTGTCTGTGTTTGTTTTGGCAACTTTAGTCACAGGGTCTCACCCCAAGTACTAACTTGGACATGGAGGCTGGAGGTTGTCATTTACCAGAATTATGCCTTTTAAGGCTCCCTGTTCATTAATTGGTCCATCCCCTAAGCATTCCTAAGGAGAAAGAAAGCTGCCTTCTCTCCCATCCAACACAGGCATTGGCTCAGAGTCATGTACTGGGGAACAAGCACCTTGGCCCCAGAGGTTTCAGCTTGGTCTCAAGTTTCCTTCATCTGTCCAGAGAGTTGCTCTCTCCCCTTAACTCAGGGACAGACTGCGGACATCCCCTTGAAATCAGAGCATTAGACGCTATACTTGGGTTTCCTCATTCCTGTTGCATCCTTCTTAAAATCAGTCTGTCCTTATAAACTTCCCTTCTGCTGCTACTGAAGCAGAAGCCTTACATCTTTTGCAAACAACCTTTCTAGCCTCTTTCTTTTGTATGCCTCATAGTGTAGAAGGTTGTAAAGCCTGGATTTGTTCTTGTTGCACTTATTTAATCTTTTTCTTATAGGAACATTTCTTGGATATCCTCCTCCAGTCCTCTTCTCCAGCCAGATGTGCAATTTAATATGTCATCATCTGGGGCCTGGATTGCAGCATCCAACTTCTTTCAGGTCCTTGCATTTGGGCAATGCCTCACAAACCTATTGTTATGTAGCATTCTTTTCCCGACTGGGATTCTTCTGTGTGACTAGCTGCAATGAATCTGCATTTCTTGTTGGACAAACCAATGCCCAACTCTATGGCCCTGCTCTCAAGGCCCCAGAGCTCATCTGATAACTTTTATTTTATTTTTTTTTACACTTCTTTTTTTTATTATTTAATTTATTATTTTACATGTCGATCCCAGTTCCCCCTCCCTCCCTTCCTCTCTCTCTCCCTCCCTCCCTTTTACCCTCCCCAGAGCTCATCTTCTTTCACAGACCCATGCTATCAAATTTCCAGTAAGTCTCTGGACCTCCTTGTGGCTTCCATCTTCATAGCCCTGTCATCACATCTACCTTCAATACCCCAATCCCTTCCCTCTTCTGGGTCAAGCCATATCCTTTCTCTTCTTGGAAGCCCAGCCAGGAGATGAGATAACAACCAGTCTTGGACTAGAGCAGATTTTGTTCAGTGAAAGAACTCAAAAACAGGAAAAGTCCAAGAGTTTGGCTTACTTAAGATCGAAAAACTTCATATCAAACTACAGTATAAATAAAACAAATGGATACAGTAAAGTACAGCATGCAATAGATAGTTAATATTTTTTAAATGTATTACATTTGTGTGTGGTGGGAGAGACACTGTGTGTGTGTGGGGGGGGGGGTCAGAAGATAACTTTCAGGGGTGGTTGTAACCTTTCACGGTGTATGCTCCAGGGATTGAACTCTCAGGTCCCCAAGCATGGTAGCAAGCATTCTTACCTGCTGAGCCATCTCTCTGGCACCAAAATTAAAATTATTAATAACACATCTGCCTTCAGATGTGTTTATCAATTTGTAAAATGACAAAAAATGATACCTCAAAAGAAAATGACGAACAGAGATACTTCTTAGTGAAAACCATACCCATGCTCTGGGAAATGTCTTTCTATCTTATTCCTTATATGTAAAGTCTATAGTAAGATATCTTGGATGGTGGCTAGAGAGAAAACTCAGTGATTAAGAATAATTTCTGCTCTTGCAGAAATTTGGTTTGGTTCCCAGCACCCATATCACACAGTTTGGAACCTCCTGTAACTCCAGCTGTAGGGTTCCTGATACCCTCTGGCCTCTGTGGGCACCTGTACAAACATGGAGTGCATAAACTCAGGCAGGAACACATATATAAAGTAAAAATGATAAGAAAATCTTTTTAAACTCTTAAGCATGTGTCTTTAGTAAAACTCCAATTCTACTTCATACTGACTTGTCCAGAAATTGTTTGAAAGAACTAAAGAGGGAGGGAGACTGGCAGATATTACCCTGTGATACAAAGTAGAAAGGTCCAAACCCATGGCAAACACTAAAGCCTTAGTTGTAGAGCAAATAGAAGTTAAAACAATGATTTTACCTTTCCTTTTAGTAAATGGCATTTTCTAGAAGGACGATGGAGGTATGAGCATGGGAGTTTTTATGTATGAGTTTTAGCTTGTGCTTCTTTGAAATAGCATGTAGGGATTAGGAGATGGCTCAGTAGACAAAGCACCTGCCCAGAACATGTAAAAGTCAGGCAGGCATCTATAACACCAGCAAATAAAAGACCCAGAGACAGATATTTGGGTTCAAACTTCAAGCTGAAGATCAGAGAAGCAAAGCAGCTGGCTACTAGTTCTTAAACCTCTACCTTAGCTCAGACCAAAGGGGTGATCCTCAGACTGCTCGGGGCTTCACTGCTCCTTGGATTCACCCAGACTGCTATGCTTTCCTCAAGGTGGCTAGTGACTCTATGCCTTCCTATGTTCAATGTGGCTGTTGAATGAATGCTAGCTCTGAGACCTTGTTCCTTTCTTAAATACATCTCATGAATCTGGGACTAAAGACAAGAGCTCTGATTCAATCTCCAGGACTCCAAAGTGGTCTTGGTTTCGGAGATCCATCTGCCGTTCTTCTGAGTCCTGGGATTAAAGGCCACCACTGCTCAGCTTCTATAGTTTGTGGCTGAATTTGCTTCCTGAATCTTCAGACATGCTTTAATAAATCATAGATAATATATCATCACAGACAACTGTAATCCCAACAGAGATGGGATCTCCAGGGCAAGATGGCTGCTGGGCTAGCTGAACCCGAGAGATTCATGTTCAGTGAAGAAGATGGACTCAGTAAATAAAGTGGAGGGAAGTCAAAGAAGACACCCCAGTGTCAACTTTAGGCCTCCCCAAGCATGTGCACATATGGGCACCTACATACACAAATGAGCAGACATGCATGGAAACATGAAAACACATATACATATAGAGAAATTAAAAAAACATATACTTTAAAATATTACTTTCCTGTAAATTAACAGTTTTTCAAAAATAAATATATACTCTTTCTAAAATTGCAAGCCTATGTGCATTCATTTAAAAACTGTACACAAACTGAAGGGAAATGTGGAGGGAATGAGAATGTAATTCATTTATTTAGCTAATTATTTGGGTTTTTGAGACAAAGTCTCACTATACAGCTCAGGCTGGCCTGGAACTCATTATATACACTAGGCCTTAGCATCCTGAGTACTGGGATTGTATGTGCCACTGTGAGTTTTATCATCCAGGTAGATCAGGCTTAGAAATCTCTAGCTGCCCCTAACTAACTAAGCTGTGATTAAATTCTCAAGCTAGGAATCCTCACCTCAGGAAGCTAAGATTACAAAAAAAAAAAAAAAAAAAAAAAAAGAAAGAAAGAAAAAAGAATACAATGTGTTACTACAGTACTTGACACTTGATAAACATTCAAAACATTGCTTATTCTTCTTCTGTTTTAGCCTCAAACAACAGGTTGTTGTTTTCTTCTTTTCTAGAAGGTAAAATATATGATTGATAGTTTGACTTTTGTAAAATCTATACCTCAAATATTCTCCAAATATTCATCTTATTTAACTTTTATGAGACACGATGATGACCTCAGCAATGCAGACTCTCACAATTAGCTAGATCCCAGACAGTCTAGCAGCAGCCTCTATGCTCACACCTCTGTATTGTGATGTTCTAATTCATGCCTTTCATAGTAGGAGCTCAACTTCCAGTCACACCTTTAATGACTCTACCATCACACATTCCCACCCAAACTTCCTGTTCTGCTCTTCCATCAGAACAGCTGGCTGCTTTCCAGTCTAAAACTGGAGTTATCTAGCATAAAAAGTGACATGGGGAACCAAGGTCCTTCTCAGTGTAAAGATCTGGTGGCCCTAAGGCCAGTGACTACAACAGTAAAAACCTCAGGGTGTGTTTTACAAAAGAAAGACTTTGGTAAAAAGCCTTTTCTACATTACAGTTTCACTTGTAGAAAATTTGTCAGGCCCATTTAAATATTTGCTTTGTTATTAAATTTTTACAACTGCCTAATGAGTCAGTATTATTTAAAGGCCTACTTTATGATGGAGCGACTGGGGCTCCTAAGTGCTCAGTTTCCCATGATTACACTGGAAATGACTTAGGATTTGAGCTTCTGGATGTTCAGAGCTGACAGCGTTTCCATTGTCCTATCCAAGCAATGGAGATTTCTATGAGGCTGTGGTAGATAGAAGTCCTTCCTTCCCCTGTAAGTACAAACTCCTCACCTGAACTCCAGTTCATGATTACTGGTATGCATCAGGTATGCTGTGAGGGATTCTGAACTATCTTTAGAAACATGCAGGAGCATTGTGTTCCTAATAATGAGAAACAACTCTGGCAATCAGTTTCTCTTAGCATATTTAGGGTAGTCTTCAGAACACCAGGTGAGTAGCTCGGACTTAAAGCCAAGGTAAGAGGCAGAGAGCACTTGGTTCTAGCTAGTCTTTGGCTCTATCTATCAAAATTCATGATGTCCAAAATATTTCAAAACTTGTCATGTTCAGAACTTTTCAGGTCCAGTTATTTAAAAAAAAAAAAAAAAAAGGAGAAGACCAGAGAACCAAGGTAGGCAAGAAGGAAATCCAGATATTTATTCTCTTGCTTTTCTCCTTGCAGGGCTGTATCCTAACAGAGTTGTTCCTCAACTAAAGTCATAGTCTCTGAGGCAACCAAATCTTTCTCACCTTGATTCTGAAAACCTTAATCCCTGTGTCCCTCTAGACCTTAGCTTTTTTTGGCATTGTGATGGCCACTAGCTTTGGTTACTACACTGTGTCTGTGGAATTCTGACTGTGTAATAATAGCTCTTTTGAGCCAGGTTGGGGTGGCACACGCCTTTCATTCCAGCACTCAGGAGGCAGAGGTCAGCCTGTACTACAGAGTGATTTCCAGGACAGCCAGGGCTAAAGAGAGAGACTCTGCCTTGAAACACACCCCAAAAGCTCCTGTGTAGACACATTTCTTTGTTTCCCATTGGATTTGCAATTTCTAATAAAGTGCTATCCACTTTGAAAAGAAACCAAACAACCCTTCCCTCCCCTGACAAAAACCTTATATCTGAATTGAGTATATGATTTTTCTTATAGTTGCTTAGTTTAACTCTATTGAGACAGAGTTTCACAATGTAGGCAAACTGATTTTGAACCTGTATCCCTCCTGTTTTAGTCTCTAAGTGTAAGGATTACCAGCATATTGCCACCATACCCATGTCGCCTTTTAAAGGTTCTATATATCAGCCCAGCTATGTAGATGGTGATGTAATTCCCGGAGCTGCACAACTCTCTAGGATCATGAAAACTAAGGCCTCCACCCAACAAGTTTGGTTGGATGGAAACTTAGAAGCAACTTAGGTCTCTGACAACTTGAAAACGTGCCACAATTGCCACCTCAAGACTTTTTTGTTTTGATTTTTTTTTTTTTTTTTTTTGAGACAGAGTTTTTCTGTGTAACAGTCCTGGCTGTCCTGAAACTCTCTTTATAGGCCAAACTGACCTTGAAACTCACAGAGATCCAACTGCCTTTGTCTCCTGAGTGCTGGGATTAAAGGTGTGTGCAAACCAGGCCTGGCTAAGACTTCTTTTACATGAAAAATAAACTCTTATGTTATAAACTTCTCTGTTGCAGTAGATTTTTCTCTTATTGATCCCAAATAAAGTATTTTCAGAATTGATCTTTTATGTGGCACTAGGTAGCTACTTACACAATCCTTATCACCCTCTAATATTTATGGCCTGTTTCCTTCTACTAGGCTCCTTCAGGGCAGGGATTTGCCCCCTAGAACAGAGGTCACCGTATAACCCAGCTCAATAATTCTGTGATAAATGAATGAAGGGTTTCTGATCTCCAAACTGCAGAAGTGGACTTTCATAACTGAAGGAGCTGCACAAGGAAGTATAATTCTCATAATTGTTCTCGGGCAGTGATCACCTTAAAGCTGTCTTGGGCTTCATCATACCTCTGCAGGAGTTGTCCTTTCAGAGAGTGGTTTTTTCTTAGGAGAAGGTTCAGCTGTTACAGTGCTTGCTTTGGAAGCAGAGGACCCGAGCTCAGATTTCCTGAGCCCACATTTCAAATGTGGGCAGTGGTAAGCAATTGTAATCCTAGTGATGGTGAGATGGTAGGGAGAGACAGGGGGTTCCCTGGAACTTTCTGGCCAGGTATCCCATTTGAAAGGGCTTTTGCAGAGTTGGAGAAGCTTTGAAAGTTTGTGGTCGCTTATCTGGAATCAGTCTGCCCTGTGATACAGCCACAATAGGGACCTGCATGTTTTATTTCGGGTTGATACTTATGATGAGGTTTGTTCTAATCCCTGAAAAAATTTACACTAAATTGCAATCCAAATCTGAGGCTTTCTTCAACTAGGAACTTGGGCTAAATGGCAGCAGCATATAAAAATCTTATCTTAGCCTTTTGGTCTTAAGCTTTCAGTGTAGGGGAAAGTGTAACAGTCAGTCACTTGGTGTTTCTGAGCTCCTTTGGGTCTTTGACTAGTCAGTAGACTAGAGGATACAACATTTCAGCCAGTCGTGAGAGTCACAGTTTAGTGAGAAAGTTGGAAAATGGCATTGGGGGAGATGGCAATGAGTGGACACAAGCACTCTGGGTGTTTTCTTGGGCCTTGCCTAAAGCTATACTTAGAATCCCACATGCCAAGTCTGCCCTAGAATGTACTCATGCAGGCCTGCTTAAGTGACATTTACAGTCTGGTTCCTCTGGGATGGCTACACACACAGTCCACACTGGTGTTGGGTAATGATGAAAAATGTTTCCCATGGTTCTCCAGTGTTCCTATTATTACTTTAGCTTTCATAATGGCTGTGACTGCCTTTCTTTAGACCCTTAAGTGCCTAGAATCTCCAGTTGGGATTCTGGATTGGAAAGTAACCCTTCCCAGCTCACAGGTGCTTGTACCTATACTGGGTTGAACAGCTGTTCCATTAGGACGCTTCCTCCACACCCACCCCTTCAATCTTACTTCCTCATCTATTACATCATCTAGAAGTGCTACTCTCTCGTTAATCTTGAATCAGGTCCAAAAGCCACTCCAATTTAGCTCAACTTCCCAAACAACTATGGTTATATAGTAGAAATTATGTTAGATTTGGGGATATAAAAATCAATGATGTGCAAACATGGTTCCTAATTTTCTGGAGCTCATGATTTGAAGAGAAGAAAGGCAAGGGAAGGAAAGATAATGTGATCAAATGCACCACAGAGCATTGTGGGAAATCCAGGTGACTGGGAAGTTCAAGATGATTTATATACTTACTATGAAAATACCTTGAACTATCTTGAACTACACTATGTGTGTTTTCTAGGAACTCTTGCTATATAGGGAGTTGCAATGTAGGTTTTTCACTTTTGTGGAACAAAATGTAAGTCTTTTTAAAAATTTTATTTTTTACGTGCATTTGTGTTTTGCCTGCATGTGTGTCTCTGTGAGGGTGTTGGTTCCCCTGGAACTGGAATTACAGATAGGTTTGAGCTACTATGTTGGTACTGGGAATTGAACCCAGGTCCTTTGGAAGAACGTGTTCTTAACTGATGAGCCACCTCTTCAGACCCCCAAAATTTAAGTGTGAAAGGTTGAGAACTCCATTCTTTTGTATCTCCCTCCTAGGACAAAATAATAGTGCTTGCTTGAATTGATAATTTGTTGATTTAGAGTATTGCAGAGTAGGAGGAGAGAGCTTTGATGGGTTGAGAAATAAGGAGACAGTTCTAATTTTAGTCATGTCATGGAATTTGTTAATATTAGAATTTGACAAGATGCTTGACCTCTCTGAATCTCTGATCTTATAGAATAAGGGACTGAAGATGTAGTTCAGAAGTAGAATGCTTATCTAGCATCTATTATAGGCCCTGAGTTCGAACACACATGCACACAAGTAAGAACGTGCATGTGCTCGCGCACACACAATGCTACTCACATGCTGTTACAATGTAAGTGAAGTATCTGGCTTTAAATTAAACTGTAAAACTCCTGGGCTGGAGAGATGGCTCAAGGGTTAAGGGCACTTACAGGTCTTGAGGGGGACCCGGGACCATTTGCAAGTACTCACATGGAACTCACAATTCATTTACAAGTACCCACATGGAACTCACAATTCTCTCTAACTCCAGTTCCAGGCATTTTTTTTAAGTTATTGAAAATGAACTAAATATTCTTTTTATTTACTTATTTATTTTATATAACCAAGTCCATTTAAATGAAAACAAACATTTATAGACAATATTTGGGAATTTGGGCATCATTCTTTCCAAACTACTTCCTGCTGGTAAGGGGCGCTGTCATGCGGGATTAGAAGAAGATTCAGAAATCCTGGCTGTAGTCTGTAAAGCTGCTTTGTCCAGCTGTTTTGAATGTAGGATCACCTGGTACTCTGTTTCAGGTGATCTGGCTTGATCAAACCACATTAGTCTGGAAGGAATCCACATCTTTTCATTTTCTGTGGAAACAAAAATAGAAATCCTTTTCCCCAGTAACTTGTCATTGAACTTAAATTTTGGAGTCAAAGCATTTTTTTTTTTTAATTTAATTTATTATTTTACATGTTGATCCCAGTTCCCTCTCCCTCCTTCCCTCCCTCCCTCCTTCCCTCCCTTTTACCCTCTCTGCCCTCTCATATGCACTCTAACCACCCTCCCCTCCCATCCCCCCACCCCAATTCCATATGTAGGGGAATGCCATCCAGTTGGGGTCATGTAGATCTGACAGGTCATGTGAAGTAGGGACTAGGGCTTCTCTCCTGTCTCTAGATTAAGGCAGTTATCCCTCCATGGGGGATGTGTTCGCAAAGTCCTTTTGTGCACCAGGGATACATCCTGGCTCCACTGTCTGAGGTCCCTTAGACTTCTCAGTCCTTCTGACTGAGACCCATATTCAGGGGGGCCTGAGTCAGTCCCCTGCTGGCTTCCCAGCTATCAGTCTGGTGGTCCATTAGCTCCTCCTTGTTCAGGTAAGCTGTCTCTATGTGTTTCTGCCACCTGGTCTTGTCCTCTCCATCTGCATCTGGGTTCTACTTCGACTCAGTGTTTATGTATGGATGTTTGATCCTGTTTCCAACAGGCATTAGTTGAGGGCTCCATGGATAAGTTAGTTGTTGATCTCACTCTCCGGGAAGGGCATTTATGGTAGCCTTTCCATGGAAGCTCAAATTATTAGTTGGCAGCAGTCTTGTAGTTCTCTAGACCTTTCTTTGTGTTCAATTTTATCTACAAACCAATATTGGCTCCCTATTTTATGTTCTCTCTCTCTCTCTCTCTCTCTCTCTCTCTCTCTCTCTCTCTCTCTCTCTCTCTCCTGTCCTCTATTCCTAACCAGGCTCAATCTTCCTGGTCGCACATGTTTTCCTTTCCTCCCCCTCGTTTTCTCCTACTTCTTTCTCCATTCTCGGCCCCCCCCCACTTCCCCTGAGCTCTGGGGGACTTGTCTCTTCTCAGTTCTGGTGGTGTGAATTATAGGCTGGTGATCCTTTGATCTAGGTCCAAAATCCATATATGAGTGAGTACATACTGTGTTCCTCTTTTTGTGACTGGGTTATCTCATTCAGGATGGTTTCTTCAAGTGCCATCCACTTGCCTGCGAATTTCAAGATACCATTATATTTTTCTGCAGAGTAGTATTCCATTGTGTAGATGTGCCACATCTTCATTAACCATTCTTCAATTGAGGGGCATCTAGGTTGCTTCCAGGTTCTTGCTATTACAAATAGTGCTGCTATGAACAACAGATGTCTTTGTTGCATGGATGTGAATCCTTTGGGTATATGCCTAAGAGGGGAATTGCCGGGTCCTGTGGTAAACTAATTCCCATTTTCCTGAGGCAGTTCCAGGCATTTCAATGCCCTTATCTGACCTCCACAATCATGCGCATGGCGTATATACATACACACAGGCAAAACATGCATACACAGAGGTAGGGGATGCATTGAAAACCAGGCATGGTGATAGACACCTGTAATCTCAGCAGTCAGTGGGCAGAGGCAGACAATTCACTGCAAATTCAAGACCAGTTTGGTCTACAGAAGACTGTCTCAAAATAAAAAAATTAAAAATGGGAAAAGGCAAGGGATATGTCTTAGGGCTATTGCTGTGATGAAACACCATAACCAAAAGGAGGAAAGAATTTGGGTTACACTTCCACATTGTAGTCCATCACTGAAGAGAACTCAGGACAGGAACTCAAACAGGCAGGAACCTGGAGGTAGCAGTTTATGATGAGGACATGGAGGGGTGCTGCTTACTGGCTTGTTCACCATGGCTTGCTCAGTCTGCATTGTTGTAGAACCAAAACCACCAGCCCAAGGGTGGTCCTACCTATAATGGACTGGGCCCTCCCTCATAAATCACTAATTAAAGAAAATCCCTACAGGCTTGCCTGAAGCCCTATCTTTGGAGACTTTTTTTTTTTTTTTTTTTTTTTTAAGTTGAGGTTCTCTCCTCTCAAACAACTAGCTTGTGTTAAGGAAACATAAAAGTAACAGGATGTGTGTAGTTCAGTGGCTGCATACTTGTCTAGCTAGCATGTACCAGACTTTAGGACCAATTCCCAGCACTACAAAACAAATCAAAATCAGTAAATGCTTAAGTAGAAACTGGAGAGGTGGCTCAGCCGTTTATGAGTGGTCACTACACTTGCAGAGGACCCCATTGAGTTTGGTTCCCAGCACCCACAAGTCAGGAAGCACAGGGCTGCCAGTCACTACAGCTCCAGGGAACTCAATAACTGTCCCAAATGCACCTGCACTCACAGGCACATCCTTCATCCCAGACACAGATGAACACATAACTGAAAATTAACAGTAGCTGGATGTGGTGGTGCACACCTTTAATCCCCAGCTCTCAGGAGGCAAAGGCAGACCGATCTCTGTGAGTTTCACCAGCCTAGCTTACACTCCACACAGCAATTTCTAGAACAGGGCTTCATAGTGATACCCTGCTTTAAAAATAGATGGTCTTTTAAATGGAAACGAAGAAAACTGGATGTATGTTCTTCCTGAGATAGTCCTAAGTTGGAGTTGAGTGCAAATGGCTCATTTAGACAGAGAGACTGGAGTCACTGAGTGGAAGGGGAAGACAGTATAGGGTGGAGAGTTAATTAGCAGACTCCTACTTTGGGAAACTGGAGCATAATTCTACTAAGAGATAGCATATAAAATTTGCCTTGGGTGGGGGAGGGGGAAAGGAAGCTGGGGCAGTCATGTGCAGTGGATTTCTATCCATCACTGGCTGCCAGGATGAGAGCAGGTTCATGCCTTGCCAAGGTATGGACCAAGCTCTCCTCTCAATGAGAAAGCCTAAGGCAGAGTCACAGGTGCTTGAAGTCAAGAGTGTTTATGGAAACAATGAGCACCAAGGGACTATCAAGGAGGCACTGACAGCAGCTGTTGTCATATATTAATGTAAAAAAGGTGATAACTGAGTCATTGTTTACAATAGTCAGATACTATACGAAACCTAAATATACTTCAGAGGGGTTGGGTTAAAGTTGTCGGAACCTATAACTAGGAGATGATCTCTCATAGGCTCTCTTTTTCTTTCCTCTTGTTTCTGTCCCTCCATCCCCCCCCTCTCTCTCTTTTGAAGACGTTTGTCTTCAGGGTTTCTCTGTGTATCCATGACTATCCTGCAACTCACTCTGTAGACCAGGATGGATGGCTTGGAGCTCAGAGGTCTCCCTGTCTCTGCCTTTCATGTGCTGGGATCAAAGGTGTGTACCCTAATCCCTGCTGTCATAAGCTTTTTCAAAGACATAGAAATTTTGAGTATGGGTCTGGGGTTGCTGGTGATAAATAGTGAGACTGTGTGTGTGCGCGTGCTTGCATGTGTGTTAGTAGTATCTACAAACAGTTAACATTTTTTGTAAGTCTAAATATGAATTACTCAGTTACATTTTTGTTTTTATATATTTGCTTGTGTTTTTTGAGACAGGGTCTCTCTGCATAGTCCTGGCTGTCCTGGAACTTGCTATGTAGACTTACCAGGCTGATTTTGAACTTGTAGAGATCCTCCTACCTCTGCCTTCTGGGTGCCTACATTTCTATTTATTTGTTTTTTGGTTGTTTACCCTTTTTTGTTGTTGTTTTAGCTGTAGTGCTTCAATCAATTAGGCTGCACTTGTACAAATTTATTTTTAAGATCCAGAGTCTCAAAATGTTGCCCTGACTTTTCCCCACACCACTCCCAACTCCTGGGCTTAAGAGAGCTCCCTGCCTCGGTGTATCTGGAACCTGTAATCAGAGGCGTAGGTGATGGCATCCAAAATTCATTTACACACCTTGGATGTAAGGTTTTAGAATGCTCTATAATTACAAATAATACTTTAACAAGTGATTAATAGTAACTTTGTTTATTTAACACTACTCATCTGTAGTAGAACTACTTTTTCTTTTTAACCAAATCATAAAAGATGAAATGTAGATTATACAAGGCATGGATGGCATTAACAAATTTTGATTTGGCTGGCACACACCTTTAATCCCAGTACTTGTGATTTCAAGGCCAGACTGGTCTACAAAGTGAGTTACAGGACAGCCAGAACTGTTACAAAGAGAAACCTTGTCTTGAAAAACCAAAAACAACAAGAAAAACAAAACAAAACACCTCCTCCCCAAAAAAAACAAAAAACAAAACAAAACAAAAATCTAGTTTGAGCTGGCAGTGATGGCATACACTTTGAATCTTAGCAGTCTTGATGAGACACTAAAAAATTTAGAGGTAACAAATTCTTTTGTTTTGTTTGACTCTGGAGGTTGAACCTAACATATACTGGGCAGGACAGCACTCTACCACTGAACTATACCCTGGCACTGTTTTTTACTATTACTTGTTTATGAATTTATTTTTTATTTATCTATTATGTTTCAGAAATGTCTTACTATAGATCCCAAGTTGGCCTTTAATTTTTTTTATATAGACCAAGCACACTTTGAATTTACAGAGATCTCACTGGTTCTGGAGTTCTGGGATTAAAGTTCCACCAAACCTACTTGTACTTTTTTTTTTTTAATTTTTAAAGATTTATTTATTTCCTGCTGGTAAGGGGCGCTGTCATGGGAGATTCGAAGAAGATGCAGAAATCCTGACTGTAGTCTGTAAGGCTGCTTTGTCCGGCTGTTTTGAATGTAGGATCACCTGGTACTCTGTTTCAGGCGATCTGGCTTGATCAAACCATATTAGTCTGGAAGGAATCCACCACATCTTTTCATTTTCTGTGGAAACAAAAATAGAAATCCTTTTCCCCAGTAACTTGTCCTTGAACTTAAATTTTGGAGTCAAAGCATTTTTTAAATTTAATTTATTATTTTACATGTCAATCCCAGTTCTTCAGGAGGCAGAGGCAGGAGGCTTTCTGAATTTGAGACCAGCTTGGTCTACAGAGTAAGCTCCAGGACAGTCAGGGCTATGAAGAGAGACCCGGTCTTGAAAAACAAAACAAAATCTTACAGTCCAATTTCGTATCATAAGCACAAAATCTAAACGAAAAAAATCTGGGATTTTAAGTTATTTACAAATGCAGCAGGTTCATTCACCATAGAAGCTTGGTTTCTGTCCCAAGGAGATGGCACCTTCTTTCCGCAGCACCTGTCAACTTTCTGTCCTCATAAGGTGCTGTTTCCTCTACTGCTCATCAGTAATTTTGAACAGTTCCATCAGGGCCCCAGTACCTCCAAAGTAACCATTATGTTTCAAAAATAGCTTTTACCTGTCTTTTGAACTAAAAATCCATGACATACCTACCATTTCTAGAGCTCCAGCAGGTAGCTGGAGCCTAGGAATGTTCCACTCCAAGACTGGTCCCATAACTCTTCTATAGTTATCCCTGGAGGACACTTCTAGAGTGCCAACACCTGAACCTAGGCTTGTTTGTTGTTGATACAGCTCAGGATTTGCCCAGTTTTCAAACTAGTAACATTTTGTTTTGCTGTTTAAGCCAACCAAACCAACTAAAGCAGGCTCTGAACCGAATCCGATAGTTCAGTTTATGCAATTACAGTCATTCTGAAGTTCCCCTCAAACTGGAGAGCCCCCATCTCCCGTTGCACAGCGGGTGGTGTGAAGTCCGGAGAAGTTCTAGTTGCTGTCCATCGGAACGAACATGTGCAAGGCATAGGTGGGAAAGCAGACGCAGTGCAGGCTCCCTTTGGCCCACAGGTCCGTTTTTCAGTTCCAGGTGGATGTTTTGGACCAGTTTTGCAGTAAGCAACAGCAGAAAGTCCACTTCCTCTGGATGATTTTCATGTTCTCCACTTTTTCCTGTTCCTCTTCCAGTCTTTGGTTCAAAGTCAACCAATTTAACCAGGGCTCTGCCAATACCCATGACAAACCAAGGGAATCTTTGCTCTTTGAGGTTTTTGCTCAGGCCCAAGTTACATTTGTAACGTCTGAGTTTGCTTTTCTTTGTTACCTATGTCTCTCCCTGACTCCCTTGCTTCTTCTTTCCTTCCAAATTCAGCTTTCTGTTGAAATTCTTTATCTTCCCATTTATTTATTCTCAGATTGTGTTAGCCTATTTCTTATACCTTTTGTTAATTTAACTTCTACCTGGAGCATCTGCTATTACTGATTTTGTTTTTCTTTTGATTTGGGGTTATAATGCTTCCTTATGTCTGTCTGTTTTTGTTTGTTTGTTTGTTTTTTGGGGGGGTTAAGACAGAGTTTCTCTGTATTGTTTTCAAGCACTCACTCTGTAGACCAGGCTGGCCTCAAACTCACAGAGATCTGCCAGTCTCTGCCTTCCGAGTGCTGGGATTAAAGACGTGCCCAAAAAATGCCTGGCTAAGATGCATTTGTTTGTTTGTGTGTATTGTGTGTATGTTTCTGTATGTATATGTGCACTGGGTGTTGGTCCTGGAGGAGGGCAGAAGAGCTTTATGGATCTGTTCTAGCTGGAGTTATAGGCAGTTGTAAGCTGCCTGAGATGGGTGCTGGGAACCAAACTTGGGTCCTTTCGTATAACAGCAAATGCTCTTTACTGTTGAACCATCTCTCTAGTACTTCATCTTGTCTATTTTTAATATTTCAATTCATGGCTTCTAGACCTGTCTTAAACAGCCATTGACACTGGCAACTTCAGCCTCACATGGTCTGCCCTGTGATGTCCTATCATTTAATTCAATTAGTGAACTTAAGTTGTCAAAGACTAGTGAATCTTTACCTTTGTTTCACCCATGGATTCAAATTTTTTTGAAGGATAGTGTCTGTGTATAATAGGGGTGGTCTCTTCTGTCTTCATGTTAAGGGATAGGTGCTTAAGATGCTGCTTTGCCACATGCCTTATCTTCAGTATTATGCCCCTACTGGTTGGGGCTAGAGATGCCGCTCAGTTGGAAGAGCAATTGCTTAGCAAGCAAGAGGGCCTGAGTTCCATCCCCAGCACCATAGAAAAACAGAAGCAGACCAGCTAGTGGATCTTTCCATCTCCCATGATGCTTGGATGTGTGCTGGTGAAGGCATCTTTGGCTGTCACACTTAACAGGCTGATGCATCCTGGAGTCAGGATGAGGCCTGGCTCACCCTGTCACCACCACCCCCTTGTTGCTTCTAGTGTCTTATGCCTTTATCCTTCAAATACTGCTGGAAAGGCAAGTTCATCCAATATGGGGCTGATATGTGACATATCTCTATTTTTACCAACCCTAGGATACTGCAGTTAACTCCCACTCCCATCCCCTTCAGCAGAATGTTTATGGACAGGAGTTTATTTGGTGGGATGTTGATACCCAGGGGCATTATTCCATGAGAGTGTTTAGATGCTGTGGTAGATTGAATCCCAAGTGCTTCTTTAGCAGAATTCTGTACCTGGTTCTCATCACATAATCTCCTAGTTAGAGGAGGCAGAAGCATCCCACCCCTTCCCAAATATGGACAAGTTTGGCCTTGTCATTTGTCAAAGATACATGGGCCAAAATGACAAACATGTCACGTCAAGATCTGGAGGGGCATCCTATGTTTCCATTTACTTTTTGAACTCCTGTGACCCTTCATGAGAAAAACATGTCCCACATAGCTACTGGTCCAAGGAGAATGAGGAACTTTGTGGAGTACACCTGAACCTAATCAGCAGCCTGGAGTCAAGCCCATCTGATCCTAGCCCAACCCAGTAGAGACACAGCAACCCACAGACCCAGAGAAGAAGAAAAGAACGTTGGTTATAAAACCCTGAGAGTTTGAAGTTTATTGATAAGCAGCAAAACCTGTTTCAAGCCCATGGCTAACATTAAACTTTCTAAAAAAAAAAAAAAAAAAAAGTTTAATTACGAATTCTGTAATTCTTCAGTTGAGGGACTAGGTAACTTTCTCTGTACTGCCTGGTTGAATTGGACATGTTAGAAGATTTATGTTTGCTTAGCTCCATAATTACCATTCTAACAAAAATATTTAAAGTCAGCCGGGCAGTGGTGGCACACACCTTTAATCCCAGCACTCAGGGGCAGTGGCAGGACAATCTGAGTTTGAAGTCAGCCTGATCTACAGAGTGAGTTCTAGGGCGCAGGGCTACAAAAAAAAGCTCTGTCTTGAAAACCAATAATAATAATAATAATAATAATAATAATAATAATTTTAAATTATTTCAATAATAAGGAGCTTTACGTCTTGTGTACTTGACCCTAAGACAGTATAATAAGAATAAAAGATTTTTGTCTTATACTTTTCTGATGGTTAAAATTGTTTTTAAAATAGTAATTTTTATTTTTGTATAGAAAGGACCTATGTGATTTTTATTGAGCAGCTGCCAGACATGAAGAATGTGTGTGGGTCCATGCACATATGTTTATTCTCTTTAAAAACAAACTTAACTTTTGATCAGTTAATACGTTTATAAGGTAAAACTTTCAAAGGCAAATAACATCAACAATGAAAGAAGTAACAGGATTTTATTTTATTTTATTTTCTCACTGCCTGGTCTAGAGGTAATTATTACTAGTTTTTCTTTTCTTTCTTTTTTTTTGACTTCCTTAAAATATTATTTAACTAATTTATTTTATGTATCTGGGTATTCTACCTACCTGGTATCCTTATAGGGCAAGAGAGGGTATCAGTTTTCCTGGGGCTGGAGTTACAGGTGGTTGTGAAAAAAACATGTGGGTGCTAAGAATCAAACAGGGTCCTCTGGAAGAGCAGCTAGTGCTCTTTATAGATGAGTTACCGCTCTGATTTCTAGCAGCTTTCTTTTTGGTTTCTGTTTGCTTTTTAAATGTACTCTTACAATAATGTTGCAAGTACAAGAGCACATATTTATTTACCAGGTTTTTTTGTTTTGTTTTTTGTTTTTGTTTATCCAAGACAGGGTTTTTTTTCTGGGTAGCTTTGGAGCCTGTCCTGGAACTTGTTTTGTAGACCTGGCTGGCTTTGAACTCACAAAGATCTGCCTGCCTCTGCCTCCTGAGTGCTGGGAGTAAAGGTGTACCCAACAACACCTGGCCCTAGTTTTTTTTTTTTTTTTTTAATGATATTATATGTACATGCAAAATAATATTATTTATGTGTCCCCTGGTTTTTTAGTTTTTGAGACAGGCTTTCTCCACATAGCCCTAGCTGTCTTGGAACTCACTACATAGACCAGGCAGGCCTCAAACTTACAGTGGTCCACTATTCTGCTTTCTGAGTGCAGGAACTGAAGGCATGTACCATCATGCCCTATTCCTCCTGAGATTTCTAAAAGTGATTCCAGGGCTGAAATATAACACTCAGGTTTGTATGCCTTTTTTTTTTCCCCCCAGTTAGCAATAAATATTTGAAATTCTAGAATAGCACACAAAGAGCTTCTTTTTATTATTATTTTGTTTGTTTGTTTTCCAGACAGGGTTTCTTTGGCTGTCCTGGAACTTACTCTGTAGATCCTGCTGGTCTCAAACAGAAATTCTGCCTGCCTCTGCCTCCCAAGTGCTAGGATTAAAGGCAATACCTTGCCAAGAACTTCTTAAGTAAAAAAACAAACACAAAACATAAATCATTCTAATGTAATACTTCTCAAATTGACTGGAGTTTTTTTTTTTTTAATTCAGAGTAATTTTCACAACAACTCTAAGAAGTTATTTTCCCTTTCTCTCTCTTTCACTGCTGTGCAACAGTTTTCCAGAAGTTGCTCAACTGACTTAGTTTACAGTGGTAGAGGAAGAGCAGAACTCAGTTGGCCTTTATTAAGTCAGACATGGAAGAGATATGCAAAACACAAAAACTGGGCAGTGGTGGCCCACAATTTTAATTCCAGCACTGGGGAGCCAGAGGCAGACAGATCTCTGAGTTCAAGGCTAGTTCCAGAGTGAGTTCCAGGATAGCTGGGACTATACTGAGAAACCCTGTTTAGAAAAACAGGGGAAAAATAACAAATAAAAGTGTGAAATTTTTCTCATTGATTTTTTTTCTTGGTCTTTTAGAAAATATAATTGTTAAGTTTTTTTGCTTTGTTTTTGAGACAGGGTCATATTATGTATTCCAGGCTTGCCTCTGACTCATTAAAAAAAATACTAGGGCCAGGTGTTGTTGGGCTGTGCCTCCGAAATGCTGGGCCAAGTATAGTTTTTTTTTTTTTTTTTTTTAAAAACAGTATTATTTATATTAACATTCTAAATATTTATTAATTTTTATTTATTTTACACATATGAGTGTTTGGCCTACATGTATGTCTGTGTACCACTTTACCACTTGCATACCTGGTATGAATGGAGGTAAGAAGAAGGAGTTGGGCCTCTTGAAACATGTGGGTACTGGGAACCAAACTCATGTCCTTTGTAAGAGCAACAGTGCTTTTAACTGCTGAGCCATCTCTCCAGCCCTATTATTTTAAATTAATAAACATTTTCTGATTTATCATTTTCAAAATGATAAATATTAACAAATGCAATCTATATGGACTAAAGCTATTTGGATGTTTTGTTTTGTTGTTTTTGAGACAGTTTCTCTGTGTAACAGTCCTGGCTGTTCTGGAACTCACTCAGTAGACCAGGCTGGCCTTAAACTCACACAGATCTATCTGCCTCTGCCTGTGCCTCCCACAGTGCTGAGGTTAAAGGCATGTACCACTGTCGCCTGGCTTGGAGTTCTTAATAATATTTAAGAGTGTAACACTGTCCTAAAACCAAAGAGCTTGACAACTGCTATTCAATTACATAACATAAGTTGTCCTTTACCAGCTTACACTTACCTGGTTTAAATTGGTTTTGTTTTTATTATTATTATTATTATTATTATTATTTTGGTTTTTTGAGACAGGGTTTCTCTGTGGCTTTGGAAGCTGTCCGGGAACTAGCTCTATAGACCAGACTGGCCTCGAACTCAGAGATTCACCTGCCTCTGCCTCCCGAGTGCTGGGATTAAAGGTGTGAGCCACAATGCCTGACACAATTTGTTTTTATTTTAAATCATACTGAATGAGCAACTTCTGCATACTTTATTTCTCATGGGTTTAGTTATTACTACTACTACTACTACTACTACTACTATTGTTATTAGTTTTGTTTTAAACTTGAGGACCATTTTATTGTAGTGTGAGGGGAAAATCACTAAGATTGCAAGATGTAAATCCTGGCAGCACAGAAAAACAGGTAGCATTACCTTTGAATTAAGGTTCAAGAAAACGGGCAGATCCAGCAATGAAAGTCTTCAAGCAGCTGCAGAAAGAAGAGGGGGGGGGCATCTTTGTGGAAAACATGGAAAGCAAGCCCACAGTATCAGGAAAGCATGCTTAGGGCATCAAGTGGTACTCAAAGAAGAGGTAGTAATGTAGAAAATAAAGGCTTTTTGAGTTAGAACTTGAAAACCAGGCAAGCCTAGCAACATGCTAAAAAAGGCTGCAGTCTGTTTTGCATTGTTGGAAGTAGAGTTGTGGGTCCAAATACACCATTTCATCACATCTTTGTAACGTGATGAAATGAGAATTACCATCTTCTTTTTACATATTAGAACACAAACTGACAGAAGTCAAACAATGTGTAGTGATGCTGCTAGGAAGTCGTGCTGTAGAAACCAAATGAAAATATTTTACTCAACTCTGTGCTTTGATGGATAGTCTACATATTCTCCACACATACATCTCATCAGTAGTTCAATTCACTTACCTAAGGGGTTTTATTCTTGCCTTGGCCTAGGTTATTTCTTGTAGAATAGTCCAGGTGAATGAACTCAGTCTCTCAAACTAAAACTCAGTATTAGAACTAAGAAGAGTGCTAACAAATTTGTTTTATTGTGATTCATAATAATTTCAACCCTTAAAACAAATTGATGGGTAAATTTTACTTTAAAAAAGTTTTTATGTGTATGTATGTCAGATGCCAAAAGAGGGCATCAGATTCCCCCCCCCCCCCACTGGAGTTATGTACTTGTATGCTGCCTTGTGGGTGTAAGGTGTTATGTGAGTGTGTGAGTGTTGAAAGTTGAATTCTGTCTCTCTGGAAAAGCATCCAGTGCTCTTAACCATGGAGCCACCTCTCCAGCCCTTGAACTTTAGAGCTCACTAGAGTTAAAACTAAATAAATTTCAGAATAAACTGTCTGTGAGCGTTTGGTAACACTTTCCTCTGAGATTGAAACATCCCTTCCTGCACGGAAGCTCATTAAGCAAAAAGGTAAACAACTCAAAATAGCTTCAGGAAGTCCCTGAAACTGACCAGATCCACAAACTCCTTCCCTGACAGAGTTAGTAAAAACTGCAAAGATTCTCCCAGGAGCCAAGGTGCTCTACCATTGGAAGACCTAGAAACCACTGAGCTGCCTGGAAGAAGATTAGATCAATGGAGGCACCTGGAAAGACACTCCGCATACCTGCTCAGCTGCCTGCAGGCTGTGCAGTGTGCTTCAGGCTCCCAGTTTTGTGAGTTTCCCATCCAAACAAGCTTGGGTGGGCTTTGGTGATGTAGCTGTCCTAGAATCACTTCTGCAGCTGCAAGTAACCTACCCTCCTGTCAGGCCAAAACTCATTGGTTCATTAAATTGGACTTTGGTGGTATCTGTTCTTTGGTCTGTTGTGGGCTCCAGATCTGGGGTAAGTAGATGAGTGTGTTGAGACTCCCCAGGAAAAGTTTTGTCATACAACAGTAACCAAATTGTGTTAAAATATGTTTGACAAAGAGACCCCAAACAGCATAAACCACATTAGTCATTCGAAAAACAACCAACAACCACACACAAATAAATATATTTTGATATGTCACCTGCTTCTGCCTCGTGAGTGCTGGAATTAAAGGTGTGTGCCACCACTGCCCAGCACATCATGTCTTTTATTAATGCCTGAGGCTTGTACCATACTGCTGCTGCTTTTGATTTTGTACACAAAAGAGATATCGCTGAGAATATTTAAAAATATGTAATGTGGACCTCTTAAAGATGTAGCTTGGCAGTACCATATTGGCCTAGCAAGTTTAAAGCCCTGGATTTGATGCCTGGCATTAGAAAGAGAAGAAAGGAGGAGAGGAAGAGGAAGGTAAGGGAGAGGGAAAGAGAATGTAGGAAGAGAGAAAATATGAATATATTTACCAAATCTAGGTATTATCTTCTAAAATAAAATCTAAAAGTAGTGCTGGACATGGTGTCACATGCCTTTAATCCTAGCAGAGTGATCCAAAACTGTGAGTTTGAGTATAGCCTAGTCTACCTAGAGAGTCCTTGGTTAGCCAGAAATACTGTGAAACCCTGTCTCAAAAAAAAAAAAAAAAAAAAAAAAAAAAAAAAAAAAAAAAAACCCAAACACACCAAAACTGTCAGGTTCAAAGGAAACCCCAACTCCCCAAACTCCAAAAGGCAGTCCAAATATCTAGAAATAGGTTCACTCTGGACTAAAGTAGGATTTCTGTGGTTAGATAAAAGCCAGCATGCCTTAGGAATTTGTGAAGCCAGTTCCCCTCTATCAAAAGGAGTCATTTCCCTTATCACTGGCAGAAGGGACTTATGGCTACCTGTAACACCTATCAGCCTATCAAAGATTATTATGGCATCCAGGTTTGCTTAGAATCACTAGTATTTGTTACACATTTTAAAGAGCATCCTGCCCTTCTCACCTCCTCTGACACTCAAAACTCTAGCGCTCAGCACCCCCCATTCTTTATAACCATGCTATTCTTGTCATGTTTTCTCTCTCCCTCTCTTCTCTGATCCTCTAGGCCTATTCCCTGCTATTTTCCCCTTTCTCAAAGATACTCCAGGTCATGTCTTGTGTGCTGGCCATGTTCCATCTACTTTCTCTGGACTCTTCCAGATGACCCTGGCTGTTCTGTCATATCTACAGTAAAAACCTTACTCTTAATCATACCATGGAGTGGTCATGTCATCAGTTTATACAAAAATAACACGTGTGTGTGTATGAGAGAGAGAGAGAGAGAGAGAGAGAGAGAGAGAGAGAGAAAGAGAGAGAGAAAGGAAAGAAAACTATTTCTCCACAGACCACTTAGTGGTCCTCATAGACCACTAAGGCCCTGACAAAGGAAGTTGTTTGCTTTATGGTTTTGGTTTTGATTTTGGTTTGTTTTTTGAGACAGGGGTTCTCTGTATTGTTTTGGAGCCTGTCCTGGAACTAGCTCTGTAGACCAGGCTGGCCTCGAACTCACAGAGATCTGCCTGTCGCTGCCTCCTAAGTGCTGGAACTAAAGGCCTGCACCACCAATATCCAGTGTGGAAGTTGTTTGCTTTGTGTATCTTGAAAACAGATTATAGAAACCTAAGATATTTTCCCATATTTCTCAGAATCTGTATTGGTTGTTATTTTTTGGTTTTCAAGACAAGGTCTCAGTGTATCTTTGGCTGTCCTGGAACTCTCTCTGTAAACCAGGCTGGCCCCAAACTCACAGAGCCACCTGCCTCTGCCTCCTGAGTGCTGGGATTAAAGGCGTGTACCACCAACTCATGGCTGTTTATTTCTTTTGTTTTGAGACAGAATCTCTCTGCATCTCCCTAGTTTCCTGGAAAGCAGGCTGGCTTTGAACTAAGCGATCAGACTGCTTCTGCTTCCTGAGTTTGGGGATTAAATAAATGCATGTTTGGTTTTACAGACAAGGCCTTGCTATGTAGCACTGGCTGGGCTGGAACTTGACTGGCCTCGAATTCATAGAGTTCCACCTTCCTCTGCCTCCCAATGCTAGGCTTAAAGGACTGAGCTGCCAAGCAGGGCTCAGATACTGTATTTCTAAAACCATTTAGAAGTGTAGCAGAATAAGAGGTGAGATTTGTTAGGCTGGGGGCTGCGTGTCGCTGTTAATAATACCCTTCCAGAAATGTGACTTCCTCAAGAGATCTCCAACTCCTTGGGAGCGTCTTTCTCACACAGCACCTCTTAATAATATAAACACTTTTTCCTGGGGACTCAACTCCTGCAAGCCTGCCTACGTGCTTTTATGAGTGAAGCTGTGTGCAAGAGTTACTCCAGACTCGGTTCCGGGTAGGCCAGGTACCTCCGCCCTCATCTGAAAGCCTGAGGGACAGCTGGCCGGGCGAGCCCCGCCCAGGCTCTCGGGAGCACCTGGTCTGGCCTGGAGGCCTTGGCTGCTCCATCCCCCGCCCGCACCGCAGAGGCAGGCGGGAGGAAGGATGATTGACGGGGCCGCCCTGGGGTTGGAGGAGTGCAGAGGAGGGACGAAAGAGGCCTGGTGGAGCTTTCTCAAACTGGTTGGGCCGGTCCTCGGGAACAGCCGTCCTCTATTGGCTTCCCTGGGTGGGTTGTTATGGTAACAAATGACCGAACAGTCCCTTACGAATTGGCCAATGAGAACAGACCGTCCTCTGCACCGCGCCTCCGAGCGGGAGGTGTTGCGAAAGCCCAGTCGGACGGAGGAAGAAGGAGGCGCCTGGACGTCCTGCGGAGAGCCGGGGGCGGGGCCTGTGACACGCGCGGGCCAGCCAATCCCGCCTGGTGTTTCCAACGGCCCCGCCCCTTTACCGCACATTTCCCCTCCCCTAGCTCATTTCGCACGACGCAGCGGTTGGGAACACAGACATTTTCGGAGCTGGAGCCGCCACTGCCGCCGCCATTTTGTGTCTGTGGAGAAAGAAGCCCCGGCGGTGGCTGGAAGTGGACGGAGATTCCCCGTGAGGCTGCAGCGTTTCTTCCCCGAGGTTCCCCCTGGGTCGTCCCCCATTCCCCCTCCGCGGTCAGCATGTGGTGAAGCCGCAGCCGCCAGAGACCCGTCGGAAGGGAGGCGGGGTGTCGAGCGGCTTCAGCTTCGGCGGCGGCGGACCTCGGAGGGGGGCCGCGGCGCAATGTCAGAGCAGACGCCGGCCGAGGCCGGGGCTGCGGGGGCCCGGGAGGACGCCTGTCGGGATTATCAGTCGTCGCTGGAAGACCTGACCTTCAATAGCAAACCGCACATCAATATGCTGACCATTCTAGCCGAGGAGAACCTGCCCTTCGCCAAGGAGATCGTCTCTCTCATCGAGGCCCAAACCGCCAAGGTTTTTATACACCCCGCAGCCTCCTATTCTTCTAATACCCCTTGATTTTAGTGTCAGCCTCATCCCAGGTCTCGCTTCCATCCAAAGGGGGGCACGGAGTTCCTCCTCTCCAACCCCCGACTCGGGCTTGGTCTTTGGCCCTGGCTGGGAGCGTGGGCCTCTTTCGGGGAGGGAGCGGGGAGGATGCAGGGTGGAGCCCCGTTTCCGCTTACCAACTCCCTATTTAGGCCACCTCGGAGTACGTCCCCACGCTCGCACGCTTTGGGGACAGCTCTTTCGGATGGGGGAAGACTTAGAGGCAGTTTGTGGTTCGGGAGAGTAAGAGTTAAAACAAATCATCATAAGCCCCTGGGAAGGTGGGGAGGGGCTTTCCCTCAGTGTCTTTTTGGGAATTGTGCTCTGTGGGTTGGAAGGAGGTGAAGGGGGACCTGGGAGCGAGCTGTCTGGTGGGTTGGGTGTAGGGAATTGGCCCCGAGTGGAGCAGCGGCCTGTTAGCTCAACATGGCGCCTGCAAAGCACATGATGCGAAAGGGAAGAGAGGAGAATCCATTCCCTGCCAGCCAGGCAGCTGCTCACACCCGTCAGCCCCATTTTGGGGTGGGGGAATGTTAGCTTAAACTTTTATTCTCCTCTTGGAGGGTCTGATTTGCCTCCCAATGGTAGGGAAATTGGCCCGAGGTTTGGGTGTGGGGGATAGATCTTATCCAACCTGTAGGTTGAGAATTGCCCAGTGGGTAACAGATACTTGGAGTTTCTTTTGAAATTTCAGCCCCTCCTTTTCCTTTTCTCTTTTTTCCTCCCTTCCCTGATAGTGAAGTCTTGCTTTTCTTCACCCCTTGACCGAAGTGGTCCTTTTCACCACCTATTTCCCTCTGGTTTTCCTCTTCTGGATTCATGTGGGAGTGATATGTCATTTACGTAAAGTTACTGTTAAACTTAGTTATAAATGAGTCTTAACAGCTTCCCAATCAATTCGTTTTAAGTTACTTTTCAAGCTTGTACTTAAGGTTTAGTTTTTTTTCTAGTTGTTAGTGATTGCAGTTATCAGGATGAGCCTCCTTTTAGCAGAGTGAACCCCTTTTAAAAGGCCACTTTAACAGCAACCACCAATATATTGTTTAGAGACGGTTTCTGTCTAGTGTAAAACTGAGTGGTCTGACTAATAAATGGTTTTGAAATGTGTGACTGGTATTATAAAATTTGTGAATAAAACATATAAAATATGTATTTGTCTTATTTATTTACCTTTGTAAGGTGTAGAATCTGTTTCCAAGAATTTTTACTTACGTGGTTGTGTGTTTTAAACAAAAGTCTTTAAGTGACTTGGGTTCATTCTTCTTTAGGTCCATCCACTCTTTTGGGCAAATCAGTTCACAAGATACCCGGTTTCACGTGGTCGTTCCATACTTTAATTTAAAGAGGGGGAAAGGTTGTTATTTTTTTAAGGGCTCAACAAATTTATCATGTTCATTTGGACAGCTAAAATAAATCTCCATTCACTTTTTCCTGTTGAATGCCTGTGAAACAGCTGTTTTTGAAGTATGAGGCTTAAGAAGGAAATGCTCCTCATGCTCACCTTTTTGTTTGTTATCACATACATGTTGTCAGAGAAAATGTAGTTTTGTCTTGTTGAAGACTTACCATTAAATACCAAAGTTTTCAAACTATATTTTGGGTATTGGTATTCACAGCACCTAATATTTAGCAGCTCAGATTGCCACTCAAAGGAACCGCTTCCTTGCTGGTTTTTAAAGGATCTACAAAACTTGGAGAACTGAAAACTATGCAGAATATATTGACCACAAAAAAACTTGTATTTGTGTATTTCTTTACACAAAGTGGTGAAAATAGTATTTGCTGGTAAAAGACAGCTCAAAGTTTTGGGGCACATGCTTCCTGGTTTTTGTAAAGCCAGACTAAGCAAAAGTCACTTTGGGGAAAGAATCTTAACCTGGTTGGGGGTGAGGGGAGGGTTTGCTGTCATTCTGTAGCAACTGGCTTGGTTTTTGTGTTTCTGGAAGTGTATGCTTGTGTCCTTATTCTTTAGCATCTCAGCAGTACTAAACTAATGGACTCACACTTAATTTCACTCTTCCCATAAGATAGCAGTAGCAAAAAAATTACATAGGAGGACTTCCCTTGTACAATAACACACTAGTCTATTGAACAGATTGTGGTAAAAGAGCCCATTTCCTAAGTACAATAATTACTTAAATGGTATAAAACAAGACATAAGTGTGACGACCCAGCAATAAAGCCTTTGACATGTTGGTACTTAATAGTTTGTCCACCCACAGTGGCCATGTGGATCCTTTTATTAGCACCTAAGTTTTCAATACGGTCAATACAGAGTTATTCAAATGTTCTGTAGTCAACTTTGGTTGTAAAGGTGATAACAGAAGCAAGAGCATTTCCACACACTTGTCAGGGCAATTGGTTTTGTGAAAGCATGGCAGGAGTGTGAGCCTGCTCTAGCTACAGTAGCTATGGGTAAGTGTTCAGTCAGGTTCATATACATGTGGGGTGGGTAGTTGGGGATTCACTTAAGTTTTGTTTTCTGAAATATGGGTACTCCTGTGGAGTCAGTGAACAGCTTATATGGCATGTCTTAGTGCTCTTCAACAAGTCTGTGAACCTGCTGATGCTTTCTGGAAGCTTGCTGTGCCTTCTAAAAGTCTTCACCTGGGGCAACTTTACCTTGGAAGGGCTGGTACCTTTATCAGCATCACCACACTGGCTAAGCACAAATTTAGAATCCCTGGTTTGTGTATGTAAGAGGAGGAATATTTCGACGACAGTCCATGCTGTGAAGAAAATCTTCAGGACATCCAGGTTTCCAGTCAAGTTGAACCTGCCTTACATGACTCAGCGGCTCCTCTATCCAGTTTTTCTTGTATCAATAACAAGCTTGCATTTCTGCATGTTCATGTGCCAAGTTTTAAGTGTCTTGCCCTTGACTTCATATGTGAAGTGTGTTTAATTTCATTCATTTGGATTAGAGCAAAGTAATGATTTTATAGGTAACAAAGCTTCATAGACTTTAACATATAAAAATCACCCAGTGAAACCAGAATACTTTATCCAGTCAAGGCACAACATAAACACAAATATCAAAGCTGACACTTGGATACAGAAAATACTTTCCTTCTCTTTTTTTCACATGCCTTTTTATTACATGACCTGAAATTGAGTATTAAGTTCTAGATGTTATGGTTTTTCTTGATAATTCTGAGCTTTTTTTGTGCACAATTAAAAACATTGTAAGAAACAAGTACTTGATTGAACACGTAGGTTTAGAAAGTTAACATAATCAAAAGCATTTTGTACCAACAAAGCTAAAGGTCTATATTGTAGGTTTAAAAACACTTTTAAAAGTAATTCTTTGGTGGCAATTCATTATACTAAACTTCTCAGTTTCTTTTTATACTTTAGGCTCCTTCCTCAGAGAAGCTTCCAGTTATGTACCTTATGGATTCTATCGTGAAAAACGTTGGAAGAGAATATCTTACTGCCTTTACTAAAAATCTAGTTGCAACATTTATTTGTGTGTTTGAAAAGGTATATATATATATATACATATATATATTTAGAAAACGTGAATTTTTATGTGTTCCAGATTAAATAAATAACTTGTCTTGTGTTGGGTTTTCTTGGGTGGTGGAATGTTTCATTCTTCTGGATATTTATTGTCCAGTGCCTTTTCAAGGAAAGTGGCAAATGGTAGTTTTTATAGTAGGGCCTTAAAACAGATGCTGCTTAATCCATTGAAGATTCGAATATACTTTGATTAACTTTTAGAATTGTGTATTTTCAAAATGTGAGTATTGGTAATGTGAAGTTGTCTATAAAATATGGGCAAAACGTGACAGTTTCCAGAGTGTTTATAATATTTTTGTTTAAATGGCTAGTGCTGGGGAGTGGGAAGCATAACCCTCCAGTGTGCCTCAGTCTTTGGTTCCTATTTTTATTCTTCAAAATGCCCTTTGGACACTGTTTCGTTGTTAAAAGTGTGAAAGTTACAGGGACATGTGGATGGTGGAGCAGTTCATTGCTTTAGGTTATTATGGAAATACTTTTATTCTTCTCTAGTGCTTGGGAGAAATGCTTGTTAGTGTCCATAGCTAGAAATTATACATACTTGTGTGACATTGTACCTGGTAGTTTGGGTAATAGGAGGGGTTTTCTGAGGTAATTCTGACACTAAGCAGAAGGGCCCTTGAAGTATTTCGGTTTAAAGATTATTTTCTAACAACTTGTAGTTGATGCTATGTTTTACTAGATATACTTGTTATAGGACATACCTTAACTATTGTCTGAATGGTAGAATTAGGCTGTAAATTTTTTTCTCTTTTAATTAGTGGAAAATTCACATTAGCTCTTACTGGAATAGAAATAGTATGTAGAGGAATAGTTTGAAAAGCTGTATTTCAGATATCCCTAAGAAAATGTCAGCCACTATAAGAAGTAACTTAGGCTAACTTAACCTGGTTTCAATTTCAGTATGTTCTAATTATTTGGGGGTTATCATTTTTACTGAATCTAACCTTAATTTTATTACAGTTAATAATAATAATCTTCATTAAAGATGTGAATATAGGTAAAAAGACAGGTTAAAAAAACTTGTCTTACCAAGTACTGGCTTCTGTTTTCTAAAAATAGTTATATCCATTACAATATGAGCAGGCAACTTATATAATGCCCATCCTTGGCTAAGATCCTGTGAATTAAAATTGTGAGGGTAAAATTCTGCACCCAGATTTCATAGATAACAGTCATAGTGGTTAGATAATTTCATCTTTTTTGTATGTTACTGGCAAGTAATTTAAAAATTAGCCACCAGGTAAACCATTCTGGTTTTTATGTTTTTATCCAGTGAGTTTATTAGGAATATTATATCAAGTTCTACCATGTGAAAACTGTTTTTAAAAGTATAAAGAGTTGCTTGGTTTCTTGCTTGAAGTCTGTTAGATAAGTACTTTTCTGTTTTTTTTTTTTTTTGAGGAGTAATTTTATTAACTTTAATAATCAAATTCATTTTAATAAGTTTGATATTTATGTACAAATGGATACTATATATGAATTGGCAAGTAGCTTTATACTTAATGTACATACATTCTATAGTAACTTAACAAGCCAGAGAATTGTTCTCTTGTTCTAGGTGGATGAAAATACTAGAAAAAGTTTATTTAAATTACGTTCTACATGGGATGAAATATTCCCTTTGAAGAAACTTTATGCCTTGGATGTCAGAGTCAATTCATTAGATCCTGCTTGGCCTATTAAACCTCTGCCCCCTAATGTGAATACATCTAGCATCCATGTGAATCCCAAATTTTTAAATAAATCGGTAAGTATATGAATGGTGTATATGTTAATACAATTTGATTACCAAGTACAAACTTCTGTAAACTTTCTTAAAAGTAAAACTAGAATCCGTTACTATGTAACATTTGGGATTTTAAATGCCTAAGCATTTGTGTGAGTGTATACTCTTAAGAGTAATTGAATATTTGTGACTATGGATAATAGTAAGGTAAAGTTGATAATTTTTAATTGACCTTTAGCAGTTTTAGCTATATGTTTTGCTTAAAAATATTTTTTCTTATAGCCTGAGGAGCCTTCAACACCTGGCACAGTGGTCAGTTCCCCCAGTATTTCATCTCCTCCGATTGTACCTGATATACAAAAGAATCTTACCCAAGAACAACTAATAAGGCAACAGTTACTTGCAAAACAAAAACAGTTGTTAGAACTTCAGCAGAAAAAGCTGGAGCTTGAGTTAGAACAAGCTAAGGCACAACTGGTAAGTAGGGGAGATTCGATATTTAAGTCTTTAAGCATTCTAATAGGGAAATAGTTACTTTGATATGAATATTTTATTGATAATGTGTTTTTTCCTATTTTAAAAATTATGATATTAAGCCAACATTTTATAACCTTATTATAAGACACTTGGTTATGAACTGTACTCTGTTTATCAATATTTTCTACTAAATTGCTATTTCTGGAGGATGCAAATATATATATATATATATATTAGTTGGTATTGGGATCCCTATTATCACAATGAACTAGGATTGATGGCACAAGTCTCTAATCTACGCTTGGGAAAAAGAGGCAGGAGAATCAGAAATTCAAGATCATCCTTAGTCCCATAGCAAGTTTGAGGTCAGTCTGGCAGCATGTTTGAAAACATTAGGAAGACAAATATATACTCAATCTTACCAGGGTAGCACTGTAGTTTTATTTTACCATTGTCTTAATAGGGACTTAATATTTTAGTCCTAAGATGGTAAGTATATTGTGAATGTCTTCATGAACAAATCATGTTTCTAAAAGTCTACAAGAGTTAACAAAAATAGACACTCAAGAGTGTATTTACTTAGTAGTTTTTACTTAGCATCTAATTTTGAGATTGAGGTGTAGGAAGAGTTTTATAAGTTCATTAACATTTTGAGAGAAACCATTTTATGACGTTTATTAGAATCATCCTGTCTTTTGTGCAGAACAGTTGTTTATTATGCAATTGTTTTTGAGCCAGTCTGGTTTAGAATCTTGGATAGTTTTGAAGATTGATTGTATAGAAATTATATATTCTAAAATACAGAGTAAAGGGCTGGTAAGAACCAAGATCATTTGGGTGCTTGGACTCTTCATTATACATTAGAAGTATAGAATATTGCCATGTTTGGTGATGTATACTATGCCTTTAATTCCAGCACTGGGAACAAAAGATGGCAAACATCTGTGTAGTTCTAGGCCAGCCTGGGTTATATAGTGAGACTCTTATCCCCTTTCCCTTCCCTCCCAAAAAAGTGTGTAGTGTTCATGCAGTATTGAGCAAACAGATTTATTGAAAATCTTCTAATCTTGACTATAGTCTATATAATGACAAGGAAATAAAATAATCTTCATTGGTTATGCTATTAACATGAACATTTTGTATTTCAGGCAGTATCTCTTAGTGTTCAACAAGAGACAGCCAACTTGGGTCCTGGATCAGCACCGTCTAAATTACATGTTTCACAAATTCCTGCTATGACAGTTAAAACTCCCCATCAGGTTCCTGTGCAACCTGACAAAAGCCGACCCGGTCCATCTTTACAAATCCAGGACTTGAAAGGAACTAATCGAGATCCGCGTCTTAACAGGATGAGCCAACATTCTTCTCATGGCAAAGAACAGAGTCATAGGAAGGAATTTGTAATGAACACATTAAACCAGTCTGATACTAAAACTAGTAAAACTATGCCCTCTGAAAAACTAAATTCGTCCAAGCAAGAAAAAAGTAAATCAAGTGAAAGAATAGCTAAGAAAGAACTTGACCAGTTAGATTCTAAATCTAAATCTAAATCTAAATCACCATCACCTTTGAAAAACAAATTATCCCACCCAAAAGACTTGAAAAATCAAGAATCCGAAAGTATGAGATTGTCTGATATGAACAAGAGAGATCCACGATTAAAAAAACATCTTCAGGATAAAGCTGAAGGTAAAGATGAAGATGTAAAAGAAAAGAGAAAAAGTGCAGAAAAAAAGGATAAAGAGGAGCATATGAAATCATCTGAACACAGACTGATTGGAAGTAGAAGTAAAATCATAAATGGCATTGTCCAAAAACAGGACATGGTTACAGAAGAATTAGAAAAACAAGGGACAAAACCAGGGAGATCAAGTACTCGAAAGCGATCAAGATCGAGGTCACCAAAGTCTCGGTCACCAATTATACATTCCCCAAAGAGAAGAGATAGGCGGTCACCCAAACGAAGGCAAAGAAGTATGTCTCCAACTTTGGCCCCCAAAGGTGGAAAGATGCGTCAGTCAGGACTTAAACAATCACATATGGAAGAGTTCCCACCACCTTCCAGGGAAGAAAGGAATGTTAAGAGAAGTACTAAGCAGGATGTTCGAGATCCTAGACGACTGAAAAAGATGGATGAGGAACGACCACAAGATACTTCAAGTCAACATTCTATGAAGTCAGGTGCTGAACCAAAGGAAAATATGGAGAGTTGGCCAAGTTCCAAGTCTGCTAAAAGATGGAAATCTGGTTGGGAAGAAAATAAAAGGTATGTTGCTGATGTTTTTGATAAAATACAAAATTTATGGTTTTTATTATGATGTTTTTACTTTAGTAAGGTAAAGTTCCCACACAATATGTCAGGCTAGCCTGAACGGACTCAGTAGCACAGGCTGGCTTAGATGTCATGGCAGTTTTCCTATCTTAGTCTCCTGAATTCTGAAATTATAGGTATGATCCATTATTCCTGGATTTAGAATATAAAGTTTAATTTAAACATCAGAATATACAAATTGAGGCTGGGTGGTGGTGGCAGCACATTCCTTTAACCCCCAGCACTCGGGAGACGGAGGCAGACAGATCTCTGTGAGTTTGAGGCTGGCCTGGTCTACAAGAGCTAGTTCCAGAACAACCTCCAGAGCCTCAGAGAAACCCTGTCTCAAAAACAAAACAAAACAACAAAAAAAGAAGATAATTGAATGTTACAATTTTTCTAGTTGTGAAAAATAACCCAGTGAGTTAAATACCTTCTATTACATAGAGGACATGAAAGTTTAGATATGCTGTTCATCTACTTGAGGTTGTATGTTTATATGCAATTATCAGTTTCTTGGTTTTTATTTTTGTTTTTAATTGGCTTTGGTGGGGCCTAGCTCTTTAGCCCCTCCTGTCATGGAAAATGCTAGCTAGCTCATTCTGTCCTTGGATTCATGATTCTATTCCATCAGCTTGTTTTTTTTTTTTTTTTGATGGGGTGAGTATGGGAGTGAGGTGGGCATGGTATTGCTGTTGCTGCTCCTAGGGGTCAAACCTGGGACTTTGCACGTACCAGACAACCAACCCCTCTCCCCCCAATCAAATCTTCAACCTATAAAATTAGAATTCTTACTCTGTTTGGCTTACTTTTTCAAGTTTTTCAGAACAATTTTATGTACCTATTTTATTTAACCAGATCCTTACAGCATCGTTAAGTACAGCTTGGGAATTTTGTTTTTTAAATAAATGCTTTGAAGTAATATTGCTCTTGTGGTTTCAGCTTACAACAGGGTGATGACCATAGTAAACCTCCTCATCTAAGGCATAGGGAAAGCTGGTCAAGCACTAAAGGAATATTGTCACCTCGAACCCCAAAGCAGCAACATCGATTAAGTGTAGATGCCAATCTTCAGATTCCTAAAGAGTTAACCCTTGCAAGCAAAAGAGAATTACTTCAAAAGGTAGTGACTGATTAATCTCATGTAATCTTTTTTTTTTGTTCAGGTTTTTGTATTTTTTAATATTTATAATATTTCATTTCATTTTATCATCTCTATGCAGACGAGTGAACGTTTAGCTTCTGGTGAAATTACACAGGATGAGTTCCTTGTTGTTGTGCATCAAATTCGACAGCTATTTCAGTATCAAGAAGGTAAACATAGATGCAATGTACGGGATAGTCCTACAGAAGAAAATAAAGGTGGATTAAAAAAGAAACCTCTCTTATCTGATGCTGAATTAACCTACTATGAACATAAAGCAAAACTGAAAAGGACACAGGTTCAGCATTCATTTCCAAGACTTGATCTCTTAGATCCTGATATTTTTGACTACCCTTTGACTGATGCCTTGTTGTCTGGAATAGAATGTGAGCCATCCAAAAGTAAACATGCAAGTAGGAATAGTGGAGCACAGTTTGACAGAAAAGAACAATTTAGTGAAAGAGCAAGACGTCTTTCTCCTATATCTGGGAGTCGTACTTATGCTGAGAATCTTTCACCCCATGAGGGCCGGAGAAGACATGACGAGCAAGTCTCTGCTAAAGGTAGAACAAGTTAAATGAGATTATGCCTATTGAATCACACAGCAGTGAAGGGAAAAATGAACAAGCTAAGTGGGGCTGGATCTTATCACTGTTCAGACTTCTTTGTGTGTGTGTATTTCTGTTTTGTTGCCTTTCCCTCACTTTCCCATGGAAAGGGAAGGGACCTAATTTTATAAGGTCAGTTATATCAGGTACTTTACTAGGTTTTTATTTTTTATATATTTAATGTGCTTAAATCTTCACAAAACCAAGGAAGTACTTATTATCCTAATTTTACAAGTAGGAAACAAAACTAAGATGTTAAGTAACTTGCTCTGAAAGTCAAATGTACCTTGACAGGATGGGAAATTTTTTAACCCTAGGTATATCTAAATCAAAAGGGCATCTTCTTAACCTACTGTTGCTGTCTGTCTCTTCCCTACCCTTTAAGGTAGTGAGATATATCTTTGGATAAGTTTTTAAGTAACTATAAAAATAATAATTTGATGTAAATTCAATTTTAGTAAAAATGTATATTTTCCTTTTTTAAAAGGTGTACGTGAGGAGCAGAGATCTCCATTCAATGATCGTTTTCCACTTAAGCGACCTAGATATGAAGATTCAGATAAACCATTTGTAGATGGCCCAGCCTCAAGATTTGCTGGCCTTGATACAAATCAGCGGCTTACAGCTTTAGCTGAAGACCGACCACTATTTGATGGACCTGGTAGGCCATCTGTGACGAGAGATGGCCCAGGCAAGATGATTTTTGAAGGACCTAATAAATTAAGCCCTAGAATTGATGGACCTCCTACACCAGGTTCTCTTCGGTTTGATGGGTCACCAGGACAAATGGGGGGAGGAGGCCCTATGAGATTTGAAGGACCACAAGGTCAGTTAGGAGGTGGGTGCCCTTTGAGATTTGAAGGTCCTCCAGGACCAGTGGGAACACCTCTCAGGTTTGAAGGGCCAATTGGTCAAGGAGGAGGAGGTGGTTTTCGATTTGAAAGTTCACCTAGTCTGAGGTTTGAGGGATCTGCAGGTGGTTTGCGATTTGAAGGACCAGGGGGTCAGCCTGTGGGTGGTCTCAGGTTTGAAGGACATCGTGGTCAACCTGTGGGTGGTCTGAGGTTTGATGGACCTCATGGACAGCCTGTGGGCAGTCTTAGATTTGATAACCCTAGAGGTCAGCCTGTAGGTGGACTTAGATTTGAGGGGGGTCATGGTCCCTCAGGGGCTGCTATTAGGTTTGATGGGCCTCATGGTCAGCCAGGTGGTGGTATCAGATTTGAGGGCCCTTTGTTACAGCAAGGAGTTGGAATGAGGTTTGAGGGTCCCCATGGTCAGTCTGTAGCTGGTCTGAGATTTGAAGGACATAATCAACTTAGGTTTGAGGGACCACATGGTCAACCAGGGGTTGGGATGAGGTTTGAAGGACCTATAGTTCAACAAGGAGGTGGAATGAGGTTTGAGGGTCCTGTACCAGGAGGTGGCCTGAGAATTGAAGGGCCTCTGGGTCAAGGTGGTCCTAGATTTGAAGGTTGTCATTCTTTAAGGTTTGATGGACAGCCAGGTCAGCCATCACTCTTGCCAAGATTTGATGGATTACATGGTCAGCCAGGTCCTAGATTTGAAAGAACTGGTCAGCCAGGTCCACAGAGATTTGATGGGCCACCTGGACAGCAGGTTCAACCAAGGTTTGATGGTGTACCTCAAAGATTTGATGGACCACAACACCAGCAAGCATCAAGGTTTGATATTCCTCTTGGTCTACAAGGCACCCGATTTGACAATCATCCTTCACAAAGGCTTGAATCGGTATCTTTCAATCAGACTGGCCCATATAATGATCCACCTGGCAATGCTTTTAATGTTCCATCTCAAGGACTACAGTTCCAAAGACATGAACAAATATTTGATACACCTCAAGGACCAAATTTTAATGGACCTCATGGCCCTGGAAACCAGAATTTCCCAAATCCCCTTAATAGAGCTTCAGGACATTATTTTGATGAAAAGAATCTTCAGAGTTCTCAGTTTGGAAACTTTGGCAATTTACCTACTCCGATGCCAGTAGGAAATATTCAGGCGTCTCAGCAGGTAAGCTATTTTAGTTATCTTAAAATTATGTGGTAATTATATTTAGGTGAGTAAATTTATCTTTGAGACAGTTGTATAGTTCAGGCTACTGTCAAATTCTCTGTATAGTCAAGGTTGAGTTAACTTTTTAAATTTTCTAGTATTTGGGAAAAGTTTTCAGAGTGTACCTTACCTTGTAAGTTATTAATGTACTTCTGACACCAGTATATTAGGGAAGTGGGATGAGAGTTGTTTTGGGGATTGATATTTGCCATTCTTCCAAGACACTTAGCCATTGCAGTCTTCCCCTTTATATCATCCTTTCCTCTCAGTGTATATGTACACTTGCTTTGTTTTAAAAAGATGGTATTTTAATTTATGTGTGTGTGTGCCTGTCTTTGTGTGTGCAGCTGCCTGCAGAGGCCAGGCACAGGACATTGGAACCCTGTGGGCTGCCTTCTGTGAAGGCAGAGAACTGAACTCAGGTCCCCTGGAAGAGTAGAGCAGGAAGTACTTCAAACCACTGAGCCATCTCTCGAGCCCTTATTTTATTATTATTATTTTGTTGTTATTTTATTATTATTATTTTGTTGTGACATGGTCTCATTTAGCTTTGACTTGGTATTGAGCTCTGTATCAGAGGGTGACTTTGAACCTGATTCTCCTGTTTCCATCCATGGCGTGCTGGGATTATAGGCATGCTCATTGTTTCCAATGCTGAGGATTCTTTGTGACTGCTACTGAACTATTTTTTTTACTTAAAAAAAAGACTGCATTTTTATTTTGTATGTATGTTTATTGGTGTGCATGTGACATGGTGAGCTTGTGGAAGTCAGAGGAAAAGTTATGGTACTCAATTCTTTTCTACCCATGTGGGTACCAACATCACCAAGCCCTCTTTATCAGTGAGCCATCTTGCTGGCCTTACTGACCTTCTTTTGTTTAATCCTTTTTTTTTTTTTTTTTTTTTTTTAAAGAAATCACTAGAGCTGATTTTCTTAGACTTTTTTTTTTTGACCAAAGTTTTCCTTAGTCTTAGATAAGAAATGAAGTTGTACATACTGTTAAAATTTTTTATTTTCTATTTTCACCACTTTTTTAGTGAACTGTAGTTGCATACAGTGGCTTGATACTAATGTCAACAAAGCCAACTTGTTGCCTTCTTCTAAATATATTGTAGTCATATCAGTGTGTACAGTCATCTATTTTCTTGTGCATTCTTTTTGGTTTTTTAGAAAAATCTTATTTGTAGATCAAGCTAGCTGGAGCTTACTATGTAGTGCAGGTTGTCCTTGAATTGTCTTTTGTTTTTCCAGACAGGTATCTCTGTGTAGTCCTGGCTGTCCTGGAACTTGGCTTGGTAGACCAGGCTGCCCTTGAACTCACAGAAATCTGCCTGCCTCTGCCTCTTGAGCACAGGAAATAAAGGTGTGTGCCACAACCAGCTGGTACATACTTTGTTTTTGAGACCTGGGTCCCAACTATGTAGTCCAGGCTGACTTTAACTCGGAGAGATCTGCCTGCTTCTGTCTCCCAAGTGCTGGGATTAAAGTTAAATGCCACCACACCCAGCTTTTGCATACATTTAAAAATTTATATTACAGTAGTCTTAAAGCAATGGGTTTACAATATATTTTCAATCAGTTGATTCCTGACTACTTTTATTTGCTTGTCAAAATTACCCTTGGTTAAATTTACTTCTTTTCCAGTAGCTGATACTTTACTAGGGCAAATTCATTTTATAGTAATTGGATTGCATTGAAAAAGATGTAAAATAAGAATCTTTAAAGCATATTCTAAATTTTATTGCAAGTTTTCTGTTCATTTCCAGTAATTTAGATTAAAAAAAAAAAAACAGTAGTCCTGCCTGTTAAATAAGTTTTGTATTTCCTTAAAAGAAATACTATTATTACCATATGTTGTATAAGTGTGTTTTGTTTAATTTTTTTCTGTGTGTTATTTTGTGTGTATGTTGTTTAGACTATTGAGGAGTCACATGGAGAGTGAACAAGATTTATTAACGAATATTTATGTGACTAAATCCCAAACATCAAATTTGTATGTTTGTACAGTATTTACTTCATAACATTGTAATCTTTATCTTTTATGGTTCTGGAGCTCGAACTCGGATTCTTAGCAGATGATGTACCTGTAAGCCATATTTAGGCCTGCAGTTTTTTTTTTTTTTTTTAATATTTTTAGGTAGGGTCTTAACTCTGTGGTCTAGGCTGCCCCAGAACTTGAAACTTTATATAGTCTAAGCTGGCCTCAAACTCAAGACAGTTGACCTGTATTTCCTCTGACCTGTCTTAACCTCTCAAGTGTTGGGATTACCAGTGCGAGTTATTCCCAGCAGGGTTTTTTTTGTTGTTGTTGATGATGTTTTGCTTGTAATTCTCTTTGACTTTTGTAATCTACTTTTAACTCAGCTATAACCTTAACCAAAAATGATGGCAAAGCAGGATAACTTCTTGAAGTTCACATCGCTGCATAAAACAGTTTTTCTTGCTTTTTTCAAGATATAGTCTTGTTAGCATAGCTCAGGATATCCTTAAATTTTCAGTCTTCCTGCCTCAGCTCCCAAGTCACCAGTCCTGGGATTATTATAGTTATGTTCCATCATACCTGGCTGAAACATTTTTGACTGGGAAAAGGCCAAGGTTAGAAATTCTGGCTTCAGCTTTATGAACTAGCCCCTATGATTGTGTAAAGGTTTAATCTCTGGATGCCTGTTCTATTTGTAAAATAAGGAAAAAGCACCCCCAAGGTAAAGTGACTTGTATAGCATAGGATCACAAAGCTAGTTTGTGGGTACCTTATATTTGCATGGTTTCTTTATACATTTAAGGAAGTCTCTTTCCTGCCCCCCCCTGTCTCCCCCCCCCTCCTTAGGGTTTCTGTATGTAGGTCTGGCTGTCCTGGAACTCTCTTGTAGACCAGTGGCCTTTAACTCAAGGGTCCTCCCTCTACCTCTTGAGTGCTAGGAACCATGTCTGTCTCTTTTAAAGGATAGGAGAAGGTATAGTTTATGGAAGTAAACCAGTTGTTATTTTCTAAATCTTTATTATCACAGACCTTGGACCTTAGGGCATTTGTGAAAATTTTTATGTGATTAGAATGTTAAAATTTTATTTGTAGAAAGAATATTCTTAAAATTAATATTTATCTTTAAAGGTTCTGACTGGTGTTGCTCAGCCAGTAGCGTTTGGCCAAGGACAACAATTTTTACCAGTTCCTCCACAGAATCCTGGAGCTTTTATTCAAAATCCTTCAGGTATGTCCTTCTATTTCTGAACTGTGATTATTTTCAAAAGACAGTTAACTTTTGTTTTGTTCAATAGCTATTGGTGTAGAAAATGGCATGTTTGTGTTCAAGTTAAATTTAATCTGGTTTAAGAATTTTTATCATCTGAGTTTATATTGTTTGACAGATGGTCATGTAAACCTCATTTTACAGCTAGAGATGATTAGGCTGGCCATATAGACCATCAGGGAAGGAAATCTGTTGAATTGAGGCTGATAATTGAATTGAGGAATGATAATTTTGTTGTGATAGGCTGTTTATCATTTAGGAAATGATAAACTATAGAAATTTTAGTTAATATTTGTAGCTTTTCTGAGTGTGTGTGTGTTACCCATTAAACATTAATACTGGGGGATACAATATCATAAGATGATTTATTTACAAGTTTTTGCTGGGTGTACAAATAGAAAAAAAATAAAAACAAAAAACTAATTTCTTAGCCAGGTAACCTGATAGGTATTTTTGTTACTTCAGAGTGAGTTGTAACTAATCATGACTTTTAAAATTGATCTTACTTTGTGGTAAATGGGAAAAAAAATTTGTGTGTGTGTGTATACATATATTTGTGATACTTGTTTTAATTTCTAAATGATAAGGCCTGGGGATATAATATAGCTCAATGTTAAAGCACACCACTTAGCTAGTATGAATGAAGGCCTGGGTTCAAGCCCAAGTACCATCAAACAAAGCAAAACAAAACAAACATTTCTTAGCTTTTCCAAATATATATATTTTTGGAGCTAAAGTATGGTTTTTGGTGATAGCTCACTTGCACAGCATGTACAAAGCCCAAGTACCCCTTTTCACAAACAAAAACATCCCAAACTAAAAATACAACCCCCAAAACAAAACAGCAAACTCCCTCCAAACAAATGGTACCTTTAACATAGTATTGTTACTGACTTCACACATTTTTAAAGAATTTTTTATAACTTACAAACTAGGCAGATTTTAATGAAACTATATTTTATGAAGTAGTTCTTAAAATTGTGTCAGTTTGAACTTAATATGTATTTTAATTTCTAGATGGACAATTAGGATTAGCTAGTCCTTCCCTTCTCCCATTGCATAGTTGTGGTTGGGCCAGGCATAAACAAGTGTTGTTCCTGTTGTTTAGGTTATTTTCCTCTGTTGAAAAAAGAGATACAGTATCAGTATTTCTTGGGATTTTTTTCTTAAAAGAAAGTAAAATAAGATGTGCAAAAGTACTTTGTAACTTTTAAATGCCAAATGAATAACAAATTTGTTGTGGATAGGAGGATGGTTTAGAATTTAAAAATGATGCATTTTGCCCTTGTAGAGGGCTCAGGTTCAGTTCAGTTCCTAGTTCCCATAATTAGGCCTGTAGTATCACTAGTGTCACTTCAGTTTCAGGGAGATGCAGTGCCTCTGGCCTCTGTGACCATTTACACTGCAGTACACATATGCAAATAAAATAAGTAAAATTCATGAGAAAAAGTTTTTTATATTGAGGTTGGTGTCTGACGTGAGTAAAAGCTACAGCTTTTCTTCTGGTTTTCAGAATGTTGGGTTATACATATAACCAAGAGAAAACAATGTTGCAGAGGAAATGTTTTGTTCCCTTGGGTTGGGAATGTATTTTTCTTAAGTTTTTTCAAGCAGCTGTCTTTCAAGTTCCCTTAATATTCTTTAAAGTAGAAAATGCCCTTTCCTTTTAGTTTTATTCTTGGTCATTTGCTGCATGAAAGACGTTATGCTAGGAGGAATTTATAGTAAGGTTTATCCTTAAAAGAACTTTTAAGTGTGGCAAATACGCTACTTCCTCCCCTTGAATATTATATATTGTGCCAAATAATACCTAATTGTTTTACAAATAGTATTTATCTAAATCTCATATCAGCCTTAGGCAGGAACTATTATTCTTTTATAAGTAGTAGAAATTTAGGCAACAATAAGCAAGTAAGTAGATCATGTTTCATAATTAGCAAGTAGATCTTTTTTTGCCAGTATCAGAAGTTAGTATCATATTTTTATCACTGCTGAACTTGGATACTTCCAACCAAGTAAATAGCTAATTGGCCTTCTTAGACATATAAATAGCTCATTCTAATGGAATACAAATGTTGAACTAGTACGTAAATGCTATTATAATTGATTAATTATTGAGGTGGACTTATTCCTGTATTCAGATATTTGAGTAGACAGCTAAATACATATATATTTATAAAAGTCCTGTGATGGGCATATATAATGGTTAATGGTTATGGTTATGGATACAAATTGATTCTGCCATTAAGTCGAATGGAGGTATAGACAGATGGATAGCAGTGGTAAACATTAAAAATTTATTTTATTATGAAATAGGGTTTCACTAGGCTGGCTTGCAACTTGCTGTGTACACTAGGCTGGCCTCAAATTAACAGATCTGCCTGCCTCTGCATCCTTATTACTGGGATTAAGGGATGCATCAACATGCTTGAAAATACACTTTCTTGTAAAAAGATTTTACTTATTTATTATGTATTATTTATTATGTACATGGTGTTATGCCTACCAGATCTTATTATAGATGGTTGTGAGCCACCATGCGGTTGCTGGGAATTGAACTCAGGTTCTTTGGAAGAGCAACCAATGCTCTTAGCCTCTGATCCATTTCACCAGCCCCCTGATAAATACACTTTTGTAGAACCCAAATCTAGGGCTGTCAAGAGTGCTAGGCTAGGCAGTTACTCTACTGCTGAGCTGCTGTCCTGTTTTTACAGTTGAGTTGAAGGGTTAATTATTAGAATAGTACTAGCAAAATAATGGGGTTGGATTAAGGAGAAGACTGTTGTTGCCTTATTCAAATTGTTAAAGCCTTGGTAAAGTTGAAAGTGCTTAGCAATGGTTTGAATATATAGCGTTTCTCTGTGTAAAGTGACAAGTAATATTTTTTAAAATAAGTACATATAACTGTGTTAAATATTTATAAATATGTATTACATATCCTATATATAATATACTGTTTTTAGTATTTATCCTGGAATTTTTTTTTGAAGTAATGATTTGTCGGTCAAAAAGAACTTGAGCCATCAATTAAAAAGATTTATTGTTGGAATATTTTGAAAAAAGCTTCAATGTTGAAAAAATGCTTAATATGAATGTTTATGTTCATTTTAAGAATGTTACTGTTTTCTTTAAAAGGCGGTCTTCCTAAGGCATATCCTGATAATCATCTCAGTCAGGTGGATGTAAATGAATTGTTTTCAAAACTGCTAAAAACAGGAATTCTCAAATTGTCACAGCCTGATTCAGCTACAGCACGTGAGTATGATTTTGTACTTCATAACACCAAGCTTAATTTAGAGATATATTATAGGGTATAATAAGTTTTGGTAAATTTCTATACTTGAGAAATTGAATTGCTATAGCTTTTAGGCATGTGGAATGTTTTGAAAATCAAATGTAATTGGGTTACAGGGAAATTTTAACAGTTTCTAAAGATTGAGCTATCCTCATGGTCCAAGGTTGTTTTAGTTAACATTGCTGCAAATGTTATGTGCTCATTTTTAGTAGTCAATGTATATTAGCTTGGGGTTTGCAGTAATTTGAATGTAAAGGAAACAAACTTTTAAGAAATTCATTAGGTTCCTTGGCCAATAAACTTTGTACCAAATGTCCTTAATACCAGATAGACTTCTGTATAGGCTTGTAAGCAGTGTTGCTCTAAAGAACACAGGGAATGTAGTATTGAGAAATTTATCTTCTCAACTGCAGAAGTAAATGAGGCTGTTGCTCAGCCTCCCCCTGAAGAAGAGGAGGATCAGAATGAAGATCAAGATGTTCCAGATCTTACTAACTTTACAATTGAAGAATTGAAGCAGTATGTGATGTTTTTAAATTTATTCTTAATGTGCATGTGTTTTTGTTACATGTATAATGTGTCTGTGTAAGAGTGGAGGTACATGCATGACACGGTGTTTTGTGCAGGTTAGAGGGTGGCGTTTTGGGAGTTGGTTCTCCTTCCACCGTGGATTCTCACACCATCCAGCTTGTGTGATGTATATCTTCATCCTGTGAGCTATCACACTGGTCTTTTAATCTTAGAGTTAATTATTTAGATAACAGTGGTTTGAGTCCTCCCCTCTTAAGTATATCTGCTGCTCAAGTTTAAATATTAGGCACTAATAATTATTCATGTATTTATTTTCTTTCTTTTTTTGAGTTGTCTCTTTAGCCTAAGCTGGCCTTGAACTCTTGAGTGTTGGAATTAAGAGTAAGAGCCATCATGCTCTACTTTCAGATAGCAAGGAAAAAATGTAAATGAATAAAAATGTAAACATTAGGGGCTGGAGAGATGGCTCAGTGGTTTAGAGCACATACTACTTTTCTAAAGTCCCTGAGTTGATTCCAAGCACCCACATCAGGTGGTTTATAACCTGCATCTCCAGTTTCATAGGATCTGATATCTCTAGCCTCCATGGGCACCTACACCCATGTGCATATATACAGGTATATGCACATAGACAGACGTACATAAACAGTAAAAACAATAAATCTTTAAAAATATAATTTTCTACTTTTAATGCATATTATTACTTAGAGCTTTTAACTATTCTTTAAATGGAATAGAACATTAGAACTATTCAGAACATTAAAATTGTAGGGAGGTGAAATTTCTTGCCATTTATATGAAAGTAGGTTCCATGTTTCTTCACATTTAACCAGAGTTAGAAAGGGTCAGTGACATACTCAGTCTTTCTGGTTTGATTCCTGTTATGGAAAACTTAAGTATTTACAATTTGTTTTTAACCATTGTCATGTTTCAAAATTGAAAGACTTTCTTTTTCAAAACAGACGTTATGACAGTGTTATAAACCGGCTGTACACTGGGATTCAGTGTTACTCTTGTGGAATGAGGTTTACAACATCCCAGACAGATGTTTATGCAGATCACTTGGACTGGCATTATCGGCAAAATAGGAGTGAGAAAGATGTTAGCAGAAAAGTCACTCATAGACGTTGGTACTACAGTTTAACAGTAAGTAATCCATGTTTCTGAGTTACCTAGATGTCAGTTATATTCTGAACTATAAGTTTAAGTAATTGCTGAAGTTAACATAAGTAATCTGAGTAAAATTTGATCCATGGACTATAGTTGTTTTAGATTTATTATTTTGTGTGTGAGCATCTTGGCTGTACCTCCAGCTCCATGGGCTCTGACATCTCTAGCTTCCTTGGGCACTGCACCCATGTGCACACACAGATAACACATTAAAAACAAATCTTTAAAAAAATATAAATTTCTAATTTTTCCTTAGTACTAAGAACATTTAACTATTTTTAAACTGAAGTAGAACATGTTTATGTGTTGTGCACTATATACATGCAGTTCTTGAGGAGGCCAAAAAGAGGGTGTTGGAACCCTTGGAACTGGATATAACAGATGGTCATGAACTACTATGTTGGTGCTGAGAACTGAATCCTGGTACTACAAGAACAACAAATGATCTTAATCACTGAGTCATCTTTCCAGTTCTAAAGTAAATTTAAATGAAAAATTATACATGAAGTTTATCTAGTGATACTTGTAGAGTTAATAGTAAATTAACATTAAGATCTCAGTCATACCCTGGTTTGTTGGCATATGCCTGTGATAGTACTTGGGAGGCTAAAGGAGGAGAATTGCCAATAGGCCAAGCATTGCTCCATGGTTGAAGGCCAGTTTGGGCTACACATTGTGAGACCCTGTCACCAAAAAAAATCAAAAAGATTATAGGGCTTTAAAAAAGTATGTTAAAGTAAAATCAGAGCATATTGTATGAAAACGTATCCTTAATTTTAAATGGATTATAGTGAAGATAAAGCAGTAAAAGCTTGAACATTAATGAACATAATCCTTTACATCAATTCTTTTTAAGGACTGGATAGAATTTGAAGAAATAGCTGATTTGGAAGAACGTGCAAAAAGCCAGTTCTTTGAAAAGGTTCATGAAGAGGTTGTCCTCAAAACTCAGGAGGCTGCTAAAGAAAAGGAGTTCCAGAGTGTACCTGCTGGACCAGCTGGAGCAGTTGAGGTAATAGAATGTTGACTGAATTTCCTGGCAGTGTTCCTCACTTCCTTTACACATTTATGTCTTCACACAAGCTTGGTAGCACAGAGGATCAGGTGTTCAAGCCAGGCCCAGCATATAGAATTGGATGCTAGTCTGGGTTATGTAAGATGTTGTTAGCAAATATAAAAGGACGACGACTTAGCTTTTATCTTAAAAACAAAAACTCAAAAAAACAATTGTGGCTGTTTCATGACCAATTTGGGTGAGATGCCATCAGTGACTAATAATTATGAAATGTTAACATTTGATGTGGAAAGTTGGCACAAGCCATAAAACTTCATTGTTTATTGGACATTGCTTAACATTGTATATTTCTTACTCAACTTGAAAGGTTTTTATTTTAATGGACAATGTACATTTCATTTTATATGATTCTGTTTTAGAGTTGTGAAATCTGTCAAGAACAATTTGAACAGTACTGGGATGAAGAGGAGGAGGAATGGCACTTAAAAAATGCTATTAGAGTAGACGGAAAGGTAATTTCCAGTTATTTATAAGTAATTGTTAAGTTTTGTTAGAGTAAACTCACCATTCTGAAGATGATTCATAATCTTCCTGGGTTTTGGTCAGTAAAAATGGACTTTAAGGTCAGAATGTTTCCTTGGTAGGTATCCTAGCAACTATATGGTTCTATATAGTAGGTCATTTGAGTGACACTAGACTCAGAAGTAGATTTTTGCCTAACTGCACTGCATTTCACCATTAAAAGTCAAGCTTAAAAATATCAGTTTTCATGTTCTTTAAGTTAGGTAAGTTTAAAAATTTGTGGGTTTTTTTTTTTTTTTAAACCAAATGATTTTTATTATCCTTTGATTTAAAATGTAAAGAAAAAAAATCACTTCAGAATAATATATTAGAAATGAACATGCATGCTGTTTTTTTCTTCAGATTTATCATCCATCGTGTTATGAAGATTATCAAAATGTAAGTTCTTTTTGGATATTGTATGTATTTATTCACAACAGTAAATTTTATTTTAATCTTCATAGAGCTTTCTAAAAATAAGTTTATTCATTAAGTATTGGCATTAGATCTATCACTGAAAAGTAGATAAAATTTGAAGTACTGTTTTTTATTTGCTTTTATTAAGAGTCAAACTCTTAATTTTTATTCGACTACCAGAGAAATGTTGAAAACTAAGTCACAATGGCAACAAATTTATGGAGCTCTGGGAAGAATTTATTAAATTTTTAAATGTATTATCTAGTCACCTAATAGAGGAATCCTTTAAAATTTATTGTTAGGTATAAGCCTTTAATCCTAAAACTTAAGACGCAGAAGTAGAAGATCTTTTGAAATTGAGGCCAGCCGGTCTACATAGCGAGCTACTGGATAACCACATAGAGACTGTCTTTAAGCTTAAAAAAAATATCAAAAGTGTGTCTGCAGTCATGTATTTGAATGCTAGTGGCACATGTTTTTTTTTTTTTTTTTTTTAAGATTATACCAGGCTATTTGGTCTGACCAATTCCCAGGGATTCTCTTGTATATCTAAATTTTATGTGTGCTAGAAATTTGAACTCATGTCATTAATACATGGGAAGCACTTTCATCCATCGAGTTGTCTCCCAAGCTCTAGTAATATATTTTAAGTGATGACATATAAAATTGTAAACATACTAGCCTATAGCCTTAGAAATTTAAATTGTTGTATTTGTAGCTTGACATTTCTAAATCAGTGGAACATGTTGACTTGATGTGGGGTTTGATAGGTTAATATATATTTAGATCACTAGAAGATTAGTGTTTCCTGAGGTAAGTTTTAAGAAATTCTCAAGAATATTTAAAATTCATATATACACAATCAAAGTTTGTATAGGGTTGTCCTCTGTAACAATTAAATACTGAAGCCTGTCCAACTTATGTTAATGACCAGTGTCATGAGCTTATGGGAAGCAAGCATTATAGTTGAATGTGTTTGTCTGAACTAAGGGTCTTATAAAACTGTTACTTAATATGATTTGAAGATTCATTAGTACTTATAGGGATTTTCATTTTGTAGACATCTTCTTTTGATTGTACACCATCTCCCAGCAAGACACCAGTTGAAAACCCTTTGAACATTATGTTGAACATTGTCAAAAACGAATTGCAAGAACCCTGTGAAAGTCCCCAAGTTAAGGAAGAGCAAATTGATGCCCCACCAGCTTGTTCGGAAGAAACTGTAGCAACACCCACTGAAATTAAAACAGAAAATGACACAGTTGAGTCAGTTTAAATAAAATGAGAAAGGTATGGTTTTCTTTTTTTAACAAAAGCTGCTGTTGGATCTAGAAGGTGAAGAATTTTTTATGTATATATAGACATATATCTATATAAATTGTCTAGCTGAGGCAGGGCCTTCAGCTATCATTTGGTTAATAAATACATTTTAGTATTTGCATTTACTACTGCCTGCACAGTTTCAGGTGCTTGTTGTGTGAAAGTTCTGTAGATGAGTGCAAATTTAACAAAATGAAATTGTATGTGTAAAAATGTACGATTTTCACTTGTGAACTGTAAATTATAAATAAAAAATATTTTTGCTATCCATGGAGTGTAATATTTATGCACACCATCAAATAAAGACAGTGTTTCCATACTTTTATTGGGTAAGAATGGAACTGAAACAGCAACCTTAATGTGAGATGGTTTTTTTCTAGTAGCTTCCCAGGACCTAAAGCAAAGTTCAAACTTAAGTTTTTCTCAATAGAAAAGCCAGATTTAAAAAAAGAGAAAAAAAAACAAAAAAAAAAAAAAAAACAAAAACAAAAACAAAAAACCAGAAACAATTAGGACATATGTGCTTACATATAGATATGTATCTCCAGCTAGAATTGTCCACCTGTCCTTTTTTTGAAAGTACGTAATGAAACTGTAATGCCTATTCTTGAACTCGGACACTGATGCCATCAAGCAATTAACAAATATATTTAAGTACTAAAAGTGATTTTTTTTTTTTAAAGAAACTATTTTTCAAATTGTCAATTTAATGCAGATGAGCATATTTCTATTTTAAGTTACAGGGACTCTGTGTAAGAATGTTCATATGAAAAAACATGGTTAACTTTTTCCTTTGTTGGTTTTGATTGAATTAGATGGATACCATGAGATGTTAATATTCATACATGTAATAAATTGAATGATGAAGAATCTTCGTTTGTATTTCTTGATTTTAGATTGTGGGACCCTTTTTCATGTGTTTTAAAACATGAGTGCAATGCCAGCTATAAGCCACATTCTCAGATATATTTTTCCCGTTTACAGAAGATAGGGACATAGTGCATGCACAATATTAAGACTTGTAATGTTTTGTGGTGGGAATTGACATACTTCATGTGATTTCTTTGGCTATAGCACCAAAGGCTACTCTAGTTTATGAGTACAATTTAGCCACTCCAAAAGTACAGTGTAAAACCTGGTTTTGTCTTACTCTATAACCAAGACAGATAAAACTACCAAACTATTGGAGAATTATTAAGGAATAGTCTATAGCAGTGGTTTTAAGAGTAAATGCACATAGACAGGATTATCACTGGAAAGTTAAGTTTGAATGTTACTTTTTAATCTCTGGGTTTCATGCCTATATGTATATCTGTCTATCATCTGTATACCTGGTGCTCAAGGAGGCTAGAAGAAGGCATTAGATCCCTTGGGACGTGAGTTCCACCCACTTGTGTGGATACTAGGATCCAGACTGGGTTTTTTCCAAGAGCATCCTGTGCACGCTCTTTAGTTATTTACTTTACAGACATTGGCATTTGCCTGCATGTCTGTATGGAGGAGTCAGATCCCCTAGAAGATCTGTTGCAGACAGCTGTGAGCTACCATGTGGGTGCTGGGAATTGAACCTGGGTTCTGTGTTAGAGTGGCCAGTGCTCCTAACTGCTGAGCCATCTCTCCAGCTCCCCAGCCTGTGCTCTTAAACTGTTTTGCCCTCTCTTTACCCCTTATTTTTTCAAAAACTTAGATATGGCTAAACTACAGTAATCTTTAAGAGACTAAAAAGGCACACAAACCTTAGTAGTCTCCAGTTAGCGGCAAAATATAAATGCGTTATGGGACAGCACAAATGATGTTATATACACAAACACTGCCATGAAAGAATTGTACTGTCTAATAATGTAGGTAAAAAAATACTGGTAGGTGGGAAGGTAAAAGGTAGAATTGCCAAAAGAGGAAAAAAAGTTGGTCAGTTAAAACAAAAAAATTCAGTAAGATTAAATAAGACAGTATTTGAGCCAGACATGTATACTGTTAGTCTTCTATAGTTTAGTTCCTGGGGATATGATCCTTCTGGCCTCTGGGTTGGTACCAGGCAGGCATGTGGTTTACATGCATACATGAAGACAGTCACACATAAAATCCTTACAAAGTTGAAATTTTTGATACCATGTAAAAATAGTTTATCTTCTATGGTAAGATTTCAGCTTGATTTTACAGTGTAATGTTCCTATTTAATTTCTCATTGAGTAGCTGGCATTGTAGCTATATCAAAAAAGTACATTAAAAAAGGTCAATAAAAATTACTCAGGAAATTCTTAGGAGTCTAAGCAAGTCTACAAAGAGAAGATAAACTGACCAGGTGTCATGTAATCCCTGTCTTTCTAAGACAGGGGCAGAAGTTCCAAAGTTAAAAGGCCAATATAGATTACATAAGCCCTATATCAGAATGGGGCTGAGGCTATACACTGGCAGAACATTTTCTTATGTGTAAGGCTGTTTGATTCAAAATGGGCAGGGAGAGGAACAGAAAATTAGTAGGCTATAGTGAAGAACAGCTTCAATTTGTGGGTCAGAGAGATGATTTGCAGGTAAAGGACTGCCTAGTCTGATGGAAGGGTTCCCACAAGTTGTTCTCCGACTTCCACATGAGCACTGCAGCATGCATGATCCTCTACTCCACCCACAGAATAATGTAAAATTAAGGAAAAATAGCCTCAATTATTATGATGGTAGTTCTCTAATTCAAAACAGGGTCAGTTTCTTGAGCAGAATGTTACTCAGCAAACAGAGTAAATTAAGAGCCAAAAATTATCCATAGGACATCCAAGGCAAGGACATAGTGGAGAGCATTAAAGGGAGAGGTGTGTCTTGAGTGCATGGGCAGAACAGGCTTCAATGGTCTAGAGAGTTTGGGCAAAATAGCGAAATGTCTTACTTTTAAAATGTTTACGAGCACACGAAAACAAAGGAATACAAATAGTTGTCAAAATCAAGTTGCCCTAAGCTGGTCCCACTCTCTGGAATAATACCTAGGGCTGATTTATAGGACAATCACTTACTTGTCTTATCTCACTTTAGAGAAACAGACCTGAGAGCTAGAAATGGCTCAACAGTTAAGAACACTGGCTGCTCTTCTTGAGGTCTCTAGTTTGAACCCTAGCATCAACATGGCAGCTCTAGACCCCAGGGTTTCAATTTTCTCCTCTTGTTTATGAAGGCACCAGGCACACTGTGATGCACAGACAAAAATCCCATACAAATAAATGTTTGAAAACAATTAAAAACAAACCAGGTGTAGATAACTAACCATTACAAACTAGAACTATAGTTTCCTGTCTAAAACCAATTCCTAGTCTCTGGAATGTTGATATGTCCACTCCAGTATGAACTTCTCTTGCTTCAGTTGAGAAACAGATTTTACTGCCAACTTACCTTGAAATCCTATGCAACCCGATTTTGTATCTTGATAGTTTTATTGAAACTGCTGTACCAATGACTTTGCCAAAACCAATGTGCTTTTCCTTAGCTTAATTGTGGACCATTACTTTTAAAACTATCTTCTGTTTATATGATAGCATCTTTTTATATTACATTTTATATTTCCATGCCTCATTTTTGTAGTCTATAATGGAATCACTCAATTTGGTACAGGTTTTTTCAAAAATTTCCTAAGATTAATTTTTAAAAAATGAAGTGAGACTACAGGCATTTTGTCTATTTTGTTCTCCAATGCATTATACCATTAATTAATGCCCGTAGATTGCATGTCTACCAGTATTTTTTTTTTTTTTTTACTATTTTTCATTCCTTTAACAAAAGTATTCTGAGTGTGTTTACATCGTTGGAGAATGTGTGCATATGTGCCATAGCATGTGTACAGGTCAGGGGAGAACTTGCAGCAGTCACTTCTCTCCCACCATTGTGTTTTCAGGGATCCAACACAGGTCATTAAGCACTTTTTATAGGCTGAATCATCATCTTGTCTCTGTACACCATCTTATAAATGTAGTAAAGCTTACTTAGCCATTCTCTTATGGACATTCCTTACTCTAACTGTAAAGTGCTACAGTGACTGTAGTTCTCTATCTGAGCAAGGTATTTAGAAAACTTTACATTGTCACTGATTCATAGGTAATTTATATTCAAAGTTTTGAATTATGATTATGTTAGCTTCATGTCTGGCAAACATTCTGTCCTACTTTTCCCCTGGTGATATTTGCCAAGGACAGATTACTTTGGGATATTCTTTTATGATTATAAAATTCTTGAGACAGCTTTTGGATATCTGTATTTTCCTAAATTTATAAAAGTCAATTTGCCAAACTATTTAGTATAGGTTGTGTAAAATCATTTGATTTTTTTTTTTTTGGCAAACCTCTATATCTGTTTCCAACACTGTTTTCTCTTCTTCTGTTTCTCAGATTTGCTGTGTCCATTGTGTAGGCTTATCTATTCTATATAGCACAGCCCAGAAATTGAGCTTTTACTATTTGAGGTAGTTATAACCACTTTGTTAGTTTAGTCATAGTAGGTTCCAAATCCCCAAGTCCTACTAACGTCATCCTGATCAATTGTGACCTGTTTCTTCATCTGTAAGAAATAAACACAATACAGATTAGGTTTAAAATTATTTCAGTTCAGTTGTCATAGGCACTGGTTTCACATATGTAATTCAATAAATACCTGTCACGAAAAAGGTCTCAAGTGCCCAGGTTCTAAAAGGTCTCAAGTGCCCAGGTTCTAAAGAGAGAAAGGAAAAAATTAGACTGGCATGACTAATCTCATATTCCCTTCCAACAGTGAAGAAACTTTGTTTGCAGCTTATCAGTTCACTTACCAGACAATCAGACCAACCCACACTTAACACAGTAGCTGCTGAGCAGCTCTTCTCTTGAATATCCTAGATGCCAGAACACCCAGATGTTGAAGACTGAATGCTTACCTTCTAAAAGGTTCACCTTCTCAGGGAGGGGGTGAAAACCAAATGTTAAGTAGGTGATTACAATGTGTGATATAATCTAGTAAAGGCTTGGGGAAATCAGGTGTTGAGAGGAATGTGCAAAAACAAACCAAAAAAAATCAAGGATGTAGTAGAAAAAAACTAATGTAGGTATTTACTACTTACTGTGTATCCACAAGCAGTATGATGCTTTTAAAAATAAGTAGAAAAATGTCTGGAACATTGAATACAATGTTAGACTGGTCATATAAACTCAAGAAATGTCAGTTAACTACTACTAAAAAGCTATGGTAAAGAAAATCAATTTACCTCAATAGAGAAGGTAAATGGTCAGATATTTTCCAAATGGGATCAGAGAACATAACCAAGGAGAGAACGAGGAGGGCAGAATAGTTTCTGGAGGGCAAACAACATACATATTCAGAGACAGAGAAATGTAAAAGTTCTTTTAGAGGACCCCAACTCATTACTCTTGACATGTGTGACAAGTCAAACATACAAGAAATATCCAACTGAGGGTTGGAGATTTGGCTCAGTGGTAGGGTGTTTGCCTAGCAGCACAAGGCCCTGGGTTCGGTCCTCAGCTCCGGAAAAAAAAAACAAAACAAACAAACAAACAAACAAAAACAAAACAAAACAAAAAAAACAAAACCCAAACAACCAACCTGAGAATTGCAAGCTATATGGACACCGCTTACAGTTTTTATATTCTCAGCGGCTAGCACAAAATTTGCACACATTCGTAGAACTGAACGGGAAGAAACATGTTGAGCAACGTTGTTGGAACGCGTTGGTTCACTTAAAAAAATGTCAGAGTGAAAGAAACGTTGCATTTAAAGTAGGACTGGAGTCGTCTTCTGACTAACGACTGCTGTTTTTAGAACTTAGCTGCTGTTTGGCTTTAGCAAACTACTGTATCTCGAATGTGTCGACCGGGGATGACACATAACAAGCGAGCCAGACACCGAGCATGCACTCAACAATGGCAGGGACCGCACCTAATACCGTCCCCTTTAGGCATTTTTCTCTATTTGCAAAGCCATCGGGTAAAAACAGATTTTCCTGCAAACCAGCACTGAAATAGTATACCAGGCTTGCCAAGGACGAAAAGGCCCCTCAGGAGCGGCACACAGGTCAGCTACGCGAACCGCAGTCCTGAGACCTCCATTGGGGGGCGAGATCCACGATGCGGTGATCCAGAGGCAGGCCTCGATAGGCTCTCGTGAGGCTGAGCAAACAATACAAAACGGAATAAAACAAAAACCCATTGAAAACCACTCGGTACCTAGTGTCCTGCGGCTTTCCTCAGACGAAGCCTCGAAAAAGGTGAAAGGAAGGAAGCGGGAAGTGACGCAAGCAAGCATAAGGGATACGGAAGTGACCGCACACCGGAAGTGTACTTGTTTCCAAGGCGACAGCCCCACCACCCCTTTCCTCCAGGCTGCGGGGACTGAGACGCTGGAAAACCACTCTGAGGAGGGCGTTCCCGCGGACGGCGGCCGTCGCCACAGCCACCCGCGGGTACAGGAGAGCGAAGACTGCGGCCTCCGCGCCAGCCGCCGCGCATGTGCGATCCGTGGCCCGCACGGCTACCTCGGCGCCGGGTCCAGGGAGAGGGTGGTGGAAGAGCAGGGATCCTGTCGGCTCAGCCCCGGAGAAAGAAACCTCGAAGAAGGTGACCGCCGCTCCAGGATCTCCTCTGGAAAAGTAGGTGAGAACGGCGGCTTCTCCCGCAGGGACTCGAGAAGAGCAAGTGAAGACCTAGGCCAGCACCGCGGTGTCTCTGAGGAGAAAGTCAGGGTTCACGATGGCCACCGGCAGAGCAGCCCATGGGTGGCTGTGAGGGGTGACAGCGGCCAACGCGGCAGCGACGTGGGCCGGAATCCCTGCAACTCGAGTGCAGCTGCCAGCGAAGACATCTGGGTGGGCGGCCCTGAAGCCCGAGGGCCCCGAACCAGCGACTCGGAGGACAAAGGCAGTGACGACCACAGCGGTTCTTGTGAAGGAGCAAGCGTGGATGGCAGCCACTGCCCCAGTAGTTCTTGGGGAGGCTATGAGGCCAGTGACTCCTCTAGGGTGAGCATAAGTGAAGACTCCAGCCGCCGCCTCAGTGGCTTCTGGGAGAGAGAAAGCGAAGAATATTCCCGCTTCAGGGGCTCTTGGGAGAGAAGGGAGGATCGTGGGCCCCGCGCCAGCGACGAGGAGTCCAGTTGCTGCAGCAGCAGTGACCCATGCATGGGAGCAAGTGAAGATCGACGCAGCAGTAGGGGCCTGGGCTCCACTCCTCCCCAGAGTCCAAGTCCGAGGGCGAAGGACTGTACCATGCCTGATGTGACCAATTCAGGCCCCTCCAAGTCCTCTAGGGAGACTGCAGATTCATGTGAGTCACTTTTGTTGTTATCCCTTGTTTTGGCCTCAAAACTTTTCCTACTTCAGGGGCATCAGCCCGATCTCCTGCTGGCGCACTCATTCTCTATTGCCATGCCTCCTTTTCCCTTTATTTTTATGGATTCCCTGTATTGCCTTATTTGAGCTTTTCCACATGTGTACACACACACACACACACACACACACACACACACACACACACACACACACACACACTTACTTGTCTGTCCGACATCTTACTCAGATCAAACAGATTCCCTGTATTGCCTTATTTGAGCTTTTCCACATGTACACACACACACACACACACACACACACACACACACACTTGTCTGTCCGACATCTTACTCAGATCAAACAGCATTTGCTAAATGTTACGTATCTTTGTAAGTTCTTGCAATAAAAGTTATTGCACATGCTTTAACAGTTAAAGCATGTGCAGCCTGTGTCTTCAGAAGCAACAGGGTCTTATTGTCTAGTTCTGACCAGTAGTAGTAGCAATAAATTTTATTGTTTGTGGAGCTTCAGAGGCTTCCCTGGACAACACCCTGGACAACAACTCACTAGGAGATATCTCACCCCTGGCACTGGGGGTTTTATTTAATAGTTTGATTCTGGGAATGTCCTTTTTCACCCATGTAGGAGCAAACTGGCTTTTTTACAGGCCTTATTGTGCTGTTGAAGGAGTTCACGTTGTTTTACCCTTTCGAATTCTATAATGAGTTTTGTAACTTTACTATAGCTCCTGGGCAACCCTCCCTGGGTGTTTGACCTCTGATACCTTATACAAGAATGGGCAAGTTTCCATGTTGCTGTCTTGCCTGACTACTTGTAACTGGCTTCACTGTTTGCACTCTTAGGCAATACTCCCCCAAAGTGGTATACCCACCAATGTATCCACCCCCAGAATGTTTTCTTGCAATAGAGAAAAATACATGCTGAATAGTCTTGGGAGGAATAACTCCCCACCCAAGAACCAGCTTAGTCCCTTTTATCTGTATTGTCTTATTGCCATATCCATACACTGTTGCCTACTGTCTCATACTTTTTAGGTTTGTCATGAATTAAGGTAAACTGAACTTTACTATTTTCCAAAGCCCCAAAGTAATTTGAATATTCATGGGGACCAGTAGATCTCTACATTGGCCCTCACTTGTAGATTACCTTGGCCTCTCCATCAAAGGAGTGACGATGGTGGCTACCACTCTGGGACACCTTCTTTTTCATAAGAGGTGCTGTGGGGATCATCTGTACCTTCCTATCTTTCTTTAACCCTTTGGTGAACTGCCATTCAGGCCTTAAAGCTTCATATGCTGTGCCCATTTAATACAGTTCCTCATGTTGTGGTAACCCCCAACCATAAAATTATTTTTGTTTCTACTTCATAAGTATAATTTTGCTACTATTGTGAATTGTAATGTAAATATCTGTGTTTTCTGATGGTCTTAGGCGATCCCTGTGAAAGAGACCCTTTGGGGGTCTTGATCCATAGATTGAGAACTACTGCATTAAGTTTCAAAGACTCAGCCGGGTGGTGGTGGTGTATGCCTTTAATCCTCACACTTTGGAGGCAGAGGCAGGTGGATCTCTGTAATTTCAAGATCAGCCTGGTCTACAAGAGCTAGTGCCAGGACAGGCTCCAAAGCCTCAGAGACACCCTGTCTGGAAAAACCAAAAAAAAAAAAAAAAAAAAAAAAAAAAGTTTCAAAGACTCACAACTATAGAAAGTTGACTTGTTATCAGTATTTCCCCTAGGAACTCTGGTTTGACACATTTGTCTTTGGGTGATTCAGATAGGACCTTGCCTGTTTACTCTTCTCCCCTCTTCCCATATGATGATCTATCTAGCTCACCAGGTGTCAGAGCCTCTCCTTCACAAAGATTCCATCCCACCATGGGGCTCAGCTAAGCCACTGAGTTCTATTAAATAAATATAGTTCTGTCTAGTCCAGTGAGTTGAGGTCCATACATAGCTCCTCTCATTCCTAGTTTCCTCAATAGTGCCTGTCTGTTATTTTTTTTTTTAATTCCTGGACATTTATAGGGACTTTAGATAGAGATAAAAAAATGTTCCCAACTGCTCTAATAAGCCAGGCTATTAAGGGCTGATTTCCCTCACACAGTCTTAAGTTACACAGCCTTTGCCTTATGAAAGTTATAGTTAGAGAAGAGTTATAGTCCCCAGTTTTTCTGCCTCCACAGCAGTCAGACTGATCCGGTTCACTCTCATGTCTCACAGCCTCACAATTCAGGTGGTGACATGCACTTTCATTGCTTTTTAAAGACTTTCCCCCAGTTCCAGCAGCTCAGGTGCTGAATATTCCCGATTACCTTGGTTTCTTGCAATGGACCATTATTAATGCCTCTATCTTCACGCTGCACTATAGATTTTCCCTTTTATTCTATTAGAGATTGGACCTGAGGGGTATCTTCTATTGCTTTTATCATCTTTTCCTCACTCTTGGAGTCTTCCGGTGGGCTCCAGGTTGATGGAGCCCAAGAAGGGCTTTTGAGCACAGATCTAACTGTACTCTCTTTTCCCTCTGGCTCCCAAACCTTAAGTGGCAAGTCAACACCTCTATTGCATCCTCTTGTTTATTTTACTTGCCAAATCAGAGACTAACATGGAGGATGCTAGCTGCCATCCCCCTTTCTTGTTGCAATTGCTTCTTTACAGAAACAAGTTCCTGATTGGGCACCACCTGGCAATCTTGACCCTTGTGCTTGTGTGCTCCTCAGAGACTGCAAAATTTCCTCTAAACCTTTAATTGTGTTAGAGCATTTCCATGTCCCTTGTCAGTCAGGTTTGCTGTCCCATACTGCATAGACAAAGATTACAGTCCTAGTGTTTCTCCTACAGACACTCTTAATCCTGATGGCTCAGCCATAACTGCATGTCTCACTACCTATTGCAAGAACCATGTAACTGCTGTCATAGCACAAAGGCACAGTAACATACACATGCAGGAAAGCATAACTCTATAGAATTTCCTCCATATATGCTCACCTATCCAGGTTTGCCAACCTTAGTTATATTCCTTGGTATCCACAGACAGGGTCATGTACTCAACTCTTGTCCATCTCATCTTTGGTTTTGTTATGTCCCTGTTCAGGTCCATTTCTTTGCAGCTTGGCTTCTTTTTGTCTGAGAGGGACTTCCCTTCATGGTGGATCGTGATTGGGACATGTAAACTGAAACAAATACTTTCCTCCCAAAGTTATTTTTGCTTATGATATTTTATAACAGTAATAGGAATCCTAACTATGATACTGAGCCTTGGAAAGTCATCAGAATTTTCATTCAAGTATTTCTAGCAGTTTATTGCTTCCAGCAGTATCTGTAAGCTGAACTCAATTATATTTTTCTGTATATGCTTGTTTCTCTAGATTTAGGATGCCAGTTTTTTTTTTTTTTTTTTTTCTGAGACTTTAGTTGTCTGTTAGGATTAAGAATGGTAATCCCCTGCCTTCCCTTCCCTCCTCTTTCCTTCCCTCCCCTCCCTTCCCCTTCCTTCCTTTTCCTTCCCTTCACCTCCCCTCCCTTCCCTCCCTTCCTTCCAACAGGGTCTTTCTTTGTAGCCTTGGCTGATTTGGAACTCACTATATAGACCAAGCTGGCCTCAAAATTATAGAGATCTGTCTCCCAAGTGTTGCGATTAAAGGCACTCACCACCATGGCTGTGTGTGTGTGTGTGTGTGTGTGTGTGTGTGTGTGTGTGTTTGTTTATTTATTTATTTGAGACAGGGTTTCTCTGTATTGCTTTGGAGCCTGTCCTGGAATTAGCTCTGTAGACCAGGCTGGCCTAGAACTCACAGAGATCTGACTGCCTCTGCCTCCCAAGTGCTGGTTTTACAGTTCTGTAATATACTTGAAGAGATTTTATTTTATTTTTCAGTAGGTTCCAGAAAGAAGGTGCATTTTGGTAGCATACATGATGCAGTGAGGGCTGGAGATGTCAAGCAGCTTTCAGACATAGTGGAACATGGAGCCAATCTCAATGAAGTTGATGTTCTCCATCAGTTCAGCCCTTTACATTGGGCAGCACATTCTGGAAGTTTGGAGGTAAGAGTCTACATCTACTGTTAAACTAAAATGAATTGACAATGATAGTTTTATAAATTTAGTACAGGGTAAGACTTCATGCCTGACACTCAAAATAATCTTCTTTTCAGTTCAATCTATTATTTGTGTGCTTTTTAGTAAGGCTTCCTAACAAAATATCCCAAAATGTAGTGTTGTAAAGTAACCGTTTTTTTTGTTTTCTTTTTTTGAGACAGGGTTTCTCTGTATTGTTTTGGTGCCTGTCCTGGAACTATTGCTGTAGACCAGGCTGCCCTCTAACTCACAGAGATCCACTTGCCTCTGCCTCCCCAGTGCTGGGATTAAAGGTGTGTGCCACCAACACCTGGCAAAGTAGCCATTTTTAATGCTCATGAGTGACTAAAGAAGTTGAATTGTCTTTGCTCTATAATGACTGGGGTTTTAGTTAAAGACTTGAAGACTACAGCTGGGGATATAGCTCAATACAGAGCACCTGCCCTGTGTACCTGAGGCCCTATACTCAGTCTTAAATATTGAACTAGTGTGCTGAAGCTGGACTCTCCTGAAGCCTCATTCACTCAGATTAATGGTTAGTACTGGAAGAGACTGAGTACTTTATTTCCAAGTAGATGTTTTGCAGACTTCTCTCTCTGGGGCTAGTTTGTGCTTCTTTACAATATGGTGACTAGGTTCTAAAGACTAGCAGAGAGGCAAACTTGTAGAGCATGATAGTGAACTCATGTTCATATTTTGCATAAAATTTAAAGTCCCAAAGTGTGCATTTTTTTCTTTTGTTCTTTTTCTCTTTACTCTTTCGGTTTTTGGGGGCCCACCACCTAGCTCTGAAGTAAATCACACACAGAGTCTTATTATTACTTATAAATGCCTGGCCTTAGCTTGGCTTGTTTGCCAGCTTTTCTTAACATAAATGAACCCATCTATCTTTGCCTCTGGGCTTTTTCCTTTTCTATTCCTGTATACCTTTCTTTCCTTCTTACTGAGTATCTTGCTGTGCAGCTGGGTGGCTGGCCCCTGATGTTTTCCTCTCCTTTTTCTCTTGCTGCTCCTCCTCCCTTGTTTCTCCTTCTATTTATACTCTTCTGCCTGGCAGCCCTTGCTATCCTAGTTTCTGCCTTTGTATTGGCCATTTAGCTTTTTATTAGGACCACTGGGTGTTTTAGATAGGTAGGTGTTTAATTTTGATTAGGCATGTTAGGGTAGCCAAAGAGTCCTTTGATTGCTGGACTTTAATACTCTGATAGCTGGATCTTGGTAGTCAGCCTCAGGAGGAAGAAGTGTTCAGTCAACTAAGGGAATAGACCTTGGAGGCTAGCTTTAGGAATGTAATCTAATATTTTTTATTTTTTTTTATTTTTATTTATTTATTTTTTTTAGCAAGGCAGAGGGAATTGGGGGAGAAGGACAAGGCCTGCCAGAGTCATGTTTCATGCTAGGGCTGGCTAGTGTCCCTTCAATACCCATTCAACATCATCAATTACTTTCATTTAATCTTTAAAGTGTTTCTTTTTTTTTTTTTCAGACTCCTTAGAGACTATCAAAAATTGCCAATGTGGACTACATTTCATGTCATTATGGCAGGGTATTGGGAAAAGTTTTCAATTAGCAATGATCTTGCCTCTGATAAACCTCATTTGCTATGATTTTGCCATTACAAAAAACATCTTTAAAGTTTTTAAAAAATATTTTATTTACTTATGTTTTAGACAGGGTCTCACTGTGTAGCCCTGGCTTTCCTGGAACTTCCTATGAAGACCAAGTTGGCCTCAGACTCATAGATATCTATCTGCCTCTGCTTTCTGAGTCCTGGGATTTAAGGATTAGAGTTGTGACTTCAGACTATTTCTGATAATTGCTTTCCCAGTTTGTTGGTCACGGAGGTTGGAATTTTTCTCTACAATATGCCTGAGCCTAGTGTTCACCTTGTTCACCTCCAAATAAAATGTCCTTCTGGTAGAAAAATGGAACTATATAACCAAGTAGATCTGTACTATGAAGCTAGGGATGGGGAAAGCTATAGGCCCTGGCTAAAACCAGAAGCCCTTTCCTTTCTGAGATTTTTTTTCCCTCAAAATATGTTTTTATATATGTGTATGTATGCATGTGTGTGATAATGTACACATATGTGCAATGTGCCTGAGGAGACTAGCAGAAGATGTCAGATCTGGAGCTGGAGTTCCAGGTAGTTGTGAGCTACCTGGCATGGGTACTGGGAACTGAACTCAGGTCCTTTGAAAGAGCAGCCACTGTTCTTAACTGCTGAGCCATCTCACTAGCAACTTCTGTAAAATGTTTTGGTTTACTTTTTTGTTTTTTAGGTAGGTTTATCATAGCCCAGGCTAACCTGTGTACTAGTAGCCCTTGAACCTGCAATTTTCTTGCCTCTCCCTGCTAAGTGCTGGGATTATAGGTGTGCCCCATGCCTGTTGTGTAAAGTATTGGGGGTCAGTATGCTAAGCAACTCTGCCAACTGAGCTACATCCCCAGCCTAAGATTCAGTAATTTTTAAAAATATATGCTTTATATTTTGTTACATGCCTTTTGTCAATTTCCAGACTTAAAAAGGTCAATTTTGACAACATTGTTAATTTGTCATTTATTCTGTGAAGGTCTCAGCCACTGTTTCCTTCAAAGATTTCTGAAGCCCTGTTCATTTTCCAACTTTTTTTTTAAAAAAAAACATGGTTGATCTCAGTATGCCTGTTCACTATACCCTCAAACTACCGAGCTTAAGGAACCCCTTTACCTCAAGCTTTTGATTAGCTAGGGCCTTAGGTATATGCTATGTACTGACTTTTAAATTTAAAAAAAAACATTTAAAAATATTTTACATGTGTGGGAATTTTGCTTGCTGTATGTTTATGCATCATGTATGTGCCTAGTGCCTTCAGAGGTCAGAAAAGGGTGTCAGATCTTCTGGAACTAGAGTTCCAGACAGTTGTAAGCTACCATGTGGGTGCTGGGATTCTAATACCAGGTCCTCTGGAAGAGCAGACAGTGCTCTTAACTAATTGATTTTTTTTTTTTTTGACAAAGGTTCAAATGTAATTTAATGGAGAATAAATCACATCTTTTAGTCTATTTTTCTTCTAATTCTTATGATTTTTTTTTTTAGATTTATTTTAAGTGTGGGTATTTTGTCTATATATATGTCTGTACACCATGTGTATTCCTGGTGCCCCAAGAGGTTAGAAGAGAGCATTAGATTCTTAACAATTGGAACTGTGGATGGCTGGGCACCATCAGGTGGGTGTTGGGAATTGAATTTGTGTCTTCTGCAAGACCAACCAGTACTCTTAATCAATGGGCCTTCTCGCCAGTCTCAAATAACATTTTTATTAGTTGTCCTAATTGGTGATTCATGTGAAATGAATGTGAACCTTGACCCATGCGAGGCTCCATGTAGAATTTATCCAAAATAAGCCAGGCAGTGGTGTTACACACCTTTAATCCCAGCACTGGAGAGTCACAGTTAGGCTGATCTGATTGATCTCTGTGAGTTTGAGGCCAGCCTGGTCTACAAGAGTGAGTTCCAGGACAGCCAGGATTACACACAAAGAAACCCTGTCTACAAACAAACAAACCCAAACAAAAACAAATAACAAAGAAACCAAATTTTTCCAAAATAGATAATAACTAAATATAAAACTTGAAAGATTTATATAAACACAGAAAAGAAACTTTGCAAATCATATACTTGACTATAAGTTACATTCAGTTTAAATAAGGAATACTTAGAAGTGAACAGTAAGAAAATAAATGTGTAAATGGGCAAATGTTAATAGACATTTTCTCAGAGAGAATTGATGGTAATTGAGCCTTGTGAGAGATTCAACATCATTAGCCATTAGAGAAATGCAACTTAAAATTACAGTGAGAAGCTACATACGCATAATAAGGTGAAAGAGAAAGTAAAAAGTCCCCAAATGACAATCCTTGGCTAAGAATGTAGAGAACCAGAAACACTTATGCATCCCTGGTAAGAAGGTAAAATAGACATTCCAGCAGACATTTGGGTACTTTATTGTAATATAAAACGTACATTATCCCTATGTAACAGCAGTTTCATTACATATTTTTTTCAAGAGAAATGCTAAAGCAACATTAGTGTTTATAGTGGCTTTAATTTCAAGGAGCTAAACAGTGTTAACACATAGTAGTTTCTTCACAAGTATTTGTCGACTTGAATGACTTGTGATGATTATTCAGATTGAACTCCTTAAAAATACGTGGGCTAGCAAGAGGGCTCAGCAAGTAAAGGTGCCTGTTGCCAAACTTGACAACCTCAGTTCCAGGAACTGTACAGTGTAAGGAAAGAACTAGCTCTAACAAATTGTCCTTTGACTTCCATATATAGGCACATGAGAATCATGCAGACAAAATAATGAATAAATATAATTTAAAAAACTACAAAAAAGAGAGTAGTGTCCAAAACTTCCAAGCTTGTTTAAATAAACATTTAAAAAATGACAAAAATTTTATTTTATTGGTAATTAATTTTAGTGGCAGACAAATGATACCTAAATGATAAATAAGCCTTTTAGCAAATTACAGGTTATGAGTGATGTGCAAATGAGTGAAAGATAGTCAGTTCTTTTAAAAAGATGCTTTTCAGAAGTAGAACATGCAGAGTTAAGTATTTAAACATTAGACACCAGATGCAGCACAGACCTCCAGGTGTGGTAGTAAGGTAAGATTTAGGTTAGCTTAAAAACTCACAGGTTTTATTTCACTGTTTGCTCTTCCTTTCTAAAAATCCCATTGCAGCAACCATGTTTGTTTTGATACGGAAGTTTCTGAATCCAATTAAAGGTTTGTAGTAGAAGTTAGGCATAGTGTTAAATGCTAGCTATGTACTCCCAGCTACTCAGAAGAATAATGCAGGGAGTCATTTGAATCTAGGAGTTCAAGGCCATTTTGGACAACACTGCAAGTTCACAACTCTAAAGAAAAAGTTTCATTTTAATTAGGTGTATGAATGTGCACCTGTGTGTGAGTGCAAGTGCATGTGAATGTAGGTGCTGACTGAGGCCAGAAGAGGATGTTCTCCTGGAGATGAAGTTAGAGGTGGTTGTAAGCTACCTGACATTGGTGATAGGAACTGAACTCCTGTCTGCATAGCAAGTATTCTTGACTGCTGAGCCATCTTTCTAGCTCTAGAAAAGAAAAGCAGAAAAAGATAATAGTAATTGCAAATTGGCAGCTCTTGAGGAAACTTGCTCATGATTGCTTTTGTTTGGCTTGTACAATATTAGCAAGTGGTATATTTATTGAACTAGCATTTATTTCACTCACAGCAAGAAATGCCTATAATTTAGTATCAAGTGTCCCTGATAGACAAGGAATGTGGCTTCCAGTTTGCTATAGTTTCTGTTTCTTTTTCTTAACTGACAGTGAAGTCAATGTTTGTTGCTATGCCACTGTGTTTGTGCCTTTTTCTTACACTCATCTATGTTTGTTTTTCATGTTACAGTAGCAATCTCATGATAACAGACTAAATTTAAAAGTTATAAAAATACAAAATGTGTCTAATATAACACCCGCTAATGTTATTATTCTCTTAGTGTCTTCACTGGCTACTCTGGCACGGTGCTGATACCACACAGGGCACTACAAGAGGATGGACAGCGGCTCATATAGCTGCAATCCGGGGTCAAGATGCCTGTATGCAGGTAATGCTTTTAGTTACTGTTATTTTCTTTTCAATTTAGTGAGGTCAGTTACTTTATCATAGCTCTGTTGGAATTCTGCCATTATTCTATTTGATCTAACACATGCTGTAAAGAAGGAATGATTGATACCAGCTAGCCACATAAATGATATGTGGCTGAAGATGCTTTAGTACCTGAAGGAGTTGGGTTTTCTTCAGTGATGTCATGGTCGTACAGAGTGTCTTCTTTGTAGCTTGCTGCTATGGTACAGATGTTAGTATTGTGCCAATGTAAGTCTGTTCAAATCTTAGCTCTTAAAGTGATGGCTGTTAGCTTGAGCAGGTAGGTAATAAGAGGAAAGTGAAAATACAATAGTAACTTCTGGGGAAATCAGGTCAGGTGAAGCTTTACCCGATGTGTTTCTTCCAACAAGCATTAGCTCAAGCCATTCCTTGCACCTTGATTCTCTTTTCTGTGCCACAGTGGTCTCTTCCTTCTTAGAGTTTTTATGATATGTATTTTGGTTCTATGCTGTATGTTCTTCATTGAAGTCTTTTTTTGTGCAGTTGAGTATCTATCCCTAAGAATGTCCTGATTCCCTAAGTTGATAATTTTTATCATTGGTGTTGTCATGATCCTTAAAACACAGTAAGTACTCAGTATGTCATTTATGACTGTCATTGGCTGGTTAGATTAGACAAGGTCATGAAGATTATTCTTTTTAAAGCCCATGGTAGGAATTATGACAGAGTAATCCTTTGATAATGTACTGGTAAATAAAGACTGACTAAAAAGGAAATGCTGAGTGAGAAAGAAATAATTAGGAAATATGAAGTAGGAGGGAGTTGGGGTGTGTAGCTGCATGCTACCATGAAGGGGTAGCATGGTCAAGGTTCTAGGTGCAATCCTCAGTGCCAAAAAAAGAAAAAGGTACTATTTTTTTAACTTTAAAAAAAGTCATTTTGTTTTATGTGCATTGGTGTTTTGCCATCAGTGTCAGATTCCCTGGAACTTGAGTTGCAGGCAGTTATGAGCTGCCACATGGGTGCTGGGAATTGAACCCAGGTCCTCTGTAAGAGCAGTCAGTGCTCTTAACTGCTGAGTCATCTCTCCAGATCCCTAGACTTTAATTTTTGGAGCTGCTGTAGGTTCAGCAAAATTGAGCAGAAGGTACACAGATTTCAAATTGTTAGATTGATTTCCCAGCCAGTGACTCTCTAGTGGCACCTGATACCAATAGTTTACACTGGGGCTCACTCTTGGTAATGTACAGATTGCATTTGAACAGGTTTATAACCATATAGTGCTTGGCTCATTTGCTTATTTAGTGATAATTCTTGATGAGTAAGGCAGTCTGGGCTTGAACTTGTGAGCCTCCTGCCTCAGCCTCCCAAGTTCTAGGATTACAGCACCAACATACCTTATGATTACTAATTTTTTTTCATTCTTCTCTTATATATTACATTCTGTCTGCATTTCCCCTCCTTCCCTTCCCCAGATCCTCCCTCCATCTCCCCTCAGACAAGAGTTGACCTCCCAAGGACATCAACCAAACATGGCATAACAAACTACAGCAAGGTCAGGCACATGCCATCACATTAAGGCTGGACAAGGCAAGCCAGTAGGAAGATAAGGGTCCCACAAGTAGGCAAAAGAGTCAGAGACACCCCTGCTCCTACTGTTACAAACCCCATAAGAACACTGAGCTACTTAGCCATAATCTATGTGCAGAGGACCTAAGTCAGACCCCCTAAGGTTCCTTGATCTCTTCGAGGTCCCATGAGTCTCAGTTGATTGGGGATAACCTCTTTTAGAGCTTGGTATTTCATTGTCTGAATGTTTGTTAGTGTTCACCCACTAAAGGGTATTTTCATTGTTTCCAATCCTGGCAATATGAGTAAAGCTTATAAATATTCACTTTTAGATTTTCTTAAGGTTTCAATTTTATTAGGTATTTACCTAAATCCCAAGGAGTGTGTGATTGTTAGATTATGGTGAGATTGTGCTTAGCTTCATAAGAGACACTGCCCTACCATCTTTCAAAGTACTCAACCTCTGGCTCCTCATCCTTGCCAGCTTTTGTGCTGTCAGTGTTCTGGACTTTGGCTATTCTAATAAGTAGATAGTGGCACTTTATTGTTGTTTAAATTTGCATTTCTCCACTGGCCTTTTCATATGGTTATCATCTTTGGTCAGTGTCTGCTCTGAACATTTTTTGGTAGTATAGGGGACTGATCTCAGAGTCTGCTGTAAGTTAAGAAATTTACCACCGAGCTACATCTATAGCTCTGACCAATGTTAAAGTTGAATTTTTTATTATTGTGTAAGAATTTTGGATAATAGACCTATATTGAATACTTTCTCTTTGTGTGAACTGTCTTTTTTATTCTCTTTCCAGTCTTTTTAGATTCATGATGCTTAATTTCATTGAGGCCTAGTTTATCAGTTCTTCTTTTGTGGATTGTACATTTGGTATTGTATCTAAAGAACTGTAGCCCAGCCCCCAATCATCTAGATTTTTCTTCTAGGGGTATTATAGTTTTGTATTTTCTATGTGTGATCCAGTTTACATTAATTCCTTCCTTCCTCCCCCCCCCTTTTTTTTTTTTTTTTTTTTTTTTTTTTTTTTTTTTTTGAGACAGGGTCTCTCTCTACATAGCCCTGGCTGTCCTGGAACTCACAATGTAGACCAGACTTGCACCAAACTCACAGAGATCCTCCTGCTTCTGCCTCGAAAGTGCTGGGATTAAAGGTACGTGCCAACATACATGGCTAAGTTAATTTTTTTTCAATGTTTGTAAGGTCTGTGCTTACTTCAGTATTTTTATATGTGAATATTCTATTGTTTTAACACCTATTTTTAACAATCTTTTCTTAATTATACTTACTATCTTTTCTCCTTTCTTCAGTTTCATTGCAATATCTGTTTGTTCTTTAGCCAATATCAGTTTGTCTTGATTTCTGAAATAACTCTTGAAGTTGGATAGTGTTAATCCTACAATTTTGTTTTTCTCTTTTAATATTGTCTTGATTATTCTGGGTCTTTTGCCTTTCTGTAAACTTTAAAACCTGTTGATATCCAGAAAGCACATCACTGGGTTTTTATTGAGACTGATAGATTTATGAAATTAATTATTTGTCGATTATACAGGAAGAAACCCTATAGTCAATGACCTATATGGAAATTGGCTCTGTTGCTCGTTTGGATGAAACCGTCTTAGAAGATTGACCAGGAACTTAGAGCTAGCCAATTAAGGTCCCACTGACAATGTTACAGAAGACCTCAACCCCTTTTTAGGGTTATCTAAGGGATGTATTGTATTTTGCCTGTAGATCATATATAGTAGCTTTGTTATAGATACATGAATTGCTTACCTTTACTCTATCAGAATTCATAGTTTAACATCTATACTCATGCATGCCTATTCCCATTTCTGTTTCTAGGCTCTTATAATCAATGGAGCCAACCTGGCAGCTCAAGATGATCGTGGATGCACTCCTGTACATCTCGCTGCCACTCATGGACACTCTTTTACTTTACAAATAATGCTGCGAAGTGGAGTGGTGAGGGGCTCTCTTCTTAATTAGCTAGTGGTAGTGTGTGATCATGTAGATGGACTAGTAGCTGGTAGTCTGGTTATCTGATCCTTTTAAAATCCTTCCTATGACTTGGGGGGGAAGTAATTTTTTTCCTTAATCATGGATTCAGTAATTAAGACAAATCTCCCCCTGTCTCTCCCCCAAAATGAACACTAACACAAAATATTTCAGAGGTTATGTGTTTAGCTGCTGGTTCAGAGCTCAACCGGGAAGACTCTGAAGCTTTTAAAACAAATTTTCACCAGGTATTATGTCTTTATGAATTTGTGTGTATGTAATATAATACTTTAAAAACCTCTCTATTTCATACACCAGTTTAGGAAGTGATTTATTTCTCCATGTTTTAATTTATTTTTTTCTAATGTTTATCTATTATTTTTTAAAAATATTTTTAAACTGTGAATATGTGCATGTGAGTATGTGCATGTGAGTACAGATGCCTGCAGAGGCCAGAAGCCTCAGATTCTCACTGGAATAGTTACAGGCTAATGTTAGCCAGCTGATATGGCTAACACAGGTCCTCTCTATGTTTAACTGCTGAGCCATCTCTCCAGTTGCCTAATATTTATTTTTTATAGTACTCAGTGGTTGTATAACTTCTTAATGAACAGAACTTTCACTGAGTATGATGGCTCCTGCCTGTAATCTCAGCTTTTTGGAGGTTAAGACAAAAGGATTTCGGCTACAATGTGAGACCTTGTTTCAACTTCCCCACAGAGAGAGGTGGGGAAGAAGCACACTGCCAGTATGGAAGACAATATAGTGCAAGTGTTTTCTAGGAAATAAGAATGATAAGACATCATTTAAATCCATTCCCATCCTTTTAACTTTATAGATTAGGACTGAGAAACAATGACTTAAATTTCATTGAAAACGTTTCATGTGGACTGATAGTTTTCTTTTTAAAAGGCTGTTTTATAACAGTTCACTGAAAAGTTCATTGCTTATGCGTTCAGGTTAGTGGGTGCAGTCAATTTTTTAGTATATTAAATGTTTGCTGTATAATTTTAAAAATAGCTTCTAATTTTCAATTGTTGAATCAAGCTTCCAGATTTACTGCTTTCCATACAATGTAGCATGAAGCTGAGCTCTTGTGAATTTTACCTCTAGGATCCCAGTGTGACTGACAGGAGAGAGTGGAGACCTGTGCATTATGCAGCTTTTCATGGGCGCCTGGGCTGTTTGCAGCTTCTTGTCAAATGGGGGTGTGGCATAGAAGATGTGGACTACAATGGAAACCTTCCGGGTATTGAACCAAAGCAAACATTTTAGTTTTTCATTGATAAAAGATTTAAATGCTTGATCTTATTTAAGGAATTTAAATTGCCCCATCATTCTGTAATTTCTTCATGAAGCTTAAATAGTAGATCAGCTGATATGAACTATTTACTATCATGTGTGTGCTACATACCCATCATGATTTCTTTTCTAGAGCTATCCCAGCAGTAGAGAACTTGGCTCTTCCTTTTCTTTTGCCCTCCCCACCTCCTTCCTTAGTATTCATGTGGGATCCAACTGAGGGCTTCATACAAGTTAAGCAGGTGCCTGCCTGGTCACTGGGCTACATCTTCCAAAGTTTATGCTTTTTTTTTTTTTTAACTTCTTACCTCTCTGCCACTTGAACAACTATTTTACTATTTAGGTAGTACAGAGGACACATAATTGTATGAACTGGTTTGTTAATTTCAGTTTAGGTTTAACTTGAAACAAACTGGCTAGATGACATATAGATTCTAAACACCCTTTCTTCTTTATGAGGTGGTATTGAAATTCAGAAGACAGTGAGATAGGAGTAAAAATGATCCATGAGGGCTGGAGAAATAGCTCAGCAGTTAAAAATAATTTGCTGCTTTTCTAGGGGATCTTAGTTTAATTTCCAGCATCTATATCAGATGTTTCACAACTGCTTGTAGCTCCAACTCCAGGGGATCTGATACTCTCTTCTGGACTCTGTGAGGTCACCTGCACTTACCTGTACATGTATCCACACATTCACACACACACACACACACACACACACACACACACATGCAGACATGTACAAATGATTTTAACAAAAAGATTCTTCAGTTATATCTTGAAGGTATCTTAAGCACTCCTGTAAAGGGGAAATCTAGGAAGATAATATGAGTGAGTCTGATCCAATTGCTTGGCTGTTTAGAACATGTCTGGATCCCTGTGGATCCATGATTGTTTGCCTTGGTATGCTGGATGTTGTCTTCTCCCTCTGTTTCTTCTCTGTCTTTGGACCTTTACACTACTACCTGGGATTTCATTATGACTTACACTTTTAGCATCCTTTTTGTAAAGATTTGTTGGTTGGTGGGAATACATTTTTTTTTAATGTATGAAAGTGATCTTACTTTGATCTATGCATATGCCATTGAATTTTCACAAATAATGCATCTTCTGTAACTACTAAGATCAACTAATATCTATTACTTGCACCCACAAACTTCTCTCTCATCCCCTTTCCACATCCCCTTTAACTTGGACCTTCCACAATTCACCCCTAACTTCTGACTTATAAATCAGCCCCATCCCCCTAGTTTTGAATTGTCTGGGATGAAATAATATATTAGTACTCTGAGTGCCTAGTTTGTATTTCCTTTCCAAAGTCAGTGTACCAATTCTAACCATAGCAGTATTTAAGAGTTCCCCTTGCAGTTAGGTATGGTGGTGTGTGCCTTCAATTTCAGCACTTGAAAGGTAAAGGAGGGTCAAGATTGGAAACCACCACAGGCTGAATAATGAGGTCATGGCCAGCCTGTCCTCCATAGGGGATTTCTCTTATATGCAGAATTTAAGTGTATATAGAGTTAAATATGTAAAGACAACATAAAACACATAGAGGGGCTGGAGAGATGGTTCAGTAGTTAAGAGCACTTTCTGCTATTGCAGAGGACCTGAGTTTAGGTTCCAGCACTCATTTTGGGCAGCTCACAACTGCTTGTAACTCCAGCTAGACATTCCTACACAAAGACACACACACATACAAGTAATTTTTTAAAAATCGGAAACATATAGAAATATGTAAGTATATTTTAAATAAATATAACTAAGGCATTATAAATATATGTAAAGCCATGAAATCAGAAGTCAGAAGAATGGCTATTTAGGGGGTTAGGGCAATGAGAAAAGGATATAGGAGAGTAAATATCAGCAGTTTACAATAATACCCATATGAAAATGTCATTATTTTAATGATAAAGAAGGTAATATGGAAGAAAACATTTTAGTAGCTCACCTTATTAATGCTGGCCATTAACCAGTTTTAATTGTAGGATTATTGGCTCTTTTGCTGGTTTTAATTTGTGTTTTTGGCCATGACTGCTGTCAGTTCACATCATTTCATTTCTTTGCATGTTTAATGGCTACTGGTTATTTTCTGTTGTGAAGTAGCAGTTCAGACATCCTTCCCATGTCCTAGTTCTTTTTCTTCCTGGGTTGTAAGGTTCTTCAGAGTCTAGATGGAAGCCTTTTATCAGCTTCATAAATTTCACATACCTTTTCCATTCTGTGGACTGACACTTTACTCTTTTGAGATATCCTTTAATGAGCAGAAGTTTACTTTCAATGTAGCCCAGTTTAATAATATCTTCTCTTTGTGGTATTTTTTTTTTTTATATATATAACTGATTTAAAAATACCCTATTCTGTGGTCACAGAGACATTCTTTAAGTTTGGGAAACTTCATTATTTTACTTTTATGTTTACTTTTCTATGTGCAGTACAAGGTAGGAGTCAGTTTTGTTTCAAGTACGTCTGATCATTTTAATTGGTCTTTTGCTGTATGGTTATTAAAAAGATCAAACTTGGGCTAGAGAGATGGCTCAGCCATTACAGGCTAAGCTCACAACCAAAAATATAAAAAGATAAAAACTTGTTTTTTTTAAACATCTGTCCTTTTTTTTTTGGTTTGGTTTAGCAACAGTTGTTTTTATTTTTAACACATTTTGTGGAACCATAACTTTAACCCCACAGACAAGATTAACATTAACTTACACAATAAGAACTAATCATAAAAGAAAATCAGAACTTGGGATTGTACTTCAATAGTGTTAAACATCTATCTTTGTTATAATGGTATATATAGAGGATAAGAATGCCTGAGGGACTAGAGATACTCTCAAAAACTTTTTTATGAAACCAATTTAGGGTTTAATAAAAATCTTTTAATATTGATTTAAGCATGAAAGTTAAGAGATGTGCTCAGAGAGAAATATAACGTATCATGAATGTGTGCTCTGAGAGCCAGTTGCCATCTCAAACAATTTGGTATGTATTTATTGAGCACCACCCGTGTATCTATGTGCCAGAGAAAACTCAGCAGAAAGTACAAAGTCATTGTTTTCATGTGGTGAGGAGAAAGATAGAATCAAAATGAATGATGCAAATATACAACATTGTATAGGAATACATGTTTGGGTAAATATAGCAAAAAGGAGTGGAGACTACTAGAGGGAAAAAAATTAAAATAGTCTTGTAGTTAGGAAAGCCTTCATTGAGGCAGTAACAGTTGGTGGAGACAAAAAGGGCTGTGTTGCTCCTCTCTTGAGGCCTGGTGGTTTGCATAACAGTGAATCAGTGTAGCCAGAACAAAAGTAAAGACCCAAGGAACAGGTGAGGTTGCAGAGGGACCAATAGCTACTGAAAAGGTTTGAACACAGGGTGATCTGACCAAACTTAATGTCTTAGAGTATTGGTTCTCAATCTGTGCATGGCCACCCCTTTGGCAACCTTCTATCTCTGAAAATATTTACATGATTCAGAACAGTAACAAAAGTATAGTTTCAAAGTGCAACAAAAGTAATTTTATGGTGTGTGTGGGTGGATGGGGATGGTCACCACATGAGAAACTGTATTAAAGGGTTGCAGCATTAGGAAGGTTGAGAACCACTGCCTTAGAGGATCATTTTGGTTATTTTATTTGGAATCTACTGTAGTGAGGGTATGGGCATAGTAAGGCAAGGCAAGAAACACACATAGAGAGAGAATCCAGATATGGTGGCAGACTCTTGAAATCTCAGCTGTTCCATAGTTTGAGACATGAGAATTGCACATTTGAGGCCAGGCTGAGTAATTTAGTAAGACCTTGTCTCAAAATAAAATTGAAGAAAAAGGGAGATATAGCCCAGCTGATGGGCATTTGCCTAGCATTCTCAAGGCCTGAGGATTTATCTCCTGGGGAAAGGAAAACAAGTCCAGTATAACAATGTAAACTACTAGTGTTTTACCATGTATGGTGGTGTGGAATCGAAGAGGTAAGGAGAGCAGGAAGGAACTGGGTTCTGTGTATATTCTGAGGGAGACATTAGGAGTTTCTGATGTAGTAGATATGGGGAGTGACGACAGTAATAAACTCTGGACAACTTAGGAAGGAGAGAGTTTTCTGTTGGTTGAGGTGCAGAAGACAGGGCTGGAGAGATGGCTCAGCAGCTAAGACCACTGGCTCTTCTTCCAGAGGACCTGAGTTCAACTTCTAGCACCACATGGCAGCTCATAGCAGCCTGTAACTCCACCTCTAGGGGATCTGACACCTTTACACAGACTTACACCAATGTACATGAAATAAAAATGAATAAATCATTAAAAAAAGATGCAGAAGACAGTGCCAGGAGAATGTGAGGGAAGAGTTTAGTTTTGAAATATTAAGTTAGAAATCTGTGATATTTGAAAATGTATGTGATGAATAAGTGGTTGACAGGGTCTTTTTCAGGAAGGACCTTTTGGTAGGGCTGCAGGATGACCCAGGATGGCATGGTATGAGCCTGCAAACTAGCCTCTGGACTGAAGGACTTCTCTTTGTGATACAATGGCTACTTGAACACTACCTTGCTTTCCTTTAGTCATAATTTGCCCAAATATTATACATTTTTTTTTTTTTTTTTTTTTTGGTCTCTGGAGTCATTGCTTTATAACTCTTTTTTTTTCTCTCTCTCCCAGAAAGGTTTGGTTAAGGCTGCTTCTCAATCTGGTCCAATATTTTTTGATTCTTTGAATTTTCTTTCTGTTCATGCCATTATACTTTGTTTTTTGTTTTGTTTTTTTTTTTTTTGGTCATTTATGGCTTTTAGAAATGACTTATATTGTATATTTTTAAGGATTTAGTATGGAAACAGTGTTAATGTGTGCTTAGTATGTAACCTTTTTCTTTTTGAGACAGGGTCTTACAATGTAGCTCATGCTAGCTTTGAACTTGTACTCTTGCCTTCACCTCTCCAGTGCTGGGACTGCAGTCCTGTGTCTCCATGACTGGCTAGTGTAGAGTTTAACTTAAGTTTTTGTATTAATTATAAAGAATAATGAACTAAAAGAAAGTGACAAATACAGAACGATAAAAGTATTTACTTTTGCTCTCTAAAGCTCTTCCTTCCTTCCTTCTTCCCTTCCTTTTCTTTTCTATCTTTTTGAGACAGGGTCTTTCTTTGTATTACGAAGTTCTGGATGTCCTGAAATTCAAGGTGTGCAAAACTACCCCTGACTAAAGCTGTTTTTTTTTTAAAAAAAAAAATTTACAAGCTGGCCTGGAACTCACTATACAGTTCAAGATGACCTGAAAATTAACAGCCCTTTTGCCTCTCCCATTGTAACCATATGTCTTTCACTAACCCAACTTTTTGAGGTATTGTCATTTTTAGAATTAACTCCATTCTTTTTGTCTAATCTACAGTTCATTTAGCAGCCATGGAAGGCCACCTTCATTGTTTTAAATTCCTACTGAGTAGAATGAACAGTGGAGCACAAGTTTTAAAAGCCTTCAATGATAATGGAGAAAATGTATTGGACCTGGCCCAGCGCTTCTTGAAACAGAATATTTTACAGTTTATACAGGGGGCTGAGTATGAAGGAAGCAATCCAGATGATCAAGACAGTAAGTAATTTACTCCACATATTTTAGCAGAAAATGATAATATTAAAATGGAACCCAGCCAGGTGGTAGTGGTGCATGTCTTTGATCCCAGCACTTGGGAGGCAGAGGCAGGTGGATCTCTGTGAGTTTGAAGCCAGCTTGGTCTAGAGTTCCAGGACAGGCTCCAAAGCTACAGAGAAACCCTGTCTCAAAAAACAAAACAAACAACAACAACAAAACCCCTAAAATGGAACCCAGAGACAAAGTATTTGTAATGCAAATGGTACATCAAAATATAAATGTTACTATCCATATTCATCAAGATTCTTTATTATTAAGCATTTTAGACAAATCATGTAGTAACTGTGCTGGCTAGTTTTTATGTCAGATGACATAAGCTAGAGTCATTAGATAGGAGGGAGCCTAAATTGAAAAAGTGCCTACATAAGATCTCACTGTAGGCAAGCCTGTAAGGCATTTTCTTTTAATTAGTGATTGATGTTGGAGGGCCCAGCCCATTGACTGATGGTCCTGGATTTTATAAGAATGAAGACTGAGTGTGCCATGGGGAGCAAGCCAGTAAGTAGCACCCTTCCATGGCTTCTCTATTAGCTCCTGCCTCCAGGTTCCTGGTCTGTTTGAGTTTCTGTCCTGACTCCCTTCAATGATGAACAGTGATATGGAAGTGTAAGCCAAATAAACCCTTTCCTCCTCAAGTGACTTTGATCATGGTGTTTTATCACAGCAATAGTAACACTCACTAAGACAGTGACATTGAACTTAAGAATAAAATACTACAGAGTTGAAGTATTTAGCTCTCTTCCAATTGCCAGTCTCTTTTTCCCCAAGAGGGTGTCTTAGTGTTATTATTGCAGTGATCAAACACCATGACCAAAAGCAACTTGGGGAGGAAAGGGTGTATTTGACTTACACTTCCAAAGTCAGTGCAGGAATTCAAGCAAGATAGAAACCTGGAGTCAGGAGCTAATGCTGAAGTCTATTGAGGAGTACTGCTTACAGGATTATAGATCCCAGGACCAGCAGCCTAGGGATGGTCCTACCCACAATGGGCTGGACTTTCCCCCATCAATCACTAATAAAGAAAATGCTCTACAGGCTTGCCTACAGCCTGATCTTTTGGAAGGTTTTCTCAGTTGAGGTTCTCTTTCTCAGATGACTTTAGCTTCAATCAAGTTGACATAAATAATAGCTAGGACAAGCACAAAGTGTTATTTGGGATTTATTGGTCTATTCTATGATTTTATATTTTAGTTACAATTCTATATAAATAAATTCACAAAATATATAATACTATTTTGTATATTTCTTATAGTAACTAAACTATTGCAACATGTTACTTGTCTGTTCTCCACTTGGCCTTTAAGCTGCTTGTGGTTTCTTGCTAAAATTTAAGTGTGTAGTGGATATTTTTGTACAGGCTTCCTTATGTACAGAGTTTCTTTAGAGAGTCGCCTTCTTGTCTTTGTTTCACATAGTGTACACTGAATGTGAAGATCATATTGCATTCTGGGATCACTGGATGAAGCTTCTTAAGGTTTTGACCATTCTGTGAAAATTCATAATGAACAGTTCTGCTTTTGTGGGGACATGAAACTATATGCTTAATGTTCTAAGAATATACACATATGTTATATACCTATATTTTTACCTCTTTAAAAATTGCATTTCATTTATTTTTCTAAGTAATTTGAGTTCTCTATATTCTTGGTATGACTTATTTACTGATTTTTATCAGATATAATTTTCTTTCACAAGTGGATTGTTCTTTCACTTTGATTATGTCCTTAAACGTTAGTTTTTAATTTACTTAAGTTAAAGTGCATTCAGGTATGCAATTTTAGTTTTGACCTATGTGTGCACTCAAGATCCCATCACATCTGGGTATTCTCAGACTCCTTTCAGCGTACTGTTCCTTTTACTCTGTCCCCATGCAGTCACCGATCTTTATGTTAATACAGATTAGCTTGCATTTTTTTAGAGTTCTATGTATAGAGAAAGTCCTTTTGAGAATCCATACATGTTATGTATATTTGTAGTTTATTCCTTTTCATTGCTATATTGTATTCCATGATCAATTGAATGGAGGTGAGCATTGGATTGCTTTTAGTTTGGGATGTATCAATAGAATAGCTATTATGTTTACATAGACCAGTGGTTCTTAACCTTCTAATACAGTTCCTCGTGTTGTGTTGGTCTCCAACCACAAAATTATTTTTTTTGCTGTTTCATAACTGTAATTTTGCTACTGTTATGAATCATAATGCAAATGTTGGATATGCTGGATATCTGATATGCAACCCATAGGAAAAAGCCCTTCAACTCTCAAAGGGGCCAGGACCCACAGGTTGAGGATCACTGGCATAAATATCTATTTCTGTCCCTCTTTGGTGAGTACATAGGAGTGAAACATGCGATGGGTGTATATCTAACTTTAGATATCATTTAAGGAGCTACTTTTCAAGCTGTTTTCCAAAGTTCTCTATATCCTTGTCAACACAGGTCATAGTTAGTCTGTTCTGTTGTAGTCATTTTAATGGGTGTGTGTTGGTTCTGTGAGCCTGGTTCTGGATTGGCCATTTATATCACTTCTGTAATGAAATATCTTTTTAGTTTTTGACATTGTATAGATGAGACTTTTCTAATTATTGAATGCTTGAGAGAGTTTTCTTTTTGCATATCTGGACATAACCTATCAGATGTGAATTGCAAATATTTTCTTCCATTCACAGCCTGTTTTCAAAGAGCAAAATTTTATATTTGTAGTTTTGTGTTTTAGATAGTATAGAACATTTAGTGTATTGTATTTTATAATTCTTTTTACTTGTCAGTGTGTCAGTTGAACTCACCTGAGTAGCTTCATACTTAGAATAATATTGAAATCTGAATTGTATGACATCTTGAGGTAGGGAAAAGAACAGATCCCTGTGTTTACTAAAATGCTGACTTTTTATTCAGATTTAGCTTTTCCAGGTCATGTGGCTGCCTTTAAGGGTGATTTAGAAATGCTTAAGAAATTGATTGGAGATGGAATAATCAATTTGAACGAACGTGATGATAATGGATCAACTCCTATGCATAAAGGTAAGCTTACTTCATCTTTACAATTTCTTATGCTTTTAAAGTTGTGATTGATCAGAAATCTACCCTAGTGGATATTAGTGAATGTTATATAAAATATACAGTTCCTGATTTCTGATTCAAGTGCCTTTTATGATTTCAGATATGTATACCTCTGATGGTAATGTCAACTGAATTTCTTGGTGACATTGTTCTTATAGTGACACGTGAAAATGCACTGCTGAGTATTCTTTGTGGTTTTTTTTTTTTTTTTCAAGATAGAGTTTCTTTTTGTTGCTTTGGAGCCTGTACTGGAACTCACTCTGTAGACCAGGCTGGCCTGGAACTCACAGAGATCCACGTGCCTCTGCCTCTGCCTCCCGAGTGCTGGGATTAAAGGCATGTACCACCACCACTGGCAGATTTATTTAATTTTTCCCCTTCCTTCTTTCCTTCTTTCCTTCCTTTTATTTTTAATTTTATTTTGGGAAAGGGTCTTGCTGTATATCCCTGTCTATGTATATTAAGCAGACTGGCCTCGAACTCAGAGAACTGCTTGACTGTTTCTGTCCTTGGTGCTAGGATTAAAGGCATGTGGCACCATGCCCTGTTCTTTTCTTTCCCTTTAAAAATATTTATTTTACTTTATGTATATGAGTGTTTGCCTGTATGTATGGATATATACCATGTGCAAGTTTGGTACCCGAACAAACTAGAAGAGGACATCAGAATCCCTGATATTGGAGTTACAGACAGTTGTGAGCTGCTATGTGGGTGCTGGGAACTGCTCCTGTAAGAGCAAATGCTCTTAATGGCTGTGTCATCTTTCCAGCACAGAATCTTTTTCTTATATTCCATTTTAGATAAATTATTTATCCTTCCTTTTTCCTGTGTATTGCCTGTGATGGAATTATTTTAAGCCATACCATCATTCATGATCATAAATACAATTTTTGAGCATATTTAAAAACAATATGTTACTGTTATGTCTACAGAGTATGTCTGTTTACTTATAGAGCTTTGGCCAGTCCTATAGTATTTTTTGTCAGCTGGTTCTGGATAGGAGAGAGAGAGGAGAGAGAGAGAGGAACAGAGAGAAGAGAGAAAGAGATGAGGAAAGGGAGAAGGAATTGAGGAACAGAACAATTTGCTAATGATCAAAGTGATGCTATGTTTATGGGGACTTAGTAATATATATATTTATGACACTTAACAGTGCCTATCTCTCACTACACTTAATGATCATTGAAACCCTATCTGTCTGTTTGTCTGCCTATGCTAGAGCAAGATTGGTGGGGACAGGGGTGTCAGTGATATGGTTCAGTGGATAAAGGTACTTGCTGCCAAACCTGATGGTATGAGTTTGATCCCCAGAATCTACATGGTAGATGCATCTGAAAGTTGTCCTCTGACCTCCACTTTTACACTGTTCATGCTCAAATGTGTGCAGGTATAGATACAAAGTAAATAAAAAGATGCAAAACTTTTGAGAAAAGATTTCTCTTTTTTATTGTGCAGTAGGTAGGTATAGATCAAAATTTTTGATGTATCTGAGATCCTAGTGATTGAAATGCACTCTCACTGGAGTATGAAAAAAGACATTTAGGAGTTATGCAGTATGACATAGCACTTGGGTAAGGGTTAGAAAGACTGGGTTCTATTTTCAAATCTATGACTTGCTTGTTTGAACTTTGAGCTCCAATTTTTATATCTGTATCCAAAATTATTCAGATAGACATGAACATGGTAGATATTTGATTAAATGTCTATTAAATGTACAAGTGAAAAAGAAAATACTTTTACAGCCTGCTTTTGTTAGTTACTACAAGATCAAAAGTTCAGAAAACTGTTTCCAATAGCAACTCTTTGTATGTGTTATGTGTTTCCTTGTTTTATCTTTAAAAAAAGCTGCTGGACAAGGCCACATAGAGTGTTTGCAGTGGTTAATTGAAATGGGAGCCAACAGTAATATTACCAATAAAGCAGGAGAGAAACCCAGCGACGTGGCTAAGAGGTATAAACTCCTATCTACTGTTCCTTGCTTCTACTTTTAAAGTTGTCATTTATTTTCCTGTACTTTGAAATTTCTGATAATTTAATACAGGTTTGGGGGACTCAAGATGCTGATGGGATCATAGTTTTTAAGTTGTGTGATATTTATTATTAGTGTTCCTTGTTAAAGCAATTATTCTCAGCTGGATAGTTGTATTAGTTCTCTTTCCCCTGGGGAAGGGATATTTAGAAATGAGAGGAAAGGTCAATCAACACTTACCACATAAGGAGGTCAGGTCCAGGAATCCTAAGCATTCTGCAATGATCTAGTTAGTGTGCACAATGCATTCTTCCATACAATTATCCTTGACACCTTGTTGAGAAACATTGATGAAAAACAGTAACAGTGATAATAGAGAAGCATTATAAGGGGTTTAAATCATATTTAGAAATTTACATGGGAAGTAAATGTAGCCTCTATCCTGAAACTTTGTGATCTTATTCAGATCAGACCCTCAAGGAATAGTTAGTTAGTGCTTATCTGTTTTCTCATTTGGTTGTTTATTCAGCCTCCTGTCTAGTTACTATGGTTCAGGCACTGTGGGCAGAAGTCAGACTGTAAATATGGGAATGCACAGTGCCTCCCGTCCAGGGACTTATAGTCATGGAAACCCTAGAAGCTTATACTTCAAAGAAAAAAATATACAAGCAAAAGTTCTTAGTAATTATAACCATTATAATAATCATAGTATGTATAAGTGAGGAAAACTGCTAATTCTATTTGTCAGTGATGTGGGTTTAGAAATAATACAGATGATAGTAAAATATATAAAAGAAATTGCAGTAGGATAGATCGTTATCAAGAACATTTTTTGAAGCAGAATTTATATTGATACTTGGAAGAGGAGCTGTAACAAAATTTTTCATTTTTGTTGTTCAGAACGGCTTGAATTTCATACAGACAAAACACAAAAATAAATAACTTAGGGGCTGGAGAAGTGGCTCAGCAGTTAAGAACTGCTTGAATTTTTACCATAAGTGTGGGCCATGGGGCTTGGTCTGATGTTTGGTTGGGCCCAACTACTCACTTAACTTCACATGTAGCTAGCTCAGGCTGCCCTTCAACTTGCACTCCTGTCTCAGCCTCCCTAGTACTGATATTAGAGGTTTGTATCACACAATACCTAGTTTGGATTTTTGTTGTTGTTGTTGTTGAGTTTAAAGGGTTCTTTATATATTCTAGATATTGATTCTTTCTCAGAAAATACCCTTTGTAAGATTTTTCTCTCACTTGTGGGATGTTTTTCATGTCCTTAAAAATAACTTTGGAAATGAGTCTCAACAAAAAGAAGTTTTACGTTTTTGGATTGTGCTTTTGGTGTTTGATCTTGAAAATCTCTGTGACTTTGTGTCCTATATTTTCTTCTAGAACTTGTATAGGTTGTGATGTCTATGGTTCATTGTGAGTTCCCTTTTTTATGTTATACTAGGTGTGCATCTAAGTTCATTCTTTTGCATATGGATATCAATTATAGTTCTATTTGTTGAAAATGTTATGCTTCCTTCATTTCCTTTGTGACTTTGTCAAGAACAACTTTATTTGCTTGTTTGAAACAGGGTCTTTCTCCATAGTCCAGGCTGTCTTTAAATTTCTATAGCCCAAACTGGCCTCAAATTTGCAATCTTCCTGCATCAACCTCCTAAATGCTGAGATTGTAGGCAAATCCCTAACCTAATACCTAAACATAGTAAAATACAAAAACAAGGAAATAAGAAATATATCCCCAGAAGAATAAAAGGGACAAATAAGGTAATTTACAGGGTAAATTAGAATATTAAAATTTGATTCAGGTCAAATATTAGTAAAATGGAGAATATTAATAAGGTAAAAGTACAAAGAAAAGAGGAAAGGTATATGTAATTAAGGCATGGAAAATAACAGTGAAAAGAAAGTAAAAAGAAAATAAAGCAATTGAAAAAACAAAGATGGGTATAGTAGTACATGCCCACTGTTCTGAAGGCAGGAATGGAATTTGAGCCCAGACTGTTCTATGTAGTAAGTTTCAGGCCAGCCAGGGTTATACAGTGTGATCCTGTCTGCAGTTTTTTTTTTTTTTTTTTAACTCTCCTGCAATCCAGCTCCCAAATGAATAAATGGAAACTTATTCTTATACAAATGTCCAGCCTTAGCTATTTTCTAAGCCTGCCTGTCTTCTTTCCTTGCTCCCTCCCTCCCTTCCTTCCTCCCTCCCTTTCTTTCTTCCTTCTCTCTCTCTCTCTCTCTCTCTCTCTCTCTCTCTCTGTCTCTCTCTGTGTGTGTGTGTGTGTGTGTGTGTGTGTGGTTTCAAGACAAGTTTTCTCTGTGAAATAGTCTTGGCTGTCCTGGAACTCACTCTGTTGACCAGAGGCAAACTCACAGGTCTGCCTGCCTCTGCTTTCCACATGCTGGGATTTGGAGACTACCAATGCCCAGCTTCTAGCCAGCTTTTCTATCTTAAATTAATCACTTCATCTTCTACATTTTGCCTCTGGGCTCTTTACCTTTCTTTATTCTACTTGTCTTTCTTCCCTTCTTATTTCATGACTGGTTGTCTGGCTGGTTGACTAGCCCTTGGCATCTTCCTTTCCTCCTATTTCTTGCTCCACCTTCTCCTTTTCTCTAGAGCCCATTTCTCATATTTATTCCCTCTGCCTGGCAGCCCTGCCTATCCTCTATCCTGCCTAGCTATTGGCAGTTCAGCTTTTTATTTTAGACAGGCAGTTAGCATAGCTTTGCAGAGTTAAGCAAATGTATCATAAAAGAATGCAACACATCTTTGCATCATTAAATATTCTACAACATAAATGAATGTAATGAATCTTAAACTAATATTTTACAATACCTGTCTCTAAACAAAAAGGAAGAGACAGACAAAACAAAACAAACCCAAATGGCCATCCTTAGTTCCGTCTTGTGAGCAGATGGGAGATACTTGGTGCTTTTTTTTTTTTTTTTTTTTTTTTAACCCCAAGCTGCTTCTTTTGACATGTGCAAGGGTTGGGGAGGTGGGCAGCAAGTTGTTTTTCTCTCTTTTCAGGTTGAACCTGAAAGAAATATATGAAGGCTGAGCCCTTCTGAGTCTTACTGAGCCAGGGAAGAGATAAGACAGTGACCACTCCTGGCTCAATTCATGCCTGTGATCTCTGTATGCTAACCTAGCACTTCAGCAAGTACAGGAGCAGCGTCCCCGTGTACAGGAGCAGTGCACCACCAGTGCATGCTTGGGCATGGGCAATACCAAAGCTATGGCAGTGTTGTCTCTGGGGGCTCTGAGAGTGGAGAAGATGATCAGATCCATACAGTCTGCACAAAGGGTATGGTACATGGGCGTTGAGTAATCCTGTCTATTCTGACCCTGCTAGTTTATGTTCCAGTGCCTACTTATAGCCACCAACTGCTAGTTTCATTCCACTTTTCAGAGGTCAGGCCACCATTTCCATGGAAGTGCCCTACTTCCTCTGCATGCATTTCTCAGCCTTGGAGACCTATGTCAATAAATGTGTGTCCAAGTCACAGCCAGTTACTCAGGCTCACATTGTCTCCTGCAGTAAGCACTTGTGGAGCTAGTAAAGAGAGGCACTCAAAAGTATGAAGGTGCAGGGCCTCTAGTTCCTCAAGCCTTAGGTTTGCTTTTGTGTTTGTTTTGTTTTGTTTCACAGACAGGGTTTCTCTATGTAGCCCTGGCTGTCTTGGAACTTGCTCTATAGACCAGGCTGGTCTTGAACTCAGAGATCCACTTGCCCCTGCCTCCTGAGTGCTGGGATTAAAGGCATGTGCCACCACTGCCTGGCTCAAGCCTTAGGTTTGATGGTGGCATCTCTCTTAAGATGGTTGCTCAGAGCTCACTGAGCAAACTAGCAAGTGCAGGGGTCCTCTCCTGTGCCTGCTTGTACTTTGTGCACCTAGATCTGCTGTCTTAAACTGGTTTTGCACAGTGCCCAATTGTGTACCTGTGGAGCTTGTCCAGGTTCTCTTCTCTACTTTTCCTAAAGCCCCGAGGGGAATTTTCTTCCTTGTCCTCGCTGTGCTGCCTAGCAGTCAGTGCTACAGTTCTTTGCCTTTCATATTTTAAGGTATGCATGTCTGGATTTGACCTGATCACTAACTGATGCACACACCTGCAGCCACACATCCGTGTTCTTTTTCAATCTTGTAAAGATACAGGAATGTCCTGCTGTCTCCATCTACCATAGCTCCTTGCTCTCTTCCTTTGTCAGCCACACCACTCTCTATATAGATTTATTACTTGGGTACTTGTACATGCTAGGCAAGTATTGTACCACTCAGCTGCAAAGCTAGTCATATTGATAGATCTTTAATAATTTACTTGCTGTACCTGATTTAAAAAACCCAAGAATGTAGTATATAAATGTATAGTTTAAAAAATATGAACATATTAGTTTGTTTTCTTCTTTTTTCTTTCTGCATTGCTGTAACCAAAATACTTAACCAAGAACTTGAGAGGAGAGAAGCTTGTTTGGGTTCGTGGTTTCAGAGAAGGTCAGCTCATCGCAGTTAGGAAGGCTTGGGAGTGAGGCATGGTAGTGAGAGTGTGTGGTGGTTCACACACTGGGAAGCTGGAAGCAGGCAGCTCTGGCTCCCTAGAGGTGGATATAATCTTCAAAGCCTTATCCCTAGTGGCCTATTTCTGTCAGCTAGGCTTCATCTCCTAAAGGTTTTTTCACATAGTGCCACAAGCTGGGGACCTGAGCTGGTGTTCAGAACATAAGTGAATGGGAATATAGTACATCCAAACTATAACAGTGAATAAAATAGAGTTTAGTGTTTGTTTATTGTCCATGTTCTAGAAAGTGTTATATATTTCAGTTAACAACACTGTGGGAAAGTATGCATGTTTCATTTATTCACAACAGAAAAATTTCTAAAATCAAGAATTTATTAGTATGGGCTTTATGAAATGTGAGAAAGAGCAAAGAGAATAGAAAACAGAAGGAAAGGTCATTGTTGCCCCTTTAAATTTCAAAACTGAGCTAGGTGCTTTGGGTTGAAGGATGAAGAGTAAGTATGGTAAGAATTATAGTTAATTCTAAAATTGGAACTACAATTAATTCTGTCACCCATCTTGGGCTAACAAAAGACAATGAAATAGGGAATCAAGTTTCTGGGCTCTGTATTCAATAGAGTATTTGATTTGGAGACACAGTAAATATTCTTCTACTGTGGGATCTCTTCTCTTAGTAAATTTTTAGCAGCAACACTTTGGGATCACTTCCCAGGAGGAGAACTTTATAGTATTCAATACTGAGGTTCCCACACAGCTGAATGCATGTCAGATTCACTGACCTTCAGCTATAGGTTTGCTTCCTTGCCTGCTGATGGGTTGACTGAAGTGAAACACAGTAAAATTGCCTAAGTTAAGTATGAACTGCAGTTTAAATGTATGGAAGTTTATGGATCTGGTTAATTATGAATTCCTTTCTACAGATTTGCCCATTTGGCTGCAGTGAAACTGTTAGAGGGGCTACAGAAATATGAGATAGATGATGAGATTGGAATTAATGACAGTCATACAAAGTTTTTTATAAGGCATGGTGTTGAGGGAAGCACCGATGCCAAGGATGACTTATGTCTGAGTGATGCAGACAAAGCAAATGCCAGAAGTAAGTATGCTGTCTCTATCATGAATTAGCCGTTCAGAAGAACGACTATGGCCATGGGGATGGGGAGATGGCTCAGTAGGTAAAAGCACTTACTGTGCACTAGTGAGGACCTGAGTTTAATCCCTAGAACTCATGTAAAGCTGGCATAGTGGCATGCTTCTGTAATTGCAGTGGTGCTAACATATCATCGTATTCAAAGACAGGAGAAACCCTCGAAGCTTGAGGGCGTATAAGTCCATGAACAACAGAGACCCTGTCTCAAGTAAGGTAGAAGGTAAGGACCAATACCAGAGGTTGTCCTTTGAACTCCAAACATGTTTTGTAGCATGTGATTGCCTAAGTGCACATAAAAGAGCATGTACACATATGAATGTGTGCACACAGGCAACAGATATCACTGCCAAAAGGAAAGGAACGAAAAGAAAAGAAAGAAATACACTTGGGCAGGTGAGATGTCTCAGTGGTTAAGAACTCCTTTTGCTCTGTCACGGTTGATTCCCAGCACCCACTCCAGCTCCAGAGACACCTCTCCCAACAGATACATATATTAACAATAAGGTCTACTTTTACTATAAATTTGGAAATTATTCAAATGACTCTGTCTACAAAGAAAAGCAATTTTGTATTTTTGGAAGCAGCACCAATTCAGTATTTTTTCCCTAAAAGTTATTGAAAATATAAGCAAGTGTACAATATGGTCTTTGGATGGAAGAATTTAACATGGAAACCAAAGAAGTTAAGTAAGACAAACATACTTTAGTGGATTATAAACATGGAAAAACATAACTCAAGAGTGATAATCTTAGTGCTTGGGAGGCTGGTTAATAGTGAGCTTAAAACAAGCATGGATTACATAGAAAGACTTTAACTCCCTCCCGTCCCAGCACACACACTCAAAGATCTCAACAATTTCCAAGGCTTGTTGGTAATGATATTTTTGTAAAGATTCATTATTTTAAATTATGCACAAGGGAGTTTTGCTTGTATGTATGTCTGTGCACTACATGCCTGCCTGGTGCTCACAGAGTCCAGAAGAGGGCATCAGATCCTTTGGAACTGTAGTTACAGATGGATGTTAGGCACCACGTGGTACTGGGAATTAAATTTGGGTGTTCTGCAAGAGAAAGAACTACTCTTAACCACTGAGCCATCTCTCCAGCACCAGTAACTATTTTATTTTTGAGATTATAATATAATTACACCATTTCTCCCTTCCCTTTCCTCACTCTAAGCCCACTCATATATCCCTTCTCACTCTCTTTCAAATTCACAGCAGATTCTTTTTTTATTTTATCCAGTATTTTTTAGAGACTGATTGCAACAAGTTTTATTGATAGTCTATTATGCCATACAGTTGTTGTTACTAGAGAAAACAGATCAATTCAAAGGAGCTTCATTTTGGAGATGATAGTCATAGGAGAGGGTAATGAACAATTGATAGGAAAATAGGAGTATAAAGAAAATGAAGTGATGGGATAAGTAACTGTTAGGACTGTGCGGTGACATTTCAGAAGAGACCTGATGATTAGAATGAACTTTAGTGTGTTCATAGCCTTGGCTAAGGATTGTGGTAGGATATAGTTCCTGTTGTCATTTTTAAAATGCTCGAAGAAAAGTCACACCATACAACAGGACTCACATGGGAGGTTTATTGGAAGAGGAGAGAGAAAGGCAGAAAAAAGGGCAGAGACCAGTCCTTGGGGACAAGAGTGATGGGAGAGAGAGAGAGAGGGAGCGAGAGAGAAAGAGAAAAAAATGGGAGGTGGGCAGGGCCCTTTTAAAAGGGAACGTAGTCAATGTGCATAGGAGGTGCTTTAGTGGCTGCAGCTGAGGGCATATCCATCAGAACCCCAAGGGCAGGCCAGTACAGATGCCTGAATATTAACAGTTCCTTTTGGGAATTGAGAAAATATTCTGAGCTCAACATAGCACTGCAAGATGTTCCTGAAACTATGCCTTCTCAGTTATTTCTCTTTTATCATCCAACATGTGCTTCCTGAATATTGTTCATGTGCAGGTATGTATAAACACTAGAGTTATACTGGTAAACATATGCATCATTTTTCCATGCTTTGGAATAGATTTTTTTATAACCATGGAAGTGTTTGTCATTTTCTTTAAAAAATAACTTATTTTTTAATATTTTATATTGTGTGTGCATATGTGCATACATGAGTACAAGTGCCCTAGGAAGCCTTTGGAGGTGGAGTTGCAGGTTGTGAGCCACTACATTTGGCTGCTGGAATCTGAACTTGATCCTCTGGAGAACAGCAAGTTCTCCTAACATCCGAGAGAATGTACTAATAACTTTTCTGTTGCTAAATACCATGACCAAGCATCTTAGAGAAGGAATGGTTTATTTTGGGTTACAACAGATAGGTAAGTGTCTATCCTGGCATGGAGGTGTAGTTTTAGTAGCTAGTTGCAAGCTGCAGGCATGGAAACAGGAACAGGAAGCTGAGAGCTCATGTCATTAAACAAAGGCATGAAGGAGAGAGCAAACTCAACATGATGGGAGGCTTTTAGCTCTCAGAGTCCAACCCTAGTGACTTCCTCCCACAGGGCTACACCACTACATTTCTTCATTGAACTAGGGACTGTGTGTTCAACAACCAGTATCTACTGGGGACATTGTCATTCAAAACATTATAGTCATGTTAATTGCTTTACGTTTAAAGACTATTATTCTAAGTATTCTGGATATAATAGACTGGAGGATGAGAAAGAGTATAACATTTCTATCCCCTCAATTATTTTCATGATGACCACTTAGAGGATAATGTAATTCCATTTAATGATGTCTTAATGTGTTCAGGCTGTTGTAATTAAACACTAGAGACTGGGAAAGTTAAACTACACAAATTTATTTCTTATAATTAGGGGCTGAAGTCCTAGATCAAAGTTTAGCATGACTTTTATGGGGAAAGGATCTGCTTTTGACTTTGATATAACGTACTCAAAGTGAAAGAATGGGGAACATGGATGTGAATGTAAGCCATCTAAATTGTTTTCCTCTAATGATATTAATCTCATGAGAACAGTACCCTTATTGTCATGCCACTTAACCCCCTTCACCTTCTAAAACCCTATCTCCACGTAATAGCACACAGGAATATAGAGGTTTAATGTGAGTTTTGAGATATATTCAGTCCATAACAAATGGAAACCACCAAAACATTCTAAATTAGTTTAAGTTAGACTGCTCCTTCCACACCCCAGAATACATGTTGACACAAATAGATACCCAGAAACCAATGGGGCTATGGTTTCTATCAGTGTTATGCTTTTTAAAAATTTTTTAATTAAACTGGTTTGGTAATTAGAGAAAATTTTGTTTCTGTGGCATTTGTTCTGATGTTTCAGCTACTGGTTTATACCTCCCCTGTCAGAAATTTGACTCTACAGTATTGAAAAGATTTACATTTCCATAGAACTTACAGTTCACAAAACATTTCCATTGATCACAGTAAGTGTTTAGGAATGATTGTATCTGTGTTCTCTCTTAAGAAACACTAATAGAGTATCCTATTATTTGATTTATAAAGTGCCCTACATTTAAAGAAGCTAAGTTACTTGTCCAAAGCCACCCAGTAAGTGGACGTAAGGCTTTTTCTGACTTCTTTATATAATGCCCTTGTCACCACACCCATTGCATCCTGGAGTATTTTCATGCCATGTGATCTTGATGTTTCTTCTGTGTTTGGTTAGGAAGTCATGGTTTGTGCTAGTGAATGAGAAGGATGTTTTCAGTGGCTCTCTGAGTGGTGAGGAAAGTCAGAAGAATGTGTTGGAGTTGAGCTAATCTAAGCACAAGCAGCTATGTAGTGAGTGTACAGTCGGTCTTAGGCAATGTATTCAGACATCAGTGCTTTGCCTCTTTTTAGCTCTGTTGCTCTCATAACTTTAGTTTCCTCATCCGTGAAAACCAGCAATGTTGATATTGCTACCCTGACAGGCTTAATTTCATACACCAAAGAATATGAACTAACTAGCTTGTAGCAGAGGCTCAGAAAATGGCAGTTCCCTTTCCTTTTGATCTTTGGAGGGTGCTTTTAGTTATTCTGGTTGGAATATATAGTTGTGCTTAAACTATATTTTCTAAGAAAAAATTGAAATTCATGTCTAGATTTATTTTTTTTTCCTTTAAAAAAGATTTAAAATCTCCAGTACAGTCTTAGGCTTATTTTCCAGGGACCTGGGGGAATCCTTTCATTGTAAGGGAGAACCAGAAGACGCTGACATCAGTTTTCTCTAATTTTATAACATGTAGTAGGTACTGCATGCTCTGGTACTTCTCATCTTAAAACACTGGTAGACTTCTTTAAGCCATCCTGCCTATAACATCAGCATCATAATTATCTGATTCATTTTCCAGTAACTGATAAAGTATTCTCCAACTAGGCATTTCATTCTTGCATCACTTATATTTACCCTTCTACATTATATCACACTCCCATCACTTCCTTCAGTAAACAGTAGACAATGGTTTTGTTAAAGAAGAATCAAATGGGGCTGAAGAGATGGCTCAGTGGTTAAGTGCACTTTTTGCTCTTTAAGAGGACCTGAGTTTAGTTCCTAGCACCCACATGGTGGCTTTCAACCATCCGTACTCCAGTTCTGGGGGGGGGGGTCCAGTACCCTCTTCTGACCTCCACATGTACCAAGCTCAAATGTGGCCCACAGTCATACATGTAGGTAAAGCACTTATACACATAAAATAAAATTAATAAATATTTTTTAAAAAGCTGTTGCAAAGAAAAAGAAGCAAATGTTGAGAGGGAATCATCATCCTTGTAAATGTATGTGCTCTCATCTAAATTCAGTTCCTATTCAACTGTCTTTCAGTGAGAGCCCACAAGAAAATTGTGGACTTGAGACAACTTCTGGAAATCGCCAAGAGCAACTTCAAACACTTGGGTGGGATAATGGAAGAAGAACTACAGCAGAAGAAACAACAGCTGGAGTCTGAGAAGTAATGTCCTTACCAATGTATTTCAGTACTTATGAATTCCACATGAGGCTTTCTTACTGAAAGCGTGTTCTTTCATTCTGCCAGAGATTTTTTTTTTAAAGTTGTGGAATAATAGACTTAACATAAAATTTATCTTATCAGCAGTTTAAGTGTATAGTTCAGTAGTCTTAAACATACTTATGCCATTGTGATTCGTCTCCCAAACTGTATTGATCTTGTAAAACTGATATTTATGAAGATTTTGAGACCTCAGCTATTTTAAATCATTCAGCTATCTGTAAATATTTGCATTAGACTGAACTTCCCACTGAAAGAATTATGAAGTCCATTTCTTTGTACACTAAATTATAGGCCCAGAATGCTTATCACTGTGCTATCCTCACCATTCAGTGATAGACAAAAACTCTAGTTCAAGTCACAGCATCTTTTATTTGGATAATTATCACATTTTCTTTATAGGTCTCACAGTGTACTGACCCCTGTCCTTACCCATATTCCTTACCCTGTAGTTTGTTCTTAACACAGTATCCAGAAAAATCATACAAAAGCTTAAATGGAATCATGTTGCAATAGCAAGCCCTCTACTTGCTTCCTGTTTTACTCAGAGAAGCCAGTCTTTGCTAGACTGATGAGATGTATTTGTTCTGGCTCTCCTTTACCACTAATCTACACTACTGTTTTGTTTAAACTATTCCAGTCATGCTGGCCTTTAGCTTCCTTGTACTTTCTTAGGCATAATCTTTTCTCAGGGCCTGTTCTGCACTGTCTGGAATGATCTTAACCACAATGTCTAAATACTTCTTTCTCATTCCTTTCAGGACTTGGCTCAAATCTCTTTTTAGTAAAGTCTCCCTAGCCACTGTATATAAAGTTGTCCTAGCATGCTTTCTGTTGCTGTGACAAAACACTCCCCAAACCCAGTTTGGAGGAGGAAAGGGTTTATTTATTGTTCCCTCATTCTAGATGAGCTGTTGTCACATTGAGAAAAAATGCCCGACACAATTGACCCTGGTCAGTTTGACACAAATACATCATTATTAAAACAACCTTTCTTGTTTTTTTCTCTTCTTGTTCCTGCTCCTCCTCCTCTTCTTATGGTGGCATACTACACCCAGTGAGTTTGAGGTCAGCTTAAGTCTACATAGTGAGTTCCATGACACCCAGGACTAAATAGAGTGATCCTGATTTAAAAACAGAAAAAATTGTTTGTTTTTAAAATATGTAGCTTTGGTGGTCTGGAATTCACTATAGTCCAGGCTGGCCTCAAGTTTGCCTCTACCTCCTGAGTGCTGAGGTAAAGGCATGTACCATATGCCTTGAACCTGGGAGATTCTTAAGTGTTACCAAGTTTAACTTCTAGCTTAAGATGCCCCATTGACCCCTGACTGTTGATCACAGCTGATTCCTGAGCCTCAGCTGACTAGTATTAGCTAGCCCGACAATGCACCTTCACTCCAGTGGTGCTGGTCTCTTGTTGATCACAGATTACTGACCCTTCAGCCCTAGCTGACCAGCATCTTTAGTTGCAGTGAAGCACAGGCTTTGCTCCCACAGATTTTGACTCAGATATATCACAGGAACGGCTCTGACAGAGTGTCTACTTCTTTCAGAAACTTTACAAATCAGCCTACATCTCTCAGATTAAGCTCCCACAACAGCTTATTAAGTTTTTAGTATTTAGAGTTCCAAAAGCTTCCACAATCCTCCTCAGAACAATATGATCAGGTCTGTCACAGTGTGTGGGTCCAAGCCAAGGCTCTGAATCAACCCAAGCAGACACAGGTTCCCCAAAGCAAGATTTATTTAAAGGCAGCACTACAGAAACTAATCAGTGACCACGGTATAAACACGAGAGCTGACTGCGCCCCCTAATGGTCATTTCAGAAAGTATTTAAGCACAAAACCCTCAAACATCTGTGCCACAATACAGTTTCATTTTCAACCTATCAGGATTCATATATTAGGGGCTTTCCCTTTGTGTTCCCTATGTTATTGCCAAGTGATATAGAATGTAAGCTTTTCAGTTCAACCAATCAGATTCATTTGTTCCTTTTGTTGTTAGGAATAGCCATGTTTTTAGAGAACTGAAGATGCATAGCAGACTTTCTATTGTTTAAGGAGCAGGTGTGTCAGTTATTGGATGATCCCTCCCTAGCTCCCATAGGGCTTGGGAATGTGAACTTTGTTTTACCCTACTGGTAAATTGGAGTATGAAATTAAAATGGCAGTACCTAGGACAAGGTGCTTTTGCCTGTTCCTAACAACAGCAATAGCCCACTCTTTGGTACCAATTTCTGTCCTAGTTTGCTTTTTTGTTGCTGCAATGAAAACACTGACCAAAGCCAAGTTGGGGGAGGAAAGTTCACACTGTCTTTAAAGGGTTGTCAGGGTAGGAACTCAAGGCAAGAATGTGGAGGCAGGAACTGAAGCTGCTTACTGACTGGCTGGCTCTTCATAGCTTACTCAGCCTGTCTTCTTATAACCTAAGGAGCACCTGTGTAGGTGGGCCAGCTGGGCCTTCAAACATCATTCATTTTAATCAAGAAAATGTCCCACAGGCATGCCCTAGGACAGCCTGATGGAAGGAATTTCTCAGTTGGGGTACCATCTTCCCACATCACTCTAGTTTATGTCAAGTTGACCAAAAAAAAAAAAAAATCAAAAAAATCCAACTAACTAGCATAGAAGTGTTAATCACCTGCTCCACAATATTGCTGTTCCCCCATCTTAGTACTTGCTACCTTCCTGTATACTTTCCTGTATTTTGCTTATTTATTTCTTCATCACTATTTGTCCCCAGTACTTAAATCACTGCTGATTCAGAAAAGACCCTAAATACAGTTAAATGAGTGATTTTTATTTGCTTTAAAGTACAGATGCTTTCCACAGTTAAGAAAAATAGTCATTAGGTAAATTGGGATTGACTGAGAAACATTTTTGATAGGACCATCAAAGAGCTGCAGGACCAGCTGGCTTATGAGCGACTCCGAAGAGAAAAGTTAGAGTGTCAACTGGATGCATATCGAGCAGAGGTGGATCAACTCAAGGAAATGCTGGAGAAAATTCAGATCCCCAGTGTCATGGCTATGGTTGGTGTTCTTAACACATTTATTTTCCTTGACAAATAGTAAATAGAAGAGGCTAAGATTGTAAGCTTTGGGTTGGGGCTAAATTTGAATCTTGTCTATAATCTTCTTTGATATGGGTAAAAGCTTTTGGCTTATTTGAACTTGTGTTGCAAACTAGAGATAACTACTTTCTAGAACTGACATCATGATTGTGAATTTGACACTCTTAGACACTGTGAATAAGTATTGTTATTATTATTTGCTTTCTGGAGCTGTATTTTGAATTTCAAATACATGGGCATGAATTTAAATGGTGATTCCATTCAGTGTCAGTTTTTCTAGTAGAAGAAACAACCCCCATATCAATAACACCTGAACAAACCAAGAAACATAGAATGACTGAGGATGGTAAAATAGTTTCTCTGTTATCAGGGAACTTACATTCTCATTCAGTCTCAGTAGACTAGGCTTTGGCTCCCACTCTTCTACAAGAAAAGATGGTGTTAGCCAGGTGTGGAGGCACATGCCTTTAATCCCGGCACTTGGCAGGCAGGGGCAGGTGGATCTTTGAGTTCGAGGCCAGTCTGGTCTACAGAGTGAGTTCCAGGCTAGCCAGGGCCACATAGAGAAACCCAGTTTCAAAAAAGCACTGAGCCAGCCAGGTAGTGGTGGCGCAAGCCTTTAATCCCAGCACTTGGGAGGCAGAGGCAGAGGCAGAGGCAGAGGCAGAGGCAGAGGCAGGCGGATCTATGTAGACTAGGCCAGCCTAGTCTACAAGAGCTAGTTCCACGACAGCCTCCAAAACCATAGAGAAACCCTGTCTCGAAAAACCAAAAACAAACAAGAAACAAAAAACAAAAACAACAACAACCATGAAATTGCCCTGGGGACAGCTGACATTGTGGGCACTGAGAATCATGAACATTTTTATCCTTTAGAGATGTTTTTATCCCCAGTCATCAAGGATAACTTGTTTCAGACCTCTGCCACCTTGTCTGATCTGTAACAAAACTCCCTGGCTTTTTATTTTCGCTAAACTAATTGTTAGTCTCTAATTACTTCAGAGATTATAACATAATACAATGGAGCTGCTTGCAAGATGTTGAAACAAGATAAATGTTTTCCAGATGAAGCCACTGCAACAGTTTAGTTAATGAGATGTAGAAAATGTTTCCATTTGTCTATGACACACTTTTGTGTATATATGTCTCCTCTCTTCTCCTCCCCTTTATTCTGTTCTTGAAACAGGGTCTTATGATACCACAGACCTAAAATGCACTAGCCCAGGTTTGTCTCATTCACAATCTCTTGCCTCAGTCTTCCATGTGTTATGATTGCTGGTTTGTGCCATCATGGAAGGCTAGGTTGGGTGACTTGTTTGATCACTCAGATAGTGTGAAGCAGGAACAAACTAAAACCCAGTCTTCTGATCATATGTTTGTTTCTGTATACAAAAACTCTAAGCTGTCCTTTAGTATAATGCTCTCACTAGGGCTTCCTTCCTATGTTCTGATAGCTGAATATTTCCATCTGAAATTCCCAGCAGTGTCTAATTTAAAACTGAAACCAAACTTAACATCAATATTTTCATACCCAGATCTATTTTCTTAACTGCCTAGCATTTGTTTGTTTGTTTTGAGACGGGGTCTCTCTATATAGTCATGGATGGTCCCTGCCTCCCAGATGCTGGGATAAAGGTATACACCCAGCCAGTTTTGTATTTAGGCATCTAGTCCTTCCCTATCCAAATACATTTGAGTAAACAGCTTGGTTTCCTGACATTTCTTGTTCTGAAATCTTTGCCTAGAACAAAGTGGATTTCTCAGTTCTGATTCAGCTTTAACATCAGCCCTCCATTTGTCAGTTCTTCTTATGTAGGTGATTTGATTTGAACTTAGCATACACTTTCCTGCAGCAAGCCTTTGATTATTTAATTCTTATGTTCCCCACCCCCACCCCCCGCCAGACAGGATTTCTCTGAGTGTTTTGGAATCTGTCCAGGAACTAGCTCTGTAGACCAGGCTGGCCTGGAACTCACAGAGATCCACCTGCCTCTGCCTCCTGAGTGCTGGGATTAAGGGTATGCACCACCATCACCCAGCTTCTTTATCTTTTGTTTGTTTTATTCTTATCTCTTATGTGTCAAAGTCCTCAATCAAATCTGCCTATCCCTCTTTCCATTAAGGGAAAGATCCTTTTTCCATTAAGCACTTTTATACTTTATACTACTGTTTAGGGTGCCTCACTTTTTCAGTGTGAACCCACAGTACTGAAATTTTAATTTCATGAGATCATTTAATGCACTTTGAGATTTTAGTCATCATCAATAACAGTTATTGTTACTGAAATACTGGGCTTAATGTCAAGATTTTTTGTTTAGGATGCAGTGTTAAATATTGCTAATTGAGAATCCTAGTGCCAGATAAAATAGTTTATGAAGTTGCAACAGTTGTTAGCTGTGATTTAATCTGCCTAACTCCAAATCCACACATGCTTTCTACATCCCTGTTACTGCTATTAGAAGCTATTTACTCTCATTTTCTTATTGTACTTGTGAAAAATTCTGACAAAGTTTGTCTTTAAGAACTTGGATGATTCCAAGTTAAGTTTCAGGAACAGAGCAGGGGGAAGGGTATGGAGACATTATTTTTGTTTGTTTGTTTCCAGGTTGTACTGGGTAATAGCAACTTCTATGTTCACATGCTGAATACAAGAGTTAACTCTTGAGCACATTAGGAATGGCATGGCAGGAATAACTTCAGAAGTAACTCTAGCCATAGACATGTGTTGAAAAGGCTGTTTTAGGAACTTCTGTGTTCACATCTATCTCAACTAAATAGGGCATTTTCTTTTCTAAAATTCATTAAAATTTTTTTGTGACATGTATTTTGGTTATATTCCTCCCCACCCCAAACTCTTTCCAGAACCGCCATCCCACTTCATATAAACCAAACTTCAAGCATGCACATGAGTGAGCATACACGCGCACGCACACACACACACACACACACACACACACACACACACACACACACTCCCTAAAACCAACCAAATAACCGGGAAAAAAAAAAAAAAAAAGGACAAAACCAAAACTTGGGAGTCTGATTAATGTTGGCCAACTATTCCTGAGTATATAGCCTGCCTCTAGGGTAAATGGCATGCATAGCATTTTACTACAACTATTCAACAATGATAAACATCTACTGAACATCTGTTGTGCTTTTATTCCTTCCTATAGCATTTGTTGAATCTTTTTTATTAGGTCATGTGAATACCAAGATGATGAGAAAGTTTCAGGAACAGTAGAGAATGGACTAAGTAGAAAATGAAAAAAGTTGTAAAGGAATACTGTGTAAACAAAAACTCAGGAATGGAGAAGAAAGATAAATCTTAGCCCTGTAGGGCTCCATAAAGGTTCCAAATGAAGTCATATTAGTACATTGGACATTGCAGTCATATGGAATGTTACTCAAGATAGAAGCAGATGTGACAAGTTGTTCCCTTTGGAGTCTGTATTAAACAGAGATGGCACTGAATGACTTTCCAAGGAGTCTCCCAGCACAACACAAAGCAGTAGTACTTTAGATCTGGGGATGTGGTTACACAAATCCTAAAGAAAATTTAATCAGAGTGGAAAATACTTAGCATGGCTTTTTGGATGCTGTTGAAGAATGTTAACATGAAGTTTATTTGACCTCCTTTATTTGTTTACAGGAAGATGACTCATGTGAGTCTAGCAAAGAGAAGCGGAGAGTGAAAAAGAAAGCATCTCCTGGGGGCTTGTTTGTGAGAAGGTACTAATCAGTGTAATAAGGTTAAATAAATACTTGATTTCCCCCCTTCACTTTAAAAATGTAAATCAATAGAAATCTTCAGTTATGAAGGTGAAAATGCCATTGACTCAGGATACTTTTTATGTACATATACATGTAAGCCAACATTTATGAATAATAATTTTGTAAGTATTTACATAAACTGATATATAAGATGATACAATCTAATAGTTAAAGGAAATTCAATTCTAGGTAATAAAAATTATTAAAGTGATACTATGGCTTCATAATAAAGTTGTATTTCTTCACTCTCTTTCCGTTTTTCAAGACAGGTTTTCTGTGTAACAGCCCTGGCTGTCCTGATTCTTCCTTTGTAGATCAGGTTGCTTCAAACCCACAGACACCCACCTTCCTCTGACCCTCAGGTACTGGGATTAAAGGTGTGCACCACCATGCCCGGCTAAAATTGTATTTCTTTTACTGTCTAGAAAGTGCTATGTACCACTATTAATTTAAGAGTTTTGTTCTTTGTCAGGTATTACAGTGCATTCCTATAAATCCAGCATTTAGGAGACTGGGGAAAGAGTACTATGAATGTGTAGGCAGCTGGGCTCCACAGTGACTGTCTCCAGATGCATGTGCATGCATATATGCACCTAAACTCACTCACCCATCCTGACAAAACATTCTATTTATTCAAATGACTTAATTTCTACAGAGCATCTAGACTAGGAAGAATTTTTTTTTTAATTAAGTTTTTACACAGAACAGCTTTACTTACAACTACCAAATGTCACTCAAAGGCTTTACATGAGTAAAAATCTACTCTTGCAAAAAAAGCCCGAGCTAGACCTTTGCCAAGAATGCCCCTTAAATATTCTGTCTCACAAGTCTGCCTTTAGTTAAGATGTTGATACAGCAGGATGAAAGCACATGGCTTGTTTTCTCCTTTTCCCAATAATCCCTTGAATTTAGAGACTTTGTTTTTCGTTGACCAAGAAACAGCTGTGGTTTTGACTTTGTTCCTAAACATTCCCATTCTATTCCTCTTTCTTCTTATGGGGAGCCAGCAAGCTGCATGATGGCTATTTTAACCTGGTGTCATCAGGATCTGTTGGTCCCAAGAACCTGATTGATGAGATCAAATTAGGCTAATCAAAATCTGTAAGCAAGTGGTAAAAATGGTTTGACTGGGATGGGGGTGGAGAGCAGTTGGAAAAGTGCTTGCCTAGCATGCATGAAACTCTAGCTTCAATATCCAGCATCACATAAAATGGGCATGGTAGCACATGCTTGTAAGTGTAGCACTTGGGAGGTTCAAGATTATTCTTGGTTATAGTCCATTTGAGGCTGGCCAGGACTACATGAGTCTCTTTTTCAAATAAAGAGATACCAAAATACCTTTTATGTCCTCTATGGTTTGTATCTTAAAAATTGGCAGTTATTATTTTGAATTAAATTTGTTGGTTCTTAAAAAGCTTTTGCCAAGGCATTATGAAATCTTGTGAAATGTTTAGCATTTTTAATCTGGATAGAGAACTAAGATGTAAAAAAAAAAAATTATATGGAGAGGATGGAGAGATGACTCAAAGTATAAAGTGCTTGAAGCACCTGAGCTTGCATGCATAGCACCCTTGTAAAACCTGGGCATATAGCCTGTGTCTGTAATGCCAGCACTGGCGGACAGGGACAGGGACAGATGAATTCTTGAGGTTTGACAGTTTAGCTGAAATGCTAAGCTCCAAGTTTTGGGGGGTGGAAGTGGGAGAAGGGGGAAAGAGTAGAGGAAGGGAGAGGGAGAAAGAGGAAAGGGGGAGGGGGGGGAGGAGAGAGGGAAGGAGGGAGGAAGGAAAGGAGAGAGAAAGAGAGGAGATTATATCTCAAACAACTAAGACACAGAATGAATGAGAAGATACCCAATGATGATGTGTGGCCTCCACATGCATGTACATCTGTATACATACACATACCCCCAAACAACAAAAACCCCCAAAACAAAAACCAAGAAAAATGTAGAAGACTGGATAACAACAAAGGACAACAATATAAATTTGAATTTCCTTTTTTTTTTTTTTTTTTTTGTTCAGGAGGTTCCAATCCCCAACTCTCTTTGAGATGTTATGTGTGTGTGTGTGTGTGTGTGTGTTATGTATATATGGAATATATGGTACTACATATATGGCATACATAGTAATATATACATGTGTATATATGTGTGTATGTATGTACATCTCATATATATATATATATGAGATGTATGCTGAATTTAAATGATTTATTGAGGAAGTGTTTCATGTAATGAACCTGAAATGTATTACTGTAAAGTAGTTTTGAGAGGTCAGAGAGAGTGCTGGGGAACAGAGGTCGCAGTAGAACATCTATCTGGTCAGCCAGCATGCCATTAAGTGTTAGGCTCAATCCCCGGTAGCAGCAAACAAACAAAAATGTTGCAGAATATTCCTTTACACTGTGTGAAGATGTGTCACTGTGGTTGGTTTAATAAAGAGCTGAATGGCCATTAGCTAGGCAGGAAGAGGTTAGGTGGAACTTCTTAGAGAGAGAGAGAGAGAGAGAGAGAGAGAGAGAGAGAGAGAGGACTTGGAGAAGAATAAAATTCACCAGCCAGGAAGGAAACAGGTACAGAATAAAGGTAACTAAGCCATGTAAAAGAGCGTAGATTAAGACAGGGTTAATTTAAGCAAGAATCCAGTTGCAGAGAGAAAGGAGTGGTGAGCAAAGGGGTAAAGACCAGGCTGAGGAAACCCACATAAACAGCTGACCTGAACAAGGGGGAGCTCGTGGACTCTAGTATGATAGCTGGAAATCAGCAAAGGACAGTCCCAGACCCCCTGAACATGGGTGTTAGTTAGGAGGACTGGGCAGTCTATGGGGCCTCTGGTAATGGATCAGTACTTATCCCTAATATATGAATGGACTTGGGGAGCCCATTCCCCATAGAGGGTTACTCTTTCACCCTAGACACATGCAGGAGGGCCTGGGTCCTGCTCCAAATGATATTTCAGACTTTGAAGACTCTCCATGGAAGGCCTCACCCTCCCTGGGGAGGAGAAAGGGGATGGGATGGGGGTTGGTGGGGGGAACAGGGGAACAGGGAAGGATGGGAGGGTTTGGGAACTGGGATTGATATGTAAAACAAGCTTGTTTCAAATTTAAAATAAAAAAATTATTATGAACAAGCCTAAGTTAAGGCTGAGCTTTCTTAGTTAATAGGCTTCTGTGTCTTTTTTTTTTTTTTTTTTTTTTGAGCTGGCAGCCCAAAGAAAAATTTGCACAAAACAAAACACAAAACCCACTTCTCAATTTTCTGTACATATGAAAAATTAAAAAGACATACATAATAATCAGAGTATCTATAGATTTCAATATTAATTTAACACATTTGCAATGAGATACACATTATTTTAAAATTTATTATTCACTAAAAAAAGAAAAACACTTATGTAGGAAGTCCCTTAGAAAATCCAACCAACTTTGTATTATTTTATATAAAAAAATCTAACTGCAATAATAAACAGGGAAGTAAAATCCAGTAAGTATGTAGTCCATGGAATTGTTTTCAAGTATGCACTCCGATAACGAATCCTACTTCATTTGCAAAACAAAAAGCTCAAATGCAATGTTGCTGTAGTCATCAAAAGGATAAGGACAAAATGCTCTTCTATCTCAAACCAGGCTTTGGGAGACAGCTTTTCAACATAATGAAGTCATAAACCTAAAAATAAAATACCCAAACACTTCTATTTAGTCCATAAGTACTTTGAAGAATTTGTAGCAAGTACAGTCTATGGAGTGATCAGCAGCAACAGGAAGAGTGTCAATTATTCCTTCCAGAACCGATAAAACCCCAATGCTATTGCCAAGCAAGTGAACACTGAGGCTGTGGAAAGAAAGAAGCTAGTTACAAGTTATAGTTTAATTTCGGGTGGTAAAATAATAATTAAATGAACAGAAACAAAGAAAATCAAATTTATATCCTATGTTCTTTATTCCCTAGAAAACTAAACTAGAGATAAAAAGGCACTTGTTAGGCAAGACTTACATCAATAGCTTCCTGTATTTTAGAGAGTCGAAATGAAAATAATTTAAAAATATAGGTGTCATGTCAGCAAATGTAAGCAGTACTTCACAGTTACTAGCATTATGTCTTAGGGTTTCTATTACAGTAATAAACAACATACTTAAAGCAGCTTGGGAAGGAAAGGGTTTATTTTATCTTACACTCTCAGGTAAAATAATCCCTTCACTGAGGGAAGTCAGGATGGGAACTCAAGGCAAGAACCTGGAGACAGGAACTCAAGCAGAAACCACCTTATTTACTAGCATACTCAGCCCGTGTTTAGCCTGTCCAGAGGCCAGTGGCATTACCACAGTGGGCTAAGTCCTCCCACATCAATCATTAATCAAGAAAACTCCCCAAAGGCTTGCCTACATACAGGCTGACCTTATGGAGACATTTTTTCAGTTGAGGTTTCTGGGCACAGATGGCATGTGCCTATATTTCCAGATACTTGGGAGGCAATTTGAAAGCCAAATCCTACCATGCCTGGTATTTGTGTATCTTCAATAAATGGGACCTTATTGTTTTATTAGCAACATCTCAGGTATTCTAGGACAAATAGATCCATTCATGCCATATCTTCCTACTTATTTAAAAATATGTAATTGTGGCTTCCTAAAATGCTTACCAATAACAGTGTAAAAATATATTTAAAGGAGGAGGAAGGAGAAAATGCCTTAGTATTATTGGTTCTAAATCTCAGTCAAAAAAAGAAAGGGTGACTTAGTAAAGTCTTTATTACTTATTTATTTTTATGTATATGTGTATTTTACATGTATGTTTGTGAACCATGTATGTGCTTTGTGCCTGTGCAGGCCAGAAAAGGGTACTGGATCCCTGGAACCGGAATTACAGATGGCTGTGAGCTGACATGTGGGTGCTGGTAATCCTTTAAAAGAACAAACAGTGCCCCTAACCACTGAGCCTTCTCTCCAGGCCCAGGAAAATCTTTTTTAAAACAATTGCTAATTTGCTATTTCTTTTGCTACTACTAAGTCTATTAGATTTGCCTTGTAGATCTAAAGTGCTGAAGGAAAACTTTTTGGAAAATGTCACCATTTCAACTTGGAGGGTAACTACGTATTTTTGTTAACCTATGTTTGTTTTTAACTGTGGTATTCTTTTTTTCTTTCTCTTTTGGTTTTTCAAGACAGGGTTTCTGTGTATTGCTTTGAAGCCTGTCCTGGAACTTGCACTGTAGACCAGGCTGGCCTTGAACTCATAGAGATCCTCCTTCCTCTGCCTCCCTAGGACTAGGATTAAAGGCATGTGCCACCAACACCCAGCTCAACTATGATATTTTAAGTAAATATTCAGAGAATATTAACTAGAATTTGAAACCATCCCTTTGTTGTTTGAGGACTGATTTTAGAAGAGAATGAATATTACAAATGGCTGTTTGTAATTTCCCTTACCATTACAGTTAAGTTCAAGTTCTACAGACTTTTCTAGAGTAGGGGTTTTCAAAGCCTAGCTTTAGAATTACTTTTTAATCTGAATTTTAAGTAGGAATTTAATGTTACAAGATAAAAAACAGAGTCTTCATAGTTTAGAAAGGAGGCTATGTATCAGTTGAGGGCTGACTCCATCTTCTAACTTTCCATATCACCACAAAACAGTAGCTGGCTAGAAAACTACTTTGGTCAGGATTTTTTTTTTTTTTTTTTTTTTTTTTTTTTTTTTTTACAGTATTTTGTTAATACACACATTTAAAATAGGTGTAACTCTGACTCCAAATTTTCAAATGTACATAGCAACAAGGTGTGTGTCCTTATAAAAGTATGCACGTAACAGCCTGTATCTACTTTAGTGATCTTTCTAACACCATTCAAATCTTTACAATAAAGTGAATTTTTTTATTGTAGAATTTACCCAATTACTTTTACCATTTTGTTTTTGGGTTTATTTTCTTGATAGCCAGACACCTTTTTCTCTAAATGAACTGCCTAGTTGCCTGACAAACATCAATCCTGAACCTTTGTTAAGCAAAACAGGATATCAAGAAATATAGTATTTTAGCTTCTTTTTTTCCCTCTGTCCTGGCATGGTTATCCTGACAGGTAGGAACCAACAGATCCAAAAATTCACTGTCAGAAATTCCTTTCTCTGACAGACTTACCTGCAAGATAGCGAATTGTTTCAAGTTTGTTGGACTCCATCAGTGTTTTTAAGGAAGCAATTTCAGTGTCAATTTTATTACTGGTCTCTGAAATAATACTTTTGGTTTGGGTATCCTGTAGCAAATCAGAATAAACAGAATTATTATTTTTGTTCCTATGAATTATGAATAAAATCATTTATATTAAAACCTTTAATTGTATGCTAATAGTTCATTTAAAAAAGTCTTAATAGTAAGTGACAAAACATTCCTCTAATTTCATACCTGGAGATAATTTTTGAATTATTCAATACTGGGCATAGTCTACTAAAAAGATCCTATGATATCTGAGATCTAAAGATATATGATAAACTAAGAAGTAAACATTTTAGTTCCAGACCTATCATTTAAAAGTCACTGGAATATTATTAACACTTTAAACTTAAAGACCTATTTTAAATATATTTTGCCAAAAAAGATCATCCAATTTTATAATATGGATGTAAAAGGAATTGCCTTATGCCTAGTGAGTAACTTTACATATATAGGGGACAAAGCTCAGAAATTAGCTGAGAGATAATTAGCTCATTTCCTTAATTATCTACTTTCTTTGGCCAAGAAGTATAAGAAAATGGATTCTTCAAAGAACACAGGCATTCTTTCCTTTTACTAAATTCTGAGCAAGAGGGGCTGGAGAGATGGCTCAGTGGTTAAGAGCACTGGCTGCTCTTGCAAAGGACCCAACTTCAATTCCCAGAACCCACATGGTAGCTCAAAATTATCTGTAATCCACCTCAAAGTGAGCTGACACCCTCATACAAGCATAAATGTAGGCAAAACACCAATGCACATAAAATAACATTTTTTAAAAAAGGCTTGTTTGAAAAAAAAGGGAAACTAAGAAATAGAAAATTCTTAAACTCAAGATTATTTGTTTAAAAAATTCTGAGCAAGAGAACTTTATAAGGATGAAGCTAAATCAGAAAGCTAGAGTTTACTTATTACTTTACGATTATATTACAGGATTATTGAGAATGTAACAGGACCTTTAAGTGCAGGGTTTAGAGCCTGGGTTCTTTATTTGAGACAGGAGAGTACATAGTAGCTCAGCCTGGCTTAAAACTCATGGCAGTCCTGACTTCTGGGGTTACATAGGACATTTGGATTAGAATCTGTGTTCTTTTTAGAAAATCATTTATTTTTATTTCATGTGCATTGGTGTTTTGCTTGCATGTATGTCTGTGTGAGGGTATCAGATCCCCTCAAACTGGAGTTAAAGATAGTTGTGAGGTGCCATGTGGGTGCTTGGAATTGAACTTGGGTTCTCTGGAAGGGAAGCCAGTGCTTTTAAGTGCTGGGGCATCTCTCCAGTCCCTAGAATCTGTGTGCTTATCTCAACTCTATCAACTATTGGTTATGTGATTTTAACCTTTTTTTTTTTGGTCATTTTCCAAACTGCTAAAGTAGAAATAATACTAATTACAGAGGCTGACCTGACCTGAAGATTAAATTCATTAACAAACACAAGTGCACGTAATAAATATTAAATATTTAGTATGATTTAATAATTTTAAAAATGTTTATTTAAATCTAGGCTTTGCTTAATATTGAATTTTTGTTTTTTTTTAATAAAAGTAACTACTGTTTCTATAAAAATAAGTTTTCATAAGTATGTCATGAAAAAGTAAATTATTTTTTGGGGGAGGGGTGCTATTTTCTTTTTCTTTTCTTTTTTTAATTGAAACTTTTTTTTTAATTATAAATTGTTTTGAGGGGTGTTATTTTCAAGACAGAATCTCACTGTGTAGCTCTGGTTGACTTTGAACTCAAGAGATCCATCTCTGCCTCCCAAAGTGCTGAGATTAAAAGCATGTGCTATCATGCTCAATCCTTAACTCATTTTTTTTAGAGATTTGTTTTATTTTAAATTTTGTGTGTGTGTGTGTGTGTGTGCTGGAGGCATCAGGCATGTGATCCCCCGGAACAGGAGTATGGTGGTTGTGAGCTGCTTGATGGAGTGCTGGGAACCAGATTCTAGTCCTCTGTGAGTGTAGTATGTTCACTCATCTCTCTAGCCCTGGGAAGCTTTCATTCTTACTCTAAGATTGCAGCTCATGTAACCCCACTTCCAAGGGGCAGCTTTCCCTAGAGTGCTGGCAAATATAACAGCTGTGATGACATCAGAGTCTACAGGCTAGGTATTTAAAGTCCAAGCTTACAGACTGATGCATATAAAAGTGGTCATACAAGCAAGGAACATGAAACAAGAGGAAGAGAGACTTCTACATATTAACCTTACCTTTTTGGTAAATTCATTGGTTGCTTCCATAAGTTGCTTTTCTTGATCTGTGAACTAAAGGATATGAAGCCAGAAAGTTAACAGAAATAAAAGGGGCAGCAAGATCACTCAGTGGAGAAAGACACTGGCCACCCAAGCCTCAACCTGAGTCGGACCCCTGAAACCCACAAGTAGGAGAAGGACAGAACTTACTCTGTGAAGGTGTCTCCCCTCCTTACATGTGTTACAACAACAACAGCAATGAAAAGAGATTATAAGTAATTTAAAAAGGAATAAATAACAAAAATTTCCTCTAAGAGCACATTACTGGAGGGTCTGGGAAAATGGCTCAGCCGTTAAGAGGACTTGCTGCTTTTCCTGAGGACCTCAGTTTGATTTCTGGCACCCACATCATGCAGCTCATGACAGTATACAATACCAGCTCCAAGGGACCTGACCCTTTTGGCCTACTAGGGCATCTGCACTCACATGTAGATAGCCACCACACATGGACACACAACATATATACTTGAAAAAAAAAAAAAAAGGACATTACTGGGGCTGGTGAGATGGTAGCTCAGTAGCTAAGGCACCTGCTGCCAAGCTTGAATATCTGAGTTCTATCCCTAGGACCTACATGGACCTAACTCCTATAAATCACTCCTTTAACCTTTACCAGTATGTGCACACAAATGCACATATACAAAAAAATGAATGTAATTAATTGTTTTAAAAAACACATTACCATGTCTGTTACTCTGCTCCTTTCCAGGTTGATGTCCAACTTATTATCAGCTCTGATTCGACTGCTTTCATGCTTTAAAGAAAATCAGTATTTTTAAAAATGATCTTGTAGTGGGTATTTGTTCTGAAATAAGTGGAATAAATTTCACTTACGGTCAGCTGCTGCTTAACTTGATCTAATTCAATTTTCATTTTCTAGGTGTAAAAGAGGTAACAATTAGCATCAATCTAAAAGTCCCTAGAATTACTTGAAAAGTTTAAAAACTTAGATTAGCAAAAGTATATCTCTGGGTTTTTAATACAGAATTATGATTTTAAAAAGTAAACAACTAACATACCACTGTACTCATTAAATATATATTAGGTAGAAAAATTAGTTTTGGTGTTTAGATTCTATCTCTAAAATGATTTGTTTATTTAAATTTAAAAATATTTAAGCTAGGGCTGGAGACAAAGCTCAGTGGTCCAGACTGCTTGCTTCTAGTCCAGGACCTGAACTTGATTCCCAATGCCTTCATCTGGTATCTCACTAGCTGTCTGTAACTCCAGTTTCAGGGGATTTGATACCCTCTCTGACCTCTATAGGTACCACAAAGTACCTTTACAGCCTTCCTCCTCTTCCATCCCAAAGTGCCCCCCCAATTAATCTTTAACTTTAAGCTAATGAAGAACTTATTTCTGATTTAACTACAAAGAAACATTTTGGGAGTCTGCAGAGATGGCTCAGTGGTTAAGAGTGTTTACTGCTTTTCTAGGGGGCCTGAGTTCAGTTTCTATTAATCATGTCCAATTGCTCACAACTGCCTGTTAAAATCCAACTCCACAGGGTCTGTTGCCCTCTTCTGGCACCCATACCCATATACCCATAGCCACTTACATATAAACAGAACTTTAAAGTAATAAATATTTTAAATATATTTTTTCTCATAGTGACAAAGACAACATTAAATAAAATGGAGACCATCACAGTACTTCCAGTTTTAAAGATAATATATATGACAAACTATATTAGAAAATTTATATTGTAGCTCAAATTTTTCTCCTATGTGATTTCACATAAACAACTTACAATACGTACTTAGTATGCAAGAAATTAGTTTACAGATAAAGATTAGGTAAGGCTAAAATAGTGAATTGTGTTTTGGTTTTTGTGACAGGATCTCACTTTGTAGTTCTAGCTGGCTTGGAATGTGCTATGTAGACCAAGCTGGCCTCAATCACACAGAGATCCATTTGCCTCTGCTTCCTAAGTGCATCACCAAACCCAGCTTTAAACAGTGACTAAAAATTTGTAATATACAATATTATTTGGTCTCACTATTTACTAAGTAGCATACTTGTGAGATTTATTACATTTTTATCATTAATACAAACTTAAAAATTCTATCACCTCATTCTCTGCTCTCAGATTTGCAAATTCACTTTTCTCTAGGATGACCATGTCTTTCCTGATGGAATCCAAATGAGCCATTAGCTGTTGGACTGTTATTTCCTAGAAAATAAAATAAAATAACCTAGTGATGTATGGAATGGTAGTATCCTTTTAATTTTGAATTGTTTTATGGAATTTTAAAAGAATGTGTCAACATCCTAACAGGTATAATTACTAGTTAAATAAAAAACACACATGATACCCACATATCTGAAATATCAAAATAACACAAGTGCCTATCTCCAAAAATTTTAAACGTGAAGCTGTAATCCATTATAAGTAGCCACATCTATTGTATGTGTGACTGTCCTACTGTCCGTGGAGTCTTCAGTCTTGGCAGACTTACAGTGGCTCTTTCTGAAAGGATCATATGGTATCCTTCATATCATCTTTATGCTTTCTTTTGTTCCAGAGTTGGGGTTAGGTTCCTGGATGCCAGAGTTATTTTTAACATCACAAGCCAGTAATTTTAAAAAGCCAAAATTTAAAAAACAACTAAACTTAATAATAGTAATAAAAAAGCCAAAAACCCACTACACTCCAAAAATAAATAAATAAAAAGTCAAAAGTTTCATAGTAACATTTTTACACTTATGCTACTTTTAATATGTAGGATTAAGTGGTTCTGGCAGCAGGAATATTCCTCAAATCATAGTTTTAATTCATGCTTGCATAAAAAGCAGACTTAAAATTTAATAGGAAGTTATTTTGTTGAAAATATTAATAGCTCCTTTGGCTAGATTACTTGAGGATAGATCAGAGCTTTGGGGTTATTAATGAAATGCTTGACTTTTTTCCCCCAGTTAATTACTCACCTGTGATGATCCTGAAATAAGATAAGCTAAAATAATGCAAAATTGAAAGGCAAGTTAAATATAAGAGATCTGTGTTTCAATTTCTAATTAAGGATTGTAGTATTTTTAAGAGCTTTTGATTTTCTGTAACCCTTAAAAATAATTAAATTCCATGAAGTAGATTATAATTTTATGTAAGAAGTCCCAATTTTTTCAAGATAGGGTTTTTCTGTGTAACAGCCCTAGCTGTCCCAGGCTGGCCTCAAAGTGCTGGGATTAAAATAAATCCTAATTTTTACATCTGTGTTTTGAAATAACCACCTGAAGAAAAAAGAGACTAAATGTGGAAAAACTAAAATAAACATAAAAATAAAACAGATTTTTAAACAGTTCAATATCTTACTGATTTTTATCAATTATCATCAAAATATGGAAAGTCTTAAAAATTACTCAACTCATGCATAGGTTAGCAAAATGGCTCAGTGGGTAAGCATGTGCACTGCCAGATTTATAACCCAAGTTTAATCCCTGGGATTCAAATGGTGGAAGGAGAACCAACTCCTACAAGCTAACCTCCATGCCTGTGCCTCCACCTCCAATAAATAATGCTTAAAAGATTTTCTTTTCCTAAGATAGAGGTTCTTTTGTAGTCCTGGCTGTCCTGGAACTCACTCTGTAGACCAGGCTGGCGTTGAGCTCAGAGATCCGCCTGCTTCTGCCTTGTGAGTGCTGGGATTAAATGTGTATGCCATCACCACTTAAATAAATAAATAAGTAAGTAAGTAAATAAATAAATATATTTACATATTCAGTCAGATTTTAACATTTTAGCTAGGTAATTTAGAAAGTCTTTTCTAGACATGTTTGTCCCTTCTAGCTTTCAAAGTCTGTGAAGATTAACCATGCACACATAAAAACAGTAAATGTGTCATATAGAAAGGCTAGCCCTTCTACTTTGGAGGGTTTTCCAGGGGAAAAAGTTGTTTCATTAAAGTCTACCACCATCTCATGATTGAAATACTACATTTATCTTGAACAAGGGAAGATGACTACATTCTGGTCTTGGTATCACTGTACTCTTGTTAGGGACACTCCAATTCTAACGTTTCTAGACAGATTCTGTGAAAGGCCTTTCAAATTCTTCCTTTCCTCCTTCCTTGGAAAAGATTACCTAATGAAAGTACCAGGGTGATTAAAAAAAATGAACATATTACCTGTTGAGCTTTAGTCACCATCTCCTTATAGATAGTATCCAGGCTGACATTTGATAATTTACTTAGTACTGATACAACTGTCTGTGCTTGTGTCTTGTCAAATCCTGTATACAACAAGTAAATCTAAATGTTAAAACCATGTACATCACTAGCAGAAGAGACAGCTAAAACGCTTTCAACATTTCAACTATTATATTTAAGACAGTTACAATGAAATATACAAGACAATGCTACAAAAAGTACTCTGTAATTCCTAATGTAACTACATCTACAACATAATTGAACAATTCTAGTCTTTTTAGATAGTGATTATATAATTGGCAATACAGTGGTGTTATTTTCATTTGTACTTCAATTCGTACTTGATAGTGAAATTAAGCACCTCCATGTACGTTTTTGTTATTTTTCTGTGTACTGCTTTTTTACATAGCCTTTGCCTATTTTTCTATAGAATTACTAACCTTTTATTTATTCCTAAGAACTTTTTATCATTTAGGGCTATCTAGAATTTCAGTAAGTAGATTTAGTATTTTTGAATACCATTCTGCAATGTCAATCAGCTATTTACTTGTAATATATTTCCATATCTGGAAATATTTTTTTCTTCAAAATTTATACTTCCATCCAGAATTTAGTATTAGTCTTTAAAAGTTTTTGTTGATGTTATTGTTGCTATTGTTTTTACTTCACCAGAATTACTTTTGTGCATGTAATTTTATATAATGCTTTTTTAACAATATATCTTTCCCCAACAATACAATTTTAAGTGATTATAAAACATTGTAGTGTATGGTGGGTACTTCTGTTTCAAAAATCCTTCTTAATTGTTGGTAACAGTGCTATGGTCTTGACTTGGAAATTTATTACATGATTGCTACTATTTTTCTTCTTTCAAGAACTTGTTTCTCACCGTTAGTTTCTAAGTCCTTCACCAACGCATGGGTATCAAAAGTTAATTTTCTTTGTTCTAAAGGTGTTATGTCCACTGGCCTCCTATCATAACTTGTCTTTGTTGTGGTGGTCAAGAACCCTGAAAAGGGAAGACAGTGAGTGTTATCTTGTAATAATTAACAGTGGTATTACACATTGGCTTCTGAAAAGCTCTCCTCTTCTAAATACAATTCTAGCTTCTTAATTAGGAGTCCTGTAATCTCACTCAAATTAACCGACTCTTGTGAACCCTCTTCATCTGAAAGTCTCTGATACTATCCTGTACACAGCAAGCATTCAGCATGTTTCCTTTTCTTCTTTTATCATTTGAAATGTTTTAAGATTTGGTCTAAATACTGACTTAACATATATTTACTGCTTTGGATGTCACGACCTCTAATTTCCAGAAAGCAGATTCTGCCCCACTTCTTCAATGCCCAGAGTTTCTTACAGAGAGCTATAAAACTTTTCTATGTATATGTTCTTACCTAATGTAACTTTTGTTTTCTTATGTACCCATATCATTTATTTCCTACAGTTTTCAGCTCTAATACAATGAACATGTTAGCTGTTTTCTTTCTGACCCAGACTACAAGCCCTATGAGGCTGTGGCTGCATATGTATGTATGTATGTATGTATGTATGTATGTATGTATGTATGTATGTATGTATGTTACTGTCTCTTCAGGACCCATAAGGGCACTTGTGTAACAGTTACATCCAAGACTGGAACATTCTATCTTTCAGGGAAGCTCCTTAAGCAGGAAGGTATATAACTCAAAACAGCTTTAGGAAGTAACTGAAACTGACCAGATTCACTAGACCACCCTTCCTGGCCAGAGTAAGCTATACAAGTGGAGAGTCCCTCTTGGATGGAAGGAAGCTGCATACATGATTCTAGGAGAAACCAAAGCCAAGAAGATTCAAACAAACTGAACCGAAAGAGGACCACTAGAGGAGAAAGGCTACAAAGACAACTCAGACCAGAACAGCTGCCCCAAAGAAGCAGAAACTAGCTGAGCTGCCTGGAGGATGTTTAGATCAAGACACCTAGAAAGGACATTCTTCAACCTTTTGAGCTGCCTTCAGGCTGTTCAGTGTGCTCCAAGTTCAGAGCTTTGTCAGCTGCCACCCAGGCTGTGGGGACAGCTCCTGATACAGCTGTCTGAGTAATTTTTGTTCCTGTAAGTAACCACAATGAAACTCATGGTTCACCAAGTTGGACTTTGGTATTCTCTGTACTTTGGTCTGTAATGGGCTTCCAACCTGGGGTGAGTAGATACATGTTGTGTCTCCCAGGAAAAGTTTTGTCATTCAACAGCACTTTGATACACAGGTGAGTCACAATCAATGAATTTGATTTTAAGTCCTGAAGCATTTACTGGTTAGTATAGGAGCCCATTCATTTGTGAAGTCTAATGGTCCTGCTTCATTAAATTCCCAAAACTTAACTCAGACACTGTATAGTCTTTTTCTCCATTACTGATTAATTTTAGTATTAAGTATTTCCTCTGAGGATGAATTCTGCACATATAAAACTATTATGATACATTAAGATAATAACTGTCAGTGTAGTAGTCAAATACAAGGTATTATACCAGATAACTTACATGCTGCCAAGACAAGGTAGTAGTATAAATCACATTTTAAAACAAACAAACAAACAAACAAATAAATAAAAACTTACTAGAGCTGGATATGGTACCTCATGCTGGATATGGTGATTCTGGCACTCAGGAGCCTGAGGCAGGAAGATCATGAATTTGATGCTAACCTGGGCTATAAACTGAAACCAGACCAGGCTAGACCAAACCATACTAAGCATAGGAAAGGCAAAGGAATTTGCTTTAGGTTATTCAGACCCAATGGCAGGTAATGGGATTCTGATTTGGGTTCTTTTGATTACAAATCTCACATTCTTTTTATCACCTTGTGTTGTCTGTCTCCTATTTATACAAAGGTACCTATTTATCTAGGTACTGAAATGACAGCTTCCATTTCAGGCATTACTTTATGCTAGTAATTTATAGGGCATATGTGATTTCTTCTTGAATATCTTCATAGTCAACAAATGTAGACTAAGCACTATGTCATGTACTAGGCACAGGGCAAAATATACTGAAGCCAGACACTCCTGATGCCTTCACTGATTTTATGGACTAGAAGGAAGTAAACAGGTGTTATTAAAAAAAAATATATCAAAGCCTCACCTCTGAATTCCATTTAACAAAAGAGATAAAAGAAACAGCTGGAAAGGTGTTTAACAAAGGAGATAAAAGAAACAGCTGGAAAGGTGGAACCATGCTTTAAAATAAACTAGCATAGTCAGCCTTCTTTTGGCTGGGTGTCATCTAGAAAAGGTTTTTAAAAAATGTGCTTTTGTGTGTCACACCCAAAGTAGAAGAGAAAAAATAAAAATCAGAACTATAGATTTCGGTAGTTTATCTATACAGCTGCAGCAGGAGTAATGACTTGGTACCCTAAATTACCATTTTCTCATTAGAAGTTCATTCTAGTTTAGAAAAGAATCAGGAATACTTACATAACATTCTAATGTTTTCATGCTTATTACCAAATTCTTAAAATTCTCATTTTATTGATGGAGAAAAGTGATGCTCAGAGGCAAGTATGATATGTCTTAGATCTTAGGTTTCATTAGTTAAACTGGTATAGTTCCTGATTTCAGTCAACAAATAATGAATGCTTCATCAGAAAATCAGTTCCTTGGGATTGCCAACAAATTTCTGTAAGGCACAGCCAATTGCACATCCTATTATGCACTCTGGCTCTTAGATATTAACTCTACATACATGCCATCTGCTTGCTTTTCCTTCTTGGAGCCTTTGCCCAGTCTGTGTTCTGAAAGCTCTCATTTGCCTGTTCCTAGTCATTCTTCAGAGCTCTGCACAAATGTCTCTTCTGATGGGAAGTGTGCAAAGATTCCTGAGATCAGATCTCTCCTAATGGGATTTTTTAAGTACCTTGTAATATTCTAACACCATTCAAAATTTTCATATTTGCATAACTATTAATTTGTAAGTTCCCCTTTAGATTAGGCATTAGTCAACTGCTGCCATCAGGCTACCAATACCCAGTCTTCAAAGTTGTTTCCATAAATAAAATGTTATTGGGATTATTATCTTTGGCTGCTTTCACGCTTCAATAACAGAGACGTTGTATTCAACCATATAGCCCACACAGCCTAAAATATTTACTGTAGCGCCCGCGCTATGATCTGTTACTCGAATCGGGCAAAAGCCTAGAGATTGAAATAAAGACAAGACAGTGGGTCATTCGTTCAATGGCAATGTTGGAATGCCAAATGCCGAATACCGTTTATTGAGGGGAAAGAATGGGCTTAAATACTGACTCACAGCACAGTGGAAAAATTACAGGAACTTTAGGCTTAGCTCCTCCCCACAAGGTGTGTGTTGTCATGAGGTGTGTGTTATCAAAATGGGAAGAGTGCCAACAACAGCCTTGGGGCAAGGAGTTCCAGCCCATAGGTTCAGGCTTGCTCAAGGTACCTCGGGGTCCTACAATTTACCATTCACCCCTTTTACAGAAAGTTTACTAACCACTTTGAGAATAAGTGCTGTGGAATAATCTTCTTGTACACTGTAAAGATTTGCCAGGCAGTAAGTATAGGGCAGGGCAACCAAACTAAGGATGATGGGAAGAAGGGAGGAGTCAGGAGATGCCAGCCAGATACAGAGGGAGCAGGAGATGAACATACCATGTTGATAAAGGTACTGCCATGTGGCAGAGCATAAATAAGCAATATGGGTTAACTTAAAATGTAAGAGCTAGTTAGAAATAAGTCTGAGTTATTGGCTGAGCATTTATAAGTAATACTAAGCCTCCGAGTAATTTGGGAACAGGTAGGTACTTGGCAACAGGCATGCAGGAGAGAAATGTCTGTTTACAAGTAGGGGGTACATTTGTTCTTGGTGTCTATTGAGTTCCCAGTACCCATAGTTTTAGGTGCTCTAAAGGATACATGTTGGATGAAAGAGACCATGTTTGGCATTGTATATACAATGGTGAATTGATGTTTTGGGGTCAGAGACTTGTTCACATTTGCCTCAGACTGCTGAGTGCTGCAGGATATTTGATCACACTGTGAACCTTGAGATTGAGTTATTTACTGGAAAAACTGTTTCTAGTTGTAGTATGTATGGCTTAGCCCTAGCACACACCTTTAATCCAGTGCTTTCTGCTTGAATATTGTAAACAGGGTTAAATAAAGTGAACCATACATAGGTCAAGAGGTGAAGAAAGCTACCAATTGACAGGAATTGAACAGAGGATTATTAAGAACAAAAAGAGAGCTTGGCCGTGGTGGAGTACACCTTTAATCCCAGTACCCAGAAGGCAGAGACAGGTGGATCTCTGTGAGTTTGAGGCCATCCTGGTCCTGAGTGAGTTCCAAGACAGTATCCAAAGCTATAGAGAAACCCTGACTCAAAAAACAAACAACCCACAAAAAACCCAAAACAGAATAAGGGAGTCAGGATGATAGAGATGCACGGGAAGTAGAAGGGAAGGACATGGAGTTTGAGAAGGTTTTGTTTGAGATAGTACTAGAGAGAAGGCTCTGAGATACTGGCAGAGGAGGAAGGTCAGCTGGATGCTTTCTCTGCCTCTCTGAGCTAACAGGCTTTCACCCCAGCGTCTGGCTCCCAGGTCTTTATTGGTGAAATTGAACAATTGAGATTTCTGTTAGACAACAGCTGGGCTCAGAGGATCCCATTTCAGCCATCTGGGTAGAAGACTACAAGGTGTGTACTTCTGCTGGACTTTTAAGGTTGTGGTTTTTATGATGTGATTTCAAAATATATCCACGGGAGAAGAGAGAGACATTTGACCCTTTGTAGGAATAAAGACACTAGAGTTATAGGAAATCTTAAAGAGAAGTAAACCAGATAAATAAACGGAATGGGCAGGCAACACTGTCATTTCTACCTTGGGCTCTATTTATAATGGGGCTGAGTATAATGAAAAATATGTGGAATATTCCGTAAGACTTATTTTTATTATTTTTACTTATACCTATGTGTAAGTATATGATAGTAGTTCTCAAACTTCCTAATGCCGGGACCCTTTAATACAGTCGCTCTAGTTGTAGTGACCCCCCCCAACCATAAAATTATTTTCATTGACACTTTGTAAGTATAATTTTGCTACTGCTATGAATTGTAATGTGTAATCTGTGTTTTTCAATGTTCGGTCTTTGAAACCTAAAGGAGTCATGACCCAGAGGTCTACACGAATGTATGTCACTTTTGTGCATGCCTGTAGAGGCTACAAAAGAGTGCTGGAGGAGATGGTTGCGGAACATGCCTTTAATCCCAGTACTTGGGGGAGGGGAGATAGGTGGATCTCTGAGTTCAAGGCCAGACTGGACTATGGAGCAAGCTCCAGGACAGCCAGGGTGCTTACACAGAGAAGCACTGTCTCAAAACCAAACTAAACCAAAAAATCAAACAAATAAACTGGATTCTGGCCTAGAGAGATGGCTCAGGCTGTTAAGAGCACTGGCTGCTTTTCCAGAAGTGCTGAGTTCAATTCCCAGCAACCACATGGAGGCATATAGCCATCTTTAATGAGATCTGGTGCCCTCTTCTGGTATGCAAGCAGAACACAGCATACAAAATAAATAAATAAATCTTAAAAAACAACCCCCCCCCAAAAAAAAAAAAAAAAAAAAAAAAACAAAAAACCTGGATCCACTGGAGCTGGAGTTACAGGCAGTTAGAAGCACTGCCTGAGGTGGGTGCTGGGAATCAAACTCTGGTCCACCTTTCCAGCCCATTTATTTCTTATATGTGGCTTTGTCTTTGACATGGGTATTGATAGGATCTCTGGCAATAAGACTTTGAGTTGGTTATGTGTTTCAGTTCTCTTTGAAGGCAAAAACAGAACTGAATAGCCACTGAATGTTCCTAATAAGGTGTTATGATTACTGGCCTGACTATGCCATTAGCAATTTGATTCATAAGTACATTTGACATCTGTACAATAGATGTCAAATTTTATAGATACCCAAGTATCTATAAAAACCTTACATCTTTCTCTTCATTATTTTTAAAAACTCATCTTGTATGTTTACAGTGAGAAACTTAAACTAAGTTGAACATCAAGGATCTGATCTCTGACCTATCTTGTATTACATGTCTTTCTGCTAGAAAAAGCCAGTATTTACTTTTTAAAAAGCCATATAAAATAGAGTTCATTGATTCTAAGCTGCAAGTTTTATTAATTTACTGCCTGTTTTTTAGAACTGAATCACTTCAATGACATAATAGGTTAGTTTTTTATTTATTTGTATGTGGAGTATATTTGTGTATGGAGTATGCATGTGGGAGTGTGCATGTAACTGTGTGGGGAGGTCAGAGGACAACTTTTAGGAGTGTTCTCTTCTTCCATCCCCTAAGTCTCAGGCTAGAAATCTCATCATCATGCTTGGGTAGCAATATCTCTGCCTGCTGAGTTACTTTGGCTGGTCCTAGCTTGTTGTTTCTCTATAGGAATTCAAAAAAGAATACGCATTAAAGCATGTATTCTTACATTATAGCACACTGGCATGCTGTGTATTTAGGAGATCTACGGCAAATTAAATGAACTAACAGAAATGCCTGCTCTCTGTCCTTGGGGAATGACTCAATACTTCTAGTCATAAGGCTTGGGGATCTTAGAGGAAACATTTGCAATGTCTCTGATGTACTGCTAAGTGTAGAAATTAGTAACAAACAAAATAATGCTATACTTTGAAGAGAAAATTTAGACAAATCATACTTTCCTAATTTTTATTCCTTCATCATTTACTTTTGAAGAGTATTGGACTAAATTACTAAGGTCTTTCCATGGGATAAAGACCAGCTTTCAGATTTGCTTGGCTAGTGAAATTATTTATGTACAGTATGCAATAAATACCTGTTACACTGAACAGGGGCACAGACCATGCACTAATTTTAAGGGAGGACTTATTATTTACTTGAGTACCCAGGTTCAAGTAGAATAATTCAACAATTGTATTAAAATATTAACATTTACTTAGGGTGTTATATTTTCAAAATGATGTATTTTAAACTAATGTATATTTAATATACAAAGTATATTTCTAAAAGCACACAGGTAAATTGAGATTTGAGTTATTTCCTCAGGTTCAAAACAATGTATGAAGGTGCACATACCTAAGCACAGGTCAGAGTAGGCCTTTGGTAGGTATCTTGCTGTCATGCAGCTTTCATTGAACCTGGAATTGGCTGATGGCCACAGCAAGGGCCTTTTATAAGGAGGGTATTAGGGACTCAAATTCATGTTAGTAAGCTTGTGCAGTACACACTTTCACCAGTGAACCCATCTTGCCCTTGTTGAAAGTCCATCAGAATGTGTATGCATACTAACTACCTAAACATGTAACCAAAGACTTGTGAATAATCCTGGTGGTTAAACAACAGCCTTACAAGGGCAGCCGTGACTGCGAGCCAGTGGTGTAAATAAAATTAAGAACAGGTTAAAAACAAAACAGTAACAACAAAATGAGCCACACAAGAGGCAGGAGAGGTGTGTTTGAATACCGAATGGCTCAGTTTATCATAATAGATCCAGGAAGGACAGACGGAGGTGGTGGTTTGTTTTTTGTTTTGTTTTTCCTGCAGAATACCTTAAAGAATTAAAAAACTGAAAAACAGAAACAACAACAAAAAAGAAAAAAAAAAAAAAAAAAAGCAAGTCTTGGAAACGGTTCTCAGAATAAAGTAAGATATCCCCCAGGATATACAGACTAACAAAGGGGCCAAATATTTGGAAACACATAGGTTCAACTTAAAAATGCCTACTATGTGACTTTTAGAGGGCTGGAGAATTAAGGCGAGAATAAAGCAGCACTTGACCTGAAATGTGTGCTGCCTTCTACCACAACCCTGAGCTCCAAAATGGCTAAATAAGTAAATTTGAACAGGAAACTAAAAGAAATCAAGACACTCGTTCATTAACTTCATAAGATGGAACAGAAACCCTGAACCCCCACCTCGCCCCCTTACGCGGAAGCCCAAGTCTCTGAGGAAGGCAGCCTTCCACCCAGACCCCTTCCGATCAGCCTTCCCCCAGCAAGCCCCATCCCCAAGGGTGGCTTTGTGCCTGTGGGCGGGGCCTGGCAGGGGGTGTGTCACTCTCGAGTACCCCTGAGCAGACACGACCCGCCCGAATCGTCTCCCTGAGCGATTTCTTGTCTCACCTCTGAGCAGGGTGGGTGACAGACACCCGTGGGGAGTTGAAGTCCAGCGGGACCCACCGCCGTCAGGGCGTAGGAGCCGCCAAATCCAGCGGCTCTTCATATTCTCGGTGATCCGGGTCAGCAAGAGGAAACGGAAGGCGTGCTGAATAGCGCAGAGGCTTTCGGACAATGAAGTTCTCTCCCCATAAGGATGCTGGGAAATGTAGTTTGTTCTGTTTGTGAAACCCTGTATTTACGGGGTCTTCACCGTGAGTACGGGCCTCGTCCCAGGGCCAGACTTCTCCATAACGACTCAGAGCTTATCTCTTTAGCTCTTCATCCCTTCCCCAGCCCTTTCCGCCTTTACTGCTCCAAGAAACCGGGGTCTTGGAGACCCTTTGGGCGCCCATATACTGGCGATGAGTTAAGTGCCACAAGCTTTCCGAGACCAGTGTAGCCGCATAGCATCCTGGGACTCGCAGTCCTCGCTGCTGAGCATGAAGGCGCGTGGGTGTTGAGGGGGTGGGCGGGACTGCGTAGTAGTCTCATCCAAGAGACTTGTGGAAGTCCATCCCGCCCCTCATTTTTTGCAGTTTCCCGTCTTTCTGCTTGGCCCTCTGGTGCACTGGAGGACCAACTGTTTTAGGCCCTTTCATCAGGGAAACGAAAGTTCTCTTACTGGGTCGATAGATTCATGATGATTACCTCTCTAACGTAATTATCGTAGTCATTGCTCCACTTGGTAAAATCTGGAAAGTAACGTTATCAGTGGCTTCATTAGATTTCAGCTTTGTGAGAATCAGCTACATACCAATCACCATTCCAAGCACTGAATCTCACTGAAAACAAAACTCGAGTCCCATCAACAAGTGCTTTAGTAGACCACACAGGGAGAGAAAGTTTAAAGGATTGTGTGTGCGGTTATAGGGACAGGAGGTGGGAGACACTGCTACTGTGTGTTGCAGAGCAGCAGCCTGAGGCAGTCCCCTAATACTTGAGGGACTAAAGGGCAAGCACTCGAGACTCTAAAATTTAATTTTTCAATTTCATTCTCAGAAATGTCTGAATGCCAGCTAGGTTTAAAGATCAATATTGTAAAGAAAACTAAATCAGTTCAACAACAATTCAGATTCTTACTATACAGGAATTTTTGCTAGGCTATGTGGGGATTACAAGGATTTCTGTTTCCTAAGAACTTGTAATGGAGAGTAGAACAGCAGAATGGAGAGAACAGGCGTCCATAGAAAACAGTAATATATTAGCGTCATGTGATTATTTAACAAATCAATTTTATAGTCCAGTTGAGACTGAGATAATGGTGCTTTTTGCAGTAGCCAAGCTATGGAAGAAGCTTGGGAGTCCATCCACAAATGATGGACAACAAGAATGTATTATATGCACAGTGTAGTTTTATTCAGCCATGAAGAAAGCCAAACTCATCCCATTTGTGGGATAATGGGAGAGTATCATATTAAGCAAAGTGAGCTAGACCCACAATACAAAAGTTCCCTAGTTTTCCTTATACATGCGATCTAGGGATGTATATGTATAGGTCATGAAATTGAAGGGGAGGGCTATTTGGAAAGAACAAGAGTAAAAGAGTAAAGGGAACAATTAATGGGGAGTAAATAAGCATAAAGTACATTACACTCTTGAATAAGAATGTCATTATTAAACTCACCTCTAATACAGTGAATATACACTAATAAAATAACCTAGAAAAAAAAGAAGAGGTAGGATTCAGATTGGTTTCTAAGAAGTTTTTAGTAAGTGGAGATTATAGGACACGGGCTCCCAGGGAGAGGGCTGGAGCGGAAAAAGCACACTTTATTAATCTTGCTTCTTACTCATGGCCTTTGTGTTTGATGCTTTTTCAACTTGGAGAACTTTTTCTAGTGTATTACACCGATTTTTCATGATCCTCAGATCCCAGTTGAAATGCCACTTTCCAAAGCCTTTTATTATCTCACAATACCGCGTGCACATCTGGTGCTTTAGTTAAGCACTCGAACTTTTCATGTCATGAACTTATCTATATCCTTCGTAATGGTGGCAGCCTAGCGCCTGGCCCAAAACAAGCCTTGATAAATAGATGTTCAACGAATGTGTGAGTGTTCAAAATATAATCATAATTTGGTAAGGACACCTTTAGATGGGGGCAAAGGAATATATGGATCTTGGGTAGAATTCAGGTAAAAACCGAATAAAAATGAGTAAAGAATTGCAAGTGAAAAGTCCATTTAAATTCCTTTCCAGGAAAGAACTATTTGCCATTCTCCAATTCAGGCAAATGAATTCTTTCTTGTGTCACTGGTGTGAGGTGGCCTGGGTATGGGAGGTGCAACCACTCCGAAGCAGCCTAGTTTGCCCATTACTCAAAGGCTGGTGGCGAGTGACCAGAGGTGGTGAGCCCCAGTTTTTCATAGAGGTTAACTTTTAGTATCTGTTAATTCTTATGCACCCCAAATTTAGATAAGCTTTACTGCTCATCAGCCACATATGTAATAAAACCATTACTCCTTTTCCAGTTTTCAAGTAATTTGTGCTAAATTACCTAACTGGTGAGTGGAAGAAAAGTAGCGCTGGCTCAGTCCCAAAGTAACAAATCCCAAGCCAAAGGCAAAGGTAGATGCCAGTTTCTTTGGTGGGCTTCCATTTGCATCTAGAGCATTTTAAATGCCCAAACCCACCCAGAGACCCTGATGCCTGAGGGCCACAGCTAAGGTTGATCTAATTGACTGGAATAACCAGAAGCTCCATGCATGGAGAGTGCAGTTTTGGTGACAGAAATGAAAGAGAAGGCAGAATGGTGCACTCAAACAGTCACTCTTATCTACTGTAGCCAATTCCAATGCGTTTTAAAAAGAGGCCAGAGCTTTGGCTCTGGATTTAATTTTCTACCTTAGCGTACTTGCTAGTTCTTGACACTAGATGGCGGATGTGAGATAGGCTAGAGGATAGTCCTTTGTTCTTTGTGAAGCTTATTTTACAGACTTGTGTAATTCTGGAGACAAGAGGAGCCCACAGTCACTAGAGCCTTGGGGGAACTATGCTGGCATCACATTGCTTTCATGGCTTAAATATGGCAGCCACTCCTTACCTTTTGCAAATCATGGAACAACTCTTTTCTTGAGTGTACCAGGAGGTTAACAATGACTCAGTTACAAGTCTGCCAATTACAGTAAATCAAAATAAAATAACAATTAAAATAATAAAAAGACAATTCCAAGAATTGTATACTTCACAGTGGTATATCATCTCTCATTAATTATTTGTTCTCTCAAAAAGTCATGGTTTATGGTATTAAGTACTGTGATAGACTGTGAAAAGACACACAAAACACAGTCCTGACCTCAGGCTGGTTGTGAGTTTAAGAGCTACTATAATGAAGGGAAGTATGACTGCCAAGGAAACACATAGGAGAGGTTTATACTACTGGACATGAGGCTCTGTGAAGATTCCTTTGGAAGAATAGGTAAAAGGTAGAGGCGGATTGGGCAGATGGTAGTGTGTGGAAGGCAGTAACATATGCAGAAATTGAAGAGTGTGTATGAGAAAGCCTTATTCATCCAGGAACAGGGACAATGGCTATAGAACTAAATTGGGCATGGGCTTAGAGATGAGGTCAGACTATGTGGACTGACCCTCGTGAGTAAGAAGCACCATTGGGCCAGAGGTGGTGGTGCACACCTTTAATCCCAGCACTTGGGAGGCAAAGGCAGGCAGATCTCTGAGTTCAAGGCCAGCTTGGTCTATAGATGGAGTTTCAGGACAGCCACAACTACAAAGAAACCTTGTCTTGAAACAACCTGCCCTGCTCCAAATAATAGAGGAAGAACCATTGGATGGAAACCATTCTGGGGAGTGACACTGAGACAGTCTTTGCTCAGTCTTCATTTCTAGGCTCTTCTTTTAGCAGTCAGGGCTATGTTTTTCATCAAGGTCTATTGTATACACTGACTTTAGAAGCCTTAGCAATTCCTCCTTTTCTGGGCAAGGATAAACTCTTTCTCTGTAGAGACCAAGCTCCAATTCAGGGTACCATCCTCCTTGTACTGCTTGGTGGCCTCATACATTTAGTGGGGTTTAGTTGTACAACTACTACCTCTGTTGAATTCCGTCCCTGTAGCAGTATTTTCCTTTGGGCAGCCAGCTCACAAATAATGACAGGGAGACTTGTTATTACTTATGAAAGTTTGGCCTTAGCTTAGGTTTGTTCTTAACTAGTTCTTATAATTTAAATGAATCCATATTTTTAAGTCTACATTCTGTCACATGACTCATTACCTCATCTTTCTGTACTTCTCATTCTGCTTCCTCTCCATCTGGCTGCAATTCTCCCTTTCTTCTTCCCAGAGTCCTCTCTGTCCCCAGAAGTCCCACCTAACCTCTTCTTGCCTAGCTACTGGCCACTCAGCTCTCTATTAAACCAATCAGAAGGCACCTTGGCAAAAACACATCTTCACAGTGTAAATAAATATTCTGAAACACATCTCTGCCAACTAAAAACCTTTTACCTATTAAGTAAGTTTTCCCTTTTCCTGCTACTCAGCCTCTGGCTAAACCAATCTCTCTCTATGGATTTATATTTAGATGTTGATCTGTGTTTCAGTATGTATCAGTATTTCATGCCAAATATTCCTATTATATGCTTTTCCATTCATTTATTGATTAATGATTATTTTACTTTTATTTTGTCTATTGTATATAGGCCTAATATGAATATTCATGCACACATACTTCTTTGCCTTTCTTCAGTCTTTTGGGTATACACTTAAAAGTGTAGTTTTAGGGTTATAGGATAATTCTGTAACTTTTTGAGGAAAGATCCAGTCCTTCTTGTTGATTCTGTGGGGGGTATGTTTGATAATGAAAAAACCAATCTTTTATTTGGTTATTTTTCATTTTTGTGTATGTATGTGTGTGTCTGTGTGCTTCATGGGTGGTGACACATGTGGTCACAGGACAACTTTGTGAGTTGGTTCTCTCTTTCTACCATGAGATCCAGGATGGAACTCAGGCTACATATTTGCACAGTAAATGCTTTTACTTGCTGAGCCTTCTTACTAACCCCAAGCTAGCGTTTTCTTAGCCACATATGATTTTAGCCTTATTTTGGAAACTTTTAAGCCAGACCACAGGTTACAATTACCTCACTAACTATAGTTACCCGACCAATTAAAATTACCTCACTAATTATGGTTATCTCACTGGGGCAAATATTGACATGGGGATGTAAAGGAATCGAATCTGGGAACTCTTGGAATATGGACTATTATCTTCCAGACAACATGCTGAGTAGCAAGAATCTCTCCTACTTTATAATGCATAAGCTGAAGCCTCAAAGGATAAGAACTTGTTTAGTACCACACAACTTCTGTGGGCGAGACCTAAGGCTTTGCATGTCTGACTATGGGAAAGACCTTCTATCCTGTGTGCCCACCCTGTTGTTACGTTTTAGGATTTTTACAGTGACCTAAAGTCATGTGTGTTAAAGGGAACCGCAGTCAATTGAGAAAATACCCTTATCAGATTGGCCTGGGGGAGGGACCCACTGGTGGTGCCACCCCTGGGCAAGTGGTCATGAGTTGTAAAAGAAAGCAAGCTGAGCAGGTCACAAGAACAAAGCCAATAAACAGCTTCCCCCCATGGTGTCTGCTTCAAGATCCTGCCTTGAGTTCCTGCCTTGGAGTCCCTTGATAATATACTGTAAGCTGTAAGTTAAATAAGCCCTTTTCACCCCAGGTTTGTTTTGACCATTATCTTATAGAGACTGGAAGCAAACTAGAAAACTCTATTGAGGAGCACTAAACTTGGTTCAGAATCATTTAATTCCAATCATTCTAGATTGCCAGTCTTTGTCACCTAACATTTAACTGATAACTATGGTTATCAGTTATGCAGCCTGAGGAAGTGGATTGAGAATTCCTTATTGGAAAAACTGGGTGTTTGTTTATAGAAGACCCAGATATGACAAAGGACATTTCCTTATCAGTTTTTATGAGAATATGTTTAAAAAAAAAGAAAAGAAAAGAAACAACAACAACAACAAAAAACCCCCAGACAAACACAAAAGAATTAGAAATGTGGGAAATTGTGGCACTCCAAGCTGTTATGAATGGGTTAGGGGAGAGGGGATGATATTTATGAGACAGTGAAAGTAGCCTGAGATAGAAGCCTTCTGCATGTTGTGGATACTTCTGAAGATGGCCATTTATTTGGAAATGGTACTCTTTCTTCCAGAAGCCCGAGGGACATGAGCATCTTTGCTCAGCTCCCAGCAGCTACGGAGACATCAGGAGGACTGTGAACCTCTCCAAACATTATGCGGATCTTTGTGTTGTTATATTAGGAGTAACAATCACCAGGATCACAGGATGTCAATATTGTGATACAATTAACCATTAAGGGATTGACTTAGAACCACAAATTGGAAAGACTAAGCATTCTCTAAACTTCAAAACTAAGACGTGATCCTGAAAGGCAGATGCGCAGCATAGGGGCCCTGTAGAGAAATATCTTAATGTAGAGTTAGGATGATAAATGGAGACAACCTGTTGCAGGAATGCTGCAGAACATCTTTAGATATACTCAGCCAAGATCAAAGGGTTTTACCTAGTATGTCTTTCTCCCACAGTGTGATAGTTGCATTTGAGTTTATAGATAGATATGCTTTAAAATGTTCACAATTGCTCTTAGCAAATTTATTCCATAGCTTGGATTTGTTTATTCTCAGGTTCTTAAAGCCATTATAAGATCCCAAACCTTGAATCTGGCAGGTAAGATGGAGGTGTCCAGTATAGACATACTAGTTATACAGCTCTCTACATAAAATAGAATTGAATAAAGTATTTCTCCCACATTCAAGATCTTGATAGGCACACTATTTATGTTGTTCTGTCTGTCAAATGGGTGCCATGATGTAACCATGTTTTCTGATGAATAGCGAGCTCTTGAGATGATGGGCATATACAAAAGGTTTAGTTATGTTTTGAATAGGAAATGGCCTTCACAGGCTCAATTGTTGAAGGCTTCATTCCCACCAGTAGTTCTATTTTAAAATGTGCCATAAAGTTTTAGTAGGTGTGATCAAGTTAGAGGGAGTAGCTCACTGGAGGGATGTACTTGAAGCTTTATGCTCTCCCCACCCTCTCCTGTCTGTCTCTTTCTGCTTTCTGGCTGCCCACAGTGAGCAGCTTTGTTCCATCATGTTCTTCCAGCATGAAGCTCTTTTTCCCCACAGCCTGGAAACAACAGGGCTAGCTGAATGTGCACTGAAACTGAATCCACCTAAATCTTTCCTCCTAAATTAGTTCTGTCAGGTAATCATCATAGCAGTAAGATGCTAATATATCAGTCTTCCTGGTTTCAGTTTGTCCAAATAATTAATTAGACTCACCCTAAAACTTCTTAGAGTGTTGCAAATGAGAACTAGAGTTCTTGTCCTTTTGGAAGTATAGGCACTGGAGGATTTTCATAGCTGCCTCTGCAGTATGAAGCCTGTGGTTCAGGAGCACAGGCAGTTTCTTCAAAGAAAGTTCTAATAAGGAAGAGCACAATTTTGAACCAACATTTCTTTTGCTTACAAAATGCTCAGACTGTAAGAATATCAATTGATGGGCAATGGTTCCAATAGAATGGAAATATCTGCCCTCTTTCTTTTGCTTGCACAGACAGAATTGCTGTGAAGATAGAATAGTGCTTCTAGAACAGCTTGCTTTGAGATAGTTCTTTGTACAGTGAATCTAGGGTTAGAAAGGCTCTGCATGGAAAGGCCCACTGGGTCTGCTAGGTTGTCAACCTCTGGAGGTCTGCCTTTCTTAATGCTGGGCTCTTTGATACCCACCCACAGCCACAGACCTAGATCCAGCATAGTACCCACCTGTGGTACAGAGCATTTGTATTTGAAGCTACTTTTGTCTGAGACTTGATATTTCTCAGCCATCCCATAGGGCAGATGAAGTAGAGTATCTGCCCAGCAATGTTTTCTCAAAGGCTGGGTGAGGAGCACAGCCCTTCAACAATAGGGTTACCAGAGGAATAAGAGAGGACTATGGGAAGGAAAAATATCATATACTGAGCACTAGACACTATGTAGGCATTTTATATATGCCATTTCAGTTAGGTAGCAGGTAGTTGAAGCCCAGTGGATGAAACGATGTGGAAATATTATGGAATCAACTAGGTAGGTGGTCCTTTCAGGCTCCGCTGAAGTCCTGAAATCCATGTTGTAGTTTCTGCCTCTGGAGTAGGGAATAGCAAAGACCAGCCAAAGTAACAGGACCAAAGCAGACTCCAGTCCTGATGCCCACTTGTGAACAGTCTTGGAGAGCTTACACAAAGGTGGTAGTAGGAGCTCAGGGGAGTCTAGGGATATAGCTCTAGTCGTAGAGCACTGTGGGAATGAACTGGGAGCATAATACTGAGAAATAAAGAGCAAGACTCTAGAGGAGGATATTCTGTGTTTCACAGGGAAGTCTGTCCTTTCTCTGTGGGCAGGAAGAAGATATTAGAAGATCTTAAAGATGTATATTTTTGGAACTGGAGTATCATGTTCTGGCTACCCAATGGAGATGGGAGAGTAGGTTAAGAGGAAGAAGGTGTTGGTGAACAGCCCACAACATCCATAAGAAGACCCTTTCTTGTCAACCACTGTTCAGCTGCTAGATAGAAACTGACCTTGTGAAACAAGCATGGTTATAGTCTACCTTTTGGAGTTATTGGAAATGGGACTTGAATTTGACCAGGCTGTTGGGAAATTTAAGTGCTTGTCCCTTACAGCTCTCTTCCTCCCCACCCAGCTGTAGAACTCCTGTGCTCTCAAGGTTGATCAAACAAGGTTGTTCTCATAACTTTCCAGTGCGCAGTGCCAGTGCCTTGATCCCAGGTGTGGGTAATGCATGATTTCTTCCTATGCTTAGCCCATCCCCTGGCTTGGGTATATAAGCCCATTATTCTCTGTAATAAAAGGCGGCAGCTTCTTCTTCACTCCTCGTGGTGGTCTGTTAAATGCTTCAATCCCAACAACACCTCCGCCAAGCTCGGTACTCTGGCCACGGCATAGGCTTCTTGTTATTTCCAATTTTTGCTCTATTCTGCCTCCCAGCTCTGAAACAGATATATTAATAGTTGAAGTGATAGGGTCTGGAACCAAATAACCTTTCTTATAAATTGTGTGATGTTGAATAAATTACTTAAGCTTACTGTGTTCATTTCTTTAGAAAAGAATAAGAAGATCACTAACCTCCTGGGGTTGTCATAAGGACTAAATGAGCTCTGTAGGCTCAGCACAGTGTCTGTCACAGAGAATGTTCTTACAAAGTGTTAGGGTTAATGCCATTGGCTTTATTATTCTGTTTCAGATTGATTTTCCAGATGGTAGGAAAACAGGCTATAAGCTCTGAGTGTTATTATCTTTGACTCTAGTCATCAGAATGAGGCTGAACTTAATGTCTAAAAAACAGGCCTGGCTCTGTTTTCAAAGGTCTTGCTGATTCCAGCAGAGTTACCAATGATAGTGTGCAGATTGCTGTTCCTGTTGTTACTGGAGCAAGGACTGGTCTCAGCAAGAAAGACTGGCAGGACATGGGACGGTCATATGTATCTCTTTGTGTGAATGCATCTGCAGGCTGCCTTGACCCCCTCATGGGCCATGCTGTCCTGGAACTGAGAACAAAGCACAACAACTGAGAAAGTTGTGTAGCCACATCTCTGCAAGTAAGATCCCACCTCTAATTTTATGATTTGAAGAAGCAGGAGATGGCTGACTAGGTCACTCAGCAGGTGCAGGCACTTATTGCTAAGCCTGAAGACTTGAGTTGCATCCTCAGAACCATGGTGGGAAGAGAGAACTGACTGCTACAAGATGCCTTCTGACTTCTTTCTACCTGCATAGTGGCATGCATGTACCAATGTACATGTATATGTGCACATAAAAAATAAATATATATGTTAAATATATATGTTTTAAAGCAAAAAACAAAACAAACAAACAAACAAAGGGAAAAGCCTCACAGACCACTTGCATTGGATTTCTTTCCTCCCCCACCCCAATCAATATGATCCGATGGACAGGTATCCTGTCCCTATGAAAATATCTCAGGCCAAACACTCCACTGTCTAAACAGCTTATTGCGACATGCAGTTATAGTACAAATACAAGTACAAATACACCAGGATGAGTCCTTGACCATCTAGAAGGGAGGAAATAGAACCTCGATTTCGTCTGGTGACACTCTGAGCACTCTGAGGAGGGACACACTGATGGATTCTAGAGGACTGCTAGCTATGTGTTTAAGATCAACTGCTAAGGCTGTTATGACTGCTGTGCTTGGATGTCCTCTACAGCTTCATATCACCTACACTGAAATCAGAAAAACAAACAACAAACAAAAATAACGGAAATATTGTGACTAGATTGAGCTGGATCAGAGTGTGGGGTAAAGATGGCTGACTCATGGGGGATCACTGAATTCTCTATCCCTTAGACCTCCAGCTTCTATTTGTCAATGGTGCCTGAGTCTAAGACCCTAACTGCTTCAGTCTTGCTTTCTTGGTTCTCGGTTACCTCCTGTACATCTGTCTCCCTTCGTATGGGGCCTGACACCTCTGGATGCCCTAGATCCTTCTGGTGAAGTTTAGGAACTAGGTTCCAGACATGACCATTCCTTACTTCTTTATGAGGTAGAGTGAAAATGAAGGTGGGAATAGGAGCTTGAGTCACTGTCTTCTTCCTCATCTTACCAAACCTCAGCACCTTTTGGATCAATGACTTCTCCTCACAGTAGCTGTGAATCAAAGCCTACTCCAACAAAATTTCAAATTAGTTCATATCCTGGATGTTTAAGGTGGTTTGAAAATGGTCAAAGTGAATAATGTCAAAAATTCACAGCACAGATGTGGAGTAAATTACTTCTGCCTACAGTGATTGAAGATTCGTAGTACAGGTGGCATTTTAGCTGAGCCATGGGGGATAGGCAGTATATTAACAAGACAGGATCCTGATCAGTATGGAGGATCAGATTGAGGGAGGCACGGTGGACAGTGCATGCTATGTTAGAGATATGGAGAAGGTCACTCTTGCCTGAAGTTCAGGATGGAGAGGTTAATAAGAGCTAACTAAGACTGTAATGATACTAAACATTCTCTTCCTCAAAAGTTGCTTGCAGGTAGCACTTTATTGATCCTTGATCTGTTGTAAGCAGGGAATGACTATCTGTTAGGGAGAGACAGGCAGTCATTGAAGACCTTGCATATTTTGTTATCCTTATGGAATCAGGCTGATTGTGATGAATGATGTTTTTGGTTCATGGTAGATTTAAAATCCCTCACTTCTGAGAACACTTTCTCGTCCTTGGTTCGATAGTCAGGAGATGTTCAGAGTCGTGCTCAGTGGATAGAGTAAAACAAAGATGAGATGCCTTTCAAGTGTTCTTCCCCAAAACTGAGCATTCTCCCTCTAGAACCCCTAGAAACACAAACACTTCTCACTTAAAGTTAGATTAGCAATGTCTGATTAATAGTGACTATACAATTTCTTGTTTCTCTAGACGGGAAGGGAGCCATCTATGACAATAGCTCCAGGTTCCAGCCTAGAACCCGAAGCCAAACAATTTCACACAAGAGCATAGGTAAACTGAGTCATAAGAAAGCTTGTAGGGTTTTTCAGTGTGGGAATAACTTTGTAATGTGCAAGGTGGGAGAAATAGTTGAGATTGTGAGGCATTATTTAGAGAATATACTTAGTAATAACAGAATCTGATCCACGTGCTCAAGTGGGAAGCTTGTGGAAAGCGTTTATGGGACACAGATTTGCTGGAAGTGATGGAGAAACAGAACTTAAATAGAGCTTCCAGGAATGGCTGCACTGCAGAGTTAAGACTTTCACCCAATCAGGAAGCTGCCGAGAGCCACAGCTCTCAGCTCTGGAACCAAGTCAGCTCAATTCTGATTTGTGTGAAATACTTGATAGCTCATTCTGTGTCTCTTTCCAAGTCCAACTCCGCTCGGACCTTGAGTCTCAAACCATCCCATCTGACTAGAGGAACTGAATCACGCTCACAGTGTATGTGACTGGAGATTTGGGAAACCGTGCTTTCACTTTTATCCTCTATAACAAACATGGAAGAGTAGCCTGGGCAAGCTGTTTTCCAGTGTGTGCCACAGCTGAGTCATGCTTTCCTTTGTGTGCCACAGCTGAGCAGCTCAGAAGCCTATGGGGAAGACTTGGGAAATCTCACTCTTCCTTATATAGCAGTGATTCCTGGAGAAGCTGTGGTGTTTAGGGCCTGAACCAGGAGTTGCTACCCTTAGGGATACTGGTAGTCCCTCAAATTAACACAGGGATGGTTAGAAGGGAAATGCTGTTCTTGTCTCAGGACAACAGTTTCAGAGACTAGGCAAGTAGTACTCTCAACCTCCATCACTGGGAGACAGACCAATGGCATTCAGTGGTGAATGAAGCTGGGCCAAGGATGTAACTATCATTTAAGCAAAAAACATTCTTCCCTCCTTCCCTCCCTCCCTCCCTCTCATACCCCTCCTTCCTTCCTCTCTTCCTCCCTTCCTCCCCCCCTTTTTTTGACAGGGTCTCTTCATGTAGTCTTAGCTGTCCTGGAACTTAATAGGTAGATTAGGCTGGATTCGAACCCACAGAGGTCTACCTGACTCAATCTCCCAAGTACTAGGATTAAAGGCATGCACCACCACTCAGGGCCTTTCAAAGACTTTTAAAGGTAAAAAACCCGAGAAGTTAGCTAGTCCTCCTGTGATGATGAAATATCTCTCAACAGTTATTGAAATTATTTTTAGCTTTAATCCAGATTCTTAGTTTATGTTTTAGTTTTGGGTTCTCATTTTCCAGGTCAATGCTCAGTGGCAGGTTGCCTTTCAGATAAAATATGCGAACAGGTGTAAGAATAGAAAATTTAGTAACAGCAGAGTTTAAAAATGTTAATGAAATCAGGACACAAAGAATCATAGGAGTTTGGTTGTCTCAGAAGTTTAGCCTATGTTATTCAACCCTGGGGGGGGGATGTGGCTCTGAACTGTGACTCCTCTATGAAAGACATAAGATGAAAAGTTCTTTTCATAGGAAGAAACACAGTGATGACACTGCTTAAATCACAAGGGGACGGTGTAAAAGAAATTCCTTTATAATAAGGGCATAAATATTGTTCCTCCTTCATTTGTTTTGCCTAGCTGGTGATTCTGGAGTGTCTCTGGGTTGACAGCAGAGTCCATATCCAAAAAGCGTGCTCTGTTGCTTCAGATGGATGCAAGTACCAGGTTAATGTAGGCTGTGATGAAGTGGCCTTCCCAAATGGTGTGACAGCTCTGTAGGTCATAATCAGTAGTAAACACCTACATTCCAGCCTCCAGACTTTGCAGATAGTGTGAGAATAAGAGAACAGGAATTAAAAAACAAAAACAAAAAAACCAAAACAAAACAAAATCCATGGTCTTGTGATGTAGCTTTGGTTGGCCTCAAACTCACTCCTCTCCTACTTAATCTTCCAAGTGCTGAGATCATGGGCATCTGTCCCCATGCCCAGTGTATCATGGAACATTTGTTGAAGAGACATGTGATCTCTTCAATAGCTGAGTAATAAGTTCAGCCCTGGAGCGTAGGGGGAATATAAAAGATAAGGAACTACTTTGTGGTAGAGAGAGGTTTATCAGTAGGATAGAGTTGAAATAAGGAGTCCTGGAGAATCCAATGCCTGAGGAGATAGGACTTTGCTATACCATTAAGTTGACTTTTCCCTGTCTCCTTGGTTTTGGATCAGTTCTGATTTCAATAACATTCCTTAGCTTGGATCTTTATAGATTAACTTGTTTTGTGTATGTATGTTTTACCTGTATTGTATATATGTGTTCCACATGTATGCGTTGTGCCCCGGAAGGTCAAAGAGGAGGTTAGAATTCATGTAACTAGTACTATGGATGATGGGTGCTGGGAACTGATCTGGGTCCTCTGCAAGAGTTGCTCTTAATCACTGAACCATCTTTTGAACCCCTCAAAGCAACTATTTGCAAAAGTGTGGGCAGAGACACTGGCAATGCCTGCAAGCTATTATCACTGTTAGGCCTGTGGAAATGGTGATCTCAGAGCCTGGATAGAAGTTGGAGTTATATAAGGGCTACCTAAAGACAACTGTAACTAAAGAGGAAGGGCAATATTGCCAAAGTGAGTGTAGGAGGGAGAGATGGGGATTGTGGGAAATAAATTTCATGACCTGTCTTCCTCTTATCTTCAGCCTCCTGCAAATTGTCCCATTGGCTGACTTTGAACCCAGGCAGAACCCAGAGTGTAAGGGACATTAGAGGTGCACCCACATATGAAATCAGTACAGTGATATGGGATGTCCCTCTGTGTGCTGCAGATATGTGTTACTTTTATTGGTTTATAAATAAAGCTGATTTGGCCAATGGCCAGGAAGAATATACCTGGGGGGGGGGAAGTCTGGACACAGATACAAAGAAAAAGTAGGTGGAGTGAAGATACGTCATGTAGCTGCAGAAGGAGTAACATTCCAGAGCATAACCGGTAAGCCATAACCTCATGGCAATACTCAGATTAATAGAAATGAGTTAATTTGCAAGACAGAGCTATCCAGTAATATGTCTGAGTCATTGGCCAAACAATTATACTTAATATTAGCCTCAGAGTGTTATTTCATAAGCGGGTGTGGAAACTGATGGGTGACAGAAAGAATCCAACTACAGGGCAGAGAAGAATGGAGACTAAATCAGTGATGAAGTTGACAGCAAATGAAGAATAACCAGCATGACATTCCCTAGTTTTCACCCTTAGACATTGGATTCTCTAATTGTTCTCTTATCAAGTCCAGAGAGAAAATCAGATTGGCCCAGTTAATTACTATTGTTCTTCTTTGTGTATCATTTTTCTTTGCAGGTTTCTGGCCAGTTTCTGGACTGCCTACTCTTGAATAGTTGTACTCACACTTCCAAACAGTTCTTGAAAGAATAGAAAGGATGACCTTGGGTCTCAGAGTTTGGCTTCTTCCTCCAGAGTGGAGTTTTGGGGGGACATTTTTACTCAAAACTGATTGAAGCAAACGACACTTGTCCAAATGCTAGGCCAACCTTGAAGAGCTATCAGCAGTGTGTGAAAGCTTAACATAATCTCCACATTTTACTCTCAAGATGGTTCCAAGACAGCATGGTCTCAGCCAGACTCACTATTACTGTGTGGAAAAGAGGACCATTGACTCTCTTGATGATGTTGCTGTTTGTAAATTCCAGGTCCTGGGCTACAGAGGATGACTTAGCATCTGACTCAGGGTGGGCAATCCATGTATCCTTAGTACCCCAGGAATATCCCTCCTCTTAGAGGTCTCTGTTTACAATAAACTCCAGTAGACACCCTCTTGCTTGTCTTTATCGTGGTGTCCTGCAGTGTACTGGGAATGTGATTCTTTCACAATCATTTCAATGAAGCAAAAATATACCAGTCCCTCACTCTGTACTATGTATGTACCTGAGCCTGCTTGGCAGTTCAGAATAATTTAAGACTCAGTTCCTGCCCTTGGCCAGCTCTCCAGGCTGACAAAGAAGGAGACTGACCACCAGAAAGTTAACTGGAATTGACTTTATAGGATCAAATAATGTGAATAACTGTGGTTGCTTTGTTATGCATTGTCAAATTGTCCTCCAATAATTTGAATAAAATCTCCACACCTTTCTACTTTTGAATGCTTCAGTTTCTGTTATTTCATTCACACCATAGTTGATTTTGAGAAAACTCCCTTTCCCTTATTTTATGTATAGAATGATATTCTACTATTATTTGTGACCAATATTTCTTTAGTTATTAACGAAGTCGATTACATCTCTATTTTCACACTAGTGGTTATTCTTTGTGTAAATTTTGGGTTTACATTCTTAGTCCATCTATCAGCTGTGCTTGTAACTTCCTGTTCTTTATTATGTGAATTTTTATGATGTGGATTTTCTTCACGCTCCCAAGTTGGAGGGCTAGACTTATTCTAGATTGAATAAATTTTCATGACTTGTTCCTTTTTTCTTTGTTGATCATGGTATGTATTGCTTTAAAATGACACTTTTAAATTTGATTTTTGAAATAGGGTTTATCTGTGTAACAAATCCAGCTGGCCTAGAACTCGTTCTGTAGACCAGACTGGCCTCAAACTCACAGAGATCTGACTGCTCCTGCCTCCCAGGTGCTGGGATTAAAGGCATGCACTACCATTGCCAGGCTCTTCAAATGCAATTTTTGATCAGGGTAACAGTTCATGAGGCACACACAAAAAAATCTTATACAAAATAGAATAGACAGACTTGTGTGCTTTAATCTGAATAAGACTTGGGGACAGGACTGTATTCTTCAACTATTGATGGGCAACTTTATTAAACTGGAACATACTTACTTTGCACTATTGGAATAGGCATAACCAGGGCAAATGGTGAATGATAGTAAATGATAAGTGATATTTATTACACATGTGTCAAATATTTATTAATTCTTTTTTATTTTAAAATTTTTTCTCTTATTCCAGTTCCCTCTCTCTCCTTCCCTCCCTTCTCTCTTCCTTCCTCCCTCCCATACCCTGCATCCACCCTCCCATCCCATTCTCCCCCACAACTCCACAGGAAAAGTGATGTCTTCCAGGAGGGGTCATCTAAATCTGTCAAGTCATTTGGAGTAGGGACTAGGCCCTCCCTCCTGCCTCTAGGTTAAGGGAATATCCCTCCATGGGGAATGTGCTCCCAAAGTCCCTTTGTGCAACAGGGATACATCCTGGTTCCACTGTCAGAGGTCCCTTAGACTGCTCAGGCCTTCTAACTGAGACCCATGTTCAGGGGTTCTGAGTCAGTCCAATGCTGGTTTCCCAGTTATCAGTCTGGGGGTCCATTTGCTCCTCCTTGTTCATGTCAGCTGTCTCTGTGGGTTTCTGTAGCCAGAGAGAGTTTCTTGTCCTCCCTCTCTGCATCTGGATTACAGCTCAGCTCAGTGTTTAACTGTGGGTGTCTGCTTTTGTTTCTATCAGCTACTAGATGAGGACTCTATGATGGTGAATAAGTTAGTCATCAATCTCATTATCAGGGAAGGGCATTTATGGTAGCCATTTCCACTGTTGCTCAAATTGTTAGTTGGGGTCAGTCTTGAAGGTCTCTGGACATTTCTCTAGACTCAGTTTTTTCTTGAAATCTATGGCTCCCTCTTTTATGGTATCTCTCTCTCTCTCTTTCTCTTTTTCTCTCATTTATTCCTCCCCTGACTCAATCTTCCTAGTCCCACCTGCTTTCCTCTCCTCCCCATCTCTTTCTCCTAGATCCCCCTCTACTCAGTGCCCCCACTCCCCATATGCTCAGGAGATCTTGTTCCTTTCTCCTTCTGTGAGGGACCTTGTATGAATCTCTTAGATTCCTCCTTGTATCCTAGTTTCTCTGGCGGTGTGAATTACAGGGTTGGTGATCCTTTGCTCTATGTCTAAAATCCATATATGAGTGAATACATATCATGTTCCTCTTTTTGTGACTGGATTACCTCATTCAGGATGGTTTCTTCAAGATTTTCATTGTTTTTTTGTTTTGTTTTCCCTTCAGAGTAGTATTCCATTGTGTAGATGTGCCACATCTTCTTTATCCATTCTTCAGTCGAGGGGCATCTAGGTTTCTTCCAGGTTCTTGTATTACAAATAATGCTGCTACGAACATAGTTGAACAGATGTCTTTGTTGCATGGATGTGGATCCATGCACATAGGGTATATGCCTAAGAGGGGGATTGCCGGGTCCTGTGGTAGACTGATTCTCATTTTCCTGAGGAACCGCCATACTGATCTCCAAAATGGCCATACAAGTTTGCACTCCCACCAGCAGTGGAGGAGTGTTCCCCTTTTTCCACATCATCTCCAACATGAGCTGTCATTGGTGTTTCTAATTTTAGCCATTCTGGCAGAAGTAAGATGGTATCTCAAAGTCGTTTTGATTTGCATTTCCCTGATAGCTAAGGATGTTGAGCACTTTCTTAAGTGTCTTTCAGCCTTTTTGATTTCCTCTGTTGAAAGTTCTCTATTCAGTTCTGTATGCCATTTTTTAATAGTGTTACTTTGGGTTCTGGTGACTAGTTTCTTGAGTTCTTTGTATATTTTGGAGATGAGCCCTTTGTCGGATATAGGATTGGTGAAGATCTTTTCCCAGTCTGTGGGCTGCCATTTGATCGTGTCTACTGTGCCCTTTGCTTTATAGAAACTTTTCAGTTTGAGGAGGTCCTATTTATTAATTGTCGATCTCAGTGTCTGTGCTACTGGAGTTATGTTCAGGAAGAGGTCTCCTGTATCAATTTGTTCAAGGGTACCTCCCACTTTCTCTTCTAAGAGGTTCAGTGTGAGATTTATATTGAGGTCTTTGATCCATTTGGACTTGAGTTTTATTCATGATGATTGACGTGGGTCTATCTGCAGTCTTCTACACACTATCATCCAGTTGTGCCAGCACCATATGTTGAGGATGCTTTCCTCCTTCCATTGTATACTTTTAGCTGTTTTGTCAAAAATCAGGTGTTTGTAGGTGTGTGGGTTAATATTAGGATTTTCGATTCGATTCCATTGGTCTACCTGTCTATTTTTGTGCCAATACCAAGCTGTTTTCAGGACTATAGCTGAAGTCGGGGATGGTGAAGAACCTTTATTGTACAGGGTTGTTTTGGCTATCCTGGGTTTTTTGCTTTTCCATATAAAGTTGAGTATTATCCTTTCAAGTTCAGTGAAGAATTGTGCTGGGATTTTAAATGGGAATTGCATTGAATCTGTAGATTGCTTTTGGTAAGATTGCCAGTTTTACTATGTTTATCCTACCTATCCAAGAGTATGAGGGATCTTTTCATTTTCTGGTATCTTCCTTTACTTTCTTTCTTTAAAGACACAAAGTTCTTGCTATATATGTCTTTCACTTGTTTGGTAAGCATTATCCCAAGATACTTCATGTTGTTTGTGGCTATTGTAAAGGGTGATGTTTCTCTTATTTCTTTCTCAGCCCCTTTGTTGTCTGTATATAGTAGGACTATTTTTTTTTTTTATTTTGAGTTTATCTTGTATCCTGTTAGTTTGCTGAAGGTGTTTTTCAGCGGTAGGAGTTCCCTGGTAGAGTTTTTTGGATCGCTTATGTAAACTATCATATCATCTGCAAATAGTGAAAGTTTGACTTCTTCCTTTTCAATTTGTATCCCCTTGACCTCCTTTTGTTGTCTTATTGCTTTAGCTAGAACTTCAAGTAAAATATTGAAGAGATATGGAGAGAGAGGACAGTGTTGTCTTGTTCTTGATTTTAGAGGGATCTCCTTAAGCTTCTCTACATTCAGTTTGATGTTGGCTGTTGTTTTACTGTATATTGTTTTTTATTATGTTTAGGTATGTTCCTGTTATCCCTGATCTCTCCAAGACCTTTATCATGAAAGGGTGTTGAATATTGTCAAAGGCTTTTTCAGCATCTAGTGATATCACATGGTTTTTCTTTTTCAGTTTGTTTATATGGTGGATCAAATTGATAGATTTTCATATGTTTAACCATCCCTACTTGGTCATGGTGGATGATTTCTCTGATGTGTTCTTGGATTTGGTTTGCCAGTATTTTATTTAGTATTTTTGCATCAATGTTCATGAGGTATATTGGTCTGTTGTTTTCTTTCTTAGTTGTGTCTTTGTGTGGCTTGGGTACCAAGGTGATTTTGACCTCATAAAGAGTTTGGTAATGAACCTTCTGTTTCTATTGTGTGGAAAAATTTGAGGAGTATTGGTATTAGCTCTTCTTTGAATTTCTGGTAGAATTCTGCACTGAACCCATTTGGCCCTGGGCTTTTTTTGGTTGAAAGGATTTTGATGATTGCTTCTGTTTCATTAGGGGTTATAGGTCTATTTAAGTTGTTTATCTGTTCTTGATTTAATTTTGGTAAGCTATAGTTATCCAAAAATTTGTTCATTTCCTTTTAATTTTCAAATTTTGTGGAGTACAGGTTTTCAAAGTATGACCTGAAAATTGTCTGGATTTCCTCAGTGTCCGTTGTTATGTCCCCCTTTTCATTTCTGATTTTGTTAAGCATGTTCTCTCTCTGCTTTTTGGTTAGTTTAGAGTAAGGTTTGTCTATCTTGTTGATTTTCTTGAAAAACCACCTGTTTGTTACATTGATTTTTTGTATTGTTTTCTTCGTTTCTACTTTATTGATTTCAGCCCTTAATTTAATTATTTCCTGGGTTGAGTTTGCTTCTTTTTCTAAGGCTATTAATTCTCTATTGTGACTATCCTCCATTTTCTTCATATAGGCACTTAGTGCAATGTACCTCCCTTGTAGCACTGCTTTCAGGGTGTCCCATAAGTTTGGGTATGTTGTGTCTTCATTCTCATTGAATTCTAGGAAGCCTTTTATTTCTTCTTTGACCCAGGTATTGTGCAATTGCACATTCTTCAGTTTCTACAAGTTTGTAGGGTTTCTGCCTTGTGTTGTTGTTGAATTCCAACTTTAAAACATGGTGGTCTGATAAGATACAGGGTACTATTCCAATTTTTTTTTTTTTTTTGTATCTGTTGAGGTTTGTTATATTGCCTAGTATGTGGTCAATTTTAGAGAAGGTTCCATGTGGAGTTGAGAAGAAGATACATTCTTTTGAGTTTGGATGAAATGTTCAATGGGTGTCTGTTAAACCCAATTGGGACATAACTTCTGTTCTTTTGTTTCTTTGTTAAGTTTCTGTCTGGTGGTCCTGTCTAGTGGTGAGAGTGGGGTGTTAAAGTCTCCCACTATGAGTGTGTGAGGTTTTATGTGAGGTTTGAGTTTTAGTGTGTTTCTTTTACCAATGTGGGTACCTTTGTATTTGGGGCATAGATGTTCAGAATTGAGACATTGTGCTGATGGATTTCTCCTGTGATGAATACGAAATGACCTTCTTCATCTCTTTTGATTAATTTTGGTTTGAAGTCCAACTTGTTAGGCATTAGGATAGCTACACCTGCTTGCTTTTTTTGATTGGAAGATCTTTTCCCAACCCTTTACCCTGAGGTTATGTCTGTCTTTGAAGCTTAGATATGTTTCTCGTATGCAGCAGAAGGATCGATTCTGTCTTCATATCCATTCTGTTAGCCTATGTCTTTTTATAGGTGAGTTTAAGACCACTAATGTTGAGGGAAAATAAGGACCATTGATTGTTAATTCTTGTTTGTTTTAGATTTGTTGTTGGCGGTGGTATTGTGAATATATATTTTCTGCTTTATCCTTTCGGTTCTGGTGAAGTAGGATTATCTATTGCCTATGTCTTTGTGAGCGTAGTTAACTTCCTTGGGTTGTAGTTTTCCTTCCAGATCTTTCTGTAGGGCTGGATTTGTAGATACGTATTGTGAAATCTGGCTTTGTTATTGAATATCTTGTTTTCTCCATCTATAATGATTGAGAGTTTTGCTTGGTTTAGTAGCCTGGGCTGGCATCTGTGGACTCTTAGTACTTATATAACATCTATCCAGGACCTTCTGGCCTTGAGAGTTTCCATGGAGAACTCAGGTGTAATTTTGATAGGTCTGCCTTTATAAGTTACCTGGCCTTTTCCCTTCACTGCTGTTATTATTCTTTCTTTATTCTGTATGTTAGGTGTTTTGATTATTATGTGTTGAGGAGTCTTTTTTCTTTGGTCCAGTCTATTTGGTGTTCGGTATGCTTCTTGTAGTTTCATAGGCATGTTCTTCTTCAGATTGGGAAAGTTTTCTTCAATGATTTTGTTGAATATGTTTTCTGCAGTTTTGAGCTGGGCTTCTTCGCCTTCTTCTATGCCTGTTATTCTTAGGCCTTTCCATGGTGTCCCACATTTCCTGGATGTTTTGTGTTAAGGATTTGTTGGATTTATGATATTCTTTGGTCGATGAATCTATTTCCTCTAGTTTATCTTCAGTGTCTGAGATTCTCTTCAATCTCTTGTATTCTGTTAGTTATGCTTGCGTCTGTAGTTCCTGATCATTTGCCCAGTTTTTCTATTCCAGCGTTCCCTTAGTTTGTGTTTTCTTTATCGTCTCTATTTCAGTTTTCAAGTCTTAAACTGTTTCCTTCACTTGTTTGATTGTTTTTTCTTGGCTTTCCTTGTTTTCTTTAAGAGATTTGTTCATTTCTTCCAATTTTTTGTTTGTTTTTTCTTCCATTTCTTTAAGGGATTTCCTCATATCGTCTTTGAGGCCTCTATCATTTTTGTGAAGTTATTTTTAAGTTGTTCTCTTCTGCTTCATTTGCTTTGGAGTGTTCAGGTCTAGTTGGTGTAGAGTCCCTAAATTCTGGTGGTGTTATGTTTGTCTTTTCTACTGTTAGGTGTTTTCTTGTATTGCTGTCTTTACATCACTTCTTCCAGTGGGTACAGGTGGAGTCTCTCTCTCTCTATGCTACTCTCCCGGTGGGCGTAGGTGGGTCAGGGGTTCCATGTCTGTAGCTCTGGGTGGTCCAAGCTCTCTAGGTGGTCATTGCTCTGGCAGGGGCCCGACGATGGGCATCAAAGATCAGGCAGGCTGGTTCTCTGGCAGAGGCCCAGCAATGGTGTCCATTTATTAATTCTACAAGGGAAAAATTATTATACTCTTTTTCAGTGAGCTTAAAAGGAGCTGCTCAAGGTCACTTAGATTAGCATTGGAGAATCAGGCTGAGCCCAGGCCTGAGATAGATCACAAATCCAATATTTGTCTCAGGATTATGTGATGAGGGCTGGTCATTGGTTGTATCAGTGTCTATCACCCTCCCCCCCCAACTCCCCATATGAGGGATACAGCATGGGTCTCCAAGGTCCAGTCCAATTTGAGTGAGTGAAGGAGCTCATGCTAGGAGCATGTGGCTGCTGCTTCTCAGGAGCTCTCACCCATCCTGATGGACCAGGGAGATATAACAAAAGAATGTTCATTTTTCACAGTGTACTAGTTGAGTGGCAAGTCTTGTCTTCTTCTATTTCATAAATAGTGTGTTTGATTTTAAATATTTTAAATATGGTGTCTCCAAACCTCCAAATATTTGTATTCTTTCCAGAATGAGTCAAGTAAATAGGATGATTCTATTGGGAATGAGTGTGGTGTTGTACATGCTTGATTAAAAACAAACAAGCAAGACAGGTGTGGTGGAGCCAGCCTCCAAATGCTAGTTCAAGGCCAGTTCCATCTATATAACAAGACCCTGTCTCAAAAAACAAAGCAAAACAAAAAACAAAACAAAACAAACAAACAAACAAACAAAACCACCCAGAATGTCAGAAAGCTTCTCAGGAACAAATGAGAGAAACTTGTCTGTTAAATTTGAGTTAGGACAGGAAGAATACCAAATCCACAGTTTCACAGAAAGAAGCCATTGGAGAGATCACCCAACTTTCTGAATTACCTTCAGTTTGTCTTTCTACCTTGGAAATAATAGCATACACCACTGATACCAAGATACACTTTCTGGTTTTATCAGCTCTGAAATAGAGGTGTATTGATTAAATGATAAATATTCCTCTTTTTTAGTGTTACATAAAAGAACTGACTCTTTAATAGCTGATGCTGTCATATACAGGGTTGCACCAATTACCATGAGATAATACTTTTTTATACACACACAAGATGTATAATATATACTTAATATTTTACTTCATAATATAGTGAGTTTTGTTTCTTTTTCTTCTTTCTTTTTTTTTCTTTTGAAAAATATATTGCTGAAAAGAAAGCCACTCACAAGTTTCATGGCAATAAAGAGGAAAAACAGAAGTGATTTCAGTTGTAAAACTGGTGGGATTTCAGGGTTTGAGTTGTGTTTATTGATCAAGGGCGAACATTTTGGTAAGACTGAGCATGTAAATTAAAAATAAGATCTAAGTAAGCCAGGTTTTCATTTCTGTTTTGGTTAGCATGACTGAAGATTTGTCACATGCTTAGTTCCTTGAGAAGAGAGCGTAACTTCTCTGTCTTTCATTTTTTCATGGCTTTATTTATTGTTATTCCATTTCATCTTGCTTCTATTTTTATTTTACTTTTAATTTTTGCATTTATTTGGGGACCAGAGAGATGACTTACCAGTTAAGAGCACTTGCTGCTCTTGCAGATGACCTGGGTTCAGTTCCCAGCACTTGTATCAGGTGGTTTACACCTGCCTGTAACTCCAGTTGCACAGGAAATCTGAGCCTTCTGACGTCCACAGTCACCTGAACATAGGTGATGCACATAAACTTGTATAGGCACACGTAAAACTTAAAAAGAAAATTAAAAATTCAGTGTGTGTGTGTGTGTGTGTGTGTGTGTGTGTGTGTGACAGTTATGAGGGTAGAGGTCACAGAACAACTTGCAGAAGTCCACTCTCTTTTCATCACATGGGTTCCAGAAATAAAACTCAGGTCATTAAGGCTGATGACTAGCACCTTTACTTGATACACCATCTTGTTGGGCAGATTTTGTTTTGTAATAGATACCTCTGAGGCTAGTTTTATTCCTGATGCTATGTTATAAGTTTCAAATCAATTTTGATATCTATTATTTTCTTATTTTTTATTCTAAAATAATATATAATATTGTTTTTTTCTTGTTAGCCTAAGAATAATGTAAGATATACTTTAACATTCTCTACTCAATTTATACACACACACACACACACACACACACACACACACACACACACATACATCTTTTTATTTGCCTTTTTTTTTTTTTTTTTTTTTTTTTTTTGAGATATGGTGTCAGTACATAGCCCATGCTGGCCTTGAATTCACAGAGATCTGAGTGCATCTGCCTCCCAAGTGCTGGGATTAAAGGCATGCTCCACCATGGCCCCCAAAAAAGTATACTTTAAAATCTCATTGTTATCAATGCAGGATTATACTTCAGGGTCTTTTGTTGTTTCTTCCCTGAAAATGTGATCTCTTCAAATAAGGATCATAGTTCAAATAACTATGATGTTTTCTTCTGCTTGATTTTTAAGCATTAGTTCCTTTTAGGTGGATTTAATCCTAATTCTTTAAAAAAAAAAAAATAAATAAAGATTTATTTACCTATTATGTACACAGTATTCTGCCTGCATGTATGCCTATAGGCCAGAAGAGGGCACCAGATCTCATTATAGATGTTTGTGAGCCACCATTTGGGAATTAAACTCAGAATTTCTGGAAGAGCAGCCGGTGCTCTTAACCTTTGAGCCATCTCTCCAGCCCCTTAGTCCTAATCTTTAAGGGTATTTCTTTACTCAAATGTTGGTGCTTCTTTTCTTTTTAAATTTGTGAGGGATTTTTCTAGATTATGTTAACTGAAGCGGAAGGACTTACCCTAATATTGGATGTACCATTTTGGGGGCTGGGTTCCTGAACTGAATGAAAAGCAGAAAATAATTTGAGCAGAAGCATTCATTTCTTTGTGCTTCTGTACTATGGATATGGTGTGACTAGCTGCCTGGAGCTCTGCCACTGGGATTTTTCTCACCATGAGTGTAGAAATGTATACTTCAAGGCTAGACTGACTGTGCCTTGGAAATGTTAGCCAAAAGAAAATTTTGCTAAATTAATTTGCTTTGGTAAGGTATTTTGTCATAGCAATGAAAAAAATACACTGATTCATGGAATTCATTCATCTGTTTCTATCTTTTTCCTTCTCAGAGTGTTGTGTATCCAGGTATCATCTACAGACAGTTCCTGGCTGGGTCAGACTATATGTCCACAGAACTCTGTTAATGGGCACCTTGTCCAAGACACTGAATGCTAATGAAATCTAATGAGGAGGCTGATATCTCTGCAGTTGGTGCATACATAGTTCATTTCTCTTTTAATTTTGGGCTTCGAAAAGAAGCCTTGTAGGTAAAGAGAGAGGCAGAGGCAGCATTTGATGATAGAGATCTCCCACCTACCTAGCCTATTCTCTGTTCTGCTCTTTTGAAGAGAGGTGTGATTGGCAGCTAGAAGCATTCAGAGCTATGCCTCCCTTATAGAACACCTCTAGAAAAAGCAGCATTCTAGCTTTTAAAATCCTGTGACCAGCCCTAGGCTTCTCTTCTACAGCATCAGGCAGGGTCAGGGGAGGCAGCTGGGCATAGGGTGGGGGAGTCGGCTTCTGTTTTTAAAATTACAAAGGTATTGTTAGCATGGAGACATAGACAGGTCAAAAGTAACTACACTCTACTTCTTCATCCTAGTAACATGTTTTTAATGGTGGGGTGCGTATCTTTCCACTGTGTTGATTAACGGACGTGCAGAAGCACAGACAGAGGTAGGTGGTAAGGGACAGGATCAGGTGAAGGTGCTCAAGACAAAGACAAGGGCTGGGCACTTAGATATTCCTCTGTATCTTTTGTATCTGAGATGCTTTCTGAATTGGTCAGAATCAGGCCTAGAGTCTGTCATTTAGCAAGTTGATCACATCAAATGGCAGATAAAACTGTATTGATTTGTTTTTGCTTTTGTCTTAAAACAGTAAATTCTTCTGCTTGGAAAATGTCAAATCTGTTGTATCTGGGGGAAATGAGGATTGGTTCAATTGAAAAATGCTGTCTCGGGATCCGAAGGGCTTACACTCTATACCAGGCCAGCAATAAAAACCTCTATTGGACTGATTTCTCTACATGATTAGGAGTCATGCACTAATCCAGGCTACTGAGGACAAAAAAGAAAACCAAAATCCTTTCTAATGGGTCTTGAGAAGGACAAAACCACCAGGAGTTCACACAGATACAGATTCATTTATTTATCAAACTCATATTAGAATTTGCCTTACGCCCAAGAAGGTTTTAGTCTTTGGAGATGCAAAGTTCCATCTCCTAGGAGCCCCTGGCTTAAGATCAGAGTCAATAAGAGCTTGCAAATACATTGGTTCTTCAAATTTAGTCAGTAAAAGCATGGAGTTGTATATGTTTGACCTTGGAACTCTTTCCTACCCTTTTCTCCATTTTGTCTTCCTCATACTTGTGATGTGGATGGGTTTGTGTGTCATTCTTGTTCCAGCTAATCCACATTAAAGCACCGACTGATGATTAGAATATTTCTAAGCATAGCACAAGACATGATCTATCCTGAGCTTTCTGGGGAAAATATCGGGTTGTAGTTCTGGTTTCAGCCTTACCACTCACTAACTTTTTTACTATGGAAAAATCATTTAGCGTTTCTGGGCCTCATTGATCATAATTTTTGTTCTGCTGCCCTCCTGAGATGGTTGGAAGACTCAGTAGGATGTGTATATGCTTTGAAATTGTTGAATGCAATATGAAAGCAAGAATTTGTAATTACTCCCTGTGCTCTCTGTTGCTTAGAGACAGGACCTGGGTGATTATTATCACAGGGTGTTCACAATTCACAGGCATCTTCTTTTTGTTTCATCTCTCAAGGAAGTGATCATATCAAATCTTGGTCACCTCCTTCTATTTGAAGGTGATAGACTTTGGTTAATGAGGGAGAACTAATTTTCTTCTATAAGATATGTATGAAGGGCAAAGAGAGTGAGATTTAAAAGGAATCGCTAAAGTTTTCTATGGAGGTCACACAATAAGTGTGAATTTTCATGAACAAAATCAACAGAGATCAGTTACTTATCAGGAAGAATAAACCTGGTTTAAAAGAACTAGTAATCTGAACTATGTTACCATATAATAGTTTATAAGAGTTGACTGTGGTTTATAATGAACAACTGTGTGATTTCAGCCACTTCCCAAGGTCACTAAGTTTTCCTTCCTTTCCTTCCTTCCTTCCTTTTTTTTGTTTGTTTTTTTTTTGTTTGTTTGTTTTGAGATAGCATCTTTCTATTATGCAGCTCTGGATGTCCTGGGACTCACTATGTAGAACAAGCTGACCTTGAACTCATAGAGAAATACCTGCCTCTGCCTCCCAAGTGCTGGGATTAAAGACACACACCGCCACACCTGGCAAGTTATCATTTTTTTTATGTTGCTAATGGCCTCTAATTTAGTAGGTTTGGGATGCTGTGTGAGACTCAAGTTCCAATAAGTTCTGCAATGAAATTGAGACTTCTGGCCACAGAGCCAGTTAGAGGACTAGGGAAATTGATGTGCTGCAGATTCTACACAAAAAGAAAGCCTAACGTGTCACACCTTAGTCACATTTAGTGGCTTCTACAGTGTGGTATTATTACATTGGAAATGGATGTTTGAACTCTTGCCTAGTGTGGGCAACCCTAGTTCAATCCTCAATACCAAAATGAATGAATGAAGCAACCAACAAAAACCAAAAATGATAATGAAAGACAAAGTCACATTAGTTACTCTTCTATTGCTGTGACAATACAGCATGACCAAGGCAACTTACAGAAGGAAGAGTTTATGATTACACTTCAAGAGGGTTAGGATTCATAATTGTGGGGATAACATGGCACTAGGTGGCGGACATGATGGCTAGAACTGGAAGCTGAGAGCTGATGGGTCACATCTTAAACAAGAAAAAGAGTGAACTACAAATAGACATGGTTCTGAAACATCAACGCCTCTTCCCAATGACATACTTTATCCAGCAAAGCCATACCTCCTTCACTTACTCAAACAATATCACCAACTGGGGTCCAAATATTCAAATGCTCAAGACTATGCGGGCATTTCATTCAAACCAACACCCCCCCAAAAAAGAAAGAAATACTCATTTGTCTGCTGTTCTGAACATCTGACTCTGACAGTTCTATCCCTCTATCATGTTTTTTATCCTCTCTCAATCTCAGTTTCTCTTGGTGTACAAATTTGGATTAAATTATATGATATTTAAGGTCTGTGAATACCATACTGAATTAGAAAAGAAAAGAAATGTAAGGAATCAGGCAGGACTGCCGTGGAAAATGTTTTCATGACACAGGAAGCCTGGGAGAAAGAATTGACCTTAGATCATTTCTAGAAGAACCCACTGGCTGGGATCAGTAGAGAAACCATTTTTTCTTTGAGAAAAGTAATGGTTAATATCATAACCTCCTCGAGTATTGATCTTTTATAGATCATGATTTATCATTAGAAACCTTGAGAACTGTTATGAAGATTCTCCAGGCTGTCATTTAAACAGTAGCAAGAGAATGGCCACTAGATACTTGTCATTCCTGGACTTTCATCTCTGTCTGTGAGGGGGATATTTCCTTCTCACCTATCCTATCAGGTTAGGAACCTCACATCTACAGCCATGAACCCTAAGGCGAAATAGCACACTCAGGGAGGAATATACAAGTGCTCAAGCTTTTAAAACTCTCTTGTGAGTAATACAGTGGTGCTCTCTAATGAGTCAATAATGAACCAAACTAAGAAATTTCCAGTCTGAGTGATAATGCCTTGGAGGATAGGGTTGATTTTCTGGGACAGAAGCCAGTTGGGACAGATGGGGAAAGAGGATGAACAATTCTGATAATACTGCTCTTCAATAAAATCTCATTTAGTAAACAAAACTACCTCTTTAAGTTAGATATTAAACCCATTAAGAAACAGAGGCTTAGAGATTTGAGCTGCTTGTCCAAGGCAACTCAGCTGGAGTGTGGGATTCAAGGCCTGGCCTGATGATTCCAAAGCCTGCCCTCCATTCTGCTACATTGCTTATCCTGGAAAACCATTCCCAAGAGGGACTGAGGGGCACACTGGAAATGTATTTGCTCCTCAGTCCTAGACAGTTGGTCTTGGATTTAAAGGTAAGATACAGCCAAAGGGAAAGGAGAAATAAGATGTGAAGGTTAAAGTAAGTTGTGGGAACTTAGGGCTTTAACTGTGAATGGAGCAAAAAACTCTGTCCAAAGATTCTTGATGTAAGGAGATTCTTATTTACCAGGTACTACTGAGGTTTTAGCTCAGTATGAGCTGTTGCTTCATGGCTGTGGATGAAACCACAGCTTCTCTTGACTTAAAGCATCTCAGTATGTCCTGGCTTCACTTTAGTCTCAAGGGACACCAAGGACTTCCTACTTTAGCATTTGCTTTCCTCCTTCTAACTCATGTGTGCTCATCCGTCCTCTGTTCTTCAGGTTCATCAGGCTGACATATAATCCCCCTGGAGAATATGGATGTCTTCCCGCCTGAGATGTACGCAGGTTAATCACAAAAGACATGTACTCCATCTCTCCTGGGCAGAGTCGACCTAGATTCACTCAGCATGATTTTTCACAGTTCACTACATCAAGATAGGGATAAGTCTGGACATGTAAAAGCTATGATTCGTTTTTTTTTTTTTTTTTTTTAAGTTTTGTTTGTTTTCAATCTCACAAGTGACAGAACCTAGTTATTATCTAATGAACCAGTATAATTTCATGCCTCACATGTTCCTGGCACTGTCCTGAGTGTTGCCATTAGGCTGGGTCCTGTTGTGTTTAAAGGTGGTGTTTCAGCCCTAACTTACTCTGGGACTCCATTTTATAAACAGCTTTGACTACATTTTGAGGATAGGGATGGCTCTGCCCCTGGATGACACATACCTGGCATCACCTGGCTGGTACCACCCATATAGCACACACTGATAAATGACTTGTTTCTAGGAGTAGAAAAATGTGTCATCCTGTAAATTTATTGGGGAAAATTGGAACTGTCCAGGCATATTGTCATGTGAAAACAGTACCAAGGAAATCAGGCACAAGAACTTACCAGACATATAAGACCAAGAAAAGTCTATAACTGCCTCACCCAGACCCTATAAAGAGGTGGACGCCTAGCTACAATATAGTGATGACCACCATCAACCTGTTACCTGGCCACCTGGTGTATGCATTAAGGGACCTAAAGCAAAGAACTCAGACTGTCCCAGAGGCTTCAGCTTGGCTTGGTCACTTTCTCTTTGAATTGCTATCTGTCAGTCTGGAGATGATATTTGTTGGTCCTCCAATTAGTTCATCCACACTAGTCTTCTTGAATTCACCTTGATCCTTCAGCTCCTCCAGCTTTGCTCTGACCCTGCAACCTCACTTTACAGCAGGGCTGCAGCAGCTTCAGCAAAAACCTCCAGTTCCAATCTTTTTTTTTGGGGGGGGAGGGGTCAAAACAGGGTTTCCCTGAGGCTTTGGAGCCTGTCCTGGAATTCTCTCTGTAGATCAGGCTGGTCTCAAACTCACAGAGATCCACCTGCCTCTGCCTCCTGAGTGTTGGGATTAAAAGTGTGTGCCACTACTGCCCGGGCCTGTAGTTCTCTATCTTAGCAATATAGGCTTTCTTTGTATTTCTATCATTTTCCCTGATTCTCAGGACCTCTGAAACCTCTCAAATTCTGTTATAGCCTCTTCTGCAGCACACACACACACACACACACACACACACACACACACACACACACTATTTGATATGTCATGTGTGATCTCAGAGTTATTATTAATAATTAAGATTGGAGTAAAAGAAGGTATTTGTCTTGAGAAGATCCAGGTTTTTCAAGGAAAGTGAAGAGTATCTGGCAAATCACTGACATTTTGTGAATTTATTGTTACTCAATAGATCAGAATCTACTGATACTAACACAACACAAATGTGGTTGTCTTTGCTTCTGATGTAACATACTCACAACATAAGCACCAGGATAGGAGAGGCTGGGGAGGAAAGAGAATATTAAAAAATAGATTTGTCTATGCCAAGCAGAGCTTATCTACCTAGGTGGAAACAAGAAGAATAGAGAGAGTTCCAGGATTGCAGCTTTTGGAGGTCATCATCACCCATACATAGGGTTGGCTTTTCAGCAACATGCCTGCCTTTGAGAGGGGTTTGCTCCTTTAAGTAACCTCTTATTCATACTGTGGAAGTAACCCCAATAAACTTACTGCTTAGCCAAGTTGAACTTGGAATTTTTTCTTTGATCTTGTCATCAGTGCCCTATTGGAGGTGATCAGATGTTCAAGTCTTACCAGGAAAAGTCACAGCAGCATCAAGTGTACCAGGTAGACACATGGAGATGGAGTCTAGAAGATGCTTACCAAGTAAGAAGATAACTGGGAGGATTTTTATTGAGTATTCACTAAGTGACAGGCAAAGATGAATTAACATGAAACTCCTGTCCTTTAAGAAGATCACTTACATGATGACGATGATAACCATATGAATAAATACATTGTAATGTGCACAAAAGATACATAGGAGACTGAATCTTTCTATAACATATACGTAAAATCAAAATTATCACAGTTATTGTCAGTTATAAATTAATAATTTAGCCTAGCAGTGGTAGTGCATGCCTTTAACCCCAGAGATTTGCAGAGGCAGGTGGATCTCTCAGTTTGAGAACAGCCTGGCCTACAGAGTGAGTTCCAGAGTAGCCAGAGATATACAGAGAAACCCTGTCTCGAGAAACCCTGTCTCGAGAAACAACAACAACAAAATAAGAACAACAGATTGAATAATATCAAGTGGCGGTTGATGGTGCTGACTAGGTAAGGAAGAGCTAGTGTATAAAGGGCATTTACAAAGCTGGATTTTATCTTGTAAATAAAGAATTACTGAAACATTTTCAGCTTCAAAAAGAGTTTAATGGCTTTGAAATGTAATAGAATGAGACCCAAGGCAAGGAAACGTACTAGAGACCTCTTTAAATTTGGGCAAAAAAAACCATGGTTTGACATGGAGGGGAAACAACCAAGTCTAGAAATATTTGTCAGTGTTTTCAGGACTTGGTATGGAAAGTGAAGGGAAAAGGATCTAGAAGTGTCTGCATTTCTTACTTGGGCAGTTGAAGACAGACTACTCCCTACTGAGATTTACAATATAGAAGATATAAAAGTAAATTTAATGTATTAATTTATCCTGACTATAGTGTCCAGCTGTTGATCAAATAGTGATATGTATATTTCTGGGAAGGGTGAATTTTTTTTCTCTTTGAAACAGTGTCTCATTGTGTAGCCCCACTGGCCTGGAACTTTCTGTGTAGATCAGGCTGTCCTAGGACTCACAGAGATCCTCTTGTCTGTGCCTCCCAAGTACAGTGATTAAGAGGCATGTGCCATCATGCTGGCCCTTATCCAGCTTTTCATTAGCATATTAATTATACATAGCAATGGGTTTCATTATGATAGACACATACATTTTTAAACATTCATATTCTATTACCCTATTGTCCCTCTCCACTCTCACTAGTCCCTTCTATTTTCATTCTTTTTTTGTTTGAGTTTTGGATTTTGACACAATGGGTTCCATTAGGGTTGCTTATAGGAGTGAATGAGAGATTATTTACAGGAATATGGGCAACTTACTAGTGGCTACACCATGAGAAAAAAATGACCCAACCACTAACTGCATATAGATCTTTGGGAAGGGGTGAGATCTTTATGTGTCCCTTCATGTGAAGTATCTTCAAGTGAAGAGACTCTTTAAATGTTAGTAACATTTAGGTCAATAGACTTAAGAGTACAGGTTGCTTTCATATCATTAGAAGGTTTCATCTAATCTTTTGGAGGCCGTGAGGGAAATGGTAGCCATTCCACAAAGAAGCCAGAAGAGTCTGCCCTCTAACTACTTTCTTAAGTACCTTCTTCTAACTACCTTCCAACAACCACTCAAGTCTGCTGTATCAGTCTATCCTGGTGTCCAGCCTGCTGGCCTTCCATATCGATTTCAGACTTGTTAGCCTCCACAATTACACACATACAACCTTTAAAATAAGTTTCTCTTTCTTTATGTGTACTTAATTTGGAGGGTGCCTTCTTGTCCATTATTGTATTTCAGAGTTCTTTTTGCTGAAGCAAGATCTCAGAATCTCAGAAGTTTTTTTTTTCTTTGTTTGTTTGTTTGCTTGCTTGCTTGTTTTTCAGAACTTCTTTTAGGCAAGGAGGAAGCATGTTCTTGTCCAGTGCCATGATGGATGGAGTGGAGCAGAGACCCGTATGCAGACCTGCCCAGTGCCACAAGGTGCTGGGCAGACAAAGCACTATTATGTTGAGCAAATGTACAGTGGGTTATGGGAGAGAGAGAGAGAGAGAGAGAGAGAGAGAGAGAGAGAGAGAGAGAGAGAGAGAGAGAGAGAGAGAGAGAGAGAGAGAGAGAGAGAGAGAGAGAATGGTTCATTTCCTGTGGACAGAAGCATATCTGAAGAGGTCAAAGTGGTAAGGAGCAGGCTGTGGTGGATGGCTTGATTGCCACCGAGGGCCATGGTGATGTCTGGGCCTGGGCTGCTGCTGGCCCCGTGTCTAACTTCATGGTCCTAATGCTCCCACTGTCTTGTGTTGATGTCCCAAGCTCCTGATATCACCAAAGGCAGAGAGGGTAGGGTTGTACAGGGTTAGCCCCATCCCTCACTGGCTGCAACACTACGAAGAACTCGTCCTGAAGCACTCAGGAGAGAGGGTCCTACACCTCACCTGGGTGGCACAATAGAGCTGACCAAAAGGGTTCTCAGGGGAATGGGTAAGCTGGCCCTGAGAACGGGAGAGCAAGTCTCATCTGCCACGTGGTAGTGTGGGTGAGGGAAAGATACCCCCTTCCCCTTGCCCCTCAACACCTGCAGCCTTGAGGGACCTGACCCAACCTCTCACCATCCGTAGCAACTCAGTAGAATGGGTCCTGTAACTCGCCTGGGCAACCCATAAAGGGCATGAGAGGGGCATCGCTGATACTGCCTTTCTCATCTGCAGTGTGGTGGTAGACTCGAGGGAAAGATGCTCTCCTCACTTGCCTGTATTGCTTTCCGCTAGCTAGTGAGTTGACCCTCCCCTTTACCAGCTGCAACAAAGTAGGCCCTGCTCCTTGCCTGGACAGCACAACAGAGCTGACCCTGTTGAAGGGAGCAAAGGAGAGCCACCTGAACAACAAAAGCAAAAGACCTGCCATATGGTAGTGTGGGTGGAGGAGAGATCCCTCCACTCCCGCCCCCCCCCATCCCACCTGCCACTTCTCACTGCCTGTGACAGGTCGGAGAGCTGGCCCTGAGGTAATCTGCAGCACTTAGGAGAATGGCCCCTGTACCTTGTGTGGGCAACACAGTAGAGCTGGCCCTGAAGGTGTAGATGTGGGAGAACCAACCCTGAGAATGTGAAAGCAGGAGAGCCGGCCCTGCCCCTTGCTCATTGCTGCAAGGGGTGAACTAGCAAGGGCAATGCTGGAGAGCTCACCCTGGTGGTGAACATAGGGGAGAGCTGGCAGGTTGACCAACCCTGCAACTACCCAGGCCCAGAACCAGGGTTAAGAGTTGTCCCACCCCATCTATGATCTGCTGGAACATGCGAAGGGTCTGGTCCTGTAGACCCAAAGCTTCAGGATTTCCATGATGCAGGGCAGCAAAAGGATGTCCAAGAGGAGTACCAGGGAGGGCCCAGCATCGATAGTAAAGCAGAAATCAGAGACCAATGGCTTTGCAACGAATACTTGCATATAAAGATAGATGAATAAAAGGGTTTACTTCGTGACTCACTATGTCACACTACAGCTTCCATGACAAGATTTTTTTTATTTTTTTTTTCTCTTAAATTTTATTGGGTGGGAAGGGACGGGAATGAATGGAATTGAGGTTAGTGATGTGAAAGGTACAAAGAATAAATAAAAAGAAAGCTTAACAAAAGGGCTTATTTTAGTTGTTTATGCCAGGAGGTGTTGTGGTTCAATATCAAGGTTGTTTATTCATACCTTTGAGTTGCTGAATTATTTCCCTTCCAGGCTTGAACTATATGTCAGAGAAAGTGGAATATACTTGTGTGATTCTTACCAATGATAAAATTAATCATACTATCATGTCTAATTATTTTCTTAAAGATAGAGTTCTTGCATGGTGGTTTCAGTGAAAGTTGTGCAGAGGATATGTGTGTGTGTGTGTGTGTGTGTGTGTGTGTGTGTGTGTGTGTGTGGTATTAGAAATGTGTCCAAGAAATTTTCCTCACTGGAGATAAGTATGGAAGGACACAAGTTCAAGGCTATGATTTCATTTCTTCTGCTGGGGGAGTGAATCCCTGCAGTAGCATATGGAACCTGAGAGACCAGAAAGCTTATCATGATTTCTCAAAGTTTTACTATTTTTTTTTTTTTTTTGGTTTCATTTCCTCAAGCCAAAGCCTTCATATCACACAGATACAAGTCTTCCATCTACTGTCTTTGTGACTTTGGGCAGGAAAACTCATCTGCCTCTCTTGTACATAGAAACACCAGTAAGGTTTTCCCAAGAATTCATTAAGACATTACTTATAGAGTACCTTGTCCAGGATGGTCATGGAAGCCATATTCATGTTCTCTCCTACACTTCTAGTCTGTAGATTTCCCAGGGTGAGTACAGCACAGGTATTCCATTTATTGAAACTTGTGAAAATTTCTCTTAAGTAAATGGAGTTTGCTTAATATCTAAAAAATGATACCTAAATATCTGAAATATTTAGATCTAAATATGTTACATAAAACAATATCTAAAAATATCTAAGAAGAGTGAAGGGAACTGACAGGAAGTAGACATAGCATATTTGTGATTAAATAATTCTAGCTGAAGAATAAGTCTTATTTAGTGATGATCAAAACATGTCCAATGCAGCTCATTTTTCTCTTCCTTTCCTTTATTCAGCCAGGTTATATCATCTTCTAATGGAGTCTTTTCTGCTTGCACACCAGTCCTTCATTGACAACAGCAGCACCATCTTTACTGTTAAAGGGCATCTCAGGGAACAGCAGTCACATTTTATTTTATGTGTCTTGTGATTCTAAGAGTTGTCCAGAAGGTGACCCTTTTTGTTTACTCTATCATGGTGTGCATTACATTACATTGCTTGCAGTCATTGGTTCTTTCCTTCATATCCTTTTGTTTCAAGAGTGAGAGCCACATTGAATCTTTTCCCTCTAGTGCCTCCCACAGTGCTTAAATATTGTCAAAGGATTAAGCAGATGGATGAATGAATAAAAAAAAATGCAGTGAATAAAATCAGAACTATGTAACTAAATGTTACTTTTCACCAACTACTTTTTTTTTTTTTTTTTTTTTTTTTTTTTTTGTCTGTCATACCTACATCTCTCCTAAATACTGAAAATGGCATTGCCATATACGTGTGGAGCTTAAGACATCTCAGAATTCTGCAACTCCATCTTCAGGCTGTTTATTATAAGCCATATCCAAGAAGGCAGACTCTGTGTGAAAGCAGTAGAAACTGTAATAATTTTTAATGAGAAGAATAGTTCTGAATATCAAGTTGCTTTTCCTTCCTATTAGCACTTTTTAGAAGTTGTTTGATAGGCCCAAGAAGTCAGAATTGCAAACTTAGAGATGAATCAACTTCCTGTTGGATGGAGATTTTAATTACATCCTTTCTCATGGGAACACCCATGTAGATTTTTACAGGGTAGCCTATAGTTGTAGCCCTCTCCCTGTTGGCAGTGGCTAGAAGATAATTTTTGTTCAGTCTGTTCTCTCTACTTTGTGTTGAGGCAGAGTCTCTCTTGTTTCTGCCATTGTACTGTGCCTGTGAGTTTCTAGTTGATTTGTCTGTCTCTGTCACCCATATTGCCTGTAATATGGGTGCCGCCACATCTGGCTTTTTATGTAAGTTCCAGAGATCTCTTAGGTTACCAGGTGTGTGGCAAGTATTTGCATCTCCCAGTTCTTTATTTTTCCTTTCATGGGATTTTTTTCCTTAGCAATTCCCTGACAACTGGTCCACATCATTTATCCATTATTCCCTAACTAGACTATTGCCACTGTTTTAACAACTTTCATATTTACACTGACAAATCAAGAAATAAAATGCCCAGACTACACCGAACTAGATGCTTTGAGTCCTCCAGGAATGCTTCTGTATTTGTTGGACATCATTCATTCAACAGCTTCTATTTTGATTAAGTCTTTACTGGGTACCAAGGATGTCAGAAGCAAAGAGACAGAGCCCATAGCATGGACACTTTGGTGTCAACTTTAGGTGGACCACAGTGCCCAAATATTTCATCAAACACTATTTTGAATGTTTCTGTGGGAGCGTTTCTTGACATAATTTGTCTTTAAATAACTGGACTTTTGAGTAAAATGGACTATCCTCTATAATGTGAGTGGATCTCATATACAAGTTTCAAGGCCTGAAGATAGCCTCAAGGTGGGGATATCATACTTGGGACTCACTCCCAAGTTCAACATGCTGGGCTTCATCATCAGATTTTGGATTCATTAACCCTCCACGGTTATGTCAGCCAATTGTTTAAAAATAAATGAGTGCTAAGTTATGCTATTTGGAAGGCAAAGTATGTTAAATTTAACACTTTGGTTTATAGTTTTCATTTACAACAGCTTTGTTGGGATATAGCCCCATCATAAGTTGAGGACCACCTCTTTGTCTTACTGGTTTCATTTTTGGGGAAGGTCTGTTCTCAGCACCTCAGGGCCCTTGAAAACAGACATGCAAATAATTATAATCCAGTAGGGAAATGGCCCTCAGTGGCAATTTTACATAAGTCTTCTTTCACCATCAGGGATATGTCCTAAGATGCAGTGGATGCCAGGAACTGAATAGTACCAAACTCTAAACATGCATATTTAGTAAATTAGGCATAGTAATAGGTTAACAGCAACAATAATAAAACAATTATAATAGCCTATAATAAAAACTATACAAATACTCCCTGTCTTTCAAAATATTTTATTGGACTTTCATTTTTTCACTAATAGGAGGCAAAGCAGAACTGAGTTAACATTATCACTCCTGCACTTGGGAGCTGTTACTAAGCACCATAGGGATATTTGAACATAAGCACTGTGCTAATATAGCTACAGTGTAGCTAGAGGGGGAGTAGTATATTCAGAGTGGATGTGCTACATAAAGTGATGATCCACTCCTGGGTGTGACAAAATGCTGCAGTGTCAGATTTTGTTACAATATTTGAAAGAGTGCACAGTTTAAAACTAGTGAACAGCTATTTTTTTTTTTTTTCTGAAATTTTCCATCTTGTATTTTTAGATTGTGGTTGAACTTGATCAGCTAGAACTGTAGAACTGTGGATAAGGGGGAACTATATATAAAGTGTGGTGAGGTGCTGGTAAGATCATTCAGAGAGTAAAGGTACTTGCTATCAACCCTGATGACCTTAGTTGGATTCCTGAGACCCACATAGTGAAAACGAGAACCTAGTTTTTATGAATTGTCTTACACACACACACACACACACACACACACACACACAGAGAGAGAGAGAGAGAGAGACATAGACATAGACATAAAATTGTGAAACAACAAAAAGCTAGAACATAGACAAGAGAAGACAAGAGAGCATCTATCCCTCTGGGGATATGTATAAAAGCTTTTGGGTATATTTCCTAGGAGGGAGGCACCTTAGTTGAGACAGAAGAATGTTTGCCAAGATTCTCAGGTATGCAAAACATTCTTTTGTTTGTTGTGCTTTGGGAATCATTTGTACAGGTGGCAGTGGTTTAAAAAAAATTCTTTAAATTAAGGTGCAGCAACTGAGCAGATTGAATCTTTAGGCAATGCTAGCTGGAAGGGGGCTCATTTTGTTCTTTAGAACCCAGTTGCGAAAACAACAACAACAAACCAAGACAGGCGAATGCTAAGCAGCTTTTGCTTCAAACCCAGATGAGACTAACCTGGTCAGAATGTGAGAGTGGGATGGAGTCCGGTGAGGGTGCTGCCTTCACATAAATACCAGGCATAGAACAGGCCTCTCTGTGGAGTATCCCAGGGCACAGTCTCATACTAGTTAAAATAACCAACACTTAGCACGCTTGCCCAGTGTCTTCAATCCATTGTTATGTGGAAGTGAGGGTTTCTTCTGATAGCTATGCTTGCATAATGAAAATGAACAGGTTATTTAAAAAGAGGAGAATCAGTAGCCATTAAGGAAGAGCTCTGTTCCATTTTCTGAAAGAACTTTTCAGAGACAAAGGCTAAAAATAGATCCTGAGAAGCAAACGATAGGTGATCAACAACAACAAAAATCTACGTTTGCAGCCTAGAGACTGATTACAATAGAAAGAGGACACTCTTAACCTAATTGTGGTGCACCAGCTGTAATTGGGGTAAGAGAAATTCAGAGTGCTATCATGTCAAGGACACCGGGGTCTGTATGAGGTTTCACAGGGTTGATGTTAAGCAGGGAGTGAGCATCGTGTTGAGCTTCTCAGCTATCCAGGGGCTGTTTGACTGTGTAGTGTGAGGTTGAAGTGTTTCTGTTACCTGGCCTCCCTTTGAGCGCTTGGACCCTTCAGTCATGTGCCTAGTATCTTTCTGACACAATGTTTTCTTTTCCTGAGTCCCATTTCATGTGGTTTTGTGCCATGGCTGATAGCAATGATTGCTTGTCAACTCTAAAGCATGACTCTGTAAGACCTGAACTCAGAAAGAAGCTATTTTTTTAATACTACAAAATACATTAAGTGAAACTTATAACTGCAGATTTAGATGGTTTTTGCCTTATATTTTGTGGCTGTGTTTTCAGAGCCCTTGGTTCAGGGAAAAAGGGCTTTGCTTAGTAACCCACAGTCAGAGCCAAAAGATGTGGGACAGATGGCTGGCTACCTGTGGTGCTTATTAGCACACCAAAGTGCTTGTTGTCGCTCTCTCAGCACCTTGGGTACCTGCTGCAGAGTCAATGCTAGAGCGTCCTGGCTCCTCTCAGCTCTTCTAACCCCACCCCTCCCCTACACTTCAGATTATGCTCTTCCTTTCCGCCACCTTCTCATATCTATATAACCCTGTCATTTTGACCATACACTCTCTTTGCTCCCCACCAGCCATCTCTTCTTTTCCTCTCTCTATCTCCCCTTCCTCTCTTGCTCTCCCCTTCACCATATTTAATACTGACCATATTTAATTTACTACTTTCCCTGTCTGTTCTGGATTCTTCCAGATACTTCTGGCTGTACTATCCCTTATATCTACAATAAAAATGTTCCCTTCATCATGTCCTCACTTTATGTACCTGGGGCAGAAAGCCTCCCTTTATACACCTACATCCTGTGGAGATTTAAGGGAGATTCTGTTTATATCAAGTGTTGATAGTAATAGTATCTCTTATGTTTATTAAGGGAATAACTCAGTGTGGGACGAGGCTGTAAATGTCTGGTTTGTGGATACCAACTTGGCCATCACCTCTAAGCTTATTTTTTAAAAATTATTTGTTTTTATTTCATTTGCATTGGTATTTGCCAGCATGCATGTCTATGTGAGGGTCTCAGATCTTGGAGTTACAGACAGTTGTGAGTTGTCATGTGGACGCTGGGAATTGAACTTGAGTCCTCTGGAAGAGCTGTCAGTGCTCTTAATCTCTAAGCCATCTCTCCAGCCCTCTAAGTTCATTTTATCAATATGAAGATTTAGACTTGATGTCAACAAAACTTGCAACTAACTGGCTTTTGGCCATAGGCATTTAATCTCTTAGAGCTTTTGAGTCTTCCTATGTATAATAGGGATGCAGGAATTGTCTGCACATCTGGGCAAATTTTGAGAATGTGAAAGGCAACATTTATGATATGTTCTTGGCATTCAAAGTCCATGATGATGTTGCTAGCCTTATCTCATCCTGTCTTATACTCTTCCTCCTAAACAAACTCTTCGCTTCATCTCAGCTGACAGGTTGGGACACCTCACATGTGCCATGCTGTGGCTTATCTCATTTTCTCCCTCTGGAATTTTAGTTCACATTTTCCTGCTGGTCCAAGTAGCTTCAAAACCCTGGCATGAATCCCAAGACTTCATGTCACCTCCCTGAACTATCACAGCTTTTAAAATGATGTTTCTTTCCTGCCAAATTTATTTGCATTTGAATGTTTTATTAGTATATATTAATTTTTTTTTACAAAACAAGTTTCACACACACACAAACACACACAGAGTACTTGGATCATTCATTTCCTATTACTTTCTCTTGTTCATCCTTCTTGTCTATACTAGTCCCTTTTTTCTTGTTCCTTTTCTTTCATGCTTAAAAAAAAAAATCTAGATTTCTGTATGAGAGAAAACATGTAGTATTTGTCTTCCCGCAGCTGACTTATCTTGTGTGACATGGTGATTTTCCAGTTTCATCCATTGTCCTCCAAATGTCATGATTTCATTCCTCTATAACAGAATAGTGTTCCCTCATGTGTATTTCACTGTTCATTAACCTGGTTGGTGGTTGATTCTACAGCTTAATTATTAAAAATACTTCTGCCACAAATGTGAGCATAGGTGTCTCTCTACTGTACGATGACTTCAGCTCCTTGGGTGGATAGTGCCAGTAGAGTAGTAGGATCATTTGATGCTTCCAGTTTGGATATTTTGAAGACCTTCCATATTTATTTCCAGAGTGGTTGGGCTAATTTACATTATTACCAACAGGGTACAGGTTGTCCCTTTGACTCTTCTGAGCTCCGCACAGACCTCATTAAGCACTTAACTTCTTAACATTTTATCTATAAAACAGTGTTACTAAAAATAAGCATGGTAACATTTTACTTCCTATTGATTCTGTTTCTTTTTCACATGCTTCTTCAACTAGACTTTACCATGAGTCTGAAAGGAGGAAATGAGAAGGCTATGATGCTTGAACTTCCTTCCTGAGAGAGGGGGAACATGGAAGACTTTGTGGTCCTGGGTAGAAGAGGTGAAAAGGGAGGCAAAGTTCAGGTACAGAACACCCCACCCCCAAAGCTCTGCAACAGCAGGCAAGTGTGTTGGTTATATTCGTTTTCTATATAGATAACTTGAATGTAACAATATTCTGTCTCTTAGCAATGCTGAAGAACTGACACAGGTGTGGTCTTGCTCCCATTGTTGATTTTATTCGTTGGCATGGGGGAGTCTGTGGTGAAGAATTCAAAGTCACCCAACTACCACTATTCTTCCAAACCCAAAAAAAAAAAAAAAAAAAAAAAAAAAAAAAAGGGGAGGAGGAGGAAAGGGAGGAGAAGTAGGAAGAGGAGAAGAAGAAAAGTAGAAAAGTTTATCTAAATAATTTTTTACCCGAGTCCTTCTCAGGTCTTTGGTGCATCTGCTATGTCTGGGTGAAGGCTTAGCTTTATGTGCTAACCTCTAGAGCTGCAGACACTCTGCTGCATGTCTGTCAAAGGCCTCTCTCATTTTTCACTGACTTTTTTTTTTTCACTCTCTCTTCCTCATGAGAGTCTCCTCTGACCCTTCCTGTTTCCTCTCCTGAAATAAGTAATTCTTAAAGCTCTCCTGAAAAGCACAATTTTCAAAACTGCTCTCAGTGACCTACTGTTCAATTTTTTTTATTTTATTATTTTATTTTATATAACAAAGTCCAATTAAATGAAAACAAACATTTATACACAATATTTGGGAATTTGGGCATTGTTCTTTCCAAACTACTTCCTGCTGGTAAGGGGCGCTGTCATGGGGATTCGAAGAAGATTCAGAAATCCTGGCTGTAGTCTGTAGGGCTGCTTTGGATGATGGGGCTTCTTAATGAGTTGCCACACCAATACAAGGAATTGTGTTTAATTAATACAGATTTGTTTGTCTGGACTTTGAATAAGTTCTATCTATTTTTGACACATTCCCAAGGCCTAGATAAAAGAAAGTTTTAAAATGGTAATTTGGAAGGACAAGCTTCCAATCTCCATAAACAGGAAAGATGGTACATAGGCTATTATTACATTTCAATATGACCACTGAACAATTGAGCCCCCAGGGACATACTCAGCCAGCTCATCCTTAGAATCAGAACAATTGAATCAATATACAGTGAAGTTCTACATATTCAATTTAGGGGATATTTATGTTGAGTTCAGAAATCTAATTAGTGGTTTCCTATTCAGGGACTAGCAACTATTTATTCCATTTCCACACCTGTGAGTGTCTGTATTCAGTGCTCACTCTTGATTTCCATTCTGATGATAACACTCTGCTGTTCAGCCCCAACCATTTCCCACAAAGGGCCCCATAATGAAATGTACTAGAAACAGAAGGCACAAAGAACTTGAAGTGACTTCCAATTAAAATGCTTAGGTCTTTGCATTATCACTGAAAAGTGCTAATACAATTCACTGTCAATAATTAGGGAGGACATTTGCAATGTGCTTTTCCGGGGGCTTTCTCTCATCACTGGCTTCACACAGCTATCATGACTATGAGAAACAGAATGCCATTGAGACATTTCTCTTGAGTCATAGCAAGTCTGGATGATGTAATGTTACTGTGCTCTAAACCAAGTCTCAAGGAACAAAAATTGATGTTCCTGAGTCATAGTCAGACAGAACATCATGGTAAGGGAAATTTTGTGTGGGAGAGGTCTCACATCATAGGGACCAGGGACCAGAAAGAACATGGGAGAAAGGGGCCAGAGATCTGACATAACCTTCAAAGGCATGCTCACAGTGAGCTGCTTCTGATAACTAGGCCCAAAGGCCTTACATGATGACACATGCCTGTAATCCAACTACTTGAGAGGTAGAGGCAAGAGGGTCATGAATTTGAGGTCATTCTTGAGTAGATAGCAAATCTGAAGCTAGCTTGGGCTAAAGAAGAGCTTAAAGAAAGAACGAGAGAAAGAAAGGAAAACAACAGAAAGAAAAATCTGTTGACTTAGCTTTATGAGCACTGGCATTACAGGTCTGTTGTCTGATTCTGTAACATTACATTTTATAGTGTAGGTGTAGTGGTTGAATGAGTAATGTCTCTCATAGTCTTGGGCATTTAAACACTTGGTCCCCAGTTGGTGCTGTTTTGGAAGGTCTAGGAGATGGTTTGTTGGAAGAACTATGCCACTAGAAGAATGTTTTGAGAGTTTACAGCCTCTTTCTCTCTCTGCCTTTGAACTTTCAGCTTTCTGCTCCTGGGGCCAAGCCTGCTGCTCGCTGTCGTGCTGCCATTATATATACTGATACTCTAGAATCATAAGCTAAAGTAAGCTCTTTATTCTGAAAGATGCCTTGGTGAAGGTATTTGATTGCAGCAACAGAAAAGTAACAAATACAAAAGGAGACCACTTAATAAATTAATGTCTGATTTTAAGATCAAAAAAGGCACAACAGAGGTAATAAAATGAAATCCCTTTATAAAATGTAGTAGAATATGTGAAGGAATGTTTACTGTAGCTGTCAGAACTGAAAATGAAAGGGTGTTCTTGCTCTTTAAGTTTGGAATATGAAAATTTGGGGAGATACAATAATGTATTATGATTTTTTTTATAATCAGCTAGTGACACCATTCTGATTTTTTGGTTATTGACTTTGCAAATCCATATGTCTAAGAGAGGGACCTGGATGTCTGAAGCCTTCCCCACACTGTTCAGGACTTGGGATGAGCAGGGTTTTGATGGTGAAATTAGCCAGCTGCAGATACTTTTGATGCACAGTTTCATGGTTGGTCTTTGTTGAATGAAGGCTTCAGGGGCAAAGACATTCAGTAAGTAAGGCAAGGAGCTGAGAGGGGCAGTGTTCCACATAGTCAGCTCAGCTATCTTTACCCAGGGATTTTGAGAAAAGCTTATGACTTGAGTAGCAGCAGAAATGATACAGCTACTTCCAGAAATAAAACGGCTGTAACTGCCAACAGTCACATGGGGTCTGGCTTTCAGAATTCTCCTCAGGGGTCTTTAATGGAGCACAACTGGTAGCCCTATTGAGCAGCTGTTAATGCCCATCTCTGCTGTTCTGACTCCTAAGCCAGCCTATAAAATCAGCCACTCAGAGATACCACACTAGGTTCACTGGCTTATAGAGGGACAAAATGCTGAGCATCCAAGTCTTATTGCTGAGTTTGTAAGATCCCATGAGTAATGGGACATAGCTAATTAAATCTGGTACCACCTATAGCTTCGAGCTCCCTAGGTCTGATGTGTTCCACAGTTTTGAGAGTCTCATTCTTGCTTTCCTGTCTAGGACTTCCCCACTGGTGAATAACTTTCTAGACCCCTGGAAACCCATGACCCCAGAACCCTTTGCTCCTGTGGTCCCACTCCTGCATAAGCCTCCTGTCAGGCCTATTCTCTGGACTATGGTGCAATCAGTGTGTGCTCTTCTAGGGCTGAAGCAGGGCCAAGAGATGGCTGCTTTCACAAAGGAGAGAGTAGAGATGCTTGGGCAGGAGGGTCATCATATCTATTTTCAGAGGTTCCTCAAAGTGCATCCCCATGGGTGAGGATATGAGGGTTGACATGGTGGGATAAGTGGGGGCAGTGTTTAGATATGCCATGTTTTAAAAAATAAGTTGATTGATACTTGGTTATTTCTGAATTACCTTGTTGCAAATAAAGCTGCAATGAGCACTCATTCATGTTCTGATGCTTAATATTCCAAACTATAAATGAATCAGAATTCATCTATGCCTATGCAGAGAAACACAACTTCTCCTTTTCCCTTATTATCTTACATTTGCAATTAAAATCCATCTTCTTGGGTATAATTGCAGAGTAGCACCTTAGAAAACAAAGAAGAGCAATATTGTTTATTGTGGTAAAATGCCATAGAAGTTCTATTTTTTTAACCTGAGGGATAATTTTAATTTTAAAAATATTTAATTTATTTATTGGCATTGCATATTCATATAATCTTGGGAATGTGCTACTGTATTATAAGCTTTGAAATTGTTAAGAAGACAATTTTTCAGCCAGTGAGGTGGCATAGAAGGTAATGGTGCTGGTCACACAAGCCACATTAACCTAACCCTAACCCTAACCCTAGTCTTGTCCCCAGAACCTAAGTAAGGTGGAAGGAGAGAATCAACTCCACAAAGTTGTCCTTTGACCTCTGCACATGTACCATGGCATGTGTGACCCCCCCCAACTATATAAGGAATGAAAACAACTTTTTATCAAAAAATGCAACCCAGTACCCAGTAAGGAGTCACCCCCTGTCTCTCCCTTTCCCTTGGTCTTAACAGGTCACTCTTTCCTGTCTTCCTCAGTGGACTTGCCCAATTTAGGGGTTCATAGAAACAGAATCATATACCATGCAGTCTTGTAGCTGGCATTTCTAATGGTATAGTATTAACTTATGGTCTAAATCTTCCCAATTTCTACCCTCTGCAAAATCCAGTGTTGAAGCCCAGCTTCTTAGTACGATGGTATTAGGGGCTGGGGACTTTGATAGAAAAATTATTAGATGAGGTGATAATAGTGGACAGCCCATTACAGAATTAGTGTCCTTATAAGAGAAGCAGGCACTAGAGCCAACCCCTTTAAAAAAATAATTTTATGTGTTCTGGTGTTTTGTCTTCATGTATCTTTGTGTACTACAGTCATGACTGATATCCAAGAAGTCCAGAAGGGGGTGTTGGATTCCTTGGAACTGGGGTTCCATGTGCTTATGAGCTGCCATGAGGGTTCTGGGAATCAAATCCATGTCTTCTGGAAGAGTATCTAGAGCTCTTAGCCACCAAGCAATCTTTCCAGTCCTAAGTGCCCCCTCTTTACTCAGTGAATATACAGTAGGTTGGGGGCATCTGTGAACCAGAAGCTACATTAGCTGGAACCTCAGTTTCCCTAAACAAAGAGAAGTGTGTCGTTGATTAAGTCACCCAGTGATTTGTAACTTGTACTGATTTGGGCAGTGTTTAATCAAGCTTTAGTGCTTCTTTCCCCTTTTTTTTCATTCATTGTTCCTCCTCCCTCAATTATAATAAACATCTTTATTTGATTTTAAATTATTTTTAGTTTTTGAGAACTTCATACATGAGTATTGAATCTATCAGTGCCACACCCTTCTCTACTATCCATTCTTATTTTTTCTTCTTTAGTTATCACTGTTACATATATACATATGTATTATATATGTATGCACTCACATGTATGTAGTGATATATTGTTTATGATTTATTAAAGCTTGCCTGAAAATTCAGAAAACAGTCAACCTCAAGCTGTAGAAGTCAGGCACACACCTTTAATCCCAGCAGCCAGAAACTAGAAGGTGGTGGTATACACCTTTAATCCTAGGACTCAGGATTAAGAGGTAGGTGGATCTATGTGAGTTCAAGGCCATCCAGATCTACACAAGATTGATCCAGTTGTAAAGAGAAACAGCTTACACAAAGATAATCTCAGCACCTGGGATCACACACCTTTAATTCCAGCACTAGAGGGGTTTAAAGGATAGGAGCAGGGTCTTCAGTATTCAGGAGAGGCATTTATTCTCCAGCCACACTGAAGAGAGGTTTCAGTCTGAGCTTATTCAGAGCTCTTGGAGACAGGATCAGTCAATTCAATTCATCCTGAGTTACAAGTCAGAAGCTAGTGACCAGCTGCTTTGTTTTTCTGATATTCAGCTTGAAGTTTGAACCCCAATATCAGTCTCTGGGTCTTATTAATTAGTGTTACACATTTATACCAACCTACTTTATCCATTGAGCCTTGCCTGTATGTACATATGGGCAGGGCTGACCTTTTAGGATTGGGAAAAACTATGTGAAGCTCATCTGTGGATGGAACTAGTTCTTCCTCTCTCTCTCTCAGTAGCCATTGGGCACTAATTGCTCTTTATCTAGGGGTAGGGCCTGTGGAATTACCCCCTTCCATATTGTTATGTCAGCTGGTATTGTCATAATGTTCATCTTGTTATCATGACCATATTGTTGAGAGTTCATGGGTGCCTTTTCCCTTGCCATGTCTAGGGGACACTGTCTAACATTAGGCATCTAGGTCCTCTGGACCTTACAATCTTTCTATCCCTTTTCCTTGGTTTTCCTGAGCCTTAGTTGTAGAGGTCATGTTGAAGATGTATAATTGGGATTAGGTACTCCACTGATGTTAAACGTCTGCATTTTAACTATTTAGATCTCCAGTCATCTCCATCTGCTGTAAGAAACTTCTTACGCTTACCAGGCTTTGCCAGCACACCTCTATTTTATTTCATTAGGACAGATTTTAGTTCACAGCAAAATTGATTGTAGAGTGTTGTCATTCCTTTAAAGATTATTAATATTCAAATATGTAGACACATTGCATTTTATTTATGCATTCATCAATTAGTTGACAAGTGGGCTGCTTCTGCCTTTGCTATTATAAATGATGCTGTTTGGTTTTTAATAAAAAAGTTTTGTGTGTGTGTGTGTGTACATGTACACACACACATTCACATGTTGAGTTTGCACAGGCACATACACATACCAAGGTGCACATGTGGAGGTCAGAGTTCAAGCATCAGAAGCCTGTTCTCTCCTGCCACTTTGTGGGATCTGGAGATTGAATTCCAGCACATCTGCTTACTAAAGAATCTTGATAACCCTGCTCAGCTTTTTTTGAGACTGGATCTCATTATGTAGCCCAGGCTAGACTTAAATATACTATATATTCCAGGTTGGCCACAAATTTGTGATCCTCTTGCCTTATCTTCTGGAATACTGGCATTATAGGCAAGCACCAGTTTTCCTTTCTCTTTGATATATTCCTGAGGATCAGATTTCTAGGTCAGAAGTAAGTTCATGCTTAACTTTCTGAGAAACAGCTAAACTGTTTTCTGATGTAGCCTCACTATTCTGTATTAATACCAGCAGTATTAACTATGACTATTTTGGGAGCTTTTTTTTTTCAATTTTCATTATATATGTTTGTTGTACATTATATTGTGTTACACAAGTACATTTCCACACAAGTATATACTGTCCTTAAGCATACTCCATTCTGACTCTCCAGGTGCTTTAATTTGACTTTCTCCAACACGTAGTGAGGTTGAGTATTGCTTCATGTGTTCATTGGCTATTGTATTTCATCTTTCAAAACTCTAGTTGCTCAGGACACAACTGGGGCTTAACAAAATTAAAAAGTTTCTGCATGGCACAAGAAACAGTTTACTGGAGAGAGAGCCTACAGAATGGTAGAAAATATTTGCCAGGTGTATATTTGACAGTCATGATTAGACTATACAAAGAGTTTAAAAAACTAAACAGCAAGAAATAAAACAGTCCAGCCAGTAAATGAGCTAATGAAATAAATAGACACTTCTTTTTTTTGCATAAAGTTTTACTTTATTGATTGGCACATAAAACTTGTACACATTTGTGAGGTAAAATGTGATGGCTTCATATATAAATACATTGCCTAATGTTCAATTCAGGGCAAGAATATCTACTCCAACATTATTTCCTGATGTAAATATTCAAAATCCCTTTTTACTAGAGTTTTTAAGTATAATATTACCTATAGTCACATTATCAATTTGATTGCATTTGGCAATCATCATTTATTTTTATAATATAGCTGTAATGTAGTAGTTTGATTATCCTTTGACATTCTGCATTTCCTTGCTATTCTCCCAAAGCCTCGTAACATCATTCCTACTCTATTATTTCTACAGGGCAAACATTTTTGCATTTCATATCATTGAAACCATGTACTATTTGCCTCTATGTGATTAGCATATTTCATTAACATAGCAACCTACCACTCTATGTGTTACTGGTAACAGTTTTTGTCCTTTTATAGCTTTATATTATATTTTTTAATTTTTTAAATTTATTTTATATAACAAAGTCCATTTAAATGAAAACAAACATTTATAGACAATATTTGGGAATTTGGGCATTGTTCTTTCCAAACTACTTCCTACTGGTAAGGGGCGCTGTCATGGGGGATTTGAAGAAGATTCAGAAATCCTGGCTGTAGTCTGTAAGGCTGCTTTGTCCAGCTGTTTTGAATGTAGGATCACCTCCTACTCTGTTTCAGGAGGTCTGGCTTGATCAAACCACATTAGTCTGGAAGGAATCCACATCTTTTCATTTTCTGTGGAAACAAAAATAGAAATCCTTTTCCCCAGTAACTTGTCCTTGAACTTAAATTTTGGAGTCAAACCATTTTTTTTTTAATTTAATGTATTATTTTACATGTCGATTCCAGTTCCCTCTCCCTCCCTCCCTCCCTCCCTCCTTCCCTCCCTTTTACCCTCTCTGCCCTCTTACATGCACTCTAACCACACTCCCCTCCCATCCCCCCACCCCAATTCCATATGTAAGGGGAATGCCATCCAGTTGGGGTCATGTAGGTCTGACAGGTCATGTGAAGTAGGGACTAGGGCTTCTCTCCTGTCTCTAGATTAAGGCAGTTATCCCTCCATGGGGGATGTATTCACAAGGTCCTTTTGTACACCAGGGATATATCCTGGCTTCACTGTCTGAGGTTCCTTAGACTGCTCAGTCCTTTTGGCTGAGACCCATATTCAGGGGGGCCTGAGTCAGTCCCATGCTGGCTTCCCAGCTATCAGTCTGGTGGCCCTTTAGCTCCTTCTTGTTCAGGTAAGCTGTCTCTATGTGTTTCTGCAGCCTGGTCTTGTCCTCTCCATCTGCATCTGAGTTCTACTTTGACTCAGTGTTTATGTATGGATGTTTGATCCTGTTTCCAACAGGCATTAGTTCTATGGAGAAGTTAGTTGTTGATCTCATTCTCCGGGAAGGGCATTTATGATAGCCTTTCCATGGGAGCTGAGATTGTTAGTTGGGAGCAGTCTTGTAGTTCTCTAGACCTTTCTTTGTGTTCAATTTTATCTTCAAACTAATATTGGCTCCCTCTTTTATGTCTCTCTCTCTCTCTGTCTCTCTCTCTCCTGTCTTCTATTCCTAACCAGGCTCAATCTTCCTGGTCGAACTTGTTTTCCTTTCCTCCCCCTCGTTTTCTCCTACTTCTCTCTCCATTCGCTGCCCCCCCCCACTTCCCCTGAGCTCTGGGGGACTTGTCCCTTCCTAGTTTTGTGAGGGACTTTATATGAATCTCTTAGCATACACCTTGTATCCTAGTTCCTCTGGTGGTGTGAATTATAGGCTGGTGATCCTTTGAACTAGGTCTAAAATCCATATATGAGTGACTACATACTGTGTTCCTCTTTTTGTGACTGGGTTACCTCATTCAGGATGGTTTCTTCAAGTGCCATCCACTTGCCTGCAAATTTCAAGATACCATTATTTTTTTCTGCAGAGTAGTATTCCATTGTGTAGATGTGCCACATCTTCATTAACCATTCTTCAATTGAGGGGCATCTCGGTTGCTTCCATGTTCTTGCTATTACAAATAGTGCTGCTATGAACATAGCTGAACAGATGTCTTTGTTGCATGGATGTGAATCCTTTGGGTATATGCCTAAGAGGGGGATTGCCGGGTCCTGTGGTAAACTAATTCCCATTTTCCTGAGGAACAGCCATACTGATCTCCAAAATGGCTGTATGAGTTTGCACTCCCACCAGCAGTGGAGGAGTGTTCCCCTTTCTCTACATCCTCTCCAACATGAGTCATCATTGGTGTTTCTAATTTTAGCCATTCTGGCAGGAGTATCTCAAAGTTGTTTTGATTTGCATTTCCCTGATAGCTAAGGATGTGGAGCACTTTCTTAAGTGTTTTTCAGCCTTTTTGATTTCCTCTATTGAGAATTCTTTCTTCAGGTCTGTACCCCATTTTTTAATAGGGTTATTTGGTGTTTTGTTGACTAGTTTCTTGAGTTCTTTGTATATTTTGGAGATCAGCCCTTTGTCAGGTATAGGATTGGTGAAAATCTTTTCCCAGTCTCTGGGCTGCCGTTTGGTCTTGTCCACTGTCTCCTTTGCCTTACAGAAGCTTCTAAGTTTGAAGAGGTCCCATTTATTAATTGTTTCTCTCAGTGTCTGTGCCCCTGGAGTTATGTTCAGGAAGCGGTCTCCTATGCCAATTTGTCAAGGGTACCTCCTACTTTCTCTTCTAAGAGGTTCAATGTGGCTGGATTGATGTTGAGGTCTTTGATCCATTTGGACTTGAGTTTTGTGCATGGCAACAGACATGGGTCTATCTGCAGTCTTCTACACACCCTCATCCAATTGTGCCAGCACCATTTGTTGAAGATGCTGTCTTCACCCCATTGATTAATTTTAGCTTTTTTGTCGAAAATCAGGTGTTCATAGGTGTGTGGGTTAATATCAGGATTTTCAATTCGATTCCATTGGTCTACCTGTCTAATAAATAGACACTTCTTAGAAAATAATGCATTCCTATTTTGTATCCTCAAAAATATTAATTTTCATTTTAAAAATCACTCACAGTTATCCTAGTGTGTGAAGGAGTATGTCATTATGATTTTGATTTATGTCTCTCTTATGACTAATGATGCCAAATATCTTTTCATGTAGTTTTTTCCACTTGTATATTTTTAAATTTTTAATTAAAATTTATTTATGTATGTGTTCTCTCTCTCTGTGTATGTGATCACGTGAAGCATGCCATGCCACATGTGAACGTCAGGGGACTACTTTTAGGAGTTGGTTACTCTTTCACCATGTGGGTCCTGGAGATTGAACTCAAATTTTCAGCCTTGGTATCAGGCCATATTTACCCACTGAACAATCTCACTGAAAGAGTCTATTAATAAAGACCCTTTCTCATGTGTTCCCTATACAGATTTTAGCCTTTATATTACTTCATATCAGCAAATGTAGAATGAGACCATCCACAACTTTATTATTCCTGTAAGTAACATAACAAATTTTTTGTATATACCAGTTTCTTGTTTAAACACATAATTTTTTATGATAATATTTTTATTTAAATTGGAAACAAGCTTGTTTTACACATTAATCCCAGCTCCCTCACCCTCCCCTCCTCCCCTGTTCCCCCCACAAAATCCCATTCCATCTCCTTTCTGCTCCCCAAAGAGGATGAGGTCTTACATGGAGGATCTTCAAAGTCTGTCACATCATTTGGAGCAGGGCCTAGGCCCTTCCCCATTTTAAACACATAAATTTTAAATCATATTTTAAAGTTGTGATATAATTATGGAACAAAAATTTACCATTTTAATCATTTTTCCTGTATAGTTCAGGGGTGTTAATTTTATCCTTGCTACTGTGCAGCCATTGTCATCTCTGGAAAGTTTTCTTCTCATAAGCTGCACCCCTCACCCTCACCTGTCTCCAGCTCCTGACAGTCACCATCATAATATCTCTATGAGACTGACTACCCAAGTGCCTTATCTAAATGGAATCATACATTTATCCTTTTAAGAGTGGCTTATTCACGTTTTAAAATTCATCCATTTATTGTACACATCAATTTCCTTCATTATATGAACAAATATTATATTATATTTTTTGTTTCCATTGACATTTCTACTGTCCTAAGAATTTGATTTTTGTTTCCCTCTGCTCTAGTGTGTAGACACATCCATCATCTGTGAATATTGACAGCTGCTTATCTGAATCTCCATGTCTCCTACAGCTCCAGGTCGCCTGCTCCTTTCCCCTGTACGCAGATGGCTAAACTGCCTATAGCTTAGTTGTGTAACAGACCTCTCTCCACATCCTTAGTAGCTGCTCTCCTGGGTGAGAAAATCCCATTTCTGTTTTTCTGCCACATCAGTACCAACTGGGTAGACACCCTTATGTAGTTAGTTACTCCATGCTCCCAGCCCTGTGCCCTGTGCCCCAGTCCTCTCTGTGCCCTGTGCCTTATGGAATTGAGTAAATGTAAAGATTCACTCAAGTCTCTATAGCTTTGAGTATTCAGAAAATGGTGTGATAGGAGGGGATAGAATTACGATAAGCTGAGTTCAAAGTCTGGTTCTAACATTTAATAGCTATATAGCATGGTTAAGTTATGTGGCTTTTTCCTTATGGATAAAACAAAACACTGATCCCTCCCCAGAGGGGCGGTTTCTGTTGCATAGTAAGGAACTACACAAGTGCAGGATGTCTTCTCCCTAGTTGTTACACCACCATTGCACCTTGCCCCTTTCCCAGTGCTGCCCTGACTTGCTTCATCAACCTCTGTGTCCCAGTTCGATCCTCTTTTTAGGTCTGAGAAGATAGCACAGATTCAGAGGAGGACCAGTTTGACAAGAGGAGGGCCAATTTGACAAGCTGGGCCTCCTCACCAGACTCAGTCAATAGCTCACTGAGAGTGGGAACTTTGGTGAGATTTAAGTGAGATGAACTAGGTAAGTCCAGCATGCAGTCCCTGCTATGCAAATGTGTTTACCTGCTCTGTAATATAATGATCTGATTTAAGCCCATTTCTTTTGGGCTTAATTCTGCATTGCTTTCCTGCTTCAGTTGTGCTAATTAAGGCATGTATCATGTTGGCAATCTTATATGGGTCATTGCTGCTGTCCTCAGCTGGCACTCACATTTGTGGAGGGTCTGGCCATGTTTTCTAATTCCTGCTTGTCTCTTGCATCTCAGAAAGTTGAGTGGTGTGTAGACTGCAGTCAGTCTGCATCATCAACCATCAGTTGATTACTTTCCAAATGTGCTTGCTCTGCTGCATGGAACATTCCTGACATACCTTGGTTTTAGTTCTTTCCCCATAACACCATGCTTCCAACTCATGGTGCTCTTTTCATCCCCCCCCCCCTTTGCTCCAAAGTCTCCTGACCTTTTTAGGAGTTTCAAGAGACCTTTCCTGGGGCCAGAGAGAGGCTGGATTTGCAGAGTGGAGGGAGCAGCTTGCCTCACAGCTTTCCCTCACAGCTGTCATACACCAAATACATTCCTCATGGCAAAAGAACATTCTAAAGGCTTGACATTTGTCTCCTGGAAACTGGGGCCACTGAGAATGATGCTAATGTCTAAAGAAGTCTCAAATGCAAGTGGGGGCTGAATGGCTTTAGGCCCTGGACCTTGATAGCCAAGAACATGAACCAAAATTGGGCCGAAGAAAAAAGGTACACTGACAATTATAGTAAGAGATTTATTTTCATATTACCATGAAGAACATGTGTTAAATAGGCATAAAGTGAGGAAAGGATGAACAATTTGAACTATAATTGTCAAAATCATTCTCTAATAAAATATGGTATTTTTTCATTAATTATGAAGGTTCAGATAACTGAATGAACAGGGTTGTGTCTAAATGAAACTGTAAAAACAGCAAGTGGGTCAGATTTACCCCCCCCAAGGTGATAATCTTCTTACATTTATTTATTTATTTTTGAGTGTGTGTGTGTGTGTGTGTGTGTATGTGTGTGTGTATGTGTGCACACACATGTAAATGTGCTTATGTCATGGTGCACACATACATGGGGACATCAAAGAACAACTTGCAGGGACTGGGTTTTTTTTTTTCTTCCCATCAGGTGGGTTTCAGGGATCAAAGTTAGATCGTCAGGCTTGGCAGCAAGTGCTTTCCCCTCTGAGCCATCATGGCAGCTCCAAGCCTGCAATTTTCTGTCTCCCTAACATGCTGATGGGTTGAGATAAAGTTTTATACCCACAAAATACAAAAGGTGTGTTTTAATAAAATATCTGAGGATGCGGATTATTTTAAAAATTGATCATGGTTGCTGGAGAGATGGCTCAGTGGTTAAGAGCACTTGTTGTACTTGCAGGGGGATCTAGATTAGGTTCCTGGAATCCACTTTCCTTAAATTCCTGTTTCCTGTGTTAATGGTGCCCTGCTCTCTTTTCTAAAGATTGCATGCAAGCTGGAGAGATTTGTGTTTTGGATAATATATGTATATGGAGCAGGTTTTGGATTATATGTATATGTATATGTATATGTATATGTATATGTATATGTATATGTAGCAGCTCCCTTGAGCCTTTTGCTCCCAGGTCGGTTCCTTCCACTGTCTCAGGTTTGTTTTGCACATTTATGGGAATGTGATCAGGCTCCAGACAGTGGCTGATCATCCCTTATGTGTGCCTTTGTAACTCAGCCAATAAAGTTCCTTCCAGCTTAGGGGTAAGGTGTATTGTTAGGTTTTCTCTACCAGGCTATTGTACATCTTATGGAAACCCTTGGGCTGGAGGAATAAGTGTCTCCTATATTTGGAATCTTTATGAGAGTATGTTCATAGAATTTTAAGCTAAAAGTACCAAACTTAGAATAAATAGAAAGCATGAAATGTTGGAGGAGTGGCATTAATAAAAGGGTTGGAAGGATGGCATTAGTAAAAGTCTTGATGCTTTCTGACGCATGCTCTCATGCAAAGACCTTGAAACAAGTAAGATATTACCCAATAACCAACTCTGTAGATGGAAGTTTATGTCCTGCCCAGTCTTGCTGCTGTTCAATCCCAAATAATCACACTGAGACTTATATTAATAATAAACGGTTTGGCCTATTGTTCTGACTTATTATTGATGAAATCTTACAACTTAAATTAACCCATAATTCTTATCTATGTTTAGCCATATGGCTTGGTACCTTTTCTCTATAGTAAGGCATTCTCATCTTGCTTCCTTTGTATCTACTGGTGACTCTGTCTCTGCCTTTGCTCTTCCTGGAATTCTCCTGGTCTGGTAGCCCCATCTTTACTTCCTACCTGGCTACTGGCCAATCAGTATTTTTATTAAACCAATGAAAATGACAACTTTTTACAGTATACAAGAGCATTATCCCATATCACAGCTCAGAGTGAAGGTGATGCCAAATAATCAGCTTAGAATAAAACAAAACTCTATCAGCCAAACAAAGGAGATGCTCTGGTTCCAGGAAGAACAAGTTAACATCTACCAAGGAGGCTCCATGCATGGTTGGTCACAAAAGGCCTGCCCTGCTACCTTGAACAGATCTGAGGGACCCTGGTGAAAGTGGATCATCCTTGGGATTCTCACATTGAGTCACTAAAGCTGTTGATGGAAAATACAGCTCTCTACTAATTAGACTGTGTTATTAAAGGAAAATAGAGAACATGAAGTTAGAAAGTGGGGTTGTAGGGGAGATATAGGAGGAGTTGGAGGGGAAGAGAGGATGTAGATGATCAAAATACATTGTATTCATGTATGAAATTCTCAAAGAATAAATAAAAAATATAAAAATACATTTCTAGATAGGAGGAATAGTTTATTTTGAGTCAAATATTAGTGACAGTGGCCTGGGAACATGAATTCATACTGTCCTGAATGATATATCCTATTGTAGAAGTAGTCACTTAAACTTTTAAAGCCACAGAGCAAAAATATATCAATACATTAACTAAACACATTGGTGAGAATCTGCCAGGTAGGTGGATTATAGCCAATCAGAAATCTCAGTTATAGGTCTGATACCTTCTGATGATATTCTTAGCTTTTGGGACGATGGAAATTCGTAATTTGACAATAATTAATACACCTCAGAGGATTTACCTGACATTCAAAAAGTTACTAGGTCAGATACAAAAGGCTGATAAAAATTTCTATATAGGGGATTAAAGATGGCCCAAGATAATTTTAGCTCTGGATATGTAACATTTTAAGTCTCTGTGGTCACTAAGTTTTAACCAGTCTGCAGAAGTTTTTCAGCAAATATCAATATACACATGAAAACATCTTTGGGTGAGGAAATATCCTTAGTCCAGTGGTTCTCTGCCTTCCTATTACTTCAGCCTTTTCACACAGTTCCTTAGGTGGTGACCCCCCCAACCATACATTAGCTTCATTGCTACTTCATAACCGTAACTTTGCTACCATTATTAATTATAATGTAAAGATCTGATATGCAGGGTGGTCTTAGGTGACCCCTGTGAAAAGGTCTTTTGACCCACAGGTTGAGAACTATTTGCCTTAGGCCTTGTTAAACAGACCTGGTTGAAGCTGGACTTCCTGTTTCTCCCAGAAGCTACATTCTCTGGAGTGCAGTATGGGGATGAGTGAAGAGAAACTTAAGAGTCAGCCTGAGGTGAGTGGAAAGAGCCCACAGCCTTCAGAGTTTCAAGTCTGTAGTCTGACACTTGCCAATCGCCAGCTGCTGGTCCTTAGGCAATGTAATTTTAAATACATTTGATTTCTCCAAGCCTTGGTTTTTCACATCTGTTGCATGTGGAATAATCACACTACCTTTATTATAGGGTTGTTGTGAGACTTAGAAATAAGGAATGTGGAACACCTGCATGTAATAGCAACCATCATTATAATTACAGTGTTGCCTGAAATACCCATCAGGCTCAGCTCCAGCTTTCAAGAGAAGGAGCCACTTCAGATGCCCTTCATTGCTTCGGAATCACAAAGTTGCATGTATTTGTTAAAAGATGTCTGTGCAGTAAGTGCAATTACTTTCTACCTGGCTTGTGCTCAGAGTTTCCCAGTGCTATACTTCTGTGCTGGGATCTGCACAGAAGGGATTTCAGTAGTTGGCACTATAGCTTGCTTTCCCTGGGGAGCTCCCCTTTTCCCATTTCCCCATCTGCTCTTTCCCACAGCAGAAGCTTTTCAGAGTATATGTTGCTGGAACAGGAGCACATGGCTTGGGTAAATGCAATCAACATGCTCCTCAGAAAACATAATGGGACCTATGAATCCAAGTGCTCACCATTTTTAGAGACACTGTTTTAGAGGATGTGTGCTCTAACCCTCTTCCTCAGTGAAAAACAAAATAAAAAGCAGGTGGAGGTTACAGCAGTTACAATGTAGCATCACTGGCTGGTGTGATGGCTCAGAGGGTAAAGGTGCTTGCTGCTAAGCCTGATGACCTGGACTCAATCTTAAAGACACCTTGGGGGTTGCTAGCTGGGATGTGGCACTGTGTGTGTTGTTGGGTAGAGAACTGTTATCCATGTGTGCTATATCATCCTCTTAGCTCAGAATAATGAACTCAGGATAAAGATAATACTCAATAACCAACTCAGAATAAAGGTGCATTCTATAACTTTGGAAAGTCATCTTCACTTCTAGCTTGGGTTGCTTTGTAAACTTGAATAAGAAAATTTTAAGACTCTTAATGGTTTGGACTTCTCTTGAATTGAGTGCGACGTTGAATAGATAATCCACAATTACTAAATCACAACTATTAAGGATTTTAGATACATTATCTCCTTCTCCTTCACCTTCTTCTTCCTTCTCCTCCTTCTTCATTGTCCCTTCCTTCTCTTTGTTGTGGAATATTTGCTTAACTATGCAAAGATGTGTTGCATTTATTTATGCTGCAGAATATTTGTTTACCTATGTAAAGATGTGTTGCTGTTTTGCCTTATCAGCCTAAGGCACCTGATTAGTCCAATAAAAAAACTGAACAGTCAATAATGAATGAGGAGGTATAGGCAGGACTTCTGAGCAGGGAGAGTAAGTAGAAGGAGGAATTTAGGCTCTGGGAAGAAAGAAAAAGAGATGCCAGGGAGATAACAGGGGCCAGCCAGCCAGACACAGAGAAAGCAGAAAAGTAGGACATACATAATATAATGAAAGGAAAGTCAAAAGACCTGAGGCAAAATGTAGATGAATAGAAATAGGTTAAATTAAATTATAAGGGCTAGTGGGACAAGCCAAAGCAAAGGTTGAGTACTCATAATTAGTAATAAGTCTCTGTGTCTTTATTTGGGAGCTGGTTTGCAGCATAAAGAAAATCCCAACTCCTCTTCTTCCTTCTTTTCTGCAATTGGGTATAATAAGGGGCCATCGCTCACACTTTCCCCAGTGGGTAGGAAGGTTCCCACTTTATTAACTGAATTGGCTTTAGACGTCTGCCAAGAAGTGGAGCCTAGATTTGAACCAGATGTGTCTTACTTCAGTATCTGTATCCAGGCAACTGGGTTAATACCCAAGTAGGTATAAGAGGCTGTGTGAGCTAAGTAGTACAGTGTGTTAGACTGTGGGGAGCCTGGGTTAAGTCCTGATTCTCCACTGTCTCTGCAGGTTGATATCTCATTTGCTGAACTAGGAGGCTGACTTTATCTTCCACATCCAGAAGTGAAGCCCTCTCAGTTTGTTTCTTCCTGGGAAGGGGGTTTGAATTTGAGTGAAAACACTTTCATTAATCCTAGCACTTACTTTGGCCTTTGTGAAGTTGCTTTCTCATCTATATAGGTACTGCTCTTGCTAATTTACCGAGGTCAGGGGGAGATCAAATAACATTTTTGACAATATGATGTTCTATAAATTGCATAGTTATTTACTCATTCATTTATCATTCATTCATATGATTAATAAACAGCTGTGTATGTAGTGGTTCCTAAGAACGTGAGACAGTGATTCAATCCCTGCCTTTGAGGCCTTCCATTTTCATGTGGATATAGTCAAGTTCATAATAAAATTGCTGTGACTCAGCGTAGCTATGGGAACACTTGGTTACTCTCAAGGGTAGCCAGACGAGGCATACACACCTAACAGGACAGTGATGCGTTTATCCAGTCCACAAACATTTAGAAAATACCTGCTCAGTACATGTGTTTGTCTCCCCATAGAGGCATGAGCTTCTTTGGTTGTTCTTTGTTGGTACCTTGTTTTGGAGAAGCAGTCACTGGGTTCTATCCTCCCAGGAAAGTTTACACTGCTTAACCAGGTAAATTGAGGGCCAGTTTCTTCTCTAAATATTCCTGACCAATATCCTTGGGGTAGCAGAGATCTTACAGTTGTCTTATGACTCTTGTTTGTGTATAGACTTTTACTCCAGCTGATTAAGGTCCTTGTTGCTGGAATTTAGTCTTTGCTTAAAAGAAACACAGTGCACAATATCAGGCATCTCATTTCTTATGTCTGGAGCCCAGTTCCCCATCTGTGGTGGTTTGGGTGTTTGTATCCTTCAAAAATCCATGTTACAAGTTTTCTCCTGTGCAGCAGCATTACAATGCAAGGGTTTTTAGGATGTTATAAGGCAAAAGAGCCCTGCCCTTTTGAAAATGCTGGAGGGAACTAGCTGGATCCTTGTGCTCTTCCCATCTTTTTGCCATGTGAAAATACAATGTTCGTTCCACTAGGGGATGCAATGACAAAGCATCTCATCTTAGAAGCAGAGACAGGGCTCCTACTAGATAGCAAACTTTGTGATCTGGATTTGTAACTGCCAGAACTATGAGGAATAAGTCGTTGTTCTTTATAAATGATAAAGTCCTCGGTATTCCATGATGATAGCTTATATTGAGATGACCACAATAAAACAAGAAAGTTGCATTTAGTAATTTAAAATTTAATGAACAGCACTAAACTACAATGCAAAATGCTTGCCACTTCCATAGCCACTCTCATCCTAGGGCAGAAGGGCTGGGTTTTAAAATCATGTGACTTTGTAGCTGTGTTCTTAAGTAGAGATAGAATGTGACAGAGGCTAGTCCTTCTGAAGTGGCCTGGCCTTAGAACTGTGCTTTGAGAGGCAAGGTCTGATCAAGTAACTATACCAATCATATTCTCACAAGGAATGTGAGGGCACATGGTGAAGTAGAGATAGTGGAAGCTCAGAGAAGATACTGAAAAACTACCAACAGTCACTGGGCTGACTTAGGAGTGATGGTTCAAGATATCGTCCAGATTACAGCAATAAGAGAGCAAGGGATAGTATCATGTCATTTGAAGAATGGTGGTACCACAAGCAACTTTGGCTGAGATGGCTCTTTCTGCTTTCTGACTTTCCATGTCTTGTTTACAGAGTGTGTGAGCTCTTTGCAATGTATTTTACAAACTCACACATTTATGTGATGCCAGGTCTTGTTCTATGTATTTTTATAATTGTTATGATATAGGTATCACCTTATCCATATTTTGTAGAGGCATAGCAGAGACGATAATGGACTTGGGCATGTGCACACTAGCAAATAGCAAAGCCAGGACTCAAACACAGGCTACCAGTTCAGAGTTCAGGCACTTAGTGTTTTTACTACATAGGCATCAAGCAATTTCTTAGTATCTCCCAATTTCCAATTTCTCTGCTTAGGTACTGGACTCAATCTTGTGTTTAAACTCATTTAATTTTTCAATTCTATGGAGTGTATAACAGCTAGCAAGCCAGTCTGGGACTTAATGATTCCATTCTGAGTGATGGGAATGGTTGAAATCTCAGTCTTTGTGTCTAGTATTCACAGTGATAACCTGTGCACTAGTTGTCATTTCAAGAACTGTGAAAAATGAGACAGAACCTCTACATGTTAAGAATTCACAGGCCTTTCAAGAGGCCACAGCTGAAGTAGGGTGTAGAGGGAAGGGAAAGTGAGCATAAAGAATACAACTTGTGGTAGCTTGAAATGAGTTTTTCCTATCCAATTTATTTCCTGTTTAATTGATTTATAGCAATAAATAAAGCATGGAAATTATGTTGAAAGACTGAACTAGGAATTGGATTTATGGCTCTTCCATTCTCACTTAAATTTTATGTTAATGTGTATAGGGGTGTGTGTGTGCACCATGTGTATGCCTGATGCCAAAGGAGGCCATTGAATCCCCTGTCACCAGAGTTACAGATGGTTGTAAGGTGCAGTGTGGTGCTGGGAATTGAACCCGGGTCCTTTGGAAGAGCAGTTGGTGCTCTTAACTGCTGAGCCATCTCTCCAGGCCCATCATATCACTTTCTTTACTGCTGTCCAAGAAGGTGACAACTGTTGTGTTTATGGTACATTTGTTATTCAGGAGTTTTTCTCTTTAATTGTGTTTGTTGACTGTACAGCAAAATACAATGCAAATGATACTTCCACTGTATGCAAACAAACATACATATAAAACATAATCATACACAATGGCAGTAGAAAATGCACCTGCAGATTAGCTATGTTGTCTGGCATCATTGGATTATGTTGTGCCATTCATAAGCTGGGAAAGTCCAGTCCAGAGTATCATGATTACTGAGCAGAGCCATTAACATAACAACATATACCATTTAGGATGCTGTGTTTTCTGATTTGCCTCTTATTTTCTCTCATTGACTCTGCACAGTAGACTGCTTCATTCCAATATATTTGTGAATGAATAACATCAATGTGTTAGATGGCTGGGTTATTATCATCCATTTAGTAGGTGGCAGCCTAGGACTTCATTTAACTCCTTGCCTAGCAAGTGCAAAGATTTATTACAATAATATGACACTCAAAAGGATGTTTGCATGCTTGATGTTTTTCTTGTATTAAGTTCTAAGGTGTGCAAATCATGTAAGTTCATTCAAGGTCACATCATTGAGATGTGACTTAAGGATGCCTTTTAATTCTATCTTATAAATTGTGGTACACTCTCCCAGGTCACTTTTCTATAGCACCATAATGACTGTCAACAAGATAGAAGCTTGCATTCTGATAGCCTAACTGCTTTATCATGATACGTTTACCGATTTTTTTTTTTTTTTTTTTTTTTTTTTAATGTGAGTAGAGAAGAAGTTGAGACTGTGGCTTTTAGACACTGAAGTCACAACTAGTGAGACTTGTATTTGCTTGAGGTGATAGACTATGCAGTTTTAACTGAGATGACTGTTCCCCTGCAGACTGGGGAGTTGGCTGCCCTCCCTTCAATCAGCCTGATGAGCTGTTTGACAGAACTCAATGGCTGTTTTGATATTTCATAGACATGGTCTAAGCCACTCGAGACAGCAGGAAATCAGCCATCTACCAGCGTCTCAACAGCTGGAATCCTTGGCTTATAATAACTTAATTTGCAAAAATTTGAATGGCTTGAAGTGAGAGTTTGAATATTTTAAGATTTGAGAGGTAGACATGTAAAATGTCATCACTAGCAAGGGACCTCAGAAATCATCAGGTTTAGTCTATATATATTTTTTGTTATAGAGAAGAAACTTGAGCTCCAAAGCTGGAAAGAACATTAACTTGCATATGCACTTCCATTTGTTTAAAAAAAAATATTACCTAGAAGGTAGTGTCATTAAGTGAAATAACCTGAATATATTTTGCTGTCTTGTTTCTTTTAAATAGGTCTCCCTTTATAGCCCTGGATGTCTTAGAGATTACTATATAGACCAGGCTGGCCTCCAACTCAGAGAGATCTGTTTCTTTCTGCCGCTGCCTCCTGAGTGCTGGGATTAAAGGTGTACACCATCCAGCCTTTAATGTGAAATGCTATATAGAGACCCTACTTCGGAGAATTCTCGGAGCAACTCTGAAAAAAGGAGACCTGCCTATCCATGCGGGACCACCCGTAATTTCCACCTGCTTGGTCTCTGACCCCACCTCCAGTCCTCTGCCAGTGTCCCGGGCCCCTCCCAGAGATCCGCCTATCTCTGGAAAAAACAAAAGACCCAGGATAGCCAAAACAACCCTATATAATAAAAGAACTTCAGGAGGCATCACCATTCCTGACTTTAAGCTCTACTACAGAGCTATAGTTCTGAAAACAGCCTGGTATTGGCATAAAAATAGACAGGTAGACCAATGGAATCGAATTGAAAATCCTGATATTAACCCACGCACCTATGAACACCTGATTTTCGACAAAACAGCTAAAATTATACAATGGGGTGAAGACAGCATCTTCAAAAAATGGTGCTGGCACAATTGGATGAGGGTGTGTAGAAGACTGCAGATAGACCCATGTCTGTTGCCATGCACAAAACTCAAGTCCAAATGGATCAAAGACCTCAACATCAATCCAGCCACATTGAACCTCTTAGAAGAGAAAGTAGGAGGTACCCTTGACAAATTGGCATAGGAGACCGCTTCCTGAACATAACTCCAGGGGCACAGACACTGAGAGAAACAATTAATAAATGGGACCTCTTCAAACTTAGAAGCTTCTGTAAGGCAAAGGAGACAGTGGACAAGACCAAACGGCAGCCCAGAGACTGGGAAAAGATTTTCACCAATCCTATACCTGACAAAGGGCTGATCTCCAAAATATACAAAGAACTCAAGAAACTAGTCAACAAAACACCAAATAACCCTATTAAAAAATGGGGTACAGACCTGAAGAAAGAATTCTCAATAGAGGAAATCAAAAAGGCTGAAAGACACTTAATGCTCCACATCCTTAGCTATCAGGAAATGCAAATCAAAACAACTTTGAGATACTCCTGCCAGAATGGCTAAAATTAGAAACACCAATGATGACTCATGTTGGAGAAGATGTGGAGAAAGGGGAACACTCCTCCACTGCTGGTGGGAGTGCAAACTCATACAGCCATTTTGGAGATCAGTATGGCTGTTCCTCAGGAAAATGGGAATTAGTTTACCACAGGACCCGGCAATCCCCCTCTTAGGCATATACCCAAAGGATTCAGATCCATGCAACAAGGACATCTGTTCAACTATGTTCTTAGCAGCACTATTTGTAATAGCAAGAACCTGGAAGCAACCTAGATGCCCCTCAATTGAAGAATGGTTAATGAAGATCTACACAATGGAATACTACTCTGCAGAAAAAAATAATGGTATCTTGAAATTCGCAGGCAAGTGGATGGCACTTGAAGAAACCATCCTGAATGAGGTAACCCAGTCACAAAAAGAGGAACACAGTATGTACTCACTCATATATGGATTTTAGACCTAGTTCAAAGGATCACCAGCCTATAATTCACACCACCAGAAGAACTAGGATACAAGGTGTATGCTAAGAGATTCATATAAAGTCCCTCACAAAACTAGGAAGGGACAAGTCCCCCAGAGCTCAGGGGAAGTGGGGGGGGCAGCGAATGGAGAGAGAGGTAGGAGAAAACGAGGGGGAGGAAAGGAAAACATGTGCGACCAGGAAGATTGAGCCTGGTTAGGAATAGAAAACAGGAAAGAGAGAGAGAGAGACAGAGAGAGAGAGAGACAGAGAGACAGAGAGAACATAAAAGAGGGAGCCAATATTGGTTTGAAGATAAAATTGAACACAAAGAAAGGTCTAGAGAACTACAAGACTGCTCCCAACTAACAATTTCAGCTTCCGTGGAAAGGCTATCATAAATGCCCTTCCCGGAGAGTGAGATCAACAACTAACTTCTCCATGGAGCTCTCAACTAATGCCTGTTGGAAACAGGATCAAACACCCATACATAAACACTGAGTCGAACTAGAACCCAGATGCAGAAGGAGAGGACAAGACCAAGCTGCAGAAACACATAGAGACAGCTTACCTGGACAAGGAGGAGCTAATGGACCACCAGACTGATAGCTGGGAAGCCAGCATGGGACTGACTCAGGCCCCCCTGAATATGGGTCTCAGCCAGAAGGACTGAGAAGTCTAAGGGACCTCAGACAGTGGAGCCAGGATGTGTCCCTGGTGCACAAAAGGACTTTGTGCACACATCGCCCATGGAGGGATAACTGCCTTAATCTAGAAACAGGAGAGAAGCCCTAGTCCCTACTTCACATGACCTGTCAGACCTACATGACCCCAACTGGATGGCATTCCCCTACATATGGAATTGGGGTGGGGGGATGGGAGGGGAGGGTGGTTAGAGTGCATGTGAGAGGGCAGAGAGGGTAAAAGGGAGGGAAGGAGGGAGTGGGAACTGGGATCAACATGTAAAATAATACATTAAATTAAAAAAAATAAATGGTTTGACTCCAAAATTTAAGGACAAGTTACTGGGGAAAAGGATTTCTATTTTGTTTCCACAGAAAATGAAAAGATGTGGATTCCTTCCAGACTAATGTGGTTTGATCAAGCCAGACCTCCTGAAACAGAGTAGGAGGTGATCCTACATTCAAAACAGCTGGACAAAGCAGCCTTATAGACTACAGCCAGGATTTCTGAATCTTCTTCGAATCCCCCATGACAGTGCCCCTTACCAGTAGGAAGTAGTTTGGAAAGAACAACGCCCAAATTCCCAAATATTGTCTATAAATGTTTGTTTTCATTTAAATGGACTTGGTCATATAAAATTAAAAAAAAAAAAAAAAAAAAAAAAAAAGAAATGGTATATAGAAAGTACCATAGCTGGGAAGCAGGCATGCAGATCTCTGTGAGTTTGAAGCTAGCCTGCTCTATGTGGTGAATTGTGGACCAGCTAGAGTTACAAGGTGAGACGCTGTCTTAACAAACACACAAACCTGAATGAATTATAAATAACACAGATTTCTCATAGCTCAAAAAGTTCAAGATTAAGGTCCTGATCATAGATAGCTGTCTTCCCACTGTGTCTTCATACAGTGGAAGGTGCTGAGGGGAGTATATGGGGCTTCTTTTGTAATAGTCTCATTGAGGGTATCCATCTACATGCTTCTCTTTTTGAAGTCTTCACCTTCAAGTATTCTCATGTTAGGTGCTAGGTTTCAGTGTACAGACTGGAAGCAGGGCGTAGCTACTAATTTTATTTCAGAAACCAGCCTTAACTTTTTCCCCATAGCCTTCAAGTGTGTGGAAACAACCAGTTCAAATTCAAAAGCTGCCTCCTTGGTTCCCACTGATGTGGTTCCTGCCACTCAATCCAGGTCCCCAGTGGCCCTTCCTAAGCCTTTTGTCTGAATCTCATCTCTACCACTTGAACTCTGGACTTTACTCCATAGTCATGTTCCCCATCAGATGGTAACCTCTCCATGCGGCAAGCTTGTCTCATGCTGTTTTTATTTTTAGCTTCTGGAACATGCATATCAATTAATGAATTGCTTAAGAGGGATTACAATTTTAACAATATTGTACATGGCTCTTAAAGTACACACATTTCTGGAGTATTGGATAGGCAAATAGACTAGAATATGAACTCAGATTGCATACTGTGCTTTCTAAAAATATAGAATCAGCTGCCACATCACATTCTTTCAGGGCCGTAGCCCCTATATTTATGCTGTGTTGGTAATGTAATCAATGTCTTTTATGAAGTTCAAAACTGTTACATTACTCTTCCCTGTGGAATTCCTGTAGTAAAAACATAGCTTCTTGTTCATTTTAAACATTGATAAACTGTTGAGGTCAAGTGTCATTATGCTGTCTCAAATACTAGCACTCCTATCTTTAATCTGTATCCTAGATGCCACTTCAGTGGCATTGTCTCCCCCCCCCCCCCCCCCGCTTCCTGGTAGCCAGAGCATTGATGTGGCTCAGGCTGGGTTAACCCTGTGCCTCATTCTGGGACTGTGAACATGAAGTAACGATAGAAAAAGGAGAACTGTTCTGAATTTTGGGGTGGAGAAGTAGAGACAGAGAACATCTGGGGTGGACAGTGTGTGGTGGCCTCGGCATCCAGCACCAGTGGTTATTGTAGTATCATGGCCATAAACTGACTGGACATACCTTTGGATGCTATATAGAATGCTTAGCTTTCCTTGATTCTGCTCTATTTTGTGATCCTTATTGCTTAACCTTCCTACCAGGCTTGGGACTCAGGCAATTCTTCCACTAAAAATTCTAATCTTCTGGTTATTGACCTGGATTGTTTTCTATTGAACTAGTTGAACAAATATAGTTTTGTATTGTTTGGCCTCCGAGTAGATAATTTTAGTCTTTGTATTCTTGATTCATTTCATGCTTTGAGGTAGTAGGAATGTTTAATTTTATGGGAAGGTAATGGGTTATCTTGGATTACACTTTCATCTCTGATATCATTAGCTGAGTAATGTTTGAGGCAAGATTTAACTTCTCTGAACCCTTATTTTCTCATCAACAAAACAGATATTATGTTTTTATTGGGGTCAGACTTCCAGCTAGTTCCCAACTCATATTTGAAGCACTACTTTCTAGCACCTCATGTGACTGATGTCTTTATAAGAGGAAATGTGGTTATACACAGGAAGTCTGTAAAGACACAGGAAGAAGATGAGGAGAAAGAAATGACATCTGCTGGCACTTTGACCATGGGCTTCAGATCTCTAGGACAGAGGGACAAAGAGTTTCATTAGAGTAAGCCACCTAATCTGTCACACATTGCTCTAATAAGAACAGTAAGGTTTATCTCAGGATGCTATGTAAGTTGGAAGAAATAATATTAAATACATAGAATATTTTATGGTGGTAATTGGCTTTTAGGGATTAAAAGCTTATAACAGATAAGTTATAGCTTGGGATAACAAGATACAGTAATAATAAATATGAAAGTGTAATATTTAGTTTAAAGTAAGTATTAAAATAAATGTAAAATGAATTGTTGATATTTAAAAAGTTTAGGAAGATTGCTCAGGGTGTATAGATGCTTGCTGCCAAGTCTGATGACTTGAGTTTGATTCCCAGAACCCACATGTAAAAAAAGACATTACTTTTATAAGTTGTCCTCAGACCTCCACGTATCTGTCATGATACCCCAACCCCACAAAACATATTTAAAGAGTAGTTTACAGAGATGTTCCTAACTGTTCACAATCTTCCTTTTTTTTTCCTACTTAATTTTCTTTTTTCCCCTTTTGTTTAACTTTACATTCCTTCCAATTTTGTTAAACTTTCATTTTCTTTCAATTTTACCTTATTATTGGTTTAAGAAATGCGGGAGATTTTGAGGTAAGTAAATCAAAGAAATGTTTTTATTCAGCTCTAGGTTATTCAGAAGTGATAAGGAGAAGATGAAGAAAAGCACATCTGCCTTTGAAATATTTTTAAAATGACAAAATCTTTAAGGAGCATCACTCCCTGACTGAGGCTTTTGCTTTATTATATACAACCCAACAGTGCACCCCCCCTTCATGGTTCCACCTCCCATCTGCTCTTTGGAGAGGGTAAGTCCTCCCTTAGGAAGCCTACTAAGTCTGCCCAATCATCTTGTTGAGGCAGGACCAACACACCTCTCCACCCCTCACATCCCTGTATCTAGGCTGAACAAGTTATCTCTCCATATAGAATGGGCTCCACTAAGTCAGTTTGTGCATTGGACTCACTGCCAGTGGCCTCATATATTGTCCCAATCGCACCATTGTCACCTATATTAAGGGAGTCTAGTTCAGTCTTATGGAAGTTCCGCATTTGTCAGACCAGAGTCAGTGTTCTCTCACTAGCTCAGGTCAGCTGATTCTATGGGTTTTCCCATCATGGTTTTGACTCCTTTGTTCATATTATCACTCTTCCCTCACTTCAACGTATTCCAGGAGCTTGGCCCAATGGTTAGCTGTGGATTTCTGCATCTGCTTCCATCTGTTTCTGGAAGAGAGTTCTAGCTTCTCTGGGGTTGTGGATTGTAGGCTGGGTATCTTTTGCTTTATGTCTGGTATCCACTTATGATTGAGTATATATTATATTTGTCTTTCTGTCTCTGAGTTATCTCACTCAGGATGAGTTTTTTCTAGTTATATCCACTTGTCTACAAATTTTAGGATGTCTTTGTTTCTTACCCCTGAGTAGTATCCCATTGTGTAAATGTGCCACATTTTCTTTATCCATTCTTCAGTTTAGGGGTTCATAGTGTGAGGGTTAATATCAGGGTCTTCAATTCGGTTCCATTGGTCCACCTGTTTGTTTTTTATGCCAGTACCAAGATGTTTTCCTTTCAATAGCTCTATAGTAGAGCTTGAAGTCAGGGATGGTGATGCCCCCAAATGATCCTTTATTGTACAGGATTGTTTTGGCTATCCTGCATTTTTTTTTCATATGAAGTTGAGTATTGTTCTTTCAAGGTCTGTGAAGAATTGTGCTAGGATTTTGATGGGGATTGCATTGAATCTGTAGATTACTTTTGGTAGGATTGCCATTTTTACTGTGTTGATCCTACATATTCAAGAGCATGGGAGGCCTTTCCATTTCTGATATCTTTAATATCTTTCTTTAAAGACTTGAAGTTCTTGTCTTACCAGTCTTTCACTCGTTTGTTAGTGTTACTCCAAGATATTGTATGTTATTTGTGGCTCTTGTAAAGAGTGATGTTTCTCTGATTTCTTTCTCAGTCAGGTTGTCATCTGTATATAGGAGGGCTACTAATTTTTTTTTTTTTAGTTTTTCTGATATCCTGCTACATTATTGAAGGTGTTTATCAGTTATTGAGTTCTCTGGTAGAATTTCTGGAATCACTTATCACTTATGTAAACTAACATATCATCAGCAAATAGCAAGAGTTTTACTTCTTTTCCAATTTTTGTCCTCTTGATCTCCTTTTGTTGTCTTATTGCTCTAGCTAGAACTTTGAGACCTATGTTGGATAGATATGGAGAGAATGGGCAGCCTTGTTGTGTTCCTGATATCAGTGGGATTGCTTTGAGTTTCTCTCCATTTAGTTTGATGTTGGCTGTTGGATTACTGTATATTGCCTTTATTATGTTTAGGTATGTTCCTTGTATCCTTAGTCTCTTCAAGATCTTTATTAAGAAATGGTGTTGAATTTTGTCAAAGGCTTTTGGCAGCACCTAATGAGATTATTGTGTTGTTTTTTTCTTTTAGTTTGTTTATGTGGTGGATTACATTGATGGACTTTCATATGTTAAACCATTCCTGCATCTCTGGGATGAATACTACTTGGTCATGGTGGATGATTTTTCTGATGTGTTCTTGGATTTAGTTTGCTAGTATTTTATTGAGTATATTTTTTGCATCTATGTTCATGAGGGAAATCCTGTAATTCTATTTCTTAGATGTGTCTTTGTGTGGCTTGGGCATCAGGATGACTGTAGCCTTGTAAAAAGAGTTTGGCAGTGTTCCTTCTGTTTCTATTGTGTGGAATAATTTGAGGAGTATTGGCATTAGTTCTTCTTTGAACATCTGATAGAATTCTGCAGTGAAACCGTCTGGGCCTGGGCTTTTTTGGCTGGGAGACTATTGATAACTCTTTCAATTTCCTTAGGAGTTATAGGTATATTTAAGTTGTTTTTCTGTTCTTGATTTAATTTTGCATGTGGTGCTTATCTAGAAAATTGCCCATTTCCTTAAATTTTTCCTTTTTTTTTTTTTTTTTTTTTTTGGAGTACAGGTTTTTGAAGTATGAGTTGATGATTCTCTGGATTTCCTTAGTTTCTGTTGTTATGTCCCCATTTTTATTTCTGATTTTGTTAATTTGGATATATTCTGTCTTTTGGTTAGTTTGGATAAAGGTTTGTCTATTTTGTTGCATTTCTCAAAGAACCAACTCTTTGTCTGAGTCCATTTATTTTTATTTGCATGTGTATGCTTTTAGGAATAACCTATTGGGTTTGAATAACCAATCAGAGAGCTCATCCCTATGGAAGACCATTTCTCCCATTCCCAGCATTCCTTAGTTATCTATGGATAGGGTCCTGTGAAAATTCCTTTTCCTGTATTAGCATGTCTATTGGTGATGTACTTCCTTATGTCTTGTTTAGGCAGCTATATTGTTGAGGTGTCATTGCTGAAGCTTCTCTGTGGTTTTTGGGGATACTTTACAATGGATTTCCTCATCCTCTGGCTCTTACAATCTTTTCCGCCCTTCTCTTACAATGCCCCCTGAGTCTTAGGTGTAGAAGTGGTGTTATAGATTTATCATTTGAGGCTCAGTACCCCACCATTACTTGTTCTCTGCATTTTGACTAGTTATTGTTTTCTAAAGGGGTTTCTGTTTATTGCAAAGGGAAGTTTATTTGGTGAGTGGTGTGAGCTACACTTAATTTGGGACATAAGGATAATTATTTAGAATGCAGTTATAAGTGCTGATTTAGTAAAGTGGTAGTAGTAGGTTCTCCTCTAAGATCCAAGACCACAGCAGCCCCAGGTAGATAGCTAGGCTCCCAGTACAAGCTATGATTTTCCTCCTTTTGAGCAGAACTTAAGTCCAATTATATAGCTGTTGGTTGCCACCAAGACACATTATACACTCTTGCACCTTTAGCAATATCTTCCCTTGCTGATTTTTGTTGTGGTTAATAGGCATCATAGCCTTATGGAACAATTGGTTGCTTCCCTTTCTTGGAAGAGAAAAATAAATTTTTTTTAGGATATCACAGATTACACAAACAATAACCATTAACTAAAATCTACAGTAACAATCTTAAAATTAGTGAGTCCAAAGAAATTATAAAGGTTTCAATCAATTAAGATCTTCATCTCTCTTGAACATAAGAAAAGAAAGTCATAGAAAAGTTAGAATATCATAGCTTTGGGTGATAAATACTTCAGCTAAAAGATGAATTGAGGTTGAACTTTACAGTCAAGATAAATTAGATACAAGGTGAGAAGACAGATACAGCCAGAGGGAAGACTATGTGGTGAAAAACAGTTCAACGTTTCTCTGTGAGTTCGAGACTAGCCTTTTCTGGACAGCCTCCAAAGCCACAGAAGAATCTTGTCTTGAAAAAAACCAAACCAACCAACCAACCGAACACCCACCCAAAACAAAACAAAAAACACAAACAAACAAACAAAAAACCCAGTTCAACCTTGGGGAGAGTAAAGATAAGCAGGAAGGGGGTCACTGAGAGATGTACTTGTAAGACCCTCAGAATGAGGAGTCTCCTAGTTTCGGTTGGTACCCCCAAGAACTCAATGTCCAGTCCAGTTGCTGCAACATGCAAGAGGCTTTAATGAACAGGAAATGTTTGCTCAAACGGGCTCCCTTAGCATGCAAGCTAGCGAGAAGTCCCATCCTCAGGGCACAGGTATTTTTAAAGGCAAAACCTATAAGCTTAGGGAGGGGGTGGGACCCTCTATCCTTTGAGTACATGACCATTGAGGCTGGATGGTCTTGCTATTAGGGTCAACAGACCTTAGGGCCTCAGGGTATGCTAATTAATCTTGTCTGGGCAAACCGGAGGTACAGTTATCTCTTTGTTTCTTAAGGACCCTATTCACCACCTGCTGACTCACAAGAAAGGAGGGGCAGTGTGAATTCTTGGTATCTTGTTATCTCAGAGCCTTGTGAGGGGAAGTTAGCAAATTCCAAGGAACTGATATTGGTCTAGGTTAGCTTTCCAGGTCAAACCATCCTTCATTTCAAGTAGGGGGTTTCTTTAACTTTACTTTTTGTCTTTCAGTACTGAGTAGACTTCTTATACGTTCATGGAATAGAATGGGACAGAAGAAGCAGTTCCAAAATATGCATGGAAGTTTGCCCTGTAATAAATATCAGCAATAAATATAGGAACTGCTCAGAAAGTGAAAGAATTCTTTATTCTTTTTTTCTTTAGAATTATCTCCTAGTTTTTCTTATAACTTTACAGTGTAGAAACCTGACAGATACTACTTGAGTCATAGCACCAAGTATAATCTCATCATCAGTAATGACACGGAGAGATTCACCTACCAACCTGATCAACAGAAAGAGACTTTGGAGAACTGGTAATCATCTTGCAGCTCATCCCTCAATTTGGAAGTTTCTCATAGTTTTATTGTAGTCATACATGAAGAAGGACACCACAGAGGTGACACTTTTTGGTGCTTTGATTATGTTAGATATTAATATTAAGAGAAACTAGGGAACTTTGATAAAGTACAACTCCTCCATAAATCCACAGAGTGTATCACCCAGTGTCTGATGCATTTCTTTGTTTTTCTCTATCTCTCTCCTTAGAATATAAACTTTGGAAAGTGAGAGGTTTTCCCTATTTTGTAGTTTGCTGTATTTCTAATATACAAAGAAGCACAGGTACTGTAGACATTCAGTAATATGTGTTTAATGAGTGTATTTTCAAAGGCTTTAAAATCTTTTGTAGGCAGACACATTTACAAACTGTTCTTATATTTGATGATGAGAAGTCTACTTTCTTTTCCTCATGAGACTATACAGTTCATGTGTCTGCATCTCTTAAGTGAATTTATGATAATATATCTTTTCATTAAAGTTTCTCTGTCTTATTTGTTCAGACCACTGTGTTTCAGGCTCTAGAGTCAGAGAGACCTAGGCTGGAGCACCATTTTTTCCTCCTACTAATTCTGAATCTTAAAAGTAAGGTCACAGGTCCTTTGTAAGCAACAGTTTCTCTTTGCAGAAAACTGATCATCACACACAGAAAGATCTGGTAGGTTTTGGGAACTCTAATGTCCATGTAAACACCTAAAAATCGCAAAGCAGCTTCTAAACTCCAAGGCAGACTCTTACTGTAGAGAGTTCAAAGCCACCCCCCTCTCCCAGGCTGTTAATTCCATATCTGAACGATTATCTTTTCTCCTCTCTGAACAACCCACCAAGAATAGAAATCACCTAATAAAGGCTGGCTAAATGACTGACATCAGGAAATCATAAGAGTTGATAAAAGAACAATTGCACATTCTCTGAAAAGACAGCATCTCATTTGAAATGCTAAGTATGGCTGGGTTGGGAACACATAATCCTTCAAGGGTATAAAGGCAGAATTGGTTATCTCAGGTGCCTAGAACTGTAAGAAAGAAAATGAAAGGAAAGCTGAGAAAGGTTAGGTGTCACTCTATGATTTAAATAATTTAGATAACAATATAGTGATTTACTATATTCTTGCCTTTTTTCTCAATTTTTCAACCCATTTTAAGAATTCATCCCTTCTGGAAATATAGAAAAGTGCAAAGATTCTAAATAAATGTCCTTTTAAGGCATAAATATGTGCTTATAATGCCATTTTTAAATAAATCTGAAAAATAGATTAAACTCTCTGCCATGTTAAACACACTTATAGAACTGCCTGTGACAATTTAAGATGTAAACATTTGTATAATAACATAGTTTATAAGATTAACTATTGAGCATGAGACCTTTGAGCATATTACTCTAATATTATAACAATCCATAACTGTCATTTTATATGATAAAATGGAAACATGTGCTTTAAGTAACTTATTTCCATTATTACTCAGAAAAGTCCATTATTACTCAGAATTAAAATTGGTTTCAAGTCCAAGAAACCACAGTTGTCTGAGAGCAGGATTGTTTCTGAAAAGCAATTTACCTCTAGATTTTTATGGGTAACAAGTAAAAGAATTCATATAACTATCCAGATAACTAGGATTTTTGATGAGTTTGCTTTGCCTGGTCTTCCAGTTGGTTCTCTTAACTTCGTTCCTTCTGTCACTCATCCAAGTCTATTTGTGAGTGGGATAGAATCTTTCAAGCAGACATAGCATATATATGACCATATATATGGTTAAATACACACACACCCACCCACACACACACACACCCACCCACACACACACACACACACACTCTCTCTCTTTATTTAACCTTATTGGCTTCTTACTTCCTACAGGAAAATACCAACTGTCATTATAGACTTAAGGATATCTCCTTTATTACTACTAAACCTACTCTTCTTCAGGCTTCTTCTGAATTCCTATTTGTGTTTTCCCAAACACTCTAGGCTTCTTCTTCTCCTTCTCCCCTTCCTCTTCCACAGCCTCCTTCTCCCTTCTCCTTCTTGATTTTCTCTGGGATAATTTCTGTTCTCTTATGGGTTTAGTGAGATCCTCTTTAACCTTACCTTGAAGAATAAGTGATCCCATCACTTTCTCAGCAAATCAATGTGGTCTCTTGTTTTGAGCATCCTTGCCTTTCATGGATTATTGCTGCATCCCTTCAAGATCATAAAGCTGCTTGAGGACCGTGACTTGTAGCTCTCTTAACTAATTTTTAAAAACTGAATAAAATAGAGACTTGAGAACATACCTAGAATACCCTGCTAGCTCAGTGAACTTTCTGCCTTTAAATACATACATACATATATATATATATATATATATATATATATATATATATATATATATATATATATATATAGAGAGAGAGAGAGAGAGAGAGACCTTAAGTTCCTTAACTCCCAATCCATGTTTTTCCTTCTGCATAAAAAATATGGCTCTGCTCTCAGTAAGTGAGATGCTAATGGTGAAACAGCTTTGGAATGTATGAAAGACTAGATCCCAAGTTTTTAGAAAGCTAGGACAGGGATGTAGAATGAAAGAGACATGAAGGCCTGAGTTTGATCATCAGAACTGTACAAACCAGGTTTGGTGGTCATGTCTGTAATACTAGCACTAGGGAAGTGGAGGTAGGAGGATCTAGAAGTTCAAGGTTATCCTAAATTATGTAGCAAGTCCAAGGCCAGCCTGAGCATTATGAGACCTCACCTGAAAAAGCAAAGAAAAAACATTAATTAGCTTATCAACAATATGTAGTATTCTTTTTTACATTTTTGTGAATATTTTGTGTGCCTATATATGTTTGTGTGTTAGGTACATGCCTATCATGAGCTTATGAAGCTCAGAGAACAATTTCTGGCATTGGTTCTTGTCTTCAATTTTGTTTTAGGCAGGGTGTCATGTTTGAGAATGCACTGCCCACCCCAAGTTAGCTGTCACTGGACTGCACACCCCAGGTTAGCATTAACTATACTGCACACTCCAGGTTAGCTGTAACTATGCTGCATACTCCAGGTTAGCTGTCATTGTACTGTGTACCCCAGACTAGATGTCACTGTTGTGCACACTCCAGGTTAGCTGCTCCACATTTCCAGAGATTCTCCTGTCTCCCTTCCATCTCACTGTGGAATTTCAAATGTGTACTACCATCTCTGACTTCTCCATGGTCTCTGAGGATCCACACTCAGGATTTCAGGCTCTAGATCAAGCTCTTAATCACAGAATCACCTCTCTACTTCATCCATATTCTTTTTAAATAAAATATTTTATCATTTTGTGTCTGAGTGTTTTGTCTATTTTCATTCTTAAAGGAAAGCAGTGAAGGGAAAAGATTTTCTATTCATGATAACAAATCAGCAGACAAAACAATAAAAAGTATATTTTGCTTCATCATTTTCAAATGCTCAGAATTAATGCCAGATTATAAAATACTATTTTGGTGAATGGAGATCTAAATGATCAGAGTCCAATATTCTCTCCCTCCATCTGTCTGTCTGTCCCTCTGTTTCTCTCTCTCCCTCCTTCTCTCTCCTTCCCTTCTTTGATGTAAAGCTGAAATGCAAACAGTCAAGTCATGGAATGCAATCCAGAATTGGAGTTCAGAGTTTTCACTCTGAATGTAAACTTTTAATACTGTCCCACCTTCAAGGACCCAGGCCCTTGGCCACAGCCCAGCATCCATACTGTCCCACCTTCAAGGATCCAGACCCTCGGTCACAGCTCAACCTCTGTGGCAGAGGCCTCCCACTCCGCTTATCGGTTGTGGTGAACCAAGCATCTCTCTTAATTTTTAAAAATGTGTGTGGGTGCTCTAATTCTTTCTTCCCAAGGGCAATTATCTCTCAAAATCAACTTATTGCTTATGAAAATATCTTCATTCTTAGTAGGAAAGAGATTCAAATTGTTTTGAACCTGGAGCAAATGAAGTAGGCAGCTTGGAATGTTCAATTTCATCTCTGCAGGAGAGCAGCTCAGTGTTTGATTTTGATGCATCTGGTTTTCCTCATTATCCCTCTGCTAGTCCAAAAGACTGCCTGGAGCTAATTTCTTTCTAAATATAATATTTCTAATCAGATTTCCTACACTATATGGATTTCATTTGAAAATGATCCCTATCTTGAAAATTAAAAACATCCCATCTACCACATTTCAATGTGCAGTGGAAGCCACAGCTTAGGAAGCCTTAAGACAAAAGACAAAATGACAGTTGACTCTTTTAGCAGACCATGGAGAAAGGAAAGCTTTCTATGTATTAGACATGGCAAGAGTGGGAAGAGACAAGAGGCACATCTAGAACTAAGTGCTCAGGGATTTGAGATTCATGTGTTAGTAGTGACAATAACAACATTGGTACTTTAGGCAAATGGTTTTACTTGTCTGAAACTCAGTGTAGGCTCCTCCTCCTCCTCTTTTTCTTAGTCTCACTATGCAGATCTGACTATCCTGGAACTCTATGTAGATCAGTGCAGCCTCAAAACTAAGTAGACCAGGCTGATCTCAAATTCACAGAGATCCACCTGCCTCTGCCTCCCTCTATGCCTCTCTGCCTCTCTGCCTCTGCCTCTGCTTCTGCCTCTAGAGTGCTGGGACTGAAGGTGTGGGTCACCATGTTCAGCCACTAGTCTTTTTACATGTAATGATACCAGTCTGTGATGATTGGTTTCAATGGTCAACTTGCCATACTCTGGAATCACCTGGAAAGAGTCTTCATGAGGAATTGCCTAGAGCAAGTTGATCTCTGGGTATGCCTGTGAAAGGTTTTTTAAATTGGGCTCATAGAGGTGGAAAGAGCCATCTTAATTGTGGGTTGTACCATTTCATGGGCTGGACCATGAACTGTGTGAGTGGAACAAACAAGCATGTATACATTCACTTCTCTCTGTTTTTGAGTGTACAAATGATGTGACTGATGTTTTAAGTTCCAACTACTTTGACTTCTAGCTATGGTGGATGATAGATAACCTGGAATTGTGGCTAGAGTAAGTCCTTTCTTCCTTAGATGCTTTCTCTGACATTGTTTATCATAGCAGCAGCAATTAAATTAGAACATAGTCCTTTGGGATCATAGGGAGAAATGAAGATTAGGAGTGGCAGTTAATAGGACCTTAGTCTAGTGGAACATAATATTAAGTCCTTTACATGCATTATCTTATTTAACGATCACAACAGCCCTATCAAGAAGGAATAATTGTGATTCATTAGTTTATAGTTCAAGAAATTAAAGCTTAAAGCTTAGGTTTATTAACCTACCAGTTTGTTGAAATTAAGGTTGGGAGAAAGACCAGCTTATTTATTTATTTAGTTGGTTTTTCGAGAAAGGGTTTCTCTGCGTATCCCTGGCTGTCTTGGAACATGCTTTGTAGAGTAGGCTGGTCTTGAACTCAAGAGATGCTGCAGCCTCCGCTTTCTGATTAAAGGTGTGCACCGCCACTGCCTTGCTCAAGACCCAAGCTTTGATCTGTTTGACTCTAGAGCCTATACTTTCTCTGATTCTCTGAACATTTATGTCTTTATACACTTCTACATCTACACATACTCATGTGTACATCTATACTGCTATCCAGATCCATAGGTTATCTATATGACCCACTTCTGTCTCAGAAGTTTATTTCTCAGAACTGCCATCTTAGTTAGGATTTCTATTGCTGGGATAAAACACCATGATCAAAAACAAGTTGGGAAAGAAAGGGTTTATTTCATCTTATAACTTGTAGTCCACCATCCAGGAAAGTCAGGGCAGGAGCTCAAGGGAGGAACTTGGAGGAAGGAACTGAAACAGAAGCCATGGAGGATTAACACTTACTGGCTTGCTCTTCATGGCTTGTTCAGCTTGCTTTCTTTTACCATCAAAGCCAACTACCCAGGGATGGCACCACTGTGGGCTGTGCTGTCCCACAAAAATCATCAGTCAAGAAAATGCTTGGTAGACTTGCCTGTAGGCCAGTCTTGTGTGTGTGTGTGTGTGTGTGTGTGTTTTATATTTTATTATACATCATCTTATTTTACATATCAATCCCAGTTCCCTCTCCCTCCTATGCCCCCAATGACCCCCTTCATCCTATCCCCCATCCACTCCCCAGGGAGGGTGAGGCCTTCCATGGAGAATTATCAAAGTCTATCAAGTTATTTGGGGTAGGGCCTAGGCCCTCCCCTGTGTATCTAGGCTGAAAGAGTATTCCTCCACTGGGAATGGGCTCCCAAATTTATTCATGCACTAGGGATACATCCTGTTCCACTGCCAGAGGTCCCATAGACTTCCCAGTCCTCCTAGCTAACACCCATGTTCATGGGGTCTGATTTGGTCCTATATTGGTTCCTCAGCTGTCAGACTGGGGTCCATAAGTTCTCACTTGCTCAGATCAGCTATTTTGGTGGGTTTTCCCATCGTGGTCTTGACCCCTTTGTTTGTCACTCCTCCTTCTCTGAAACTGGCTTCCAGGAGTTTAGCTCAGTGTTTAGCTGTGGATCTCTGCTTTCATTTTCATCAGCAGTTACTAGATGAAGGCTCTAGGATGGCATATAAGGTAGTCATCATTCTCATTATAGGGGAAGGACATTTAAGGTAACCTCTCCACTATTGCTTAGATTCCTAGTTGGGGTCATCACTGTGGATCTCTGTACAATTCTCTAGTGCCAGATTTCTCTTTAAACCTATAATGGCTCCCTCTATTGATGTGTCTCTTTTCTTGCTGTCCTCTATTCATCTCCCCACTCAATCTTCCTGATCACTCATGTTCTCTTCCCCCTCCTCTTCTCCCCTCCTCTTTCTCCTACCTCCCCCCTGCCATGTTCCCAATTTGTTCAGGGGCTCATGTCCCTTTTCCCTTAACGGGGGACCATGTATGTCTCTCTTACAGTCCTCCTTGTTTCCTAGCTTCTCTGACAGGATGAATTGTAAGCTGGTAATCCTTTGCTATGTCTAATATCTGTATATGAGTGAGCACACACCACATTTGTCTTTCTGTGACTGGGTTACCTCACTTTGTATGGTTTCTTCTAGTTCTATCCATTTGCCTGTTTTTTCCCACTGAGTAATACTCCATTGTGTAAATGTACCACAATTTCTTCATTCTTCAGTTGAGGGGTATCTACGTTGCTTTCAGGTTTTGGCTATTTCAAATAATGCTGCGATGAACATAGTTGAACAGATGTTCTTGTTGTGTGAATGTGTATCCTTTGGGTATATGCCTAAGAGTGGAATTGCTGGATCTGGAAGTAAACTGATTCCTATTTTCCTGAGGAACTACCATACTGATTTCCAGAGTGGCTGTACAAGATTGCACTCCCACCTCAGTGGAAGAGCATTCCCCTTTCTCTGCATCCTCTCCAGCATAAACTGTCTTTGGTGTTTTTGATTTTAGTCATTCTGACAGGAGTAAGAGTTATTTTGATTTTCATTTCCCTGATGGCTAAGGATGTTGAACACTTTCTTAAGTGTCTTCCTGCCATTTTAGATTTCTCTATTGAGAATTCTCTGTTTAGTTCTGTACCCCACTTTTTAATTGAGTTATTTGGTGTTTTGGTGACTAGGTTATTGAGTTCTTTGTATATTTTGGAAATCAGCCCTCTGTCAGATGTGGAGTTGGTGAAGATCTTTTCCCATTCTGTGAGCTGCTGTATTGTCTTATTGACTGTGTCTTTTGCCTTACAGAAGCTTTTCAATTTCAGGAGGTCCCATTTATTAATTGTTGCTCTCAGTGTCTGTGCTACTGGTGTTTTGTTCAGGAAGTGGTCTCCTATGACAATTTGTTCAAGGGTACCTCCCACTTTCTCTTCTAAGAGGTTGAGTGTTGCTGGATTTATGTTGAGGTCTTTGGTCCATTTGGACTTAAGTTTTGTGCATGGTGATAGATAAGGATCTATCTACAATCTTCTACATGTCTGCATCCAGCACCATTTGTTGAAGATGCTTTCTGTTTTCTATTGTGTAATTTTAGCTTCTTTGTGAAAAAAAAATCAGGTGTTTGTAGGTATGTGGGTTAATATCAGGGTTTTCAATTTGGTTCCATTGGTCTATTTTTTTTTTTTTTGTGCCATTACCAAGCTGTTTTTATTACTATAGCTCTATAGTAGAGCTTGACGTCAGGGATGGTGAAGCCTCCAGAAGTATCTTTATTGTATAGGGGTGTTTTGGCTATACTGGGTGTTTTGTTTTTTTTTTATAAAGTTGAGTATTGTCCTTTGAAGTTCTGTGAAGAATTGTGCTGGGATTTTGATGGGGATTGCTTTTAGATAGGTAGAATCAACATAGTAAAAATGGCAATCTTACCAAAAGCAATCTACAGATTTAGTGTTTGTGTGTTTTTAAACAATCTTATTTTACATACTAGTCCCAATTCCATTTCCTTCCTGTCCTTCTACTCCCCCATCATCTCCCTCACCAATCCACTCCTCAGAGAGGGTGAAGCTTTCCATGGAGAATCATCAAAGTCTGTCACATCATTTGGGGCAGGATCAAGGCCCTCCCACCTGTATCTGGGTTGAGCAAGGAATCCCTCCATAGGGAATAGGCTCCAAAAAGCCAGTTCATGCACTAGGGATAATTCTTGATTCCACTGCCAGTGGCCTTATAAACTACCCAAGCCCACAACTATCACCCATATCCAGGGGTCCTAGTTCAGTCTTATACAGGTTCCCTAGAGAGTCAGTGAGCTCTCACTTGCACACACCCATTGTTTCTGTGGGTTTCCCTAACATGGATTTGACCCCTTTGCTCATATTGTTCCTCCTCCTTCTCTCCATCTGGCCTCCAGGAGTTTGGCCCAGTGCTTAGCTGTGGATCTCTGCATCTGCTATGATGGCAATTAAGGTAGTCATCAATCTGATTATAGAGGAAGGGCAATTAAGGTATCTTCTCTGCTATTGCGTTTATTCTTCATTGGGGTCATCCTTGTGGGATCTCCTGAAACTGAGAAACTTCTGTAAAGCAAAGGACACAGTGAACAAGACAAAATGGTAGCTTACAGAATGGGTAAAGATCTTCACTATCCCACATCTGACAGAGGGCTGATCTCCAAAATACATAAAGAACTCAAGAAACTAGACACCAGAACACCAAATAATCCATTAAAAATGGGGTATGCATCTAAATAGAGTTTTCTCAACAGAGGAGTTTCAAGTTACTAAAAGGCACTTAAGGAAATGTTCAACATCCTTAGCCACTAAGGAGATACTATTTTATACCTATCAGAATGGTTAAGGTAAAAAATACTAACGAAAGCTTATTCTGGAGAGGATGTGGAGAAAAGGGAACACTCCTCCATTGCTAGTGGGAGTACAAATTTGTGCAGCCACTTTGGAAATCAGTATGGTTATTTCTCAGAAAATTGTTAATCAATCTACCTCAAGACCCAGCAACACCACTCTTGGGCACTATACCTGAAGGATGCACACTAATACAACAAGGACATTTGTTCAACCATATTCATAGCAGCATTATTTGTAATAGCCAGAACCTGGGAGCATCCTAGAAGGCCCTTAACTGAAGAATGGATAAAGAAAATGTGATACATTTACACAGTTCAGTACTACTCAGCAGAAAAAAAAAATGGAATCTTGAAATTCACAGGCAAATGGATAGAACTAGAAGAAACCATCCTGAGTGAGTAACCCAGACACAGAAAGCAAACACAGTATTTACTCACTCATAAGTGGATATTAGACATAAAGCAAAGGATAACCAGCCTGTAGCCCACAACCCTAGAGAAGCGAGAAAACAAGGAGGATCACAAAAGAGACATACATGTACCCCCCTCCCCAGAAGGGGAAATAGACAAGATCTCCTGAGTAAATTGGGAGCATGGGGTGAGGGCAGTAGCAGAGTGAGGAGGGGCGAATGAGAGGGGGAGGAGAACATGGGGGATCAGAAAGGTAAAGTGTGGGAAGGACAGAGAGGGAGAGCAAGGAAAGAGATACCTTGATAGAAGGAGCCTACAAGCCAATCTTATGGAGATATTTTTTCAATTGAGATTCCTATTTCCAAATGACTCTAGCTTGTTTTAAGTCAACAAAACCTAGCCAGTACAACTGTCATATCTGTTACAGAAATTGTAAGTTAGCAGAAAGCTTGGATAAAGTCACATCAGTGAGATCAGACTTCACAGAAGAGAGAACATAGTTTGCTTTGGAAGTCTGGAGCACTTCAAGGAAGAGATGGTAACAGTGCCAAGCATCAAAGTTTGGTATGACTAGTGCAATTGGTTGCTTTTTTAATCACAATTTTTCTCCCTTCCTCTTCAGTAACAGAGTGGCCCCATCAAATGACATACCTGTCAGCCTTCTTGTCAGCTAGGAAAAGTAGCTATATGTGGTTAAGTTTACCTTGGAATATATTATACAGAATTTCAGGAACCCTTTTCAGAGAAGGGAGTGTGCTATTCTTGATTGCTCCCTCCATCTTGCTGCTTGGATTTTAGACAGAATGAACTGGGATTCCAATGTCTCATACCCTGAAGATGAGACTGATAGGAGAAAGAGCTGCTTGGTTCTAGGTTCAGGTCATTCTGAAATTCTATATTATCCTTGAGATACCTGCTTTTGTGTATTTTTATATGAAAAAAATAATGTCCAATCTCTAAGTGGTTGTTATTTTGGGTCATATATAGCCTAATGTGACATAAAAAAGGGTTGGATTTGGTATGTGAAGGCACACTAAGCTGAGGAATCTGTGAATGTGAACAAAATAGAGAGAAACTACTTTTGGTAGTTGAGTTTCCTTGTAGTGGAGATCTTTAACCATGTACTGAAATGATACTTGGTCTTTGGAATGGGATATATCTGAGTTGAGATTCAGCTGCTCCCAGTACTGTCATGTGCTATTGTGGATAAATCCCTTCACTTATCTATAAAATGAGGACAGCCATAGTGGCCCCACAATGTTGTGAACTTGGGAGAGAATAACCAATCTGAGTGGAGATCCTTACTTTTCCAGCATCTTTGGAAACATTGGTACCATGAAATGGTGTCTCATCATTGTAATACCCATGCTAGCCATGCCATCTAAGAGAGACCAGGGCTAAAACTCCAGTACTTTGGAATTACAGTCAGAAGATGTAAATTCCTTTTTTTAAAAAATTGCCACATACTTGATATTTAACTTTAAGCAAGTTAGTTTTTGAGCCTCAGTGGCTTCTTCTGTAAAATGGACACAAGAAACCTTCCCTGCCTTTAATGAATCTTCTGCAAGCCATAAAAGAACTCAAGAAGAGGAGGTAAAGCTCTGGGAGTGTGTGTGCAGGGGGTGGATGGGGGGGTGGGTTGGGGGGGGTCATCCTCACCGTAAACTCATGTCCTGAATTCAGCCAATGCAGAGTGTTCCACAGCTGTGCTTTGCTTATCTAGTAGTAATGGCCATTAGCTCAAGTAAATCTCCAGCTGCCATTAGATTGAGGAGGATTGATAGCTAGTGAGGACTTGATATCTGGTTAGAACCAGGGATCCCATTTTCTTGCAGCATAAGACACTAAGGTCTTACTAATATCTGTTTGAATTATATTATGAGGCAACAACTACTGTGTTTAAGAAAATCAGGCTTGATTCTGAATTCAATTCTACTCTAAGAGTTACAGTATCAGGCTATGAACAGAGAAAATCCCCTAATTCATTCTCAGAGCTGATCTTCATTTCCCTCAACTATGAAAAAAGGACAGTGGTTATCATTGTTCTCTGCTCACATGAGAATTTGGTAAACTGCTGCTATAATAAATGGGGTTATTTTAATATAACCTCTTGTTTTCCATTTGTGACTCAGATATATTAAGAGTTAACCTGCATATTTGGTTGGCTCGTATATAAGAAACTTTCAGAAAGGATGCTGTTTCTATAACAACCATTTGTTGAATCTCTAGGAGACTCAGAAACAGGCCTGGGATGTAGGGAACAGCTAAGTGATGGGTACAATCAAAGCAGGGAGTCAAAGCTTGTAAACAGCTTGAGGGTATCAGGAATATTTTTCTAGAGGAGAGAAAGGATGGGACCAAGAGCAAATTAGGAATTAGCTAGATGAAGAAGGATAAAGGTAGAAATCAGGCAAGTGGAATAGCAGTACACAAAGACCTGGAGTGGAGAAGACAGAACATTGGATGCTATTCCTAGAATTTATGACAGGTTGACCTGGCTGAATCAGGGTTTGAAGAGGAGCAGAAGACAAACCTTGAAAGGAAATAGATAAGATCTAGATCAGAGAGACACTGCCAGTCATCAGAAGTGACTCTAAGTCCTTTGTGTGTGTGTGTGTGTGTGTGTGTGTGTGTGTGTGTGTGTGTGTGTGTGTGTGTGTGGTCAATGGGACCAGTCTTTCAAGGCTTTGCTTCAAATTTGCTTCCTGCAGACTCTAAGTCCTTTTTTGTGGTCAATAGAACCAGTCTTTCAAGGCTTTGCTTCAAATTTGCTTCCTGCAGACTACCTTTTTTTAATTATTATTACTAGACTTGACAGCTATTTACACAAATGCCTACATGTTTTATAGATCCAGATAAAACAAATATAACTAAATATTAACAGTTCTCAATGTTTTGTTACATCTAGTAGGCAAACAGATGATCATTTTACTGTTTGGGGCATTAAATATTTTTAGATAGTAATTAAAAAATTAAACTGTAAGGCAATAATTGGTTTGCTACATTGTGTCTTTGAATTAGATGGACAGTAATAGTCCATGGAGAGTCTGTGTTGTATTTTTGCAAAGGGTATACCTAATTAATGGGTGTTTTAACAACTTGAGTTATAGCTTACAATTTTGGAACTTCCGTCTTTTTAATTCGGTGCAAGTTGTTCATTGGGCACTTTCTGTGTTCTAGGAAGAGAGGTGAAGATAACACATTAGCTATGGCTTCTGCTCTCAGAGTATTTCAGTCTATCGGGAGTGGTAATTAGGTGAAGAAGTTATTGGAATACAGGGGACAAGAACAAAACCCGTCCTGCTGGAGCATATGGAGAAGGCTGTTGATTTAGAAGAGCCCCCTTCCGTTCTGGGATCTTTGTCATAGACATGCTGGGTGAGAGGAGGACAGCTGCTTGATGGTCATTACTCATGACAACCTCTTCTTCCCTCAAAGGTAGTTAGCACGGTAAGGACTCTTATTTCTCCAACTTTCCCCTTGAACTTTGAGATCATCAAGCCAGACTGTGAAGTTGAGCCCCTCTCAGCGGGATGAGATACAGTCACCTCCATCAGGGATAAAGGACGAAGGACACAGTGGCCGTGTGAACTTGCTGGGCTGGCAGAGATGCTTCTGCTGTGTCTGTTGATCCTCTGTGCCATGATAAAATTACTTTCTGTTTATTTTTAACAATAATAATAAAAAATTCAGAGTGGATTCAGCTCTGAAATATTTGAGCCTGAATTACTGGGGCATCAACTTAAAAGTGAGGACACATGCCCTTCTCCAAAAACAAGACAAAAAAAAAAAAATCCCTAATGGTAAGCTTGCCTCTTCTGTAACATCAATCTAATGACTTATTATGGGATATAAGTTGTTATAGAGATACAAAATGGGTCTGAGTTGAAAATAGGCAGTGTGAAACACATGCAATTTTTAAATTCTCTTTCAAGGTGACTGCTGGCTTTTTAGGGCAAAATAAAAATTCCTAACAACCAGCTAACAATTATGGAAACAGGAATAGAGGTGGGTAGGGGAAAAAAAAATGACACTTTTTTTTAAAAATATTTTTCAGCTCTGCTTTAAATGATTCTGGTGGCAAAGTTAGGCAAGTTTCTTACAATGTTTTAAAAATCAATATTTTAAAATAAAGGATTTTTTATAAAAACATTTTTCTTAAAATTTAAGAAATATATTTTCTTAATTGATTAAAAAACAGAAAAGAAAGAAAAGAAAACTGGGATTGATGTGTAAATAAAACAATCTTATTTCACACACCAATCCCAGTTCCCTCTCCCTCCTGTCCTCTCATGCCTTCCACTGCAGAGGCCCCATAGACTGCCCAGGCCTCCCAACTGACACCCACATTCAGGGGGCCTGGATTGGTCCAATGCTGGTTTCCCAGCTATCAGTTTGGGGGTCCATTAGCTCCCCCTTGTTCAGGTCAGCTGTCTCTGTGGGTTTCTGTAGCCTGGTCTTGATCCCTTTGCTCCTCACTTCTCTCTCTCTCTCTACAACTGGATTTCAGGAGTTCGGCTCAATGTTAAGCTGCGGGTGTCTGCTTCTGCTTCCATCAGCTACTAGATGAAGGCTCTAGGATGGTATTTAATGTAGTCATCAATCTCATTATAGGGGAAGGGCATTTAAGGTAGTCTCTCCACTATTGCTCAGATTCTTAGTTGGGGTCATCCTTGTGGATCCCTGTATAGATTTCTCTTTAAACCTATAATGATTTCCTCTATTAAGGTATCTCTTTTCTTGTTCTCTTTCTCTGTTCTTCCCCCGACTCAATCTTCCTTATCTCTCAGGTTCTCCTCCTCCCAGCTCCTCCTCTTTCTCCTGCTTCCCTCCAACCCCGGGCCCCTACCATGTTCCCAATTTGCTCAGGAAATCTTGTCTCTTTTTCCTTTTCTGGTGGACTATGTATGCCTCTCAGGGTCCTCCTTGTTTCCTAGCTTCACTGGGGTTATGGATTGTAGGTTGGTAATCCTTTGCTCTATGACCAATATCCATTTATTGGTGAATACATACCACATTTGTCATTCTGTGTCTGGGTTACCTCACTCAGGATGGTTTCTTCTAGTTCAAAACCAAGGAAATTCTTAAAGGCATTGAAAAAGCCATATAGATCCAGTTATCTGCATAAATGTTCTTCTTTGAAAGAGGCATGAGCAAAGTCAGGAAAAGTAAAATGGGAGGAGCTACAGAGAAGAGTAGGAAATGCTGACTTCATCAGTAGGGTGCAAAGTAACTTAGTACGAAATTACTTGAAAAGAGACTTGTACATTGACAGAAACTCTTTCCATAAGAATTAAAGTTTCAAAAAAGAGGAAAGAAAAAAGGGAAGGTGAGTTTGCCGAGTAAAAAAGACCATCTCATGGGGAGTGTCACACCCATCTTGCCTAGAGTTAGCCAGTTAATCTGTTTTTTTTTTTTTTTTTTTTTTTTTTTTTGGCTATGTCTCTAGTTGGGTCAGAGACCTGTACAGCACTGTTAAAATGACATATCCATTACTTAGGAAAGAAAAGTGCCCTTGAAGCAGTCAGTGTGGCTCTCTCTGTATCCATCATTTTTTAGCAATTGTTCAAGGTCAACAAGCAAATGATTTACTGGCGCTAATTTTGGAATGAGTGCATAAGGTGCTATGATGGCTGTCCTTGCCCTTCAGGGCACCTCTGATTCAGCCAGGGACTCATGTAGTAGAATGTTTGGTTATTTTTAAGAGATTATGAGAATTTGGAGTGATTCCAGATGGGGTCATAGATGTGCTTAGGATGTCAAAGCTTAAGATGGCTATCAAGTGTTCTGATAGCCAGTCTTCTGAATTGCATTATTTTACCATGGGTCTTGACCACTCCATCTTGTACAGATGCATAGAACAATAGCAGTGTCTAAAGGTTCTGTCATGTTCAAAACCTGAACTAAGCCCAGTTGGTCACAATATTTTCAAGGCTGTACCAAATGGAAACAGGCATCTCAGCTTGGCCGTTTGCATATGTCAGTACCTAGGCATGTCCTCAAAGGTGAGTCACAGTATCTCTCTGCCTGCCAAGGATAGGTGCTCACTAACGGTGGGGTCAGGCACTATGAACCACTGAAATAATATAAATACCTCCTCTTGAATCTACACTGGTCAAATATTCTGGCAATGACTCAGGTGTAATATGGATTCCTGAAGGTGAGCTAACCAGGTGATCTTGTCTTCTAGCTAGCCATTCTTTGAATGGGTTTTTTTTTTTTTTGATAATTTTTTAAATTTAAAATTGAAACAAGCTTGTTTTATATGTCAATACCAGTTCCTCCATCCTTCCATCCTCCCCTGTTCCCCCTACCAACTCCCATACCATCCCCTTTCTGCTTCCAAGGGAGCATGGGGGAATCTTCAAAGTCTGTCATATATCATTTGGAGCAGTGCCTAGGCCCTTCCCTATGTGTCTAAGCTGAGACTATCCCTCTATGTGGAATGGGCTCCCAAAGTCCATTCATATTCTAGGATAAATACTGATCTATCATTACCAGAGGCCCTATAGACTGCCCAGTCCTCCTAATTAACACCCACATTCAGGGGCTCTGGGTCAGTCCTATGCTGGTTTCCCAGCTATCAGACTGGAGTCATTGAGCTTCGCCTTGTTCAGGTCAGCTGTTTTTGTGGGTTTCTCCAGCCTGGTCTTGACCACTTTGCTCATCACCTCTCCGTCTCTGCAACTGGATTCCAGGAATTCGGTTCGGTGTTTAGCTGTGGGTGTCTGCTTCTGTCTCAATCAGCCACTGAATGAAGGCTCTAGGATGGCATATAAGGTAGTCATCAATCTCATTATCAAGAAAGGGCCTTTACAGTAGCCTCTCCACTATTATTTAGATTGTTAGTTGGGGTCATCCTTGTAGATCTCTGGACATTTCCCTAGTGCCAGATTTCTCTTAAAACCGACCTCTATTATGGTATCTCTTTTCTTGCTCTCCTCTATTTTTTCCCTGACTCTATCTTCCTGCTCCCTTATGCCCACCTCTCTAATGTGGGTAATAAGATTCTGGGGCATAATACATGCTGATTGAGTTTTATTCGGGGAGAATGCACTTACACAAGAAACAGACAACCGCTGCGGGTTCACCCTCCAAGGATCTCCTCAGATGGTCTCTTCTCTCTGACCCAGGAGTAAGAGAGAGCACAGGGGTCAGGCCCCAGCCTAGACTCCACTTGTCATGCCCATCCCTGTCCCCATGCCCCAATGGGTGTGGTCAGTACAACAGGTGTGGGCAGGGTGGTTATCTCACTACACCTCTCCCCTCCTCTTTCTCTTAGCTCCCTCTACCCCCCCACCATGCTCCCAATTTGCTTGGGAGATCTTGTCCCTCTCCCCTTCTTCAGTGGACCATGTATGTCCCTCTTAGGGTCCTCCTTGTTTCCTAGCTTTTCTAATGGTGTGGATTGTAGGCTGGTAATCCTTTGCTCTATGTCTAAAATCCATATATGAGTGAGTACATACCACGTTTGTCTTTTTGTGACTGGGTTACCTCACTCAGGATGGTTTCTTCTAGTTTCATCCATTTCCCTGCGAATTTCAAGATTCCATTGTTCCCCCCCCCCCCCCACTGAGTAGTACTCCATTGTGTAAGTGTACCACATTTTTTCCCATCCATTTGTCAGTTGAGGGGTATTTAGATTGCTTCCAAGTTCTGGCTATTACAAATAATGTTGCGATGAACATAGTTGAACAGATGTCTTTGTTGTATGAATGTGCATCTTTTGGATATATGCCTAAGAGTGGAATTACTGGATCTTGAGATAGACTGGTTCCCAATTTCCTGAGGAACCACCATACTGATTTCCAAAATGGCTGTACGAGATTACACTCCCACCAGCAGAAGAGGAGTATACCCCTTTCTCCATATCGACTCCAGCATAAACTGTCTTTGGTGTTTTTGATTTTAGCCATTCTGACAGGAGCAAGATGGTATCTTGTAAGGTGTACTGTTTTTTCTTCCCGCCACCGCTGGTCTTGTCCTACCGCCGCGCCAGCCCCAAATAACACACAGAGACTCTGTATTAGATATTATACTGTTGGCCAGTTACTACTTTCTTATCGGCTAGCTCTGTCTTAAGTATTAACCCATTTCTATTAATCTATGTATTTCCACGTGGTCTTCTTACCGGGAGCCGGCTGTTGCATACTGCTGCGGCCCCAAGTAATGTACAGAGACTCTGTATTTGATATTATACTGTTGACCAGGTACTAGTTTCTTATCGGCTAGCTCTGTCTTAAGTATTAACCCATTTCTGCATATTTCCACGTGGTCTCCTTACCGAGGAGTGAGGCAAGCGTCTGGTCTCCCCGGTCTCTCCATCTTGGCTCCTCCTTACTACTTCCTCTTTCCTCCTTGTCTCCTAGTCCCTCCTATCTTCCTTTCCTATTGGCCAACAGTGCTTTATTTATTAACCAGTGTGAGAAACATATACAGAATGACATCTCCCATCAGTATCTCAGAGTTGTTTCAATTTGCATTTCCTTGAAGGCAAAAGATGGTGATCACTTAAATGTCTTTCAGACATTTTAGATTCCTCTACTGAGAATTCTGTTTAGTTCTGTACCCCATTTTTTAAATTGGATTATTTGGTGTTTTGGTGCCTAGCTTCTTGAGTTCTTTGTATATTTTGGAAATCAGCCCTCTGTCAGATGTGGGGTTGAAGAAGATCTTTTCTCACTTTGTAAGCAGGTGTTTTGTCTTATTGTGTCCTTTGCCTTACAGAAGCTTTTCAATTTCAGGAGGTCCCATTTATTAATTGTTGCTCTCAGTGTCTGTGCTACTGGTGTTTTGTTCAGGAAGTGGTCTTCTATGACAATTTGTTCAATGGTACCTCCCACTTTCTCTTCTAAGAGGTTCAGTATGGCTGGATTTATGTTGAGGTCTTTGATCAATTTGGGCTTAAGTTTTGTCCACAGTGATAGATTTGGATCTATCTGCAGTCTTTTACACACCAGCATCCAGTTATGCCAGCACCATTTGTTGAAGATGCTTTTTTCCATTGTATAATTTTAGCTTCTTTGTAAAAAATCAGGTGTTTGTAGGTGTGTGGCTTAATTACAGGGTTCTCATTTCGGTTCCATTGGTCTACTTACCAAGCTGTTTTCAGAACTATAATTCTTGTATAGAACTTCAAGTCAGGGATGGTAATGCCTCCTAAAGCTCCTTTATTGTACAGGGTTGTTTTGCTATCCTGGGTCTTTTGTTTTTCCATATAAAGTTTAGTATTGTTCTTTCAAGGTCTGTGAGAAATTGTGCTCGGATTTTGATGGCGATTGCGTTAATCTGTAGATTGCTTTTGGCAAGATTGCCACTTTTACTATGCTGATCCTACCTAGCCAAAAGCATGGCAGAGCTTTCCATTCTCTGGTATCTTCTTTAATTTCTTTCTTTAAAGACTGAAAGTTCTTATTGTATAGGTGTTTCACTTGTTTGGTTAGCATTAGCCCAAGATATTTTGTTGTTTGTGGCTATTGTAAAAGGTTATGGTTCTCTGATTTTTTTTTTTTTTTTTTCTCAGCCCCTGTATCGTCTGTATATAGTAGGGCTACTGATTTGTTTTAGTTAATCTTGTATCCTGCTTTACTGAAGGATTTCTGTGATAGGAGTTCCCTGGTAGAGTTTTTTGGGTCACTTTTGTAAACTATCATATCATCTGCAAATAGTGAATGTTTGACTTCTTTTCCAATTTGTATCCTCTTGATCGCCTTTTGTTTTCTTGTTTCTCTAGCTAGAACTTCAAGTACAGTGTTGAAAAGATATGAAGAGAGTGGACAGCCTTGTTTTGTTCCTCATTTTAAAGGAATCACATTGAGTTTCTCTCCGTTTAGTTTGATGTTGGCTGTTGGTTTGCTATATATTGCATTTATTATGTTTAGATATGTTCCTGATATCCATGATCTCTCCAATGCTTTAATCATTAAGGAGTGTTAAATTTTGTTGAAGGCTTTTTCAACATCCAGTGAAATGATCATGTGGTTTTTCTTTTTCAGTTTGTTTATATAGTGGATTACATTGATGGATTTTTGTATGTTGAAACATCCCTGCCTCCCTGGGATGAGGCCTGCTGCTTGGTCATGGTGATTTCTCTGATGTGTTCTTGGATTCAATTTGCCAGTATTTCATTGAATACTTTTACATCAATGTTCATGAGGGATATTGGTTTGTAGTTCTTTCTTACTTGTGTCTTTGTGTACTTGGGTACTAAGGTAATTGTAGCCTCATAAAAAGAGTTTGGCAATGACCCTTCTGCTTCTATTGTGTGGAACACTTTAAGGAGTATTGGTATTAGCTGTTCTTTGAATTTTCTGGTAGAATTCTGTACTGAACCATCTGGTTGTGGGCTTTTTTTTGGTTGGGAGACTTTTGATGGCTGCTTCTATTTCATTAGGGGTTATAGGTCTATTTAAATTGCTTATCTGTTCTTGGTTTAATTTTGGTAAGTGATATCTATCCAGAAAATTGTTCATTTGTGTTAAATTTTCAAATTTTGTAGAGTACAGGTTTTCAAAGTGTGACCTGAAGATTCTTTGGATTTCCTCAGTGTTGTGTTATTTCCCCCATTTTGTTTCTGATTTTGTTAATTTGCATATTCTCTCTGCCTATTGTTTAGTTTGAATAAATGTTTATCCATCTTGTTGATTTTCTTGAAGAATCAACATTAAGTCTTTGTATTGTTTTCCTAGTTTCTGCTTTATTGATTTCAGCTCTCGATTTGATTATTTCCTAGCATGTACTCTTCCTGGGTGAGTTTGCTTTGTGCAGTAAATTCTCTAGTGTGACTATTCTCCAGTTTCTTCATGTGGGCACTTAGTGCTATGAATTTTCCTTTTAGTCCTGCTTAGTACCCATAAGTTTGGGTAGGTTGTATCTTTATTCTCATTGAATTCTAGGAAGTCTTTAATTTCTTTCTTCCTTCCTTCCTTCCTTCCTTCCTTCCTTCCTTCCTTCCTTCCTTTCTTTATTCCTTTGTTTCTTCCTTAACCCAGGATTGGTGCAATTGTGCATTGTTCAATTTCCATGAGTTTGTAGTTTCTGCAATTTGTGTTGTTGAGTTCTAACTTTAGAGCATGGTGGTCTGATAAGATACAGAGGGTTATTCCAATTTTTTTTTAACCTATTAAGGTTTGCTATATTGCCGAGTATGTGGTCAGTTTTAGAAAAGGTTCCATGTGGAGCTGAGAAGAAGGAATATTCTTTTGTTTGGATGGAATGTTCTATAAATGTCTGTTAAACCCAATTGGGTCATAACGTTTTTATTAGTTCCTTTGTTAAGTTTCTGTCTAGTGTACCTATCTAGTTTGAGAGTGGAGTGTTGAAATCTTCCACTGTAAGTGTGTGAGATTTTATGTGTGAATTGAGTTTTAGTAACTTTTTAAATTTTTTTTTTTTTTTTTTTTTTTTTTTTTATGAGACAGGGTTTCTTTATTGCTCTGGAGTCAGTCCCAGAACTAGCTCTGTAGGTCAGTCTGGCTTTGAACTCACAGAGATCCACTTGCCTCTGCCTTAGGAGTGCTGAGATTTAAGGCATTTGCCACCAATACCTGGCTTTAGTAATGTTTCTTTTACAAATGTGTGCCTTCGTATTTGGGGCATAGATGTTCAGAATTGAGACTTTGTCTTGATGGATTTCTTCTGTGATGAATAAGAAATGACCTTCTTCATCTCTTTGACTGATTTTAGTTTAAAGTCTAATTTGTTAGATATTAGTACTCTCTTGTTTCTTAGGTCCATTTGATTGGAAACTCTTTTCCCAACCCTTAACTCTGAGGTAACATCTGTCTTTGAAGTTGAGGTGCAGCTGTATGCAGCAGAAGGATGGATTCGGTCTTTTATTACATTCTGTTTGCCTATGTCTTTTTATAGACAAGTTAAGACCATTAACATTGAGGGATATTAATGACCATTGATTGTTAATTCTTGTGTGTTTTGGATTTGTTGTTGTTGTTGGTATTATGTGTAGATTTTTCATTTTTCTTTTGGCTGTTGAGATTGTCTATTGCCTATGTTTTTGTGGGTGAAGTTGACTACCTTAGATTGCAGTTTTCCTTCAAGAACTTTCTGTAGGGCTGGATTAGTTGAAAGTATTGTTTAAATCTGGTTTTGTTATGGAATATCTTGGTTTCTCCACCCATAGTGATTGAAAACTTTGCTGGTTATAGTAGTCTGGGCTGGCATCCGTGGTCTCTTAGTGTTGGTAGAATATCTATCCAGGACCTTCTGGCCTTCAGAGTTTCTATGGAGAAGTCAGGTGTAATTCTGATAGGTTTGCCTTTATAGGTTACTTGGTCCTTTTCCTTTGCTGCTCTTAATAGTCTTTCTTTATTCTGTATGTTTGGTGTTTTGATTATTATGTGGTGAGGAGACTTTTTTGTGGTTCACTCTATTTGGTGTTTTGTAAGCTTCTTGTACTTTCATTGGCATGTCTTTCTTTAGGTTCTGAAAGTTTTCTTCTATGATTTCTACACCTTTGAGTTGAGTTTCTTCACTTTCTTCTATACCTATTCTTCTTAGGTTTGGCCCTTTCATGGTGTCTCATATTTCCTGGATATTTTGTGTTAGAGATTTGTTGGATTTAAGATTTTTTTTTTTTTTTTGGTCAATGAATCTATTTCTCCTAGTGTATCTTCAAACCCTAAGATACTATCTTCCATCTTTTGCATTCTGTTGGTTATGCTTACATCTGAAGTTTCTGATCATTTACCCAGCTTTTCTATTCCCATCGTTCTCTCAGACTGTGAGACTGTATTTTTTGTGTTTGTTTGTTTGTTTGTTTGTTTTTGGTCTCTATGTTAGCTTCCAAACCTTGCACTGTTTGAATTGTTTCTTGCAATTTTTGATTTGTCTTTTCTTCCATTTCTTTAAAGAATTTTCTCATTTCCTCTTTTAGGGACTTTATCATCATGAAGTAGTTTTTAGGTTTGTTCTCTTCTGTTTCATCTGTGTTGGATATTCAGGTCTTGCTGGTGTGGAGTCCCTAGACTCTGTGTGCATCATGTTGATCTTTCTGTTGTTGACTTGTTCTTATACTGTTGTCTACCCATTTCTTCTTCCAGGGAATACTGGTGGGGTCTCTTCCTTTCTTGGTGGGTATGGGACCAAGATTTTCTTCCAGTGTGTGCAAGCAGGCCCAATACTCCTATGACTTTTTTCTTTCAGTGGGTGGAGGTGTGACTAGGGTGCTGGCAGACTGTAGATATACTGGCCTGCTGGGATGGCTTACCCAATATGCAGTTCACAGTCCTCCGGAGGCCCTGAGCAGGGCACAGGAAGGCGGGATCCTTCTGTGGGTGGAGGTAAGACCTTAGGCTGACTCTGGATAGGCAGTCTGCTGGGACAGGGTCCTGCACATGTAATCCCCAGCCCTCCTGAATGTTCTTTTAAAAGTACACACAGTATAAAACTCAACTCTTTAAAGGACACAGAGCATTAGTAAATGACACACTAAATCACTGGGCATTCCCATCATCCCCAAAGAAGCATGGGATTGCTAGGGATTTCTCCTAAGTGCCCCTTGTTCCTCATCCCTGTATACTACTCATTTTACTTTCTGTCTATGAATTTACCTAACCTGGACATTTCACATAAATAGAATGGAATGTGGTACTTGGTGTCTAGCTACTTTTAATTATTCTGAAGTCTTCAAATTTTATGCACATTGGAGCAAGTTATTGGTATTTTATTCTTAGATCCACTCAATGGAATATTATTAGTCAATCAATCTCATTTTAATTTATTTTCTCAATTGATGGACATTCAGAGCATTTCTACATTTGACAGTTGCAAATAATGATCATGCAATCATTTGTGTCTACATGTTCTCAATTCTCTTAGGAATATGTCTCTCAGTAGTTCCTGGGTTATATGACAACACTATAATTCAGTTTTCAATCAATAAGTTTGCATTGTTATTATTTTTTGGTCTTTTATGAAGTTATTTGTGTAAATGCATGCCACAGAGATGGGGTTCTCTGGTGAATTGAAAGAAAGACTGAGCTCTAAGCCTTTAAGGAAAATGAAATTTTGGGGCCTATATTGGGGTGTCTCCATGAAGATCTTTTGGCCACTATCCTTGATTTCTGAAAACTTTCTCAGGTACATTAAAAATGATCATATTGCCTGTAAATTGCCCTTCATAGAGAGAGGAAAAAAGCTTGACAATAAGGACAATGCTTGTTCCCATGGAAATATAGCAGCCAGATTTAGCTTTGCACAGAGATAGGCCCTGGAGCTTGTGTCTGAGATTTCTCCAGATGTTTGGTTTTACCACCTCACAGAAGTGGATGTGACCTACAGTGCTGTCAGTTTCTATTCAGAAGAGAGTCACCTGCTTTCCTATTTCCCCTTCTGTAATCTTCTGTGTAATTGCTGCTTCAACTTCCCCTGCCATCTGTATCTGTTGGAAGTTCAGGGTGCAGAGTTAGGGCCATGGGAATAAGTGCCACATAGAGAGGATGATGCATACAGTGGGCTGTGACTAAAGGATGACCTCACGGGGCATCGTGGGCCATCTGAGAGCAATTCAGGATGCAGATGACCTTTACTGACCAAAAGTATTACATAACTATGGCCACTGGAGAACTACTCACCCTCTTGGGTATAGAGTACTGATTTTCTAAACTCAAAATAAAAATAGCAATGCAGAAAGGAACAAATGAAAATAAAAGGCCATCCAGCTCCAGAGATGAATGTGGCTGACATTCCAGGTGAATGTTTTCCCCTCCAAGCAAAGATCATTCTGTCACATTGTGCAATTTATATCCTGCTCATTTTCTTGTTAGCAATTCTGTATCCAGTTCAGCATTCCTCAAAAACCCCAGTTTAAATAGCTGGATATGTAGTTTTGTACCGACCATTTACAAGGCTACTTTCTAAAGTAGGTTTCTGAATGAAAGTCCAATTTCTTTGTCCTCAGAGACAAAGCATACTTACCAGGTCTAATGCAGTGGGTCAGTATTTGGGGAGGAAGTTGTGACCAAAGGAATCACCTTGCTTGGTTTTGATGTGGTAGCCTCACCTAGGCATCAGCTGCTGTTCTTTTTATAACAGTTCTGCCAATCTATGAGCACAGGAAGTCTTTCTATCTCCTAATGTCTTCTTCAAACTCTGGAATGTTTTGACGTTTTATGGCTGCCCCCACCTACTGATTACAGTGGAGCAGAGGTCTGGTCACTCTGAATCTCTGGGGATGTATCCAAGTGGAAAGGATACATATTCTCGTCCTTCTGCCTTGAACAGGGATCTATTTTCTATACTAGACTTGGGCATTTTTAATGGAGAATCTGAAGACAATGGGAAGCAATGCTTGATGAAAGGGTCTTACTAGGGAAGGGATAAAGAAAATTTTAGAAGGGGTGAGCAAGAAACACGAAGGTAACCGATTGGAGAAACAAAGAGTAGTTTTGAAGAGGAATTATGGGGCTTTAACTTGGTGATGTTTGAGTAAACTAGAGTGACCAGTTATTTTGAAATGACTTATAGCAACATTGACTATGCTGCTTCTCCACTACATACTCCATAAGGCTGGGGGAGGAAATCCACTGTCATTGAATAGACTACTTACAAAGATGTGGTTTGGAACTGGTTACTTAGATAACTTCTAGAGAAACAACAACATTGCTGGGACTAGGTTATCCAATGTGCGTAGTTGCCTCTTGTTTGGATGATGGGAATTTTCTGGCTAGTGAAGTACTAGGAGATAAGAGCCTTGGCTTCAGTATGGCTTGACCCATGACCTCACTTCCATGACTTTATCACCAGTGAGGCCTTTTTCTGTGCATTGATCATCAGCAACTGTATTTATAACTCGTGAGTATGTAGTAGGTACTGACAGGGATAAGGCACTGCAGATGTGTGGGTCAGCAATGCAGGAGACAGTAATGGATGTGGGATGCAGTGACTGGTGAGGCAGAATGCAATTCTGATTTATGTCACAAGAAGATTGAATATATGCCCCTCTGATCTTCCACAGCACATGAGAAACACCCAGGAACAGGCTCACTGAAATGTTAATCATTGATGTTTTTAGTGTCAGCATGGTTTGATAGTTTCAAAAGAGAAATGGTTGATATAAAATTAGAATTTGAGGGCAAATAAAAATCTATGTGACTCATAATTTGTCTGATTTCTAGACAACAGTAGAAAGTTGAGTTGTCATAAAAATCCTTCAGCATAACTATATTTTGATGCTATTTAGCAATTTTCCCTGTCTAGTGCTGAAAACCACATAGCTCACTACTGTCTGTGGCTCTGTTTATTTATCAAGTCAAGAAGAGATAGAGAGGAATCTATAACAGGGGGATTAAATGGGGAGGGAGATGGGAGAGCAGGGTAAAGGAGGGGATGGGGGCAGCAACTAACACTAAAGGCTGTTCAAAAAGCCACAAGGAAACCTACTACTGTAGAAGCTTTCTAAAATATAGACATATATGAATTTAAATGAAGTCACTGGATAGTAGGGAGACAATACTCCAACTAGATATCTTATTTCACCAAATAAAACCTCTGATTCCAAGAATGGGTTGTATCTTGTTGAGTCATTGTCCAAAGGAGCTCCATGGAATTTCCCAAATGTCACAGGCTATTAGTTGTTCTCCACAACCTGATGGTAAAGCCCTATTATTAAGGATAACACTTATTTATGTCTTTGAACACAGAAAAATTGAACTGGTGCTAGAAATTTCATCTTTACTGACCAGCATTCATGGAAGGTATTGGAAAGTACTGTAGCTGCAACCAGAGGAGAAATGTACCTGGTGCTGTTAAAGAAGCCAAGAATCTGAGACTAGATAGACCATAGGCCTAGAAAAAAAACCCATTATTATTATTTTGCTGGACGAATAGCAATAAACTGACTCCCAGTGGCATACTACTGTAGCCATAAACTAGTACTTTACTCAACCCAGAGAAGCTTCTTCTTGCAGTAGATGCTAATTAGCACAGATACCCACAACTATACAATTTGCAGACAGTGAGAGATTTTGGAACACTCACTACTAAGTGGGATCTCTCATCAAAGCCCTTCCTTCAAGGCTCAGGGATCTATTCAAAGTGGATGCAGAAAGGTCATAAGAGTCAGAGGTAAAGGCTGACTCCAAGGAAGCAGTGTCTCCTAGACACATTAGAATTGGTGCAATAATGAACTCACAGAGACTGTGTGTGGCAGCATGCATAGAATCTGTATAGGATGAAGGGTCCCAGCACTGAGAAGGGGAAGTAGACATGGGGTTTGAGATAGTTAATCTTGTTTTCAACTTGACTATATCTGGGATGAACTATAGTGCAGAAATGGAGGGCACATTTGTTGTCCAGATCTTGAGGCAAGAAGACAACATGCCTTTGATCTGGATCTTGGGGCTGGAAGTCACACTCCTTTAATCCAGACACCTTTCATCTGGGCTATACCTTCTGCTGGAAGCCTATATAAGGACAATGAAAAAAGGCAGGTTCATTCTTTGCCTACTTGCTCTCTCTTACCTTATTAGTACCTCCATTACTACACTGGCATTGGAGCCTACTTCTTTGGGATTACAGCATATACAGAAGACCAGCTGGAACACCCAGCCTCGTGGGACTGAATAACTACTGGATTCTTGGACTTTCAAATTACAACTATCCATTGTTGGACAGCAGCCTATAAGTCATTCCAGTACATGCTCCCCAACACACACACACACACACACACACACACACACACACGAGAGAGAGAGAGAGAGAGAGAGAGAGAGAGAGAGAGAGAGAGAGAGAGAGATTTCATTCTATAAGTTCTGTGACTCTAGAAAATCCTGACTAATACAAGGTCCACCCATAACCAAGAAATCATTTGCAATTGATACCTGCTGGCAAAGAAAATTCACTTTTCTTCAGTGAAATCTCACTGGGTATATCAACTACATCTAGGGCAAGCCTATATCCAGGAGTAATTAATGAACATGAAACAGAAACAGACTCCATGGGTTTGTGTGTGTGTGTGTGTGTGTGTGTGTGTTGGGGAGAAAAAAAGAACTTTTTATTGATTCTTGTGGATTTCACATCATGCATTCTGATCCCATTCATCTCCCTGTCCCTTCACATCTGCTCTCTGCCCTTGCAATCTCTCCCCCAAATAAAATAAAATTTAGAAGAAAAACCAAAACTAAAATAAACAAATGAACAAATAAACAAAACAATAGCAAAAGCAAACAAACAAAAAACCAAAACAAACCAACAAAACAAAATCTCAGCATGAAATCTCTAGTGCGGTCCCATGATTCACACAGTATATCCTTTAGTCCATGCATCTTTACTTGTAAGTGTGCTTTGCAATGTGTCATTGGTCTGGTTGGAGGCCTCTGGCTTCTGCTGCCCTTCTGATACTGAGCCCTTACTGGAACTCCTCTTGAATATCTTGCTCTTGCCTTGTGTCATGAAGATCCTGTAGCTTTGGATCTGCAGGACCCTTCATGTGCTCTAGCAGTTCATAAATGAAGTGGATGTTGGGATCAGCCAACTCATAGCCCTGGTTCTGGGTCTGGTGCTAGCTGGATTGGTCAGCTTGCCAGCTTTCCCTTAGTGTAATCCTACATGTGTATTAAATAAACTGGACTCCAAGGGGGCGAAGGATAAAATAGCTTATTTTACTTTTCTCAGCAATTCACACATGTCAAAACTCTCCTGGTTTCTCAAAAGCATAGAAGAACTCAGCCCAGTCTGTTTCAAACATATCTCATCTAGGTTAAATTGATCCTATTAGGACTTTGCTCAGTTCTTGTAACAGAACTCCAGCTTGAGTGAAGGTAGGGAACAAGGCTGTTTCTCCTTGTATTTCCCTCCTTTCGTAGCTACTAGCTGGCCAGGCCTCATGTTTGAGGAGAGTTTGAGGGAAAAGCATGTGGCCAGTGAGCATGAAATCAAACGCTGGAGTCCTTTGTGTGCTGGCTGCTGCTGTTTGTGAGCACAGTGTGAAGACAGCTGTCTACAGGAAGCTAGGCAGATGCTCTTACCAGAACCTGAAGGAGTCTTCATCTGTTTCAGCTATGACTCAGCTCCAACCCCATTTGTGTGAGGTGTGCCACACCCCTGGTCTCCTATTTTTCCAGTGATATGTTCCATACAGACTCCCCTATGGACCTCTTTGTACCCTCTGGTATGTGTTAGTTGACCCAATATCAAGTGCCTTCCAGTGGCTTCTTCTGTGCTGTTGTACCTGATTTGATGGTGGGACAGGCAGAGCTCTGTGCTATCTGCAGCCTTCTGTCCCATGAATGCTACTCCTGTGTCTGATTTCATGGAACCAATAGAATTTGGTATACAGCTGGGAAGAAATGCACACGGCTGGGGTTAGGTGACCTCAAGAACATATATGGTACCAATGAACAATGAAGAAATAACAAATTGAGTATTTAAAATTTTAAATTCTTTTACAGTATCATATATGAACATACACAAAACACATATATACATACATACATACACACACTGTTCTATCAGAGTCCTCCCTGTGCCATTATTGTTTTATCCCTTTCCTCCTAGACCAGATTCCTTCTTCTCAAGTCTTTTTCTTCCTGCCACGTTCTTTTTGTCTCCTCTGTGACCTTCTGCATTTAGTTAGGATTGACTGTATGAGCATGGGTGGGAGATTATTTACTTGAGTAAGAACAACACCACTGGGAAATGATTCTGCCTCTTTCACCTACCTTCAGCTGCTGTGGTTCCCTTGGGAGAGGTGAAGGTCTTATGAGTCCCTTCCCCACCCCTTGGGGATGTTGCCAGGCCCAGTTTTTTGCATATCTTGTTCCTTTGAGTTCATAAGTGCAATAGTCACGTCATATCCAGAAGATGGGCTTTTATATTGCCCCTTCCTATCTTTTAGCTCTCAGACTTTCCCCACCCTTTCTTTGATGTTCCCTGAGCTCTACAAGGGTGATACTGTTGTCTGGTTTAAGGCTGAACACTCAGCAAGCACTTGTTTCTAGCACTTTGAACATTTATGAGCCTCTGCATTAACTGTCTCCCCTGCAAACAGAAGCTTCTCTAACCAAGGTGGAGAGTTGCACTCATCTATGTATATAGATGTTTAGAGAGCTGTTTGGCATCGTTTCCATTTAGCAATATGATAGTCAGTTATCCCTTAGGGTCTCTAACCATCTCAGCGCTGGGCTCTGGCTAGCTTCACAGTACTAGGTACGATCTCTTATGAAAAGCAGTTGGGTACCCCTGTGGCAATGGCTTCTGTTTTAAGGAAGCATAGTATTTTGTGTTGGTAAAATTGTACATATATATATATATATATATATATATATATATATCAAAGTCCAATTAAATGAAAACAAGCATTTATACACAATATTTGGGAATTTGGGCGTTGTTCTTTCCAAACTACTTCCTGCTGGTAAGGGGCGCTGTCTTGGGGGGATTCGAAGAAGATTCAGATATCCTGGCTGTAATCTGTAGCGCTGTTTTGTCCAGCTGTTGGTAAAATTGTACTTTTACAAATGTTTGTATTTAACAAAATGGCTTTAACAACTGAAATTATAACCATCAGCTTTTGTCAGCTGGCTCTAACATGATACTCAATGCTCTCTGCCTTTAATATCTACAAATTTTCCCAGACTTACTGTAATATGAACATGTGTTCTTGTGCCTGCTGGAACACTGATATGCTTTCCATTTTCTCATTTAAGTGTCTAAGTGTTCTGTCAACTCAGGGAGAAGGATAGATAGGTAGGACTTGGATAAGTAGAAGCTGAAGAGGGATAAGGAAACAACTGGCAGATAGGCCAAAGCAGGAGGGAGTAGTTTACATGGAATGCAGGCCCAGGGCAATTGGGCTATTTATGGAGTTGATAACTGGATAATCAGTTATAGCATAGAGTGCATGGTGAAAAATACCAGGCTCTCACTGAGATTCAGCCTCTATAACCAAATAAACAAAAGAAATTGCAAATAAAACCAGGAAGTGTTGTAGAGCCCTGCATGGACCCCCAAGGCACCTTGAGCAAGCCTGGGCTGTTGGCTGGAACATTCGGCAGTTATAGCTGGAACATCTTGCACCAGAGTTGTTATTGGTACTTGTCCTGATTTGCTAACACTCATCTGTTGGGGAGGAACTGAGCCCCAGAACTTGCACGCTTGAACCTTGATTGTTTTCCACTGTGCTGTGAAACAGTATATAAGCCAACTCCTTTCCCTCAATAAATGGCATTACAGCATTACAGCATTCCTGTTGCACAAATGACCCACTGTCTTGTCTTTTATTTAAATCTCTAAGCCTTCACCCGATTAGTGGAACAGATTGTAGCTACAGAGTGTATTTACTAGATTGCTTTTGTTTTGAAAGTACAAGGAACTGGGGGGACAAACCAAGCTTAGTGAGAACAAGAAATACGGAGATCCTTGAATACAAATCCCAAACCACAGATAGTAGAGGTCTTCACTCCAGCAGTTGGGGGAAGAGAAAGACTTACTGATTCCAGAGAAACATGAGCATTCCTTTTAAAAAGGTTATTCTAAAAGTCTCTGACTCTTACCTTACTTTTTTTTTTCACACTCTGATGGATGTGTAACAGTGACAGATGTTCCTGTTCTGTACCTTGAGACAGACACAATCTTCAAAATCTCTTCTCCTTGGATGATGTTTATCTTTCAAACATCACCTCTGACAGAATGACTTTCTTTTTCCTTTTATCTACTGGTGTGTGTGTGTGTGTGTGTGTGTGTGTGTGTGTGTGTGTGTGTGTGTGCGTGTGTGTGTGTGTGTGTGTGTGCGCGCGCACATGTGCACACCATGGTATGTGAGTGAAGAATTAAAGAATAACTTGCAGGAGTAGATTCTTTCTCTTTTCTAGCACATGGGTCTCAGGGATTGAACTCATGTTGTCAGGCTTGATGACAATTACTTTCAACTGCTGAGCAACCCGATGGACCAGAAAGAATGTAATGAATCCCAGTGACAGACTGATCACACATTTATACTTGGAAACTGAGTTGCAAGTGTAGACTGTTCTTTCACCATCCACGCACACTGGGGTCATCTCATTTGAGACACCCTACATGGTCCAGGGTGGAAATGGAAATTCTCTGTAGCTCATGAGTAAGTGGCCTCTCAGTAAGTGATTTATGGAGGAGAGCGACTATAGATTTTTCCAAAATTTCAAAACTGCAAGAGTGTTCTCTGGGCCAATGTCAGAATTGACCATAGGTCAATTCTAGTAACAGTTTATGACATGCTGTTGTTTCTAGATTCTGAGATCTGTACTACGTGCAGCTCAACATAAACTCTGGGACACAAAAGTGGATGGAGGGTAATAGATTTATTTAAACCTGGCTATGAAGAAGACAGGAAGGGGACTGTTTCAAAGCAATCCCAATCTCTCCCTCTAAGATTTAAGGTTCAAAGACCTTCTATGGGAGGAAAAGGAGTACAGAGTGACGGTCTTCATCATCCAGAGGTATATTGCCTTTCCTCATTTCCATAGGGAACCTCACAGTGCTTTTGGCTTTCCTACAACTGTTTTTAAAGAAGGAATTCTCTTCAGCATTAAAGATTATGAAGGGCAGCTTCCCTGATAATGAGATTGATGGCTACCTTATATGCCATCCTAGAGCCTTCATTCAGTGGCTGATTGAGACAGAAGCAGACACCCACAGTTAAACACTGAGCCGAATTCCTGGAATCCAGTTGCAGAGAGGGAGAGGTGATGAGCAAAGTGGTCAAGCCCAGGCTGGAGAAACCACAGAAATAGCTGACCTGAACAAAGCGAAGCTCATTGACTCCAATCTGATAGCTGGGAAACCAGCATAGGACTGACCCAGACTCCCTGAATGTAGGTGTTAATTAGGGGGACTGGGCAGTCTATAGGGCCTCTGGTAATGATGGATCAGTATTTATCCTAGAATATGAATGGACTTTGGGAGCCCGTTCCACATATAGGGATAGTCTTAGCTTAGACACATAGGGAAGGGCCTAGGCCCTGCTCCAAATGATATATGACAGACTTTGAAGATTCCCCCATGCTCCCTGGGAAGCAGAAAGGGGATGGGATAGGGGTGGGGGTGGCTGACAAGGGAGGAGGGGAGAGTGGGGGAACTGGGATTGACATGTAAAACATGCTTGTTTAAAATTTAAATAAAACATATTACTCTACAAAGAAAGATTAGGAAGGGAGGAAAGATAAGCATTAGGGAAGGAGGTAAGATAAAGGCAGGAAGAAGACCTAGGTCTAGATCCAAATAAATCCTGTTACACTATCTCAAAATAAGGCAATTTATGTGCTGAACTTTTGTTGTTATTTTTTTAAGACAGGGTTTCTCTGTGTAGCTTTGCCTGTCCTGGAATTAGTGCTATAGACCAGGCTGTCCTTGAGCTGACAAAGATCTGCCGGCCTTTGCCTCGTGCATGCTGGGATTAAAGGTGTGCACCACCACCACTTGGCTTGGGTTTTGTTTTCTTAGTGTCCTTCTTCCCCTCTGGCTTTCTCACTCTTTTGGCCTCCTCTTTGGTGGGGTTCCCTGAGCTCTGAGGGGAGGGATTTGATGGAGACATCCTCTTTAGGGCTGAGTGTTCTAAAGTCTTTCACTTTCTTCATAATTTCTGGCTGTGATCTCTGTATTTGTTCTTATCACTTTCAGGAGGAAGCTTTTCTGATGATGACTTAAACCCTGGTCGCAGTTGTCTTTCTGGGTCTAGGATACCTTATGAAGGGCTCTCTAACAGGCTCTCAAACATTGCAAAAATGGTGCTGGCAGGTTTTGCCCTTTCCCCTCCCCACTCCCTTGCTAAACTGTTAGTTTACATTCCTAAAGCTAGCCCCCAAGTTCTATTCTGTTATTTGGCTGCTGACTCATTCCTGAGACTGAACACCAAAGCTCCACTATCAAAACACTGAAGTCCAGCAATCAAAATTTCTTATTTGGCTACGCTGGCTAACCAATCCAGTCAGGACTTACAAACTCACCATATCACAGACTTCCCCCTTTTCTTCTTAAAAAAAACTCCTGCAAAAACACCTCCTATCTGCCTTTGCCCAGTCCACAGGCAACCCCCCCTCACCTGTTTCTCTCAGCCTTTGTGCTGAGAACTTGGTGTCTGGGTGTGTTCTGTACTGACTCTGGGGGGAACTCTCACACCTCACTCAGAACAATTCTTTTTCTAGTTCCATCCATTTGTCTATAAATTTCATGATGTCATTTTTTTGTATAAAATATTCATTTATTGGTCTTTGGATGGATGCTATACATGACGCTGTATTACAACCGAGCCATTAGTCTTGTCCATTCTTCAGCACTAGCTGGTTTATATTCATGGGGCAGCTCTTCCTGCTCAGATTTGAGAAAAGGCTTTTGAAAAGTTTTCAAGTTTTTTTTTCTGCCTATTTTCAAGAGCTTTGTTTATTCTGTTAACTTTCCATCATTCATAATGTTTATCTTTAAGATTAGTAGTAACTGGTGTTGCCTTGTTTTTAGCCTTGATTTTTTTTTTTCCTTTTCTTTTTTTCTGGCTGGCTATGGGAAATACATTCCTGGACTTCTGTCCTTTTAATTTGTTCTTGGCCATTGTTAAACTCTGGGGAGTTCATATAGCTGCCAGTGTCACCATCTACAAAGTCAGGGCACAGGAAGTACATGATGTAATTTTTTAAAAAACAACTTAATAATACTTCATTGTGTAAATGTACTGCATTTTCTTTATCTATTCTGTTGAGGGATGATCTATCATCTATGTTGCTTCCAATTTCTGGCTATTATGAATAAAGCAGCAATGAACATGATCAAATGTCTGTGGTAGGATGAAGCATTCTTGTCTTGTCCAACATTGATATGATAGTTTCTTATTTTATATTTTACTATGTTATATTAAAAAAAAATGAATGAAGGAATGAAAAGCCAGCCACTAGGGTAAAGTTAACAACTGAATTGTCATTTATACCTGCTGGGAAAATGAGCTTTTTTTCTAATGGAGTGACACTGGATATAGCAATTACTTCAGGGCAGGCCTTATGTTTAGGAGTATTTGACCAACATGTAATAGACTCCATAGTGGTTTTTGAATGTGTATGTGCTTTTATTAGGTTACAGTTTGATATATATATATATATATATATATATATTTTTTTTTTTTAATTTTTGGATATTGTTTTGTATTTTGGTTTTGGGGGAATCTGTTGTTGTATTGGGTATTAGCTTGGGAGAGAGGGTCTGAAGGAGTTGAGGGGGGGAAATATAATCAAAATATATTTAAATTTAAAAATTGTTTTGAATAGAAAAAATATAATAAAAAGGAAAAAAAGAAAGATAGACAGTATGTATCAAGTACAAGAGAAAGCAAAGTTTAGCCTTAGGCTATCCTATATAGATCACCGTGAGAAAAAAAATGAGAATATGTTTATTGAAATATTGCATGGTATCCTACTAATATGTATAGTTTTTGTTTCTTAGTATTTAAATTTTTATTGCTTTATGTGTATGGTATTTTGCTTGCATGCATATCTGTATAGTAACCTTGGAGACTAGAAAAGGGTGTTGGATCCCCTGGAACTGGAATTACAGATGGTTGTGAAACATGTGGTGCTGGAAATTGAACCCAGATCCTTTGGGAGAGTATCAAGTGCTCTTAACCTTTTAGCCCTCTTATGGCGGTAAATAAGGATCAGGATAAACAAATAGGCCGAATAGATGTTTATTCAGGGAGAAATAACTTACAACCTAGACAGATGAACACCAGGAAATTCAACCCGATCCTCTCCTGTCCGAGTCACGCCAGAAAGAGAGCACCTTTCCTGGCCCCCTCTGACCTCCTTCCACCAGTCACTCTGCCCATGGCTCCACCCCCAATGGGCGTGGTCAGTGCCACAGAACTATCTCACTACACCCTCTCTCTGACCTCTATTTCTTTTTGAGGCAGAATTTACTATGTAGCTTGCGATTCACTGTGTAGCCAAGGCTTGCTTGCTGTTCACTATGTAACTAAAACTGGCATTGGACATTCAAATGCTACGATTACTGATGTGCCCCATCATGCTGGGCCAAATTTTATGCTTTTATAGGTTATTTAAAAACAAGATATTTGGAGCTGGGTGGTGGTAGTGGTGAATGCCTTTAATCCCAGACTCAGGAGGCAGATCTCTGTGAATTCAAGACCAGCTTGGTTTACACAGGGAAACACCATCTCAAAAAGCCAAAATAAATAAGTAATTAAACAAACAAACAAACAAAAAAAGTAAATAAAGGTATTTGGGACTGGAGAGATGGCTTAGCTGTTAAAGGCTAGGCTTACAAGCAAAACTACAAAAATAAGATATATGATCAAGTGATGGTTATTCTTGGTTGTCAACTTAGCTATACCTGGAATTAACTAAAAATCCCATAATGGGGAACATGTGTGAGGAATTTTTGCTTAATTTGAAGTGGGAAGATCCCCTTCTAACCTGGATCTTTGAAGTGGGAAGACACATCTTGAATCCAGATCTTTTGAGGTGGAAGACCCATCTCTAATCTTGACTATGTCTTCTGCTGTAAATATATGTATGTGTGTGAGTGTGTGTATGTATATACACATATGCGTCTGTGTCTATATGGAAGAAGGAAGTTTTATTCTTTGCATGCCTGCTTTTTCCTCACTAGCAAGTTCATTCCTTTATTGGCATTAGAGCCTACTTCTTTGGGATCCCAGCATACACTGAAGACCATCTGAGACATCCAGGTTTAGGAACTGGATTCTTGGACTTTCCATTCATAGGCAGCCATTGTTGGACTAGCTGGACCATAGCCTTAAGTCATTCTAATAAATCCCATTTAGTATATGTATGCATGTACATATATATATATATATATATATATATATATATATATATATATTACGAGTTCTGTTACTCTAGAGAACCATGACTGAAGGCAGGGTAATAATAAGTTCACCAGATTCAAGATAAATGGGTGTTTTATTGGGGAACAACTTATTCAGGTAATAGTAAAGAACCACCATGGCATTCCTGCTCCAGAAGATGCAGTCTCTGCCCTTCTGATGGTCTCTGAGACCCAAGCAAGAAGTGCCCCTCCCCTCTTCTCTACCTTTCAGCAGTCACATCCATCTGCACCTGGAACCACTCTCAAAGGGGTGTGGCCACTAACACAAATTCACTGGCAAGTCGAGATGATACTACACCTGACTAATGCAGATCCTGGTGCCAAGATAGTGTAGGCGTCAGGAAGATAACAATAGTGAGGGCAATGAGGATTATCAAGTCTGGCTTGCTACATTTCAGAGGAGAGTTTAAAGTCTTTATTGGGGCCATTTTTATTTAGAATTAAGATTCTCTCTCTCTCTCTCTCTCTGTGTGTGTGTGTGTGTTGTTTTTGTTTTTTAAAACTGGGGCTGAAGAATCAGCTGTGGTTATCAAGACACTGGAACCACTAAAGTACAACCTTTGCCTTGCCAGGCTGTTCGATGCTGTCAGCTGGAACTGAGAAATTAGTCGTGATTAAGAAGAAATCAGCATCACTAAGTGAAATCTTCTGGGAGCCATTTCCCGAGAGTCCAAACACAGAAGCTGTGTTCCAGACATGGCCAAGGAGGTACCTTGTGCTGGCAGCCGAACTTGGTAATGTGTTTTGAAGGTGTCACGGGGTCATGGGGAGCCTCTGAGGCTTCTTACTGTGTGGCAGGATTAGAGTCTCTGAAGAGATCCCAGGAGAGGCTATTGGTGAAAGTGCAGCCCAGTTGCAACAGGAGACCCTAGCATTTTAGTGCCATGGAATGATCACCAAGAACAGCAGCAGCAGTGGAGTTGGATGGAGCCTAGAAGACAAGCTGTGAGTGCTGAAGGGCCTTTGGAGGAGCTAAAAAGACCATGAGTGAATCCAAGATTATCTGACTTTGAGGTATTCACACTTTTGCTTCGTTCAGATTGTGGCTATGACCTGGTTCCTCCCCTTTGCAGTAAGAAAGTATTTAGTTTTTCTTTATTTTATTGGAGCCCATAGTTGAGAGACTGGATTTTAATAGATACTTTGGCTATTTCTTTTTTAGAAAAGAGATTGAACTTTTTAAAATGAATTTGTAAGATTGGGTGACTTTTAAATTTGAAAATATTTTATATTGTGATGTCAATGTGTAATCTTGGGGATGAACAAAAGAGGAAAGGTTGTGGCTTCACAGTGATTTGTGTTGAGTTGATAAGGGGTCAGTCATGTTGGATAAGTTTATGTCGGCTTGACATGAACTAAAGTCAGCTGAGAAGGAACCTCAATGAAGGAACTGATTTCATAAGGTGGGATTGTAGGCAAGCCTGTAGGGCATTTTCTTGGCAATTGATCACAGGTGGTGCCATTCTTGGTCTGATGGTTTTGTGTTCTCTAAGAAAGCCACTCTGTAGTACCCCATTGTGTAAATGTACCACATTTTCTTTACCCATTCTTTAGTTGAGGGGTATCTATGTTGTTTCCACATTTTGGTCATTATGAACAAAGCTGCTATGAACATAGCTGAGCAAGTGTTCTTGTGGTATGAATGTGCATCCTCTGGGTACACGCCCAAGAGTGTTATAGCTGGGTTTTGAGGTAGATTGATTCCTAATTAGGCCCTCTATATCTATGTGAGAGTTGTATAGCTTGGTCTACTTGTGGGACTCCTAACAGTGAGAGGAAGGGCTGTTCCTAACACTTTGACTGGTTCTTGGGAAACTTGCCCTCATACTGGATTGCTTTACTCAGCCTTAATACAAGGTGGGGGGGGGTTGCTTAGTCTTACTTGCAACTTGATATGCCATGATTTGTTGATACCCTTGGGAGGTCTGCCCCTTTCTGAACAGAAACAGAGGGGAAAGGAAGATTGAGGGAGGAAATGGGAAGAGAGGAGGGAGGGGAAACTTCAGTTGAAATATAAAATAAGTAAATAAAAAATTAAAAAAAAATCAAAGTAAGCTGAGCAAGCCAGGAAGCAGCATCTAAGGCCTCCCTATTAGCTGCCTCCAGGTGCCTGCCTTGCTTGAGTTTTTGTCCCGACTTCCTTCAAGGATGAACAGTGACATGGAAGCATAAGCAAAATAAACCCTTTGCTTCCCAAGTTGCTTTGGTTATCATGATTCATCACAGTAGTGATAACTCTGCCTAAGAAAATCAATAAAAAGTTTCCTGAGCATCATCTCCCTGTTCACTGAGAGTAAAGCAGTTCATGTGTTTCGTGTGTGCTGCAGTCATCTGTTTCAAATCCATTCTGTTTTCATAACAGTGATCCTCCATCTTCTGCCCCCTCCCTCCTACCAGGGATAGCCTCCCCAGTCCTTCCCACCAGGAAGCATCCTCCCCAGTCCTTCCCACCAGGAAGCATCCTCTCCAATCCTTACCACAGACTGCTGCTAAGATTCCTTCTTCTCCAACTATGACCTGCCCAGGACTGTCCCATAATACCTTTCTTGACTGAGTTATGGGTCAGTAGTTCATATAAAATAAAGTTTTATCTCAGTAGAATTTCAACATATTGTGAAATTTTTTCAAAAGTGGAGTTTTGTCTCCTTAGATGAGAATTCCGTCCTTCAGATTTCTTAACTACAATGATGCTTCTCTCCATGGCTGTGTATTATGTGTATCAGTGGAACAGGATATGGCTTATTCTGTCAGCTTGTCAGTGCGAAGGAAAGTTATTCAGCTTCGTATGGTATCCTTGGACTGACTATTCTGATATTCATGAAGGGGTGTTAGATTTTGTCGAAGGCTTTTACAGTACCTAAAGAGATGATCAATGTGGTTGTGTGTATGTGTGTGTGTGTTATTTTGTTTTGTTTTTCAGTTTGTTTATATGGTGGATCACATTGACAGATTTTTGTATGTTGAACCATCTCTGCATCTCTGGGATGAAGCCTACTTGGTCTTAGTGGATGATTTTTCTAATGTGTTCTTGGATTCCATTTGCCAGTATTGAGAATTTTTGCATCAAGGTTCATGAGGGAGATTGGTATATAATTCTCTTTTTTACTTGTGTCTTTGTGCCAAGGTAATTGTAGCCTCGGTATTCATGATGACATCGTTTATCCCCTTGAGGGGTGCTTGGCTTGCTGGCATTTGGCTCTGAAAGGCAAAGCTGGAGTTGCTTGCAGTCTCTAAGCATGGTAGAGCCTGGAATGCTTGCTTCCTCATGCCAACCTCATTCATCCCTTTTGGATTTAAATGTCCAGTGAGTCTCTATGTGTCTATCATTTTGTCCAGGTGGAAGGTGTGATGGGGGTAGGGCCCAATCCTCTGCCAAGTCAACCCCTCATTTTAGTAGTCTCCATGATTGGAGTGGTGGCTCTCAAGTGTGCCTAGGTTTGCTTCCTTTTTTCTAAGCTGGGGAAAGCCGAAATTTGTCTGTCACTTTCTGGCTGTGCTATGCCACCAGCTTGACTTGCCTGTGTTCTTAGGGACTTGATGGAGTGAGCATGTGATCCACAAGGTGACCACCTCGATGAGTTCCAAACAAGAAGTGGGTGAAGGGAGAACTCGAGCTTCAGTTGTTTCATTCGTCAGAGTTTGTTCAGGGAGAGAATCTGGAGCACACTTCTCCTCTCTCCTTTCTTCTCTCCTGCTTTTAGTAGATTTGGGCTGTAAAAGACAGATTTCTCTTCTGATTGAAATTCTCTTTTCTATTGATTTCAGTTTTATGATGCTCTTATCTACACCCCAAGAAAAACACTGTATCAATCTGAAACAGTAAATGGGAACAAAAGAAATTGAGGCTTTCAGAGGGGTAAAAGTGGGTAATGGGCCATGTGAATATGGTCAACACATATGCTCATGAGTGAAAATGTCATTATGGAGCTCATTTGGACAATTAATACACACTAGTAAAATCTGAAAAAATAAAGACTTCGTAACCTGTTGCTTCAAGATATTATCAGTTAATTCATTTTTTTCCTCTATTTTTTTTTGGGTGGGTGTATATGGTGTGTGTGTGTGTGTGTGTGTGTGTGTGTGTGTGTGTGTGTGTGTGTGTATGCATACTTGGATGCTGGAGGTCACAACAGCCATCTCTTCTCACTTTCCACCTTTTTGGTTTAGAATGGGACTCTCACTGAAATTAGGGTTCGTTGATTGGGTAGACTGGTGCCTTTTGAACCCCAGGGATTCTCCTGTCTATACCTCTATTCACAGGAATTACAGGCATGTGTCACAGTGCCTGGCTTTCATATGTGTGCCGAGGATCCAAATTTCGGCTTATGTGGTAAGTGCTGTAACCACTGAGCCATACGGAACACTCTACTCCTTCTTTAGCAGCCAGCTTTGCCTCTCTGCTTCTCATTACCCACAGATGGGTTACTTGGATGACTAGAGAAGTGTTGCAAATGTACAGCTACAACAATATCATCCCAGTATTTCTCTGACTCTGCTTTTGAGTAAAGAACGCTAGCGGATGCAGGGTGCCTGTTACGTATCCAGTTTGCCCAAAGATAACTTAATTTTTCCCGCTTGTGGGACCTTTCTAGTATTACCTAAAAGAGTGTTGCCATGGAGAAAATGAACCGTTTTTTGAGTGGAAATAGGAGACTCAGGCCATACTTGGCAAAGAGACACTAAACCTACCTCATGCTGTGAAGAAATGATAGAAATAATAATAATAAAAAATTACCCTCGATACTTGTTTGCAAAGACAGTAGGGGCAGAGTCAAGAAGTCTGACAATCAAACAGTCTGGGCCCAGACAAGGTCAGGAAGCTTTTCCTGTGTGGAAGCTGAGAGAGTTGGACTGAAGAGATATAGAAAATGATGGAAGCAGTTGGTACCTTCACATTTTTTTTTATGGCAAAATTTCTTTCATATGAAGTTGGGGGCGTTTATCTTTAAATCAGTTACACACTTCCTAATTTCTTTTCTTGTTCTGGTGTGTGACATCTGGGAAAATTATAGTGAAGATGTTTATCATTAAGTTTGGATGGAAGTAGCTCGGGCCTGAAGTAAACCACAAAGACTAAACCCTAAAATGTAAGAAGCATTCTGAAGGCTTTTTGTTCGTTTTTAACTTTTTTTTTTTTTTAATTTCAAGACAGTGTATCTCTATTATGTATCTCTGGCTGTCCTGGAACTTGCTGTGTAGAACAAACTGGCCTCAGCCTCAAAGACACACACCTGCCTCTGCTCCCTGAATGCTTGATTGAAGGCATGCTGGGCTCTTGAATGTTCCTGAGAAGAGGTTCTCACCTTGGATCAGCTAGTTAGAAAGAATGAAAAAGGTAACAAAAAGAAAGGCCCAGCACTCAGTTTCTCTGTCTGGGAGCTGTAGGCTGCAGACAAGAGGGAGAGAATGGAACTATATCAATGTCCCTGAGGGATAGTTTGAGTGAAACACCAGAATGAGGTCAGGTATAGTTCAATACAGGTATGAGAAGCTGAGCACAGAAATATCTTTGACCTTCAATATGTATGTCATAATAACAATGATGTTATTATGACGTCATAATAACAAAGAACACACCTAGCCCCCAGATCTCAGTTTCTAACAAAAGCAACCTGGATGCTCTGGAGAAAAGGTCATGTGCAGAAGTCTAGTAAGAAGTCAAAAGTGTGACTAAACTTTTTGTGGTGTCAGAAAACAAACAAACCAAAGAACCCCCCCCCCAGTGAGGGATGTATAAAAGGAGTACTAGAGGCAGTTCTCAGTGGCTAAAGGTGAAATAGATTGAGTAATACAATAAGATGGTATTGGACTATTATTCTAATTAGAAAATAAATATCTGAGTAGCTGCCAATGTAAAACAATGACTGAATAAGTAAATTTGAGACTATGCACAAACAGAAATTCACAGCCAAGCACTGGTGGGCCAGCTCCTGGAATCCAGTTGAAGAGATGGAGGAGATACTGTATGAGCAAGTGGGGAGGGTCAAGATCATGTAAGAGAAACACACAGAGACAGCTGACCCAAGCTTGTGAGTGCTAATGCATTCTGGACTGATAGCTGGGAGCCTGCATGGGACAGACCAAACTATGCCCTCTGCACGTGGGCAACAGTTGTGTAGCTTGGTTTGTTTGAGGGTCCCCTAGCAGTGGGTCCAGGATCTATCTCTGGTGCAGCAGAAGGGTTTTTGGAGCTCATTACTTATGGTGGGATGCCTTGTTCAACCTTGTTGCAGGGGGGATGGGGGGGCTTGGTCCTGCCATGATGTTCCAGGCTTTGTTGACTCCCCATGCTTGCCTTGACCTTTCTGAAAAGTGGATGGGGAAGGGGTGGGGGCCAGAGGGAGAGGGAACTGTGGTTGGCATGTAAAACAAATAGAAAATTTAAAATAAAAAAGGAAAACTCCCAAGTAATTCATGTACCTCTTTTGCTCTAAACAGTGAGGGGTTAATGTGCTCCTCAGTAAGTGTTGGATGCACATGTGACTTCTATCTAAAGAATGGATGCTACAAAAGGAGCAAGGAGACTAACTACAGTGGTAAAGTGTGAAAGGCACTGTCCAGGCCACATGCTCAAGGTTAACATCAGCAGTGATGTGTCTCTGTGCCCTCGATGGAATGGAATGAGAGTGCATCATTGCCTCTGTGGTCTTCTTGCCCCAGTTCACAGCTCCAGACAAATCATGAGAAAAACATCACAAAACTTAAGGGGGGCATTCTTTAAAATACCTTACTGGTGCCCTGCCTCACAGCCATTAAAAAGGGAGAAATGCCACAGGCAAAAGGAGCCCGAGAAGACATGCAGGTCAAATATGGTGTCTGAGGTAGTGTCCAAGAACAGGACAAGGTGAAAGTGACAGAAATGTGGACTTCAGTTGATAATAACATGCCAGTATCAGATCATTATTCAGGACAAGATGTTGGCATTGGAGGGAACCAGATCTGGAGCATGGGGTTCTCTGTATCATTTTTCCCCCTCCAATGCATCTTCTAAATTCAAATTATTTTTGCATAGTTAATGTTCAAAAATGTGACAAGATAGAAAAAATTGCCAGTAAACTGTAATTGTGTTTTGTCTCCTCATGTGATGATATATATTTAAGTCTCCAGATCTTTTCATTTTTTCATTTGCCATGTGGAGGTGTCAATGGCCATACTATTGATGAAATAAGCTGGTGCAACTGAAGTTCTGCCTCATGTTTTTTTTTTTTTTTTTTTTTTTTTTTCTTTCTCTGTTCCCATCTCTTGCCTAACAGGGTAGAAAGACTCTCCTAGCTGCACTCTGAGAAGAGGCCATCCATTCATATCTACTTTTTCTTTCTATTTCTGCTCTAGCTTGTGGCGTTTGAAAAGCTAATTCATGCATGTGTGACTGCTAAGAGGGCCTTTCTAGAAATATGTTTGCTTTTTGACAGAGCACTGCCTTTGGTGAGACATGGGAGCAGATGATCCAGGGAGCTGGCAGATGGTTGTCTGCCTCTCTATGGGGCTGGCTTCCCATCCCTTTCCTTGTAATCGCTGCTTCCCAGGTTGGATCACTGCTAACATCACCAAGCCTTCCTGGCACAGCACTGCAAGGACAATGAGTCAAAGGAGCCCAAGGCAGACTCTTCCATCACTGCCACCAGCAGGGCGTTTTAGGGACAGTTACTGCTTCCCTGGTTCTACCATCTTCATGTCTGAGCAGAGAAGCAATTGCCTTTCTATCTCACAGGATTATGTGGAAGGCCAGAGAATATAAAATATGAGGGATGGTACCCTGCTGAATGTTGTCTTTGTGGTGCACCATTTCCTGCTCTTCTCAGGTTATTTCTCTGAGGCAGGTAGTATTTTTTTTTTCCTGCTTTTTAAAAAAATCCCAAAGTTTTCCCTTCCTCCTCCCATATCGGCCCTCCCTCAAACTCTGTTTCCACCCCCTAGTCCACTCCATTTCTGTTTAGGAAAGGGCAGGTCTCCCACGAGTATCAATAAAGCATAGAAGTTGCAGTTAAGACTAAGCACCTCCCCAAGTACTAAGGCTGGGTGAGGCGATCCAGTATGGGGAGGTGTTGGGGCCCATGGAAATGACTCAGCTTCATCTCAACTTAAGGTGAGAGAGTTTGTGCCGGCCCTTGCTCTTCCAAGGTGAAACAACAGGATGTCTGATCTAAGATGTGAATGCAACAGGATACTTGGCGTAGGGTGTGGTTGCTGCATGTCCTGCCTGAAAATAGAGTATTTAACTCAGCATATAGTTAATTTGATGTGGTTGCTGCATGTCCTGCCTGAACAATAGAATACTTAGCTCAGGTTTGGGGTATTGAGAAGGTAATTGTGTTTGCTTGTTCTTTGTATGTTGGTGAAGAAGTTTTTGTATTCTCCCCCTCTTTTGATGGGAGTATAAAAAGACTGTGCACAATAAACATGGGTGGTTCAGTATTCACTGGATGTCCTCCCGACTCTATTCTGTGTCTCTGTCCTTTTTTTAATATCTTTAATTTTTCTGACTGCCATTTCTAATTCCGCATGCTTCCCTCCAATCACAGACCAGACAAATATAAGTCAGACGGGACCCTGTTGTTGTGGTTTCCAGGACATGGGATACTATAGGGAGGAGGGTTCCAAAAGCCAGCAAAATAATTGAAGACAGCCCTTGTTCTCACAGTAGAAGTCCACAAGAAGACCAAGCTACACAACTGTAACATATGCAGAGGGACTAGGTCAGTCCCATACAGGCTCTGTGGTTGTTGGTTTAGTCTCTGTGAGCCCAGGTTAGGTGATTCTGTGGGTTTTCTTGTGGTATCCTTGACCCATCTGGCTCCTACAATCCTTCCTCCCACTCTTCTGCAGGATTTGCTGAACTCTACCTAATGTTTGGTTGTGGGTGGCAGATGATATTATTGCATCACGTTTCAGTAAGAAAATTTAACTTTGGGGCGTTAAGTCTCTCTGTCAGTCTAGTATAGAGATCCCTTGCTTCCAGCCTGGGGCTCCCTTGTGACTTTGTATTGTATGTTGTGCTATCACTTGACTATCCTTCGAGATTCATGTCAAGGACTGCCTCTTCAGCTGGTGATACAGTGGACATCAATGGCTGGATTCTATGAAATCCAGCCAGTGAATGATGTCTGTGCTTAAGGTGTAGTATAGGTCTTGTAGCTCCTCACTTCTGTTTCAGCATGGCTGTTGCAGCCTGGGGGCAGCAGAGGTAGGCTGCCTTGGCCTCTAAGTCTTAGGACGTTGTTGATAGGCTTGTTGCTTCTGTTCTTCAATTGTTGTTTCCTGCCATCATCACAGTTAGAAAGTCAGTTCTACTATAAGAAAATATTTTCCCTAGTGTCTCTTTCTTCGTAGTTGTTGGTTCAGTCTTTTGAATAAGAATGTTATAAATTTTACTATATAAGGAGTCACCGAGGAATCTTGTCAAAACACAGACTGATTCAGTGGGTCTGCTCTGAGGCTTGGAATTCAGCATTTCTTACAGGTTCCAGTTCATGCTAATGCCCCAGTCTCAGGACACAGTTTTAGGGGAAGTAGATAGTCTGCCTATTCATGATTTCACAGGATCAGTGGACTCTCCCACTGATGCAGAAACCTGTGTGGTCAGTGAACAGAGGAATGGGTCATGCAGTGCCTGGGAATGCCTCACGAAGCTTATGGGTAGGCAAGCAACAGGGCTCAGCCCTTATGCTGCTCTGCAAGAGCTCTGTCCAAATGGAATACGATGACAAGATTCAAGTTCCCCAGGCCAGCAGTCCCTGTGTCCACTAGATTCTGGTGTGACAAGGAAACTGACTTTGGCAAACCAAAAGGATGAAATTAGATTTGTCTGGTTTGCTTCAAATTATTGGCTGAGACACACACTTTCAGTGAGAGCACAGGCAGCTCTTGCACTGTCTGGTCTTGTTTTCTCTTCACACTCTGTAATTCAGCATGACGCATGAAATCACAAACTTGGGGGGAATTTGGAGTCATAGTGGCTCTGACAAAAACCTCCTTGAGTGTTATGTGATTAACCAAAAAGAGAGTTTGGCTCTTACCTGTAAGCTCTGATTCCAAGAACATGGTTGGCATCAAATAACTACTGTTTATCCAATAAGATCCTAAACAACTACAGGCATAATGAATGAATTTTTTTCCTTTAACAATCATAATCTGTAAAATTTAAAATGCTACATAGTAGAAGTTGATGGCAAAATATAGGGACATAATTGTCTCAACCCATAAACTCCATATTTACCTTTTTAAAAAAAGTCAGAGTTTATATTCCCCTTAGTTCTTGACTGTTTAAGTCTCCAGACCAAGGAACTACCACTATCAAGGGATTATTTTATTCTCTTATGTTTCTAATTAATGTGCTTGCTATGTTCCAAACTGTAATGATAGAAAATAACACATTGAACCCTTTTATTTTTTTTTTCTAAATGAAGACGTAATTAATTTGTGCGTCTTCACTGAGCATTTGTGTATTGTAGTAATTCAATACACAAATGAAGTGTGTCAACAAATGATGAAGCTTTTGGAGTATTTGGCATTTTAACTGAATATAGTTTTGGGTTTGGTTATGGAAGAGTCATGATCTTTTGGAACTATCACATTATCTTCTTCTTTTATTTTCTTTATGCTTCCAAGTTGTAAATTTGTGCATTTGTTGGGATGGGTACTACTACTACTACTACTAGTACACTGATCATCGTGATCTATGAGTGGAGCCCAGCCCTCTGTCTGACAATCTCAGTCCTTTCATATTCTGTCCAGTTATTGTACCCTGCAAGAAGGAGGAGCCTGTGGAAACAGCCATCTGCCAAGCTCGGGCTCAGAACTCTCAGCCTTGCTTGACACTTTTACTTTTTGTTATAAAGCTCTTTTACCTTTCCTAAAATGTATTCCTACATTTTTCAGCTATTGTCATTTTCTGTCTGCATGAATCTGTTCATTATTGAGCCATTCCTCACAATTGAGGCTCATTTGTAACATGAAAAATAAAAGACTCAGAGACTGATATTGGGGTCCAAACTCAATATCAGAAAAGCAAAGCAGCTGGCCACTAGCTTACCTCTAGCTCAGGCTGAAAGGGCTGATCCACATATGAGCTCTTCACCAAGCCTCAAACTGCCACCTCTCCTCTGTGTGACTGGGGAACAAATGCTCCTATCTTCAGTTTGGCTGGAGACTGAATGCCTTTTACTGAGCCCTTGCTTCTGTTTTACAGATTTCCCTAATGTTGGGATTAAAGGTGTGAGCTACAATTCTGGTTTGCTTTTGTGTAGATCTGAGTGTCTTTGGACTCACAGAGATCCATCTCTCTCTTAATCCTGAGTTCTAGGATAAAAGGTGTGTACCACCACCTCCTAGCTTCTGGCTCTGGGATTAAAGGTGTGTCCCTGACTTCTAAGGCTTGTGGCTGACTTTGCTTTCTGGATCCTCAGGCAAGCATTAATAAATCATAATATATTACTACACTCATTGAGATTCAGGAAATATAACTAACACAGCCCAGGAAACTCCTAAATATGAAAAGACTTATAAGACCCATCCCGAAGTTCAAAAATCATTGAGTAAGTGCTGGAGAGAGATGGTTCTCAATTAGTCAAGCCATGGACAAGTGGTCTATGGAGCTGTTGTGACTTTCATGAGATGTCCTCTATGCCAGGAAGATGTCATAGATGTCACCTATGGTGGGAAGCTGCTTCAGAGTCATCTACACTCATGTAAGTAACCCTTATCTACTGCTCTAGTAACTCCAATAAACCCACTGCTTCACTTAGATAGGTATGGTGGAATCAGTGCCCTGCCTAGGGTAAATAAATTTTGGTTCATGTCTACCTAGGGAAAGTCATATAATATCAAGATTGGCATGTTGGAGTCTCTTTCCCTTTGGATCTAATAATATTTACTTCAATTATTTAAGGGTCTCATAGTGGGTAAATATATTTTTAAATATTATCTTGTTGAATTCTTTTGTTAATATAAAATGACCCTATTTTTTAAACTTTTGATTTTTAGTATGCTTTGATCAGAATGTACCCATTCCTGTTGACTTTGGGTTTCCATTTGTGTCTGGTATTTTTTCTGACCAATGGCTTTAAGTCTTCCAATATATTTACTAGTGAAGTAAGTTATTACAGGTATTATACATTTAGGGCTTTTAAAAAAATCTATTTATGGTGGCACGTGCCTTTAACCCCAGCACTGGGGAGACAGAGGTAGGTGTATCTCTGTTAGTTTGAAGCTAGCCTACTTTAAAAATGGAGCTTCAGTACAGCCAGGGATGTTACACAGAGAAACCATGTCTTGAAAAAAAAAATGAAACAAAACAAAAGTTCATTTAGCCAGTCTATGTGTTTTGATTGGTGAATTTCATCCATTTACATTCAAGACTTCTGTTGTGGGATATGTACTGCCTCTTAACATTTCTTCTTCTACTTTTTTTTTTTTTTTAAAACATGCCCAATTAAAATAAGCCAACTCATCCTGACATGGGGTTTTCCTTTATAAACTCTCATTTGCTTATGGGTCACATCTGTCTCCTTTATATCCAGATGTAGTTTTTTGTCCCTCTGGGACAAAATAACCCTTCCCCTCTCTCCCTTATTCCTTTTCCCTTTTCTCTCCTCTTTTGTCTCCTGTTTTTGTCTCTTATTCACTATCTATTATCCCTTTGGGGCAAATCAATATCCTTTGTGCCAAGAGTTTGGTATAGGGGTGTCTTGTGCCAACTCTAATGTGCTTTTACCAGTTCTACCACTGGAAGACTTGCCTGGTTACAAAAGATAGCCGATTCAGGCTCTGTATCCTCCAGTACTAGCAGTCCTCCTTAGGGTCACCCTTATGGGTTCCAGGAAATTTCCACTGTACTAGATTTCCACTTTACCCTCTGTTCCAGTCATGTCTCTCCATGTTCTCTCCCTCTGGCCCTCGATCCCGGACCTGATCCTTTCTGTTTCTATCTTCACTCACCTCCATCCCACCCAGAAAAATCTATTCTATTCTCTTTCCCCTTCTCAGGGAGACCCATGTGTCTTCCCTAGTGCTCTCCTTGTTATGTAGCTTCTTTGGGCCTGTGGATTGGAACATGATTATCCTTTGACAGTTATATCCACTTATGAGTACATATCTCTCAGGTTTGTCTTCCTATGTCTTTGTTGCCTCACTCAGGATGCTTTTTTTCTAGTTTCACCCATTTGCCTGAAAATTTCATGATGTCACTTTTTTTCTAACAGCTGAGTAATAATCTATTGTGTAAATGTACCGAATTTTAAAATCCATTCTTTAGTTGAGGGACATCTAGGTTGTTTCCAGGTTTTGGTTATTGTGAATAAAACTGCTTTGAACATAACTGAGTAAGTGTCCTTGTGGTAGGATGGAACATCCTTTGGGTATATGCCAAAGAGTGGTATAGCTGGGTCTTGAGGTAGATTGATTCTCAATTTTCTGAGGAACTACCATATTGATTTTCATGTAGCTATACAAGTTTGCATTCCCACCAGCAGTGAAGGAGTTTTCCCTTTGCTCCACATCCTTGCCAGCATGAGCTGTAACTTGTATTATTGATCTTAGCCATTCTGACAGGTGTTAAGATGGAATCTCAGAGTCATTTTGATTTGCATTTCCCTGATGGATATTGAACATTTCTTTACGTGTTTCTTGGCAGTTTGAGATTCCTCTGTTGAGAATTCTGTTTAGCTCTGTACCCCATTTTGTGATTGGATTTTTTGTTGATACTTAGTGTCTTGAGGTCTTTGTATACTTTGGATATTAGCCTCTATCAGATGTGGAGTTGTGTGGAGTTGGTGGAAATCTTTTTCTATTCTTTAGGTTGACTGACATTTTGTTCTGTTGACAGTTTTTTTTTGTCTTACAGAAGTTTTTCTGTTTCATGATCTCTATTTATTAATTGTCCATCTCAGTGCTTTTGCTGTCAGTTCAGGAAGTTTTTTCTTCTTCTTCTTCTTCTTCTTCTTCTTCTTCTTCTTCTTCTTCTTCTTCTTCTTCTTCTTCTTCTTCTGTGCAGGTGTGTTAAAAGCTATTGTCAACTTTCTCTTTTGTCAGGTTCAGTATGTTTTAGTTAAAGTTGAGGTCTCTGATCAACTTTGGCTTCAGTTTTGTGCAGGGTGATAATTATGAATCTATTTGCATTCTTCTACATGCAAACATTCAGTTAGACCAGCACCCTTTACAGAAGATGCTTTCTTTGTTTCAATCTGTGTTTCTGGCTTCTTTATCAAAAATCAGGTGTCTGCAGGTGTGTGGATTTACATATGAGTCTTTGGTTCAATTCAGTGGATTAATGCATTGTTTTTTATGCCAATACCATGCAGTAATTATTATTACTATTTTTTATTACTGTAGCTCTGTAGCACAGCTTGAAATCAGCTATAGTTGTGCCCAAGTCACAAAGATGCCACCAGGGAGACAGACCCACTGATGCAAATGCATAAGGTTTATTGTTCAGCGAACCATGCCAGGGACCTCATCTGGCTAGCTGATGCAGCAGACACCAGAGGAAGCGAGTTCCCTGTCTACTGTCAGGATTTTAAAGGCAAAAATCACAGGATTATATCAGTAGGTAGGGGTTGGTTTCTGATTGGCTGACATTTGGGGAAATTTAGGGGAATTTCTCAAAGTCATATTTTGTCATGAAATATCTGTATACCAATTATTTTCATTGGTCAGTACTGAGAGGCAACATTCTGTGGTTTCTATGGCTTTGTCTTGTTACTTCCAGGTGGCCTGTTGTACATAGATACCAGTAGTTTTTGGGACTGTATCCTGAAGACTACAGGGGAGGTTTTGTTCTCCCCTGAAGTTTATTTTGTGGTCAAAAATTCCCAGGAACCAAGTATCTAAGAGGCTAGGGGAGTTCTGTAGTTCCTTTGTTTAGTTTTGGTCCTAGGTTCTGTGAGGCCAGGGGATCTGAAGTTTCTTTGTGTCAGAGGCCTACATGTCTTTTCTGTAGCCTGTTATGGTTGATAAAGCAGGGGACTGAGTGAGGGTCTGGTCCCTTTATTTTTCTCTAGTATGAATAATAAGAGTTGAATAGGAACTTAAATTTTTTCCCAATTTAATTATAAGTGAAGCCTTTGAGTTTAGTTTACCCCATTCAATAGTGATAACTCTGGAAGTTCTTTTATTGTTCAGGATTGTTTTAGCTGTCCTGAGTTTTTTGTTTTTTCCACATGAAATTGAGTATTATCTTTTAAAAGTCTGAAAAGAATTGTGTTGAAATTTTGATGGGGATGTGTTCAATCTGTAGATTGCTTTTAGTAGGATAACCATTTTTACTATGTTTATTTAACTGATTCATGAACATGGAAGATCTTTCCATCTTCTGATATATTCTTCAGCTTCTTCAAAGACTTGAAGTGTTTTGTCATACAAGTCTTTCACTTGTGTAGTGATATATTATTTATGATTTATTGAAGTTTGAGTGAGGATTCAGAAAAGCAAAGTCAGCCACAAGCCTTAGAAGCCAGGCACACACCTTTTACCCCAGCAGCCAGAAGCTAGGAGGTGGTGGTACACACCTTTAATACTAGGCCTCAGGATTAAGAGATAGACAGATCTCTGTGAGCCCAAGGCCACCCACATCTGCACAAGAGTGAATCAGTCTATATTTTTTTTTTTTTTTTTACTATTGTGAAAGGTGTTGTTTCCCTGATTTCTTTCTCAGTCTGCTAATCATTTATATACAAGAGGGGTACTATTCATTTTTTTTTTTTAAGTTAATCTTGTATCCAGCCATTTCACTGAAGGTGTTTATCATCTGTAGGAGTTCCCTAGTGACATTTTTAGGGTTACTTATGTATACTATCATATCATGATAGTAATGATATTTTCACTTTTTTCAATTTGTATCCCCTTCAGTTGTCTTATTGCTTTAGTATCCTGTGTATTCCTAATCTTTGAAAGACTTTTATCATAAAGGGGTGTAAAGGGGTGTTAGATTTGTCAAAGGCTTTTTCACCATCTAATGAGATGATCATGGTTTTTGTTTTCCAGTTTGTTTATATGGTGGATTACATGAACAGATTTTAGTATGTTGAACCATGCCTGAATCTCTGGGATGAAGCCTATTTGATCATGGTGAATGATCTTTTTGGATAAGTTTGCTAGTATTTTTTTTTTGAGTATTTTTTTCATCTATGTTCATAAAGGAAATTGGTTTATAATTCTGTCTTGAATCTTTGTCTGGTTTGGGTGTCAGGGCAACTGTGGACTCATAAAATTTGGCAATATTCCTTTTGTTTCTATTTAGTGGAATAATTTGAGGAGTATTGGAGTTAACTAGTTTTTGAAAGTCTGGTAGAATTATGATCATGATTTAACTTTGGTAAGTGATATCTATTGAGAAAACTATCCATTTCTTTTAGGCATTACAATTTTGTGTAATACAGTTTTTGAAAGTATGACCTAATGATTCTTTGGATTTCCTTGATGTCTGTTGTTAGATATCCCTTTTTGTTTTTGAATTTGTTGGTTTGGATATTCTCTATCTTTTAGTTTGGATAAGGGTTTGTCTATCTTGTTAATTTTCTCAAAGGACTGACTCTTATTTCTTGCCATCACTCCTCTTAGGTATGCTTGATTCTTTTTTGTTCTAGAGCTTTCCAAGTTGCTAGTATGAGATCTTCCTTTTTTTTTTTTTTTTTTTTTTTTTTTTTTTTAATGTCAGCATTTAGGGCTATGAACTTTCCTCTTAGCACTACTTTCATTGTGTCCCATAAGTTTGGGTATTTTGTGTATTTATTTTCACTGGATTCTAGAAAGTCTTCAATTTTTTTCTTTATTTCTGTCTTGACTCATTTTTCATTCAGTTGTACAGTTTCCATGAATTTATAATCTTTCTGTTCTTGTTGATATCCAGCTTTAATCCATGATGGTCTGAGAGGATATAGGGGGTTATTTCATTTTCCTTGTATCTGTTAAGACTTGCTTTCTGATCGAGCAAGTGGTCAATTTTGGAGAAGGCTCTGTGAGGTGCTGAGAAGACGGTATATTTTTTGTGTTTAGTTGAAATGTTTTGAAGATATATGGTAGGTCCATTTGGATTATAATGTCTGTTATTGCTCCAGTACCTCTCTGTTTAGTTTTTCTCTGGATGTCTTGTCTATTGTTGAGATTGGGGTATTGAAGCCTCCCACTATCAATGTATGAGGGTCAATGTATGGTTTAAGATTTAGTAATGTTTCTTTTACAATCATGGCTCCCCTTGTGTTTTGGATATAGATGTTAAGAATTGAAACATCATCTTGGTGGATTTTTTTTCCTTTGAATATGAAGTGCTTTCCCATCTTTTTATTATTATTATTATTGGTTTCAATTCTATTTTGTTAGATATTAGATTGTCTATACCAGCTTGCTTCTTGTGGCCATTTGTTTGGAAATCTTTTTCCAATCCTTTACTCTGAGGTAATATCTATCTTTGGTGTTGAGATATGTTTCTTGTATACACAGAATATATCCCATTTTCATATCCATTCTGTTAGTCTGTATCTTTTTATTGAGGGAGTAGCTTCCATTTCCAGAATTCCTTCAGTTTGTATTTTCTTTATTGCTTCTATTTATCTTTGTAAAGGTCTTGACAAGTTTTATTTGTTTTTCTTTCAGCTGTGTTTGTTGTCTTTCCCTTGACTTTCTTTAAGGGATTTGCTTATTTCCTCCACTTTTTTTTTTCTTTTTGTCTTTTTCTTGATTTCTTTAAGGGATTTTTTCACTACTTCTTTAAGAACCTCTATCATCTTCATAAAGCCTGTGGGTGGCTGGCCTTCTTGGTCTTCTAGTCTCATGTATATTCTTAATTACTTTCTGCCTTGCTTATTGTCTTTGTTGTTAGAGTTTTTTGTTGTTGTGATAAAGTTTTCTTTTTCTTTAATCTGCTCTTCTATTGAGTTCTATGCATTGTGTGTTTTCTTTATTGGCAACAGGGTCAAGGTTTTGAGAAAAAGGAGACTTCTGTATGTCCAGTATGTCAGTTGGTGGCGCTGGGGCTTACAGAACTGGTGGCCATATTCTGAAACTGTAAGGCCAAGATAGTACTTTTTCTAAGACCAAGGAACAAACAGAAATTATATTAGGGTTTTGGGTACTAGAACCTGTAGTCCCATATTCACCGGCTATGGAAGAGAAGATCCTTAACTATGGAACTTTTGTCTTAAGGCACGGAAATCCTTGCTTCTAGATAATGCAGAATGTGGAGATCTCACTAGGTCTCATGGGTTGAGCAACCCTGGAGTCAGATACTGTAGCTTTACTATTTGTATTCTTAGAACTGAATGATGTAGAAGCAAATGTCTGAGTCACTGGGGTACAAATACTTGTGGAACTGAGACATGTAGCATTGGCTGTCATGATCCTGGAGACGGCAGTCAAAGATAAGACCTTCTTTTGGCCCAAGGAATCAAGTTTTTAAGTTCCCTGTAGACAGAATTTCAAGACTGTGTTGGGGATGAGACTTTTCCAAATTCCCAGATTAATAACAAATGATAGCTGAGGTTGGGACACTAATAACAGCTTTTCTGGTTTCTGGGAAGCTCCTGATATATAGTGTTGAAGCTGAGACTTTTTGGCAAGCAGCTGTAGGGATTCATTTCTGATGTCTGGAGAAGACATTTTTTCCCTACATCTCTGTGGGCAAGTGTTATTAGTTACATTTCAGTTGCTAGGGTGAAACATCATGATCAAGGCAATTTACAGAAGAGTTTATTTGGTCTTATATTCCTAGATGTTTAGCGTTCATGATGGTGGAGTGAAAGCATGGTGGTAGGGGCACTAAGCTGAGGGCTCACATCTTAACCTCTAAGCACAAAGTAGAGAGAATGAACAAGCAGTGGCTTGAGTCTTCAAAATCTCAAAGTTGGCCACCAGTGACATATTCCTTTAGCAAGGCCATACCTCCTAAGCCTTTCCAAACACAATTACCAACCGGGGAACAAGTATTCAAATATCCAAAACTTTGAGGGACACCTCATTTAAATCACCATATTCCAATGGGTTGGACTTAATCTGTAGCTATAGCTGTCACTGGACCTGAAGGTGAAGGATTGAACCAAACCATACCATACCAAACCAGTCAGGTGAGCAATGAAATTGGATAGAGATGAGATGCACAGGATTGGAAGACTCAGGAATATAAGGGAAGAAATTCAGTTTAGAACTTGGCAAAAGTGACATACACCTTTAATCAAAGAACATAGGAGGCTGATAATGAATACCAGATCAACCAGGGCTGTATTACAAGATTATTCTATCTTTAACAAAACAGAAAGATAGAGGGAGGGAGACAGAGGGGATAGAGAGAGAGAGAGAGAGAGAGAGAGAGAGAGAGAGAGAGAGATTGATTCACTTTTCTATAGAAGTTCAAGGTTCCTCACATGTGTGAGCAATGGAGAAATCTGTTAGCAGGTGAGTGTTTTACTCCCAGATGTCAAGGTGCTTCCAGAGTTTTTAAATGTGCTCTGCTGATTTGTTTCAGGGTTTCTACATTATAATGATTTTTTCTTTTACATCTCCATGATGTGAATTATATTCCTTGAGAAGAGAGACTACACTGTATTTTGTTTTACTTTTTCCAGAGGGATGCAAATAGAGCTAGATTTAGGCAAATGTTTGTTATTTGACCAAGAATATAAGGGATGATAATGATAAACACTCCAGCTTCTATGAAAATTCTCTCCTTTTAAAATTTTTTATACATTTGAATTTATTATCATTGGGTGTACATGTACATGATATGTGTGTGCCCCAGTGCATGTGCAGAGGACAGAGGGCAACCTGCAGGAGTTTGTGCTCTCCTTCTGCCTTCATGTAGGTTCTAGGGACAGAACTCGGGTGTCTAGGTTTATGTGTTAAGCACCTTTACCCACTGAGCCATGTAGCTAGCCCTACTTGGAAAATTTTAGTCATGCATCTGCTAGCTAGTTTTTGAATGAAATGTTGGCCCCTGAATACTCAGTCATTTTTTTTTTTTTAAAGACAGGGTTCTCTACGTAGCTCTGAGTGGCCTGGAATTCTCTATATAGATCAGGCTGGCCTCAAACTCATAGAGCTCCACCTGCTTCTGCCTCCAGAATATTGGGATTAAAGGATATGCATCACCATCCCCAGTCTAAATACTCCAGTTCTTATGTGTCCCCTGACTTATGTTCTGCACACAACATACTTTTCTACAACTTTATACTCCTGATTAGATTGCTTGCTTTTCATGACCAACATCTGTTTCTTTCACAGTCTTGTAATCTGTCCACTGATTATGCTTGCCATCATGCCCATTCACCAGAAAGTTCTGATGGTAATAACCCCTAGATTGGAGTACTCTTTCTACTAGGATTCCCAAGGCATTATCTTCTTATAATCTTATCTAAATTACTTTCAAATATGACTTTAGGCCCATAGTCCTTGTCTTTTTATTTATTTATTTTTTACGTATCGATCCCAGTTCCCTCTTCCTCCCTCCTTCCCTCCCTCCCTGTTTCCCTCTCTCCCCCCTCACATGCCCCCTGACCACTCCCCCCCCACTCCACATGTAGGGTTATGCCTTCCAGGAGGGGTCATCTAAATCTGTCAAATCATTTGAAGTAGGGACTAGGACTTCTCTCCTGTCTCTAGGTTAAGGGAGTATCCCTCCATGGGGGTACTAGATGAGGGCTCCATGGATAAGTTAGTTGTTGATCTCATTATCAGGGAAGGGCATTTATGATAGCCTTTCCACTGTTGCTCAAATTGTTAGTTGGAGTCAGTCTTATAGGTCTCTAGACATTTCTTTAGGTTTGTTTTCTCTTCAAACCAATAATGGCTCCCTCTTTTATGTTCTCTCTCTCTCTCTCTCTCTCTCTCTCTCTCTCTCTCTCCTGTCTTCTATTCCTCCTCTGACTCAATCTTCCTAGTCCCACGTGCCCACGTGCTTTCCTCTCCTCCCCTTCTCTTTCTCCCAGTTCCCTCTCCCATCACTGCCCCCCCCCATTTCCCTTGTGCTCTGGAGAGCTTGTCCATCCCTGCTTCGTGAGGGACCTTATATGAATCTCTTAGAATTCACCTTGTTCCTAGTTCCTCTGGTGGTGTGAATTATAGGCTGGTTTTAGTAGTTTGTGGTTTGAATTCTGACTACCTAAAATTCCATGGAGTATAAAGTTAATAAAGCTGGCTTCATATTTTCACAGAATCAACTGCTCTGTCTTTCTGTCTTCCTGAGACTCTAAGTCCACACTAAGGAGTATATATATATTTGTTTGCTTTTGAGGACCATGAGGAATTTCAAATGCCTCCTTGAAAATGAAAATACTTTCTCCCTTCTCTCTCCTATCAGATGGATGTAGATTTCCACACTAGAGGGAATCCTGGTTTGTGTGTTTAACCCCTGATAAGATTAGCTTTTTACTGTGCAGCATGCACAAACCTTAGAGAACAGAAGTGCACCAATTGATCAATTATTCAACCATACAGCCAGAACTGGGGAGATAGGTCTTGGATAGAAGGGCAGGAGAGAACTGGTACCCAACTACAGACTCAGATTTCTGGGCCTTCAGTGTTGAGATATGCTGAAAATATTTGTCTGTTGAAGGTTACTGTGAAAAAGCAACCACAGTGAGTTGCTTCTGTTTGCAATGAGTATTTGCCATGAGTGGGAGCAAAGGGGATGGAGATTACAGACAACTCACTTGATACATCTCCTGTTGAGTTGGCTGTGGACACAGAGGGATGATTCTGTTGCACCCATGTTGGGGAGAACTCTTGGGAAGTGGGGGAAACATGGCTTTTTTCATGCATAGGCACTAAGTTTGTATCATAGATCAAATTATCCCTTCTCTTTCTTATTCCAAAGATTTAGTAAAGTTCGCTGAATTATTCTAACTTTGCCTTAAATATGCTAAGGGGAATTAGGGACACAGCCTAGATTTGACATAAGTTGGAAGGTTTGATGGGAAAGAGGTCAGTTTAATGTTAGCAGTGCTACCTTCTGATATGTCCCTAAGAGACAGGGGAGTTGCAGGGGTGACATTGATAATACAAGTCCTGTCTCTTCTGACCTGTGGAAGACATCCTTCCCTTTGGATACTGTCTGGTTGTATCAAAAAAGCAAATGTCTCCCTCAACAAGTCTTCCTTGGTTCTGTGCCATGGTCTTTTATGTTATATTACTGGATGGCTTGTCTGTGGGGGACCTGTTAACCCACAGATCAGATTCTTAACTATACTTGTTTAGGTTCAGAGATGTGTAGCTCAATTCTAGCTTTTGAGACTTCTAGAGTGTTTGAGATGTAAAAATGAGGAAGGACACAAAATTCAGATCCTCCTTCAGCCTTTTTCTTCTGAAATAGACACTTGCTATTGAAATTAATCTGGCTTTTGTGAAGAATAACACTAATATTAAATCAGACAAAGCTGAGTGAATATTAACAATAATTAAATCACTGCAACTGGAGGTTTGATCTGCACTGAGCCTCAGTGTGTTAAGCTGAGAGGATGTTTATCCCTAAGCACTAAGAACAGCATCATTCATCATTCTTGTTGGCTCATAGTGATAGCCGCGATAGTAAGATCAACTGAGCTAGATTCGGAATTGGTTTTCCAATGACATGAGAATATATTACATGTCATACTTGAGAGTGATTGCATTGACACAAGCATTTTCAGCCCTTCCCCGGGAGGAATTTGTTTTGGACTGTCAGCTCTAACACCTGTTTTACCTAAATGCCAAGATGACAGAATATGTTTAAACCAAAGAGTTTACGACTGGAAGATCTAGATTTCTTCACATAACATTTTTGGTGCTGATATATTTTGTGGCCCTAGGATATACAGATAATGACTTTGTGTCTCCAAATTAGGCCTTTCTTTGTGCCTTAAGTATGAAAGGGAAAAAAAATTCTTAGGATTTTCTAATATTGGGAATTTTTTTTCTCTATATAGTGCTATGTTTTAGAAAGTCTAACTTTTAATGCATTATTCATTCTTGGAAAAATTTTTGATTAAAAGCAGTCAAGATGATAATCAGATATTTAAAAATATGCATACGCAGCACTGTCAGTTTCTCTCAGCAGTGCCAATATTTTTCACTGCAAACATAACTTTAACTGCATTTTTGCTCTGAAATAAGACATATTTGGTAAATAGAAATGAGTTATTGCTTGTGAAGTAACACAAATTTATGCTTTGGGAGAATATAATTTTGCTATGAAGTATGTTTTTAACATTTTATGTAAGAAAACCCTGACATGCTTATAAACACTCTATCAAGCAGTTTTACAATGGGGCCGCCACTAACATGTGGTAACTCAATAAATACTCATGGACACACGGAGTATGAAATATACATCTTGATTTTATAATCGTGTGTGCTTTATTTTTTACACAAATGGAATGGAAGTGTTGAATATTTACACTTAACAGGAGTGTAAGCTGTGCAGTATCTTTGTAAACTCCAACCAGGCAAGGAGTAATTCCTCCTCCCTCCCTCCCTTCCCTTCCTGCATTACAGCTCGATGGAGAAACACCCTGTCAGAGAGAAGCACAAAATTGTCATAGTAAAAGGATCTAATGGGTACAATCTGGTGCACTCGGAAGTTAAGATACACTTAGGAAACACAAATTTGAAAAGAAGATAAGTTTTCCATCTTATCGGGAGTCAACCTTGCCACTTCGTTTTCTGTCCTCATGAGCTTTGAGGGAGATACTGTACTCTTTTAGCCAAACTTTACCAAATTTTTCTGCCTATCTTAGCTTGTCTTCAGCTGCTACAAGAAACTGCACAGCTGTTCGAGAAATGATTTGTGAAGCACAGGTTTCAGTGAGGAGGGATATTTACAGACTGAAGTGTGTATGTGTTTCCAACCACATTGAATCATATACCTCATGTACTGTGTATACATGGTGCACATACCATATATACCATACACTTAATGCATACCCACAGAATTCTCTATGGAGTTTCCTGGAAAATGAGTTGTTACCGGAGGTACTCCACATGCTTTAAGGGAACTGATGTCTCCCCAGGAGTGACTCATTATATAATAAACTTAGGAACTAGCCTTAGTCCTCGACTTAAATGCTTTTTTGTAGAAATTTTAGGCAGGACCAAGACAGTAAAGAAGATGTCATTCCACTAGCATGTCCATTCAGTCTCACCAGAGCAATCACCAGCTGAAAAGCAGAGGGGGCTTCACATGGAAATGAGAAAAATAAAGTAGGGAAAATCTCTCTCTCCAAACCAGGGCGGTGTCATGGCTTCAGTGAGGTTTGTTAGAATAGTTATTGGGGCCAGAGTTTGCCTCTGTTAAAATGAAGCGTCCTCAGCCTGGGTGTGGCTGGGAGGGAGTTCCTGGAGCCGGGTCCAGGCAGAGGCTTCCAGGTGCCAGGGGCCCACAGCTCTTGCATCAGCACTGCCAGGGCAGTGGTGCAGGCTGGCTCCAGGTCAGGGCCTCACACTCAGCTTTGTTTTTTGGGCTGAGTAAATAAAATGGTGGCCCCAAGTATTTGTGTCATAGTCCATTGTGTGGACTTGCTGTCTGAATCAGCCGTGAGCCCTTTATAGGACAGGAAAACTAAGGAGTGGGATGATGAGAGAAGAAGGCAGGTAAGTTTGGGAGAAAGGCATAAAAAGGGAAACAGAAGGTGAAGGCGAACGAGAGAGGGACAGAGAAAGAGAGAGGAAGAGGGGTGAGGTCCACAACTCAGGAAGGATCAACAGGGGAGGGTCAAAATGACAGAGGTGATGAGAGAAGGGAAGCAGTAGAAAAAAAATTAGGGGAGGAAATAGGTGAGAGCCAGAGGTGCACAGAGCATCCCTGGCTCAGTCCTGAAGGGCTGGCAGTAGGATCTAAGACAGCTTACAGAGGCACCTGAGTGCAGCTTCATCTAGTTGGGCTTGCCAAGTGGATAGAGCCAACCCCTGACTTTGGGTATGGGAGGAAAGGCCTTTGAAGAGTAGGCCATCAACTCTCATGGAAAAGAGCAATAAGCAAATGCCTCAGCAACAATTGGCTGACAAGTGGGATTTCGGTTTTGGTAAAGCTGAGACCCCCATGGTGCTACACATTGTACCAGAGCATGAAAAATAGCACCAGTGACACGATCTGGCACTTTTCTGAAAGGGCCCAGCATGTGAAGGTGACACTGTGCCCCCAGCAAGCCTTCAGATTGGAGAGAGCTCCGGACAAAGTTTGCAGTGTTAGCACCAGTCTGGCCCAAGGCTCCAGGTGCATTTGCACCAGATGTGATCTGGGTGACTTTCATGCCATTTCCATATATGTTGTTGGATTTGCTGCAAAATACACCAGGTCTTTGGAGCCATAGAGACCTCAACATTGGGAATTGCAAGACAACACAACAAAATGGATGTGTGGATTCTATGGAAAAGACCCTCTCACCAATGTGCTTGGTGATTCTTCAAGCAAATATATATGTATATATATTTATATAAATCTACATAAAAAATCAGTGCTAATGCTAATCTGGAAGCATCTACACTGGGAAAATAAATAACTATATTACTACAAAACCAATGGTTTGTGGTTCAATTTGATTGTACTCAGCCACAGCAATACTATCAAATGGAAAGCACATCACACAACTGGAGAAAACATCTACTCATTAATGACAATTCTCTAAGGTAAATGGTTGCATGCTCAGTGGAGAAACCAAAGAAGTTATCATGGTGGCCTATAAAGAGAGCAGGGATCAGGAATGGCATTCTAGTGGCAGAAAACTTCTGAGTTCAGTATTGATGGAAGTTGGCCTTGACCTGAAACTGGTGAGTTGCAGACATGGACACATCTTTTAACATTTTGAGCCATCTAAAGCTATCTCTGGAAAACTGAACTTTCATGTGAGGAGGGAAAAGCATGGCTGCTTGCTACCCCTTTCCATTGGCAAAGGCTGCCTCAAAACTATAGGTAGACACATGCTTTTGCATTTTAATGTTTGTTTTGGTGACTGCAGCTAGGCAGACGATGGTATGAAGGACCCTTGATTTTGGAAAGAGACTCGGTTTTAAGCCCCGATGTTCTAACTTAGAAGAAGCCCCATCACTCTGATGGCTCTGTCTTTTGTTCTTGTACTCCAGCCTACGTGCTGGTTGGCTGCACAGTGTGGCAGAATCCTGCCAGGTCTTGATGTACCCCAGAAATAAGGCGATGGGGCTTAATCTGGGCATGCATAGAACCCAGATGTAAGTGGTTATTAATAACACTAAAAAGTCTCTCTCTGAATACCTTGGGCAGAACCAGTGCTGACGTCACCATCAGTGCTAAAGTGGGAAGCTAACTCTTATGTTTCAGCTTATAGGCTTTGGGAAGTTTTTTATTTTTCCCTCAGATCATCATTATTATAATTGTTAGAAAAATGAACTTGGTCCAGGTGTAGCCCTAAGGAAGGCAGTTCAACTGATTGAGCTCAAAGTCATTAATTGTCCTTGCCCATATACTGAAACAAGAAAAGTGCATCCCTCACCACTCCCAACCAGATAACTTCTCTTTTTTTCTCTTCCTCAGGGAAATAGTGCATCTTAGGACAGATCGCCCCCTGTAATGCCAACCTGGGTTGTTACAAAACACTCAGTTGCTCTGTGAAACAAAGAAAAGATAATCCTAATGACTTATGGTTTGCCAGAATACTGGGTCTTGAACTGTATGCAAATGACTAGGAACAAAGTTGAATTTGACTATCTGCATGGTTGGCTCAAACTATTTAACTGGAGAAAAGCAATCATTCCATTTTGATTATTAGCATGAGTTTGTCTCTAAAAACCAATCAGCTTTAAAAAAGGTAACAAAAAAAAAAAAAAAAAAAAAAAAAAACTCTTCCAAAACTATCCATGAGGGTAACTTATTAAGGGATGTGTTCCATAAGAGTGTATCGCTAGTGTACTAGTGCGCATGGGTGATGAGGGAGGTAAGGGAGGGAGAAGTCTTCATCAGACCTGGTGGGCACTCAGATGCTCTGAATGGGTCATTGGCAACAAAAGGAAGAGTGCAACCTCAAATTCTTGAATTTGATCATCTGCTGAGAGGGCGTACATTTAGTCTTTCAATGGTTTTTTAGTCTTTACAAAATATTTCACAAAACTTTTAACCTATAGAAATTCATTTCTATACATTTACTATATTTTATTGTATAAATTATTCTCATCTGTAGTGCCTTCTTTCAGTTTATAAATGGCAAAATAGACAATTGACAATCATAAAGCTAGTCCAGGTGGAATCCCTTCCTCAGTAAGGTTAATTCTCACACAAGTTGTCAATTTTATGACACACTTGTCTTTGCACATGCCAGCCAAGGAAACTAAACAATCTTCCTCCCCTGATAATACTTTGTCTCCAAAGTCTCTCTTTTCTGGTTTCCTTAATTCCTTTGCTTGTTAAATCAAAGGATGTGCATAGTTATAAAATTCGAAGTGTACCAATTACAGAGGTGTGGGGAAAGGGAAGGTTGGTGAGGTTTGAGTGCTGGCAACTTTTCTTAAAGCAAAAAACACAGAGAGCTCAGCAGTTAAATCAGCTCTGGACATCTGCTGGGGTGAGAAGGCTGCCTATCTCTAGGGCAGAGAGCCCATCAGAGGTTCATCCCGACACCTGGTCCTTTGAGCAAACCAAAGCCTCCTGCATACTGCAATGTCTTTTCTGTCCCACCCTTTGGCCCCTCTGTTTCCTTCATGGCTTCACACAGTTTGTGTTGTACATTCATAAGGATTCACATTGACTGCAAAAACAAATGCAACAAAAACATAAAAGCCTCCAAGTATTATATTATATATATTTTGTTCTTCTAAATGCTCTTCTGTCGTTGTCAGAGGTGCAGTAACTAAATTATAACTTTTCCTTTGAGGGAATCCAGATGAAAGGCCCAGATTGCTCTTCAATAACAATCTTGCATTGGTTGTATATATCTTCTAAGGTGTCTCCTTGGACAATAGCTGTGTCAAAGGCAAAAACACCCAGAGTTAGGAGGCATTCCCTTGGGGATGAGGGCAATGATTTCTCACCCAACAGAAGCTCAAATCAGTGACAGACAACTCATCAGAAAGCTTAGTGTCCCCTTCCAGTAAGGAAGAAAAGTCACACAAGTGTGGTCACATGAACGATGCTTAAAAGAAGCATTCTCTCAATGACCTAGGTCAGTCCCAATCTTAGTACTTTCTGTGTTTGTTCCCAGTTCCAGCAAAGAATCACTTGTTCATTTCATGGATGCCCACTCTGAGCCAGGCAGTAGAGCAGACCACAGAACACAGCAGTTTCAGACTGAGAACTCCCTGTTGGCCATGGAGTTTCTACACTGCACTCTAGCTAAGGCAAAAATTCACGACTTGTAGACATGGAAATAACAGGAGTTTTGAAAGAAAAGTTTTGTTAACTTTTTCAATTCCTAAAACCTTTATTGAGAAACACTGTTTATTCTTCAAGTTATTTGGTAAAGTAGGATTTTTACCTCACAGAGCTATTTATACTGTGCATACCCAGTAAGAAACATAAATAAGAGGAAACATAAATCATTAACTCAAATTACTAAAACACTCAGTTCTCAGTGTAGATTTAAGCACATTTTCTCGTTTCCTTTGAATAAATACTGTCTTGGCCTTAGATCTCCAAAACATCAGCATTATCTGTCAGCCACCAAGGTCTCAAGACAAACTATTATTGAAATATGGCTTACATCTTTATGTTTCAAAAACAATCTTTGGAGCATACTAATGACAATCTACTCATGAGTTCAAACTATGAGTCAAGTAGTCATTATTTTGATTTAATTTTCCCACTTGGGAACTGAACTTGAGTCCTCTGGAAGAGGACTCATTTCTGAAGCCCTTTGATTTTTCCCACCTGGATGCTCATTTTGAATAACGTATCACTCACATTATTGAGAGAAACCTTAACATTAACTTTAGTTAAAACAGTTGCAGACTGCCCTGTTACTGGCACTTTTGGTATTCTGAGTATGATTCAAAATGACTGCAACAAACCCCATTTCATTTCATGCTAGTAATTCACAAGGGCAGTTGTTAGAGTTAATGTTATTTTGGGTTATATTTGAATGGGTCAAACTTGGATACTTGTGCAAGCCAAGTAAGCACTCTATTATTGGGCTTCATCTCAAGTGTCTTGTTTATAAATCATTGAGAATCAGTCGCAAGATAAATTCCACCAAGGCTGCTTTCTCTCAGGATTTAATCAGTGTTTCATGAGAACAGGGAAGAAAAGAGAACTCAGGACATCCACAAGAAATTTATATTCCATCCCTAATTCAGCATGTTGTCAAAGACATTTTTTTTTTTAAAAAAAAAATCAAAAGCTATTATTGGACTTGAAACAGTGTTAACTGAAATATCTCCAGATGTGTTCTTTTCATGCTGCTGACTGAGGAGCTAGGCCTAGAGGGTCTTCAAGGCAGAGACTGCTGCCCATGTTGAGCCTTTCAAGTTTTCTGAATCTATCAGGGGATAATTTCATGAGGTATCATGACTAAGATCTCCTTAACACTCAGGAGCCTCTGCCATTCGTGGTTTAGGGCCAATGGAGAACTGCAAATGAGCTAATAGCCGAAGGGAGGACAGAATCCAAAGCCCTCAACTAAATGAGCAAAGCAGACAGCATAAAACAAAACAAAACAAAAACAAAACAACAACAACAACAACAACAAAAAACCAAACAGAAAAAAACAAAAAACAAAACTACCAGGCAATCTCATTGGGAAGGTTTGGGGGCCTAGCTTTAGCAGGCATGGAGTCTATTCTAAGTATAATACCAGGCAATTTATCAGGGCCAAGGAAACTTACCTGTAAAATATTCCCCAAATTCTTGTTCTAGCTTAATTGCCCGGTCATAGGTTTTCTTGGCTTGTTCCTCTGTTAGGCGCTTATTCATCTCCCTGAGAAAATGAGGATTTGCTATTAGAACACAAAGAGAATATACTGAACCTCCCCAATTTTAAAATGTATAGCAAACAAACAAAACAAAACAAAACAAAACTGAACAAAACCCTGCAGGAGGCATAGTTCAATCTTGGTAGCTGTTGAGGCTTCATTTAGGACTTGGTGGAATCATTTTAACCACTGAGGGCTCCATGCCAGTGTGTTCTCTCTCTTGTAGTACAGGCATCATGTGTGATATTGGATCAAAGCAGAACCTGTCTCCTTGTGATCTGTAGACCCGGGTTTGGTCTCTTTGGTTCCTTCAGTCCCTTGAGTGAGATTAAACTTCCTCTCCATCAGGCCTCAGAGTGTTTAATTGAAGGGCTTGTGTGTTGTTTGAGGTTCTGCTTCATCAGAACAGATTGTCCTTCAGCTACTTCTTTGTTATATTTCTAATCTTAAATTTCATTTGTTTGAGCTTGTTTGAGTAGATTTCTACACCTCTAAATTACATGTAAGACCCAGAATTGAAGACTGTCTTCCAGAAGTGGTCAGAGGTAGGACATAGGAGAGTGTACTTGGGGTTGTTAGGTAATACTATACCTGAGGGAATTCAATTTGTTTGTTCTCAGGTTTTACAAAAGGTTTAGTTTCTTGTCTTCTTTCCTTTTAAGGTCTGCTGTTCACCCTCCATGCAACTCTGGTGAGCAGAAACACATAGAGTTTCTAGTGTATTATGATAAGTAGAGCAGACCCCTGAGGTATTCTGCAGCTCTAACTACTCAACTTCTACAAATGTTGAGGCCTGCCTATAGTGACTGAAACTCTAACTTTCCTGTTCTTATGACCAGATGACAAGGGAAGTGTCTGTTGAAGATGGACATTTCAGTGAACACAGAATAACTGGAAAGTTCTGGGACCATAATAGTTTCAAGTAAGACTGTAACCGAGCAGTTTAGTCAAATGGTGAGGGAGGATGTGGAGCTTCATATAGAAGGATCTCTAACACAGAAGATGTGTAGGGTACAGTCAGATAGAAGGAATAGTCTCTAATGTTTAAGAGCACATTAAGGTAAATGTAGATAACAGCAATTAATTCACTATTTCAAAGCATCTAATAGGGATTGGACTCATCTCAAGAATAGACTCAAGTGACAAATGTTCGAGGAGGCTGACTTGACCATTACATTTTTACTTATGAACCAAATTATTATACCTTGTCCTATCAACAATACATTTATTATTTATAAATTGGAATGCATTTAAAGGCAAAAAAACAAAAAACCTTGTGCCTGCTTGATTTTTTTTTTTTTCAGATAGGAAAAGGAAAGTAAAGGAATTATGCCCAGGACTCTCTATTAGTTTGGTTTATTATTATATAGACATGTTGTTTGAACACATAATAACTTAAAAGCTTCCTAGTCTCAAGGACAAAGAAGGTGGGAGTAAAATAGATACTTTTCTAATTCTCTCTATAATGGATTTATTAATTCCTAACCAGTACTAGTGTTATTTTCTCAGGGTCTCTAGGCACTGAAAGTAAAGGTTCAACCAAGCTTATGGAAACTCATGAACTCTTGACTGACAGCTGTGGAGCCTCCTTGGGACTGAACTAGGTCCTTTGTATGTGGGAGAAAGTTGGCAATAGGACCAGGATCTGTCCCTTGTGTATGGGCTAGCTTGTTAGAGCCCAATCCCTATGGTGGAATGCTCAGACTTAATGCAGAGGGGAAGGGCTTGGTCCTGCCCCAACTTAATGTGCCAAATGATGTTGACTCCCAATGGGGGTTTTTACCTGTTGGGAGGACTGGATAGAGGATGGGCTGGCATGGAGGGGGGGGCGGCAAGGGGAGGGGGCAGTTAGGACAGAAGGGTGGGAAGGAGAACTTCAAAATGAAATAAAAAATAAAAAAAAAGTTAAGGTTCAACCAAATGAAAAGACATTTTGATTGGCTGGTTAGGTAAATTTCTGAAAGTATCATGGCCTTGCATTCCACTTACAGGCCAGAGATCCAGGTTTGGAATGCCTGGGCTTAGTCAGTCCCTTTTCTAGTGCAAGTAGTGGGGGCCTGAAGTAGTGAGGGGACATCCCTAAGGCTGTCTGTAAAGTAATCAGGAGTTCTGGAGTAAGAACTTGGCCCCTTTCCACAACCACAGTCTAACAGATGTTATGTTATACCAAATTCCTTGGAGTTCATGCCTAAGCTCATGGAAGGAAGAACCTATAGCTTGTTCATTAGGTTGATTCGACACTTGGAATGAGTGAGTGAAGGTGAGTTAGGCAGAGAAACGTAATTATGGCATAGATACAGGTAGGGGTAAATGCAATGCATCATGAGTGCAAAGCCATACACGACCATTGGGTACATGGGTACAGGAAAGCTTCTCAATGCCATGGGGTAGGTCCACAAGTCAGCAGGCAGCCCATTCTGAAAGCATTTCTCTCATATATGCCCTTGAATTTGTTTTCCCCTGAAGAGGCAGCTGCATGCTTGCTAATCAGCTCTGTGGGTGATGCATGTGAGAAGTAATGTGTGTGATGGTGTGTCACTGTCTCGTTGTGACAGCTGCCATGCTTGTGTTCTGGCTGACCGAGCTCTGCCCCTTCCTGGGGAATGAGCAATTCATGACAGCATTGCTTCTGAAGTGAACAGGAGAGAGTGAACCATAAACAGCCATCCTTTAGTAATGAGACTGCATGAGGTGGAGTGCCATTACCACCACAGTGGAGGTCCATGAATAAGGCCGCCTCGAATTATGCCAAAGACATTGTCCTCATTGTGGCATCTAGCCTTTGGCATGCTTAATTTTCCTTGGTGGTAAGTGCCTGTGACAGGACCCTAAGGCAGAACTAAATAAGTCATTTGGTAGTTATGAAAGGAAGTAGATCTTCCACTGAGTACCAGATGGGCTGTCTCCCAGAGTCAGACTGGACTAACTGTGCCACTGCTCCTGGTCCCTCAGGCTTTTCTTCCCCAGGCAGTCATTAGTCCTGTTGTGTGTTTATCATGTAGATTAATTTCTATTTCTGAAATGAGCTTTTATGATGCCGTTCCTAAGAGGCGAGCACTACTTTTCTCCTCTTAATGTTAACATTGCATAGCTTTGTGTGGCTGTCTACAGATTATAAATCAATTTTACATAATGACATTTGTGGTCATTAACTAACTTTATGTAATACCCAACACAGGAGAAGTTTAATATGTGCTGTCAGAGTAAGAACACCGAGTGTCCTTTTATCACCAATACACAGTTTTCTATGTGGTGATTGTGCCATGTTTTCCCATTGGCCTCCTAAGTTTGTTTACTTATCTTGGCAAAAACCCTTGCTGTCAGGACCCAAGAAAAGGAGTTCATTCCATCTTGCCACAAGTTTAGAGAGCTCAAATCTGTCTTATTCTAAAAGACATTAGGTTGGCAGCTACAGGATGTTCTGGCCTTGGTGGCTGATATCTTTTATCTAAATAACAATAGACTTGGGCCCAGGTGCGTTTACTCTCTACCCTGAAGGCTGGGTGACAGGTGTGGCTACCAAATACCTGTAGGATTTAGGGAAGTAAATCTCTTTGCCCTTTATCCATGATAATAAGAGGCTACTGCCATTTTTGTCCTCACCATTGGTTGAATAGGAAAGATCGTGAAAGAATAAACAAAATGACATTCAGTATGGATTGAATGGCCCTCCTGACACCTACCCTGAGTCTCAGTCTTGGATTCTTAAACCCTTTAGCTAGTTTTTCCCTCATCCACACTCCCCGTCTCAGGCATGAACCTGGGGCTGTTCTGCTGGCTCCGATTGCAGCCCCACAAAGACAGCTTCTGATACCTTGTTTACCGTTACTTCTGGGGAGATACTCTGCTTTTAGGATATAACTGGTGATTTCCCCAGAGATCAACTATGCATTTTAGGTTATGTTAGTTTTCTTAGCTGCCATTCCAATGGCTGTGGCTCAATTTGCAGTTTCATCCTCAGAGGAGAACAGATAGGTAGCTGTTATCCTCAGAAAACAACGGCTTTCATCTCTGGGAATAAATACCTTCTATTTTTATAACCTTTCCATAAGCATTATTTTCCATTGTGTTCTGTATGTTCAGTCCAACAACATTCTCTGGAGGCCTGCCTGGGGGCAATATTTGAGCTAGGCTCTTGTAACAGATGCACTGACCTCATCTCTGGCATTCTCCTGCGATCTACTTATGTGTTTTATAAAGATTGAATTATAATGCTCCATAAAAAGTAACCTCATATCTTTTGCAATAATACTACTAACTCCCGAGTGCTTACTATGATGAGGACTTTGAGCCTCTGTGACCTTGTTCAGCCCTCTCTCTACAAGGTACATGTTAATGTCTATATAGGTAAATATCTATATAGTTTATAGGTGAGGATCTAATCTTAGGGAGCTCAAACAATTTGTGCTGGGGTTATATGAAGGATCATTGGCAAAGCAAAGAGCTGGCGTAGCCTGTCCGGTTTTCACATCTCTGCTCTGCTACCATTTCTTATAGTAGTTTCAGTTTTGTAGGGTTGCCTAGAGGAATGCTTTGTCAGATCATGAATATCTGCCTAGTTTGTTTACTGCTTTTTGAAGAAAGGTATTTTATAAGAGCTTTGGAAATGCTTTGAAATCAATCAGAACCATACATTTCCCATACTGACATATGTGCACAGATGTGGAGATGAAGATATTAAGGCTATTCATAGTCAGGCCACTAGGAAAGGCTGTTAAGAACTGTGGTCTGTGTGTTTTTTAAAGAGAGACTCAGGATCCTACTAAGGGTAATATAAAATGTCAAGATTAGGAAGTGTTCTTTGTTCCTTCAATAAAAACAAAACAAAATGCCCACATTTGAAGATTTACCTGTGAAACTGTTCTCAAAGTTAAGAAATAATATAAAAATGATAGCTACCTGTCATTTGCAGAAACTGGAAACTAAAGTAACTGTCCCCTCCACCCCAAAACTTATTAGGCCAAAATGAAGCTACCAACAAGCAGAAAATGTTAAAGTTAAAGCAATTTATAAAACAATGAAGAATTAATGACTCAAAAAAGTTTAATATATATATTAAAAGGAGGAAATGATTAATGATCAAAGCTGGCATTTCTTGTCTGTAAGCCTCTGGGACCAACTGCTGCTGTTTGCTGTGTGTTTGGAGCAGGGTGTTGCATGAGGACCTTGGTCCTCCACTTACATCAGAGGTTCCAGAGACTTGGGCTTTATGAAGATGGCGATGGGGTAGAGCTGGGCAACTTGTAACCGCTTAATCGCATTTCCCGATACATCAAGTATACAGTGTTTGCCCTGGGTAAGAGAAATACCACGTTAAAAATGCCAAGAAAAATGGCTAGTGTCCAGTGAAATAAAACTGTAAAAAAAAAAAAAAAATCTCACTTCAAAGAGTAATCCTAAGTCTGTGAGGGAGGTATTGCTGACTGCATTGTACAGGAAAGAAAACTAAGCAGTATTGACCAGTAACACACAATTCACCAGTAGGAAGACTGAAGGCCAGCTCTTGAGTATGGATAGAACTGCTGGATGGAGCAGACCTTTCATCATTTTACCCTGCACCAGTGTTAAACCTGTGAGAATGCTGATCACAGGAGCTTTGAGCATGTCTCTACACATTTGCTAGTTCTTAAATGTACTCTGTCATGATCATGCATGTTGGGAGGCAGACACCAAAGCATTACCTTCCGTTGTAGATGGTTAAATGCTGACTCTGCAGTAGGTATGCAAACGTGTTTGTTAGCGCATAAAAAGCCTATTCCTTTACAGCATACCTCATTTAACTTGGCTTCCAGACCTCTGGATGTTCAGGGCCAGGAGCTACTTTATAAAAAATTTCTGGAAAAGTAGAATCATTTGCCACATCACATTCTACCTCCTGGAGAGAAATGGCCTTATTACTCCGAGGCTAGGAGATCTTTACACAAGAAAAGAGGCATTTTTATGTAGATAGAAGCAGTCCTAAATCAATAATCCAGGGAAAAGTCATGTTGTTTGTACAAAGGGAAGACTCCAGTGAACACTCGAATGCTTATGAGAAATACACCAAGATGCTTCAGGCTTTACCATTTAAATAATAAATTCCAAGTTTGCTCTCTGTGAAGTGCATTGCTTACACGAAAGGTGGATTTGCTGCTTCATCCTGTGCTAGCTAGTACCTTTCCAGTCAACACAGGCCAGGGTTACTTATTCAAATAGGAAAATAGACACGGCTTTCCAGCTTGCTGGCTAGAAATGGTCCATACAGCTTGACAGACTCTTAACTGTTGGGTGGAGGAAACTAGAGATGTTCTAGTATGTTATCAGACATTATACTTCCTAATGTTGATAATGAAGACATCAATTATATCTATAAAATAGGGTACAGCATAGTATTTCCATATATGTTTATAGTGTCCTGATCAAGTCAATTATAGTCTTTCTACCGTCTCCTAATCAAACACATTCTGTCCTTACTAATTACTACTTTCAGGTCAATTCTGTTTAACATGAGAAAGAATGAATATGTAGTACTTGTCTTTGTATGACTGGCTTATATCTCACTTATGTTTCATTCATTTTGCTGCAGATGATATGTTTCCATTCTTTATGGTTGAAAAATACTCAAATATGATGACTATCTCTATCTATCTATCTATCTATCTATCTATCTATCTATCTATCTATCTATCTATCATGTATCATAAATCATCATTAGATTTTCTTTATTCATTTGCTACAGACACTGAGGCTGATTCTGTATTTTAGCTATTACTGACATTGCCACAAGCACCACAGACTTGGAAAAATCCCTTTGATATGCTGATTTTACTTATTTTGGATCTGTATCCAGTACAAAGCACAGATAGTTCAGGTAGATCTTGTTTTCAAGAAGTATTATTTTCGATTATGTGTATTCATGCGTGTCATATAGGGGTATGTGCACATGAGTGTAGGTGCTGGTGGAGGTCAGAGTTGTTGGATTCGCTGGAGCTAGAGTTGTGAACTACTTGACATAAGCTGAGAACTGAACTCAGGTTCTCTGCCAGAGCTGGAAGTGTTCCTAAGCCATCTCTCCAGGCCCTGACTTTAGTTTGGAGCACTCTATATTGCTCTCTCTGATGGCTATGCTAAGTTCACATTTCCCCTACAGAAGATCAGAATTTCTTTGTCTTTCAATCCTCCCAGCACTTGTTTACTTTTGTCATTTAGCCATTTTTACTGGGGTGCAGAACATGGCTTTGATTTTTTTTTTTTCTGATGTGTTTACCATTTTTATTTTGGTCATCTGATGTTTTCTTTTTAGAAGTGTCTTATCACACCATTTGTCTAGTTAAAACAATTGGATAATTATTTGTTAAGTGTTTAAGAGTTCCTATATACACATTGGATATCATCCCTCTTTCAGATGACTAGCTGGCAAGTATTTTCTTCCATACTGTGGGTTGTCTCTTTAGCTGATTGTTCTCATTTGTACAAACTTTTAGTTTGATGTAATCACATCTACCAATTTTTAATAATGTCTTCTGGGCTTTTAACGTCCTGTCCAATGTCTTGAAGTTTCCCTGCCATTTTCCCCTAGCAGTTGAAGAATTTCTGGTCTTATATTTAGGCTCATTACCCACTCTGAGAGGGTTGGTTTGTATGGGATGAGATAAGGTTTTAGAATTCTGTGTGAAGGTACCAAGCCTAATCAATATTGAAGAAAGAATCTCTTTCAGTATTTTTTGTATCTTTATTGAGATGTTTCTTGTCTCTCCTTAACTGGCCCCTCCCCATGTAGTGTCTTACTTTATAGCACAGGCTGTTCTCGAACTTTCAGTATCTCTTTTCTTCAGTTTTGTTTTTTCTTTTATAAGCTTCTGTGAGGCTAGTCTAATGGTGATGAAGACTTCAGTGTTTCCTGTCTTGCTGGCTAATCTTGGTAGGTAGAGGGCTTATTTTTATCTTTTTTCTCTAGGCCTAGGCTATCTTACTGTGTTCCCTCTTACACTGTAGATGTTTTGTTTTGATGAGGCAAGGTTTCTTTGTGTAGCTTTGGCTGTTCTAGAATTAGTGATGCAGAGCAGGCTAGGCTTGAACTCATAGAGATCCATTTGCCTCTGGCTCCCAAGTGCTGGGATTAGTCATGAGCCAACAATGTCTGGCTTTACCTTTGGTATCTTGTGTTCAATATTCTGTGGTAAAGATTGCATTTTGGTTATATTTATTTCAGGGCCTGTAAGCTACCCAGTCTTTTATGTCTACACAGCTTTCTTCTGTGCCCTGAAATTCTTTTCTCTCCATCTTATATACTTTTGAAATTGGGATATTTGTTCATTTAATGGCTCTGTAGATCTTTGATACTCTTGTCATTGTATTTTGTTTTGTTTGACTGTACTATTTTAAAAAAAAAAACTGTCTTGCTGTTCATATAACTTGAACTCATTTGAACTAATTGGCTGTGGAGGCTATCAGCTACAGCTTTTTGAGATGGTTTTTGCCTGGTAAACAGTAGGTGTTTCCTCTTGCACAGTTGATCTGCTATACCAGTGGCCTCCGTGGTGATGAGGTTCTAAAGTGTTTTCCCTCTGACCAGTGGTATGAGCCCAGGTACTACATGGGGAGAGGGGATAGCAGAGCGGGGGTGGCAGTGTGACGGTGTGAGCACAGTAGCAGGAATCATGATGCTCTTTGCTTCTGTTTAAGTGAAGGTGTCTGTCCAGGAGCAGGACCTTAGCCAGTGTTAGCCAAAGCTCCTCTTGAGAAAACAGTTGTTGGTGATGTGACATCTGGGGTTTTTGTTGTCATCTTACTCTTTCAGCTCTGGTGCCTGTCCTGGAATGAGGATGATGAGTGGGGCATGAATATATCCAGGCAGTTTTTTTTTTTTTCTTTTTTGTGCCTCTCTCTTGGTCAATGTGACAGCATTTCAAAATTTCCCAGGCACCACTTTGTGCCTACCTTCAGTCCTAGAACTAGCATGAAGCCACACATGATATAGCACACCTAATAATAAGGGCATCTTTCTCTTTCCTGTCTGTTTCAACACACATCCCTTATGGTGCAGGTTATTCAAGAGGCTTAGGTCACAGCCACTCTTCTGGGTTAAGCTGACTTCACAAGCTAGCCTCCTCCAAATCAGTAAAGTAGAATGAATGTCGGTTTAAAGAAAGGAAAATGCAAGATTTTCTGACCCCTAGGGAGTCCAAATCCAGATAGTAGCTCTGTTCTCTAAGTGGCTCCTGGGTCTGGCATGTTGGATGCCTTCTGGGGACAGATGTGAAATTCTTTTCCAAAACAAGGCTGCTGTATACATTTCAGGCTATTCATCCAAGTGGAATTTTCCTATAGGAGAGTTGCCAGCATCTACATTTTCTGAGAAGATCTTTTTAACTTTTACTCCTGCCAGGAGGGGACACATCTACCCCTGGTTTTGGAGGTGATGTTGCCAAGATGTTTGTTTTTGATTCATGCTATTGTTCCAGGTCTGTGCATGCATGGATGTATGGTTCTTTCTCTGTCTGTCTCATTTCCAGCTTACCTACCCCACTCTATACCTGTTACTTTGGGTCCTTGTGGAGGAGCTGAGTTGTTTAATTCATCACTTTATCAAAAGGAGGGACCACACTGAGTCAGACAGACAACTGTTTTCCTCCCCTGGATTATCTGCATGCTTTCATAGGATCTATCTATGGGGCAGATCTTAAAGCCACAGTAAAGTGTTTTCCTATTCTCCCTTCTTCTGATGGTGTCAGGAAGAGAATTTTGGCATTAGTGCCTTTTCTAAGTCAAAATTTCTGGCAGCAATAGGCTGGACCATTATCCCATGCATCTCCCTTTCACCATGAAAATGTTAAGTTTTCAGAGAGAGAAAAACTCAACTTCTCTAGGCAACTAATATTAGCAAAGCTCCCTTAATGAATTCAGTCTTATTAACCTGGGTCAGACAGTGAGCCAAAACAAACCAAGTCCCCTTAAACGGTGTGTGCTGTCTGGGTTAGTGGGTCTCCTCTCTTCCCTTCATCCACAAGTCAGTCACAATACAATGACATGGTCTTAGGGCAATTCCACCTCTGGATATTAATTAGCAATCAGGAAAGAGCAATGGCCAAGAAAAGTTTGCTACTAGAAACCTTTAGGGACTTGTAAGAGGACTGACAAACGTACCCTTTCTGCTACAAATCTCACAGACTGCACACTGGTTCCATATAAATTGTCATTGTACTGGCCAGCTTCTATAAATTTGTGCTCTTGGATATCTTTCTCCATTTGTTCTCTAGAAATGACAAAATGATAGTCCCTGCCATCAACTTCATAGTCACGCTTTGGCCTCGTAGTATCTATAAAAGAAGAAACAGTCAAAGTAAGATGCATTGATAATTTTAAACTTCTTTTCCATCTGATTTTTTCCCCACTATTCCTTCAACACAGATACGTAGATATGTGTCACAGACAATATAATGGGCCATGACACAGTAATGAATGCCAGGCTTACCATCTCCTATAAGCAATGATAAAACAGGACAAAATACAAGAAATAACTTGTTTCAGGTACCAGACAATGGATAAGGCATGGATATAATTACAATAGATGAGAAACGTGAGGAAAAAAAGTCTATATTTATCGTTCCTATCTGCCTTGATGCTGGTTCTAAGTGAAGAGTCCAGAGATAACTCAGTGTTAGAAGACATTGTCGTTCATATAAAATTGGGCATTTGGGGTGGTAGATAAAGCCACACATCTAGCCCCACCTAGAAGGCTCTTTTAGGCTGACTTGAGACCTGCCTTCAAAAGTCTAAAACCAAGTTACAAACACAACAAATACATTATTGCTTTATAAAAAGGAAATATTCTGTAAAGAAAGATAACAAAATCCAGATTCAACAATATGGCACTACACCTGAGTGTTAGTGAGTCTGCACATGTGTAATTCTAGCACTCAGGATTCAGCATCAGGAAGGTCATGAGTTCCAGGCCAGTACAGATTACATAGTGAGATCCTGTCCTCAAATAACCACTGCTCAACATATATAGCACACACAGAACAAAATAGGTTATGGAGAAATAGATCATATTTCTCCATATGTGCCATAATAATTAGGAAAAATGGGCATATCATTATGAATATGTTTAGGTACTTAAAGTCGGAGAATCAAGTCAGCAAAGTTAACAACTGTATGTTAATGTTTTGTTAGGAAGACAAAAGGAAAACAATCTAGTTATACAAGTTAAAAAATTTTTACCCATATCCAATCTTGGAATCAGGTATTTTCCCCTAAATATTTGTCTTAAAATTGATCAAAAGTTAAGATAAATTTATTCCCAAATATATTAAATATAGTAATTTATAACACAAAATTATATAACGGAGGGGAAATAAAAAATATCTATGTTTTTTTGTGAATATAGTTATTTTAAATTGTTATTTAACAAATTAGGCTTAAGATTTAAGCATATGAAGAATGTATTGGAAGGAGGAGTGATTTTGTTTCTAGATATTATATGGGATTCAATATACTTCTCAATTCCTTGGCTAACTTTTTAATTTTTAAAACTTTCCAAACCCTGTATAATCAGTATGTACTTATTCCCATAGAACAGAGCTAGTAATGAAAAAAAAAAAAAAAAAAGAAAAACAGAAAAAGAAAGGGGAGTAAGCACAAAGTAGAAGGGCAAGTTGCAGTAATATTTAAAGTTCTGATTTCCTTCTTTCAAATGGCAGATGCTGTGAACAAGCCAGGTCTTTCTTTGCCCCTCCCCACCTAAAGACATTCTTAGGAGCTGTTTGGAGCTGTTCTGCCTCTTCCCTGAGTCCCTGCTGGGAACCCTTTCTTGAGGTCCAGCAACCTTCCTGGACCTCTTTTTGTCTGTGTGCTGCATACACATAATTCCTTCTTTTCTTTATGACCCTCGGTGAATTTTTAGTACTAAAATGTTTGGGACAGTTGAAATTATAAATCTAAAACAACAAGTCCATAGAGCAGAGCTATTTGTTGGGATTGGATGTAAGAGCCTCTAAGAATTCAGATTTCCTAATGGCCTCATCTCTATTCACAGGCAGTTTTTGTGCAAGCTGGAAAGCAGAGGTGTGGTAGTGGTAGCTTTGAGAACCGACAGACATATTATTACAGGCTGTGTTTAAAGGGACTTGGAAATTTAATTGTTTATAATCTCAAAGCTTGAAATCTATAAAGGCCTATAGGATAGAACACACACACAATCTTCTGATAACCCAGGACTATCAAAATACAAGGAAAGACTGCTTGGCTTGAGGACTGACACACTGGACTAAGTCATCCAAAGATGATTTCAATGTGAGACTTTGCTTCTGATTGTATCTGGTCTATAGATAAAGATGCTACAGTGGTATTTCAATCAGTCTAGAAGAAGCCACTGAGACTTATAAATAGCATGTTGTCTTACGTGCTCTGGGAGATTCTAGAAGGCCTTGCTATCTTCTGGGGATGAAGGTCACTCCTTATCAGTAGAAAACAATACGTGGCAGCCCAGATCAAAAGTGTCAGGCAGATACCCTAAATTGGTGTCCAGATAGTAGGTAACTGATAACATTAGAATTACACTAGCAACTCTTTTTGAAGATTCAGGATTACACTTGATTATCCATCAAGGATTCAAGCTTTGGCCCAAAGAAAAGAAAAACAATACTTACGAGGCACACAGGAGCCAAACTTATCAGGAAATTCAGATATCAAGTCGTCATTGATTCGATCCTTCATGGGGCCCAGGATAATCACTGGCCGGGTATAGTTGACTGCAGGAAGGAAAGGAAGATGCCATTAAGGGGGGACTTCAAACCCCACAGGGTGGATATTGCCCTGTACTGCCGCAGAGGTGATTCTTCAGGGCAGACTGCCAACAGTTAAGGAGTGCTAAGGCCTTCCTTGCTTGGGGATAAATAACCCATAAAACCCTGCATACAGACATGGATGTTCAGCCCTCAGGATGCTGCCTCTGCTGCTATCTGGAATTTACTATCAGGGAATAGAGCAACTGTAGCAGCTACCAATGAAATGGAGGAGGAGCTCTGCTTCTCAGGCTTTACTTCCCCATGTCAAAACACCCAGATTTTGGGAGCTTTGGAGAAAAACACCCCAACCATCTTTTCAACCATTGTTTAAAGCCATTGTCAGTAGCAGTGACACCTCACGCATCTGTGCTTTCTTTTCCTCCACTCAGAATACTATCTGTACTCTGATTGGGGGCTTCCTGATCCCTAAGTACTTTAGAACATATTTAAGTCTATTTGATGCATCTTCTCATCTGATGCTTCAATTTTCTGTGCAACTTCTCTGTCAGCCACCACCAGCCACTTTATACATATCTGCAGAAACTCGGACTCCTGGAGCAGTCTGCACATGGCTTGCCTCTGAGGTCCTTTTCAAAACTGGGCTGGCATCAGCTTTCCTGGAGCTGTTCTCCATTAGCCCTCCAGCTCAGGCCTGAGGTCTTATTGGGGTCATGTCTCTCAAGGACTGTTCTGCCCTCCTGAGAGCTGTTACTGAGCCTAGGTCTGGCACACCTGAGTATTAACTGAGTTTGGTGTCATCTGTCATAGCCTGGGAATCAGGAACTTGGGCATGCCTGGAGACTTACTTTCCTGCCTTGTGACGGGTTCATAGGAGAGAATGAGATCTTCTTGTCCTCCTGAGAAGAAGAGAGAGGAAAATTAAGTTATAACCAGGAAACATATAGTTGAGGGTTAATTTTCCTTGCATTCTCTCCTTGAACCATTAAAAAAAAAATCCTCCATCCTCATAAAGCTCTAGTGTCTGGTTATTGCAGTCATACCAGATCTCTGTGGTGGGGCAGTGACCTGGGAGAGTGCTTTTTTATCTTACATGGAGTGCCATGCCTTCACACCGAGCATCCCAAATAAAGTCATTTGGGAAAGGGTCTATCCAGTGATTTCACGCTACCTCATCAGAATTTCTGATACTTTTGTTTCATCACTTACTTTATTTTCCTAAGTGTGTGGTCCAAAAGCAAGTGCCTATTTATTTTATGACATAGAAACTTTGTTAGAATATTATGACAGAGGTTTTAGTCTAATACTGAGTCATCATCAGAAATCTGTTGCTGTTCAGTTAAATTCGATTCAAACTGAGGACATGGGGTTATAGCTGTGGGGCACAGCATGTGTTCAACATGTGGAAGTCCCTGCCTTCAAGCCCTGGTCCCCACTCCAGGTTGAGACGTCTGTCCGAGGCTATTGCTTAAGATTGCTGCTAACTCATGCCTTGAACCTCCAGAATGAGAACTAAGGGAAGCAATGCTGTAAAAATGCCAGCATCTCCCAATGCATTTGTTACATGTCCTCTGCTTCTGGGTGGGCCTTGAGTCAACACACTGCTGTGGAGAGCAAGTTCAACTTTGGCAATCAGTTTTAAATGAAATTTATACACTGATCAACTAGGTGGTCATGGAGTTGTCTCAGTTCAGCTGCAAATCCCAAAGATTCTGCTCCTATATTTGCATTGGGTTTAGTGTTGGTTAACTTTTGGTGTGAGACTAGATTAGGGATATTGAAAACAGATCAGTATCTGCTAAAGGGGACATTTGAGGAGGAAAGGGATGGGGGTGGTCTTTTCCAAGGCCAAAAGACAGTGAACCTCATTGCTCTCTATACTATACTATACTATACTATACTATACTATACTATACTATACTATATATACTATAAAGTCTATGGGCTGTCTGTCTAAAACATATATAGTATGCAATACCAGTTTCTCTTTCATAGCTCCAGCCAGGGGAAAGTGAGTTGCTTTCATAAAATGTGGTAACTACACAGATGGTTTTAATAACTGCAGTTGATTCAGGTAGTTCTTCTATGTTTGTAATTGTAGAGTACATAGACCTTCTATAGAGCCTTGTAGTTGCAGGGGCAAATGTGGTTTTCTTACATTTTCAAGTGTAAGAAATGGCTGCCAACTTAAATTGTTTTTCATCTACCTCAAAAGAGGACTTGCTGTTGGTGTTGGCACTTTGAGGCCACCCTATATCCTGAAGGATCAGACTTGGCATCTTTCCTAAATGGCACCTGTCCGCAGATGTCCTAGAAGGGCTTAAGGAGGCATCCTTATGTGTGAGAAGGGGATTTGTGTGGTGGGATGATTGAGAATTTTGTGTATTTGGGGAAAGAATGATTCCCTGTGGATTAATTAAACTACACAAAATCAGATTTTAGATTTTTTTTTTTTAAGTGACTGCTGCTAAGCTTTAGTCATCTGATCTGGAGATACAAAGTGGGTGGGTAGAAGTTGTGGAGAAAGAGCTTGAGGGATAGTAGCATGGTTCACTAATGTTAGCAATGTTAGACTATGGCTTTATAGGGAAGGCTTGGTAAAATAATATGAAAGGAGAATCCCCATAGTGAGACAAAGCTTCAGGTGTCAGGTGATAGTTGTCACAGTCTGCCCTTTCCACTGGCCAATTCATGGAGACAAAGCTCCATCCACTGTAACTTCACAGTGTTGTAAGATGTTATAGAACTCACACCATGATTTCCGTTGTGAAAAACAAGATGAGTAATGAGCTCAAAGAAGGTTCCATTCTGCGTGTCTGTGAATAGGATCATTTCCTTTGGGAAATACAGTTTCCTCTAAATAAATACAACACGTCATGCTTCTATTTGAATCTCTTTCCAGTCATCTTGCAGATCACCCCAATGGGATCTTCCAAATGAAAATCTTAAATAAGACATCTGATGTCAGTCTAGATCATTTGTGGTTTTGAAAACCAGCAAAAGCCAGCTTTGATGAGAGAATTGTTTGTCCATTGCTTTTTGGTATGTCTCTCACAGAACTGCTTTTCATTCACAGCAGTAGAACAGGCAGGTAGTGATGTAATGTGGTATCCTTTATGCATCCCAATTCTTATGGCCCTGTGCAAGAATGGAAGCTGCTGGAGAAGACAGGAAAGCTGAAGTTATCTAAGAGCTATGGATTCCATATTTTATGCTCAAGTTAAAAAACAAAAGAGTGGAAAGGGAACAATTCTGTAGCAACAACAAAGAGGAAAAATCCGTATCTTTATGTCATTCTGCAGGACACATGGGGCTTTCCTTCCTGTCTACTGGCTTCTTTTTTTCAGAGAATTTCTTGGGTAGTTGGTACTCTGGTGACCCATTTTATAGATGGAGCTGAGGTTCAGAGAATTTGATGAGGCTCATTTGCTTAGCTAGTAAGTAGCAGAGCCATTTAAACCCACAATTGTTCTTCTCTGTTGCCTTTACCATACTATCTCAGGAGGACCAGGGATGTAGGCTTCTCTCTAAGGCTCACCGGAGCTTGCTGTGAACAAAGGGTATGGGTCAGAAGAGGGCAGGATGGCCAAGAGGTCTATGTATAAACACCAGCTTTTCCATTTTCTCTTGCTCTCTGTTGCTATACCATCTGCATAGTCACCCTTAGTAGTTACTTTTTTCTTTCCTCACAAGAGTTTGTACCTTTTGCCAGCTGTTATTCTAAGTGCCAAACTATTCTGTCTTGTTTTGGCAACTTTGTGGCTGGCAGTGGGCAAGCAGCACATGCTGTGGGGTTTGCAGCTGCCAGACATTTGGCACAGTTGTTTTTTAACAGACTCGACACAACACTGGGTGTGTGAATCAGGGAGCCAGTCAGTGAGATGTGGTTAGAGTGAGACCCCAGTGTGCCTTCAGGAAAGAGAACAAACAAAAGAGGCAGGAGGGGAGTGGGGGCTGGTGCTAGTAACATTGTATTTAATGTTCTAAATTTAGTTCTTAGGGCTCTGCACCTTATGGCTATTAAGAATCCATCTGCTTCGCAGGACCAAAGAACATTAGCATGGGGACGGGTTAGACTATGCCTGGTAGATGGTGGTTATGGAGGACATGGTGGTGTTCTATGTTCTCAATGGAAATTATAGAGTAGTCACTGCCTGGAGTTCTGATGAGCTGCAGTGTGGCCACAACAAGCCGTTTATGTATATTTCTTAATTTTTCTTCTTTTATTAGTCTGTATGTCTGTGCATCCTTGCATGCTTGGTGCCTGTAGAGGCCAGAAGAGGGCATTGGATCCTCTTGGAACTGGAGTTAGACAGTTGTGAAACTCAGGTCTTCTGGAAGACTAGCCAGTGTTCTTAACTGCTGAGCCATCTCTCCAGCTCCTCCATACAGTTCTTCAAGCAGTTACTTCCAATTGGTTACACTTGGCATCTTGATTTAAATCTGTTTGTTAGCTCAGTATCTCCGCAGGATAGTCAGAAGATTAAATTACATAACCACCAGAAGGCCCTTAACAACTTTCCCGAGACAGGGTTTCACTGTGTACCCTTGGCTGTTCTAGAACTCACTCTAGACCAGGTTGGCTTTTTGAATCACAGAGATATGTCTGCTTCTGCCTCTTGAGAGCTGGATTAATCACTGACCAGCTAGTTTTAGTCTTGATAATCTGATCAGTGGTTCAGAATTAAACAACTAAAGGCTGGGTTTATAAACCATGGAGTGGAGGAAAGCTTGCCTGAGAGCCAGAATCACAAGGTCTCAATTGCAGGTTCAAGGCTACACTGAATGAGGCATGCAGCCTCTTACAGATCTGGCTGTCTCCTATGCACAGCAATACTATCATGATTGCAAAAGTAAAATGGATAATTACAATGAAAGAATTAGATGCAGCCATGAGCAATACTTGTGAAAAGTGGAGTGGGATAGAAAGTATGGGAGCCACAATTACTAACTTTCAGGAGAGTCTTAGGTCTCCTCATCTCAGAGACTACACACTCAGCTCATTTTTTTTTCCTCCAAGATCCTTATTTGGAAAATTCTAACTTAACTGATAATTGTCAACTCCCATGCAACCATCATGTGTAAAGAGCTTGATGGAGTTTTGAGACAGCAAGTCATCAGCTCTGGAGGTTGGCCTGGTCCTGCTAATACCTGTTTGATACTTATTACCTCCCAATACAAGGGCAATTGGAAGGTCTATACAGGAGGGCCAAAAACATGAGCCTTAACTTGACTACTTTATTGGTGGAAGGAAATAAGAAACTATTCATTAACTAAGGTTTTGAAGTGGTATTTTGTATAATTAGGCAATATACATGTTAAGTAATTACATTTTTAGATGCTACTCAACATAGTAGGACTTGAGAAAGTTATTTTGCAATGCTTGATGTGACATAGCAGATGTCCAAATTATGTCATAGAAGTGGAGGCTTGTGAACATGCATGTGTAAGGCTGTGTGTCTCTGGAATGCAGCATGAATGGTGCTTTGTGCACTGAGTGGCACATTAGCCTTTGAATTATTTTGTACCATCCACATCTTATAAAGCCACCCTGTCTCCAGATTGAATAGGCAACATTTTCAAAGTGGCAAAGAGTCTTTTTGTGTTTGTTTGTACTGCTATTCATAAGACATAAAATTAGTCTCAATTATAGCAAAAGCCAGAAATTCGTTAGAAAAAAAATACAGCCTATTTTGATATCAAAGTTGCCTCTTTCTGGAACACATGTCTCGGCCATGGCTCTGCCATTTTGGTGTAAGACTGCCCCTCACAGAAAGTTCCTTTGTCCCCCTTGACATGTGATCTGCTTTCCAAAGCTTAACACACAGGTCATTTTTCTGTCTGGAAGTATCGTGGATGCACCTGCTGTGCTGGAGTCAGATTGTCCATTTATTAAGCTCTCTTTCCAAGTACATGTGCAGTAAGATCCAGCTTGATCAATTTTCATACGGGGTTTTATAGCATGGAGAAATGGGACCTTGCATGTAGAAGCCACCAAATGAATCAGTCAACATTCTTCTTAGCTTTGGAGGAAATCTTGCATGCCTGACCCCTATAATCCGAGACCCCAAATGAATGATTTAACATCTGCTTTACTAACATCATGACTCCAGCTCCAAGTCCCCCTCTTCTCATAGGTAATTCATGGTGTGTGCAATTGTTTCCTCCATTACCTGGGTAAATTCTTGTGTGCGGTTACTATTTGGGAGGGGAAAGAATGATTGGTGTCATCATGGCACATCACTCTGACAGCTCAAAGCTGTGGCTTAAATTCTGTCACTTAGTGGTTCTGGAAAAAATATTTCAGAAATGTGATTTCCAAAGAAGGTAGTTCAGTCCATGAAGAGGACTGAAGAATAAAACATCCATTTTCCTTTTTTATAGCTCTGTCTACTGGAGGGGAGCAAAGTCCTTGAAAACTGAAAACTAAAGAAATTAGTGTCATCGTCTTCATGAGGACCAAACAAGTTCTTCACATTTCACCTCGTGAAACATCAAGGGTGGCTCATGGAGTTAGAAAGGTAAGCTTTGGCCCTTCCTTCTTTACTGGTTCTGAATTGAAAACCACATGACAATCTTTTTTTTTCTCCTACTGTTGGGTTAACCATAAAAGTAGGAAGAGTACAACCAGGTTGAACACAAGAACTCTGGATCCTTCCATCAGTGAGATTCGATGGAAATTTCTCTCTTAATAACACTATCAATTTGACAATTATGTAACCTCAACATTCTCAACATTATCACAATTTTGTCATTCAGTCTTTGGTCTGTGTCATCTTCCTTTTCTGTTTCTCACCATTACCTGACACCCTTCTCTGGTGTGTGTGTGTTTTCTACTCCAGGTTATACTTACTAATTGGCACTCTGCTTCAAATGGCATGATTTTTATAAAGCACCATACATAAATGGGGTAGGACAAGTATGTCCAAAACAATTTTACTTTACAATTAATAGTCAAGCAAAAGACAATACCAATCTCTGCATTGGTGTTTATTTATGTGGACCATGTATTGGGCCTGCAGTTTTCTGACACCTTGACAATTATTTTTGGGGTAGCCCCTTTTGTTAAGCAGTGTAAATCGATAGTAAAGACATCATAAAGACCCAGAGGTAATAGGTACCTCTATTAGTCACCAAACACCAGCAAGTAGGAAGCAAAAAACCGTGAGAGGTGATTAGAAGGCTGTGCTTATTGTTTGGTGAATATTTCCACACACTAAGCAAATGGCTTGGGTTTACCAAAGACAGAGAACATTTTTTAAACTAGTTACCTACCTTTTCAGTTATGTTTTGTGACCTAAAAAGTTTTGAAAATTCTTTCAGCATTAGATGAAGTGTTTTCATCAATTTCCCAACCATCCCCCAAATAGTGTTAGACACATGGATATGCTATGTGTCTTAAAATATTAGTAAAGGAGAAAGTGATACAAAAGACACCTGATTTAAAGGAAACACTGTAAGTTAGAGATGCTTCAGCTCCAGGAGCAGAAGGAAAACGGCCAATGAGGATAATAGAATCATGACCTTCTCCCTTCCTATAGGGAGGTTAAATTGATTTTGGGAATAGAATGTCAAAATCTTCCATCATGGGGTTACAAGCAGCTGAACTTCAAATTGGTATCTGAAAAATCTGTGCCTGCATGCACAAATTATGTTAGGGTCCATTGATGGCCCCTGTGTCATTTGTATCTTTCCACATCAAATGCTGATTTCATTTCAAGCCATTTGCTTTGGAGAAGGATGACCAAAAGGGGGAAAAAAAAAAAAAAAAAAAAAAAAAAAAAAAAAAAGGCAGCAGTTGAAAAGATTCCGAAATGACTATCACAGGCAATGGGGGCAACTGCAAAGAAAAAAACCACAAGCCCAAGCAGTAACTTACGGCAGCTACTTTCGCTATCGCTGGCATTAGAAGAGACGTGTTCTGCAAGGACAGCACAGCAAATTAAAGAAGGATCAAGCATCAGAGAGCAGCCAGAACTGAAAGGACACACCCATGCAAAGCTATTGGAAATGTGAGCAAAGGGCAAGTGAAAGGCTGCAGAAGAATCGCACCAAGAGAACCCAGATAAGACAAAGATGAAAACTTTATTGCCAGTTTGCACAATACTGCTGTTTCTTCCTTTCAGCAAATAAGAAAAGAACCTTTAATTATCAAACAGCAAACAATGGCAGCCTAGGTAGAGTTCTTTCTACAAGTGACATATCCATAGAGTTCTGATTTTCCAGACTGGTGTTGTGAAGGACAGTGTGTATCCACTGTCGTGTAGGCGATTTTCTGTATCTATTTTAGCCCTTCTTATTTTGAAGGGAGACTGCATTTGCCAACTGATCCCTGGAGTCCCTTTGATTTTTCCATTTAAATACTTTGCAAGCAAATCCTCTGGTCTAACAGGGATTCTTAAAGCTCTTTCCTGCTTCAGTGAGTAGAAAATATGGGAGGAAGCAATCAGTCCCTGAGAAATATTTCATGACTTAGTTTTTATTCTATAATCCTTGCTTGAATAGTTATTAAATTCTGGGAGAATAGAGCAGGCAGAAGAAGATAAATAGCCTGATGCCAGGTGTGGGATCTGGCATGAATTATGTTTAATTCATCCTGAAGGTCTCAGCTAACAGCAGAGATATGTGTAATATTCAGTTGATGAGTTGGTCACATACAACTTATCAACTTCTTCATGTATCACTGCACTAAAATGATATATATGTGACTACTCAGCTCTTTCAAGACTTAAATAAGAGGAAAAAGAGCACATTATCTATCCTCTAACAGAAAAATAAGTGCTTTAAAATACTTTGACATATACTTTTTTTTCCCTTGGCTTGCTGAGGGGATTGATTCTGTAGTATAAAACTAATGAAAACCAAAGCAATTACTGATTTCAAACCATTTGTCTCTGTGTGGCTTTATGGCTGGAGTTGTGCTGTTAATCTGGGCACAGATTTAACAGTTCAAAGACTCATGGTGACGGGGTAGATGAACCCATGAAAGTCTGCTTTCTGTCACCGAGTAGACAGGGAAGATGGAACCCTGTATTGCAGGGCATCTTCGTGGCTATTCCTTTCATACCTACTTTTAATTCACTAATTAAATCTGTTCAGTTTTTAAAGAGTAAGCAAACTTCTATTCTAGACATTCTGGATTCAACAGGGCATTACATACTTTTAAAATTATGTTTACTATTAGTCTAAAACAATCACTTTCCCTTTCCAAATGGAAATTGTATAAATTCCTCCAGATAGTGCTTGGTGCCATCCAGATGATGCTGAAATCTGTGGTCAAATCTCATACCACACTCCATAAAATTTTCAAAGATAAAGTTTTCATCTTTAAGGAGAGCAGCACTTAAACAATTTTGTTTTCTCCAGCTACATATCTTAAACAGGCCACTGAGAGTCAACACTCGAACCCTGAAAGGCAGGCATCAGCACACACGCAGGCTTGTGAAAACAGCCCTTGAATGTGAAATCCAGCTCAATGGTATTTTGCTTTATTAAATGAACAACTGAAAATACCTCCTGTAGCTATTACATTAAAGTAAGCAAAACAAAACTGAATATGTGATACATTTATAAAAGATACAACATTGGTGCTTCTAGAGTGGATTTAGAATTAAAGAAAGCAAAATCATAGCATAGGATTTTGAGACACAGATACTTGTTTTTAATTGCTAAGTGCAATGAGACATAGACCAAAGACATGAATAAGTAGAAAATGTAAAGGTCTAATATATCTTATTTTTCATTCTGTACTACAAGATGAACCCCTGACAACATAATGCAGCTGGTAACTCAAATCAACAAAGGGTATTAATATGTATCTAAATTATCATACAAACGGTTCAAGAAGGACCACTGCAAGTCAGAGAAAAAAAATCAGTCAAAGTTAATAACAAAGAATTAAGGCTCAGATAGCTCAATATTTACTTTTTGGGAATGCATGTTGCTTTTGGCTACAAAACAGCTCCTTTATTAACAGTGAAGTATAGCTCAATTATAGAGTTGGGCAAGGTCGTTATATCTTTCCATGTTGAAAAGGCAGAAGAAAGAACGTAAAGGATAGTTCTACTTTGCCATTCTAGAACACTTCGCTCACCCTTTCTTTGCAACATCGTCTTTTGCTCTGAGAGGAAGTTGGTGGCTGAGCAAATGATGGATGCAAGATAGACATCCAGACCATGTTGGCCATTGTCACATGGCCAGAAAGGGGGAGGTGTTGAGGTGTTGCCCACAGCAGGAGTTACACTGCCTGACACATTTCGCTTTTAAATGCCGACATGCAGAACAAAATGGCCGAAAATTATTTTATAGGAGCATTCACAGCTAGGTAACAAATCAAACTCGTATCGTGTGCATGCTAGGAATGAAAGGCCCTCAAGAAAAGGAACAAAAGCCAAACTCAAAAGGAAAGGAAAAGAAAAGTTAACAGTGACCATTCCTGGAAACTTACTCAGAGTCTTTGTTCCATAACCGTCGTCACCTAATCCGGGGATGTCCTGCATGGAAGTCCCCAGAGAGAGCAATGGGAGAGGAAGAACAGCCACGGAAGAGGAAGGTAGAGGTCAGTGGAGTTGAAATGGATACTACCATGACAGACCGTGTTGCCCAAGCAATCTGGATCCCACTGTCTTTCATTTTGAAATAACTTTCATCCCAAACTCCCTGAGCTGAGTCATAAAAGGAAAATTTTGATTTATAAACCCTCAAAAGGTTGAAGCCAGAGATTGTGGGGAATATAAAGATTCAGTGAGTGTAATTTTTTTTTCACTGTCAAAGAATGTCCCCACTCCAAATTTCATCACAAATTCTGCATCCACCACTACAAGCTCCCTTCTCAGCATATATTTAATGGCTTCTTGGAGGGTAAGAGTGAAGCAATGCACCAATACTCAATGAAAGTCACTGAATTACTTCTAATAAGCTGGCATCCAAAACAAAATATATATGTGGCAATGTAATCCAATATGTCTGAACAGAAAGGAATTTTTTCCTCAAGCCTTAGGGAGTTGCATGATCATACCTGACCTGTTCCTGGTCACAGAGAAATGCTGGTTGGAATTGAAGCCCCAGCTTTGTCAAGGCCCTTTCTGTAAAACATAGCCCCAGGAAAGGAAGGATCCAGACTGCAGTCAAACACTGGTCACAGTAGTAAAACCTGCCCTGCCTGCCTGCCATGTTGTTTGCCTTGGTGTATGGAGTGGGACAGCCTGTCATGAGTGTTGCCCGTGAAGATTTTTTTTCTTGTGTTGCATGTGACATTATCTTTAGAATCTACTTACGTTCAGGATCACTGGTTTCCTGCTCACTCTGCTCCTTGTTCTTGTAGAATGGGAATTTTCGTGAAAAGATGAAGCTCTTTTTACGCTTGTCATTGAATGACTGTGAAGGAAAAAAGGCATGGGGCAAAAACAGGGGGCGTCTAATTGTTGTCACACTCATGCTGACAGAACAACTAGTTTGTAAAAGCACAGAAAGCTGTAGTGACGCAAGTGGACACTCAACAGAGGTGCTGAAGGGTTCTAAAGGCAGACTCTATTCTCAAGGAGTGCCAACTCTTGACAATGGTGCCTTGGGAAAATGGTTTTACAGTCAGAACACTCCTTGCAGCTAAATGGTGACAGAGGGTATGTTGTAGAGTGGAAGATCCAGGCTTTATTCAGGTTCTACAGTTTGTCAATCACCTTTTGACAAGTAATTGGATCTCTCTGAAGTTTGGAATCTTCATCTACAAATCAACACATTTCTTAGGTGTTGAGATCACACGAGGCAATATCCACACGAAGTACTATACAATTCTCATTTTATTACTGTCTGGCATAATATGACTGTAAAAAAGTAGGTTTCTTTTGCCTCATTGTCTAGCAGTCTTGAAGTTGAATTATTTCAGCTTGGATTTAATTAAAATTGTATAAGAAGTCTTGTGGATTTATGACACATGATAATTATAGTGTAACATTTTAATTCAAAAGATAATTTAGCCTCACATCCTCATTATGGACTAGCTGGAGAAGCACAGAGAGGTTGAGGCCAATATCAGTGTCACAGATTTCATTGGTGACAGTCAGCAAGTACTCACCCAGAAGCTGCTAATGTGGTATTTACTTGGTAATCCCCCAAGCATGGGAGAAATGACAGTCACCCATCTACATTTTGGTAGAGGTGGAACATTAGGATGAATACCTTTAAGGCAGAAGCCATCTATGGAGCTGGATTAAAAATAACATATATATTTTAGTTATTAGAATGCAATTACCCTAGCACATGCCTGTTTGTAGATTTTTAAAGAAAATCCAATTATTTGCATGATGGCTATTAATAAGTATTTTATGGGTTGTTCTTGGTGAAATGGGACCATTCAAGTCTTATTAATTTCATAGAAAAACATCTCCATGGTCCAGGGTTTCTTACTTGCTTGCACAGGTTTTAAATTGAATTGCCAATGGTAATATGAAAAGGGGTACTCTAACCCAGGGTTAGCATTGGCCACTGGCAGGAAGAACTGTGGATCCAGAGAAGTGACAGTTTGGAGGAAATGAGTACTTGTTGATTGAGAGGTAAGCATTTTGTCCCATTCATGAGACTTAGCCTTATGCCCATATTAATTAGAAGCTTGACAAAAATAATTGGTGCAAATAAGGCATTTACTTTGCATACTTGTGCTCCTCTATCAAGTTCATTCAGGAAACATGGAGCTAAATTTTACGCCAGATCAGGAAAAGTTTGATATCTCATATTAGAGTGCTACATTCTTGGAGCTTAGGTCTGCAGACAGCACCTGTGTTTAACAGAGTTTTATCATATCTGGGAAGTGCCCTGTGTTTCCCTTAGAGGAACATTACAATTACATGTTGTTGCATCACTCCAGTGTCATGCCACTTTTACATTTCAAGCATATTTAAACTCCAGTAACTGAAAGTAAAAGAAAAATATTATGTGAGAATTAATGGCATGTGATATCACAGGGGGTGTTAGACACTATTCTTTAACATTACAGATGATTTTTCATGCAAAACAATTATGAAATCTCATGCAAATACAAAATTATGCCAAGAGGAAGAAAGCCAGGGGTGTGAACACACAAATATATGCAGATGGATAATGCAGAGGTTTCTAGGGCCCCAAAGTGGTGTTGCATGCAAACCACATCATTTACATTGCCTCACTGGTCAAAGGAAAATGAAAAGGTGTTGTCTTTGATTAGTTCTTTCATGTTTCAAAGCAAGGAATGTAATGTGTTAACATTTCCCAATTATGAAAATGTTGTGTATCATGAGTTCTCTGATCGGACATAGTAATACTGAACAGCACATCTTTTAAAAGGACAGAAAATACATGATATACCCCAGAAGTAAACTTTATAACAGTATTACGAACAAATGTACTTCAGTTCCTCCCTGCATAACATGGAAGGCACTGGACCCCTTCATGGTCACACTTTCTTACACGTATGGACACAAAATCAAATCACCATTTCAGTTTACTCAGATTTCAATGTTTTGCATATAAGGGTCTTACTGAATTAACATTAGTTAATGTTAATATTTTGACTTATATGTAGTTTGTGAGGCTACACATGTCTAGTACCATAATATATGCTTTATTACCACTGTACTTTTTCTTTTTAATCCTGAAGAGGAAGTTCTGGTCCATGAGTGGTGGGTATGCAGAATAAATTAGCACTTTTGCTATTTAGGTAACACATGGCCCCAATGTAAAGGCTGTTTACAGCTCTAGTCTTGAGAGCTTGTTTGGAGGTTCTAGCAGGGGAGTGTTGCTACTCAAATATCCTTCACTAAAGACCAGTCCTCCTCTATTTGGAGAAGATTGTCCTCTTCAACTGAGCATGCAGCTTCGGGAGGGACATACATGGAGCAGTGAGGGAGGAAGGGGACACCCTCCTAGCCAGTCAGATCAGCTGAATTAACCCTGGAAATCAATGGTGTGACAGATGTTGCAGCCAGATCACCTGCACATTCTATAGCTCTAATCTTAATTGTGTTTGGTCAGTGCTATTTTGCCTGCATTTCAGCATCTTCAATCACCATGGATTGCCTTCAAGGAGAAAATGTCTTTGAATAGAGATTTTGAAAACACCAATCAGATGTGGCATGTGGTAAGTTGGCATAGGAAAGAATTTTATTGAGCACTGGATTACCAAGTTTAGTTCTAAGGCTCGCATGCATGTTCTACAGGGAAACTTTATGAAGCCTGCCTCATCACTGTTACTGTATGTATTCAGAGTTGCTCAAATGGTGAGCTGTGATGTCAGGAATTGAACTGGCTGAAAATGCTATTTATTCTCTGTGGGTAAAGTTCTGAAAGCCATACCTCTTCAAATATATCCATACCTCTTCAAATATATTCTGCCAATCCTGGACAGTAATGCCCAGTGATTACTTAGGCTACAACATGTTATTGGAATCTCTTTTGGTTATTTTGCTACATCTTTCTTTCTTAGGTAGCAATTCATGCAGTGGAGGGCTCCAAGCCATTCTTGTTCTTATGACAGATATTGTAAAAAAATAAAAGGCATTAGAGAAGTGAATAATTGGCTGCATACAGTGTAGGATACAGTGTAGGTAATGAGGAATGGAGGGTAGGAAGTGACAGTTGGTGGGTATAAACTTAATTTAGGGTAGATAGAGATGAGATTGTGGTGATGGTTACATATCCCATGAATGTACCAGGGAACACGGAGTTGTGTACTTTAAGGTCATGTAACTAATATCTCAAGAAAGTCATTTAAAAAGGAATCCTTCCACAACTCCATATCATGGGTTGAAAGGAAACAATCATATCTGGTTTCTCATTCAACTTTGTGTAAATATGTTATGTCTTTAATTGGATTCTCTTTAATTCGTGTAGTTTATCATACATATGCATGTAGAAATCTACATGTTTCTGTTGATCTGATTTTATCCTGTCTCAGTTAAGTGAATACCTTTCATGATGTGACAGACATTACAACATTCATGTCAGCATCTCATCAGTGTGACTTAGAAATCCTGATGGACAGTCAAACAGTATGAAACTTCCTGGATTGACCTCACCATGGAATGCTTTGGTAATTTGGCACACGATAAAATGCATTATTCATAAGGAATAAAACAAAAAGCTCAAATTCCATCTTCTCTCACTTAAATTCCATGTTTTTAAAGACAAATGGCATGTGTTTACCCTTCATATCCAGAAAACTCAAGAACTAGAGGCTTTTTTTTTCCATCTGCTAATTATTCAATTTCTATAGCTTCATAACGGTCACCTTTGCAGATAATGGCTCTTTGATGGAATCTCAAATATGTTTTTCCAGTGGCTCTTAATTTTTATAAATATTTGTTTCCAAGGGAGCAGTGGATCCAGGAGAGAGGGAAGTTGGGGGACACTGGGAAGAGTGGAGGGAGGGGAAGCTGTTGTCAAGATATAATGTATGGGAGAAGAATAAATAAATAAAAAAATGTTTGTTTCCTTATAGATGTGTTCACCTGGAATGTTTAGGTATCACTTTGTATAATAGAGAAAGCTCATTTTCTTGCAGGAATAGAATTGTAAAACAAAATATGTTAAAGAACAAGTAATAATGTGACCAAGGAGAGTTAAATCAAAGATAAAGGGTTGGATTGCAGATCAAGAATTGGGAGCATATAAAAGTACCCATTCAGAAATCTTGAGCCTCCTGACAGGAGAACAGACATCACTACAGAGGAGCCTTGGTATGGTCTGCTGAAAGAGAGCTCCAAATGAACCTGAGTACATCTGAACCTATAGATTCCATGATCAGCTAACAAATATAATTTGATTTTTCATGGTCTTTTGATTTCTTTATAAAGATACAACAATTAAAATTTGAAGTTTGGAAAACTCTGTAAAACAAATCACCTGGCTTTTTATATTTATCAACCAACCAGCACAAACAAAATAGCTGCAAATTAGCTGACAAGCCACATCAACAGATTACCACATAGACTTCATTTGCATTCTGGTTCAAACAAATGACAACACAAAATAACAACAAAACCAGTTATGGTGCAATATAAATCCAGAGGAGGAGGGACTGTGGTTAGATTGGCTAATGGTAAGGGCACTTGCCACAAAATGACACACACCTGACTACCTGACTGTGACCACCAGGTCCCATGTAAAGGTGGAAAGAGAGAGTAGACTCCCTAAAGGTGTCTGTTCACCCAGTAATTTTTATGTGTGACAATGGCACATGGCCATGCCATACTGAATTAGAGAATGGTTTGATGCCCCGAATTACCTCAAAATATGTGAGTGGAACATAACCATTTTCTTGGTAGGCTTTATTGTGATACAAGTGTAACAATATCGAAACTATTTGGTATTCATTGTAGGACTGAACAAATGCAGGCATGCTGGGAACAAGAATTGTCACGTTCAAAGGAAAGGAGGACTATTTAAAAATTTTAATCTCTTCTCTGAAGGAAGCCATGGATGTGATGATAGCCTTGTAACCAAACCATATATAGCATCCACTCTGCAAACTGGGACTTAATGATGTTTGACTGGGAACAATATTTGAACAAAACCTCCATTAACTGTGATGTGTGCAAAGGATATCAGAGTGAACCCCACATAATATGAACAATGGACACAATGAATTTTGTGATGTCACTGAGACTATAAACAGACATATAACTAAGCAGGGTAAATGAAAAAAACTTTTCTTTATAGAAGAATCCACAGAGACAGAATGATAAAGTCAGGAATCACTATTCTTTAACTACCACCATAAGAGAAAATTCATTCAAGAGTCATCAGTTTTTACAAGTCTGAGAGAAAACAGGATAGTCATTTTTTCACATATTTGATTAATACCAAGTAATAGGTGTATAGGGGAGCAATCTGGCAAAATCAATTGTGGGACAGACATCCTGGCATGATGTGTTTCCTGGGTGTGAGTACTGGAAAGTATACAAAGTCATGAAGTATTCCTGCTCCCAAGGCAACCATTCACACTGATCTACTAAAGTAGATCCTCTTAGGATGTCAATGTCATGATAACATAAAATGCCAATCAGTTGTTCCAGAAGCAGAACAATTGAAACAAGTGTGTGGTCCTGGATCAGGAAGATAGACAATGCATATCTGCAACTTTCTCCCAACATAGTTCAGGAGATTGTAGATGGGTATATATTTTTGAGTATAAGGGATCTATAATTCTTTCCGCTTTTGTAATGTTTAAACTTTTTTATATGGTGGTTTTAAAAAGATAAATCATAAAGTATTTAAAATAGCACCCCCCAAAATAGACATTACTAGTTCACTGGTGTGTGTGTATAGCGAAAGGAAGAATGAAAACCAGTCTCCTATGAATGCTGGGACCTGGTGGAGGCAGCAAACAGGGTTCATTATTCATAAAAATGTGCCAGCTGATACTCTCTGACCTGAAAGGATGACATTCCTAGCATTCTTTGCTTAAGAATCAAAATTACAGGATCTATCATTATAAAAATAGCTGTGAAAGATAGCATCCTAAATGAGTCCTCTACTTCTGTTTTCTGCTTACATTATTTCTGGGTCTAGTATAATTTTGCTAATAAAAACGCATTGCTTGGGGCAGAAGTCTAGAGAGCAAGCCCAGAATAGTATAGCAAAGGGCTAGCTGAAGCATATACTGGACTTTACAGCTATTCTGGTACATAGTAAATAGGAAGGATATCTATATTCTGAGGCCCAAGTCATCTACATGTGGGATATCACATCAATTCTTCCCAAAGAAATGCGAAACTGTTCTCCATCATTCTATATTCCTATCAAACTACCTCAGTCCTTATAGTAAAATTCTCTGATTATATGTTACATTTTATGATTATTCCCTATATTAGACACCTATGTCCTGTGGGCTAATCTAACCCACTATGTGATTCTATAAAGTGGAGTTTTTATTGGTGGACAATCTGTTAATTAACTCTATAGGGGCCAAGATAAATTTTAAAATATTGATATCTGGTCTGTTACAGAAAACAAACAAAAATCTAGTGATCTACACTGTTTTACTTAGAGTCATCAATGAACTCCAGAAGTCCAGTTCAGCATTGTTCTTAGGTGTCAGTTTACCTTTTTATTTTTTAAATTTAAATCTACCTACTAGACATGACTCATTCCATTTCCTTCCCTGAAATACCAGATTTGTGATACACATCCTTTCATCCTATTTTCATTGCCTTCTTCCCAATGAAGCCATTTATGCGTAGTCTCTTTTACTAGACCTTTCTTACCCTTCCATTCTCTAAAATTTGGAAGAGGCATAGGCTCAGTTCTTGATCTTTTTCCTCTCTCACCCCTCTTATTCCTTGTACACATGCTCTGTAAGTCATCTATCGTGCCAGATTATATCCAAATTTAACTCCAGCTGCATTTCTTCAATGGCCTCCTGATTCATATACACTTGCCTGTCTACTGTCTCATCACACCCTCAAACTTCTTAATCAATTTCTTTTCATATTCTACAAATAAAACAACAGTAAAAACATTGTAACATCACAATTTTTACCTCCCTGGGCTTTGAGCTCACTATTGATTCTAAAACAGTAGGGTTAGTTTGTTTGTTTTTGATGACCTAAGATACATACAAAAGAATATATGGCCGCACTGTGGGAGATGGAAGGTGTTAACCTCATGAAACAGGTGATGGTAATTATAGTGTTCCTTTATCTCCAGTCATTGAATGCTGATCTAGTGTGAGTTATGTTAGAAAACACATGAATATCTGTGTTTAGCTCTGAACTCCACATGACTGCATGCATGGCTAGCAGCACTAGACTTTAAAAAGGATGAAAAGGCCACAGTAAAACTCATAGCATTATGCAATAAATTTATGCTAATTAAATTAATCTTTTTTTTTTTTTTTTTTTTTTTTTTTTTTTTTTTTGGAGACAGGGTTTCTCTGTGGCCCTGGTTACCCTGGAACTAGCTCTGTAGACCAGACTGGGTCTCAAATTCACAGAGATCCTCTTGCCTCTGCCTCCCAAGTCCTGGGATTAAAGGTATGTGACATCACCACTTGACTTTCTTTTTTTTTTTTTTTCAAATATTTGAAATATGTAGTTCAGACTGGTCGTGAACATGTGATCCTCCTGCTTCCAATTATTTAAAATATCTTATGAGCTTGTGTGTCACCACAATAGCCTAAATACTTTTAAAGATCTATTTTTAAAACTTACGTGTTTCTCTATGTAAGTATATGTCACATGTATAGGTGCCTACAGAGGCCAGACGAGGACATTGGAGACTTTGAAGCTAGAGTTATAGGCAGTTGTGAGCTTCTCAGTGAACTGAGCCTCTGGAAGAACAATAAGGACTCTCAGCAACTGAGACATCTCTCCAACATCACTGATAAACAGAATTGTAAAAGAGGATTGTAAAAATCTTAGATCTAAGACACTACATATAAGTAATTGAATGGAATTAGAAAGATGATGTGTGACATAAATGAAGAGTTCAGCAGAGCCATAGAAAGTTGTTTATGAAAGAACCAAAATAAGCCAAAGTAAAAATGTAGTTGAGAGACTAAAGAACAGACTAGATAAAATGGAAGAAAAACTACACACAAACAGGTCTTTGGGAATATTCTAGTCACACAAAAGATAGGACCTTTGGGATCACATCAAATGAATGAATACCTATGCTTTTGGAATTCTCAAGGAAAAAATGTAATTGAAGGTATAAGAAATAAATAACAGGAAGGTGGGAAGTTCAGAAATCTTGGAGAAGATACAGATATCCATGTACGGCAGAATGACTATGATCCTAAATAGCGATGTCCAGAGAAGATCATTTCTACATCATCTTACAGTCACTGAACCTTCAAAGTGCAAGGAAGAGGGCCAGAGATGTAGCTTAATGGTACAGAGTTTGCCTATCATGCATGTGGCCCTGAATTCTCTCTATAGTGAGATGTAAGGACAATGCACGTGCGCGCGCGCGCGCGCACACACACACACACACACACACACACACACACACAAGTATCAAGCTATTCCTATTAGACTGGCAGCAGATTTCTCAATGGAAACTCTCCAGTCTAGGCAGGAATACACAGAACGAGTGATGGGAAAGGAAAATTGCTTCCAAGAGTGCTGAATCCAGCACAGCCTGCCTCTGGAAATGATTAAAAGCAGGTTCCACAGCACTTTTATTTCCATGTTTTTTAGATCCAGAGCATGGTAGACATCGATAGGTTTTATAGACATCCAGGTTTTATTGAACAAACACAAACTGTGGTGTCGAGGGGTGATTCCCCTCAGAATCATGGGGAAAGATTTTGGGAAAGGCAAAGCAAAACAACATGGTGGAGAGTCTTGATAGAAAAATGACAGCGATAGAGAAGTGAGAAACACCCTATGGTCTTTCTGTTTGCTGCATTTCTCTTCAGTGAGCATGTCCTATTTTTGCTTTCCTCATGTATTTTATCTTGTAATTTTATGCTCAGTGATCTGATTTATTATTAGATTCCCTTTATTACTCTTTAAAAAAATGAGATGGCCTGCCTATTTGTTTATATGTGCTGCATTTTAAGCTCTATGATTTGATTTTGGAAAAGTTATAAAGAATGTAATAGCATTCATAAATTCAATAAAATGTACCATTTAATTTATCCTTTTCAACTTTCTCTGTCAAGTTCATTGTCTTTCCCAATTAAAAGAACAGTTTGCTCAAAAACACTCTTCTGCAACCTCGGGAGATGGCTTGGTCTACAAAATGTTTGCCTTGCAATCACAAGGACCAGAGTTGGACCCCTTGAATCCTGATTGGTGTGTGTGTGTAAATGTTTGTGTGTGTGCAAAAAAGCTGGGTATGGTGGCACATGTTTATATTCTCAGTGTTGAGGAACTGTAGAGAGGCAGAATCCTGGGGCTCACTGCAACCAGCCTAAGCTAACTGAGGTTCCAGGCAGTGGGAACCCAGTGTGAAGAAACACAGTAGTGGCACCTGAAGGACGATTGTGATTGTAGGCATAATGTGAGGGGGAACTAGAAGTGAATTTTCTCAAGCTTGCTGGAGCTGACAGAACTTCTGTACAGCTGTCAGTATGTGGTCATTCATTCATTTTGTTTATAAACAAATTATAATGAATTACTAATATACTTATAATTCATTATTCTTCAAAATATGCCAGGCCTTCCCCTGAGTCTTTGATGGTTTTGTCTTTATTTAAATATTCATAATTGGATCTAATAATAAAACTAGGGAAGTAACCTGACAATGTATGATTTGCTTGGGAAATTTGTAGATCACTTCCCAGAGGAAATTGCCAATTTCTGTGACTCCAATTGGTTGCTTGATAATTCTATAATGATCCAACATTTTATAATATGACTTATGTAGCAACCCATAGGATCTGAAAACAAATGAAACAAAAACTCAAAATTTCAAGAGATTCTCATCAATGGAAAACATTGGGATTATTTTTTAAATTCCTATGTTAGATTTGAAAACAGGACTCACAGTGGATGGTCATACTGTTATGTGTGTTTGTGTGTATTTACCTATATATGGGTATATGCCCACATGTGTAGGTACCCACACAGACCAGAATAAGTGTAGAATCCCTTGGAACTGAAGTTATAAGTGGCTGTGAGACACTCAGTGTGGGTGCTGGGAATTCAACTTAGGTGCTCTTAACCATACTGCTAATTCTTGGTTTCTGTGCTAAATTATTTACATTTGTCTTTTGTACTCCACTGCTAGTTGTTATAACTTGAAGCTTCTGGTTCAGGTCTAAAAGGCTAAGCCTTCAATGGCTGTCAGTGTCCAGTTGGCCACAGGAGGTAACAGAATTTATCATTCTCAAATTCTGAAACTACATTCCAAGTCAAATTAAAACAATTCCCTTTTATTTTAGTATTCTCCAAATGCCTGGACAATTAAGGGGGTTCACTGATTCCCATGATCTGGAGTCTGAGAATCAGCTAATGAAACACTTAAGGAAAAATAAATAAATTCTCTTTTAAATGTGTATTTATGTGTGCAGTGTCCATGGGACAGGAGTGTGGATCACGTGTAGCTTTGGCTTATTTCTTCCATTTGTTGGTCACTTCCTCAGCTCTCACAAGCAGAGGTGCTGGGACACAGCAGGAACCAAGGCAGAGAGAGTTCTTTGCCTGAGGTTTATCAGCTAGCTCAGTGGTTCTCATCCTCTCTAATGCTGTGACCCTTTAGTATAGTTCTCATGTTGTGATGACCCACAACCATAAAATGATTTCATTGCTACTTCAAAACTGTAATTTTGCTAATCTGTGCTTTGTGATGGACTAGGTTAACTCTGGTGAAAAAGTCACTCAAACCCAAAGGGGTTGCAATCCACAGGTTGAGAACCATTGGTCTATCAGTAGATAACAAGCAAATAAATATTCAGGTAATAAATGCTGTGCCTGCTTCAAGGAAAGATGCCTGTCCCTGGTTTGGGCTGTGGCCATCCTGACTATAAGAGCTTATGAAAGTCACCTCCTCTTCCCAGCTTTTGCTTCCTCCTCATCTACAGAAAATATTGAGATGACCTCTTTCATAGCATCGAAAATCCTCAATGTGAAGATATTTCTTCCCACCTCCCCTTTCTTCCTGAATGTCAGGGAGGGAGACACACTCTGGGGGGATGATGCCTCTTTTTCAGAAGCTGACAGCTGCTTTTCATCTTTCACCATTTGATTTCACCTCCAGATCAGAGCACTGGGGACCCAGGAGTGACTGGAGAGAATCCAATAAGCCAAGCACAATAATTAAAGTGCCGTTTGTAATGCAGAGTCTGATTGAATAATTCTCGTTTGAATAATTCTTGTTTCCTGCTTGAGTGAAAGGGAGGGGAATTTACAGATAGAGGCAGATTCATCCTGCAGCTGAGACTTCTGGCTTTTAGCCAATAGCTCTGTAGGGAGATAGAATGAGTCACAGGGATTAGGACTCCCACTAAGGACTCAGTTCAGTGGCAGGTGAGCTAAGAGCTGGGAGGAGAACACAGTATTGGTTTTTGCCTTAGGCTCTTTGATGGAGTTCATACCATGTCTTTCATCTGAACATTTCCTTTTAGGTGCATCATATTCTACCTTCATATCTATACCTATCATATTCTACCTTCAAGTGGATTGCATTTTCTTATGTCTGTCAGGAGGGGTGGATCATATTCACAAAGGGGATCATCTGAGTAGTCTTAAGGGCTTCTCAGCACTCTATGTCTTTCTTAAATTCAGAAAAATCAAATACTGCTTGCTCAACTTTGAAGATAAAAGAACTGATTCGGGCTGCTCTATCATTTCTAGATGGTAGGGGGGAAAAGCAAGGAAAACATGTACATACATGTCAAGAAAATAAAACACCCTTGGCAGCTCTACATTGCCTCCTGAGAACGCACACCAGTCCTGTTCATGCTTGCCTCACAGCCTGACATGCTTGTTCTTATTTGAGTTTGTCACTGTAAATCAAATGTCACTTTAAATCCAGGGACAATACACTGTAATTTTGCTCAAATGCTATTTCTGCTTGGAAAGAGAGGTTTGTACCTTGTTTGGATACAGTATTCACACATCAATCGCATTCAGTCTCTGAGGAAATATGTTAAGTACTTAGCACATGTGCCTGGGAAATAGTACCAGTTAACAACACAACAGTTCTCTTCTTATTCTCAAGTCTCAGACCAAGGAATTAAGGACTCACAACTCACATACTAATAGAAACAACTTTATTTGCATGAATGAAGAAAATGTGGTGCATAGATACTGTGGAGTTTTAGTCAGCAATAGTAAAGAATGAAAAGAATGAAATCTTACTCCTTGAAGGAGAGTGGATGGAACTGGATGGCATCATGCTAAGCAAAATAACACAGTCACACAGAAATACCCATTACTTGAAGGTTCTAGAGTTGTGGGGTACTCATATCTCCTTTGATTGCTACAGTGGTAGGTGTAGTTGTGCATGCAGGGCTCTGCCATTATATGCACTAAATGAATGGTAACTGTTCCATTGATTTGCCAGCTACCATAGTCAGGCTTTCAACTGGAGGTAGTGAATAGTGGAAACTAGTAAATGAAGGGAAGAAAGGATATAAAAACTTACCCTTCAATCAGCTAACTATTGCTGAATGGGATGGAGCTGTTTTCTTTCATATGTTGAATTTAGAACAAATAAAGGACATGGGCATTAAAAGGGAGATTTTTAAGGATGTGGAAGGAAGGAGGTGGAGGAAGACAAGAGAGGGTAATGTCATTGCAAGGGGGGGTGCATATGATTGGAGCACATATGCATGTATAAATATGTCACAGCTAGATGTACTACTTTTTTCATTAATATACACCAAGTAAAGACTGCTACAGTAGATATTGAGAACACAAAGTGAAAAGTGTTTAAATAGTTCTTGGATGAAGAATAATACAAAAGATAGTAAGGGCAAAAATAGAGGCTGGGAAAGACTCAGAAGCATGTTTCAGGTGAGAGTTAATGAGTAACTGGGAGATGGTCACATACAGAACTTGTTAGACCTGTGTCTGAAAGAATGGTCTGCTAATGATGGTATGCAAAGGGTACCCCTCTTGACCTCCATCTTTCCTCCATCCCAAGTGAAGGAGGAATGATAAGAAGCTATGCACAGGGAATAGAACACAGAGGGATGGTGGGAGAGTCTGAAGATGCCATCAGTTACAAATGACATGGTACAGATTTACTTGTTTTTCTACAGAATCACACACAGAGTTCAGAAACTCTCATCAGTAAGTTGGAGTATTTGGAGTTTAAGTCTTGGAGAAGAATTCTTCAACTGACAGAATAGTTGCACAATCTATTCTAAAAGTCTGGGCACAACTGTCTACTTACTGTGATGTGACATGAAGCTCTAAGTAACAGGAGCGAGAAAGATTAAAGGTAAATGGGTGAGAGCTTATTTCTGGGACTTCTCCACCCTCTGAAGATTTAAAATAGGAAGGTCAGTGTGGGTGGGGCTGCCACGAAGTGCTGATGGAGCTTAGAGAACACAGATGAGCATTGCACAGTGAAGCAAGGAGAACATCAAAGGTGACTTTAGGGACTTAGCCACACACAGAGCAAGCAGCCAGAGAGTCTGATGACTAGGTTTCTAAATTCCTTCATTGACTTCAGCCTGCCAGGCTCTGTCCTAGGAGCTTTGTAAATGACCAGGAGACCCAGCAGCGACCTTGCAGTGACAAAAGTATATGTTAAGTATACCATATATTAAGTATACATTCCCCTTAGAGAACCATGTATGAGAGAACTAAACCTTCCCTACCACTCAAGGGTTCGGTGCCAAAGTCACTTCGACACAGCAACCCAAACAAAGATATAGGAAGAAAACCGAGTCTTCTAAATGTCATGAGTCACAAAAAATTTGATTTTTGTTATGGCATACAATTGATTTCAAATTTATAGGTAAGAGCTATAAGCACTTTGGTATTTGCACTGAAATTTTTATGTGTTTGGCTGACATAATCACATGATACAGTTAACACTGAAGGGAGAGGAGCTGTCTAGAAAATGGGTTTCATTAAGAGGCCTTGATGTAGTCTAAGCCTCATGGATTTATTATGAGAATTTAATGAGAAAAATCCATATTCGTACCAAAATGCTTGCCTTATAAGTCATCTTTGATAAACATCAGTTGTATTCTTATTACATTTCAGGAACACTAATTAGGGTGGAATTCTTTGACTGCCAAACATGGACCTTGCCTATTACTGAGTACTGAGAAGAGGAAAATAGTTCACTTAGATTTTGGGGACACTGGGGGATGGGGAACACTTTCCTTTAACAAAGTAATTAGCTCAGTGAGTAGCAATCATACCTCTGTATATTTTCCTAATTGCACTTGAGCTTATTCTCACTTCTGTCTACTGCAGGCTTACCAGTTGGGAGGTAATGAATGAAGAGTGACTGGGTTTGTTGCACACATTGAACTAATGTTCCACATTCATTAAAGTGTTAATTCTTTGTGGCAACTGAGAACAAGGCAGTTCTAAAGAGGAATAGTTCACACTTCACAGTATCTATGCACCACATTTTCTTCATTCATCCAAATGAAGTTGTTTCTATTAGTGTGCGGACCCTTCATTCCTTGATCTGGGACTTGAGAATAAGAAGAGAACGGTCGTATTGTTTATTGGTACTGTTCTCCAGGCATGTGTGCTAAGTACTTCACGTATATTTCCTCACAGGCTGAATGCAATTGATGTGTGAATGAAGTTAAAACATTCACATCCAACCATCAAAACAAAGCAACAACAAAAACAAACAAACAAACAAACAAGCCAAAATCTCAACTATCAGTTTCAAAGAATAGGAGAAAAACATCTTTACAAAATACTCATGAAATTGTGAAAGCATCAAAGGCAGGTGGTACCCATTGCTTCTCTTCCTTCCAGAGGGCTGTGGCTCACACATCGCAAAGCTTGTGGTGAGGTGGACAGCAACCACTGACTGCCTTCCTAAGTTCCCAGCTCTGTCAATGGTGGAAAATACATAATTCTCATGGCTAACAAAGGGGATGCTACCCATGGCTTTCCATTGACATTAATTGCCCTTGGTGAACAGAATAGTTATTTCTACCTTTTTCTCTGCTAGAGGAACTTCAAGAACATGGCACAGGATAAATCACAACCCTAAGTCTTGATGCACTTTTATAGTTTGGTCTTAGCCCTTGACAGTATCACTGTAGGGCTTATTGAGTTATGATCAATAGGTACATAGATAGGGAATTAAGAGTAAACTATTCAATGGTAGTTTTGATTTGATTGTGTATTATGACTCTGTAGGTTAGTAGAGCTCACATTCAATAAAGCAAGTTTAATGTTTTACACACTGCATTTTAGGCAAAAGTAACTGACATGTCTCAGATGACCTGGCTGATGGGATAGCAATGTTTGCTGACTGACCAAAAGCAACTGATCATTTGTTGAGAGTGGTACCTTCAAAGGAAACCTAAACCTTCCCTAGACCATTTGATGTTTGTCAAGAGCAAATGCAAAGTAGTCTGACCTAGAATAGTACTGGGCCTTAAAAACTACTTTTATGTAAATAGAATGGTAGTCTAAATAAATAGTCATATGCTTCGAAACAGCAGCACCTGGCCCTGTGCCTGTAGATAGGCCATTCATTCCTCCAACCAAGCCTTCTCATCTGTGAAATGGATAATGTTCCCTCCCCACCCTCAGATATAAGGGTTTGTTTTCTAGTATTCAGGAAGAATTTCTTAACCTTGAAGCAACCATCTTGCTAGTCAAACACTGGTTTCAATGTCTTAAACCAAAAAATGTATTTAATTATGGTCTGAGTTGTCATTCAGTGGTTATTTTGGTATCATGTATAAGGTGGTAATAGCATTACTTCATACCAGTGTGGTGGTTTTAATGAAAATGGTAATAGCCTCCATAAAACAGAAGCAGGCACCCACAACTAAACACTGAGCTGAACTCCCAGAATCCAGTTGCAGAGAGGGAGGAGTGATGGGCAAAGGGGTCAAGACCAGCCTGGGGAGACCCACAGAACAGCTGACCTGAACAAGGGGGAGCTCATGGACTCCAGTCTGATAGCTGGGAAAACAGCATAGGACTGACCCAGTCTCCCTGAACATGGGTGTTAGTTGGGAGGCCTGGACAGATTATGGGGCCTCTGGTAGTGGATCAGTATTTATCCCTAGAATATGAATGGACTTTGGGAGCCCATCCCACATAGATGGATACTCACTCAGCCTAGACACATGGGGGAGGCCCTGGGCCCTGCTCCCAATGATATGACAGACTTTGAAGACTCCCCACGGGAGACCTCACCCTCCTTGGGAATCAGAAAGGGGATGGGATGGGGGTTAGTGGGGGGGAACAGGGGAGGATGGGAAGTGTGGGAACTGGGATTGACATGTAAAACAAGGTTGTTTCAAATTTAAATAAAAAATTATATATACATACATACATACACACACATATACATTCATATATATATATATATATATATATATATATATATATATATATATATATATGAAAGAAAATGGCCTCCATAGGCTCAAAGGGAGTGGCACTATTAGGAGGTATGGCCTTATTGGAGGAAGTGTGATACTGGAGGTGGGCTTTGAGTTTTCAAATGCTCAAGCTGGGTGCTTTCTCACTATGCTGTCTACTGATCCAAATGTAGAACTCTTGGCTACATCTCCATCACTATCTCTGTCTATACTCTGTCATGCTTCCTGTCATGACCAAAATGGACTAAACCTCTGAACTGTAAGCCAACCCCAATTAAATGTTTTTCTTTTTAAGAGTTTCTCTGGTCATGGTGCCTCTTCACAGCAATAAAACCTTAAGACAACCAGTGTCTTTGACTGGCACTACAGTAAGGCACAAGTATGGGGTGATGCCTGTCAGAGGTTTGGCCTTAAAGGAGACACACAACAGTGATTTCTAATGTGGCTTCTGCCAAGTCATTCTCTGTTCATTGCTATCCCAGTGGGAATACTTTCTCTGCACGGTTCACTTTTTATCTTTTTCTTTGCCTTCAACATGTTCATGGATGGCATGTTTCACAATCTGCTCAACATCTCTGCCACCCATGGCCTCCCCTAAATTTCCATAATGTGGCTGCTGTTACTTTTTGTGTGAGTTATTCCAGTGCTGTCCTCCAGGCATCTCCTTCCTCCATTCATTCCTGGTATTCAACCTCTACTCACATCAAAAGACAATTTCTCTTTGCACAAAGTACCAGTGCTTATTCTATCTGAATAGTGTGGATGGGCCAACCCCCTAAGTCTTAGGGAAAGCTTCTCCAGGCTCCAAGTGGGAATACTCAGTACCCTCTAGCACTGGGCCTCAGGCTACATTTACGCCCTCCCTCCCCTCATGGCCTCCTGTGTATTCTAGGCAGAGTTTTTGTGGGTTACCAGACCTCCTCCAAACCCATTCCTTTGCTTCTGCTGATGGCCAGATATGAAAACACACCGACTCTATAGCTGTTGAAATCTTGCTCAATTCCTTGGAACACTTTCTTTCTTGTTCTTGCTCAGAGGCCCCAGGACACACTTTTCACTTTGTACTACAGTAGTGTCCACATCCTTTTAGGGAAGTTCTGGGATAGCAGAGATGGGCCTTATTCAATGACAAGAGCAGTATATTGTACAGAGAGAAACTTCAAAAGCTACTTATTGAAATGAAAGGTAATTACATACAGATGAAGAGAACATTGGTCAATTCTCCTTCATAGGCAATGGTAAAATGTATATGAACTGTGCCTGAGTTTTCTCCCCAAACACCATTCTTTATTCTTATACTAGTTGATTAACTAATTGTGTGTGTGTTGCATACACATGAGTATATTAGTATATGCACATTTGCCTAGGTGGAGGATAACTCAGGATACGGTATCCTCCTCTATTGTTGTCTGTATTGCCACCTTGAGATAGGGTATTCCACTGAACCACAAGTTTGCATTGTGGACTAGACTGGCTGGCCAGTGAGATCTTGCTATCCATGTGTCTCCCCTGCCCACCCCACAAAATCTAGGGATTACAGGCACACTTGAATTTTTTGTGGGTGCTGGGGATTCAAACATCCTTGTTTAGCATAGATGCTAACTGAGCCAGGTCCCTAGCCCTCACATTACTTAATTTAGTAATTATTGGTATACTACCCATATACTAGAATGCCTCACATAAGATGCTCTGCCCATTAGTAATATACTGGAGGAAGCTATTCTCAAAACACTTTTCAGATACTGCATAATCTGTAATTAAAAACAACAAACCACTTTCTACCATCATAAAACAGGGTGCAGTTTAAAAACAAAACCAAGATAACAACAAAACAGGGGATATTTGGGCTTGTGAGATGGAGCAGAGTGGAGAGGTGCCTTCTGCCAAAATGGATGATCTGAATTTGATCTCCAGGACCCACCCACGTGGTGGAAGGAGAGGCATGACCCCAAAACTGTCCTCCGGCAGCTATGAGTATGCACACTACACAATAAATGCATTTAAAATGCAATGCAAGGGTAATCTGTACTATTTTTACTTGTGGGGACTCTGCCTGTGTAATTATCATGATAAGGAAGTTGTATGACTGGACAGTCACTTCTGACTTTCTTTGTACCAGTGTTTAAGCTCTCAGATGGTGAAAGTTTTGGTGTAGGGAAACTGTGGAGGTTCAGAGTATGGCATTAGGCCTTCTGCTACAAGTTAGGATAAAGGAAGTCCCACAGTGAATCAGAAGTCCTGCAGATGAATAACTCCCAAAGTAGAATTGGTTTTGAGCCAAGTTTTCTGAATTAGTAGAAGAAAGAAAAGTTAACAATGGTTCATGCTCTTATGTGATGAAACTGCACTTATTATTCATATAACCACAAATTACACTTCTATTTATATTATTTTAGTTTTAGCATCATTAATTGTGTGGGTAGAATGAGCTAATAACATTTAGCATTAGTCCACACATAAGATTGCTTTTAATGATCAATTATATTTCTCTGTCTCACAAGAATCATGTGTAGCTTGGTGAGTGCTGTCTTCTTTGTTTTCTCATCTGTGAAGTGGGCACATGAACTGTGTTTAGGTCACAGAATGTTGTCAGCAACAAACAAACAATGCTTATAGGGCTGGGAATGGAATTCAGTAATAAAAATCTTACTCATGATCACAGCCTTGTGCCTGATGTTCTGGAGTAAAAAAGAAAACACATACTCTGTATAAAAAAGGCAGTTATCAGATGTTCAGAATAAGGGGCACAATAACTAGAACGCAGAAACTTTCTAGCATACTATAGACCAAGAGTTTTCTATAAATTTCTACCAGCAGTTTCACAGCATGGCAGAGAGCCAGATTTCAGGTATGTAGCCAACAACCTGGTTAGGAGTGAGGGTAAGCGTCTCATTCCTGTACCCACTCTCTGTCTTCCTACTCACACAGTTAGCATGTGGGAAGTCCTTCTCTCTAGCCACATCTGCAAGCACATGGTCAAAACTAGGCCCTGAGTGAGGGAGGAGCACAGGGCAAAGTTTGTGCAACCTCCACTTCCTCCCAATTGTGCAAAGGGACATAAAGCCTATGGAGTGGAGTATTGCTAAGAACTTGGTTGATGTAGTATCCTTTGTGGTGTGCGAGAGATGGATGTGTATGTAGGTAGGTTAACACCTCTAGGAACACCACATATCTCTTTTAATATGATTCTCATTTTTATGTATGAGGGAACTGGACCTTAGCTATATATCATGACAATGAAAGATATTGGTCACTTTGTCTGACACCAAGCCTTTCTACTATACTCGTCTGCCTCATGTCAGCATGCCCAGTGGAGTCTCTGAGAAACCTGTTGAAATACAACACTGAACCACCAGCCCCAGAGAATTTGATGCTATGGGCCCATTTCCAGAGCTAAGTATAGGCATCTTCACTTTTTTTTATTTCTTTTCTTTGTGTGTGTGTGTGCGTGTGTGTTTTGAGATAGAGTTTTTCTCTCTGTAGGGCCTGTCTTGCAACTTACTCTGTATATCAGACTGGCCTTGAACTCCCAAGTGCTGGAATTAAAGGCATGCACCACTACCATCCAGCTTGCATCTTCACTTTTAATAAAAGCCTTATCTAATTTTGTGGGCACTGCAGGCCACTTACTGTCCCTAACCAACTAATAGATTTTATGGTTATTTTCTCTTCTCTACCAAAATCCTACACATGCTTTCCTTGACCTTCAAGGATAAAGGCCCTTCCTGACTTGGTTCCTAACGTCTCCTTTGCCTTCTCTCTGATTCTCCAGTCTTTGTGCCAAAATAACATTAGGAACATTGGTTTTCGTAGATATACACAGGGCCATGTCCTATCTAACCTACTGTCATTTCCATGCCCACACCACTCTTTTGTACCTGCTTACACTTTGCTGCTTCCCTGATGTTCATCTTGGCCATTCTTTCTTTAGAGTTCAAACAGTGCCCTGTGCTCACCTCTCACCTAGTGCTTACTGGATTCTACTTGTTACTTTCACACATGTGTATCTGCATTAAACATTTCATGATTCCCAAAGGTGGGGGCCATGCCCTACTGGTGGCATGTTTTCATTCTCTAAATCACTACCTGGCTCTTAGTATAGCTGAAAAATTCCCTGAGAACAAACAACATGAGAAAGGATTATAGCACAATTAACAAGTAGATCTATGATGTTTCAATTTAGTCAACTCTAGCCAACATGAATAAAAGCTCCAGCTTATGACAAAGAAAGTAACATTGAATTTGAAATATTAAAATTTTCACAATTTTTAATATTTTTCTTTCATTCAGAATGAAGTTGACCAAGTGCATTCAAGGGTCACCATACATAATTACAAAAAGGGGGGTGAGAAATATAATTAAGGTTGAGAATGGATGAGAGATACACAACTGAAATATATTATAAAATATGCAGTGTGTGTGTCTATGTCTGTGCTCAGTGGATAGATTTTTTTCAATTATATATTATATCACATTTGGAATGTTTTAGATTAATTTGGTATTTCAATAGCAAATTTTTTTTGGACTCAGGAAGGAGAGGTATAGAACAATGCATATGCAGAAAAATACATTAGAAACATGACTTATTCTTCATGCTATTCCATTGAGCTGCCTGGAGGATAAACTCCCCAACCTGTTGAGCTGCCTGAAGGCTGTGCAGTGAGTTCCAGTTTTCCAGATTTTGCACACTTCCATTCATGCTAGGGTGAGTTTTCAGTGATGTGCATGCCTTTGAGTCATTTCTACCCCTTTATGTCACCCATTGCCTGTACTCCTGTAAGTCTTTCCAATAAAAACTCATTGGCTCAATAAGTTGGGGTTTGGTGGTATCCTTACTTTGGTCTGTTGTTGGCTTTCTATCATGTGAGTAGACATTTTTTCCCATCTTCTCAGGAATAGTGTCACATAACACTGTCTGAGAGTCACCTAGGGAAGCCATTATCACTTCTTTATCAGATAGTTATTTGTGTGCTTCTTGGGAAGGTCTCAGTGGATAGAGAGCTTGAGGTGTAGAAAAAGATGATTGTCATGTTCTAAAAGAGTGTGAGTTAGCAACATCACTCAAGCTGGACCAGTGATGCTTGAGCCCTTCCTCTTTTCACTTCTGTAAAATGGTATAAGTCTGGTTAATCTGTGAACACAATAAATAAAAGGACCTAGAGGCAGATATTGGGGTTCAAACTTCAAGTTGAGGAACAGAAAAGCAAAGTAGTGGGTCACCAGCTCTTACCAGTAACTCAGGCTGAATAGGCTGATCCTGCTGCTTCTCTTCAATGAGACTAGAGAATTCTGAGACTGAATGTCTTCCTATCCTCCATGTGGCTTTAGAATGAATGCCTGATATTGACCTTTCCCCTGTCTTACATACCTCCCTAATGCTAGGATTAAAGGTGTGTACCTCGTGTGCTGAGATCATTTTTGTATGAGCTGTTTCTCCTTAGGATTGGATCAATCTTGTGTAGATCTGGATGGTCTTGGACTCACAGAGATCCATCTACCTCTTAATCCTCAATCCTAGGATTAAAGGTGTGTACCACCACTTCCTAGATTCTGGCTGCTAGGATTAAAGGTGTATTTCAGACTACCTAATCTCTATAGCTCAAGGCTGACTTTGCTTTCTGAATCCTCAGGCAAGCTTTAATAAATCATAACTAATATATCACCACAAATCTACATTGCATGCTGAGAAAGAGCAGAAAGAGAGAACAGAGCCAGGAAAAACAAGTTAGGAAGCTTCTAGAGGGCAAAGGATGGGGAAACAACAATGAACAACTGAAGAAAAGCTTTTTTCCTGAATTTTTTAACTTCTAGGAGAAAGCTTGCCTTCCTTCCTGAATACCCATGAGGTAGTATAACCCATGGCATTGCCTTCACTGCTCCCCCCCCCAACCTGGATCTCTACTCCATCTTAGTGACATTTTTATATCTGGCTCCTCTATAGATTGGCTCCACGTGGATCTATTTTTGCAGGAGTGTGTGTGTGTGTGGGGGGGGAGAGCCATAATTCATCTCTCAAAATGTTATTTAAAACCTGTGACAAAAATCAATTCCCTTAACTCACACTGGTAAAACCAATACAGTTCCCATTTTGCTAACAGAACCATCAAATTGCTTTTTTTTTTTTTTTTTTTTTTTTTTTTTGATAAATGGTATAACAGCTGGCTCTGCTTCCAGCAATCTTGGGGTACATGAGAAGTTCCAAGAATCAATACAGTAGAACAGTTTCTCAATGCTGACTCCACTTTGATTCAGGGACCCTGCTGTCAATGGCTCCTTTGTGGCATCATTCTGCCCATTCTTTCTTCCTCACTCAGCATCTACTCTTACAAAGATCTCAAGGCTTTGGAAAAGGTAACTCTTATTAGGAAGCACAGGGTAGACATCCACAGATAATAACCGTCTCTGATTATTTTTTAGAAATAACTTCCAACTTTCCTTTTCTATTGCATTTGGTTCATATTTTTGGAGTTCTACATCCAGAATATTGCACTGTTTCCCCAACTCCTTCAACCATCCATCTCCCAACTGCCCTTCCAGTTGGCAGGTAAATGCTTCTTAAAGCCCTCCATGGATGTTCCTTTATCTTATATGAGCACAGTGCACCAAGATGTCAGCATGTGTCTTGTAGACAACATGTTAGGTGCCTAGGCATTAATATACCTATCATATTGAAGACCTCATAGCATAGTCACAAATAGACTATAATACAGATACACTTGGCACAGGTTCAGAAAACAAAAAACAAAAAAACCTACAAATCTGCTTTGGTCACAGCCCCCACAATTTTTCATTTTCTACAGGAAAAAGTATAACTATCTTTCTACTTCTATGACCTTTAATTTCCTTCAATAAAGTATCCCTTGCAGTGAAGCAACTGCACTTTATTTCTTGCCTGGTCCATAGCCTACTCCCACTTGAGTCCCACGTCTTATAAATTCACTAATTCTTTTAAGGCTGGCAATTCAAATTCTCTGGGTTTATAAGCCAGAATTTCCCTTTTCTTTGTCCTTAAGAATAGGTGATCTGGTCCTTCCCAGTTATGGCGCTATGACTTCCTCCTTGTAGGGACTGATCCTCTTGGTGCCAGCTGTTAGATGGAAGACTTTCTTCTCTATACACACTGCCTATGCATCTGTTGACTGACAGGAGTTGTCAACCAATACCTGTGCCCTCGTTTTATGCTTCCAGGCCACTGTAGCAGAAGAATGTAGTCCATAGCTCACTTCAGAAATATGTACATCAAAGAAGAATAACAGCTTCTCTCTTTCTACATTTAAGTTTCTGCTTGAGTTAGTTTTTGACAAAGCTAAACTAAACTCAATTTGCTTCTTCATTTTTCTTACTGCTTAAGTGTGACATGTCTCAATAGGAAAGAGATATTACTACATGCTGTAGTAACCAGATAGTGTACTTTGGAATCAGTCAGGCATGAGTTAAATTTACTTTTCTAAAACTTGGTTTAAGTCTATACAGAAGTAAATGATTTCCCTTGGAATTTTGTGGTGGTGTTTAAAAATTTATGGAAAGTGGATTTTTACAATTTGTACTACTTTGTGTGAATGTGTATGTATGCTCTTGCTTGTGTGCAAATGTGTTCATATGTGGAAACCAGAGGTCAGCTCACTTTCCCTATTTTACTCACTCCAGGATGCCCATCCCAGTTATCAGAAATCTCTTTGTCTTTCTGTGAAATGGTGCAAGACAAGTTATTACATATTGTATGCTGGCACTCACTCTGACCTGCAGCTTTGTGGGCCAGGCTGGTTGAGTACTAGGGATATACTTGCCCCTCCCCCCAAATGCTGGGATCACAAACATTTGCTATCATGCCCAGCTTTTTAGTGGATTCTGGGATCAAACACCGATCTTCATGTTGATACAACAACCACTTTATTGACTGAGTTATCTCCCCAGCTCCTAATACTTGTAATAGCACCCATCTGCCCTGTTCCTCATGTCCCAAAAGGAAAAAAAAACTAGAACTAGCTACTATTTGCATTCTATGTTACACTTTAGGAAAAGTTTATGATGCACACAGGACACTTCTGCATTGACACATTTACTGCACATTGCTGACACATATTCAGTAAGGATGTAGGCATTGCTCTACATCTTCTCCTGCATGAATTTCTCATCCTTAAATATGAGAGCTTGAAATTTAGCCAGAAGAACAAAGTTTAACATATAGTTATTGATTCTTTTCAATGTGGAGCAGCTTGCCCTTGAAATTTATGCATTTTGAAAGACCTCTTAAAAGTAACAGAATGACAGGTTAGGGAAGTAATGAAAAAAGTTCCAAAACAATGAGAGAAATTAAGGGGTGCTGTTTACATGATGTTTACACTGAAGGATAGTTTGCATGAAACTCAAAAGGAACTTCATGGACATTCCTAGAAGGACTGGGCTACACTGAGACTGAGGGTACTGGGATGGCTCTCAAAAGGCTCACTCCAACAGATGAGTGTTTGCAGCATACCTGTCAAGGTCAAGGAGGGCTGGCCTTAACACGCTACCACTGTAGCAGCCCATTCCTCTGTATATTAAGACACAGAATTGGGAAGTGCAGCTTGGGGAGAAAGCCTATTGTACTCCCAGACGTCATAACTTCAAGCTCCATATAAACTTCTATATGAACCTTCTGATCTTCCCTGTCGTCCCTATTTGTTGCAACTGCCACCATAACCTCCATGATCTCCTGTCCTGACTCACTGGATTCCCCTTTAAATTCAACTGTCATGTTTATGCTTTTGCCTGTATGCATCACAATCTCCTAACCAAATTCCAAGATCCTGTCCAAACACCACCTGGTCTTTAATTGTGCTTTCTCTGTGATGGTTACAATTAATTATCAACTTGACATGGTCTAAATTCACTTAGGAGTCAATCCTCTGCACACTTGTGAAGGATTATTTGTATTAGAGTAGCCTTTGGGCATGCCTGTGAGGGATTATCTAAATTAAGTTAGTTGAGATGGGGAACCTGATTACAAAGTATGTCCCCTTTCCATGGGCTGGGATCCTGAAGTGGAGGAAAAGCGGAGAGTTAGCTGAGCACTAGCAGGTTTAATGTGACCTCAAGCTCCAGCCATCATAGACCACTGCTGTAACTGACTCCAAATAAGTCTTTCCTTGCTTAAGTTGTTTTTGTCTGGGCACTTCATCACAGCAACAGGAAAATTAGTTAATTAAGATACTTATCTAGAAACTAATAACAGCAATGGAAAAGACAGGTTGTTAAAATTACCTGAATTTAAACCTGACTCTTGCAACCACCCTACTGATTGTGCTATCTTAAACAAATTAGGTAGTCTTGTGGAGGCTGAATCTACTGATTTTTAAAGATAAAAACTACAATTTGCCAAAGTCATGGATGATTCCTGTGATGCCGTACTGTTATTTTCTTGACTCTAATTGTCTTTGTGCACTCACCAAGAGATCTTGCCCTTTTAATTTGTTGGTTGCTTCACAAGGTGCCCTAAACCATACCTTGTGCTTTGTAGTACTCAGTGTTACTTTAAACAATAGCCAGTTCTAGAAAAGTGACTTGAGTACCAACAGTTTACATTCTTTTATGGGGTGTTCTCTGCTTACTTCTAGGCCCATTAGTTTGAAGATTTGAAGCTTATACATACAATCAGGCTCTTCATAGGCTGCCCCATTGATACTGATTGATTTTAAGGTTCTCCTACTGTAGTAACTGTGATGTTCACAGTTCACTTTGGTGCTCTGTAAATGTCTGTTAGGATAGAGGTATTCACAACATTGCTCTTTTCTCATTCCAAATATTTTCCTCTTCAGTGTAATGGTGAATTTATCCCGACTTCCCATTGAGGACCCTGTTACATTGGCTTATTTCTGTAGTCCCTGTCTATAGCTCAAAGTAAGTGACATTTTCTGTCTCAACTTTCTGTATTCACCAATAACTGGAAACTTCCTCCTCTCTCCCATGCCCTCTCCCTCCTCTTATTTTCCCTCTGCTCCCTGTGTTTGGACAAGAAGTCTCCCCATTTATTTATTGTTCTCATGGAGATTTGAGAAAAATGGTTTTTATTATTAATAAATTCCTGAGCAAAGCTCATGGAGAATTATTGATGAAAGTTACTTTATTACCACTGAATTCATATATTTAAATCTACCTTAAAAATCACTGAATCACTAGAGAACCATTCCCAAGGTTGAACCTGAGATGACTAATTGGTAGTAGTTTTTATTCTGTTGAGCTTATATGTGCCTTTGGAATCCTTCTCAACATGAAACTGCAGAGAAGATTTGCCAATACCTGTCTATAATCAAGATGGAACTTGCCATCCCTGACAGAATTCTTTTTGATTATAAGGTTCAAGACACTGGTGACTCAGCAAACTAGAACCAGAACATAGGACATTGCTCCCCTGATATTTCCTTCTTGTTCTTCTCCTTCAATAGCTCACTGAGTCCTAGAGTTTACATTTTATTTACCAGCTAATGGTGTTTAACAAATACAGTTAAAAGGGTGTGGTGGCTTGAATGATGATAACCCCATAGGCTCACATTATTTGCATGCTGTTTGGAAGGGACAAGAGGCGTTCCTTCTTAGAGTAGTAGGTGTGTCCTTGCTACTCTAGAATAGCACCATTCTTGTCTGTTTTCTACCATAATGATAATGGACTGACCTTGTGAAAGTATAAGCTTTCTTTTATAAGAGTTGCATTGGTCATAGTGTCTCTTCACAACAATAGGACAGCTATTGAGACATCCCACGTGTTCTGGCCTGTCACTGATGTAACTTCTAGGAAGAATACTTTGTGTGTTACATTAGTCCACAGTCTGTATCTGACACAGGTAGGTATTCAATTCAAATTGTCTGGTATGTATTATCTGAAGGCATGGAATCTAATTATTTAATTCATGTGAGGAATCAATAAAATTTTCTATTGCCTTGAGGGACTGGAAAGACGACTCATCTATTGAGAGCACTTGCTATTCTTCCAGAGGATCTGGGTTCAATTCCCAGTACCCACATGGTGGCTCACTATAGTCTGAAGATTCAGTACCAGGGGATCCAACACTCTCACACAAACATACTTCTGGGCAAAACACCGATGCATGTACAGGAAAAAAAAAATAAGGAAATCATTAAAAGTTTTCTGTCAGTTTTATTGATGTATGTTTTTTAATGGACTCTATACTACAATGTCATAGACCCTCATTTTAAAAAATGACACCAATGTACAGATGAATTTCTATTTTACTTAAATACTTTGGTGCAAATTAAAATACTGTGTCACTGACTGGGCATCTCAATGATACTTCTACTTACTAAACAAAGGATAACATTGTGGTTTGGTTGACAAGAGCCTTGGCAAATGATCTACCTATTTTCATATTGACACCTATTGACTGTAACTTGTTGTGTTTTGTTTTAATTTTTTCCCCATTCACTCACAAGCCACAATTGTTAGGGAAGAAAAGTAAATAAAGAACATGAAGAGAAAAGGAATGGGATGTGAAAAGGTAAAAGGTATTATTTTGTAGTACAGCATAAAGCAGTAGTACAGGCTCTCTGAGAACAGTATTTTTAAGGCAGTAGAGTTACAGCCAATGTTATACTGAGTGGTAAGAAAACTAAACTCCTTTCTCTGAGATCAAGAGTAAGATGAAAAGAGCTGCCTTTGACCCTCTTCTCCTTTGATATGTGTATCATTGTGTTAGAGATTCTGGACATGGGAATTAAGTAAGAAAGGGAAATAAAAGTCATCCACATTAAAGGGGGTGTAAAAAAAGAAAACCTCTTTTTGCACATGGTATATCTTCTATATAAGAAATTTTGAGAAAACCACTAAAACTATCAAAATTAAGACATGAATTTATAGAGGTTATAGGATATAAGATCTACAGGAAATGATAAATACAGTTCTACTCTTTTGCCATGAATAATCTTAAATGAAATTAAGCAAATAAATTACATGTAAAGAAACACAATTGGAACCTAGTGACTCTCGGTGAAGAAAACTGACTCAAAGTTGGTTAACACCTTAACATGAATGAGAGTTGCAACTGTAACCTTCTCACAAGAAAATATGACATAAACCTTCAAAGGAAAAATAATATAATTAATCAATAAAAACCTTTGTTATCTCAAAGAACACTCTCAAGAGAATAGGAAGAAAACAAAAAACTGAAGAGAAAAAAGAGTAGGGAAACCTTTATCTGAAAAATTATTTAAAGACAGAGTACAGGGGAAGGGAGACAGGTCAGTGGTTAAAGTGATTGCCACCAAAACAACAAGATCAGTGCTCAGATTTTCAGAACCCCTGTAAATGCTGGCTGGGTAGAGTTGTTTGACTGTAATTCCAGCCTCTGGAGAAGGAGATGGGATCTCTGGATCAAGGTGGCCATCAAGACTACTGGGATTGGGGAGTTACAGGTTTGATTGAAAGATACTGCTTCAAAGGTAAAAACAATGGAAGAAGATTCCTAATATTAACTAGTCACAACTGCCCACCCGCATGTGTCCCCTCCCACACGAATAAGTGAAGGTAAAAGGTCCTACAACAATGCCCAGAGTATATATATTTAGAGACTCTATAACCCAGTAACAATAACAGCAGGAAATGCCAATTTAAAAATATACTAAATCTGAGGAGACAGTTCCTAGAAAAGATATACCAATAAGTGCATAAAAAGAAGCTTCACAGCTCCACTGATTAGGAAAATCAAAACCAAAATCGCAATAACACACAGGTTCATGCCAACCAAGATAACTATAATTTTAAAAGGCACAAGATAATAAGTATTGTTTTGTACATGAAGAACTTGTGACACATATACACTGTTGCTAGAAACGTGAAATGTTGTAGCCACTGTATAAAACCACTTGGCAGTTCCTAAAATGTGCAATTTTGCTGCACTGTACAATCAATGATAGTAAAAATATATATACATCAAAATCTTAATACAAATGTTCATGGTAGTATGCATGGGAAATACCACAAATGTCTGTCATCTGATGGACAGATATGCTAATGTGGTATGTTCATACAATATAATTTTATATGACAATAAAAGAAATGAAGTATTTATTCATGCAACAGTGTAAATGCAACTTAAATAATACAGTGTGGAATTAGCAGCCACAAAAGAGGAAATTCTTTTTATATGAAGTATTTACAGGCATATCTATAAAGACACAAAGGAGGTTCTTGACTGTGGTCCAGTGGGGCACAGAGGCTGAGGAATGGGAAATGACTGCTAACCCCTAAGAGATTTCTTTATGGAGTAATGGAATTTACTGAACTGATTGTGGCAACAGCTACCCAACTCTAAATTTAAGTGGGAAAGTTATATGATAGTTGAATTATATGCTATTAAATCCATGACTAAGAGGAGATGTATACATGAGTGTTAATTTTGATAGGATTTTGCTGTTGTTAATTCATATGTCTGTCACAACAATCTGCATATTATTCACTTAACTGATTCATATCTGTATTTCTATGACTATAGACTTAAGTGTATAATGTGTGTCAAACTAGATACACTTTCAGTTGATCAGACACCATCTATGAAATGTGACCCTTTAGAACATTTAAAGAAAACCCGTAACTATATTTTATCATCTTCAGTATAGTAAACATTTCACTTTTGTTATCACTAGCTTTGTCACCAATAGTTTTATATATATATATATATATATATATATATATATATATATATATATATCCACTTTATCAGTAATGACATTACTTTTAGCAGTACATTTGTGACAGTGTTCTTTTGACTAGTGGTGCTATTATTTCTTTGCTATTAAAAGCTCGAATGTTAATTATCACTACATCTACAGTAACTGAGAGAACTTAATGTTTCCATCAATTTGTACCTACCCCTTTTGAGTCAATCACACCAGGTTTTGCATTGAACTTCACTGTCTTCAATCGGGCACGCTCCTTTCTTTCCACCCTAATGAAAAAAAACAAAAACAAACAAACAAATAGGTGAGTGGCAAGGCATTTATGATTAATTCCTTATTAAATAAAGAACACTTCTTCCTCTCATCCCTAAAACTCAAATAAAACACGGTCTAGAGTGTTTTATTTCCTTTGGAAAGGATAAAAACACCTTGGTAAAAATTGTTTAAACTTCTAATATATTCCTGGAAATTTTTATCTTACATGTACTGACAGTCCTAATATTTGGAAGTAACAGATAAAAATTATTGAGATGAGTATGAATCAACCAGAATCTATTTCAGGAAATCACAGCCCAGGAAACTAATACCTAGAGTGGAAACAAACAAGCCCCTCCCCTACTTCCCCCCTACTCTCCTATTAAAGAGTAGTATTACACAGTAGCTTCACCTGACAACCAATGTTACATGTACTCTAGAATTTTCCTTCAAGGAGTCTAACGTCCTTCTGTCATTTCTGCAGCATCCATTGTCTTACCTGTCGCTAAATGAGCACTTGCTATGTTATTAACCAAGGTTATAGGAATAAAATAAAGGAAGCATTTAAAGCATGATTGTAATGGGCATTTATCATGATACGTTCTTAGCAAGAACAAAGCTGGACAAGCACTTCTAACAGTGCCACTGGGGGGAAAAGAAAGGGGTGGCAATTGTTGCTGTTGTTCATGGAAGGAAATGCCCATTAATATGAAACTATAATATGAAACTAGAAGGATGAGAAAGAGCTTGTCAGTAGAAAAAGGTTAGCATGCATTACAGTTCCTAACAAGCTAGGAACCTGAGGACTGTGCCATGGGGTCCATATAGGATGAGGTGAGGTTGGGTGAAGTTGTAGAGTTCCATAGGATGTTGGGGGCCAGGTGTGCTGGCACACGCCTGAAACCTACCACTTAGAAAGCAGAGACAACAGGACAATGAATTCAAGGTCAATATCGGATATATGAGCTCAAGGCTAGCCTGACTGGCCTATATAAAATCACAAAATGTCTTTTAAAAAAGATGGCTGGGGAGATAGCTCAGGTAAAGTCCTTACTTATGGTAAGAACCTAAATTTGAAGCCATGTAAAAAGCCAGGCATGGAGGGGTCATGAGTTTATAATTCTAAAAGAGAGATCATTGGATTCTAGGGCATGCTGGCTAGTTCAGCCTGCTTTGTGAATTTTAGGTCAAAGAGTCTTTGTCTTTTAAAGGGAAGAGGCATAAGAAATGACACCCATGGGTTTCTGTACACATGTATCCATACACATCCAAGCGTCCACATACACATGAGTGAACATGAACTTTGCTCTCTCCCACTGAGCATTCAAGGACTTGGGTAGTAGTAACAAGGTGGTATAATCAAACTACAGTTTTAAAGACTTATTTATATTTATGTGTATATGTATATATGTGCATTTAGTTATGCTTATGTGTATGCAGGACTTGTAGAAGCTAGAAGAGCTTATTGGGTCTCCTGGAGTTGGAATTCCAGACATGTGTGAGCTGCCAGCTATGGATACTGAGCCCTGAAGGCTGGTGCTTTGCAAAAGCAGCAAACACCCTTAGCTATTGACTTTCCTCTCTAGCCCTTCAAACTAATACCTTAGGAAAAGGGCAATGGTGCAATGGGAAAGAATTCTGAAAGGGAAGAAGAAAGAGGTGATTGGGGTATGTTCAGAAGCTGTTGCCATAACCAAGGCAATATGAATAAAGGATAGGAAACAATAATTTGGAGTTGAGAGAAAGGGCTTAAGGAATGCTGGTATTTGATTTGTTCCTGTTTGAAGCTACAGTTAAGAGGAACCTATGTATCTCCTTGACTTTTCTAAGTCTCTACAGTAAAACATTGTTTTTATATCCTGCCATAACAGCACTGAATTTTATCGAGATGTACATTGTATCTTGATTTTATTCTTTAAGAAGAAAATGTAAAACATTTTATATTGAGTACAAAAGGTTGTATAGTTCTCTGGTCCAAGTAGCAGGTCTTCAGTAGATACCATTGTACAAAAACACTATTTGGTAGGCTGCTGTAACATCACTTTGTTTAAATTTGGCTAGCTTTAAATTTTTTTTTCTTTCAGGGGAAAGAAAAGAGCAAGCGAGAGAAAAATAATCATGATTCTATAGAAACTTAATGGTTTATGAAGGCTAAGCTATTCATAGTTCTGTAATTAAAGCAGGCTACTTCCTAACTGAGAGCTCTTTTGTGTTTCTAGCAGAAACACTGAGGGTCTGGGTTTCTATAGTTACAGAAGGAAGTTTCAGAATACATTTATTTCAGTGGCAGTGTAGAATATTTGAGTGGAAAAGCTGAACCAAACCTTTCACATCTAACATCAGATATTAAAGCAATATATTCCATGGAGAGAAACCTGTGTTGATAATCTCTCCTTGAATACATCCTTGCATAAAAGTTGGGAGGAGAGCAAGAGGCTGGGACAAACTGCCAAGTAGAAGAAATTCATGAAGAGGTCTGCTTAGAGCTCTGTCTCCCCTTTGAGTTTATGTTCAAATGGTAATTCTTATTCACCTCTTCAGATTTTCCTAAAAACTGTTGTTAGAGCCTTTAATTTTATTCTGGCTCATTTGCATTAATTTGGCTAATAATGGGAACCACTGATTCATCCCACTGTCAAAATGACTGCAGGATGTGGCAAATACACGGTTATTTGATTAGAGAATGCAAATAAATTCTGAACTCATGGAAGCCACAAGCATATAAGACACAAGGTAAGTGCAGTATTCTGACCTAAGAATTATTTGGGCAGAACAGTCCACATTTCCTAACAGATTTCTGAGGCCATCCTTTCACTATTATTAAGTGACCTGATTAGGCCAGCTTCAGTGGGGTCATCACTTAAATCTTTGTTTAAAGAATATACAAAGAATATAGTCAGACATATATAACTGCACACACACGTACATATCAATTACTATGGTTTGTTAATATTTTAAAATTGGAAATAGATTTTTCAGAAAATATATACTGATTATGGTTCCCTTCTCTCATGTCCTCCCAGATCCTCCCCACTTCACCACTCATCCAAATCTACATTCTTTCTGTCTCTCATTAAAAATAGAACAGCACAAAACAAACAAACAAACAAACAAACAGAAACCCTTAACACAGGTCAAAGAAAAAGAAGAAAATGCTAGTGTATTAAGGAGACATTGCTTATGTTCTCTTGGGAAGGAGATTGGAACACCTTGGTTTTTTATTTGTGTGGGAAGTATTGTGAGTGATGGAAATATAAATGACAACTGACATTTTAATATTCAACTACTAATGGTTCCCTTTCTTATTTGTGATATCTTGCTTGTCCCATTGATAACCCAGCAACACAGGTCTTGTCAACCCCATTTTGTGGCTGTCAAAGCTGAGGCTTGATTCATGGGAACAGTTTGAATTTGCTCCTGCTAACAACTGACATCAGTGTCTGCCCATAGACTTGCTTTTGGGGAAACAGACTCAAAGACCTATCTTGCCTACTTCACTCATTGGAAATTGAACAAACGTGAAGATGCATGATGCATGGTTGAAAAGCCAATAGGTAGCCGTTAGAGACTTAGGCTGAATGTCTCCACAAATGCTATATCCCACTTCTCCCATTTCCCTTGTCCAAATAGTCTGAATTCTATGAATTGTACACAATAACACTTAAGCGTATAACTAGGGAAGGAGCAACATACCACAGCAGGCTGGCATCAAAATTCAGAACAAATTAGCTTTAGACACTGATATCAGTTTAACTAAATGCTCTTTTGCTAGCATTGCATGGCACACAGTGAACTGGATTCTCTTCAGCATACCAGGAACTGCACCTAACCATCACGAAGAATTGCTTCCACTGACTCTCTGCTGTCCCCCCCCCCCCCCGTCCTCACTGAAAATGGCTGCTGATTACATTATCTTTCTTGCCTCAGCCCTCTGTATCCTCTGAGTTCTTCCTGGGATACAGTGACTTGCTTACCCCCTGAAAAAGAGCTAAGGTCGAGAGCTGGGGCTTTCACCATTGCAGTGTTCATTTTCTTTAGGCACAAAATGCTCAAGATCTGACAACTGGAAAATGGTCTTCATTTGCATGTATACCAAGTATTGAAAGTTGTGCTCAGCACTGTACCTATTTTATCTATAACTTATACTATGATTCATGGCTTAACATGGAGCTGGGCACATAGCTCCATGTGAATCAACAAAAGATGTGAATCTTTGTTCAGTGAATGAACGAATGGAGTCTCTGGCGGGCTGAAGAACTGAAGTGGCTTGTAGTGCTTCCTATGAAAAACTCATCATTTCATCACCTTTTCTATCAGCAGTAGTCTAGTTAGGGGCTGGAGAGATGGCTCAGTAGTTAGGAGTACCAGCTGCTCTCCCAGGGGACCCCTAGCCACAGAGCATCTCATAAATGTCCATAACTCCAGTCCCAGAGGCCTCTGTGGGCAACAGGCACACCCATACCCACAAAAAATAAATAAGAAACTTTATAAAATAATCTAGTTTAAAGACTAGCATTACCATCTCTAGTTATGGTACTCCTTTGGCAAAATGATAAATATTAAGGCTCAAGGCCTTTGCTTAAGGAAATGGTGGACCAACAGCAGTAAAATCACTAGTTCCCTCTTACACTTTTACCCCTCCAATAAATATGGATTGATCAAGTAGACACAATCTTCCTCATCCATACTCATAACTAATCAAAGTATCAGTAACATGAGCTGGATGGCAAAGCTTATGCAATCCATTCTAATGCCTAGCATCTCCAGAGAGCACCAGATGTCTGCATTTCAACAAGCCCTTTGCCCTTTCTCCAATTCCAACTCCCATTTGGCATTTCCAGGTTCCAGCCAAGCATACCTGGTTGGAGCATTGGACAGGGGAAACATGATCTGTTCCTGGGGCCCTAGTTGAGAGGAAATTGAAATGCCATTCACATGAGTAGATGCTGTGATGTACAGGTTGAGTACGTTTTTAATTAGTGTTAGATACGGGCTGTATTGATAATCAGTAAATGGTCATTTGGATTCATAGAGTGTGGGCCAGCTCCTGGTTTGGCCACTCTAACCTATGTGACATGAGCAAACAGAGACTATGCTAAGAGCCCAGATTTTGAAGTCACACTTTAGCTTGAGTTCTCCTTTGCCTCTGCTTCCTGAATCCTTGACTTGGAACAGGAATTCAGCATTTTAGTGTGGCTTTTCATGTTGGCCAATTATGAATAGTAAAAAGATCATGTACGGCGAATGTTTAGCAGAGTCTGATGCACTTAGAGCTCAGTATGTAAGGCTATGAAGATATTATGGGAAGTGTCACTAAAGCCAAATGCACCAGCAGTCTCTATTTCCTCACCTTGTAAAAGGGAGGCAACATATGCCTTAAGTGCTTTACTACCACTGTCAACCCTGCTAGGTGAGCCAGAAGCATGGACTTCTCTCTGAGGGCATTCCTCAGTGCAGGCCTGTAATAGTTTGTTTGAATGTGAAATGTCCTTCACCTAGACTCACATGTGACCTAGCTCCAGATGAAGGGCTGCATGGGCAGGGCTCAGGGCTTACAGTGTAGATCTGGTCTTAGGCAGAGTTGTGTCTCTGCTTCCTGATTCTACTGAAATGTCAGCAGTTGCCTCATATTCCCATTACCATGGAGCCCTGCTGCCATGCTTTCACCACTGTTGTGGACACACACACACACACACACACACACACACACACACAGCCAGCTAAACTGTGAGCCAAGATCAACCTCTCTTCCTGCACATTGTACATGTCAGGTACTCTGCTAGGGGGAATGAGAAAAATAAATAGTAAGTGGCCTAAGCTTGAAGTGCTGTAGGGCTGAGGAGACCCTAAACCTTTACAGTTGTTCATGGAGGTATATGAAAGGTGCATGTCTGAATCCTGGCTTAGCTTCTTGCTACTAGTGTGATTCTGCCAGGATTCTTGGGTTCTTTGAATTCCATTTCTACAACTTAAAAGTACCTTACAGCAGTGCTCTTAATACAGTGGAAAGCCATTTAATCTTGCTATTTAATCTTAGACTTGGGTGCATTAACTGATAAATTATTTTGTTTCTCAGACGTCCAGTTGCTCTTTGAGGCTTCTATGAAAATTAAACTGAAATCATATGTTTGAAAGCATCTGGCATGATGCATAGTGCTATTAGTTAATGTTCTTTCCATCACTTGTGTTGAAATTTAATCAACCTTGTGTGGCTTAATGAGTGGAGCAGGTGAACAGTCAAGGGGTGACTGTGTTACAAGTATTCTGCTCTGACAATTGTTTAATCCATTTATGAACTAAAACACTATTGGACTAATAGGTTATTGTGAGAGTGGACTTGTTACAAAAATCAATGGGGTCAAACTTTATGTGCTTCTCTTATGGGATACCCTATAAGATCTTAGGATTTTTAGAGGCCTCCTAAGTAAACCTTCAACAGAGGTGGCCACTCAACCTTGTGCTGTCAAGACTTCCAGAAGCATGAGCTAAATGAGCCTGCATATAACTAAGGCATCCTTGAGTTATATAAACAACAAAGACTACAACATATGGTCATAGCTATAATGAAAAGGAACCCATCCTTTAGTCTATTACCTTTTCTTTTCTCTTGGTATCTTTACAATGGAGTCTGCATTGCTTTAGTCATTGTATGCTTGACACTTAGACATACTCAAAGCAAGGCTAACTGAACTGAATTCTATCAACTTTTATCGCTGTACCTTTCTAAGGCAAGGTCACATGAGTTAAGATGCTATGGTCTAAACTCAGATCTCAGCACTACCACTTTCTACATGGGTGATGTCAGGCAGACTAATAGCTTCTTTGTGCTTTATCTCTCTCATTTGTATAAAGGACAAATAAATAGAATAATATCCAAAGAGCTGTAATGAGACTTAAACATGCTAAAAACCACAAAGGGCTTAATACCAGGTCTGACATGCCCTACGAATATTTTATGGATGCATTTATTCATTATCTAGAAGGAGGGAAGACTGATTGCAATCATATTTTTTTTTGCACTCGATGATTAGACAGAACCATGAGAAGAGAGACATTGTTGTAAAGGGTAAAGCCATGCACTGCTGCTATCCATGCCAACTATCCCCACACTCCTACATGAACTCAGGAAGCAGGTGAGAAAGGAGCTAATGACTTGGAATCATCTACCAGTTGAATACATTTACTTAGATTTTAAAAGATACTTTAATTTTATTTTTAATAATGTGCATGTTGGGGGATATACAGTACAGGTGCTTAGAGAGCACACAGATAACAGATCATCCTAGAACCGGAGTAAATGGGTGGGTGTGGGGACAGAAATACTGAAATTGCATCCTCTGCTAGAGCAGTCAAGATCAACTGCTTAGCCATTAATCCCATTTAATCCCAGTATTTGGGAGGCAGAAGCAGGTGGATCTTGGTGAGTTCAAGGCCAGCCTGATCTACAAAGTAAGTTCCAGGACAGCCAGAGCTGAAATGCTGAAACAGAGAAACCTGTCTTTAAAAACCAAATAAATAAATACAAGAATGAATAAAAAAATGCATGTGCATAATAGGATATCTATATACAAAAGGATGTAAATAAATATGAATAAAGGAACACTTGAACAAACTACTCTATTTCTTCAGGCCAGCTATCAGATTGGCTGTTAAGATGGTTTAAAAAAAAAAAAAAAAAGATGGCTTCCTTCAAAATATGAAAAAGCCAATTCAAGGATGATCACCAGCAAGAGGAAAACTGTTTGTGAGGGCTATTCCTTGAGGGAAATGATGAACATTTGACTGACTGAATGACTATTGACATGATGGTTAGACTCACAGGAACCTGCAGTTGGAAAGCACCTGGCTCAGCCCTCCCATCTAGAGGTTGAGACCCTTTCATGTCTCCCTGGGTAGTCCAGAGCATCTTTAGGCAATTGAAATGAGAAGAATGTTTTCTTGAAAATGAGCTGAATGTCTATTTCTGACAGATTTTCTCCCTCCACTCAGCCTCTGTCCTTGGGACCAACTGAACATGACAGCTTTTCCAAGAACAGATCCTCAGATGGCTCTGGTTAACAGAATTTGAGCAAGCCAGGACACATGTTGTCTTGACTTTTCTTTTTACATGAAAATGCACACACCCATAGACAAAGTAGTATTAAGAATCACTGCTTGGATACTCCGTGCACTCTGTGGATTAAAAAGAGTGCACACACAACTGGGAGGGAGAAGTGGGGGGGGGGTACGTGAAGGATTGGAAGCAAGAGCGTGAGGAGTGGATATTCCTCCCACCTTTCTCCTGGGTCCTCCTCTTCCTCCTTCCAGCTTCAGGTGTGTTCATTCTCTCCTTGCCCCTCTCACCCAGAGTCCGATTAGCGCTGCCCATATATGTGTGGATATTGACCATCCACTGGAGTGGTCAACCTACCAGGGATGGTATCTCGAATGAAAATTAACTCTCCCTCCCCTCAAAGCCATCACTTGTCAATAGCTCCTCAGCTAGGGGTGAGGACCCCTCATGGTCCCTTTCCCACCTATGCTGGAATGCTGACTGACTTTAGATTTGGTAGAGTCAATGTTTGTTTCATAGGCCATGTCTTGTACCAGCAGGATGTTTATGAGATGGGACATCTTGGTGGTGGTTAGTGGCTAGGACACATGGGGAGTAAGCTACTGTAAGGAATATTTCTGACTTTCAAAAACAGAGTTGAAGAAGCATTTGGAAATGGAGGGTTTGATACATTCAAGAAATATATAGATCTAAGATCTGAGCAATGAAGGGAATGCTGGGATGGGGAACAAAACTGTTTAAAAGAGAAAAAGGTAACTGTCTAACCACCCAGCTCTAGGACAATTCATAGCTCAAACATCTGGGTCTTAGTGTAGTAAGTTTGCCTTTTCAATTTGGCCTTTCTTTAGAATTTCCTGGAAAATGCTGAACCATGGGAATCAGTGCATGGGTCACGAATGGGCGAGCAGGCTCCTAAGCACAGCCTTCCCAGTAAGCTGCTAGGAGAGTCACTAAAGCAGCTTTTCCCTTTCCCGCTGTGCGTCATCACACCTGCCAATTTTGGTAAAATCCTAACATGCAGAGAATGAGAAATCTTTTATTCTTGTCACCTGTCACCACTGACAATTTTCCTGTCCAATGCCTATCATACCTAAATAGTCATTTTGTATGCAGTCTCCCCCTCCTCCTCTTCCTGCATTTCCACTCCTTAGATAGCTCATGCACGCATATGTGCATGTGTGAGCACACACACATGAGGGAGGGAGAATAGGGGGGGGGGAGAGAGAGAGAGAATCCTTACCTCCGCTTGCTGGGAATGACGCCCATCTCCTCACTGTCCCCATCTAGTGTGACCCTTCTGGCTTGCCACCACTCATCATCAGAGGCATTGATGACATGGAGAATGTCTCCATATTTAAAACTAAGTCCTTGGCTAGGCAGCCCACTGTCTTTGCTTTTGTCATAGTCAAACATGGCTCTGAAAGAAAGAACAAAAGATGGCATGGTTAGGAAACTATTGGCATTGATTTAAAACACATGCTTTAGAATTTCAGCTCTTGTCTGGAGACTCCATCATCTCATTCATGGCCTTCTGGATTGTGCTACACAGTTTTCATTTTTGGGCCATAAACTGGGGTAACTTCTTGCTCTTCCTTGAGAGTTGCAGGGGCATCCAGTAGGTCCCTGTAGGTAGAGTCTGCTGCTTTTCTTTCTTGGAAACCATCACATATGACAGCAAGCATGATAACGAGAGCCTAGGCCCTTAGTTTATTACCCAACTGAGACAGTTTTTCTTCCTATTGGAACCAAATTTTACAAATGAAAAATAAATGAAGAAACCCATGGCTATCTTTCTTAGAATCTTTGTGCTATAATAAATTCCCTTCAATGTAGCAGCTTATAGACTCCTTCCTTTATAATAGAGAAAAGTGGTAAAAATGTAAAATGTCTACCCAGAGTGACTGACTCCCCCCAACAAAGGAATATTGAATTATCACTGATCCTGAGTGCTTGAGGGGGTTACTGTAATGACCTGAATAGGTGCTTAAAATATAAAGAGTAGGGAAAAAGTCTGTGTTTACATGTATACAGTGCAAAATCCTTGGAACAATGTCATAGCTCTTTATGTCTGTGAAATGCAGGCCTGCCTCATGATAGTGCTGATCACTCTGAATTGTAATCCTTTGTTGTCATGGAAGTGATATGGCTGATTCCTTGTGAGAGCCGAATGCACTGCAGTTTCTAAAACTGGTTCAGCACCAGAGTGAGGAGCAGTGTGAACAGTAGAAGCCATAAGGATATGACAATTTATTGCATGTACTATACTTTCTATTTTTGATATGTCCCCCACATCTTCAAACCCATCATCACACACAATGTCTATGGTTTCCCAGGAGAATATTCTACCACCTCCCTCTGAGTTCCTTTCATTCTGCTCCAAGACTTTATTTATATTGTAACCACCGTGCATGTAAAACAAGCTAGATTTGGAGAGCAGAATTTTCTAAAATCATTAGGGTCAACCCTGGCTCTTTTCCTTCCTTCTCCCCAAAGTCTTTTCTGTCAAAAAATGTCACATCTGCTGTCATGGTAACCAGAAAGGGCTGAAGACAGCATTTAACTCTCAAATATTATAGGAGTTGAATTACTTACAATACAGCCACTTTCAGTATCCCTAAGTGATGTAATTTGGAGAGAGTCTTTTGGTCTGAGTGCCTGGTATAAATTATTTCTTCCTTGACCATCTGCATCTTTCCTATCAGACTCACACAAAGCCCATCCCAGGAAAGTAGGGTTGTGGAAGGACAGACATGGCTCCTGCTGATGGCAATTCATTGTGTAATAAGAAATCAATTAGCATTCCAGAGCCAAATGTGTTCAGTGCATAGTTACCTTCCCACAATACAAACAGCACAGGCAACCTCTAGCATGTGGTAGGAGCTATGTAGCAGACAGATTTATAATGGTGAAACAGAGGCCATGCCCTATTTCTGCTGTGCCTTAATAGCCACATAGCTGGTTACCAAGGCAAGTACTTAATCTTTCAGAGGCTTTAGTTGCTCATATATGAAATGGAATAATGAGTGCTGGCTGCATTACTGAGTTATGTGTATAAACTGTATAAAACAATGTGCCTAAAGTATGTACTACAGTGTCTAGTATACACTGGCTAACTGTATATATGCACTTCATTACCCCTTACAGTAGATTCCAACAGGATTCCTCTCTATCAATTGTCCTTTTAAAAAAAGCAAAGGTATCATTTAGCTGATAGTTACAACATAGACTTCGGAAAGATTCCCACTAGCTCTGGACACAGTATTTCATGTGTTTGTTCTGTACCAACCCTATCACTTAGTTATGCCATGCTCCAGGCAGCTCCCAGCACAAACTCTCCATCCCAAAACTCCAACAATTTATCCCACAGACAACACCTAACACCTGTTGTCACAAGTGGATACCAGAGGAAACAGGCACGTCGTATGTACCTCCTCAGAGAAAAGGCTCTTGGAAGCTTATACATAATTTCCTGCAGGGACTTTTCCTTTTACTGATTTTGTTTTTATTAATTTTTGCTATTAAAAAGTCAGCCCTATGATCAGTCCTATGCTGGGCTCTATGAATAAAACTTGCAAGTCTTGAGATTTCCAATATACATTCAATAGATAGCAACACATTTTTATATAGTCTATCTTATCTGTGACTCTATCCATCCCTTTAAAGGTCGGACAAATAATACTATTCTGTTTTGCAGAATAAGGAGGCCCAGGAATCACAGCTCAGCAGCAACAATTTAGGGCAGCTTGGGACTCCAGACCCAAGGTTCAGCTTGGTATCTTTACCCTGTCACCCATTCAGCCTGGGAGGAGGTAGAGGTTGTAAGAATAGTAGCAATAGAAAACCACAACTTAGCTTGGAGCTGTGTAATGAGCCCAAAAGTAAATATTGGCCGTCTTATATACAAGGAAAGGGTTCTCAGGAAGTTAAGGGACCTGCCCCAGGTCGCATTTGTGCATGCTTTGGAGAACAAACATATAGTGACACCTACCTGACTTCAAAATCTACTTTTGCAGCCCTTTCTCTTTGTGGCTCATTTTCCCACCCTCTTGCCCTCTGTCCATGACCTAGCAGTATCAATGATCTTAATTTTTCCTTCCAGACTAACTACTCCATTGTCTATATGTTTCTGTAGTTCCCTTATTGGTTCATTCTTGTTCCAGCAGTTCTCACCTAAAAGTACTGTTTGCTGGCTTGGCTCTAGGCCTCAAGTGTGGGGGATGGAGATAAGAGACAGAAGGCCTCATGCAGGAGTCAACAAGACAGGGTTAGACTGCCTGAGTTTGATGGGTCTTACATTTATTTAAACTGTAAAATAATACCAACTACCCTTAGGAGTTGGGGTGAGATTTAAATGGAAACAAAATGTGACAAGTATCACAATAACAACTCGACACCAGAGAGTGCTCAACAACATAATTCAGAGTGCCATGGCTTCTAGAACACGTCTGGGTCACACTCATGCCACTTAGTATTTGTCTTCTATATACTGTGTGCAAAGGCATCTTAGCTGCCCCTCTCAGTCTTCTGGACCCAATTTAATGTAAGATCGAAGCAGATCCTCCATACATGTCCCCAGAATGGTCCAGGTGACCACAAGAATTCCCTTTCCTCATGTCTCATTATCTGTGTATGTGATATGGGATGTGGAGATTATCCTCAGCAGTCCTCACCAGGTCAAATACTTGTCATACTGTGTGCCATCCATTCCTAGGAGTATCCAAAGGACAGTTCCCTACTTCTGCCTGAGGCAGTAGAAGCCCTGGCTGAGGAACTCAGTTATCTTGGCCAATGTGCCTCTCTAGGATCACACTGATTCTGGCTTGTCGGGTTCCTAAAACCAAGAAGCTGACACATTTCAGCTGTTGTCTCCTTTGGATATTAATGGATCTGCACATCTGGGAAAAATGCTACAGTGCCTCATCACCTAATTTAAGAAGCAATAAGCTGTTTTTAATTTGCCTCATGTGCTAATTCATCACAATGGCTTTTATAAAATGCCATTAAGACTCACACTTGTCACCCAGGGTGCTTTTAACAAGTCCATTAAGACAAGTGGAATTTGACACAAATAATGCAATGACTTTTTCATCCCTCCTGAAATGAAGTGTGAAGTGTCTTTTTTCCAATTTGGAAGGGCTAGGAAAGAAAGAGTAAAACTGCTGCTTGCTCATCCGTGTGGTTGTACATGGTAGCTGCAAAATATCAGGATACCTAACTGAATCATGCTAATGAAGTACCCAACTATTTGCTAGACACTTTGTCTTGCTAAATTACTAGGCAGGCAAGAAAGCACATGGGTCATACGCCTATCTTCTGAGGCGAAAGAGACCTGGGGTTTGATCCTGACTTCACTATTCCTAGTTGTATGTGATTCCTAGGTGACCTGTAACATGTCACCTAACCGTTTAGAATGATGGTCACTTAACAATAGGTAGCTAATATTTTTAAGTGTGGAGATACAGATGATGAATTAAGTTCATAGAATATTGAAGAGCTACAGCAATAGGATGACATACTGAGTGCCCAGTGCAGATTAAGTTGTACTTGTTTATTTCTGACAACCATCGCACCATGAAAGCATCTGTCTCGTGAGGGAATATGATGCAAGGAGCTAAGATGAAAACGCTAATGGCAGAACCAGGGCTCAAATGCAGATAGATGTACTCAAAATCTGATGGCCCCAAATTTGCTAGGAACTCCTAGCAAGAATGGTGTTAGAGTGCATCATCTCCAAGGAGCTCATGATTTGGTGACATTCATATTGACACCATGGATTAGATTTGAGAGAGTTGTCAGCAGTCTGTTAGGTACACATTCAGTTCTTACATCTACCTTGCCTTTGATTATTGATGAGGAAATAAGGTTGCACAATATAAGTTATGTATCTAGAGTCAGAAGAGATAGCAAGTACATGGAGCAGGAAGATGAGCCTTTAAAACTGACCCTAAGACCTGTGAACTCCCCACTGTATTAACTCTATGTGTTCTTATTTCTACAAGCTACTCCCATCCAAACCTAAACACTTACATTTTACTGATGTTTCCTACATTGGTGAGAATTTTGACCCATCTCTTTCAGGTGAGGAAAACAGAGAACAATGAAAGTCTGACAGGTACCCACAACTAAACACTAGCCAAACTCCTGGAATCCAGTTACAGAGAGGGAGGAGTGATGAGCAAAGGGGTCAAGACCAGGCTGGAGAAACCTACAGAAACTGCTGACCTGAACAAGGGGGAGCTCGTGCACCTCAGTCTCATAGCTGGAAAACCAGCATAGGACCGACCCAGTTAGGAGAACTGGACAGTCTATGGGGCCTCTGGTAGTGGATCAGTATTTAACGCTAGTATAAGAGTGGACTTTGGCAGCCCATCCCACATAAAGAGATACTTTCTCAGCCTAGACACATTGTGGGGGAGGGCCTAGGCCCTGCTCCAAATGATATGACAGACTTTCTGCTCTGGGGAGCAGAAAGGGGATGATGGGTTGGGGTTTGGGTGGGAGTGAAAGGGGAGGATGGGAGGGTGAGGGAATTGGAATTGACATGTAAAACAACATTGTTTCAAATTTAATTTTAAAAAAGGAAGAAAAGAAAAAAAAAGTGTAAACTTGCCAGAGACAGTACCAGAAAAGAGGAAAATATTTGTTGGGTCTCCTGATTATAAAGGATGTGGTAGCAGAATAATGTCCCTAACCTAAGCTCCAAAATCGCTATACCTTAACCTCCACAGTTTTGTGAATCTGTTACATTATGTGGCAATAGATACTTGAAAATGTGGTTAAGTTGAAGGTTGTAACTTGGGGAGATTGCCCTGGATTACCCAAGTGTGCTCACTTTAATCTCATGAGCCCTTACCAGTGGAAGAGGAAAGTATAAGAGTGGACCAGAGAAAACTTGACTGTGTTAAGGAATTAGATTCTGCCAACAGTCAGTACAAGTGGAAAGTAAATTCTCTCCTACAGCCTCCATACAACCTGAAGATAGCTTCCTTTAATTCTGCCAAAATGTACAGAGATTGAAGTCAAGGCATTCGTGCTGCTTAAAATTCTTAGGTATAGAATAAATTGTGATGGTAACCACAAAACTAGTATCTATTTTGGCCAGACACAGTGTACTGTATAATACATACCTAAGGACCACTTGGGAATTGGACACTGGGAAGAGGCTAGAAGAATGCTGAGGTATACATTAGAAAAAGCCTATGCCACTTTGAAAAAATACCAGCAGAAATGAAGATATTAGGATGAGCCAGTCAAACTACACATACTTCTCACAGAATTCTCAGCTTGGGGGATATGGGGTGAGAATTTATTACTGCAAACTAGGAAGTGGTAGGAAGTGGGATAGTGTCCTTTAGTTTTGTGGAAAAAGAATCAATGGGAGACAGAAGGTAGATTGTAGTGGGGACAAAAATGGCTCCCCTCAAAATATTCCTGTATTAGTTTTTAGAACAATGGTTCTCTATCTGTGGGTCATACCTCTTTGGGGGGGGGGGCAAGAGACCTTTACTTGGAGGTCACATATCATATATCCTCCATATCAAACATTTATATTATAATTCATAACAGTAGCAAAATTATAGTTATGAAGTAGCAATGAAATAATTTCATGGTTGGGGGTCACCACAACATAGGAGCTGTACTAAAGGGCCTCTGCATTAAGAAGGTTGAGAACCACTGTCCTAGAACCTTATGTGACATAAAGGACAGATGTGCCTACAGTCAAGGGGGGAGATATCAGGAGGCTTTTGAGTTAGTGGGGTGGGCTCAGCCTGATCACATGAGTCCTTGAGAATGAAAGAGGCAGTAACGTAGAGCTGAGAGAGACTGATATGAGGACTGAAATGAGGATCTGAAAGTAGAAGGAGAAAATTTGTTACAGCAGTGATCAGAACAAATACAGGGGACTAAAAGCAGCATCATTTGTAGATGTAGATTATAGGGCAGGGAGTAAGGACAAGCTACCTGTCCGATGGTCCCGCCACCTGTTACTGATTCTTTGGAATAAAAATAATTATTAAGCAATGCTAATAACATTCCAATGCCTAATATGGCTTGTTCTATGCAACATACTTTTGTATTATATAATTTCATTTCCATGAATAAACAGATGATTATTTCTATACTTTATCAAATCCTTATAAGGGTTCCTTATAAAAGCAATATTTGTTTTGCTTAATTTTAGGGAGCCAAAGCATAGAAACAGCAAATTATTTTTCTCCTCTAAAGTTGCAAAGCACTCTGCCCTTGATCCCTTTGGGGCAGTCTACACTAAAAACCTGCACTGGGAATGACTTTCACCTCCTGCCCTGGTTCAGAGATATTGCAAATCAGTCACTCTCAGATCCAGCCTGAGCAGAGTCCCTGCAAAAGCTTTTATAAACGAAGGCTGGTTCAGCAGTACTCCCTTCTGTGCTGTGGACTTGTTTGTGCTGGGGAAGCTATTGTTTCCATGACAACTTTAAGTCTCAAGAAACAGGGTGCTTCAACTCAATTTCCTTACTCCTTTGAAATGGAGGCTTCTGCTTGATTAGAGGAGACCCTGTCTCTCATCCTTCTGTGGAAGAAGAGAAAGAACCATACAACAAAATGGATAAAGTCTGCTGTCTGCCCAACCCCACACTGCTTCCTGTGAATGGAGATGTTCTGCTTTAACACTAAGGTAAGTCGCTGTGGACAGTGCAATGAAGCACAGATGTTATACCAAAGTGACACATCCACCTCAACTGACCTAGTTTTCAGAGGCTGTTGCTGAGGGAATTATCAGGGTAAGTTGGTTATCCATGAGATGACATAGGGAACCTTCAGGACCACCTTCCGCCAACAGTTCCTTTACTTCACTCACCTTTTCCCTGTTGAGAACCGTGAACGGCCATTTCTTAACTACATCAAGACCAATGGGAGAGAATCTTCTAAATGTGATATAAAAATACATACATAGTAAACTTTCTCCAAATGTTTTCCCTCCAGAGTGTGTGGGGGAAGAAAGCTAGACTGAAGCAGAGAGATCTGACCTTTAGTTGCTCTTATTTCAAAAATCAGAAATTGCCCTCTGCCCCCCCCCCCCCCCGGTCTGAAGAACAGTCACTTACTCACACATATAATGAAGACTGTTTCAAAAACATAGAGGGGATGATGGAAGTAGAAATGAATTGAGTGGCTTGAGGGGAACAGGGTTGAACACAGTCCCACCTTCCTTGTAATCTTATTATTTTACTTCTTTGTGCTATAGCTTGCATATAAAGATGATGGTGATGTTGATGATGTTAATAATGGAAAAAAGGAGGAGAAGGAGGAGGAGGAAGAAGAAGAAACCAATAACTACTTATTTGTCATTTTTAAAGCCTTTGTCCTACAAGACACTTTGAAGAAACAAGGTAACTTTCCATGTGGCTAATGTTAATGTGTATCTTATAGGGCTGTGTTTGTGTTGCAGGAATCAATTAGTCTTGTATCACTTCCTCCTTTGAGCTAGCTAGCTTTCCATCATCAAATGACATACCCAAGAAAAACAAAATAAAGAGGGAATGTTTGTTTTCACTAAGAGTCTCTAAGATTTTAGTTTACCATAATTTGGTTGCATCACTGTGGGGATGCCTAAAAGGGAGTATCAATGCTGTGAGTATATGGTGGACAAAACATTGTCCATCTCACGGTGGTTAGGAAACAGACCAATTGAAGGAGTGACCAGAGGTAATTCTTACCATTTTAGGACAAACTACTAGTGACTTTCACTGCCTGAAATGTCCAGCACCTACCAATAATGCACTTCCATTATGATTCCATTGATGAATTCATCCATTAACGATATCAGGGGCTCTCATGTTTCAAATGTCACACTTCCAAGCACTACTATGTAGAGGACTAAGCCTCTCTTTGATACATGAGCTTTTGGGATCCTTCAAATCTAAACCTATACTATTGGTCAGCCTCAGAACTTTCTTCTCATGCCCTCTCATTGCAATTCTTACCATTTGCATATTCTTACTTATACAAACTTAGATAACAGAGAGTTTCACAACATCTAGTTTCAAGGACTCATAACAGAGCAGATGATCAATACAAATAGTTTGCTTTCAACATCACTTTTCATGGGAAAATTCCCAGAATTCCAGTTTTCCTTGTAACAGCATGGCCAGCTAAAAACAACAGGCAAGGGGGACCTGAGTGGTACCAGTATGGATTCTCCTGTTTTTTTTTTTTTTTTTTTTTTTTTTTTTTTTAAGAAATCATGAGCAAGCATGCACCATTACTACATTTCCAGTATAAACACATTGTCTCATGGTAAAGAGAGGTGCATGGTCCTTACTTCAAACATCTTGAGAAACCATGATATATGCAGTCTCATGAGTGATTTGTTCTGGGTAGCCATTTATTTCCTCAGCGACTTCAATATTCACATGCATCTAGTGAAGAGGGTTATGGAAGCCACAAACAAATCAGTCCTCATGGTTAGAAACAAATTCATCTCTGTCAACTCTTACAAAGAGTTCACTGCCAAAGATGACAGTGCTTATTAAATTACGGCCAAGTACTGTGGTAAGTAAGCCTTATACCATGACAGGCCAGGGTGTTTAATTGTCTGTGACTCAAAATGAAGGCATTGTTCCATTGTTACAGAAGGGAAATTTTATGATGTGTCAGACTATGGTGTTAAGTGGTCTATGCCATTTAATCTTTAAGACCTTACAAGGCAGTTTATTCTCGTTAGAGACAGATATTCTTATCCCACCAGACTATTTCTAAGCTCTGAGCAGATTGGGAAAATGCCAATTTCTGCTGTACCCAGAAATCAGGCAGCTATTGTCATAACTGAAGATAGAACGAATTGGGCACTGAAGTCCTTACAGGCTGGGCCTCCCTGCAGTTGTCACATTTTGATTATAATTTGGACACCATCATTGCTTCCAGGGGTGATAACTATTTATTTTTCTCTCTCTTCTCTTGGCTCTCCAATGGACTGATTTCCTCAGGGACTCGGTATGAATATAGTTCTCACACATGGGTCCTGCTTGTCGATCATTTCAGACAACTAACTTATTATCCAAGTCTTCAGGGACTGGGGCCCCTTCAGTCTGCCTTCTCCCTCAAGGTATCCTGGCACCTGTCAGATTAATTTATACTCCAGGCCTGAATGACAAGTCTCCCAACCCCAGCCTAGGAAGGTGTAAACTGACCTGAACTTGCCCAAGGGCAGAACTCATTGAACCTTGGTGAATGGTGTTTTAGTTTTCGGGATTGAGTGAAGCTAATACAGCTTAGTCATCTTAAAATCACTATCATTTTCTCCCAAATATTGTCGGTTGTATATTTGTAAATTAAAGTGTGGGAAAGAGGAACATGAACAGTTTTAAGAACACTTATGCTTTTGTTTTGTGTAATAGGGGGATGGAGGTACTTCATCATGATGAAGATACTTCAAGGGGCTGAAATAGCTCCATTTGTAGCCCTTTACCTTTGACTGGAGCTAAAATGGGAGGTCAAATTCTGTCAGGGTATTGCTATCACTAACTAAAAAGTTTGGAATAGAGACAAAGAAATGTTCCTTTAAGATAGGTCAGCACTGCTGACTGAGTGACTGACACTTAAATATCTCAGTCAGTATCTGGACCATTTATCATGAATGGAGACATTGTAGTCTTGGATTGAAATAGTACGTAAATGCTCATTATTTAGTAATTGATTCTAGACTCTCTTTGCCTTGTAAAACCCAGCTCTGGGCCTAGTGTTGCAAATTGAAGCATCAACAAGGCATACAAACCTCTGCTATTGTTGAGTATTTACTAACTAGCAACAGATGAGATGGAGTATCACATTTTCCATAAGAACGCATGAAAGAAATATGAGAGCATTTGATATGACCGCCTGAAATGATTAGTTCCATTGTAGTGGTGGTTTTTGGAGTAAGAAACAAAATGTTCATGCATCGCAATGCCACTGTGACTACACAGTATTCCCAAGTGTTGGGCTTGTTACACTGCTATTGGGCTTGCTACACTGCTGTCAGGTTTTGTTTGTTTTTTCAGGACACTAGATAGGAACCACAGGCTGCATTGTGACAGGAGAAGCCCTGGAGTTAGAAACTTGAACCTCCACATCTCACATATGATCACCAAGGGTTCCATTATCAACTAATGAATGGGACAGAGAAGAGAGGACAAGGTGGGGTGGTGGTTCCACACTTATCCAGGTAGACACGTTGAGTTCAGAACCTAAGCAAGCATCCATATATGGAAATAAGACTACACATTTAAATATTAAGTGTGGCATTATTTAGAATATATCTCCTAAGTACCTTAGGTACTACTGCCTTTGCTGAGACTCAGGAATGAATAAACCAGCTTGATTTCAATGCCCTTGGAAGCTTATATAAGGCTGGGAATGTGGATAATGAGGTGCATTCATTTGGCTACTCATTTACTCAGAAAATGTTGGGCAGTTATGAAACTATGATGGTTCTGGGAACGTGAGATACATAAGAAAGGAAAAATATGAAAAATCCTGGTCTGATAGAATTTACATTTTAGTGAGGGGAGACAGGCAAAACAGTAAATAAAAACAAAACAAATAAAACAAAACAGGCAAAAGGTGAGAAATATTACAAGTCTGTAATGCTGTGGAAAAAGTTAAACATAGAGCAGAGTGGTGGGGATCGGGGTTTTGGGGTGGATTGTGGTGGCAATGGCAATGAAGCTTGCATTTTAGACCATGGTCAAGATGTGACTTGCTGAGGAGATATCTGAGTCAAGGCTTGAAAGAGGAGCAGGAATGGGTCAGGAGAAAGTGCCTCAATGAGGGGGAGCAGTCAGAACAAGGTCCTGAATACGGTTCAGTTGAGTTCAGCAGAGTGTGTTTAAAAAAAAAAAACACGGGGTTACTGCATAACTGCACAGCAGGAACCCCCTTAGATGCTCAGAAACTTTGAGGGCAGGGACCTATGACCCTATCTTACAGCTGGATGATGGTTTCATATCTTCCTGCCCTACTCTACATGGGATCCCATGAGAGCCTCTGCAGTAACAGTGACTTACATTTCTAAGGATCCAGGCCTCTTCTCTTGGCTGCTCTTAGTGTTCAGCATTCATCTGGACTGGGGCACTACACATCCCCTAGCTCAACTTGAACGGTGATCGTGGACTTCTTTTTCTAGTCAATAGTTTTCTAACATCGTGAGGAAGTAGACGCACTCACCGATATGTTATATCTATGTGTGTGTGTAAGACATTATGCAAATTTTAGTCAATTCAGACATCCATACCTTCCTCTAGAACCCTTCCTGTGTCTGCCTGTCTAGAAAGCATCACTTCTTCTCCACTCTCTGTAAGAGGGCTACTCTGCATATTATTGTATTCTTGCTCTTATGGATTGCACTTCAATTTCCTTGCCTGTAAGTGCATTTTTCCTTCTAGATTCTCCACTTAGGAGACTGGGGAGTAGTGTGACTCATCTTTGTAGTCTTCCACCAAAGGAGGGGGTGAATTGAGTTGAAGTAATAGCCCAACCTAGGTGACCTTGAGAAAACCAATCCATTTCCTATAGTTCCCTCTTCTGTAAAGTGGAATTAAAAGACACCAGTATTTTTACATTCATTTTTCTACTTGCCTTCACTTTAATACCTAAAGTAGGGTTGTTTAACTGTCAGTACCATCTTATAATTTAACTGATAGAATTTTACTTTTTTGGTGACACATAAAGTGAATATTACCATCAGGGACAACCTAAATTGAGTGAGCATGAGAGAAGTCATCTCATAGGTTACAATGCTTAATACGATGTGGAGGGAGAGCCTCAGAGCCGTAAGTACCCTGGGACAACGTGCACATGCGCAGGTGTTTGCTGCTGCTGCTGTGCTATGGATTGAGTAGAGTCACTTCATTATCTCTTCTCCTTATACATAACTGTTTCTGTGAAGTCACTGCATTTTTTTTTCCTGTGACTTCAAAAGCACTGAAGAGCCAAGAGGCCCAATGTAGTGTGGTGGCCTGAGTTTTGTTTGGTATAAGGTTTGTGTAGCAGCGCTAGTTAATTGGATGCCATTTCTATAAGATATGTCCTGATCTTTCCAAATAGCTCAGAAATTTAAAGTGAAATAGAGACTAATAAAGTTCAAAAAGTTAGCATCTATACATGTATTTATAGTTTATGTAAACATTAGTAGTTTTTCAATAGCAGATATTTTAACATTAGTACTACAGTGTGAGAACATGTGCCCAGTGTCAATCATAAACCCATTCATTCAGGAACACACTGACTAACTACTATGTGCTCTAGAACAGAATAATGAGAAATGCCAGCTGGGGCCGGGAACACTTCCCAGTTCTGTCATGTGCCACTCACCTACTCTGCAGCTGTGGCAAAGGTCCTTAAATTCTGTTTCCTATTCTGCAAATTATAGGCTAATCTTGTCTGCTAGACAATGGTGGTACTGAGGTAACTTGTGTAAAACTCACATGCAAGGGGCTTGGTGTAGACACATGGTAAGCTGCAAGAATAATATGTACAGGTGCAAGCAGCTATGCTAAAACTCAACTCATGGGGAATATAACAATGATTCATTTCTGGTTTTCATTGTTTAAATATTGATTCATGTAGCATTCATCTGGCTCTTATAAATGCCAGATCTGGGACTCATGGTTTTCCTAGCAGTAAAAGACAGGGGAACTCAGGGCAGAAATTGCATGGTGTTTTCTTCCCGTGAGAGAAAGTGATTAGACTGCCCAGCATGATATCTGTGAAGGCAGCTAATGTTGCCTAACTTTTAGACTCAGAAGTCACATGATCATGCTTTCAAATTTATCAAACTAACATCCATTAGGTTTCAAGTATAATGCTAGGTATTGGGGAGAATACGAGAAACAATGCCATTGTGGATTTTACAGGAATGGCATTTGCAGAAGGAATAATTACCATTATTCACATATTTTGCTTCACAAAAATCAGATGGATAAGTAATGCATGAAAATAATTGGTGGGGAAAAATTAAGCCTATTCTGGGGTAGGTGAGGGGCAGGTTCAGATGGTCAGGACTACTGGAGGTTCAGAAACTTGCTTCAGCATTCTCCATAAGTTATGTGCAAATTTCAAGGTTTTGCTGCCAGAATAAATCACTGCTTTTTCTTCAAATAATATTTCTAGGAACAACATCTGAAGTGCTGACTGAACAGAGGGAAAGATAACTCCTGGCCAGTTTTCACTCCTGCTGTTCAGTAACCCTGAGGCCCCTATGAGGAATTCTGACTGTCATTAAATCAAAGCACAGAGACTCCATGCTGGAACATCAGTTTTCAGAAACTTAAAATGATGAACACTTCCCATTATTGATGCCGTGCCATCTCCACGTCCATTTGGAATCTCACAGATGTCTACTAGCTTTCAAAATGAATGTTTGATGGGAATTCTCTTTGGAGCTTTTTTTTTTTTTTTTTTTTTTTTTGAGAGTTTAATTTCAAGTTGTCTTGAGACATCTAGAAAAATCCTGGGATGCCCTGACTTCTAATTACAGAAACTCAGAAGAATGGGAGTGTGATTAGTCATCACTAGGACAATGCACAGCCACTCAACAGAAATCAATCCAGGAAGTTATTTGTCGTGTGTAGTCTGAGAAGGGTCTTTTCTGTTGAGAGGCTGTTGACAAGCAGAAGGTGGTTCCTCAGAAGGAGAGAAATCTTGCTAGAAAGTTATCATATTCCTAGGGAATGATAGGTTCAGAAAGGAAACCATAGGCACGTCATCTGGCGAAGCATGTGCAAGCACTGACAGCAATTTGACAGATGAACAGTTCTACTGAGGAGGCAAAGGAAGGAGAGAATTCTACTTAAGATGTTTCCCATGTTACTCAAAGCTCAGATCTGAAGAAGGCACAACTGGAAAAGCTGCCATGAAGTTGGACTATCAGCTCTAATAGATGTGAGAAAATGGGACAGGAAAACAAGAAGAACTGGACTATGCTAGTTGTTCCTAGAAAGGGCCGTATCTCGTGGCAGGCAAGCTGCAATAGTGCTAGTGGCGATGTCTAGATGAGAAAGCTGAGATGAGAAAAAACTGGGCTGCTCAGCTGACCCCTGGCTGGTGGCCTTTTGAGCTAGAAAGATCCACAATGCTTTCCATTTTCTGCTTTCACACAGTGACTGTCACAACTGTCTGGGAGCTGCCACGGGGCTGGCCTCTGTCCATTCTCCATTCTCCATGTACTCTGCATTCTCACCGTCCCAGTAGTTTGCAAGGGCTTTTTGCTTATCTTAAATGTGCTCAGTGTTGAAGATAAAGGTAGCAGTTTGTCTACACTCAGTTTAGGAATCTAGTTGGCAAGATAGTAGTGCAAGCAGATGAATTATATTTTAAAGTTTGATAAATCTAACAGTAGACACTTGTATGATCTGTAGTGGAAACTAAGGCTTGCCTACTCTGAATGCTGAGGGTGACCAACCCCTGTGGCAGCCTACTTTTCCTGGGTTAGCCAGATTCCCTGCCAGATCCCAAGTTGCTTCCAGTGGTACAGGATATTAAATATCATGAAAGGGAAATGTTTTACAACCTAGGCTCTGGATGACAAATATTAGCTGGAATTTCAATGGTCTTTAGAAATTCCTAAATTACTTTTAATTTTACAAGGATTATTTGGTAAATGCTGCAAAGAAAGATTAATCCAGAGTCTCAGATCGGCATCCTCATGTCCTTTGGGCCAAGCTTCTTGAAGCAATGTCTTATTATTGAGTTTTATGTATACCAATGATAAGATAAATAATAAAATAGGTGAGATGAATTCCAGACTCTCATCAAAATTTCCAAAAAGAAAGCTAGTGTTGCATTTTAAAGAAATGCTCTTTATAGGGCTGGGTGTGGGGGTGCATGCCTTTCATATCAGAATTTGCGAGGCAAGTGGATCTCTATAAGTTCCAGCCTGGTCTACATAAATGAGTTTCAGACTAGCCAGTGATACATAGTGAGAACCTGTCTCAAAAACAGATAGATAAATAGAAAATAAAACATTTAGATGTATTACATACACATATGCCCGCTTTTATGGAAGGGTAATTTGGGGGAAGAGAGAACTTTCCTTGAAGGCTGGTGAACATCTGAAGGGAATACCTGTTATTCAGTTAATCAAGGCAGGCAGTTTGGCAAGCAAAAGGCTCTTGCCTTCAGGCAGAGATAAATTCTGACAAGAAGGGCTACTCACAAGGGACCATTTTCAATTTCATTTAATCAGTTAGAGGAGATGGGAGTTACTAACTCTGAGTTGGAAAGGATAACTACAAGATAGCCAGAGAAATATGTATCTGACAAGTAATTTACTTAATAATCCACAGAGATTCAGGTTTATGATCGCTCTAAATCATGTCTAGCTGTGGTCTTTTCCTTGCACGAGGTCTCCCGCTGGGATCTGTTACATGCATCTTTGAGTCTCTCTCTTTATCTTTCAATATCCAATACATTTAATAAATCTGGTGGATTTAAGCTTCAATCGTGTTTTTACTTCCTTTCAACCCCTTTTTTATGTATGAAAACAAGCATGTTTTCCCCCCTTTTAACTTTTTTTGGAGAAAGAAGCCCCAGTGCACTTACTATTAGTTAGCATGGGATTAAGAAGTGGAGGAAATGAGGAGGAAAAGTTTCAGGAAACAGCATTTGTTAGTGCTAGAATTGGTATTTTACAGATGTTAGCGCTAAATAGTAAAAGCACTGTGCATTTGGTATTACTCTGCATTTTACAAACAGGGAGAGAGAGTCTCAGACATTATGACATGAAGTCATCTGAGTGCAGGCATATACCATGGACCTGGGTTTGCTTTTCTCTTGTGTTCCTCTCCATTAAAATTCTGTCTCTATGGAGTATCTTTTCTCCATGAGAATAGAATCATCATATCCTTAGCCTTCAGAAAGGGGTTGGTTAATCATAAAACTCCTACTTTTGAGTCAACTTCATTCATTCAGCATACACAAATCAACCTTCTACATGCAAAAGGCAGGTGCTGATGTGATAAATCAAATCTGGCCGTCTGTGCCCATCAGTACAAGTTAGTCTAGTGTAGCCAATACTATACAAATTGCATGACAAGACACAATGTGAAGGGGGTGTAAGGCAGTGAACCACACACGGGGAGTAAACTGATGAAGGGACACTGATTCCCACTATGGAAAAGCAGAGGATTTTGCAGAAGAGGTAGCCTTTGTGGAAAGTATGAGGAATTCATCTCACTTTGCCAGAGAAATTAAGTAAACAAAGCACATCAAGGCCAAAAACTAAAAGTCCACAGTGTCTAGCTGTAAAATAATGCTTTAGGATTAAAGATGTATGCATTGTCTAGAACCCCTAGAGTTTAATGAGTTTGCTTGGCTGTGTGATTGACAGTGGCTGCCAAAGCAGATGGAGGTCAGCATGTATAAGGAACTGAAAACCATTTTCACAACTTCACTGAGCATGTGTGTCTGGGCAGAAATGGCATTTCTTTATTTATTAAATGTCCTATGATTTGGGTGTGGTGTTGCTGGAGAACTCAAAAAATTAAAATCTGTCTGACTGGCATGTCAGGGCTAGAGACAGGCTTACTTTATTAGCCCAGTGGTGAAGCCGTGATTTGCCTTCTCTACACTCTCAAAGGAACTTCAAATGTTAAGTATTGCTATGGTTACCACACCGTGTGTCTTTTATAAATTAGATTTCTCTTCCCCCATTTTTTTTTTTTTTTTAGAATCAAGGTATACTTAGGAGATGACACTTTGACATCTAAAATGCAATTAGTTGTGGAAAATGGTAAAGGGAAGAGGCTACATTCTTTCATCAGTGTCCCGGCCTTTAGTGAAGCACAAATAACTGATACTCCACCCTTCATGTTTTATACAGAAGACACAGAGCCTACCCTAGGAATGGCAGATCAGTGTGCCTAGAGAGTCTACGGTTCCTGATGGACCTGCTACATGGCCACACTGGCTGTGAGCAGCTCACCATAAAGTATGAAAAGAAAAAGTACCTTCATGGTTTTCTTACATAGCTTAACATAATCATTTTAGTTACAAGATGAGATCAGAAGAAATCGCCCAGGCAAAGTAGATCAGAAATAGGGAGTTCCTGCTTCACTGGAGGATTTAAGGGCTTAAGCAAAAGCCTGATTATTAAGGAGAAAATTAAAGCAGTGTAAAATAACTAATCATGATCATGGAAGAATAATGATTTTAATAGCATCCCAATTTGGAGTTGATCGTCAGACTCCTTCAGGGATCTGAAACGTAGGGCTCTCTGTCTTTGAACTGCTGTACACCTGACAAGTAATTTACAAATTCACTTTTAAAACAACAGCAACCTTTTTCTTATGTTTTAATAGCAAATTGTTATTGAAAGATTTCTGCTCTATTTGTTATTGTTTTGTGCTGACTTTGATTTGTTAAAAAAAAAAAAAAATGAAAAGAAACAAAGCAACAATGAGCTCCACACCCTTAAGACTGTGCTCGAAGGCCGTTGTCAGTCCTAATGCAATTTCTCTCTGACATCTTAGTCCAGAAACTTCAGGGCAGGTGGTGTACGGCAAAAAGAACAGTCTACAAAGATGGGCTGGGAATCAGAGAGAGTTTCTGAACAATAAGGGCCATCTCACAGAGCTCACACTGTGTCAGGTCCTTTACCCCACCCCATTTTATCATGTAACCTGAGACTGTGGCTAAGAAGCCCATCTGAGATGTCATAATTTCCCAGCATGTGATCCCAACAAAGAGGACATAGAGGGTAAAGCTCTGGCATTTCTATCTTCCTCAAGAATCAGCTGGGACAGAGGGGATTGTGAACACAAAGGGTTGGGGTGGGGAGAATAGGGACAGTGGAATGCATGTCACACAACCAAGAGGAAAGCACTGTCCACAAATCCTGGGTATGGCTTAGAAGGGTCTCTGGAACCCTGGGATGGTGTGGAGGGGCTCAGACAAGCTAGTCAGAGAAATTCAGTGAGAACTTCTGCTTCAGTGGAGCAGGGACATCACTTTAAACAAGATAACTCCCTGGGAACAGTTTCCAGAAGAGGATAAGTCCTGGTCTTTCAGTTCACAGCTTCACACATCTAGGACAGGGTTTAGATCATGGTAACTGCTTAATCCTTATTTGCTACTATTTTGCAGTGACCTGTAATTGTCAAGTACATGGACCTGGATAATATTGTTTAAAGGGCTGCAGATGCTATAAAACATCAATTTTAAAAAGTCTACTGGGAAATATGAGAGACGAATCTGAGATCTGCAGTTTATGAACCTATGTGAGATTTTTTTAAAAAATCTCATTACATTGAAAACATGTGATAGATTGAACAAAAATAACACAAATGGGTTCCTGGTTGTTAAGGAGTCTCGTCCCTCTTACTGTTATCAAGGTTTTTTGGTATTTTTAGAAATTCTATGAAAAGACACTTTCATTAAGATACTTTATTAACAGAGTTTAAAACAATTTTCTTAACCATCTTCTTTGGAGAAATTTCTAGAGATAAGTAACAATGAGGGCATGATGGAGGGGAATCTATGCTTGGGTCGCATCACAGGTATTTAAATAGTTATATGTTGTTTCACCATTTGCAATACATTTGTGGTATTTATCACATTATTTTATTTAAATTAAATATTTTTCCCAGCAAATATTTTTATTTTTTTATAATTTTTTTTTAATTTTCATTTTACATTCCAAACACAGTTCTCCCTCTCTCCTCCCTCCACTCCTCCTCACTGGTAGGGGCTCCCATGAAGAGTCAACAAAGTCTAGCACATTAAGTTGTCAATCTCTATCCTTGCCCACTGACTCCCTTTCCCAGGTTTATATCCCTTTGTTTTGGTTTGTTGCTGATGGAGTTTAACCAGGACTGGAAACATGAGCATGGGTATAGAACTATCCATTATAGCACGGTGGGCTCACCGGTGGCCACATCACTGAATTCAATGACTGCCCTCCCCACAGTGTCTACCAAGAACTCATAGTATCCCAGGGATGGAAGACACCCCATGAGCTCCTCCATCCATGGCTGAGGGCTGACAGGTCCAGTTTTGGGCAGGCAACTGCGGCTACTGTGAGCTCATTAAGACATGTATTATTTATCTTTTAAAGTAATAATTAAGAATTTAATTAATAACAAGAATGAATGAAAATATACTGAAGTTTACATTTAGAAAACAGCTTTTATATCTAGAGCTTTCCAAGATTAAGCAGTTTTTGGTGTCCCACTCACCCCCTACTGTTTTTTCTTTCTTTTCTGTTTCTGGACTGGACCTCACTATGTAGGCCTGGCTGGCCCAGATACTTTAGCCTGGCATTGATACTTTAGCCTGCATCTACTGAATGTTGGAACTACAGGTGTGTGTTACCTCTTCCCCTTTATTTACTTATTTATTACTCATTTTATTCTTGACAATTTCATATATATACACACATAGAATTTTGGACATTTTCACCCCCCCCATTACCTTCTGACACCACACCCAATGAAATTCTTCTGCTTTCCTATAATCCCCCTTCTACTATGCTGTCATTTGGTTTTGAGCCATACAGCCTAAGTGAGGGATATGCCATCATTAACTCCTTCCCCAGGCATGATGAAATGGTGACTGGTAGGTCTTGTGTGGAAGATGTTTGTCCCTTCTTTCCTTCCTTCCTTCCCTCCCTCCTTCCTTCTTTCCTTCCTTCCTTCCTCCCTTCCTTCTTTCCTTCCTTCCTCCCTACCTTCTTGGTTTTCTTTTTCTTTTTTCTTTTCTTTCTTTTTCTTTTCTTTTTTTTTTTATTTTTGAGACAGCTCTTGTAGACCAGGCTGGCCTTGAACTCACAGAGATTTGCCTGCCTCTGCCTCCTGATTGCTGGGATGAAAGGCATGCACCACCCTGGCCTGGCTGGAAGATGTTCTTTATTAAGGTGGGAAATGACTATATAAAAGGTGTCCACATAACCATCCTGCCTTCTTTTAAGCCTATTTTTGGTTTCATTTGCTGAGGGCTGATAGTTTCTTCATGAACCCTTGTGTCTATTTTCAGGTGTCTCTATACATAGTTATGTGCCTCTGGTCAGGAAGAGTAATCAAGGCATCAGAGTGTCACTTTACTTTAATCTGAACTAGTTCCCACAGTCAAAGCTGCAGGGTGAGCTGCTGCCTCTACAGTAACCTTTTAGGAGGGCAATTGAGGACCCACCACTAGAGTCACTGGCTCTGAGAACACACAACTTTAGAGAAAGGTCCAGAGAGATCTGGAGATTGTCTAACACTCTTGGTTTGGAGAACATGGTGTTGCTTTTAGATAAATAAAGGGAGAAACAAGATACTCTTGAGGCCAACCACCTGAAGTTCATAAAACTATTGACTAGACAATGGAAATTCTGATAGCATAGCAGGAAACCCCAGCACATCTCTACAGTTACTGTATGTGTCAGGGATGGGGGAGATGCAAAAGAAATCAACTTGGTTTTTCTATCTCAAGATTGTCTTAAGTACATTTAATTAGCTAAGTGTAAATTATACTTGTCAGACTAGAGACACAGCATCTTTACTGGGGCCTGTGGAAAGGTAGAGTACAGTGCTCATTTTCAAGGATTTGAGAAGTGGCTTCATTTTCTTAGAAGGAGGAATGACAGGAATCATGCTTAGCCTCTTATCTCAAATCTGTGAAAATGAAACCAGACAAACCATAAGAGATAATGACTTTCCCAGCACTGGAAACAAGGCAGAGAAGGGAAGTGACCTTAAGGAGACAGTAGATGAAATAGATAATTGGTAACAGCAGTGAACTGCCTTGAGAATGTTTCTATGCCAAGTCTGGAGAAAGAACTTAGGAGCAGTCTGGCTGATCCCTCAGTCAGAGATGGAACTGAGAATCTTGAGATCAACATGGTTAGCATTTGCAGAATAAGATATCAGAGAGAAGAGAGTGGCACAGAAAGAAAATTCTGGAAATATTCAGATACCCTTCAATATTGAGCAGAGCACTAACTGGTGTGGTATGGGGTGTGTGTATATGTGCACACTCAAGTGCATACTTGCCTGAATGTGTGTGTGCACGCTCACATGTGCCTGTTTACCTGTCTATCTGAAAACTACCAGGAGCTAGAAAAAAGCTAGCTTAAATACCTGGCATTTCCATAATTAAGAACCATGCTAGTTCTCAGTAGCCATACAACAAAGACAACGATGACCATCACCCCTCACCCTTTATGGAACACCAAGCAGCACAGATGCAAAGCTCTTGCTGACAGACTAAATGCTGCTCTAGTCCAAAACCAAACAACAACAATAAAAACTTTAAAAGGAAGACTTGAAAAGATCAAGCATTTCACAAATATTTTAACCATGTCTAGAATACAGTTTAATATTTGTGTGAACATAGAGTATCTATTCTCCTCCCACAAAGAAATCCTCTAGGTTCACAACACTTAGCATTAAACTGGAGATTACCAAGCATGCACAGAATAGGAAGAAAGGATCAATGAGGAGAAACATTAACCAATCAAAACCAACCTGAACCTGACATGAATATTAAACCAGAAAAGAACATTAAAGCACTTCTATTGTTAAACTTACTAGAAAAGAACATTAAACGGCTTCTATAATTGATTTTCAGATGGCCAAAAATTAAAGCAGAGATATGAAAAATTTAAAAAGGGACAACTTTTAATGATTAAAAACTGTATCATCTGCAAGAGAAGTATAGAATCAATGGTGAATTAGATGCTTCCAAGAAAAGAATAGTGAACACAAGAAAAATATGCAAAGGAAATAGTGAAAAAAATCATTTGTTTAAAAAAAATGACATGTGCATGTTAAGATAGCTACCAACTGATTTAACAATCTCCTATACTTAAAATATTGAAAATAAGTTACCATATATCAAGGAGGAATTGACAGAAGTGTCAGTGTGTTGTGAGACATTTCAAGTAACAGAACATATGTGTAACTGAGATAATAAAGGGGAGGGTGAAAGGGTGTGGGAAAAAGTATTTGAAGTAATCACGGCTAATAATATTTTCCCAAGTTTTATTGAAAATCATGAAAGTTTAGACTCAGAGTCTTAATACTACAAATGACAAGAAACATGAAGAGAAAAACACTTATCTGCATATAAATCTACACACATAAAAATGGGATGATGACAGGTCTATCTGCAAACCTATATACACAGATAAATTGCATGATGACATCATTAAAGCAGGAAGGACAGAAACTGCCCTGCAAGATTCTAATCCTACAGAAGAAACATCACAGTACTTGGTGGGTATGCTAGACAGGATAAGCTAAATATGTGCACTGCTAACTGTATAAATTAATAGCTACTGCTAAGATAACAGTAAGCACAACTACAGTGTGTAAGTTAACAAAGGAAAAGAGACACAGTTTTAATAATTACCCAAGACCCCCCCAAAAAAATCATAAAGAGGGACAAAAATATAGCAGCAAGGTATTTCAACTTAAACATCTCTGCATTGCCTTATTAGATGCAACGATTATCAACACTTCAATTACAAGTAGATGATGATGATCTGTATGAGGGTATGAGAAATATACATTAAATATTGACACAACTGAGTAAACATGAAAAGGATGGAGGAAGATATACTATGCTAACATGGAAATTGAAAAGGCTGCACTGATAATAGAAAACAAAACAAAAAAGCATATTTTGGAGCAGAGGCTCTTACCCACTTCAAAGAAGGTAATTTGATAATGATCAAAGTGGAATTTCAACAAGGGGGCATTAACAGTCTTAAATCTTTCAACATGTAATAGAATAAAGCCTCAAAACAAAAGAAAAAACAATTTGTAGTTACTACTCACTAACCTGACTACACATCTGCAGAGTGCCCAGCTGTCACCAGCATAGTGCCACCCAAGTGGCATATGCAACCTTTGCCAATAAAATGGGGATGTTAACACAATCAGAATCATGGCGCACATGTATGGAAATGGCATAATGGAACCTACCGTTTTGTACAAAGAATACACATGAATGAAAAGCTATCACAAAGTAAATCAAAGTTCACTGAGTTTTATTATGAAGCCTGGAGTCATGGCATGCAAAAAACTTTCTTAGACCACAAAAGCATTTGGCAGTAGAGCTGAGCATTGGTTAAAGCCTGCCAGGAATGTGAATCCCTGTTTTCTGCCCTGTGACTTTCCAGGTGTTGGGCTTTTCTCTGGCTGGTGTGTCTCCTGACCTATAAAATATCTGACAGAGAAGTGGCTCCCTTTCCTCTCTTTCACAAAGCTTCAAGAACAAGCAGTTTCTTAACCACCAGTCAGTGGAAGCAATGTACTGTGGTAGCTGAGGATCTTAATGGAAGAACCTGTTTAGACTTTAGGGTGGTGGCTATCTTGAAAACTAAAATATTTATTTTTCTTCTACACATTGATGTCAAGCGTGGAAAGGGCTCCAGAGGAAGATGCAACTGTATTTCTGCTCTACTCTCTCAAGCTTTCTGTTCTATTGCTGATGTTTACAAAGAAGCCTGTTTATGACTAAGTCAGAATCATGGCAATTTTGTTTCTGGAAACCAGTATATAATGGGTGACAGTAGCAGTACATCACATCCCTTTGGCTGTACCCAGAGTTTGATCAAAACTAAGAAACTATAATGCCAATCATGTGCAGGATGTTATACTTGGACTTTACATATGGTATTATTTATACAGGCGTCTTAATATGCACAGATTTATGCTGCAGAGCAAGCACTCTTACCCACCAAGTCACCTACCCAGACCCTTATCAATCTTTTTTGTTGAGCTGTTACTAAAAGAAATATTTTCAACATCATTGTGCAATGTCAGTAGAATTAGTTTCTTCTTATCTTCCCACTACTTTGTTTCTTGCCTCATTGACATATATGGCCATGGTTAAAATTTAAAAGAGAACGAAGTGACTAGATAAATATAATTTGCAATCTCTGAAACAATCAACAAATGCTATAGCTATCAAGAAAACAACTTGCTTCAGGCTGAAAGATAATTCTAGGTCAATAATTAATCCATCAAAGATTTATGGAGTACTACTAGGCACAAAGGCTGACAAAGGCAGGTGTGGATCTTGCCCAAATAAATATAGGGAATAGTTCAACTGTTCTGTTATGAAGATAGCCACACAATGTTTTCTGTCCTTTTCGAGAAAGCCACATTGGAAAGCAAGCGAGTAAAGGGATGTCACAAACAAATAGCCCTTGCTTCAGCAGTAGTACTACATTAGGTGACATATTTGCCTGCTTAGCTCTACTAACCAGTCCCACATCTAATCCAGGCCAAGACTATCAAAAACCCTTTCTTCCTCCTTTTTCTTCTCTTGTTCTTTTGCCCTTTTCTCTGTCCCCTTCTGCCTATTTGTTTCTCTGGTACTTCCTCCCTCCCACAGGAAGTGAGTAGTAGCCAACCTTTGCCTTGCAGAGGTTAAGTTTCCTAACTCAAGAACAAGCCTATTCATAGTTAAAACTCTCTTTCCCTCAAATAAGCTGAGACAGAAGGATGCCAAGCCTTTTGATACCCCTGTGCCTGGTTTGTGTGCCTGACACATCCCTCCAATCTTGACCCTCTTCTCAATCTGAGTTGTGCAGCTCCTAATGTACACATGTGTGCTGGGTGTTTCCTAAATTACCTGCAAGCAAATGGACATACCCAGTGTCCTGTGACAATTTAACTCATAGCTGCTGTCTTACAGAGAAGCATCCTTCTCCAGTTGGAAAGACTTGGGTTAGAGGGGAGAAACAGACTTACACTGTCAACCAGAATGCTGAGTAATATGAGATGTTTTCTTTTTGGTGAAGAAATCAGCTCTGAGAAAATTCCAGGAGGAAATAATAGTATTTTAGTGAAAATGTACCATTGGAAACGATACATTAGCTACAGTAAATTTGAACTAAGGTGTTCTTTATTATATAATGTTGACTTGATTTGACACAGAAAGAAGTTATGATCTTAGAAGGGATCCTTCATGTTGATTCACAGTGGACCCTGTCCCTAATTTAAGTGGAAATTAAAAAGGCATTTTCAAACAATACAGGGTTGAATCTGGGATGGGTCTCATTATACACAGAACTCCACTAATTAGAATGAACAAAAAAAAAAAAAAAAAAACCACCAAAAACCCCAGCTACTGTTCTTTGTGAATTAGCCCCCCTTTTTGGTTCAAGAATGGCCTCACTGAAGACAACTGGCTTCATATGAAAGTCTAAGAGAAACAAGGCATAGTGATGCATGCCCCAGAAGGTTGTAAGGTTGAGCTGCCCTTACAGAAATTTCTAGGCCATCCTGACCAAAATGAAATCAAATCTTGCCAAACCCAAACTAAATGATGTCTAAGTGAACTCAGGGTCAAGTCAGGTTCAAGAGCATTGTTTACTTAGCTCATATTTCCTTTGGCTTTCTTTTTGATGGTTTTAAAAGTTGGAATTGGCTTTAGACCTTTTATCCTAGCAACCAAGTTACCAATGGTAATTGTATCTCATTTCTAAGACTGGATGGGTTTCAAGAATCAGACTTCATTCTTTGTGATTCAAAGATTAGGGTCAGATAACAAGAAAATATATTTTCAACTCAAATCTGTTTACTTAAACCAAAAGCAGTCATATGTGAAGCATGGTACTTGGTGCTGGGGTTGGAATAACAGTCTAAGATAGAGTCACTGCCTTCACAAAGGAGTGATGTCCCTGACCACCATAAGTAGATTTATGGTCTTCACCCCTCACTGCTCATTATCAACAGCAATATAATCAATGTATTGTTTATATTTATTGAATTTCCAAGTCTGTTATGAGCTCTATTCAGCGAGAGCCTGATATTTGTTTTTAAACAAAGTATACTAACAATGACAATTATTCAAGGGGAAGATTCTGTCAGTAATTCTAAGGAGGCCTGTGGCTGCCCTTCAGTGTCAGTGCTTTACTGATACTATTTAGGCATAGACAAATAATGTATAGAAAACAGTGATATCAGAGACTGGCATGGATGTAGCATACTATCATTGTGTACCTCTGCTTTTGAGACATGGTCTTACTATGTATGCCTTCAGCTTCCTGGGTACTGGGATTATAGATACCTGGCATCACAACCAGCTCATGCTAGCATTGCTTCTAAAGTTCTTAACAACCCAGCAGATGGGGTACTTTTTATTTCTACTCAAAGAGGAAGTAAAGGTTCAAAGAGGCAAAGTGATTCATCTGTATGTTGCAGTCCCAGTATGGGGGATGAGGATACCAAACTGGGAGTGTCTAACTCTAAAGCTCTTGCTCTTTTCACACTAATGCGGTTGGATCAAGAAATAGTGCAGAAGCTAATTTGCATGATCCTTCAACTGAGAGTTTCATTTTAGGAAAGGCATACCAATTAAATAAGGACGACATTCCACTCTGTTCAAAAGCCATTTGTTAATTCTGTATTTGGCATGAGAGAAGAAATATTCTTCGGATGTTAAATATTCAAAAGGAAAAGTCAGAAATTGCCTCTTTAATGTTTAAATATGTCATACAGAGTAGATCTATCCCAGAGGGAACTGCCCTGCCTGCACTGTCTCTCTGCACATTCATCTTCACTCATGTGCATATTGCCAAAAGTCTGTGCTCAGATGAGACTTTGACAAGACTTCATTTTTAGGTGCAGCCTGGTGCAGGGAGCAGCAACCCAGCTGTGACTTGGGGAATTGATTCTGGATCTAGATCCACCCCAGCCTTTGAGTCTTTATGGCTCAGACCTAGAATCAGCTCCTTAACCATTCTCTTTAGGTTTTATAGAGCTGGAGATTGAATAGGAGCCCTGTTTTTATTACACAGATGTTCTACCACTGAGCCACAACAGCCTCTCGTTTAACCAGCCTGACACACTCAGATTCTTTATCTGTAAAACAAAAGAACTAGAGGGGTTGAATCCTATGGTAACCTATCATGCCTCAGCTCCTATGTTGAAAATGACCATATCTTGATTTCTTTCCCTATGGTTGTGATAAATGCTCAAACAATAGCAATTGTAGGGGGAAGTGTTTGTTCTGACTCACAATTTAGAGTCCATGATGGCAGAGAGCTTGCAATAGCAGCAGCTTGAGGTAGCTGATCACATTGCATCCAGTCAATAAGCAAGAAGGATGAACACATGCTGCTCAGCTCCTCTGTCTGCTCACTCAATTCAGAAGACCAGTCAGGCACAGTAGGTGGATCTCTTCACCTCTGTTAAGTAACCAGGATATTCCCTAACAGTTATGTACATAGGCTCATACCTTAGGTAATTCCAGATTCTGTCACTTAATTAACACCAACTGTCAAGGTTTTAAATAAATGGTGGACAATAACTTTCTTTAAAATAAGAAGCCCTGACTACCTTCTTGAGAAGCACCAAAAACATACTGTTCACTTCCCAGGCATTCAATTGATAGTTTCAGTGATAATGAATCCAACTATATTCTGACAGATATAAACTGATAATTCAAATGCAAAAACAAAATGTTTGTAAGATCTGGCATATTTTGGTTGGTTGATTGGTTGGTTTTGTATAACTGATCCTAAGGTTCAGGAAATATTTCCAAAAAAAGTCAGTCTTAATTTTCTAATCACCCTCTAAAACTTATATGTGCCCTTATGTGCTTTGGGGAATACATAAAATACAGGACATGAAGTAACTGGGTCTTTGTGCCCTGTCACTTCTACATGTTAAATGTCAGAATCACAAGGCAGGCAAGGTATTCTGGTCCCCCTGTAGTAGCAGTGGTTTGAAGAGTGTAACGAATAACTTTAAGTGATGGACTCAGAGTCATTTTATATTGAACCTGGGGAAATAGCTCACCAGTTAAGAGCACCGGCTGCTCTTCCAAAGGATCCAGGTTTGATTCCCAGCACCCAGGTAATGGCTTGCAATCCTCTATAGTTCTATTTTTTAGGGGATCTGATCCTCCTCTGGCATCTACAAGCACCAGGAATGCACATTATGTACAGATATACATTCAAGCAAAACACCCATACAATAAAAATGAATGAAAACTTGAAAAAATTCTCTTTATATAGGTTAGTTCCATACAAGATGGACCTTATGATCTGGGCATCAAGATATGAATCAAGGCCAGGATATGCAGTGTCAGAATAAAACAGACAATGTTCTCTGTTTATATTCACAATAATACTCAAATGTAGCTACACTGTTGAAAGTTCTGTGATTTTTCTATCTGTTCATCCTAGAAAGTCCTACTGATGTCAACCTATAGTGTAGTATAAACTATTTTTACCTACTTGTTCCCTGATCCATTTATCAATAATCTTTTCCAACATGGAGATCAGATATGAGGCCAACAGCAACAACAAAATTAGGCTGAAATAAGGCATAACACATGAGCGACAGTTGAGTGTTGTTATGACAGAAAATATTACTCAACATGATATTTTCCATTAAGTTTTGCAAACTGAAATAGATCTTGCTTTCCACTGAGAAAATTTCTAAGCTTTTACAGCTAGCTTTGTTTTGGAAAATTTGGAAGCTTTGGAGACAACTATCAAAACACACTGGAAGGAACAGAAAAGTCACTGAAGGCTTGAAACCTCGAGGGGTTAAGGGAGCTTACAACATAGTCTAATTGCATACCATAAAGACTTCAAAACCTTAGCAGAGTCTGAGAGAAAAAGGAGACAAAAGAAATGAGAATAAGAACATGCCAGGTGGTATAGAAAGAAACCAGGGCACGTCAAGGCCAACCATTCAGAGAAACCAAAAGGAGCTGCTGGCAAGCCAATGGATAAGAGAAGGCATGGCCCCTAAAGATCACTGTAAATGCTTGGCAGTAGGCAGGAGGGCAGAAAGGAGCTGTGCTCCTGACAGCCAGAGGACCTGCATGAAGATTAACTATCCAGGATCAGTCAGTTCCTTGGCCAGTTCAGAAACCCTATGGAACCAAAAGCCAGAAAACATAGCAATGTCAGCCTGGACTACTGACACCTATTAAGTCCAAATTACATTCACTGCCCCCTTACCAATTTAGGGGTGCTCTTTCCACTTCCTATTAAGAACAGTAGTAATAAGTATACCTGCAGGCTGGAGAGATGGCTCAGTCATTAAAGGCTAGGCTCACAACCAAAATAAGTAAACCACCAACACTGTCTTCCTGCTATAGACAGTCCAATGGACCTAGCATGGGCTCTTAGTCTTGGCACCTAACAGTATGGTGGTAACAGAGGGAAATCAATGTACTTTTCTGTGCCTGGGGTTTTTCTTATGAGGCTATCTTGTTAACTATGACTGCTGTGGGAATCAAATGAAATCACTTGAATACACACACACACACACACACACACACACACACACACACACATTCAGTTCTTTAATCTGCTATTAAAATCTGCTATTTCATTTTCACTCATGTCTTCAAAGAACATTGGTCAGAACTCAAAACAACAGATGATATTTATCTAGTGTCAGAGTTCTAAGGGCTTTACTTGTAGTGACAGCTTAGTCTGTGCCTGGGACTATAGGGCATACACCATTTTCAGCTCTTTTTTTTTTTTTCAGAAGAAAGCAAGGCACAGAGAGGTTTAAAAGCATCTTGTCTGAGTTAGGAAATCTCAGAGGCAGGAATCAAATGTGTAACACTAGCAATGTAGCAGAGGTCGTAGAAGTTCCCTCTGGTGCCCTGATGCCCTTTTCTCAGAGCCATTGTTGTCATGACTTTACCCAGCAATGCCTGCACAGCTGATCCTTACTGACCTCGGTGAATCATGCTTAGAAGAAAGAGTCCCATTTTATACTCCTGTTTCCTCTACATCAAGCTGTGTGGCTACGAATGAACTACCTTTATTTATGAAGATAAAGTCAGATGACCTCTGCACAGTGTCTAATATACAGCAGGTGACCCCAGAATGTGGTTGTGGCTGTTATCCTCTCTCTCTGTCTCTCTCTCTCTCTCTCTCTCTCTCTCTCTCTCTCACACACACACACACACACAGCTTTAGTCTAACTTTTTCTTAATATATGACTGTAAATAGCCACTTTAGTGTTAAAGTTTCTCAAATTTAGTATCACATTTGCTACATTTTAAAGAAATGGTGAGTATAAATTGATATCTTATAGAGAGAAATAATCATAAAATCAGACAGAAACCATTGCTGCTGGGTATCAAGCTGATATTTACCAAACCACAACACAAATTTGCCTAGCTATAAGAACAAAGATAGAAAATTGTTTAGGTCATAATGTACCCATCACTTGGGATAGAAACAATAAAACAATGTCATATGTGGCAGTATAAAATAGCCCCTTCTCTCCAGATAGCATGAGTAAGTTCATATCTCAATGACTTAAAAAGTGAGTTAGACACATTTGAGCCTAAAATAACCATGAATATCACAGTAATTCAGACTTAAAAGGAGAAGGATTTTTTTTAAATAAGGCTCTATTAGCTTAGCTTGAATAGTATGCGCCATGCACAGCTTTACAAATATCCCTGTGCTCTGCCGGCTTCCTGGGAAGCCTACAGCTTAGCAGGGGCATGCGTTTACTCTGATCAGTGGTCTATGGTATTTCAATGTTCAATCCTTTCTCTTCTTGCCTACCTATCAAGGACTTATTCTTCTCAGTGGTGCACTATAACTCTAGGTATGGAGTGACTCCCTGGAACAGAGCTTTCCTCAGTCTCCATTTGTGCAGTGTGGGATGACAAGTAACCATAAACCATGTTCAGTGAATTTAGAGATTATTTATTACTGTGGTATAGTCTGCCTTAGCCTGGCTAGTATAGTCATGAGATGGACTATACTATCTAATTTCCATAGATATTTTAGAATGCATGGTCTTGTTTAAGCTGACAACATGCCTAAAGAGCATTTAATTGGTCCAAAAAGCATACAATTTAAAGCTATGTTTCCCCCAGATTACAGCAATCAAGATTTCTATTAGATACAGAGAACAGAGAAGACTCGTAGGACAGCAATTAAATGAGAAAAGATAATTAGAAGAGGAATTAGTTTTCGTGTATGTGTGTGTATGTGGAGAGGGGTTGATATACATGTGTGGACAGGATTACCCATGGGAGCATGTTTGGAAGCTAAGGGTTGATGTTAAGGTAATGTCAACACTGCTCTCTAACTTACATTCCTGAGATAGTCTCTCACTAAACCTGGAGCTCACTGATTGTTCAGAATAACTGGCCAGAGAGCTTGCAGGATCTACTTCTCTCTGTCCCCCAGCTTCAGGTTACAAATAAGCTCCTCCATGGCCACTTTCTATGTGTGAATATTAGGAATATGAATCCACATCCTCATGCTTATACATCAGTGCTTTTCCTATAGAGCCATCTCCCTGCCCTCTAGGAGGGGGTTTATGATCAGAAGGAAGTTGCCTTAGGGACTTTTCAAACTTAAGCTTCCATCATTAGCATCATTGGGGATCTGTCCCTGGGAAAGTTATAATCTTTTAACTTTCAAATTCTCTAGAATAACAATTCTTTTGATGGCATGTGGGCTTCCACTGTGGTTTTTTCATAACTTATAACTTTGAAAATGGGCCAGATTTCAGGAAAAAAATGAAGTAGGCTCAAAGAGGCCAAGCTAAATGAGAACTAAAAGGCAAGCCTACCACTTGCTGAACCATGGCAATTAATGAGGCTATGTCAGAAGGGAGGCAGTTACATAGTTCTTCTGGTGTTAGGCATATTCTTTATTGGCTATACTGAACAAAGTATTCTTTTGACTCTATAAATCTCTTTCTCTCTCTCTCTTTCTCCCCACCCCCCCCCCCACACACACACCACACATATGGGCTAGTTTGTTTCAGAGTAAGAAAGTTTTAGTAGCAATATACTTATCTATAGAAACAAGCAGCACTTCAAGGCCCTCCGGCCCTCCAGTTTTTCAATTTGCAACATTGGTATGGGCTAGGTTTCTCCTCAGCTCTGTTAAGCTATAGGAAGTAAACCACTGCTACCCTGAGGTTTTAGTGGTTGCTGGATTATTAAATGCCACTGTATCAATGATCTCTTAGGTGCTTCATGTGCTTTTCTTTTGATTATCAAAATCGATTGCTTAGACTATTGTCATTTATTTATTTATTTATTTTAAGATGAGAACTGTTGATGCCTACTACATTCTGAACAGAGTGAGATGAATAGGACACATTCCTCATTTTTAAAATCTAAGGATCAAAATTAATGAATGTAAAGTTAATGACGTCATTTAAAGATTTGCTTTTGTTCAGAATAACTGGCCAGAGAGCTTGCAGGATCTACTTCTCTCCATCCCCCAGCTTCAGGTTACAAATAAGCTCCTCCATGGCCAGTTTTTGTTTTATGTATATAAATGTTTGGCCCACATGCATGTATGCATGCCATATGCATGCCTGGTGCCTACCAGGTCCAGGAGAATATGTCTGATCGCCTAGAAGAGGAGTACAGATAGTTGTGAGCCACCATGTTAGTACTGGGAACTGAAGGGGGTGGGTCCTCTGCAGGAGCAGCCAGTGTTCTTAACTGCTGAGCCATCTCTCCAGCCGCAAGGACATAATTTTTGGGTTAGCATACAAGTGGTTCTGTGCACTCAGCTAGGCTGAATGATACAGGCTGCCTTGCTATATATAGGTCTTCTCACAATTACCTTCTTTGTAGGGGGTTGGAGCTGCTCCCTGCAAATGTGGTTCTGGGCCGAGCTCCAGCAAAGTGAATTACGTTATAGATTTTTTTTTTCTTTTTGCTGATCCCCTTCCCTTTGAGAGATCCCATCTAACTAAAGTGCACACCATTTTAACACATTAAATATCATTAAGAGTGTTTTTATAGAAGAAGCTAATAAATAGAGCATTGCCAGGGGTTTCAAAGGAAACAATCTGTTGCTTTCAAGTTGCTGGTCCCCAATCTCATAGCTAAACCCTTGATTAGGCAGGGATGATGTTGTAATATGAAAATTACACAATAATGTGCTAAAATATTGTTCAGGTGGAAAAGGCATTTCCAGATGTTAAGAGAAAAAGTTTATGAAGTATCGCGGTCAAATAAGGATCAGGATAAACAAATAGGCCGAATAGATGTTTATTCAGGGGGAAATAACTTACAACCTAGACAGATGAACACCAGGAAATTCCACCCGATGCTCTCCTGTCCAAGTCCTGCCCGCCAGAGCTTTTCCCGGCTCTTTCTCTGACCTCCCTCCACAGGTCACTTCCATCCATGGCTCCATCCCGCAATGGGCGTGGTCAGTGCCACAGAAGGACTATCTCACTACAATGAAGACTTTAAAATATATCAGTTTATCTGTGATAATTCGTAAGAGCATGACCTGAGCACAAAGGTCTCACAGCATAGGAGCTAGTCCATCTACCATAAGAAATAAAGACAAATAGAATATGCACACTAACAAGATTTAAGGAAAGTATGGCCACCACTCATAGTTTACTATGAGCAAATATTGTTGATCATGATGATTCAAGTGGAAGAAGTCTCATTCTCACATAAAGGCAATATAGTAAGGCTGGGGAGGAGACTCAGTGGGTGAAGTGCTTGCTGTACAAGCATGAGGACCTGAGTGCAGTCCCCAGAATAGCTAGCGATGCACACCTATTGCCTCTGCTCCTGGGAGGGAGAGACAAGCAGATCACTGGCCACCCAGTTTAGCCTACATGGTGAGTTTAAGGGTGGTGTGATATTATATCTCAAATAAACAAAACCACAGCCAAACCTAGCAAAACCATCCCTGGTTGTCTTCTGGGCTCCATATACATATGTACCATACCCCCCCCCACATCCAGACAGGGTATTAGGAAACAATTTTGGAGGGGGCAGGGTGGGTAGGGACAGAGGAGGCTGAGGAAGAGGATGAATATGACTGGAACAATGATGCATATCTATGAAAAGGCCATGATATAGAGACAGGAGGGAGGGCCTGGGCCCTACTCCAAATGATTTGATAGATTTTGATGATCCCTCCTGGAAGGCATCACACTCCCTGTGGAGTGGAGGTGGGATGGGAAGATGGGAGGGGATTCGGGGGGCATGGAAGGGAGGGAGAGGGAACTGGGATCAATATGTAAAATAAGAAAAAATTATACACATACACACACACACACACACACACACACACATCCATGATAAACTCCATTGTATATTAACTAAAAACTAAAACTAAAACCCCTTCTGTAACATAATAGTACATTTTGTATTTCCTTTTTGGCCATTTTTTCCAACTTACCTCATGCCCAAACCTATAGGCTCATCACTGATTTCCTACTTTCCTTCGACTCTAACTCACTGCTACTATTAAGTCTAATTTAAAATACAGTTTCAGTCTTACTCAGTCAACCTCATTGCCTCGGCTTTAACTGGAGTCTTTCGAATCTTTGCCCTTGTTACTGTAGTACACCCTCATTGGATTACTAACCTCAGATCCCAGCCACTTCTAATCTAGCCTCCCACTGCAGTCAGGGTGATTTCTAAATCACCAATATAAGAACATCATTCTATTGCAACTCTTTATTGTTTGAAGGCAGTCTCAACTTACATAATATTCAAGATCCTTCACACCTAAAACTAACACTCATTGTTAAAAACATTTCTGTGTTTTAACTATATAGCATTTATTCTTCCTCCAACACAGCATTTAACTACTCATCTCCACAGTTTCTACCTTGTGTTTTGGGACAGAATTTTGCTCTGTAGCCCAGACTGGCTTTGAACACGTGATCCTCTTACCTTAATCTACTAAGTTTTAGGAATGCTGGCATGTGCAGCTACATGCAGAGCCTTTCACATTTTAATTTTCAATCTCATTTCCACATTCTGTTGTTGTTGGTGGTTTTGCTTTTTTTGCTATCTGAAGCAAATGCCTTTCTTTCCTATCTGTTTTGGTTATCCTATCAAGTCTCTTGTAGATGTTTCTTCTTTTGAGAATACATTCCATAAATGAACCCAATCTAAAATTTGTTGCTTCCTTTTCTGAGACCCCCCCCACTAGACTCAGACTTCATCAAACTCATTACAGGTGCATGTGCTTTCTCTCATGAATGAGGAGATCCTATGAGGCCTGAGATTACAGAGCTGGCATATTCAGTGTTAGTTCCATGTCAGTCACTTCTAATACTAAACAATCACAATTAGAAGTGGGGGATGGACAAATATCTACCCTATCTTCAAAAACAAAGTAAGATTAAATAATAGAAATGGCAGCATGGTTCCCATGTCACATATTGGATAGCAGGATGACGAGCCTCAACTGGGGTTTACACCTAAATTACCTTACACCTTTGCTCATAAAGAACGCTGGCTGAAGAAAAGGATAGGGAAAATTTCCATTTCTCTCCAGAAACTCATAAAATAAAAATAAACTCTGTACTTGTACATAATATTTGACCTTTCCACATACTGACATTTCTCCTGCTCATCTTCATAACATTTTCCAAACGGCAAATATTACCACTCTCATTTTGCAGGTGATGAGTTTGAGGCAGAACACAATTAAATGGTTTGGCTAGGCTCAAGATGTGGGAACTTGTGAGGGACTACATTCATCGCTTGACACTGCTCAAGCTATTCATATTGCTTGGCATTTGCATTTACTTCTCAATCATTTTATGATTCAAGGGGCAAGAGAGTGTGCTTAATTGCACGTTTCTGAGAAAGGGAGGGTAAAATGACATCAACTACTGATGTTGGTGGGTTTGTCAGCTTCTATACATGTGGTGTCTGTTCTTGTTGGTAGCTTTAATTTTAAGATATCATCTACTTACTTTCATCAAAACCATCAAAAACATTCCAGAGTAACAGCATAAAGTGAATGAGAGCACAGTCTCCAAGGACACACTGGAGTTTGGTAACATGTAATAGTCCCTTACTCCAATGAGAATGTGACTATTCATTGTGTCAGATAAGGCTTGTGGCTGTGCAATAGAAAGAACCTGGGCCTTGGTATCCAAATGGCTAATGCTTCTAAGCATGTGCCTCTCGAACACTAGTGCAGCTGTAGATTGCTCATGTGCACGTGGGTTCAATGACACATTCCCAACAGGGTTACTATGAGACTGAAATGATATGCAATATACACAGAGATAATTGAACATCACTTACACAGCAACTTTTGCATCTTCACATATAGTGGAATTCGCTGATTACAATTGTACACTAACAGAAATGCAAGGGTTAGGCAGAACTTCCTGTATGTTACATACATTATGAGTTAGCAGTCAGAAGCCTCTAATTTGCTCTTCTGAAGATATCTCGATGCCATTCAATGTATCATTTACAGCAATGTGAATCAGACAGTCGTGTCTTCAAGGCCACTGAGATGCATGAAGCTGTCCTATCCTAAACCTGCCACCCAAGCTTGAGTCCATCTGCCCCATTTCCTCTACTTTTTCCAGGCCTTACCATAGAGCCTTAAATTTTCTGGCTGGGATTGCTATACCAGCATGATAGGTTTTCCCATTTCTGGCCTTACTTCCAAGTCCTATGGGACACTGTATCTGGCAAAAATAAGTTTACTAAAACAAAATTGCATCCCTTTAGCTGTTGAATTAAAAAAAAAAAAAAACAAGGCAAAAACTTCCTTCAGTGGGCGTCAGCTTGTTCATACCTGTGATGCAGGATAAGCTCAAAAGCCGGGGATGGCTTTGTCACCTCAAGTTTAGTCCCCTCTCCTTCCTTATTCCTCACAATTAAGCCCCAGTCATTCTGACTGCCTCCCCATAGCAGATTCCTGAAAGCATAGGACTATTTGCCATTTTCTTGCTCATGCTGTAACCTTTGGCTGGGAAAACCAGTGCTTCCCTTACTATCCCTGGATTTCTGATCAACACCAGTCTTTCCAAAGATACCAAACCATCTTAGGTTTGGGAGAGAAGTATCTTGCATAACTGTCACTAATGAACTAACCAGAAAAATGAGAACTGAACTTTTTGTGACATCATGGAACCCTTAACAGATATTTTAAGGTGGGTACCTATGTATCTCCCACCTCCTATAGCTTTTGTAGCCTCTTGAGGACAAGATTTGCCTTGTTTATCAAGACATAGACATAGCATATGTTCTCCATATTCACTTCCAATGTCTTTTTGAGGCCTATCAGTTTTGTGTTGCTCTATTAAGCTAACTTGCATTCTTGGTTGGCTTTTCTTGAAAACCCTTCTCTGTCTCTTTTTTCCCCACAGGACAACTTGATTTGCATTCATTATTGTATGAAATTAAACCCCAAAATTTGGTGATCCATAGATAATGGTGTCTGCACAGAGGTGATCCAAACAGGAGAGGTAGAGTCAGTCTCAGGCCAACCAATACATGACCCTCCACTAGAGGGAACCTTGCTATTGGGTCAGTGATTCTGGAGTCACACCCACCCAGTATCTTGTCCCATAAACCTTTGGTATCTCTGGCATCTCTACTTTCCTATTTCAAGTTCAGTTATCTCCATGGGAGTAAGCATAGAGGAATTATTTAGATGAGAACCTCAAACTTGGTCCATAAGAGAGATTGCCAGCAGGCTCTATCTTGTGTGCCAAAGCAGATGGTCTGATAACCTACAAGGAATCTAGTTGCCCCCAGATTTGAGAGGGAAGAAAAACTGTTGAACACAATGCTGAGCCCTGTTGGTTTGGAAATTGGGAAAAGCATATCCTTAGATGTCTCCCTTGTTTGATATATATTTCAGTCATCATTTAATGTAAGCCATATTGTGCTGTAATTTTCTTCACAAGTCTGACCCCGTCCCTGCTAATCAACCAGAGGCATACAGTGATAGAATGAAATAGTCTAGAGGATGTGGCAAGTAATGGATGACTAAAAAGTTGTCTACTGAAGCATGGCTTTATGTTGTTAGGACATGGAACACTCTGGCATTACCTTGCAAAGGAGCTTGAATGCCATGCCCAAGAGGTTGGGTTACCAAACTAGATAAGTCAGTATTTCCTACAGCTCAATTTTTGGAGGACCTCCTGTTAAGTGTGAGATGGTGTGAAAGATTCTGTTTTCATCTGTCTGAGCCAATTGATAGCTTCCCAGGAAATTTGTCTAATTAACCAAGTTTGAAAACTTGCTGCAAATAAACATGATCCACTAAGTTCTTAAGAACAAGGATTCGGTCCCCCAACCTCAATTTCTCTGGCTCCCAGTGTTATGCATTGAGAACAGAACGGTTGCTGCTTTTTGAGATGTCAGGCCTGCCAGGTCCTGGTAGGTCAGACTCCAAACTGCAGAGAGCTGTGTCTCAGGGTGTTTTCTCCTGGAAGAGGGAGGGCTGTGCACAACTGCAAAGTAGCAGAGAGATTAATATGTTGCAGTGGGAATAAATCACATGCAGAGGAAATGAGTGGAGTAGATGAACGAGCCCTTTTGCTCTCTGACTTCATTAATTTTTCTTACAAACTGTCCCCAGCATTTCTCACTGCAGCCAATTATTTGACATGTCCCAGTATGAAAATCTGGTCATTAAGAAAAATGTAATTGAATTGACCCTCGCCCTGACACAACGCGGAGTGAAATGTGTGTGCCTTCATGCCGATTAGCCCTCCTGGGTCATTATTTTCCAGGAAAGCACAGCGCCATCCTATCAGCAGGAGATGCACTAATGCTTTGAGAGTCATGCTTATGGAAAATTACAACAAAGAAGGGATGGATGGAGGTGTGATGACGATGACATTTGCCCTAAGACTTCAATTAAGTCATCTCCAACTCTGGTTTCTTGTAGGAGGAAATGTTAGTTCAAGAGGCAGGGTGGATGGGACAGAATAGAGAGAACAGGGCCTGGGCATTGCACACTGAATCCAAGTTGCAGAGAAGCCCCTTGGCTCCTTTCTGCAAAGTTGGAAAATTGCTATCTGCTTCCTAGTATTATAGCAAGTTCAGGGGAATAGTAGCAGACATTCAACACTGCTGACCAGGTGCCATGGTTCTAATCCAATATTATTTATAAATAAATCTCACCTATTTAAAGAAAGATTGAAGCACCATAAACACCATGTTTGCTCAGTAAACAATACTCTCTCTCTCTCTCTCTCTCTCTCTCTCTTTTTTTTTTTTTTTTTTTTTACATTTTACTTTTCTGTATGCAATCCTGGGGAACAAATCCATGGCCTCATGCATGATGCATGCCAGGCAGGTATTTACAATTGTGCAACATTCCCACCCCACATTGTATTTGTTATGGCTCATCGTGGGGATGTATACAGCAATTGCTACTCTTTCTGTTAAATTTCTTACATAGCCCACTTTATCTTTTCTATGTTAGGTTATCTTTAGAATTATTAACTGTGTTGGCACAATGATCCTTTTACATGTCTCTTATTTGTACACACAAGTTGAAGTTGTTGAGTGAAACATTTGGTTTTAATAAGTAATGTCAGTCTGATTGCAGAGCAGTTTTTGAAGTAGAGGAAAGCCCTACTAGGTCTCTATCCTTTCCAGCCCTTGGATCTGTTGAACTCATGATTTTTATTACTTTAGTGAATGTGAATAGGTTCCTTATTTTAGCTAAGTTAGCAATTCCTTGATTATTAATAATCTGGAGCAAAGTTTGCTATGTCTATAAGAGTTTTGTGTTTTTCTTCTATAGTTTTTAAAGTCTTTGGCTATTTTTCAGTGGGGCTTGGAGAACCCATTAGACTGCGTTACAATTCCCCGTGTGCAATAGTCTACATGGTGCCTTTTGTCATCTATGGATGTGCTCAGTATTTTCTTCCCAATTCATAACACATTCACCTCAGATATTCCAGATATAAAATCTGAAGGTTTTCAGTACTCTATACTGACTGGAGGCACTAGTAGCTACAAATACAGATTTCAAACTCAATAATTAATTCCTGTGGCTCAGCAGAATTATATTCAAGAACATCTTAGTGCATGCTTTCAGAATGTGCTTGAAGAATTTATGAAACTAAATTAAAAACAAAATGTCAGCACTGTGGTGATGAAAGCTTTCATGCCAAGATTCCAAATATACTAAAACATTTATTTTCAGTAGTTTACTATAGACACTGTAACAATACTTCAAGTTGCTGCCTTTATTCATAAGACACTGCACAAATGTTGAGTTCTCTTTACTATCCAGGAAAATGCCACCAGGTTCACCACTCCATTTCAAGTATGATCTTGGGAGTAAAAATTCTGAGAATAATTAATTTTGTTTTGTTTAGTGCAATTATTTTGAAGACTTCTAAAATCACCCTTTAATATAACTCTCTTGGAATCATAATTTGGTCAACTCAGCTTTGGCTTTTTGAGGCACTAAATACTCCACTGCACACACACACACACACTCAGTTTTCTCCTGAGTAAATATTTCTTGGAACCAAAAAAAAAGTGTTCTCTCAAAAATCTAGAAGACATGGAGATAGATCAGTGGCTAAAGTGCTTGCTGTGCAATCATAAGAACTTGAGTTTAGAGCTTTGATACCCACATGAGAAGCTAGGTGTGGTAGTACACGACTATGACCCAGACTGGGGGATAGAGACAGGCAGGATCTGAGGGGCTTGCTAGGCTAGGTGTTGAAGCAGTGAACTTCAGGTTTAGTGAGGAACACAGAACTCAATATCTAAGGTTTAGAGTGAAACTCTCAATATGACCTCTGGTCATCACACTCATCTACATGGGCAAAAATACTTGCACATATATAATACATATATCATTGGGGTGGGGAGAGAAGAAGGAGGGAGGGTTTTTTATTATTATACATATTTTCCCCCAATCTCATAAGAAATAATCTTAATGCAAACTGTGGATGGTAACCAATGCCATTGGGTAATGAGGGTGTGTGAATGTAGACACAACTCTGAGGATTTGGTGATGATTGGAATGGGGACAGGAAGTAAAAAAGAAATGTTTCTACCTTCCTCACAATTTTGCTGTGAGCCAAAAAGTGCTCTAAAAATACACTGTACTGAAAATTACAGATGGATTGATTTTTTTTTAACTTTAAAAGGTGTTAAATGAAATTTATGGGGAGCCATTGATTTGACTGAGCCCCTGCTGTAGGCCCAAGAGACTGTGCTGTGTGCCAAGCAATCAAAGAGAATTTTGAAATAGGCAGTTTTCCAAACCAACCAGGAGTTTCAGAGCAACCAGTCAGAAGGGCCCCAGCTCAGCTGAGTCAGTACCTTTAGGAGCCTCTGTTGATGGGAAGGTAGCTTTGAAATGGCCTATCTGGTTTCATTGCCTGATCTGTTGTTTTCTTCAGCTCTTTTCTGCTTCTAAACCATCCACTTCTGCATTGCTCATTGGAGCACCTTACCTTGTATCTTCACCTGGAATGCCCCCTCCTTGACAAACTGCTCATCAAAGCCAGTTTGATCTTTGAGAAAAACTTCTTAGCATTTTGTCATTTTGTTAAAGGGTGTGTGTGGAAAAACAAACCATGGCAAGCAAGCAAGCACCAACCAACCAACCAACCAATCAGAAAAAAAAAAAAAAAAAAAAAAACCCCAAACCCAAAACCAAAGAAACAAAAAACAAAACCAGAAAGCTCTGAGTAACTTCTGAAGCAGGGAGCAAAGGCAGCTGGGAAATGAATGCTCCTGAAAAGGCAGCAGGGAGTGCTTACATGTTAACCCCTACCAGAACCCTAAGGACCCTATGGAATAATAGTGCTCATTACAGGTTTTCCCCATAGGAAGTAATTGAGACTCAGCCCTTAAGAACTAGTTCAAGGTCAAACTTCCTGGTTACCACAGAGCTGCTTTAAGTGATGGGACATTTATCTAGGTTGCTCTTGAGTCTCTTCCCTTCTGTACTGTTACTCATGTTTGTGAGGAGTTCAAAGGCCAGGCTGGGAAACAGACCACAGAGCTAAGTACAATACTGCGAGTTAGGGTTTCATTAATGGTCAGTAATTTGCCATTTCATGGCAAATCAGCACCTCTACTGTCCAGCCATAAAAGGAAGTAAAACCATGGTAGCCATGCATAGGGCAGAGCAGTTGGCTACCATGGCGACCTATGAACACCTACAGGAAGCAGCACATGGAGGAGTGACTTCACTGAGGGAAATTCAGCCTTGCAGACTGGTGATAGTGACCAGGTATTTTAATTCCACTTGAAGAAAAAGCTGCCCCTTTTCAAAACCTAAACTGCTCCTCTCTATGAACTTAAGATTTATGCAAACTGAAGACTGACAGTTTTAATCTCTTAACAACCACAATGAACTATTTCTCAGTAGAGAAATTTAAAGATCTGCTGCATTGGTTCTCAACCTCTGGGGTCTCAGATCAAATATTAACATTATGATTCATAATAGTAGAAAATTACAGTTCTGAAATAGCAATGACATAATGTTATGGTTGGGGGTCTCCACAACATGAGGAACTGTATTAAAGGGTTGCAGCATTAGAAGGTTGAGAACCATTGTGCTATAGTGAGCAGAAAGCAAAAGAGCTAGTTGGCTTCCGAGTATGGACGTCTGTAGACAGTTCCTAGTTTACTAAGGACAGGGTGTGGCCAGATTTTAAAATATAGCCCCATCAGAGGGCAAGAAGGCTCAGAGGTACCCAAAGATCTTTCCATGTCTGTCAGCACCTCTCTTTTTCCTTGAAGTCAAAGAAAACATTGGTCAGGAACATCAGCCCACCACAGCTGCTTGGGCCTCTGTGTAGTTCACACTGCCTCCAGAGCAGAGCTGCTCATGTTCACAAACACATTCGAGCTTCAGTTTCATGGTCTCAGAATTCACACAGGAAACCATGGCAGTAAATGCATTTAGGAAATAGTGTCATGAGCTCCATGGTGAGGACTGTTGGCCTTCAATGTCCATTCTTCTTCTTACCTCTTATAGTACCATGCCATTATAACAATTCCTACAAATGCCCTTAGGAAAGTATCTAGCTACTTATTTAAAGCATGTGTATAAAATTGCCTAGTTTCTTAAAGTATTTACATATAATCTCATAATAGGCATCAGAAAAAAGTGCATATGTCTTCCAAATGTGTGCAGAAATGGTATGGCAGCCTTATTCATAGTAGCTTCTAACTGGAAACCATACAAGTACCCTTCATTAGAGGGAGGAAGGTGAGAACCAACTTCTGAAAGTTGTCCCATGACCATTCATGTGTGGTGGTATATGCTGTGTTTATGCAATAGACTGGTAGACAAATTATAATAGACCACTGAAATATAAGAAAATATAAAAGGCTCTTAAAAACATCATGTTTAGCCAAATTAATCAAATATATGAGAATAAAAGCACCATAGGCTAATTCATATGAAGAGGCTAGACTAATCTATAGCATAAAGTTAAGAACAGTGGTTCCCCTTCAGAGTAGGGGACAGAATGGCCCTGGGGTATTGGAAAGTTCTACATGGTGTGATTGTGCTGAAGTATGTTTTTATTCAAACCCACTAAACTTTGTATTTCATTATGTAATCACACTTCAGCTAAATAGATCAGAGCTGCATTCAGACACTATGGCTGGTTCTAATGCAGCCCAACACAGAGTTGCAATGCTGTTTGTTACAACAGCAGGCTAATGGAAAGAGTGTTTCTTATTTATAGCTCTGTGGTTATAACTTAAAATGTAACACACCATGTTGGAGTTCTGTTACACAACCAAGGGTCCCTAATTAGTTGTTTTTGTTTTTTTCTTTTTCCTCAGCAACTGCTGATAAGAGTTATACACACATTCCCATTCTGAACCCCCTGTGTCCAAGAAGCTCTTTTTCTGCCAACAGTGAAAACAAGCATAGTGGCCAGCACATCAAAACAGCTCTCTTTAGAGTGCAATATTAAGATTGGGCCTGGTGGGCATATCTTTGTGAGATAGAGGGCCAGCCTTGTTTATATAGTGAGTTACAGACAAGCCAGGGCTATGTAGTGAGCACTCTTGGAATAAACAGATAAATAAAACAATAAACAATTAAGTAAAATATTAGGACAAACCATATGAAACCTTGATAAGTTCTATATGTTTCTATATAGTATGTATATGTATATTCATATGAACTAAATCAGAGAAGAAAGTGACCAATGAGAAATTGGTTCACTGCCTTCCAAGGCATTCATAAAGAACATAGGAAGCATCCTGAGACAGGCAATCCTGAATCTCAGGCATGCCCTATTGCCGCCCCCTCCCCAAGTCTCAGATCAAAGATAACCATCTGTAGCCTTATGCCCAACATGCCCCAGCAGGCTGCAGATACTTCCCTACCCTTGGCCCACCAGGTTTCCTGCTAATGAGGAATCTGGCTAGGCTGCTTATTCCTGGCTTACAGTGCTGTGGGAGCAGATGGAGTAGACTTGGGAGCTCAGGGTGATAGAACGCTGAGCTTTTCCATTAAACTGGCTTGATTTCTACAACTGCACATATGAAAACCTAAGAGAAACTGCATTCAGAAAATTATCTAAGAATTGATTATTAAGCCCCCAGATGGGAACACATTTCCCATTACTGGCAGCACTGGAAGTGTCTAAGAGCATGTGTAGCTCTTTGCTTACTTCTCCCCACTCCCACTTTTATTCCCTGTGCCAACTTTAGTGTAGAAAAGGCCTGACATTTTAAATAGTTACTGTAGTTATTGGCACTGGAGCTAACAAAACCAAGAAGCAAAAGAAGAGAAGCTTGGGAAATAGGAGTAAATCCATTTCTATTCCCAAGGAGAGAAAATCCAAGTGAACTAGCTATGCTGGAGCCCCAAGGCTTTCCTAAGTCAGTATTACCTACCCCTAAGACTGCCATGTGGATGCAGGGTATATGTAAGACTCTGTAAGACATGCTGGAATTTATAGATGCTTAACATCTGGGCAAAGTTGATTCTTTTGCGAAAGCTGCTTTCTTTGACCCCACAACCCCAAAGCCTTTATAAAGTACAGGTGGAAGGCATATAATGGCAGTATCAGAATTTTCCCTAACCCTTTCCAATCATATTTATCTTATTATGCTTTGTTCTATGTGAGACTCATGAGTGCATGTGTATGTATGTACTTGCCTGTGAAGATGTGTGTTGAGGCCAGAGGCTGACACTGGGATGATTTATTTAATTGCTTCTCAATCTTCACTTCAGACAGGATCTCCTATTAAACCTACTCATAAGTTCAGCTATTCTGGTTGGCCACAAGACCTAGAGATCTGCCTGCCGCTTTCCCTTAGCACTGGAGTTACAGACATGTGTCACTTTGCTCAACCCTTATGTGCATAAATACACTTCGCCATCTTCCCAGTTCTCATGCAGACATTTCAAACTTGGCAACAGTAGGCCCCAAGACCTGGGTCTCTATTTTCTTTGGCTCTCCTAAGATGCCAGCTAAGAAGATCTGAGAGTTAGTAGATGTCTGACTAGAAGAGAATTCAGAGATAGACTTGCACTGCTTCATGAAAAACAAACAACTGAGAGCCAGAAATGGAGGCATAGGGTAACATAAGCCACAGTCACACACTGATCTGTACCAGGCTAGGAAGTAGTATGTTTCTACTGTGAGGCATGACTGGAAATATACCAAAAGGGAAATGGGGAAGTCATGCAGCAGTTGCGACATCCTTCTTTTTGACTGGCACTGAAGCAAATAAGCCAAGGTCAGAAGAGAATTCTGGGAAATGGCAGCACTCCTCATGCTGACTATGGAATAGTTACAGAGTAAGGAGCCAGTGTTAACCATAATGGATCTAATGCTTATGACACACTTTTTGATTCTCTAGAAAAATGTCACACAACTTACTGTACTCTCATTTAATCCTTATACCAATTTACTGAGTTAATAATGGTAAGTAGTGGCTAATATTTATCACACACCCATTATGTGGAGAATGTTGAATGTTGCTGATGATTTTATGAAGCATTTTATCAAATGTGTGGTTTCACTTACACAACATGATTATGAGGTTGGTAATGTGGGTATCCATAATGGAAAGATGAGGAAACTAGGACTTAGAGTATCTTAGCTCTCCCAAGATCATTGGAAGAAACAAATTAAAACCTAAGTTCTCTTATCAAGTAGTTCAAGTCTCTGGATGCATGGGTGTGCTGTGTTTCAATAGGATTCCTTCAAAATTAATGAAAATGGGCTGGGGATATGGCTAAATGAGTAAAGCTCCAGAACCACAAACATGAGAACCCAAGTTCAGAGCCCAAGAACCCACATAAGAGGCAAGTACAGGACAAGTGCTTATAGCCCAGCCCTGGACTAGAGACAGACACAGGTGAATTCCTCAAGTCCACTGACCAGCCAGCCCAGTCCAATCAGTGAGCTTCAGGATCAATGGGATAGCCTATCTCAAAAATTGGTGAAGAACGATTAAGGAAATGTCACCAAACATCTTCCTCTGGCTTGCACCACACACACACACACACACACACACACACACACACACACACACACACCTACTCTTAATAAGGACATGTACCAAATATACAACATAAAACATCTACATTACACACATATACACCAAAACAATATACATTTACACCCATTGATATTCACTGTTCTTAGGCCTCTATTTATATATATATAAATAACCAGAACTATGGTAAAAATAAGTATTAAATGAAAATAATTCATCTAATCCATTTATGTTGCTAGATGGAGTGCATTATAATTTGTACATTAGGGATTATACCTAACTTGTTTAGGGCTGTGGTATTTGTTTTCCATTCTATGCTTTATTATTAAGGTGCCCTTTTGATACAGAAGGAATTGGGCTAAGACATGAAGTGGAATGAAGAAAGAAAGAAGAAGGGAGAAAGTGATGAAGGATGAGAAAAAAGAGGGAGGGGAAGAGAACTAGGAAGGGAGTGGTGAACAGGCAATATTGGCCATATGACCAAAGGAGGATTATATATTTACTGCTTCTAGGATCCTATAGGAAAGCATGCTGTGTTACAATTTCACCACTGTAATTTAAAAATCAGTAGCCCTGGTAACCAAGTCTACTCATGAAGCATGGCATTTAGAAATGGGGTGCATGTCCCACATAAACTCATACGCTTTGTTCTTTTCCTTTGAAATCCAAGGCGTTATTTACATACACTTGGCAGCAGCACAGACGCTTTTCATTAAGCAAGACATTTTTTTTACATTTCTATGTGTACAAAAATAGAGGCATTTGAATAAGACCACATCTTTTGTTGTTCCTGCTTCTTGGCTAAATTATTGGTTAGAAAAGAAAACAGTAAAACCTACTGGACGGTACCAAATAATTTAGCTAAAGGTGTGTGTCTGTGTGTGTGCATGCACATATATACATATATGACATATATGAGTGTTTGTGTATGTTGTGTCTGTACATGGTATATACCTATATTTGTGTATGTGCATAGGATTGGTGTATATGTATATCTGTGTATGTGCATTTGTGAGTGTGAGGACAACATCAGGTGTTGGTCATGTGTTCCACCTTCTTTGGAATAGAGGTCCCTTCCTGTTCTTTGCTGCACATGCCAGGGTAACTAGCCTGCGGATTCTCCTGCCATGTCATAGGAGCTCTGGGATGACAGTCACTTGATGTGGACTCAGGTCCAAGTGCTGGCAAATGCTTTATCACCAGTCACCTCAGCTCTCCAGTTAATTCTGAACACTCAGATGGCTCTCACCTCATAGTCCCCTGCAGTGCCCTGCCCAAGAATGAAGTGCAATGATACATTGCACTTGCAGCTACACTGAGTGCCAGTAGCTTGGGACACTCAGACTTGCTTCCACTTGATACCTACAGCAGTGATTTCACAGCTTTTCAAAGCCCTTTATTCAGGTTATCAATTCTGAAAACTTCCTTCACTTAGAGCAATAGTCCAACGGAAAGGAGGCACATTTTGGGAAGCAGCATGCAGCTACAAGAGGTCTTACATTTTTGATCATCACCATAAGTGTGGAGAAACTTGCCCTTACACACAGGGGTGGAGGTCCATTTGGGTCTTTATAGAGTACAGGGCCATACTCTTGCAAAGCAAGAGTTTACTGATCTACTCTACTCGTTCATCCATGGGTCCAGCCAGCTCTTCCTCTTCCCTAAGGGAAGATGGAGTCAGGTATTTTCCATACACATAGTCAGGTCTGGGCACAATCTGGGCTCCCCCACTTGGAAGCTGAGTGATTTAGGGCCAGCTTCTTAGATTTGAATCCAAATGTTCTTGTAAGAGGAGAAATAACTGAGTCCTTTTTCCTTTAACTGGTAACAATCAAATGAGAAAGTGCTCAATGTGTGGTCCACACCTGATAAATAGTATATTAGGTATGAGAAAAATGAGCCTCTGGGGTGACTCATACAAGACTTCAAGTCTACTAACTGATGGAACTGAGGCCCACCCCAGGAGTGTGGAAACACAGGTGCTCCGCCTGATCACATGCTTCCTGTTTTGGGAGGCCACAGTCTACAGAAGAAAACAGTCCCACAACTTTCAGTTAATACGGTCATAGGAATGGAAGTAACACAAGAGTAGGGAGGGGGAGGGGTGTGACTTGGGAAAGCTTCGTGGGAGGCATGGCGACTGACTTCAAGATTTATCATGAACCTTTTAGACAGAAAGCGAAGGTGGAGGACACAGTACACAGATTAAAGGAGGAGCCTGTTCAAATGAAGAGAGAGGTAGGTGAAAGCACAGAGTGCTCCCCAGAGCTGCATGCAGGAGCTGGCAAAGTTAGGAAGAGGCTGAATCAAGATGGCTTCTTCACACACCAGGTGTCTAGGAGTTACAGATAAGGTTTTTGGATAGAAGGGTAAACTCAAGGGTTAACATGGCTGGGAGTGAATCACACTTGAATTTCTGCCATTTTCACTTGGAAACAGAACATCCCTCCCACCAGGCAGGCTGATCTGTTTCCATGCCAACCAATCGCTGAGGCCTGGAATAGGCTGAGTGTAAGGTGCAGAGTGGTGTCAGTGAAGAGGACAGCACAGGGGAAAGGACACAGTAAGGGTCAAATGATGGAGGTGGACAGTCAGGGCACTGTTTGAATGCATTGTAAACTTGGTTATTGCTACACACACACACACACACACACACACACACACACACACACACACACACACACACACACGTGGATCCTTTGGAATTCTGGATATTTTCAAAGAGACCTCATGTAATTCAAGAACTTTTAACCATTGTAATCATTTCATATTTACTAGAAATCAACCAACTTACAAATGCCAGAACTCTGGTTTATGAAGAATCTTCACAGCTATTCAACTCTTTCATACTTTAGCCTTGAACGAGGAGATTATTTGTTTGCCCAGTGCCAGCCAATTGGAGCATCAGGTTCAAGGTTATTTTCCAAATTCTGGGTCAGCTACCACTAAGTGTTGTCAAAAGTGAGTCCTGATAGGAGTTGACCTTGTCACCAGCTGCAGGTTTGCTTTAAGTTTCCAATAGAGAATTCAGGAGATTTTCTGAACTATTGGCATCTTAAACATGAAATGAAGAACAAAGAAGAGGGAGAGGGTAGGCAGAGAGGATAAGGGAAAGAATAAGGGTTGGTGTTTAAGTTGGCTGTGCACTGGAATCACTCGGAGAGCTTTACAGAATACTGATGTCTGAAGAGCTGTCCAGTTCACCTAACATGTAGCTAAAGTGGATACACTTGGATAAAGCAAGACATTTCATTGAACAAAACAGGACTAGAGTTTCTGTTGGGCCATTACCAGGAGAGAAAACCACTGAGGTCTGGATAGGGCAGGGGAAAAGCTAGGGATGTCACTTATCCTGACAGCGGCTCTATTCTCCACTATAATGGCATTATCCAAACTCAATATAGGGAAGTGAGGTATATTTGGACATCTTTGTGTTGTTTCTTTAAAATGTCATTTATGAGTATTTATATGTGTGCCTGCTTACCCGCTGCCAGTGTATTCAGGAGTCCACAGAGTGCAAGAGAGGGTATCGGATCCCCTGGAGCTGATGCTACAGGCAGTTGTGAGCCACCTAATGTGAGTGTTGGGAATTGAACTCAGATTCTCTGTAAGAGCAAGTACAGCAAGTGCTCTTGACTGCTGAGCCAATTCTTCAGTCCCCATCCTTGTATATTTGACCACCCTGCAGTCTCTTCCCCAGTTGGACTTATGGCAAGGACTAAATACTCACTCTTGAATATCTTGGGTCTGCCTTAAGTGTGCTATGTAAAAGTTAATAATTGTTTATAAAATGAACAAAATGTTTGAGGTTAACCATGAAATGGATGCTAGAGGGTTGGATTTTTACAAGATTCTTTTCTTCACACATTTTCAAGATGTCATGAACATGGGAAACTGCAGAAATCTTTAATTAAATGAACACACAAGTAAAGAAACACAAAGGAAAACCAAAAGCATGCAAGTGTCCTCTAATGAACTTAACAAGTGTTTTTGGAACAACTGTCTGTTCAGGCATGTGGGAGACCCTGTAAGAAACAGATTGAGACTTCCAGCAGAGGATTAAGTTCTAAAAGCACTGAGTGGCACTTCTATATTGATCTGTACAGAGTCCAGTATTTTAAGAAGTCCTTATGTCTTCCTTGGTATAATATGGCTGTCTCTGTGACTTTAAAAAGTATAGCAAGAGCTATATTCTGGGTGAGGATGGAGACGATCATTTGGTACCACACAAACTATTCTCAGCTTGAGATATCCGCCCTTTAGATTAAGGGAGTCTGTTATTATTCAAGAAAAGATAAAATGTTTGAGGCAAACATGTGAAATGAATTCCAGAGAGTTCATTTTTTCTAAGAATGGTTTATCATAAGCAGGACTTATGTCTTACTGAATGTCTTTTCTATGATGTCTAGATCCTGTGAGTCTGCCTCTATTTCATTAATGCTATGGTTTTCTAACACAACCTTTAGGGCTGAGGGTGTAGCAGTGGTAGAGCATTTATTTTGGAACTTTAGGTTTAATGGATCCCAGAAGGGGAATGGGGTAGGTAATGTAATTATTTGTCTTATATGTTACTGCATTCATTGAGCTAATATTTTACTTTGATGTCTTTTTTTCTATTTAAATTTGAAAGCAGCTTGTTTTGTTTTACATGTTAATCCCAGTTCCCTTTCCCTCCCCTTCTCCCCTGTTCCCTACAACCCCCATTCCATCCCCTTTCTGCTCACCAGGAGGGTGAGAACTTCCATAGTGGATCTTCAAAGTCTGTCATATCATTTGGAGCAGGGCCTAGGCCCTTCCCTTTTGTCTAGGCTGAGAGAGTATCCATCTATGTGGAATGGGCTCCCAAAGTCCATTCATATACTAAGGATAAATAAATACTGATCCACTACCAGAGGCCCCATAGACTGCCCAGTCCTAACTAACACCCATGTTCAGGGGATCTGGGTTGGTCCTATGCTGGTTTTCCAGCTATCAGACTGGGGTCCATGAGCTCCCCCTTCTTCAGGTCAGCAGTTTCTGTGGGTTTCTCCAGCCTGGTCTTGCCCTCTATGTTCATCATTCCTCCCTCTCTGTAATTGGATTCCAGAGTTTGACTCAGTGTTTAGCTGTGAGTCTCTGCTTCTGCTTCCATCAGCTGCTGGATGAAGGTTCTAGGATGGCATATAGGTAGTCATCAATCTCATTATCAGGGAAGGACATATAAGGTAGCCTCTCCACTATTGCTTAGTTTGTTAATTGGGGTCATCCTTGTAGATATCAGGATATTTCTCTAGTACCTGATTTCTTTTTAAATCTATAATGGCTCCTACTTTTATGGTATCTCTTTTCTTGCTCTCCTTTATTCTTCCCCTGACTCAATCTTCCTGCTCCTTCATGCCCTCCTCTTTTCCCCTTGTCTTTCTCCTAATTCCCTCTCTCCTTCCCCCTATGCTCCCAATTTGTTCATGAGATCTTGTCCCTTTCCCCTTCTCTGGGGAACCATGTATGCCTCTCTTAGGGTCTTCCTAGTTTCCTAGCTTTTCTGGTGGTTGGATTGTAGGCTAGGTATCCTTTGCTCTATGTTTAAAATCCATATATGAGTGATTACATACCAAGTTTGTCTTTTTAATATTCCATTGCTTTTTTCATCTGAGTAATACTCCATTGTGTAAATGTACCACATTTTCTCCATCTAACTTTGATGTCTTATATTAAGTTTTAAAAAGAGATTGAACTGTAGTGGACTGTAATTTTCTTTTTTATAATGGTTTCATTAAGTTTTGATATAAAGTAATAATAACATTGCAAAAGAACAAATTTCTTTTCTTACTGATCTCTAGGTATGGGTATATATAATACATGGTAATTTACAAAAACTGTCATAAACCTATGATTGTGCATTATTTTTCTCATCATGTTGACAAAATAGAGGCTCAGAAGGAAAGAAAGGAATTGCCAAAGAAGAAAAGGCTGAGTCAGGATTAATTTCCGTTTTATTATTATTTTTCCGTATTTTTTTTTAAACAGGTCATGAACTGTGGTTATTCCACAGGCTTATTTCTGTTCCAAACCCCCAAGGGTTTTTTCTTACCCTGGACTGACAGTGGAATGACTGTGTGACTTGGTTTTCTAGAGGATTTAGAGTTTAATTCAGTAAGTGTGTCTACTTTCTGTAGGGAAGAAAATACTGCTAAAAAGATGACCTTTTCCCCTTACATCTAGAACCTAATGTAAAAGGTTCCTCTGGGGCTAACTTCCAAATCTTCTATTTTTCTTGTCCCTTACGTACTATCAGATCTTAGAGTCTGTGTTCAGAATAACAACATTTTTTTTTTTTTTGTAATTACCTGTAGCTGGATCCTGGAAGGCATACCTGACTCATCTTTTTATCCCTGATAATTATAAAGTGCTATGCAGAATACTAACAGTCACCAAAGCTGATAAAACTAGAATTCATACCCTGTCCACTGCATCCTGTTTCCTTTGAATCAAATGGTTTTCTAGTCCAGTGTCCTGTGCACCCTGTCTCAGCAGGAAACCTCACACTTCTTTGCTGGGGATTCGTGGTCAAACCAGGGCGGGGATGCTATGATTTCTATTCAAGACAGTCTAATTGCACATTATCTGTCATGGGCCACCTAGGATGCTGCAATTTGGGAATTGGCAAAACTCATGACCAAGCATGTCTGAAATAAGGCATGGCTATGACCGTGTAAAACTTAAGGGTAGGAGCAGAAATTCAGAACAGAAAAAGCCGAGTTTGTGTCACCTTCCCTCTTTCCTTTGCTTGTGAATACTGGCAATAACATAAGTGACCTAACCTTGGTTTCACTAACTGAAAGATGGGAATGTTTGAGTACAGCATGGAAGTGGAGGAAGCTCTTCAAAACAGAAAGTATGGGGATGAAGAATTTTTAGAAGTTTTTGGTATTTTTAGGAATTATTATTATCCTATGAAAGATCAGGAGGAGTCATTCAATACACTGGCAGGTAGACAAGTTTTCCTTTGACCTGCACAGGGAACCCACCTTAGTAAGAGCCTCAGTAAGAATAATAGCAATTTAGTAACAATATGTCATTATGAAAAGCATCACTGAAATGAGTCAGACTATTACAGAGGAAAGATCTGGGCTTCTGTCTCTGTGAGGGCTACTATTGCTATGAAAAATCACCATGACCAAAAAGCCATTACGGGAGGATGTCCACATTATAGTCTATCAACAGGACAGAAACATGGATGCAGGAAGTGATACAGAGGCCATGGAGGGGTGCAACTTACTGCTCAGCCTTTGTTACAGCACCCAGGACCACCAGCCCATGGATGCCCTCACCCACAGTGGGCTAGGCCCTCCCACATCTATCACAGATTAGGAAAATACCCTCCAGACTTGTCTGCAGCCCTATCTTATGGAGGCATCTTCTCAATTGAGACTCCTTCCCCTCTGATGATTCTAATGTATGTCAGGTTGACATAAGACTAGCCAGCTTCTGACTTAGAGAAAAAAGGGAATGAGATATAAATAGTAAGAAAATTCAAAAGAGATAGGCTGGTTAAGATGAATCATAAAAACCAATGCCTCCCTAAGGATTTTATAACCATTTATAATCAAAGGATCAAGAATTAAATAATCTAGCCATTACTACGTTTACTTTTAATTCTCCAGCTCTAACATAAGGTGTTGGGTATAAATAATGTTTTCTGAATATGAGATAATGATGCTAATTAAAATTTGGAAGCTTTACCTCAGTGGAGGCAGCTGATTCAAAGTGCTGCCAAAAGCTCTGAGAAGGTGAGGATTTAAAGCCTTTCAAAAACTCGGTGCTGGGAAATAGTATTTCTACAAATCATAAAAAGGCATATAGATGACTCATGTAAAGCACCTTTTTAGGCAAATGACAAAGCTAAAGTCTTTGAAAAGTTTCCAGTCTTAGGTTTTGCCATTGGTACCTGCTTATTACATGCTAAAGAGAACACACCTCATCCCGCACTGCCTGTGCTGCCATAGGTGTGTGACCTGCATTAGAAATGCCTTCACTGTCTTGCTTTTGCACTTTCTATGGGGCCTCCGTAGTGATGAGGTAAGTACAGAAGTCTGGTTGCTTGCAACATGCAGGAAACTGTTAAAGTGGCATTTTACTGGAGCCCTTTAATTTAATATGTATCCTGACTTCAGATGCTGGTTGGCAAAGGAGGGTGAGGAGGCTAGCCTCTGTTGGACTTGGAATATGAGGAAATGAGGAACTGATTAAACACAAGTTCACAAAATAGAGTACATGATGTAGAGATAATTGCATAAAAATCAACAGCCCATTCAACCTTTAATGACACAAGGGTAGTTATATTGAAACTCATGTGCTACCCAATAAGATGGGGTTCAGTGCGAGTGAGAGGGGGACAAGAGAGGTTAATGGTGACTACAAGTGGGCAAAATGCATTATGTTTGCATGAAATTGTCAAAGAATTATTAATAAATAAACAAATTAAAAACTCATGTACTAGGAACTGGACAGACAGTTCGTAGTTAAGAGCACTGGCTGCTCTATCAGTAGACCTGGGTTTGAGTCCCAGGACGAATATGGTGGCTCACAGCTGTCCATATCTTCAGTTCCAATGGATCCATTTCCCTCTTTTGGCCTTCCTGGACACCAGGCATTCACGCTGTATACTGAAATAACTGTAGGTAGAACACTCATACAAAATGATGATGGTGATGATGATATAGACTCATGCCCTAGCATTTGGGCATGGTGACACACATCTGTGATCTGTAATCCTAGTACCCAAGAAACTGAATTGAGAGGATTGAAAATTTGAGTCTAGCTTGGGCTACAAAGTGAGAACCTGTCAGAAAGAAAGAAAGGAAGGAAAGAAGGATGGAAGGAAGAGAGAAAGGAAGATAAAAATAAACCAAAATCTCCAAACTCATGTGATATGTGATATGATAATAAGCAAAAGCCAAGGCAGGCATTAGAAAAGGACATGTGTTGGTGGTGAATTCACAAACTTGGAGAGGGTCAACTCAGGCAAGCCCTTGACCATTTAGAGAAAAGAACAGTGAAACTGTTGTTCTGAACTTCCCATTCTTCATCTGTAAGTGTGGAGAATAACACCCATTAGCAGACACGCTGTACTGAATAAAAATAAACACGTGAAAGCCATATGGCATAGTAAATAGGAACACAGGACAATATGCTTGGTTCTAATCTCTACTCGGGCTCTTGTGGGTAAAGCTGGCATCTGACCTCACATTTTTTCTTCTCTACAGTAGGTGTAATCACAGCACCCACTTCATGACAGTTCTGTGAATAGTGAGTAAAATAATTTATCCAAAGTACTTTAGAATCTATATAGCAGGCAATTTCCCTTAGCTATACTTTATTATTGTTGCACTTGTGAGTATATATAGTTGTTACTGTACCTACTGACTTAGAATAAATAGATTTTGTAACCAATGATAAATACAGCTTTGTTGGTTAAATGTAGTTTAAAGGGTTTAATCTTGGACAATTGGAAGATCGTTTATTTATTTAATCAGTGGAACACAGATTTTTTAAAAAAGAGATTTATTATGTGCCTGTGTGTGTATGTGTATGTGTGTGTGTGAAAGAGAGAGAGAAAGAGAGAGAGAGAGGGAGAGAGAACCTTGCCATATAGCCATATAGGTGCCTGCAGAGACTAGAAAAGGAGTTCCCTGAAACAGGCAGTTGTGAGCCATCCAATGTGGGTGCTGGAAATCAAATCCAGGTCTTCTAGAAGATCAGCAAGTGTTCTTAAACTCAGTCAATTCTCCTGCCCTGGTGGGCTTTTCAGGCAGGGATCATCTGCAAGCTATGAGGAAATCGAGTAAAATTTTAAGTAAAGTTAACTAGTTTGCTTTAAGTGGCAAACACATGAATTAATGACTCAGCAGTTTCCATATGTTACACTGTAAAGATGTAGGCTAAAATCACTGTCTTCCAGGATGTCAGTGTCAGGCAGAAGAGGGCCAGAGGAACCATAGTTAGGGAAAAAAAAGCAGGCAAAGACATGGGATGAGCAATGCATGTGGTACCGAGGAACACTGAAAAGCATGTTGGTTGACTGTACTGTGTGTATAAGTAATTTTTATGATTATTTTTGTGTGTATGAGTGGTTTACTTAAATATATTTTTATGTACCATATGTGTGCCTGTGCCTGAGGAGGTCAGAAAAGGGTGTCAGATCTTTTGGGATTGGAGTTACAGATGATGGAAAGCCACTATGTGAATGATAAGAGGTTTTTTTTTTTTTTTTTTTTTTTTTTTTATTTTATTAATGTGATTATTATAGGGTAAGAGCCAAGACACAAAATCCAGATTGGTAGAATGACTTTGAGACTTGATACTCTTTTAAACACCAGAGCCAGAATGAAGTGGCAGGATATTGGCTCAGAAAGGCTTTAGTGGGAGGAATCAAGGAATGTATAAATAACAGGCCACCCATCAATAACAATGAGACCCTTTGTCTAGATATGCCACAGAGGGATGGGAGAAAAAAGTAACAGCCATTGGAAGGGTCACCCATGATATTTCCATCTTTTTCCTATAGAAATCTAAAAATTTAAATCCTTTTAAAATTAATGGCAAACTGCGATTCAGGGGAAGGTGAAAAAAATAAAACCAAACCACCAAAAACACAGATTTCCCAATGACTCCTCCTACTTTCTATTTCAGGCATAAAATTAGCTGTTGGGAGACAAAGCCTTTTGTTCTACAATTAAAGATGCAATTAAAAATGTAAATGGCTGCAAGACTGAGCATAATACTAATGAGTCTCAAAGTCTAAATGAAGAATCAAAATCTAGTCTTCATTAGAGAAAGCAAAGTCCAAGTTCATACAGAAACAAGGGAGCCTTCTCTTTACTTAACAAATCCCATAGGGCTCCTGACAAGACAGGGTTCAAAGTAATCCTACAGGGCCTGTGAGAGAGGTAATAGGTTCCTACTACAAATGAGACAGTCAAGATTGCAGCTCAGGGCTATGGTTGTAGCTCGGTTTGGAGACTTGTCTAGCATACCAAAGATACCAGGTTTGATTCCCAGCACCCCCATAAAGCTGGGCTTGATGGTAGACTCCTAAAATACCAGCTCTTGAGAAGGTAAGAAGTTGAAAGTGGCTCTCAACTATATACTGAGCTCAAGGCCATCCTGGGCTATGAGACTCTGTCTTTAAAAAAAAAAAAAAAAAAGGTTTACAATTGATAAATGCCTTCAATTAGGGTTAATATTGCTGTGACGAAACATTTGACCAAAAGCAACCTGATATCCTGATCCCAGTCCACTGGGGGAAGCCAAAGCCCAAAGTGAAGCTGAGTGGGAACCTGGAAGCAGAAGCTGATGCAGAGGCCACTGAGAAGTGCTACTTGGTAGTTTGTTCACTCTGCTTTCTTATGTAACACAGTAACAGCAGCTCATGGATGTCCTCATCTACAATGGGCTGGGCTGGGCCCTCCCTCATTAATCACTAATTAAGAAAATGCCACCAGAGGCTTTTATGCCTAGAACCTGGTCTTACAGACACATTTATTCAACTTGGGTCCCTCATCTCAGATAACTAGCCTGTGTCAAGGTAACATAAAGCTAGCCAGCACAATAAGCTACAAATTTTGCCCAGGATGCCTTTCTTGGGAAAGTCGATATGTAACATAAAAGAAACAGAAGTTTTATTGCCATGAATGTTAGTGGTGCTCCAACAGGGCCAACTCCAAGTTTACTGCACTGCAGCCTAAACAAGTGATGTCTTAAATCAAAGTTACAACTGGGTAAAGCAGTGGCTTGTGTGGGCTGTTTGTAAAGTTCTTTAGCATTCAAGTTTCTTGAAAGCTTTTCTTTTGCAGAATGAGGACAGTAATTATACCTATATCACAGTACTGTTGTGAGGTTTAAAGGTAGTCAGTCAACAGTGGAGCTCTAGCACATAAATTCCTGGGTCCTTGCATTTTGTCATTATTTTCTGTCTCTCCTTTGGCTCCCAACTCAGGACTTTCTATTTCAGCCTATTAATCTGTTCCAGGAACCAGGTCACATCAAAACACCTTTGCTAGACGTGTGTGTACACGCACACATGTGTGCACACACACGTGCACCTGCACACGTGTGCACATGTGGGTAAACATTTCTGTAGTGGGTCCACGAAATAGGGAGTAGAAGTCTGTGCTGTTATTCAAAGGAAAATAATTAGTATTTAAAAAAATACCTATTACCTATATAATGATTTAGTATTCCTGTCTCACTATACTTAATCATATAAGAATACTTTTTCCCTAACTAAAAGTTCATCAAAGCAAAGTGCCTGGATGTATTTGTTTTTCTAAACCTGCCACTGATGGAATGTCCAGGCTTTGTCTCCTGGAATAGAAAGGCCAAATCTGGTGAGACTTTGAACTTGTCTAAGGCCGTTTCACTAACCAATGGTAGTCTGTGTTTGTCTAGTTCTGTTATTAATTAGGCCTTACCTAAAATGGTATCAGAGAGTTTGGGGGGAACAAATAAAGCAGCAGAAAACCTTGTGGTGTCATTATCTTTCCTGGAATTCCAGTGCTAGTAGGCAGTGCTGGTGTCTTAAAGATACAGATGGACATTAAGCACTTACCTCCAGCCGGTAATTGACTGCCACCAGCTTGTTCAAGTACTTTGGTTATATTTGCATAGAAAAGATAGATGTAGAGTTCATTCATTTAATAAATATTTACTAAGGGATCTTCTTTATATCGAGCATGATGCATGCCTTTGATTGTAGCACTCAGGAAGCATTTCTCAGTTCAAGACCAGCCTGGTATGGAGAGTGAGTTTTAGGAGAGCCAAGGCTAGCTACACAGAGAAACTCTGTCTCAAAAAAACAAAACAAACAAACTATACCTCGATAAAATGATGACACTAGCTGGGATTTGTAGGCTGCTATTGAATGGTATGTCCATTTTGACACTTTCTCAACCCTTCCCCCATATATATTAAAATAGGATTCTAATTGTAAGACATATGACATGTTAGTTATCAGGAAACAGTGCTTATAATAATGATCTAATACAGTTCATAAACTAACAACAGACTATAAAGGTTTGAGAGAAGGAGCCTAAGGCTGTCATACACTTCTGCATCCTTAACATCTATTGCCCACTGCAACACTGTGGGTAAATGCAAATAATATGCTTAGTGAATAGAAAAATCAAGACACAAATGACTCATTGTGTAATGGTTAATAATGCCAACATGATAGGATCCAAAATCACCTAGGAGACAAGTCTCTGGGCATGCCTGTGAGGGATTGTCTAGATTAAGTTAACTGAGTGTAAGCACTATTTTTCCATAGGCTAGAGTACCAGGCTGCATAAAAACAAACAAACAAAATAGAACATAAACCCAGATGAATAACAACATGCATCGCTCTGTTTCTAGGTTATGGATTTAGTGTGACCAGTTATGCTAAGTTCATGTAGCAATAATGAGCTATATCTTAAAACTGTGAGCCAAAATAAACCCTTTCTCTTTCTAGTTACCTTTGTCAAGGTACTTTACCACAAACAACAGTAAAGCAATCACCTCATACATAATATATGGAAACAATAGCACAGGGGAGCACTTTCGATCCATTGGTCATATAATACACAGGCCATAAAGTGAAATTTGCTTTATAAAGAAAAAGTTTGGGGACAATAAAGAACAATTACAAAGGATATAGTCTTTCAGGTTCAAAATAGAATTAGAGAGGGAGCTGGAGGATACAATGAATACAGAGGGGCAGTATGGGGAAATCATATGAGTGTCTCAGTAAGAGAAGCCTGAAAAGAATTTAGCAGGAGCCACAAATGACAGTCACTGCATGTACATCTAGCAGCCGCACATTGACAAAGCTGGGCATTCTGGAATCACAGCACCATGGTCTATTTTTCAGACATTATGGTGTAGAGGACAGAAAGGTGAAAAGGTCATTGGGAAACCTTGTCCTTCCCTCTCTGCTGAAAGGAAGCAATGATATAATGTCAGTGAGGTAGGGGGAGAGTTCACTTCACTTCAAAGCAAATAATGCCTGTGCACAGCCAACTCTACAGTATCTGTCCTGCTGGGACAGGTAGCCCTTGTAACCAGTGAGAATTACCAAGACTTATCAGTGTCTTCCCATGTGCCACACATTTAAATTCAGTATTGTATCAAATCATCATAGTCACTTCATCATATCCTATTCCTATTTTTTTTTTTTATAGACAAAGAAACTAAGCCAAGGGAGATGGCTCTAACTTCTCTAAGATCACAGAGCTAGTGAGTGGCAAGATCCTAATATAAAAGTATCTGTGTCTGGCAGAATTCAACACCTGTGTCCCTAAATAGTACTCTATGGCATGTCATGAACAGGACCCAGACATTTGTGCCCATGTTTATTCTAACTGGGGAATCTGAAGGGAATCATTTGTCAGAAGCCTGTTCTTTATCTCTAAAAAGGGGGTAATAGCCCAGACTGGTGGCTTGGGATAACTTCATAGAATAATAAAAGAGAAAGAATGGTATTTGAGTAAAGGCAGCATCATGACAGATATTTCCCTCTATGTAGTTCATCCTGCATGTCAAGGATAATACCCTTTCAGACCGGCAACACAACATCAAACATCTGGGATCCCTGAGACACTGCATTGCTAATGCAGTGAAAATGCTTTTTCCTACTTGACTGGGTACCATGTTGTTGACCTGAAATTCTTCTGTGTGCTCTGTAAACTATAAATCATGATCCAGTGAGGAATTATTAAGTCAAATCAATCAGTTGTGACCATCACTCAGCACAGAGCAAATCACACAGAGTGGAAAATAATTAAGTATACTATATATAAACAAAGTATTATTTAGTGACAAAGTCCTTTTGTCTTTATGCATGTTTCTATTTACAGGGCCATGAGAAAGAAAGAATGCCCTTAATTCTTTGGGTCAAAATACTTAGAAGTTTTTCAAATAGCAATGCAAACATTGTACATTAGGAATACTCGAAATTCCAGAGGAGTCTCTGCTATCCATAGTCTTCAGATATCACAATACATTTAGCTGTTTTCACTGGTTCCCACTGGATGATGAGTTTCCTGCTGGCAGGGAACATGATTTTCTGTTGAGTCCTTTGGAGCAGAACACATAATCAAGGGATGTTTCATGACTACATGAGTCAAGTTCAGCCTCAGTGTAGCAATATCTTGCTTGTACAAATAAAGCCTATCTGAAAGTCAGAGAATGGAGCTTGCCACTAGCTAACCATAGAGGTCTGGAGGTCTGTACAGACAGACAGGAAGTGAGGCAGCTGGGTGGAAACAGGATATAAGCAGGGAGAAACACTCTCTTGTCTAATGAGATGCTAAGGAGATAAGGTGTGGTGGTGGCTTGCTCCTTCTCTCTGATCTCACAGTGTTTTCCTCTGTATCTGACTCCAGGTTTTTATTACTTAGACCAATTAAGAACTCTATTTACACCAGAGCACCCATTCTTAAACCTAAATTCATAACGAAGAGGTTATTTGCCAGGAGTCTCAACATCCTTTATTAACAAATGAATATAGGCCAAATTTTTCTTTAAGGTGACCTTTCATTCCCAAGCAATGGATGGATGTATCTGCTTTTCTGTCTGACCTCCTGCTTTCTCCCAGTCACCAGGCTGCTTTTATCCATTTAATCAGAAGGCAAGTTTGTTCTCTAGACATCTATGCCTCTATGGGAATTTAAAACCCCATGTCTCTGAGCTTAGTCCTCTTAGCAGCAGGAAAAGACACTTTTTTTTTTTTTTTTTTTTTGTAAACCAGCTTTGTACTGGTTGTACTGATGGGCAGGAGGGGAGAACATGTATGAGCAGATGATTCATACCCACTCCACTTAGGCACCTGCTTGCTTCTTTTGCCTATATAGAAAGCCTTGATGACAAGCAAGAAATCTTACAGTAGCTCTGGGGATTAAATGCACCTACTCAAGAACTGATAAAGTATTTGTCCAACACTCTCAAATTACTGTATTTGTATTGTTAACACTTCAATTTATTTTCAACTAGAGTTAGAATCCAGGCTTTCTTACAGGCTACATAAGAACTGTACTGTTGAACTATGTTTGCAGCCAACTTTACTTGTTAAGAGTCTACGGCTACAGGTTTTCACAATGCAGAAATATAAAGGGTAAACACATAGGAATCATTCCTGAATAACATGTATAGTGTTACGAGTTTAAATCAATTTCATTTGTACAATACTCCCACATCACTTTCAGTGTCTCACACAGAGAGTAAAAGAAGTAAAATAATTCCAATTATCTGAAAAATAGAAAAAGTGGAGCTAGTTTAAAGCTGTGCTTGTCTTAGGCAGGGTTGCTTACTTTCCCCCATTCAAGAGTTCAGGGAAACAAAGTGCTACCACTTAGGAGGATGAGAGACAGAGAGAGAGAGAGAGAGAGAGAGAGAGAGAGAGAGAGAGAGAGAGAGAGAGAGAACAAGCCTAAGGCAGAGTAAAAGTTCTGTGAACTAGGCAAATAATTTATACTAGATCAAAATTTTGTGAACTTGCTGATTTTGGTTTTTTTACTTCATGCAAATATGTGGATAAAAGCAGTGAAAATGAAAAAGAAATATATATCTTTTATAATCCCAAAGTGTTGTGCTTGAATTTTACTCCTCAGCTGACCAAGTTGCTCATCTAAGTATCCAGCACAGTACTAATAGGAGCAGACTGGCAAGGACAGCTAAAACACATTCAACAGCAGGAAACCATGAACTAAGATTGAGGAAGGTGGAATGAAGTGGGGAGAAATGTAGCACTAGTGGGACAGTTGACTGTTATAGCAGTTGGAGGTCCCAGGCCAATGTGTTTTCTTCTTGGTCTGCACAGCAGATCTGGGGACAGCTACATTTCCTTCTAGGCTTCAGAGTACATATGGGCAAGCAAGATGAGAAAAGTAATACTTCAAGACGTTATTTCCAGATTGGAGAGACAGGCTCATCACCTTATACTTATATAGTTGAGAAACCCTGCTACTCATTTATTTTGAGAGAGTGAGTAGTTGATGTTCTAAAATAATCACAGACAAATTTGGTACAGTTCCCGTTTGCATGCTCCAGATACAGCAAGTGTCTCTAGGCACCATTTTTGGTAAGGACTCTGTTTGGGCTTTGCTAGTCCATTTCACATCCTTACTTCCTTTGTTAGTCTATTTTACCACACTGTACATGAACAAGGCCAGGGGCTCTTACGAGCTGATGTCCTAGGCTCTTATTTTGTGTGTGGCCTTTCTTTCTTCTGCCACTGTCTCAGAATCATTTAGATGCTGAGGTCAGCTCTGTAGGTACTACATAACTACATAATGGGATTTCGGGAGACCACATGCCACATTTTACTATTAGAGAGCTTGCCTCTGGGAGATTTCATATAGAAAGTCAAGTGTGCTTGAGTCTCATTTAAAAATTCCCTTCTTTCAAAATTTTCTATCAGTTTAAGTTTCTAGTTTTCCCGCATTTGTTTGTTCCACTCAATTATTTAAAATTTCTCAGCATGAAGATTTGCTTCTAATCAATAATACTATCAAATACGTCTTTTGATTTTGTGTTATAACCCTTTGTTTAATTTCTACAATTTAAAAACTTTAAGCCATATGTTTTCATCATTTTTTTTCTGCTTCATTAATGATATTTGCATGTAGTTCATTTCAATAAGAACAACACTGATGATTTTTCATTGCAGTTTGAGTCTGTAGAGCCTTTCAGTTGACTGATTTGTCTGGGTACTGTTAGCCTAATTACTTTTTTTCCTATTTGATATGCTAAAGGAAGACATTTCAAGATAATTATCATGAAATCAAGTAATACAACACAAGTATGGAGAAGAGAAATAGATACAAATTGGTTTAATTTACATCCCATTTCAATGCCATTGTGAGATGTTTTCTAAGGTAGTTCTCCACATTTCCTTCCATGGACAACAAAGCACTTCAAAACAATCTAGAATGTAATTGGTTCATTAGGGAAGATTAACAGTCTGCTAGATTTCTATCATCTATCTCTGTCATCTACCATCTACCTGTCTATGTATGTGTATTTATCTCTCTATATGTCATCTATCTATCTATCTATCTATCTATCTATCTATCTTTTATCTATCTATCTTTCTATCTAATCTATTGTCTATCATGTGTTTTTAAGTCTCAAGAGGAATGAGGCATGGAAACTCCCCTAAAAAAGCTGGAATTCTATAATGGCTAGAGCATCTAGAAAGTTATTTCTCCCTGAATGTCTAACACACAGGAAAGTGAACTTTAAAGCCATTTAGAATTGAGACAAGTCCAACTCAAATGCATCTTTTAGTAGATGTGTCATGGAATTCTTGCTGGGAAAGAAAATGAATTTTTGGTGAGAAGGATGTGGCCTTAGCTGTCACTCAGCTCCTGGGCCAGAGCTGGCAGTGGACATCTAAAGAATGAGGACATGATTCCTCCAATCAAGCATTCATTCATTCTGACCATATTAGGGGCCAAGTCCACTCTCGACTGTTAGTATTATTTATTGAAAGCCCTGTGTTGAAAAATGGTTCAGTGGATAAAAGAGCTTATAGACTAGCTTAGAGACCATACTCTCCCTATAACTCACATGGTAGAAAGGTATGCACACCGTGTATGCACACACACAAACAGATGAAATTTAGATGTAATTCAGGAGCTGGTACAAGTAAGTAGAACATGTTATATTTGAGTGTCTATTATCTCACTCAGGAGGTTTCCACAGACATAAAATTCTGACAGGCATTTTGAATTCACTCATTCCATAGCCAAGGTTGGACTGGAACTTACTATATTTCCAGGCTGGTTTTAAACTTGTGGTGGACTCCTTGTTTCCATGTAAATTCTGAGATTACAGGTGTTGAGTCACCATACCCAGCTAACTAATGGATTTCAGTCAGGAAGGGAACAATAAATTGTTATGGTCTGAGAAACAATTGGTACTAAGATTCTGCTGAAGAAAATATTTCTGCAAAAACTTTCAGGAAAAACAAAACAAAACAAAAAAATGTGCATTACTCTTTGACAGAACAATTAATTTCTAATGCATAGAAGCTAGCACACTTAACATCTGGAGGGTCAGGAAGTCATAAAAATATTTTCAGACTGACTGCAAGCAAATGTTCAGAGCTTCAGTCTATGCAGAAATCTTTGCCATAAATGAAACCTATATTGCACTTTAATATTTTTAAATATTATAAAGGGATGACTTGAGAGCTGGGTGTAGTGGTGTATACTTGTGTTTGAAGCATGAAGAAAGTTCTAGCATTTGTCAACTTGAGAGAAAGAATTTTAAAAGATTAAACTAGGGGAAAGTGTTAGCCTAATAACACTGCAAAAATTACTTCAAAATGGTTAAAGGCAAGGCCCTTTGAGAAGTGCACTGACAAACACAGGCTAATTAGAACATAGGCGTGGCACTCATGTCCCTAAAGTAGTTCAGGATGAGTATATCTGAGTCGGGAATGTTCCAATGCCTACCTGACATACAGGGATCGTTTCTGATTGGTTCGAAGGGACCCGGACCCGGAGCTCATGCTGTGGTTCATCATCTGCTCTCGTAGGTCATGGATTTTGGCCTCAAATCGGGCGTAATCTGGGAATTGAGGAAAAAAATGGTAAGTACCTTCTGAAAATTAGACGTGCTGTGCAGACAAAGCTACTGCGCTCCACTGTTGTTCATTTTCCAGGTCCAGGCAGGTGTTCAACTTCAGAAGAGTACGTCTGTTTACTAGTGCTTTTTACTCACAAATGCACAGGGAGAAAAGGAGAGATTAGTTACTTTTCAAAAATTACCCAGAAAACAAAAGGCCATGGCACGCCCTGTTTTTGAGAAGTTCAAGGTTCCATACAACTCTTAACTTGATTTCCCCTGTTTCTCGAACCTGTAGCACATCATAACTAGGATGAATTGAACATAATCTATTAATCTTATTCAGTTTTTTCTCAGTCTCATTTCTCTCTCTCTCTCTCTCTCTCTCTCTCTCTCTCTCTCTGTGTGTGTGTGTGTGTTTGTGTATGTATGAGAGAGAGAGAGAGAGAGAGAGAGAGAGAGAGAGGAGGGGAGGGAGGGAGGGAGGGAGGGAGGGAGGGAGAGATAGAGAGGCTATAAGTACAGACTTGGTTTTCTGGAAATGCAGCAAGTCCTCTAAAGCACTGGACCATCTCTCCAGTTTTGTGTTTTAGATTCTTTGTAATTAAAATGTTCCATGAAGCTGACTTTAATTTCAGATCATGAAACATGTATTGATAATTGCAAGATGGCCTTACCCAAAAATCTGGCAACAGATAGCAGAATACTTACTCAGTTCAGAATGTGAAATACAAAAGTTTGTACTCTAAAGACTAAAAAAGCCCATAATAGTAGGTTAGTAATTTCCAGTGCTGAAATATAGCCTGGAATTATCAAGATTTGGCAGACTTCCTGTTAATAATTCAGCCTTAAATGGTTAAATAAGCCAAATATAGACTTAATCACAGTTATCTAAAATCTATTGGCTTTACTCTTAAAACACTGAATTTCATTCCAAGGGGAAACACTTGTAAGTATTGGTGTGATATTGTCTGTAAATTTGAACCATCTTGAACACGCTGTATTTCCCTGCTAGCTAGAAGGATCAACTAACATTTCCAGTGGCCCACACGGCACCTAGTACACATGGGGCTTTGAGGGTATCTCTTTCCTAGGTCATAAAATGAAGCCTATGGATATTATAAAAAAAAAAAAAAAGAAAGAAAGAAATCTCCACTATACACACACAGAAGGAAGATGGAAAAGCCTTCTTTCTCACAGATGTACTTCCCCAAATCTCATCAGTTGTATGCCGGGAATATTTGTATGTTTGTGAGCATATGATCACAAACACATGCACTGAATATATGTATGTATGTATGTATGTATGTATGTATGTATAGTGCTAAAATAGTTTTTTTCCTTTTTAAATAGTATAACATGGATGGCTAGCTACTTTCTACCAAGTCTATAAATATGAGTTTCCTTAATAACATTCTATATTTATACTTCTTATATTTATACTTTATTTAACAAGTCCCATGTATTTTGGTGTTAGGCTTCCTCAGCTTGCTATAATATAAATATGTGTCTTACTATATGTGTGCACACTTTGGAATAAGTCAACACAACAGCACAACTAAAAGTGCTTGTCAATATTTTGAGATAGAAACCATATATTCTTCACTAGCATTTGACTATGTTTTAAAAATAGGTCTTGTTGTATAGTTTAGGCTGCCATGGGACTCACTGTGCCTCAATCGTGTGCTCTTCCTGCCTCAGCCTTCTGTGGGTTAGGGTTATAGGCACATGTTTCCACTTTGTAAAGAAAGAAACTCACTGATCTGTTTTTGGACACAGAGTGGAAACTTGCAGCTTTCTCAGATCCGTGTTTTATGACTACTCTCTGAAGATTAAGTGCAATGCCTGCTTTCATCTCAGTCTCATGCAGACACAGGACTCTCTGCTTTACAGCCATGAGAAATGGAAGATTAAAATGAGAAACCCTACCAAGTGTTCTCCCCTAACATCTGACCGTTAACACCTCCTGCTGTCTGCCCAGTCATTGCCTCTATCACACCATCTTGCAATTATTTGTGTAGTTGCCCATTTCCATTAGGCTGATCCCCTAGGGAAGGGCCATGTCTCATTGTAGGGATTCCCTAATTTAAGCTGCAGAGTCTGATAGTCCAGAGGGAGTTAATAAGAGGTGCACAACACCTTTTCCGAATGACTGATCAATGAATGAGGAATGAGCTGAATCATTAGATAAATTTATTTATCAAATAGCCGCATGTAAAACAACTTGCCAATTTCCAACATTAGTTTGCAAGAGAAGGAAGGCAGCACACATCTATCTCCTTTTTCCAAAAGCAAACGTCCAAGTTTTAGACATTTTGCTGAATTACGACCACTTCCAACCCCTTTTGCTGTTTTTATTACTCTCTAGGCAATGTCTGTTCTCTTCACATTTGTCATGCCAGTCACTGGAAACAGTTCTGACACTTAACCTACACACAATTAAGAACACCAGTAGACTCTCTCAGAGGCTCTCAAAAGGATCAAGCTACTACTGCATGTATTATGACAGGATACTTCCCTTTGCATTGCTGTATGGCTGATTAGATACCCAATATTTTCTGCTGTGTTCTTATATGGTTTGCCCTCCTTAGTGTAGTATTGTTCAGCGTTCAATTTCACCATGGTTAGTGACTTACACTGCCTTTGCCTTATCTAGCATCCTGTTCTTGATTTAACATTTTGACATCCAATCACAGATCTTGTATTCAAAAACACTTGCCTTTTACCTATTGAAAGTGGAAACAAAGGCTCATATAATTTAGCTAATACATAAACAATAGGTTTAGAGATATAAGTGGGGTGAGGGTGAGGGAAGTTGCATGTTTACAACTTCATAGCAATAAACAAACCTTATGGTTAGGAATGCTTTAGAAATATTTGTAATAGCGAAAACCTGGAAGCAACCTAGATGCCCTTCAACTGAAGAATGAATAAAGAAGATGTAGTACATTTACATAATGGAGTACTACTCATAGGAAACAAAACAAAACAAAAACAAAAAACAAAGCAAAAAAAAAAAAAAAAAAAAAAAAAAAAAACCCAATGGAATCTTAAAATTCGCAGCCAAATGGATAGAACTAGAAGAAACCATCCTGAGTGAAGTAACCCAGTCACAAAAAGAGGAACATGGTATGTACTCACTCATATATGGATTTTAGAAACAGAGCAAAGGATCACCAGCCTATAATTCACACTGCCAGAAAAGCTAGGTTACAAGGAGGATCCTAGGAGAGTCATAGAAGGTCCCCCATAGAAGGGGAAAGGGACAAGACCTCCTGAGCATATTGGGAGCTGGATGTGGGCAGAGAGAGGAGAGGAAGTTAGGAGAAAGAGAAGGAGAGAAGATGAGGGGAAAGGAGAACACGAGGGATCAGGAAGATTGAGTAGATGAGAGCAAGAAAAGAGATACTATAATAGAGGGAGCCATTATAGGTTTGAAGAGAAAATAGACACTAGAGAAATGTTCAGAGACCTACAAGGATGATCCCAAATAACAATCTGAGCAATAGTGGAGAGGCTACCACACTTAAATTCCCTTCCCTGATAATGAGATTGATAACTAACTTATATGCCACCATAGAGCCCTTATCTAGTAGCTGATGGAAACAGAAGCAGACTCCCACAGCTAAACACTGAGCTGAACTGGAACCCAGTTGCAGAGAGAGGAAGGAGTGATGAGCAAAAGGGTCAAGGCCAGGCTACAGAAACCCACAGAGACAGCTGACCTGAACAAAGGGGAGCTAATGGATCCCAGACTGATAGATGGGAAACCAGCATTGGACCAACTCAGACCCCATGAACGTGGATCTCAGTTCGAAGGCCTGGGCAGTCTATGGGACTCTGCCAGTGGAACCAGGACGTATCCCTGGTGCATGAAAGGATTTTGGGAGGACATTCCCCATGGGGTGATACTCCCTTAACCTAGAGACAGGCAGGAGGGCCTAGGCCCTACTCCAAATGACTCTAGAGATTTTGATGATCCCTCCTAGAAGGCCTCACCCTCCCTGTGGAGTGGGTGGGGAATGGGATGGGAGGGGTGTTGGTGGGCATGGGAGGATGGGAGGGAGAGGGAACAGGGATTGATATATAAAATAAGAAATAATAATAATAATAATAATAATAATAATAAAAGAATAGAGGAGAAAAGAGATAACATAATAGAGAAGTAAAAAGAAATAAACATCTATGGAGACAGTGAGATAGCAATCTTTATGTATTGAAAAATACATTCAGCCAGCTAAAACACAAACAACTATTGTACCTACTCCTTATCAACCCATCTTCTTCCTTAAAAGCTTCCCTCCTGCCTCTGCCCTCCTGCTGTGGGGGATTTTTCAGCTAAACTGCTGGCAGTCTTTCTTGACTCATGAGGACATTTGACTGAGACTTTGAAAACATGCGAATCCTTACACCATCTAGCTTGGAGCAAGATAGAACCTGAATGGATTTGCTTCCAGAATGTGACATTACAAGGTTATTAAGCATGCCAATTCTAAGGTGGGGCACCACACTAAGAGAACAATCTACCCTGCACTGCCTGGCTTGCAAAAGGCAGTCAGTGACTCCTAAAATTATAAATTACTCCATACTTGTTGGGCCTTCTATTACTAGTAATAGAGCACTGAAAACTAACTCCAGAGCAGTGTTCATAGGAGTGTCAAGAAATACTGGCTTTAGTGAATTCTTTGCCTGGATACCTTTGTGGTTTCCCCCTCTACATTTAAAGATATCTAAACCCAACTGTGTGTGAAAGCAAAGGAGGGACTGTTCAGAGGAAGGAAGGGCATCAGCTGGAGAGAGTGGCACAAGCAAATGCCATGAACAAAGAACAAGGGTAACCATGAATGGAAGTGCCACAGTGAAACCCATTATTTTCTGTACCTGCTTTCAAAAAAAAAAAAAAAATTAAATGAGCAAACATGTGGAGTTCAAAATGGACTGGATAAAGCCATTAGCAGAGGCAGCAGCAATCAATGGTGCTCACTGGGATGGAAGGAGATTTGTTCCTGGAGCAGATACAGGTGCTGTGAGGGGTTCAGGTTCAAATCAAGCCTTTCCCAGCATGCTGCTGCACTTAAATGATGCAGTATTGACTGAATGGAAATAATACACTGCCATCCACCAAACTCAGTTTTCATAGAAAATTTGTCCTATAGAAAACGTGCTTAGTGGATATGACATATTCAAAATTCACTAAGCATGTCAGAAATTAGTGAATCTGGTTGTTTTTCTACTGTGATCAGTCATTTAGGGGTTTATTTTTCTTTCAATTTTGACATGATGCTTAAGATTTGACAGAAAGCTTAAGATTTGGGATTTGTAGATGGCATCAATATCTTGGCCCTGACATGTACCATAACTAGAAAAGTTATTAACCTTTCTTGTCTCTATTTTCTTATATGAGAAATGGTGATAATAATGATGGGTACTTATCTCAAAATATGTTGGGAAGATGAGTAGAGCTTGTGGATCAGATGGTTGGCTCTTGGTGGTAATGAGTGCCATTCTTTGTTTCTATGTGTAATTTACAACCTATTCTTGTTCACTCTTTGCAAGCATCATAATCTCTTTAATACCAACAATGGAAACTTGAGTCCATTTCAGAAACCCTTGATTTAGAATCTCTTTCCCTAGTATGAAGTAGATCTACTAGGCCAAAGAGGAATAAGCCAAAAGTGGCCTCGGTTTGGGGTCCCTGGTCTCTCCTTGATGTGACCCACATGATCTTGCTGCAAATCTGTAGTTATTTGGAGCTCAGAATGATGTCATCTAATTCCAGTGTTTCTGCTGGCCTCTATAGTATTAATGTCTTCATCGTCCAGGATTATCTCAATACTGATGGACACTCAGGTGGAGTGATGAGAAAGTGAGAATACCACACATAACACAGGGAGGGAGGGCTCTGCCATGCTCCAATTTCCTTTATAATTTGTCAAAACCCAGAGCACAAAGGAGGTACAGACTGCTTAATCTACCATTATTTAATATGGCCCAGATGCTTGCATCTCTGACTCAGATGGTATGTTTAACTCTGAGAAAAAGGAAATAACATTGGCACAAGGAATGAGCACCTCCCAGGTGAGCTGTGTGTGTGGAGAGGGGAGAACATTTCTTCGCAGTCCTGACTTCGTGTAGCAGTCTGACAACTGTCGGTTACTAAAGGAAGCAATGAGTGGACCAGAGGAGAACTACAAGCGAGGAGGCAAGCTTTCAGGATTAATCATGTCATTTCCTAATTAACAAAGACTGTAAATTTTAAGACTCACTTTTCAAATGGATCTAGAAAATCAAATTGATGTGAAATAGCTTAAATGTTTTCCCGTGATGGTCCTGTCAGTACACATGTATATGCAGTTCTCAGTAGCATTGTGGTTGACAGCAGCATCCTTTTTCTGTTTATTCTTTATGAGTATGGACACAGCTCAGAGAACAACTGATAAAGCCATTGAGCTGTGTTCTGCATATCCAAGCAACAGAGATTTCTGTGCCATCCTGGCACTACCAGAAGCTACTTTAAAGAACCCATCCTGTGATGTGCCTAAGGGGTTTTATACAGAGATCTGAGAGAATCTCTTTGGTAGTAGATAAGCTAAAGGATTCTAATTTTAATACCTGTTCTGGTGGGGGCTAGGATGAATGTCAGTGGTGTGCAGTCTACTGGGGTCACATTATTATTTACTTAGACATGCCTGGCATTATCACCAGGCCCCAGGAATGATTCATGGAAAGGATGTATCGCTAACAGTTTATATCACATCTAAGCAGAATCTCTGATTGCTGCTCCACAGGTGTAGTATTGTGGTTGGGGGCCATCTTTCTTTCATTAATCCCTCAGTGTTTCTTCAGCACTGATTACAGCCTATATACAAACTACTAGGGCATCAAAGCCACGGTGTGAGTCCTTACTTCAAGGCTGCTTCTAACTTTCATTTTCCTGTGGATTACAAAAGAGCATCTGCCATTTAAGCCCCCACTGCCTGCAAGGAGTATTGAGTGCTTTCTAGATGGTAACTTCTTATGGATAAGCTATTCTTTGCCTGGAATAAACTTACACAGTCAGGTCCAAGCTACTGGAGACAAACTGGGGCAAATGAAATCTCTGAAAAGCAGATGGCTATTTACAGTGTTTCCACTAGAATTTCAAAGCTGTACCTTGGAGGCAGAGTTTCTGGAGCTCTGGCTTTGGATGGGCGGGAAAAGCTCTCATCTGCTTAGAGATACTTTTCCCCCATTTGTGACATGAGGAAATCATTGCTGCCCTTATGTATTGCCATTCTGACACACTGCACTTTATTTTCATTATTCTAAGCAATATTGATTTTTAAAAACACCATCTATTGATCATGCAGTATTAAATAAGTGAACAAAGGCTCATTTTCCGACCAGAACCTGAAATGTACTTTTGAGCAGACAAAAATGTGAGTCTTGAACTCGATATCTGATTTCAACTAGAAAAATCTAAATATATTACTATACACTCTTTCTCTCCCCTTCTCCCTTCCTCCCTACTACATTCTTAAATAGTTATATACATAGAAGACTGGTTGTACTTCACATTCAAGAACTAATTCATTGCCAAAATTCTTTCATATGATATAACATTCATTTTATTTACTTGGAGCTCGGACCATTCCAACAGCCTCCACTCTGCTACCTCTTATTTCCTGAGTTGTTCTGGGACATCAGAGCCAGACAGGCATAAAAGGGACCAGCCATACTCTGTGAGGCTGGAGAGATGCTGCTAGAGCCCTTCAATCCAGACACTGTACAAGTAGTGATGCCTGGAGGGGTGCTGTGTCAATGCACTACTTTAGGATGATGGCTTGCTTCTTAGCTATACACTTGAATTTCTACATGCTGTCAAGAGAGTTGACTTATGGCCACTAGCAGGGCTTTGAGCATGGGTCTTTCCAGACTGGTTTTTCTGAATAAAGACTGTCCTAGCCTCTCATTTCAAACCTCAACTTAGCTTATCTGGTTGAAGGGGAGACACAGAATTTTCCACTGCTCCCGTGTATGTGTGTATGTGTGTGTGTGTGTGTGTGTGTGTGTGTGTATGTGTGTGTGTGTGTGTGTGATATAGAGACAGAAGTGACAGAAACAATGAGACACAGGTGCAAAGAGATTACAAACCAAGTTTGTCAGATTCCAGTTTTAATCAGAAATTCCAATCAATTACAGGATGCATAAATCTAAGTCTCTCCTAGATGTTCTTTTATTTTGAATAGAATAATTTTCCGAGGGAAGCTAGAGAACTTTAAAGAGATTTGTAGAAACCACTCAGGAATTCTTTAATGTGTGAAATAAAGTAGGTTTTTCTAGGCAAAAAAAAAAAAAAAAAAAAAAAAAAAAAAGCCTAAATTTCCAACCTATGATTTTATATAATACCTGTGTTAACTCTGAAGTTGTTCATCAGATTTCATCTTGACTAAATGAATGTTTAACTTAACAGGGCCAAAAAGGCAGATACCTAGGCTTCTTAGAAAGTAGAGTCTGCGCAGAAACTTCCTGGAAATAGCAAACTCTATTTGTTTCTAGTGGCAGGATAGAAACTTCGTCTATGGTAGTCCTTCTCTATAACTCAGGGACAACATTGCTCTTCTGCTCAAATTAAAAGTGACTGTAAGAGCAAAGACACAAATATGGAATGTTCGACAAATAGAACAACTCATGCCAAGATAAGAGTTTTTCCTAAAACTCACAATCCACCCATTCCTCAATATCAGAAATTTCTACCCGGAACTGGGCAGTTTGATTTCTGTCTTCACTGTAGAGGTATGAGAGGAAAATGAACATCTCAGAAAAAATTAAGGCCCCACTACCAGTGATGATTCTCTCTAGTTTTGCTAGCAGGGTGAGTGAAGGCTCAGAGAAGGGAGGTAGGGGCTTTAGTTTGTGGATGAGCTCATAACCTCAGGAGACTGTGGGAGCTGTGTGTTTCTAGTTGAGGAACAGTGCTCTGGCTTTCCTTGGTATATACCAATGTTAAGTCTTTGATGGAGTTGTCCTTGTTCCTTTGTGTAAAGAAAATTATGCTCAGAGCTGAAATAAACATGCTTTACCTTCCTGTAGGCTGCAATAGTAATTAGTTAGACTGTGCCTGGTGAAATGGGTAATTTCTTGCCTAATTATTATAGGTCAGGCAGAAACAAAAGATGAAGTAGTTCTGGCTTTGGAAGAAAGCAGGGTTAGTCAGTCCCCCTGAATGTGACGTGAGTTACACAAATATCTGTCTTTGTTCCTATGAGATTCCTATCAGAGTATCCTTTCCTAGTGTCTTGAGATTTATGTCCACATATTATCTAGAAGAGAAAGCTACTATCCCTATATAAAGAGATGAAGAGAACATGAAGAGAAAATGGAAGCTCAGAAAGGCTAACCAATTTATTGAAGGTCACACAGTAAGCTTCCCAGCATCATCTATTGATTCTATGCTTTCTTCTACAAAGGACAGGTCCACAACTATCTCTGTGTGTCTTAGCCAACCTAAGAAACCATCTCATAGTCAGTTTCTGACTACCTATTGATTTATATCTATAGAGAATTCTCTGGGAGGATTGATAGGATAAAAATGAAAGAGCCTTGATAGATCTCAATATACCCCTTAAAACTAAAACTTCAGTGTTGTTAGGGTGATTTTATTATTTATTTGTTTGTTTGTTTGTTTGCGTGCAGTCAGTTGGGACTGCAGTCAGTTTCATACAGGCTCTCATAGGTAAAAGGTGGCTTCCTGGCAGGTTCATGCTGTAGCAATGTCTATCTGCCATGGACAGAAAAGTTTCCAGGGTTGTAAGGAAGACAGGAGACTGTCAGGAGGGGGAACATCTAACCCCTGTCCTTGTTATTCCAGAAACCTTGGGACAGTGTGGCACAGGGATTCCCAAAAGTGACATTACAGGGCAGCATGTGGCAGCAGAGAACACAAGCCTCAGAAACCCAAACTTACAGATTTTAATATACTATATTTTCTTTCTTAAAGTTTGGCTAAATGAGAATGGAAAGTAGATGCCATTTGAAGGGAGCAAAGAAAATAACCTAGAACAAATAAAACAGCACACTGAGACACATAGATCGAGGGGGACATGATTATGACTCAGGGGTCTTGTGCCAACCTTTCATAATGCCAGAGACAGGAAGTATGTAAGATGCGTCCTTAGCATCTGGAGACTTCTCTGGACTTAAGTTGTCCCACAGTGATAGTTAGGGATGAATAAAACACACTAATTGATTATTCTCTTCTCTAGATTCATGGGGGGAAATGAGGAAATAATAAAAGTAAGTAGACATTAAAGTTTACTTTTATTTACAAGCAAATAAAAATATGCTCAGGGATACGGATCCCTGTAGAACTTCATCTGGTATTTTGCTCTTAATTAATAATTTAAGAAGGAATCCCCAGAAAGCTACCTCTGCAGGTGTAGGTATAGCTCCCACAATGAGATCCAATCTGAACCATGAGGGTGAGGATCAGAGAGTCAGAGAGTCAGAGCCTGGTGTCAATTATTTGCAATATGTACAATGAAAAGCTAAAAATTCAGAGGATGTATGATGACTGAAGCTCAACTCTAGAGACCATTTTAGCCCAGTCACAGATTGAGTTTGTTCATCAGTTGCTTTCTTTCATTTTTGTTATTATTTTGAGACATGGTTTCTCTTTGTGTAGCCCTGGCCAGTCTGGAACTTTCTCTGTAGCCCAGGATGGCCTCCAACTCACATAGGTCCACCTGCCTCTGCCTCACAAGTGCTGGCAATTCAAATTGTTTCCTTTAGTCTGGGATAGGAAAGTAGTACTTCCGTGTGAATTGTGTATGTGCTTCCAGTCCTGAAGCATGGAACAGTACAGTCCAGAATTTCTTATTTAAGCCACCAGTGAGTTTGGATTCTATAGATCGATTACACAAAACATCTTTTTAGTACAGTCTGGCAATAATTGCCCTGATTTAGAATATATTAATAGATCCACAGAAACAACAATAAAAACAAACAAACAAAACAAAACCCCACCTCACAGTCCTGTTCTGCTCAATAGGGAACTCTAGGGGACATAGATGTTCTCTATTTGGTTCAGTTTTTGGTTCAACAGGAACAGTGTAAAAAGAACACTTTCATATAAAGACAGTTTTCAACAAACTTTTACTATTTCTTTCCTGAACTGTTGGATTCCCATTTGTCTTATCTCCTATGTAGCATAAGTCACTTCTCCTTATTTACGATACCTTTAAAAAAAACAGGAGGGTGGGGAGGGAGACATCATTCCTCCTGCTCTTCTTGTCTTCAAGTGAGGGCCACCCTCTCCTGTCCTACCGCCTGCATCTGTGCCCTTCAGTTCACAAATTATTTTGCTTATGTTTCCTCTCTTATCACTTATCACTTTTTATTTAAAGTTTTTTTTTTCTGCTGTTTCCATCCTACCCCCAGATGCTGATGGCTCAGCCTATTTCACTCACTCATTTCTGGTTCAAAACCCTTCCGTTCCCAATTGGAAGTTATGGGGATGTCTGTTGTGATCACAGATATGAGCAGCTGAATGGGTTCAGGTGTCCTCTACTTTTTTGGTGCCTTACTTACAAGATCTCCTTAGAAGTGACCCTGATGGTCTAGGTATAATCTGAAACATTTAAAGGTCCAGGAGCTCTTTCTCTCCAAGAAATCCTCAGATGTCTGGTGATTCTTGCTTATATAACCAAATTAGAAAAGCAGTGCTTGGGTTGGGATTATAGATAATAGATTAGTGGTAGAGTGAATGGCCAGCACCTATGAGACCTAGGATCTCTAGTCCCTAGTACAAAAAGAAAGAGAAGAGCAGAGAAGAGAGGAAGGAACGGGAAGGGATGGAAAGGGAGGAGAAGAGGAGAGGAAAAAGAGAAAGGAAGGGGAGGGAAGGGAAGGGAGGGGAGGGTGGGAAAGTGAAGGGGAGGGGAAGGGAAGGGAGGAGAGGGAAAAGGAGGGGAGGGGAGGGGAAGGGAAGGAAGAGAAGGAGGTGCTAAAATGTGAATTGGTAGCTTTGTGTGCTTGGGGAAAGATCGCTGTGTAGGTTTGTCCTCAGCAGCCAGATGCTGGAGACATGCTAATTTGGACATGGCTACAGATTACGGTCTCTGCCTGTATGCTTAGGTTAGATTCTCTAGCATCTCTCAACAGCATTTATTTTATATTAAGAAGTCTGTTGTTGAGTTGTGAAGGAGTGGTAAGGATGGGGCAGTGGGTGGAGCCATGTGAGTATATGACTCACTACATACCTTCCACAGTACCCTGTTCTCCGTGCACTGTTTTGCTCTATGTTTTCCCGAACAGAGAACATCAACTCACTGGACATGGGAATGACTGGTGGGATGAAAAGGGGAGTGAGGCTCAAGTTGTTTATAAGGTGTCTAAGCAATCTTTGTATTTGTAGCTAGTACTTACTGTTGGCCTTCAGTACCAGGATTCTACAGCTCCTCATGTTCCTGGAGGCACCTAGGTTTCTGCTCACTCGGCAGTACTATGCCATCATCTAGTCACCCAAATGCTGCCTAGCTCCCAGAGCTTCCGACGGTTTCTCCTACCTTTTGTGGGTGCTGTGCTGACATACTTTTTTTGTGTGTGTGAACTCAATGTTTTGCCTATTTAAATTCTTTCCTTGTTGATAGGTGTGGAATTTTAGGAGGGAACAGAAATATACCCAGGGACTTAAACTATCACACTTAAGAATCAATTCAAAATTCATGCTAAACTCTTATTACCTTTAATCGTGGTGGTTCCTTGTCATCAGTCTATCTTGTCATGGTCAAATGAACCTCGGTTCTGAAATTAGTAATGTATACTACACTGTCAAGCTTGGCAACAACTGCAAAAGGTAAGGGCGACCTCAAGAGAAGATGAGCTAGGGCTCAGTTACTTTCAAAGGCCCCACTGTGCTTTCACTAGCGCTTCCCTGCCTTTCTAGAGAGGCAGCCTTGCTCCTTGAATCATCAACCCATCTCCTTTAAATGTGCTGGAGGCAGAAAGAAACGCTTACACTGCTTAATTCTGACTGCAAAGAACTTGGTGTTTTGGGGGACCGTAGGCCAGAAGAGGTTTGTTCAGATATAAACAAGGCACCGTGTGAGTACGGAGAGTACACACGGTGAGTACCGTGTGAGCACGGAGAGTACACGGCAGTGGCAACCATGGGACACTGAGAAGTACAGAGGAGGTGTACTGGTGAGGAGGTGACACCTGGACTTGACAGGAGAAGATTAGGAAGCAGTGGGTGGACAAAGGGGATGAGGCACAGGCGTGGCAGAAGGACATGAAGGTGAGAGAATGGCATGTAGGGACAAAGGTTGATGCCGCTTCGGTTTCTGGGCACAAGAAATCCATTCCCATCAAGGGGAAGTTCTGAGCGAAGGGGACTGAGTCATTTTTTTGACATTACAACTCTATGTCTATGGCTGAGAAAATGAAAAACAGACCTTTGGCTTCTGAATTAACAAATGAAACTGGGGAACTCTTAGTGGGAAGGTTTGGGGACACTGGAAAGCACAGTGTGAATGTAAGGGGTTCATAATGTTTGTAGCCATCTGCCAGCACCCCACTTTCTCCATTGGCAAGGTCTTCTCTTAAGTTTGTGAAATGATGCTTCCCCCTGGAGGACCCATGACTGCCTGTGCTTGATACTGTACTCTAGTTATAGGAGGTCAATGCTGGGGGAGGAGGGGCAGACAGAAGCAGCACCCTCCAGTGTGTTCCACTGACGCTTTCTCTTTTTTATGATAATATTTTTATTTAAAATTGAAACAAGCTTGTTTTGCATGTCAATCCCAGTTCCCTCACCCTCCCCTTCTCCCCTGTCTTCCCCAACCCTTATCCCATCCCCTTTCTGCTTCCCCTGGGGAGCTCCCCATTGGGGGATCTTCAAAGTCTGTCATATCATTTGGAGCAGGGCCTAGTCCTTACCCCACGTGTCTAGCCTGCAAGAGTATCCCTTTATATGGAATGAGCTCCCAAAGTCCATTTGTATACTAGGGATAAATACTGATCCATTACCAGAGACCACATAGACTGCCCAGTCCTCCTAAATAACACCCACTTTTAGGGGGTCTGGGTTGGTCTTTTGCTGGTTTCCCAGCTTTCAGACTGAGCTCCCCCTTGTTCTGGTCAGCTGTTTCTGTGGGTTTCTCCAGCCTGGTCTTGACACCTTTGCTCATCACTCCTCCCTCTCTGCAACTGGATTCCAGGAGTTCTGCTCAGTGTTCAGCTGTGGGTGCACTGACACTTTCTTTACAGCTTTTAATTGCTGCTTAGAGATGAGTGCAGAGGGAAGGAGGAAGAAGAAAGGAGGATGAGGAGAAGCTTGGGAAAAGAAACTTCCCTCTGCATCTCCATTTAGGACCATAATGAATTGAACTCAGTGTGCTCCTGAAGATTATAATGAAATTAAAATCCAATCTGGGTGGTCTCTTGGGCCTGGTAATGATTTGGATTAGAGGCCAGGCACAACACTGACTGTGTGGAAGTGGGGCAGAGTAGGATATTTAAAGGGCTAGCCTGCATACTCTGGAAACATGGTGACTTTTAAAAGGCACCCTGGAGAGTAAGCAAAATCCATGGAGCAGCCAGGGGTTTTTCCCCTGGGTGTTTTGTTTTCTAGTTCTGCTCTCTGATTTAATCACTGGTGAACATAATATTTCACAACAATTTCCAGCTTCCCCTAGATCCTATTTGTTCCTGATGCTGGAAGAGAAATGGCTAAGACATTCCAAAGCTTGGGTAGGAGTGCAATCTTTAAGTCATGCCAATAGACAACATCATCATTTATAAGGCAGGATGTAGGAATGTACACTTAGAGGAAGTAGATATGCTGACAAGGAATAATTATATATTCTAGCAAAATTAAAGGGACAAGATAGGAATAACAGGCACAAATTTCCTTGGCAAGAACTTAGGACCTTGAGGATATTTTGGGTTTGGGGTTTTAGATTTAGAATATGTGTACTAAATCATCCTACTTCTTACACTTTTCTTGCTATAGTATTTAACACATACACACACACACCATGCCAGTCATATTTCCCAAATTACTTGGCAAAAAAAAAAAAAAAGGCTTCAGCCAATGGGAGACACTGACAGGAGCAGGAAAGGAAGAGGTAGGAGCAAGTACTTCCTCCCTGTTTCTGTCTTAGGTAACATTTCAAGAATTCCTTGTTTTCCTCCATAATTTCTACAGATGGAATTCATTTTCTTTCTATTAATTTTGTTTCCAATGCTAGGTATGCAAAAAGGGGCTTTGTGCATGCTACACAACTGCTCCACCAATAAATCATGTCCCTAGCCCTTGGTTTAATAGAGGATCTTTTACCTAGCCCAGGCTAGCCTCAAACTCTTCATCATTTTGCCTTACTTTTTTTTAGTGCAGGGATTACAGGCAAGTGTTATTGCACTTAGACTTGAAGGCTTCTTAATGTGTTCTTGCTCTGGATTCCTTTCACCAGAACAGAGAGGATGAGTGTTCTGACTTTAGTGACTGGTGAAGAATAAATTATTTGCCCTCAGTAATCTTGGTGTTATGAAGAAAGGCAGACAAGAGTAGGTTAGCACTGACATCCTAACAATGCTAAATATGCCTAAGTGGCAGCATCAGTGTGGTAGGGTTTGACTTCAATGCTGTGTACACTGACTAATAGCCCCCAAAATAGCCATAGTCTAATCCCAGAACTATGGGCAGATACTTGATACCACAGAAGGGATTTTGAAGGTAAGATTATGTTAAGGAAGCTGAGATGGGGAGACTATGGGTCTAAAATATAAACTATAACTATAGTTAAATGGATCCATACAGGGAAGTTAAAGGGTAAAACAAGAGATGAGACAATGGGAGGAAGAGGTTGCAGGGATGTGAGGAAGGATATGGTATCAGAAGCCAAGGGTTCACACAGGATCCAGGGGCTAAGGGAGCAGGAGTCAGAGAAATGTTCTTCCCCTATTCTTTAGGCAATGTGGTCTCTGCTGAGACCTTAACTTCAGTCTATTGAAACTGATTTGCAACTCATCTCCAGGGCTGCAAAAGACAATACATTTGTATTGTCATGGGCTGTTGGATTTTGCATATTCATTAGAGCAGCAGTGGAATGCTAACACAATGCTCCCATCCCTCTGGCTTTGAAAATTCCAGGTCTGAGCTATGAACAAAAGGTATGGCCTGAAACGAAGTAATCTTTTGTTTGTTTCTTTGTTTCAGATACATTAGTACTCCATCCACCTCTCCTTTCCAGGTGGAATGACCTGAGCTTCTCTTGGATTCAGAGGGCTGCATTGCCCTGCATCCCTCCTTCTTGTAGTAGCCTACAGGTAATGAGTAATTGAGTGATCATGGGCAGGGTGTGATGTCCCCACCTCTTCACCCCAAACTCAGGGTGACTTTCCTGGTCCTTTCCTTAGAGATGCTCCTTGGGATTACACGAACACTCAACCTTTCCTTCTGCCCAGTCCTACTCCCTTTGCTGCACGTTGATTCTGAATCATTCCCTAATAAATTGCACATCTGCCAATCTCCTTTTAAATATGCTTTTCTCAGGAACTCAACCAGGAAAAGTGATTTATCTATATTTAGGCAAAGACTCTGCATGGTTGACTTCTCTGTATCTCTGCTAATAATAACTCAAATCACTCTTCTACAATATATGGAAATTTAAAAAAATCTTAGAGTACAAGTTGTTTTTTAAAGAATGTTGCAATACACAATCTCTCTCTCTCTCAGCTGGAGTCTAGGGTACAAGATGAAGCAGGGATTGAGGTAGGAAGGAAGCATCAATACAGTAAGTAGTGAAGATTAGAAAGTTGAACAGTGGCCTGTATTCAAGAGTGATACAAGTAAGCAGCAAGTTCCAGTAGTCACTGGGAACTTGACTCTGTTACCTCCTGGAATAGATGACATTATCTCAGTTTTTACTGTGGAGGAATATGAAACCCAAAAGGAAAAGCCAAAGCAGATAGAGAATAAGAGAGGTTAAGTCAATACAGAGACCATGTGGCTGAGGGTGTTACTCAGTTAGATTACAGAGACCATGTGGCTGAGAATGTGGCTCACTAGGTAGGTAGAGTCCTTAGTATTTGCAGGCCCCGAGATTTATCCTCAGAGCCACATAAACTGGGTGTCAGAGGCAAGAAAATTATGACAAATTTGAAGCTGATCCAGTCATCATAGCAAGTTGTAGGCCAATTAGTAAGAACCCCCAACAGTCCCTGAAAAGAATATAGAACCCACATGTCTTTCTTCTAGCTCCAGTCGAGTTAAAATGTGATCTCTCCAAGACACATTTGATCACCATGTATAAAAGCCTATATTTCTTGCCTCTAGATATTTCTAGCACTCAGTATCTTTTTTACTTCTGTAAGAGTTACCTCTTATTCTGTAACAGTTATCAAATCAGGCCCAGAAAATGAGGATTTTGTTTGAGGCCAGCTGGGGGCACATAGCACATTCAAAATCACCTTGAGCTCCATAGTGAGGTTTGTCACAAAACCCAAATAATACAAAAACCAAATTCCAAGACCAACTGACCAACCAATCATCCATCCATCCATCCATCCACCCACCCATCCACCCATCCATCCAATGTGCTCTTAACACATTTAGGTAGGCTATATGCAGCACCCATACTTTATGTCTACCCTCTTTTCTTCCTTGAATGATGAGTTCTCTTATCTCTTTTGATAGTAAATCTTTTCCAATATCTCTCCCTAAGTGGAATTAGTCACACCCTTCTTTATCATGCTCTAGGCCTCACAGATATTCGTGATGGCATTTCCAATATGTCCTGTATATTTCTTTTACTTGTTTACCCTTCTAGTCTGGAAATATGGAAGAAGGCAGTAAGTTTTATTCAACAATTGTGCAAGTTCAGCTTCTAGTACTATAATAAGTACATAGCACCTTATGCTCATTAGATAGAATTGAACTAAACAAGACTACCAAGTTTGAGGCCAAAAGAAATCACAGCAGGCACACCAGAGACAAATTGTTTAATGTGGGTAAGCAGGGGCAAATTGTTTAGCCTTTCTAAACTGGAAACAATCACAAGCACAATCCCAGGATTACTAGGAGGGTAAGTAAAATGATATGTGCAAAAATAATATACAATATTTGGGTCCACATGAGGCCCAACCTCACTAAACTGAAAACAGTTGGATAAATGTTTCATGCCTTTCTAGTTATCTATGCATTTTGTTTGTTTTATGGAGACACTGGGCAATCAACCATAGGGCATGCTAGGCAAATGTCCTAAACTACATGCCCACCACTTTTTGTTTGTAAGTCAGGACTGACAGGGCCCTCAAAACTCATTCGGGATAACTTAATACTTGTTATAACTCTTTCATAGAACTGGTTTACTATCTGTAGCTGGTGATGTTAATAATGGTAAAGGGTATAAAGAAGAATTAAAGAAAGAGGAAGAGGAAAGAAAATATGTTCACTGCATTCACTTTATTCAAACTAAATTATTAATTAGAAAGAGAATAAGCCCGGTAGTAAAAACCATGATGCTATTTGGTTTGAAATAAAGGGCAACTAGAAACAAGATGTGTTCATCTTCCTTCCAAAGATATTTAAAGGATTCAGTTATTTGAGGGACTTTTCCCTATAGGGATCCCCACACTGGCTCCCTATGTATGCCATACCTTCTGGCTGGTGGGTGCCCCAGGGACTGTGAAGTCAGCAGCATTTCAGAAAGCAAAAAGCAAACCACCTGGAGTTAACATCTCTTATCAAATTCAACTTGTGTTGAACCAAATTTGGCCTTGTTCATGATGGAATCCATCGCAGGTGAGAAATTCCATCCTGATATAAATGCAGAATCATTACAGTTTACTCCAAGATGCTAAAGGCTTTGCAGAAATGGTGCTATAACACTGGTTTGTATCTTAGCCTGGAACTACAAAGCAGGGACCACAGATGATGTAGGAGGGATATAGCTGGCAACTTGCTGCACTTGTTTGTCCCTGTCTATTTTGGGAAAGAGAGAACTAAGCTCTGAAAGATATTCACTTAGTGACATGATTAAGAGGAGCAGCACTTGTATACAGTTAAGTGTACCCTCATGCTTTCTGACTGTGCCATCCATGACTCTTGTTATGGCATGATTATTCAGATTCAGTCTCATACCACACTAACCACTCCACTCCTTTGAACACTTTATGTGCTTTCATTTAAATCCAAAAGCTCTGTGCAACTGGGGGTAGAGGTACACGTCTTTAATCCCAGCGCTTGGGAGGCAGAGGCAGGTAGATCTCTGTGAATTCAAGGCCAGCCTGGTCTACACAGTGAGTTCCAGAACAGCTTGAGCTACATAATGAGGTCCTGTCTTGAAAACAAAACAAAACAAAAAGAAATGAACAAAAAGCTCTGTGCAGATGACCATACTTATGTGGCCTTGGAGAAATATAGCCAAAGCCCAAGAATTAGAAGTTGATGGTGGCAGAAACAGAACCTTGATGGCATGCCATTACAGTGGTATATACCCCTTCACTCATGAGCCTTACCAATGAACAGAAGGCCAGGATTTAACACTCACTGTGGGATACATCATATGCAAATATGACATCTAAAAAGTAGAACAAGCAAAGAGCAGGTATACAGTAAAACCCTCCTCTTTTCTTATCATCTTTATAAATACAAGACACAGTCACAAAAGGACCATCTTTCAAATGCCAGGGACAACACTCCTCTTTGCCTCCCCAAGTCCACACCTAATGTTATTAAGCAGCATGCATTTCTTTTTGTATGTATTATTCCGGGAACTAGATTAAATATATCTTGTCTGTAAATCTAAGTAGACTGTATTTTGGGACCCCTGAGCATTGTGGAATGTTATGTCTGTTATCACTCATGACATGACTTCCCATAAAATCCTGTGTGACATTTGCCACACTTCTCATTTCTATCAGAAGCAGGATTTCTTTGGGAAGCTGTCTTCAGAAAGAAGCAAGTTTGTTTTATATGATGATAAAAGTGTACATGCACATCCAGGAGTAAGGAAATAAATCACACAGAGGTAAAGGTTGAGGTGTTTTCATCTGATGAATATTAAACTTCAGAATATGCTGGGCATGGTAGCACACGCCCATAATCTCAACACTTGGGAAGTAAGGGCAGGAGGATCAGGGATTCAAAGTCATCCTAGGCTACATGGTGAGTTTGTAAGCAGCCTGAGTAATGCAAGACCCTCTTTAAAGAAAAATAACAATAACAAATGAAGGAGTGAATGAATCAAACAATAAATGCATCTCTTAATGTCTGAATCATAGAATTCCATGATTACAACTGGTTGTTTACCAAAATGGGAGTTCTTAAAGTGGAGATTGGGTCTTTGTCCTCATTTGAAACAGATTGTTTATCAGCGAAGTTAAGAAACCACTATAGACTCTGTTATATAATGAGATTAGAATTAGAACGGATGAGTGAATGTTCCAAACCTTAGCCTGGCATGAGAGGCTGTTGAGATCTGCTTTCAGCCTTGATCTTGAGTCCTGAGATCAATTCCCCTTATGGAGGCCCAGTGCACCAAATGTTACAGAGCAGGCGCTCTGCTTTCTCCACTAACATTTCCTTTGTGAGTATTCCCATTCCCTTTTCTGTCTCTCACAATCATGCTTTTTGTTTTCTTTTTCTTTTTTTCTTTTTTCTTTTTATTTTTGTCTTGACAACTAAATCAATTTTTATGGCTCAGAACAATTGCCATTTTCTCCTAATACTTCCTTTAATTTCTGCTCAATGAAGTCATGACATTTATGCTACACATTCACCAAACATTCTATGACAGCCATGCCCTGTTTTGTATTTTGACAGTAATATGTTCTGAAGGACACATGTTGGAAGGATGTGAGACATTTTACACTCATTCCTTTAAAATGTCTAGCATAGGCTCTTGGATGTAGTGAGTGTTAAAAATTCCTAGAGGAGTGGAAATAAATAATTGAATGGATGGTAGATTTCCCTTAGGGCACTGAGAATGAGGTTAGGGCACGATAGAAATTAAAACATTTATGATAGAACAAACTTTTGGTCCTAGCATTTGGAAGAACCTGGAGATAAGAACATGAGTAAGATATCCCAGGAACTGACTAGGATGGGCACAGAAAACAAACAAGAACCCGTCTACCACAAGCAACCACACAGATGTTCTGTTGCAGGCCTATGTGAGATGAGTGGTACTCTGTATCCCAAGGTAACCTGATATATTGTAGATGCTGAATAAAGACAGGCCACTCTGTGTCCCAGCTATCTACTTAATAGTCTCTTTATCTTATCACCTGTCATTAAGCTGTACTGTAATGAGTGGCTTCTCTATTCCTTGCCACTGAGAACTCCGATTAGTAGAACCATGTTATGACAATCCTAACTCTAGACAGATTGCTGATGATACATGAATACTGTTGAAAGATGAAAAAAAAAAGTGAAGATAGCAGCTACAAACATGCAAGTCCTCTACTTACTTAGCTTCGCGTTGGAATCACACTGGTGACTGTGAGCATTATGGGATAGGTATTGTTGCTGGCTTTATGGCAATATATGTCTTCTTCTTCTTCTTTTTTTTTTTAATTCAGAGGAAGCTTAGCTTTGGGGTGGTAAGAGGGTTTGTCAGAGTGAGTATTCTGGGTCAGCTGGGACATGTTCCGAGAGCAGATGGTTGAATCCCATTTCTCTGCCCAGACCTCAGCAGTAATTGCTCTGTAACTCTGGGAATTTATGGGTACGTGCACACAGTCATGTGAACATAGAAGAAGCAGTAACTTCCATCCTCAGGAAAGTCTTAAGACGTTTGATTTTTGTCATTCAATTCCTTGAAAAACTAACTTCAGATGTTTATATCAATTGAAAGTACAAAACAGTTCCCTGTGCCCATATGCTGTGGCCTGTCATTCTACCATTTTTATTGCTAAAGCTTCATTTCTTAAAGTTACATGCTAAGGATTGAGTAATACAGTGTTTATTTTGACAGCTTTATTATTTCAGTGGTGAGCTAGTGACATGTACTGATTTAGTACTGATTTGGGGCAGTTGTGCTGATTCAAGCCCTGGAATCTCATCAAATGTACCAAAAACAGAGGGAATGCATAGAAATTCTATAGCTACGACCTGAATTCTGAGAGGCTGTCACAGATACACCCTGCTATGCCCAGACCACATGGGTCAGGGCCTATCTCATTGCACTTGCTTCAGGGAGCCCTGCAGTGCTAACAGATGGCAGGCAGAATACAGCTCCAATCCAGTCAGCAGGGTGACATTCATTAATAGTCATCACTGAACCCATTTCCAGCAAAATCCCATTCCAATGAAACATCACTTTCAGAAAAGTGTCAATCTGCTTGAATGAAGGTTACTCTAGGGGACTATAATGCCAGGCCAGGTGGAAGCACTGTAGATAACAAGGACTCACGGCCTCCAGCCTCAGGGCCTTTCCACCCGTCACCTTCTGGATTGGTCCTAATCAATCTTCCTCTCAGCTTTCTAAGCTGCCATAGATGGTGCAGAAAGCAAGGTCCCTCCCAGAGCCCGACAACCCTTCTGTCTACTTTTTCTCCCTAAAGACACGCCAGGGAGAGAAAGAAAGGAGAGTGAGTGGTGGGAGGACATGAGCCCCGCGCTCTTTCACTGCTGGGAACCCCTCCCATGGTGGACATTGATTTATCCTTCTGCTTCTTCAAGTACATTGACAATTGGGTGTTTTTTGTTTTTTTTTTTCCCCCCCAAGGAAAATTAATCTCTCCTCTCTCACCCTGCCCCCCCCCCACTCCACAATGGGACATGTTGATCTTCTAATGCAGCCTATTACAATTACATTTTGTTGTATTTTAGATGCCATTAGTGAATCAAAACTAATCAAAACTGTTTGAACAGAGGGTCAGAGGTAAACAACAAGAACCCTGGTAGTGATGCCCAGGTCACCAAACCCAGACTGCTATGTTTGACTTCAAAGTCATCCTCCTTCCCTCTGCTTCTGGATCCTCATCTACCCCCATCAAGAGGTAAAATTTGAATAGTTACTTTTCATGCCTCCAGGTCTCGCCAACGAGGCCCCCTATCATGCATTGCCTCCTTGAGAGCCTTCTGCAATCGTACTTATCTTCCCAACCCAGTGTACACGCCTCCTCTGCTAGTTGACACTCCAGGAAACCTCAGTTGCCAAGTGTTGCTCTTTTACCTGCATTTCCATAGCCCTTTGTTGGAACACCTGCAATGCAATTTGTCTTATTCTCTCGGTGATTTCCCGCTGCTACAATTGCAATGAAGATGTGTTAAATCTTACATCTATTGCCTGATATGAAGATTTGTGTGGATGGCTAAATAAAGAGACCTCTTAGGTTGATTTCTCCAGCTCACTTAGCCCATCATTAGGAATGAAGTGGGGAAGCATCTGAGGGAGGCGCATTGTCTAGATGAAAGGCCAAAACTCAGTAGTTGGCAGCAACCTGACAAGCAAAGAGACCTTAGTTTTAATTACTCCAGTACCACTAACATTTACCCAAAAGCAAAGCTCCTTATTTCCCGGGGGGGGGGGGGCGTCTACTCTTTGCTCAACAGTTATTTACTTCATAAATGTAAACAGTAAATTCTGCCTTAGTTCTACCATTGTTTATAATAGTCCATAGTTTGATGTGCATTCTTCTCATCTTTTTTTCCTTCTATTTTTCTCACTACCAAAAAACAAAAAAAAAAAAAAAAAAAAAAAAAAAAAAAAAACAAAAAAAAAAAAAAAAAAAAAAAAAACCAAAAAACAGATTTTGTTCATGAGTTCATGAGTACATATACCAAAGAACACAGAGCTGTAGAAGAGAGATGAGATTCTGCTGTGTGACATGTGACCTTGGGCAAGTTAATTAACCTCTGTGAGGAAACAGCATTAACCACAGGCTAGACTTCATGAATAAAGGAGTCCAAGAGCTGGTTCCTGGAAAACACTTCTCAGGAAATACCATAAAATATAAATGCTAAGATAACATCCATACTATCTCTTATTTGTGGTCCAGCCTTCACCTGCTTTCCCATTACTGACAGTTCATACCAAGTCCTCACAGATTTCCAACTGGGTACTTCTTAAAAAGATGTTTTGAAAATGTATATTTAGAATGTGTGTGTGCACATGCACACACATGCACAGGCATGTGCACACATAAATGTGTGTATTAGTGTGAGATGTGAGTTTGTGCCCTTATGTGTGTGCAGGTGCCCACGGAGGCCAGAACAGCGTATTTGATCACTTGGATTTGGTGATACGTGCTGTTCTGCGTTGTTCAGTGTGGTGTTGTTCAGTGTGGGTGCTGAACTCAGATCCTCATGATTGAACAGCAAGTACTCTCATTGCTGAGCCATTTTGCCAACCCAAGAAGGAAATTACATTACATTTTTTTTTTGTTTCCATTTTCTTACTAAGGGTACCAACAAATACACTGAAACCATATTGTTTTCTTTTAAACAAAATAGTTTAATATGTATCCTATACATAAATGGGAGGAGAAAAAATATTCTTGCTAGAAATAAGTGGGCATGCTAGCTATAACCATGTTAATTCTATTCAACTATCGGTAAAGAAGTCTGTTTTCTCCTTCAGAGTGATAATGATAGAGTTTTTTAGTAGCAACTGTGTATTTTGCAGATGTAATGACACATTTGACTTAAACTTTTTTTTGTGGGCTAAATGATCTGCAGTGTACTGTCTTGTTTGAAACAAAAGATGACATTAGCTTTGTGAAATTCACCTTTGCCCAATATGACCCATCTTCCTCCCAATGCGCTGTATTCCATGATGGCATCTCTTAACAAAGGACTGACTGAGAAAAATCTCTTCTGTTTTAGGAAGATCTGGTATTGTGCAGAATTCTCCAGTTTTTCATGTTTTAAACCTCTTTCAGAGGGAGAGAGGGAGGGAGGGAAGGAAAACAAGAAGGGAAGACACACACACACACACACACACACACACAGAGAGAGAGAGAGAGAGAGAGAGAGAGAGAGCCCTAACTCACTTGAGTCCACACCAAATTACAGGGTATGTAGGAGTCCTAATATTGTCTCTGCTCTAAGTACATACTCAACCCTACCTCCTTTGTTTTTTCTCTTACTTGTTTTTGTTCTTTAGCCTACTTCCCAAGTCTTTTATCCAGGAAATTCTTTCTCTCAAATACTACTGGACTTGTTTCTTTGAGCAAGCAGTAAGTTTGGATTCTCCCACAATCATACCCATCCAGTTCCACATGCCATCGAGGCCCCTGTCTTTGTGAACAACAATCCTGTGGAGTAAGCACCGCCCTCATTTCACAGGTGAGGAAGCTGGAGAGAGAAGAGGATGAGTGAAAGTGGGTCTGGGTTTTATCATAGACTGTCTGACTCCAGACACCCACCTTTATTTAATCCGCATGCCACAACACCACTTCTTTTATACCCACCCAGCTATCTCTGTGTGAACTCCCACATGAAAGTTGTGTTGTATGGCGGTACATCCTAGCACACCAAACTTTTTAGTTTTGGAGGAGGAGAGAGGAAGAGAGAGAAATGGGTAGAGGCATCAGAGCTATGGGGGCAGGGCTACTTAGGCTCTTGAAGCCCAGATAATTCCATCATGAGCCTCAAATACCTGACAGGAAGGTGCAGGATTTGATTTTTACCTGCTGGGTTTCTGTCTTGCCTTTGTGGAATCTTTGCTTTGTCTACTTTCTTTTGGAATGGGGAAGTATACCTTGTGCTATTGAGGGGCTTGCAGTTAAGGCATTGTGTGTTGAATGTACTTAATGTGTTTTCCAATGTTATAGGGGTTCACAGTTGAGGCATTGCCTTAGGTTCAGAAGACATTCTTTAAACAATTTTTAGAGTTATTTAAAGAGTTTAGAGTTGTTAAAAAGTATGGGGAATTTCAGTTGTGCTGGATGCATTTTGCATTATGAGGTACAATAAGCTCATGAGGAAATGGGACAGATAATACTGTCTTAAAATATGCATGGATGTCAAGTTGAGAAGGAGTAAACTTGTCATGGTTCATACTGATGGTTAATATGACAGAACATAGAATCATACAGGGAATAAACCCCTGGGCATGTCTGAGAGGGAATGGGGTGAGATGGGAAGAGACCAACCCTCAATGTATTTCTTTTGTTGTATTTTTAAAGATTTATGTTATTTATATTTTGTATGTATGAGTATTTGCCTGCATGTATGTATAGGCATTGTGTGTGTGTGTGTGTGTGCCTGGTGCCCATAAAGGCCAGATGAGGGCATTGTATCCTTGGAACTGGAGTTAGAGTTGGGAACATGGGAGTTGGGAACTAAACCTGGGTCCTCTGCAAGAGCAGCTAGTACTTTTAACTACTGGGTCATCTCTCCAGCCCCTAAGTAAATATTTCAACTATCTCATGACAAAGGCATTGCTACTTTCATTTAATAAACAAGACAAGTAAAGTTGCAGGCCCAAGTTTGCTTGACTGACAAATGAAAAACTACATTTACCGAGTTCATAAATGCCCCGTTTCAATTATATGGTCTCCGAAACCACACAAACCTTAAACAAGATAAACCTGATAAAGAACTTTTGTGTTTCTTACATCAGGTTGACCATAAAAGTTTTGATGATCTAATCTAAAATAGTTATTCAAATATTAGCTATTATCTTGATTTGTGGGAATATGCACTAAAATTTACAAATAAATGGTATACAATCGAAAAAAGGAACAGCAAATATTTTGTCTAGGAGAAAAGTGGCTTGCATTTTTAACAAAAAATAAAGTCTATAGAAGTATACCATAGTTTTGGGGTCATGAATCATGTGTTAGGTCAATAAGATAAAATCTAGCCTTTGTGGGGTGGGGGTGGGGGAGCTGTAATAGGCTCAGCTAACTTTGTCCACTGTTGATGTGAAAGATTAACAAACTACAATCTAGCCCTCAGGAGCTCTTTGCTGAATATGAAGAACACATAGAAACAAGAATGTGTCATCACGAAGTTCATGCTCTATGATGCAAGAAATTTTGGCTATTTGTAGCTACCTAAGAAGTTTTTTTTTTTTTTTTCAAAAAAGTGTGATGACAAAGAGCCCCAGAATATTCAGGTCATCACCAACCTGAGAATCACAGCTGTCGCTTTCAAATGTGTGCACATATTCATATAAAAAGGTTTTTGAGCCAGGTGGTGGTGGTGCATGCCTTTAATCCCAGCACCCGGGAGCAGAGGCAGTTGGATCTCTGGGAGTTCAAGACCAGCCTGATCTATAAGAGCTAGTTCCAGGACAACCTCCAAAGCCTCAGAAAAAGCCTATCTCAAAAAAACAAAAACAAACAAATAAAAACAAAACCCAAAACAACAACAACAAAAAACAAAAAGGCTTTTGTTTCTTCAACAATTCCATCAGGGAGTTACTTAAAGCCACCTCATATTATCAGAAGCATATTTGATATGATATCGAGCCTACATGACTAGATAAATTCATTCACTGATATTTAAGGTGGCATGCATGAAAATTATTAAGGCAGTATTTACAGGAGGAGAAAGAACTAGAGTACATAAATGGATAAGGATGCTAGTGGAGAGGTGTGATGGGAAGATGGAAAGTGATATTCTATACACCCTCCTTTCTTCCCCTACATCCCATCCTCTATTCTATCTCCCTTCTCTTCATATAAACTTCCTTTCCTAACTCTACAATGAAACCCACAGCTCAATATCAAGCACCTGCTGAATGTCAGAGACTATACAAGTTTTACAGCAACAACCTTGATATTGATATTATTTTACTAGAAAGATGTCTAGCAAAGATTCTAATCACTATATTCTTTATATGATGTGTTTTGCTGCGCTTAATAAGACAAACAGATTCAAGTGACAAATACATACTCCTGTTTGTACAAAGTTAACATCTAGTGCAGGAGAGTCTTGAAGACATGCTGTCTCTCAGGTATATGTCCACTTAAATGCTACCTATGACATTTAAATTGTACAGTAACTTTGAACAAGTTATTCAAATTCTCTTGTGCTTAGGGCACAGATGTATTAAATGAGACTAGCATGGTTATTAATCATGTAGCCATTCACAAAGCTATAACCATTCATATATTATTCATACAACTCTTAATATAGTTATTACAGATACAATGCCCACATGAAACATAAATATCCAGTTATTATTCAGAATGATAATAAGAACAAAATTAAAACCACAGAAAAGGAAGCATACTATAATGTATTACTAGTGGGAAAATAAGTCAGAATTTGTGGAACAAATACTGTGTGCCAGACAAACTCTGTTATCTCCATCCTCCTGATACTGTAGCCTGTTAAATTGCATATTCAAAGTTTCAGGTGAGAAAACGGGTGGTAGGATGAGAAAGCACTTTGACATTTATGGCTCTATTAGGATGCCCAGACTTGTTTGGCTACAGAGCTTATGTCCACCTGCTGTGGCTCACAGCTTGGAATACAGACAAATGCAACTCCCAGTGCTCAAGACTTGGCTTCCAGTTCAGAAATGCCTTGGTGCAGAGGTTACATGAATCTGATGCCGCCTGACTTCTGACTCACAACAGAAGGCAAAGCTGAGGGACCTTCCTTTGGAGGCAGATGCAAGAGACTTAGGCAAAGTAAATGAATCATTTGTATAAGTAAGCCTACGAAGGCAGGCAGATCTTCCCTTACTATGAGCAGGTAATGTTTACATCTCTATAGGACATTAGTATTCCAGTGCTCATGGAAGGAGTCAACCAGACAGCTACTGTGTCTTCAAAGAAGGCCTCCGGTACCCAGTGAGAGAGCATGTGCTTTGAAGTAGGTGGAAAGAATTCAAGTTCAATGCAGATTGAAATGTGGCTCTATCTGCCAGGCAAATGGTGTCGATTGAAACCACTCTTTGCTCTCTAATTCCCCAGTACTTCCTCTGATGAGAAATCTCCCAGAAGAGAGACAGGGCTGTAGTCTCTTAGACCAGACTTTAAAGAAGGAAAATAACTATTTCTAAGGAATCTGCTGTGTTTCTGACTCTACTAAGTGTGTTAGTGCATTAACTTACTCCATCTTCCACAGCTAAATATGAGCCACGAAGAGCAGTTTCCTCTTTAATTTCCCTGTTCTTAGGAAACTGTCACTGGTATACAGGAGGAAATTGATCTGGCTGCTGTCCGAGGGCTCTGGGCACCATTCCTAAACTCTGCACCTTCATGTTTTCCCTTGGATTGCAGGGGAGGGATTCCTCAACACTGCAGTCTCAGAATCTCATGTTAGCAGAGTTGCAGCTTATGCCCTTGCAGCCAGAGTAACTTGTGCTGGGGATTTGAAAAGAGACATGGCTGGCTGACTTACACAAGATTTTGTAGTTGTCTGGTGCTATCATTTCTTACATTGCCTCAGACTCTACCTGTCTACTACTGGTCTCTTGTTTCCTAAGGGGCTCAATGTTCAATAAGTATTTGTCAAACTGAGTGAATGAGCAGCATTATATCTTCCCCAGTTTTAGAACTCAAGCCCTCAGAGATGAGGCGGTAGGAAATCTCTACAGTTATTGGCTGTCAGGGCCGAGTTTTGAGCCCTGGATTGTCCCATGTCAGTGTGCTTTTGCTTCTTCTGCCCAGACTCTGCCTTCAGGGGATATAATGCCCTCTGTTGCTGCCCATTTTATCGCAGGGGTTAAGCACTGTTTTCAGCCTTCCTCCTGCTGGTGTGCCAAACCACATCTGGAACCTTCCCCCTACATCGGAAGCACACATTAGTTGTCAAGATAAGCAGCTTATTAAACAGCTGTTAGATCCAGTGAGACTCTCTGTCAAAAATGTAAATTGTGTCTGCAGTGTTGTTGAAGATGCAGCGTGTGAATGGCACTGAGTTGAAGCTTACGGAATACAAATGGACCGAATCACTGAATGAAAGCTCACTGGTCTTGCTTGGCCAGAAACTCATTTCCAGATCAAATGCTCTGAATCAGAGGTCACAAGGGTTAGAGGCTGCTTATGTGGTGCTCATACCATTAACCTTAATGCCTAAACCCTACCCATCATTTCTAATGCCTTTAGGTCCTGGCAAAGGGTTGCTTCTTGCCTTGAGATACTGCAGTGTCAAGAATGCTGCATTTCTGGGGTAGACAGAGACAAAAATTTACCCCCACTTTTCAAATGATAAGATGGAGACACTGAAAATTAGCGTACCTCCACTACGTTATAGTAGAAATCATACTACATTTGGAACCAAACAGATCTGGTTTTTCATGCTGACTCCTGTGTTAATATTTAACAGTCTTGAAACCATAAGCAACTTGTTTCTGTGGCCGCTGTTTTCTTATGTATATGATGACTATTCTATTTTGGTTGTATCCTACAAAGTTGGAAAGTTGATCATGGGGTGTAATATTCAGAGGTGGTGAGAAAGGACTCAGTGGGAAGTTTTGTTATCACTAAAGTAATGTGCTGTGAAGGGATTTAAACTAGATTTTTTTGCTGGGACCCCAGTTACTTTGCAATTTCTATGTCATACCCCATCCCTGACCCACTTCTCCCATGAAACCAGTTGCCAGAAGGCAATCACAGCAGCCTAGCTGATGCCAGTGTTATGTTCTTGAGCTTCCAGAGCCATGAACTAAACCAACTTTTCTTTGGCCTTAGAAGTTTCATTTGAGTAGCAAAAGCTAGATTAACGCAATGGCGTGAGTATTGGTGACTCTCTTACAGAGTCTACTGCCTAGCTAAACTAGAGTAGACAGAAAGATTCTGCTTCAGTATCTGGCCTGTGGCATGAGCTCACCGGATGAAAACACAGTTGCCAGCATAAACACTAAGTAAGGGTCTGTGTTTACACAGACTGTTATCCTGCAGGCATGTCCACACTTGTAAACAAGGTTCTCTAGTCCCAAATCCAAAGCAGTCTATGGAGGAACGCCGAAAGCATGTTTCCACTCTCAACTGTACTACACAGAAAGCTTCTGCGATTGTCAGTGTATGCTGGCTGGAGGTTTCATAATCTTCATTGGTGCCTGGACCTTTTGTGGAGGGAGTTGAGGTAAAGTGAGGGGTGAGGACAACTGGTCCAGAGTGGGCATAGCAGAACCATCACATCCCATTTTCCCTAAAGATGAGAACCAAAATTAAACTAACTAGAAGAATCTGGGGGTGGACAAGTGGAGTTGGGTGCTTTTTGCATGTGAAGGAAGGTAGTAGTTAAAGCTGCAGCAGTGAATGAGGTCATGGGTAGTTCAGGATGAAAAAGGAAAAACCTGAACTGCACTTGACCTCAGAAAACTTAGTACTTATCTCGGTGCGTGGCATGAAGCAGACGTCCAGTGAATATTTGTTGAATTAACAAATCAGTGTGAGGTTGAGGAGTATATTACACGTCTCATGTTTCCTAGTAATCTCATAATCTAGATTCATGTTTTCAATGATAACTGAAATCTGTGCATTTTCTGAGGAATCTGAGTCTCTTGGTATTAAGAAGTCTTGCCCTAAAAGCTTATCAAACCACTGGCAACAATTCTGTGTGTGTGTGCACACACACGTGCATGTGCCTGTGCATGTACGGAACATGTACAGGTCAGAAGGTAATGAATGACTTCTTCAATTGTTCCCGATATCAGTTTTGGAGACAGGGTCTCAGTGAACCTGAAGTTCATTGAGACTGAGCTGAACACAGAGCCTCCAGTACTTTTTTATTTTATTTATTCACTTTTGTGTGTGAGTGTGTATGTGTAGGTATTGGGGATACAACTCAGGCTCTTGTGCTTGCCGTCTCACCAGTCCCCCAATGCCAATATTTATTTAGTATGTAATGGAGTCCTGGCAGGTCTATGAATTTTCCTATCCTACTCATGTATCAGAGCCCATAATAGACTTGGAAATTAGAGAACATGCTTCTTGGATGCCTAAAAAATTCTTAAGTATCCATCAGGGATCTTGACAAGACCTCAATAAATAGAGGTGTTTGGTCTTAATCAACTTGTATAAAATCTTATTAAAGAAAGCAGAGAAATAGAACCTTAAAGTGCTGAAAAATGAATTGTGAATTTTGAAAGAAATAACTGGTGCTTAAAAAAAATGACACTCAAGAATCAGGATGAGGGGGCTGAACTGATAAAAGGTTTTCCTGGGTGTGAGGGAAATTCAGACAATAGTAGGAACCCGAAGTGTGCTTTCCTTCATTCCTCAACCATGTGTGCACTGCCATTTTATGTTCTAAGTAATGGGGACAGACAGTAATAAAGTCTATTATCTGGTCAGAAGGGCCTGACATTGTGCTGCGAATCCCTTTTGAGTAGACACTCAAAAGGAAAGCACTTAACCACCATAGGGAACCATGGCTTACAGCAAGGTTGGGTACAAACTGCAAGTGTGCTTTTGAAGCCTAGACCATCTCTTGGGTGTTTGACACTGCCAAAGATAACCTGAAGTGTAAAAGAGATGTCACCCAGGGCTGAAACAAGCTTAAAGGAAGCCATATGAGAGAAACAATTGCAGAACTGCAAAGCCTACCATTTCCTTTTATCTCTTCAAACACAAGTATTGTATAAACTGTAATAACAGTATTCACACCATTATGTGTCCTAGACAAGGGGACAGCAGATCTAATGTTCATTTCTGTCTATCATTAGGTAGCCTGCCTGAAAAACAAAACAAAAACAAACAAACAAACTAATGACTGCTACTGTTCTTCCACTGTGGTCCTGTGGAGGTTCTGAGAGAATACAATTGCATTTCTTCAGGACCAGGAAGCTGCAGCCATTTTTTTGAGTCAAGAGAAAATAAAGTGGCACTTACAAAGATGCAAGGGGGTTGGAAGACATTGGAGAATTAATTTTCTCCATTTATTTGTCTGGGGATTTTCTTAGGGATTCTTGCACACTTACCCCATAACTCCTATGTAATTTTCTAAACATTCGTGTCAGGACCTCTTTATTCTTTCCCTCACACTGAGTTTCAGATCAGCTGCGCATTGTTAGGTGGATACTACTTAACGGTTTTCTTTTTTTTTTTTTCTTAATAGAGTACTGAAATACCTTAAATTATCCCCCATGAGACCTACTTCTGCCCTGTGCAGTTATATAAAATAAGTTTATAATCTCTCATAGCCTCAAAAGGCTTTCCCGTACTTGAATGATGTCACTGTGACTGTTGTTCTTATCAGAAGTGGAATAACCAGGGCCAATTTGACTCATCTTAAGCTGATAGGGTCTACAGACCTTTTCTCCTAAGTGGATCCCTTTAGACACAGTTAATTGCAACTAATACAACTCCCTCACACATACACTGAGGCTAAAACAGCACCATGGACTGAAAAGCAGTGACACCCACAGCTTACCCTAAGTGCTCATAACTAGGTGTTTGCAAGGCCAGGACTTCTGTCTTCTGTGACATCCCTCATCCAACTTTTAAATATAGCAAAGGCATACACATAGCACTATATGCCTGTAATACCAGTACTCAGCAGGAGGCTGTGGCAGGAGACCATCACAAGTTCAAGGATATCCTAGGCTACAATAATAGAATCTATTGTCTCCCGAATAAAAGAGAAGGGAAAGGAAAGAACAAACTAAATGTTTCCATTTCGGTCTTGTTTGTCTGCGATCAATAATTTTCCAGGTCCAAACATACAGGGAGAATAGCCCAGGCAAACTGACCATACTGACCACATGTTGATTTCCTCGGCACACCTGCCTTTTGATAATAAAAGATACATGTGTGTATGGGTATATGTCAAGACAATGAAATAAACAAAAACAGATTTTAATAAAAATATTACTTAAAAGTATGCAAGTATGCTCTCTCTCTCTCTCTCTCTTTTTTTTTTTTTTTTTTTTTTTTTTTTTTTGCCTTTGGTGTTTAGATAACCTTTTCTTGGCAAGTCCAATGAATTTTGAAGGGCATTTTTCATTCATTTGCCCTTTGAAATTGAATTATTGTCATTTAAAGGTGATCTGCAAGTGCTGTCTTACCCATGCTTATTATTGCTGTCTAAGGTATGACATTCAGATTGACGTGCGTGGCTGCAGGGTACTGTCTTGATGTTAATGATTTCTTGATGTCCTGGTTCCCTTGTAAGCAGTTCCATTTTCATTCCCATCTAACCAGATTTTTAGCCTGTATTTCAGTTGCCTTGTCTTTAGCATCTGTCTGAAAATATTCATCTCCATGTAACCCCAAATTCCTGTTACCTCAACACAAAGGTCTCGAAACAGCAGTTGATCCAAAAATGCACCAGCTTTGTTTAAGACTCTTAGGATCCATGTGGGGAAAATTCATTGTCTTATTTTTCAGGAATAATTAATCTCCTTCTAATTGGATCGGGGTCTGCTTCTAGACATGTTGAGAAATAAAAAAGGAGGAGGGAAAGAAAGCCTGGCCCTATCCTGCCTGCTGAACATTTCACAACCTCCCAAGGAAATAAAGTGGAGAAGTAAAATGGACCAGAGTTTCTCCCCTTTGGGAGAGAAGGTGCAGCTCATGGCCCAAGCACTTTGTTTCAAATCTATTACTAAATGAACACAAGCAGGGACTTTGCTTGGTACTTGTAAGGCGTGCATGAGGGGTGGAGACAAGACAATCATGAGTTTTTTCAAGGTCATCTTAAACACATAATGAGACTGGGGCCAGTCTCAGTTGTATGAACTCTTATCTCAAACAAACAAATCAGCCAACCAATAAACAACACAGAAACAAATCAGAATGATGGCTTTCAAGCTGATATTCAAGGATGAAAGATTGAGGTGAGTAGCAATGACTGTGTCTGTCATCATACTAGTAGGCAGTAAAGCAGGGGTGGATTCACATGAAACGAAATAGAATGGAGAACATTCAAATTCCTATTCCTTTTCTCAATTTCTTGGGAGTATTTTTAAATATAAAAAATTTAAAAGCTATTTATGGACTCCAGAATATGCATTTCTGCTTCACTATCTCCATCTATGTATTTATTTGTTTGCTTGCTTGCTTATTGTAGGTTGCTTCTTATACTCCAGGTATCTTTTGTTCTTTAAAACACTGTGAAATGCTTAGAGAAGTTGCCTTTGGCCTCACTAAGCAAAAGTAATCACACCCCAGGAGTATTCTTATACTTTGTTAATGCTAAAATAATTGCGCTCATACCCGTTGGATATCATGTGATTTACTATAAAGAAGAGCTGAAACGATATGCATATGTACTTGTCATTCTTTCAGACTGTGAGCTGGTAAAGTTCCTGAGCCAGGTTTTATTCAGCACCTAATCCCTTGTTTCTGAGAGAAATTAGAAGATAAAATCTGTTTGCTAGGTTTAGTAGATTTACATATAGATTTACACATAGATTTCTTTATTTCATGGCCAAGAATGCTCCAACAAAGTGCATAATTACAATATAATCACAATGTTTTCCTAGTCCTAAGCTTGTATTAATTAATCGCATCATTCAGTGAATGCCTACTTTATGCCAGTTGTGTTAGGTCTTGCAAGATAGTGATATGCAATCAGACATGGACTTCCTCCCACAGGCCCCTTCTTTTTACCCAGGTTACCCAAATTACTCATGTTTGCTAACTTACTACAGAATAATTTCTTGCCATTAGTGATACAACTCAAGTGAAAACAGACTGATATTGGTTATCCTTTGTTTGAAAACTTATAAGGAAACACTTCATGCCACAGTGCTTCTGTATATTCTACACTTATTTTTTTATTCATAGTCATTTGCTACACCATATAATTAGGATTCATAAAAGAAGCAATCTGTTCATAAGCAGAATGGTCCTGTGGCCCTTCAAACTTAGGCTCTACTTAAAAAAACCAGATTTTTTTTTTTTAATTTACATGTCGATCCCAGTTCCCTCTTCCTCCCTCCCTCCTTCGCTCCCTCCCTCCCTCTCACCCTCTCTCCCCCCTCACATGCACCCTGACCACTCTCCCCTCCCATCCCCCCCACTCCATTTTCAATGCCATCCAAGTGGGGTCATATAAATCTGTCAAGTCATTTGAACTAGGGACTAGGACTTCTCTCCTGTCTCTAGGTTAAGGGAGTATCCCTCCATGGGGGATGTGTCCACAAGGTCCTTTTGTACACCAGGAATACATCCTGGCAAAAACCAGACTTTTATGCCTAATATTATGCCTTACATTTTTCAAGTTGAAGAGTTTTTGCATTGGCTTCTTCTGTACAAATTTGTTTCAATCTCATTTTGAATGCCCTCCAACTATATCTATGACCTCAACAAGAAAGGGACAGACAACCTTCTAATGCTGAAAATATAGGAACAAAACATATAATACCAATATCAGAAGCTGCCAGATTCCCATGCTACAAATGGTGTAAAGTACAAAGAAGTAACTATTCTTTCAATGACCAAATGTTGAAAGCACAGATACTTGCAAATGTGGAGTTCATTAAAGCAAACTGGTAGAAATTGCGTGGCTTAACAGGGAAAGAGAACTGAAAACCAAGTCTTTGTCCAAATGGTGAAAATAACTCACCTAGTTGATTAAGAAACAAACAAAACAAAACAATAGAAACCTAAAGGCCTTTAACCCCAGCCCAAAAGAGGCAGAGGCAAGGGAATCTCTGTGAGGTCAAGGCCAGCATTATCTACATATTGAATCCTAGGACAGTCAGGCTATATGAAGAGACTGTCTAAAACAAAAAACAGCTCCCAAGAGCCCAACAATATACCCCCCCAAATAACAATAATAACAACAACACCCTGAAAAAAAGTATTCTTACAGCTCTGCTATGTATTTTGTTTTCTTTCTTTTTGGAGCCATGATATGCACTTTGACAGGTATAGTCAACCCATTTATCTACTGACAATGCAAGGAACTGTCAACAGTTCAATGAGCTTCATTGAAGCCATGGGTAAACTGGCATCTGACTAACCTCTACACTCCCCAGTAATCTTGTCAGGCAATCTTGTCAGGCTCTGTATATGATTCTGCAGTCACTGGGTTTTGACCATCTCTAGATGGTCAAATAAACTGGAGGTTGTGGTTATGGGCCATGAAGCTCCTAGAGGAAGGTGGATGCACTTAGAAGTCAACAGACATGTCCTAAGCACACACTCTGGGCTAGGCTCTGAACATAAACAAATAAAAACACACTGCAATATGAAAAAATAAATTACCCAGAGACTGATATCGCAGTTCGAACTTCAAGCTGAATATCAGAAAAGAAAAGCAGCTGGCCACTAGCTTCTTACCTCTACCTCAAGATGAATGGGCTGATCCTGTCTCCACAAACTCTCACCCACACCCAGACTGTAACCTCTCCTCACTGTGGCTGGAGAATGAATGCCTTCTCCTCAATGTAGATGGAGAATAAATGCCTCCTACTGAATACTGAAGAGCTTACTTATATCTTTTATACCCCTCTAGTACTGGGATTAAAGTTATGTGATCTGTTACTCTTTTAGACTGATTCAATCTTGTGTATCCCTGGGTGGCCTTGAATTCAGGAGAGATTCATCTGTCTCTTAATCCTGAGTCCTAAGATTAAAGGTGTCTACTACCACTTCCTAGCTTCCAGCCACTGGGATTAAAGGCATGTGCCTGGCTTCTATGGCTTCTGGCTGACTTTGCTCTCTGAATCTTCAGGCAAGCTTTAATAAGTCATAAATAACATATCACCATACCACACTGATGAAAGCTCTATCTGGAGAAACTGCTTACTGGATACCATAGTAAGTCTTGGTATACATAGCCCATATCTGCATTTAATATCAGGAGTTTCATCTACACCATGGAAAGAAACAGATCCCTTTGGACTTAATCACAGGCACATCCCATGAAATTCTAGAATGTTAAGGAAATTCATTGCCTTTTCATAGATGAAGCAATTTCATTAAACAAATAGAAAATTCAATCTGGTCTGTGAAGCAGGTCCTGTGGGTGATGTTATATGTGTATTTATGAACTAATCTTGCTAGATTATTCCCAAGTCAGAGACTAAGAACTCTGAAGAATAGATGGATTCTTTTGTACTGTTAAAACACATAGCTAGAATGGAGATGTGGCTCAGTGGGTAAAATACTGGCAGAGCAATTGTGAAGATTGTAGTTTTTGAGTCCCTAGAGTCTACTGAAAGCTCAGTAGATGTGGCCAGTTATCTGTAATCCCAGTGCATGGGAAATGGAAACAGAACATTGTTGGGGTGGGCTGGTTTGCCAGAGTAGCAGAAATGACCATCTCTGAATTCAGTGAGAGACAATGTCTCAATACACAAGATGAAGAAGGATTGAGGAAGATACCCAAAGTCAACCTCAGGTCTCTACAAGCATGTGCACAAATGGCCACACTCATGAACATTTACACAAATCACATGAGTGTACACACACACTCTCTCTTTCTCTCTCTCAAACAATGTACACGTTAAATTTTATTTGACAAATGACTTAGAAATATAAAAAAAAAAAACTATCCTTTCCAATACTATGCTATCATGAAGTACTTTGATTAACATTTTCTCCAAACAGTAAACAAAGGCTGACTTTTGTTTGACTTGAGAGCTTCAGTATAGTTTGTATCAGAAGCAAGAATAATGGCCAAATCATTCTGCAAAGCCTCCCCTAGTGTATTAATTCTGCAGTTGCTAATGGTATAAAATAAATATCTACAGAGGATCAAAAGGATGTTCTTAAAACTGTAGCAAGGGAGCTATGGTGATTTGAATATCTATACTTGCTTCCCAGCTATAGGAATTGTTCGGGAAGGGTTAGGACACATCACTCTTGTTGGAGGAGGTGTGTCACTGGGAGTGGGCTTTGATGTTTCAAAATCCCACTGCAGTTCCAATCAGTCCCGTTTCCACCCCTCCCCTGAACCTACAGATTAGTTTGTAGTTCTCAACTATTTCTCCAGCACCTGCCACCACACTCTTTGCCACGTCATGATGATAATGGACTAGCCATCTAAAACTGTAAGCAAGCCCTCAAGTAAATGCTTTTTGAAATAAGAGTGTTCCATCACAGCAGTTCAACAGCAATTAGGAAAGGAAGTTGAAAGAAAGCCTGCTGAGAATTTGTCCAGATTTACATTTTAAAAGTAGATTCAGGAATGGAGAGATGGCTCAGTGGTTTGAGGACATGTACTGCTCTTCCAGAGGAACAGGTTGGGTTTCCATCACCTTTATAGCAGCCTACAAAATGTTTGTAACTCCAGTTCTAGGGGGATCTGATACCCCCTTGTGACCTGTATGGATGGGCAGCAGGAAAAATACTCATACAGAGAAAATAAAAATACATCTTTTAAAGTAGATTTAGATTACCAAGATGTTACCATGTTGTTTTGCTTGCATTGCTGCCTTATTTTTATATGATCTATCTATCTATCTATCTATCTATCTATCTATCTATCTATCTATCTATCATCTTTCTATCCAAGGTCTCACTATATAGTCCTATCTGGCCTTGAACTCAGTACTACTTGCTGTGTAGATCAGTCTGGACTCACATTTCACCTACCTCTGCTTCTCAAATGTTGAAATTAAAGTAAGACTATTTTACTTTGTAATCTCTAAAACTTTTGACATGTACATTCATTGTTGAATGGCTATATAAAACTATTTAACACAGCTATCTCAAGAGAACATAAAATCTACTCTCAGGAATATGTGATTTCTTTAATCTAGCATAATTTAAGGATACTTTTAAACACAGGAAAATGTTTTTGTATTTTTCTTATCTCTGTGATAACTTAATGAGTTTCAACAATGGCATCTCATGGTAAATAAAAACATGGCATGTGGCGTACCAGGGACCGTTAAACACATATGTGAGTTGTTTAGTTTCAGTTAGGCCACTGCAGTTTGAAACTTTCTGTTTGTTAGGAGCAAATGTTTTGTATATGGAACATAAATTGATATTTGGTTCTTCAAAATTAGATGCAAGCAGAGAAAATCAAAGGATAGAATCCATGGCTTGAATCTGCTGAAGCCCAGAAAACAATGTGTGTGAAGTCTGGCAGTCTAGCACACTGGGTCTGAATTAAATGAGTCTCATTGATCTTCTCCTACTCTGCACCTTCTTCCTCCTTTGAGAAATTAACAGAATCCTTTCTACGTGTCATACAAACTATCATGTCTTCCAACAGCCAGCTGTAACTACAGAAGTCATGTTCTGCCTTTATACTGAAGCCTCCATTTCCAACAAGTCCTACCCAGCAGAAATGGATACTACACAGAGACACTTCCCCAAACCCAGCCCACTAGTTCAGACCTCTTTCTATAAACACCTGTCTATGTGGCTGTTTGTCCATTCTTCATCAAACCTAAACATGAAAATGTTGTCTTCCTTGTGTCTTGGGGTCCTCATCTCTTCAGGTTTCCTGTCACATAAAACTTGGGTCAAAAAAATTTTGTCAGACTTTGACCTGTTCAGCGTTTTTGTGGGTGTTGACCATGCCTCTCATGACAAGTATGCTATCACATTGTTCTTCTTGCTCTTCTGGATTACACAACCTGACATGGATGTGAGAGTCCATATCCACTCCTTTCTCTGCTCATTCTTCTGCCCAACATACCATGCCCCATGAAACCAGCCAATAGGAGAGCCATGAGAAGAATCTCTGCCCATCACAAGGTGATCCCTTGGTCACCAGTATCCACAAAACTAAGTTGAATTAAGTGCATGCCTTTAATCCCAGCACTTGGGAGGCAGAGGCAGACAGAACTTCATGAGTTTGAGGCAGCCAGGACAATACAACATAGAAACTCTGCCTCACAAAACGACACCCAATCAAACAAAACAAAACACTTGGCTACACAAATGGGCCCAGAATGTGTGGGATATAAGAATAGCCAAGCTGTGCGGGGGGGAAGGCAAGAAGACTGCTTCCAGGAAGAAAACCCAATCAACAGATAAACAATACTTAAACATGTATTTCTTATCTCACGTATAGCCCTACTCACTTTCCCTCTCATGATTTTGAGACAAATTACTCCATCCACAAGTAGTGTATTGTTTTCATAAGTAAGTGGCTTGTTTTCAGCAAAACTACAATCCAAACATCACATCAAAAGTATCACAGAAGATGGTCTAAAACGTCTAGGTGTCTTTTTAACATTCTGGGCTGTATTTTTGTATAGTTTGTCTGACTAGGGATGGTGTAAGGTTCGTTCTTTACAATTAGTTGATTTGTATTTAAATTTTTTCCTCTGTATCTCTTTTAAAGGATGAGTTGGTTATGGCTTTGCAAGATGCTAGGCAAACAAAGATGGATGAAATCAAGCCTCTGCTGCTTTTAAGAAATTCCATGTGAGGGATTCCAGTAGGAAAAGCAATTTTTCCTGTATTCCTCCTATAGCTTTTAATCATGGCAAGAACATGTTATGGAAGGCATGGCCTGGAAGTAGAGTTGGAGAATTTCTATTTTCTGTGGAATCATTAAGGAATAATCTTGACTTTTTTTTCCATTTTCATTTAGAGGTGGAAAGGGAAAATATTTTGAACTTGGCATTCAATTCCTTTTTGTAAAATACTATATGATGCAATGGTCAGGCAAAGACAAATATTGGAATATTGCATAATCAAGTTGAAATCAGTTTAGCTTGTACTCTATATCACAGTGAGGCAACTGACTAGTGTAAAATATAAAAACATTATCCAATCATATTTTACAACAATGTCCTTGGCTGCTGAAGGCCCACTAGCTCTCATTCAGTAAATTACTGTAAGAGGAGATACCAATATTTTAGAGGTTGCTATTAGTCAATACAAGTTGAATAGTACATTCTTATATACACTATGATGGCACCTTACATGTGGTATTTACACTAGGAAGTGGTGGATAACATGTGGGTTGTCCCAGAACTTTCTAGCTATGACCATCCTTAACCTGCTACTTTGAGAAACAAGTGATGCTGCCTGTTAAGTGCTTCATACAAAGTGACAAACAATAAACTTAGAAAATCTGGGTCACTGGGTAAAGATGCCTGCTCTTAAGTTTGATGACCTGAATTCAATACCTGGAAACCACATGGCAGGAGAAAATTGATGCTCCTGAGTTGTCATCTGACATCTGACCTTATTTCTCTCTCTCTCTCTCTCAATTAGAAATTTTGTTATTATCTGTCAAGTGCATAAAAACTGCAAAGCCTGACACTGATCATTTCTTCTGTAGTATTCATTTCTTACCAATCCTTCCAGAAACTCTCAAATAATAGCCCCCTTAACATCTTTAAAACAAAACAAAAATACAAACAAACAAAAAACATACAGAGGCCACCAATGGAGAGGGAATGGGTAAAAGGATAAAACGCTGGCTCTGTAAGCATAAAAACCAGAGTTCAGATCCCCAGAACCCACACAAATGCCAGGTAACCATGGTGGCCTGTCTGTAATCCCAACACTAAGAAGGCGGAGATAGGGGATCCATATCTACAGATCAAGCTGCAAGGTAGACTAATCCATACAGATAAACTCTAGCTGTAACAGAGAGATTCTTCCTCAATGAACCCGGTAAAGGGGAAAACAGCTAATGTCAGCCTCCATCCTGCACACATAGGCACCCACAACCACATGAATATGTATATCCTCATGCACATGCACTCATGCAAATAAACAAGTGATTTTAAAGTATCTTAATATTTAATTATACATTATTTCCACATCTCAATGTTGCTATTATCATCCCCAATTATAATTATACTTCTGGAAGCATAAGGTAGACTTATACAAAATTCATGCCACTATATTCAGTAATCAGCAGGATTACTATGGAGATGTATACAAATCCTGGGGCTGGGGTGTCTGAAGTGGCAGGGAGAGGGCACTATGTAGAAGCTATTACCAAGTGGGGTGTTTGGTACTTTACTATTTTAAGAACCAGAAGAACTACACACTGCTGGATGATCTCTCTCTCTCTCTCTCTCTCTCTCTCTCTCTCTCTCTCTCTCTCTCTCACACACACACACACACACACACACACACACACACACACACAAGCACTCACAGTACTTACTTACCAGAGGTAAGGCATTCAGCCAAGAAACAATTTCAGTGGCTGTCTCTTGACTTGTTTAAGAAAGCTCTAGAAGAAGGTGAAGTTTTTATCTGATTTATACTACAGCGAAGCAAGGCAATGCCATGGGATCAGCACAGACCTTTGAATGCTTAGGTGATGGATTGTGCTTTCAAATGAACATTATCTGTCAACCTTCCACAATATTGCATTTTGATCTCTACTTGTGAATTAACCTGAAAAGAAGCAGTGGGTATCCTGGAGAGCACTGACCATGTGGTCAATTAATCCTGTATGTTTCAGGGTTCTTGCCAAAACAGCTTGATGGGCACTGGTTAGCTGCGCCTGCCTATGGGTTTTCTAAACAGAATTAGTATGCCGGGAGCAAATGGCAAGAAGATTTATCCATTGGTTGTGTTTCTAAGACAACTAAGTGTTCTTTGACAAGAGGCTAGATAGACAAATGAGTTTTTCGAAGTATGGACACCAGCTAGGTGGACTGACAGCGTGGAGACAAGCTGCAGGAATGAGGACTGCTTCATCGAACCAGCAGATCTCGAACGCTATGGAAATGATTCCCGTTGAAAGCAAACAGCAACCTCACAATTTCCTTTTCTGTGAAATGAAACTTGCAAAAATGATCCACAGGCAGCTAATGGAATTTGGAATCAGCAGTTTGGGACAGAAACTGTTACCACTTAGAACAACCTTATCAACAAAGTAAATGTATTTACTCAACAGGAGGAAAAGATGAGTACTGTCAAAAGCAAGGTTGTGAATTATATAAGGTGTACATGCTGCAGAGATCACAGTTAAGTCTGATTGCCTTTGTATTTTGATAAAAAAAAAAGTTCACTTTGCTCTATGTCATTCTCAATGTAAAATACATTATATGAGTGAACTGGCAAGTACTCAGAAGAATTCCTATTTGTCTTACATTTTAACATCATGTGTTTCTTGGCATCAAAATCCAAATGAACCTGAGGTATTATATGACTTAGTAATAGTTTTTCTGCAGGGTTCACTAGAAGGAAAGCTGGTGATGATGAAGGTGAAGATGGTGTGGTTAGCTCTATGATATTATCTATCACTTTGAACCTCAGGACAAAAAATGTCAAGGTGCACAATGAATTGGATTCAAACTTAATATTTATACAAGAAATAAAGGAAGGAAAAAAGGAAGGAAAAAAGATAGAAAGAGGGAGGAAGGAAGGAAGGAAGGAAAAAAGGAAGGAAGGAAGGAAGACAGACAAAATGAGAGTATTTGTCTGTGGTATAACCAAACAGCCATTTTTGGTGAAGCTGATACTTTAGGGTTTCTGTTCATTACATTTCAAGACAGATGGCTTCTCTCTGGTGACTCTTGTAACAGTGCCAGGGTAAGAGAACAGCTACCTGACTGCTATCTGTGAATTCAAAGCCATTTTATTCAGTGCCTTGAAGCCTTTCTTTTTCTTTTATTTAAATTTTCATTCCTGGGGAATCAAACTTGGAGCTTGTGTCTGCTAGGCAAACACTCAGACACCATCTCAGTCCTCCCATTTGTTTATTCACTGGCAAGCCCCTGCTATCCTGGATGTCAATTTAAAGACATTTGCCATCATATGATATGGTTGGCCTTCAGTATATTATTCTATGTCCTGACTCTAAGGAACATTTGTCCATTTCATTTTACAAGTTGTAGATGCCTCAGACCCTTTGATAGCCCCTGTCATCCTCACCAACCCCATGTAACAGCAACAGCTACCGAGTGTCATTTAGAGACTTGTAAAAGACATTTGCCTGAATGAGGCAAATGATTTGATCTCATATTCAGAATAGACATAAACCAGCCCATTCAAAATGAATTCTAGGGACAATTGCCAGGATGTCTTTAAGGCTAGATATACTATATAAGCAATCTTTCTGGGAATCCTTGGAACAATCCTAGAGCTATCAAGGTGAGTCAGTTAGTCTTTGGATGGAGCAAGACCAGCGACATGGCAAAACCAAAAGAAACAGGTGTCTTGAACCATACATTGACTATTGGACTTTTAAGTCACAACCACCAATATTCCCTTTAGTGAGCAAGTCAGTTTGAATCATGTTCATCACAACAGAAAGCAACTTTCTCTGTTCCTGTCATGGTAAGGTATGAATATTACAGATTCACAGGCTCACATAGCCATTCAGCTCACAAATCACAAGGTCTTTGCATTCAAGGATCAATCTTTTCAGCTTTGCAATATTGTCACCTAACAGATTCCTTTCACACTTAGCTCTGATTTAATAAACAATTCATAATACACAACAAAGAAAACATAAAACAAACTATCTGCTTCATTAAGGCCAGAATACATTTGACTCTTCTTTCAGTGTCCTTCTCAATATGACATTAGTCATTCCTCAAACCCATTTAATCTGCTTTCCCTCCCCTTCTCTAAGTATATAAATAATACATGTTATAAAAGTTTAAATGAGGGGCTGGAGAGATGGCTCAGAGGTTAAGAGTACTGGTTACTCTTCCAAAGGTCCTGAGTTCAATTCCCAGCAACCACATGGTGGCTCACAGCCATATGTAATTGGGTCTGGTGCCCTCTTCTGGTGTTGAAGTAGACATGTAAACAGAGCATTGTAAACACAATAAATAAATCTTTTTCAAAACAGCTGGACAAAACAGCCCTACAGACTACAGCTAGGATATCTGAATCTTCCTCGAATCCCCCAAGACAGCGCCCCTTACCAGCAGGAAGTAGTTTGGAAAGAACGACGCCCAAATTCCCAAATATTGTGTATAAATGTTTGTTTTCATTTAATTGGACTTTGTTATATAAAATTAAATAAAAAATTATAAAAAAAAAGTTTAAATGACACATAAAGCATAAAGAGAAAATACCATTCAATATTTGCTGTATTCAGAGTCATCAATGTGGAATTGAATGGCCTATTTTATCTTCATTCTTAATTCCCATGTCCCTCCTTATCACTATTCTCTTCTAAGAAAAATAAATTTAATGTACAATAGTCAACAGAGTCAATTTATTTCTCTGTTTCAGACTAAGTAAACATCTTAATCTAAATACACTATTTAGTAAGTATTTACTGTACCATATACTAGAATAGGGATGGAGACTAGCTAATGCTAGTATATAAGTTATAACATTGACACTTTTTCCCCCAATAGCATAGAGAGAGGGGAAATCCTATATTTACTTTTAGAAAAAAAAAAATCAAGGTTTAGTCATTGGAATTTTTTTCCTAAGACATATCCTGCCTTTCACAAGAAAGCCTTGTGAAAATAAAAATAACAACTACAAAAAATAGGAGCAAAAAACACTTGTTAATTGTATGATAATTCTCATTGTGTTTTTAAAAACCAACAAAGCTCTAAGTTTTTAATAATTACAGAGGTCTGCTGCCTGGAACTGCTAACTGCTAATTCCCCCTAGGTGGGTCTTTGTTTCAAACACATCACAAAGATGAAAAGGAGGTATTGGGAGAATGAAATACTGCAGAGGAGGAGCTGCAATAATAGCCTTTAAGGCCACACAGTGATGTGGATTCCGTAGCTGCTTTCATGCCAGCTTGTAAAGCAAGACTCCTTCCGGCAGCTTATAGTTGAATCCAACCCTACAGGTTAAAAACCCCAACTAAAAACTAGAGACATGGAAAGCACACCTGGAATTCACCATAATCCTCCAAACAATCATGTTTTCCAATGGCATAAATGATAAATGGCAAAGGGTTTTTTAATCCAGATGGTTCCAAAATTGCCAGAGTCAATGTCTCTGGATGTAAAGAAAAGCAATGCTTATCCTTGATTGTTGTCAATTCCAGAGTGGCACTTTAAAAGCTTTTAGTCTTTTTACACTACTTTCTTATTCGAGTGATTGTTTTTTTCACTATAGGAGGAAAGCAAAAGCAAACGGAAGCCTCAGTCAAACAAATCCACTGGAATGTTAGGCTTACTACTCTGAAATATAAGTGAGCATTCTGCGACTCAGGGCAGGGTTGTGCCAGGATTTTGAGGGACACAGGACAGTGTCATAAATGGGGGGGCTCTTCCATGGTTCCTCCTGTATCACAAAATTGGGTTTCATACATAAGGACATCCTAGTTCACGCATCCAAACTATGATCAATAATACACTACTCTCCTTGCCCCATTTTCTATCTGCATGGGAATCTGCTAATTTCATCTCGACACTACAAGAACCGGCTACACAGATGAGTAGAAGAAATGCCAGTGTTCTAGTGAGGCTTCTAGAAAGGGAACCCCTCTTAGTGAGCCCATCCTCTTGGCCCACAGACATTGCTAAATCCAGGGGCACATGGAAAGCCTGCCAGGGTCAAACAGATGTACTGTTGGGAAGCTTTCATTTTCTTCCCTGAATTTTGGTAAATTTGTACTTTAATCAATTTTATACTTTGGTAAAGACAGCAAAGATGGTTTAAGAAAATATGATCTTTATTGGTAAAGATTTCCCACCCCCATAAGAGTAAACAAATCTCCAAACTTCAGTTTTTAAAGTCAACTCCCAAAATCTGATAGGGATTGCATATTCAGATTTTAAAAAGTTAAAGCTACAAGGTCTAAAAATGGATCCATGCAAAACTTGGCCAAGTCTATCGAGTAAATCTATGGTAGAGGCTACAATGTAGATTCTGGAATCAGAAAGGTGTGAGTCTAAATCCAAGGAATGCCATATGTTACATCAAACTCATCAATTTAGTCATCTTTGGATGAATGTATCTCTAATGTCATTTCATCACTTGATAAAAGAATCAAAATGGAGCTTACCAGGTAGGGCTATGAGGATCAGTAAAGGATAAAATGCACATGAAACATTTGGCAAGGCAGTTGAGACATCATGAATTATATGACCCTTCAAAGCCTGCGTTTCATTGTGAGGTTAGAGCTGGAACTGTGGCCTAACTGTTATTTGACAGATATGCTAAAGAGCTATTATATGTTTTTTGGCATTAGTTTATCCCCCTGCTTCCTTCTCAAAATGAAATTTATTCTTTGAATAATTGCATAGGGATTTGGGTACCATTCTAGAAATTAGTTAAGAGTGAACTGAAATGTAATAATTATCTTTACTAAGTTTTTGAAGTAGAAAGAAAAACAAATTATCAAGCTATCAGAAATAAATCTTTCAAGCCAAAACCCAGTCATGATTTTCCTGTCTACTGTGTATATTTCTTCCACAGTTAACTTCTATCACACATAATACCAAACATAACTTATAAAAATTATGGCCACCTTTTACTGGTGCCCCCTTTGTGCCAAACACTGTGCTCTGTGCTTATAACCCATCATCTATTTGGTCTAATACTCCCACCTTTCTCCTGCCCCACTGTACAGATAAGGGGAGTGAGACAGACACCTTAACACTCGGTAAGAGACAGACCTCTCTTTTCCCATTTGCGCCCTGCTCCCCTTTACCCCCTTTCTCCCATGAAATTCTGTGTGTCATGAAAGCAAAATCATGTTTGCTACTTTGGCTTTTAATCAGTTGGGGAGTGAGGAGGCACATACCTTGTTTTGACAGCTAAAAAAAGACAATTTTATGACAAATTGTTTGAGACACATTATTTGTTCATGTGTATCATCTCAGAGTGTTCTTGTCACAGTTTGCATCTTACATTAACCCCTCCCCTCTAAGACAGGGTCTCAAATAGCTCAGGATGACCTTCAACCTGCGACACAGAATAGGACATCCCCCTGCCTCCAGCTCCCAAATGGTGGGATTACAGGTGTCTTCCACCATGCCTGGTTTGTGCTGTCCTAGTGACCAAGCCCACAGCATGCTAAGCAAGCTCTCTACAGGCTAAGCTGCGCCCCAGCCCCTTTTGCTTGCTATAAATGTAATTGTGAATAACTCATGCTAAATTGTCTTTTGTTTTTATAAATAGAGCTCATCTTTTGTGGGTGGAAAAGATGGAAAAACCATCACCAGATGAGAAGAAACTCACTTTCCTGAGATTGGCACATTGGTTTTTTTCTCTGTAAAGCCATATGCATTGAAACCCAGATACTGCTGTATAATAAAGTCTGGGTTCTGGTGTGTGATTTTTTTTTAATATGTCACAATAAAACCCAATATATAATACATATCTCAAGGGTACTTCATAACTATATTTTTCTTGGCAGTAAGGTAGACTCACACTTTTAGGAACCTTCAGTCATGTGTCCCGAGCTTTATAAAATGTCATGGGCTGGCTGCACCATTAAACACAGATGTTCATTTATATCTGCAGTGATTTTTCTGGATTTCCTACCTGAATCATTACTATTAAAGCCCAGAGGCTTTGCACTGAACATAGATATTTTACAGACCCCTCCTGGAACACCCATTTGTAGATTAGAAACCAAGTCTCAGGTTACACACCCCAAGTGCCAACCACAACACATTTCCCCTCAGCTCTTTAAGGGGAACTTACTCAGAGAAATGGAAAAATATAGAAAAACCTATCTGTGGAAGAAAGTATGGGAGAGAAATGTGTTTGTGCAAAAAATTATATTCTGCAATTCCAAATTTTCCAAGTCTTCCAGAGCAGTCAGAAAGAATCCTGGGAGAGGAGATACAACTTTATGGGCAGTGTGATGGTTCCAATGACCAAAACACTTATTAGGGGAAAGCAGGGGGAAAGCTAAGAGGCCAAGTTTCCTGATGAAATAAAAAGGAATGCATTTTCTTTTTCTTTTCAGAGAGATGCTAAAGCAATTTGCCCTCCTTGCGGATAAAGAGTATTTCTGTCAGCTCTACAGCCTACTAGAAAGAGAGAGTGCACTAAATGTACAAGGTAAACACTTTGCCCAGACAATTAGGGATCAGAAGACAGTAGCTTCTTGCAGGTGAAAGAAAGCGAACATCAACAAGCTAGACACACTTGAAACAGTTGAGAAAATGTTCTTGTTCTTCCTCTCCATATATAATATGCCATATGACACACTATAGTTAATTCTGCTTCTCAAAATAAATAAATAAATAAATAAATAAATAAATAAATAAATAAAAGTACATCAAGCTGTTGGTTTCCAAAAGATTTGGGCAGAGGCAAAACAACAGGACAGAAAGGTGTGTGTGGAAAGGAAAACCTTGCAAAGAAATGATACAGTCCAATTCAAGACCAGAAGTTACCACACATTCTGTGACATTCTGTGTGGCCAGGACCTGGAACCTGGGTAACAAACGCATCCAGAGATCTACAATCCAGCTTCAGGTAGTTGTTAATGGGAAAGGGAAACTCAAGCAGCCACAAGTTACATAGTGCCTAGGCATACCTTCTGCAGCTGTCTGTCCTGTGGGAATCCTGCCGGGCTCTTTCTTTCCCTATCATCAATAGGCACTGCAAATGCAAATCACATCAGCTTCTAATCCCAGCCTCGCAAAATGCAGAGAGGACCACCATACTGTGTTTTACAATAATCTCTACAATACCAATTATCCACAGCCCCTCAGTTCTGTTCATACAAAAGATTGCAATTTGAATCTTGCTTTACACAGGTTCAGCTGGGTAGGAGCTGGTAACCAGGCGAACAGTCTGTTTTAAGATTTACGGATCGCTGGGGAGAATCAGTTGGGGGGTGGGGATGGATAAACCACCCTGCACATACCTCGTTTTGGCAGCTAAGAAAAACAATTTTATGACAAAGAGACTTGTTCTTTTCAAAGCTCACCCAACAAACGAAGCTGACAGAATGAAACCTGAGAAACTTTAGCAACCACGGAAAGCAGCCTTCAAGGATCAAGGTGAATAATTCATTCCAAGGGTTCTGTTTCATCTTTTAAGCTATTTTGCTCATTAAAGGGAAATTGGGGAATCTGTGAGAAGCCCGAACATTGACACACAGACTTCTAAAAGCAAGTGAATATTCCAAGCTACAAATATATTTGCCAACCTTATTCGACAACAATTGGCTGTCAGGCCAGGGAACTTACCGAGCACAAAATTAGGGAACAAAGCAGGGAGGAGGCAGGAGGAACTGAAAGCAGCCTCCTCGTTTCCTTGGTGCCAGATTCTCCTGTCTCCTGTCCGGTTCACAGTTGCCTTGATAACTAAGACTCCGGCAGAACTCACTAGCGGAACCTGATGAATTATAAAACAGCCCCTCCTAGACGCTCATATTTTACATCACAGGGGGTGACTGTGCAGCATCCTTGCTGGCTGGGTACATATATTTCCTTGTAACTCATCCTGAAGAACATAACAGCTTCAGAGCCAGTGACAGTAATTGGTGTTTGGGATGTACCAGTACTAGCCAATAAGATGCTTTCCCACCATCCATACTGCACTCTCGTTCTCCGCTTGTGTTCCCCTATACCTTGCTAAGGTGGATCCACCCAAACCAGTACGGAGAAGGCAAAACAGTGAAATGTAGAGAAAAGTCCCTGCATCAGGGCAAACACAGCACACACACACACACACACACACACACACACACACACACACACACACACACACACACACACACACACACCTGTGCTATTAGGGGTTAATAAATATTCATAATAGTTTGCTAGAGACCCAGCCCCACATTGGCATAGCATGTCACATTGCACTAAATACTTCCATTCTGATGAATCTCTCAGTGGCTTGGAAGACTTCAGAACCACCAGATACCAGAGATCAGAGAGGCTAAGGGACTTTTGGTGCTTGCTGAACTTGGAGCAGACAAATAGTCCTAGAGATTGGCAAGTCCATCCTGCTCACTGTGCCTGTAGACGCTGTGGCAAGAAAGAGAAAAGACTTCCCCAAGTCACAGTTCATAATTTGCTAAGAGTGATGAGGAATTTGAACCTAAGCCCAGATCTTCAGATGTCAAGCTACTGCCAACACCAAAAAATGGAAACCATGAAAAATTGTAAGATATGGAAATGGCAAACGATTCTATTAAACAAGAATCATGCCTGAGACTTCGTCTTCTCTGAGAAGGTCAGTTTGACCTATTAGGTTCATCAGGTATCAATACCCCTAGAAAGCACATTTGGGATAATAATGACAACAGTCTGTTGTGCACACATGCCAGGCAATTTTCTAAATGCTTAACATGTATAAATATATTTAATATTTACAATGTTACTATGAAGTAGATTCTAGTGTAGAAAATAAATTACAGATATAAAAACCAAACAAAAAAACAAGATTCAGAGAGAGTAATCAATCTACACAGGATTATACATCAGCTACCTGGCTGAAATGGAGTCATTCCAAAGGCTGCCTAGTTCAAAGCCCACACTCTTAACATACTGTCCTACCATAGGAAACATTTGCATTAAACTGCTCAAAACAGATGAAGAATGGATACACTTATTGATGATGATCTTTAGTAGAAATAATAAGATGGCAAGATTGGTCATTAATTGATTTTTTGAAGCTCCGGCTCTGCCAAGTAAATGACTATGTAGTTGTTATTTTATCTATAAAATGGGTATACCCATGTCTATCTCAAAAAAATCAAGCAGAGGACATCAGAAAAATGGTGTCCCATTTACAGCAGGTGTACACAGACTAGTAGTATTGTTTCTACCATACTTCTATTATGAATATTTACTTATGACTTTCCTTCTCCCTCAAGTGTCTTTTAAATGTCAGCTGTTCTTTGCCAAGCAGTCTTCCTGGATGTTTCTAAAGTAATGCATGGGGGTGGGGGAGGACCCAGATATATCTGTTCTCTAGGCTGCCAAGCATCACTGGGGATGCAGATTTCTAGTGAGAATGGAAGACCACATGGACTTTTCTCTGCACTGCCCACTTAGTTCATTATCTTCTCTCTCTACTTCACCTCTTCTTTCTACTCCAATCAGCTAAGCCCACTAGCTTCTTTCTACTTCACAACCAGTCAAATGAACTTATCAGTCTAGGATAGGAAAGCATATCAAGAGTATGTTTCCTATTTACTCTGACGTTCACCTGTCTTTTCCAATATTTCAAATGAGTATCTGCCACCAACTCCATTTTTTTAAAAAAAAATGAATATTTGCATGAACCCATTATGTCTTGCTATTAAATCAAGGTATGCCAGGGGAGACAGGCTTCTCTCTTGCCCAACTCCTCTGAAGTCAGCATAAATTATTATTGTTTCCATTAAACTCTGTTATCTTGGGAGTAGGAAAATGGCTCAACTGTTAAAGCAATTGCAGAGCAAGTATGAGAATGAGGTTTTGGATTCTCAGAGCCCATGTTGATGTTAGAAGGGTGTAGCAGCCCCCCTGCCATTTCAACTCTAGAAATTTCCCCAGCGCAAGCAGGTTAGCTATATTACCTATACCAGTGAGCTCTACACTCAGCTGCAAGACTCCACTTCTCCAAATACAGTAGGAAACAACGAGGAAGACACCTGACAGTAGCCTTAAGCCTCCACCATATGAATGAACATACATGAGCACACACAAATCACCCCCTACACAGTGAGTGCATACATAAATGCATGCACACCACTCACATGTACACATGAGAGGAAAGAAAAGGATGAAGCTGCTTTCTTTAGGTGAGGTACTGGGACACACCTATTATTCTCAGCAGTTGAGAAGTGGAAATGGGAATATGACAAGTTCAAGGCCAACTGGGGCTACAGAGCAAGAAGCCTGTAAAAAAAGACAAACTGCTGTCCTAAAGGTATGACATTGGCATCCTTTGTAATTTTTAGAGGTAAGTCTTGGGGATATAATGATGCTAGCATGCTATGTGGTATTTGCGGGTCTACACAAGACAGACCTCAGCTTTCTAATTTTCAGAGAATGACTTTGTGGCCAACTTAATCTGATCACACACAGGCTACCCTCTCCTTATTTTAAAAATTCTCTAAGTGTGTAAGTAAAATATGCATGGTAAAAGTATCCCCCCTTCCCTTTCATGGCCATTCCTAATACTAGGGTCTGTTCATGCAAATATATGTAGAACAATTGAGGGTGTGGGAGAGACATGAGAGTCTAAGCTCATAAGCAAAGTCAAATATAAACACCATGTGTAGCAAAGAGCAGATGACCACTGTGTTTTCAAGAGCAATGGTTACTTCCTGTGCATGGGAGTTAGCCACCTATTACGTGGAGTAGTTTGGTCCTAATTTTTTCTGATTTCTCACCTCTTTGACTTGCTATGATCCTCCCAAATCTCAGAAGCTACTTCTTTTCTTTTAAAATTACATTTATTTATTTATTTATTTATTTATTTATTTATTTATTTATTTATTTATTTTCATGTGTGCATTTCATGGTCCACGTGTCAATGACAGGGAATAACTCCAGGGAGTCCACTCTCTCATTCTTCCATATGGATCCTAGGGATTAAACTAATGTCATCAGGTTTGGCAGTAAGTGCCTTTACCTGCTTGGCCATCCTGTCAGCCCCCAGAAACCATTTAATTTTTTGTTCATTCTCCCTGTCACTGAGCTTCTCCACTAGCACAGCCTATGGAAATTAATAGGTGATTATTTATATCTTCCACATATTTCTTTGTTTCCACATGATGCGTAATCATACCTTTACACAAATTCAGCTGTAATTACTACCGCATGCCACCAATTTTTCTGAGACATAATGAATTATATAGAACCTTAAAATTATGCAAATGTGTATGTGTATATAAAACTTATGTATAATTAGTGATGGTGTTAATGTTTATTAGGTACTTAATATGGGCTGTTGATATGCTAAACTCCTCTCCCCGTATCTTTTGGAAATACACTGTACTACCTCTAGTAGAAGACTATGGGTAAAATGACAAGGTGATCTGTTGACAAATGGTAGGCAGAATAATAATCTCTTAACTATTATACCCATAGGTTGTAGGGAAAGCAAGGCAGCAGATAATATACTGGTGTTGTCTACTTTCTCAAATCTATTCTTTCCTTGAGTGACTTTACTGTCACTGTATTATGAAGATTGCTCTTATTGAGATAAATGATGACATCCACATTAACAAAAACATCAATGGCCAATGTGTAGCATTGTTTATGTGACCTTTGCCAAACACATGGAAGAATCAATTACTACCTTACTCAATTAATTTTTCCCTTTCCTTTATTTCTAAGATTCCTTGATTTTTCTACACCAAATGCCCATTCAGTGTTTAAAATTGTGAGTACACACACATATATACACACACGTATATACAGCACACATACACTTGAGCAAGAAGATCATATTGGCATATCAGGTATCCTGTTCTAGCACCTTCTGTCTTATTCCTTTAAGGCAGTGACTCTCACTGAATCTGAAAATGGGCTGGCTTCCAGTAAGCCTCAGTAATGCTACTGTCTGTGTTCACAGAGCTGGGGTTATATGTCTATGGGGTCACTCCCAGCCTTTGAACTTGAGTGGTGGGAATTTGAACTTAGATTCTCATGTTTACGTAAGCAGTGCTCATATAACTGAATCATTTTTATAACACCTATTAATCCATTCTTCTAACTATTCATAACTGAGTCTTCTACATCCCTGCTTTTCAAACAGAAAGCTCATCATTAACTCTCCCCCCATGGTTACAGTTACTCCCAAGCCACATTGTCTAGTGTCAAGGCTCAAATGACATCTGGGCTCCACCCTCCAGACTCTCATATCTAACTACATCCATATCTAAGCATTTCCATTTGATTGTTTTTTACATTTGAAATGTTTAAAAACAAATTTAATTTCTTCACCAAATATGCTCTATTTTCAGGATGTGCATTTCATGTGTGTACATGTGTGTGTGTGCATAGAGGCCAAAGGTCAGCTCTGGGTGTTATTCCCCAGGAGCCATCCACCCTTTTTTTCTTTCCTCCTGAAATGCAGGGTCACTGACCTGCATTAAAGCTAGTCTGGTTGGTCAGCAAGCTCCAGGGATGTACTTGTCTCTCCCTTCCCATTACTGGTACATCATAACCTATTATTTTACATGGATTCTGAAGGTGAAGCTCAGGTCTTCATGCTTCCATGGGCATACTTTACTATGTCCCAACCCCTCAGTGTGAACTTTTCAGTAAGTAATATAATCACTTACTGAGATGTGCTTGGTCAAAACCTCTGAGATATTTCTGTCTCATCTCACCTTATATCCCAAACTTCTTATCAAATGTTGACTTAAAATATATATCTTGAATCTGCCCATTCAAAATATATATCTTGAATTGCCCTCATTTCTACACTATCATCTTCCACAGTTCTTCAGTTCCTTTCTGATTTACTTGCTTTGAGTAATACCTTTCTACAATCTCTTTATACCACAGTCAAAGTTACCTCTTCTGAAACTTCCCATAGTGGATCTCATTTCACTTTGCATTTGCTCCTCCACTTCAGATGGGAGTCAGCTACTGAGTGACATCATTCCTCCTCTGAGGAAAGAGACTGTCAGCACAGAATCCTCTATTCCGTTATTTATCTCTACCTTTCCCCCAACCTACGCTAGACTTGCTCTGTGAGGCCAAAGTCCTCACCTCTTTTGTCTGTGATTGCATCTCAAACTTTAGACCTTAGCCTACCACATGATACTTATATTTGTGGAATGAGGGTGTTTGAAGTCCTAAATTTAAAATGTTTTGGTTTAGCTAGGTGGTGGTGGCACACACCTTTAATATGAGCACTTGGAAGGCAGAGGCTGGCTGTTCTCTGAGTTTGAGTCAACTTGGTCTACAGAGAGAGTTCCAGAACAGCCAGGGTTACACAGAGAAACACTGTCTCAAAAAAAAAAAGTACTGGTTTAAAAATTCTCCATTATAATTGTTAATTTTCATAAGAAAACAACCAGCCCACACTTGTATTGTTCTTGTTCTTTTGCAAGTATATCATGGTGTGCTTGGCATCTCTTGTGTTTGACTAGACCGAATAATTCCATGGGGATGATCGTTATTAGTTCAATATTGTCCCTCTATCAATTTTACTCCTTTGAAGTCCTTGTTTATGCACAATACCTTGGCATGACTTTATTTTGAAATTCAACTGTTGCAGAGAATCGACTGTTGCAGATAAACCAGTTAAGGTGGAGTCATACTGGAGTAGAGTAGACTCCCAATACTATTTGAGTGTTCTTGGACATTGGCATGCACACAGTAAGAATACTGAGTAAAAGCTGCAATTATCATCCTAAAAACCTAAGAACTAGTGGGATCCAGGAGAAGATTCTTTACAGTATATTCCCTACCTCCTTTGGAAGAAAAGGAACAGAGATCACCAGAACCTAGATGGCTACAGACTATTGGCATCAAGAACCATGAGACAACAAACTTTTGTTGTGCTGATTCTCTGACTCTGTGGCACTTGGGTGTAACGTCCTTAAGAAACACATATAAGTCATGCACCAAACTCCTATAAAGTATGAGACACCTGCCCCTCAGAAAAGTCAAGTAACTTGCTTCAACTTTGACACAAAGTAATTAGTGGGCTGGGATTTAAAAAGTAAGATTTGTGTAGCTTCAAAGCCCATACATAGTTGCAGTGACTCCTAGATGCTGGTAACCTCTGTGGTCCAGAGAAGAGAAAAATGTATAGGCTACAGCATCTTCCAACCCAGAAAAGAATACCCTCTCTCATATGATTATGTTCTTCCTCCTGTTTTGGCTATTGTCTTTTTATTTCTGAAATGGTGGTGAGGATAAACAGTTGATAGTCTGTTAATTATAAAGGTTTATTTTCTGAAATGCTTTTGATCAATAAAATATGGAATTCAGGGAATAGATGTTCTAATATTATTCCTGTCATGAAATAAATTAGAGAAAGTTCTTCAATATATCCAATCCAGGGGATGACAAGAGGAAAGCTGTGTTCTGAGTTAGCTAGAAAACCTCTGTACAAAGTATCATGTTAATGGGCACAATGCCTTTTTTTTTTTTTAGGGTAATATCTTTTTTTAATTTTTTCTGTTTCTATTTTACATATCAATCCCAGTTCCCTCTCCCTTCCTCCCCTCCCCCACTCCATATGTAGGGTGATGCCATCCAGGAGGGGTCATCTAAATCTGTCAAGTCATTTGAAGTAGGGACTAGGACTTCTCTCCTGTCTCTAGGTTAAGGGAGTATCCCTCCATGGGGGATGTGGGTACAATGTCTTATTAGCACTAAGTTAATTTAGTGTGGTCCCATATAAAGAATATAACTGAAATTAACAACATTCAGTAATTTAGACATTGCCTACTCATGACATCCACCCCTTACTAGAAAAGCTTTTCTGTCTAAAAGGGAAAAAAAAAATCTTGACTTGCTTTTGACCTGATCCACTTTCTTTTGGGTTCAGGACCTACGGGTGTGTGCAAATATCTAAGGATTAAATGAGATCACTTCTGCTAAGTATCTAGAACACCATAAAAGCTCTTAGCAATGCTAATTCTCTTCAAGGGAAGAGGTAATGCTTTATGCCTCCAGAAGGGAAATGGCTTTAGGATTAAGAAGATTCAGAGCAACTGGGTAATTTTAGTGTCATTGGTCAGCCACCTCTTTGTCTGAGCATTCAGAAATCTATAGCTTGTCTATAAAATTGGGGTAGTCTATTCTTAGGCATTCATGCTCATTAAATACACATATTTATAGAAATGACTATGTATAGATCATATATCACTAGTACATATTTCACTGTGGTGTATGTGTGTGTGTGTTCTCTTTAGTTTCCGACAGATGAAGATGAAAAACCCTTTATACATAAGAGCTTATTTTCTTTATTTTACCATTATTTGACCAATCCATTGTCTTAGGATCTTTAGTGAAAACAAATTTCAATATATTTCTTTGCCCAAGTTGTATCTCAGATTCCCAGTCAGTGAAAGAAACTTCCGTTATGCCATGATTATTTATAGAGAGCACTACAGGATCAAACTAATGACAGCAAAACAATGTAGTCAAAGTCAGATTCTCTCAGCCCTAAGAGGCACCATTTCAGGAAATAACAAATGGACAACAGGTGACTGTATAACTGCATAACACATCATAAGGACTTTACTGTGAACAGCACCCAATGCAGTCTAGGGCTGTGCAGGACTGTGAGGCCATTACAACTTCTTAGAAAATAAGTCTCTCTCTCTCCCTCTTTCTCTTTCTCTGGGTGTGTGTGTGTGTGAGAGAGATGTTGTATATGTGTTGTGTGGTGTATGCATATTAGTATGTGGAGTGCACACCCATGTAGAAACCAGAACAGTCCATCTGGTATTTTGTTTTCTGCTTAGTATCTTCCTTTCTGCTTATCCCCTGGAGACAAGGTCTCTCAGTGAGCTGGAAGCTGGGCATATATAACTATGTTCAGCTTTTAACATGGGTGGTGAAGATTTGAGCTCAGATGCTTACAGAGCAATCATCATATCCAGTAGGCAATGTCTTTTTACTGAGTCTTAAATGGACATGGATGACTACAATGGTCTGAATATATATAACCTACAAAACTCATGTGTTGAAGATTTAACTCCAATGTCATAGTAGTAGGGTCTATTAAAGAATGATCAAAGAAGGCTCATAGATGAACATATGTCTGTGCTGGAGTGTGGATTGATGACCACAAGGATGGCTGTGCTACAAAAGCCAGCTGGGCACTCTCTTACCAAGTGCTACCTTATTCACTTTAGGACACAACAGGAATGTCACACCTGGACCCATAGACTCTAGAACCTTAAGAAAAAAAAAATCTTTTTTTTTTTTTAAATAGATTATCTAGTCTCAGGTATTAGTATTGTCACTAATTAAATGGCCTAACACAGATGAGGGGAAAATGACCAGGTCATGCTCTCAAATGAGAAACCTGTTCAAAGGAGCTGGGGAGAGGGGCTTGATCAAAGAACTCTTTTATTGGTTTAGTACTCAGTAATCTAACACTGAGTGATGAAAACCAAACCAAACCAACCAAACAAACAAACAAACAAAAAACCTTAAGAGTTTAGGAATATCAAAGAAAGAGAATTCATTTCTATGAACTTCTTCAATACAAGGAAGACTAGAGCAGAAAATTCATATATGTTATAGCTAGATAGAGCTGATTCATTCAAGTGACCTTTGCAGGTTGCTTAATGTCTCTGAATTGAACTCTATGTTCCTTTTTATAAAATGAGCATAATACTAGGTATCTTATTTTGCTGTTATATTCTTATGAAATTAAAAATATAAAGCATTTTGCTTCCTGTCTGCTCAAAATAAATGTCAATTCATGTGTGAATAATGCTTGTGCCCCTATAAAGAGCCTGTGCCATTCTGGCCAATTCTAGTTTCTCATTATAATGTATATATTTGCTTTATCCCTAGTCCAGTGGGCTCAAAGCTTGGTCAATGTCATCATTTAAAGCCATTCTGAGCACACACCCACATTATCTAATTTTTTATATGTATAAATTAGAGTCTGTTCAACAAGATTGTAAAACTATGATATGGCGTGGACACAATAAAAGTATATCTAGAGCTTTAAAGGCTAATATAAAAAATGGGTAAGAAGGCAAGGTCCTGTGTGCCTCTGAGGTACACATAATCACTGCTCCAAAATAGTCAAAGATTTCTGACAGGAAAGACCCAGTTTCCTGTAGACATGAAGTACTAGGTAGCTTAGATCAAACACTAAAGAAATATCTATCAGCTAATGAGAGTGAAATAGAAAGAAAAAACCCTAACCAGATAGCTTATTAAAGCCCCTCTCTATCTGAATTAATTATCCTTAAGTGTGAGCATGGAAGTAGAAGCCAAAGACAACCTCAGATGTCAATCTACAGATACCATCACCATGATTTCTTGTTGTTGCGATTGTGCTGTGATTTTTTATTTTTTACTTTCTTTTTCTTTCTCTCTCTCTCTCTCTCTCTCTCTCTCTCTCTCTCTCTCTCTCTCTCTCTCTCTCTCTTTTTGATAGAGTCTCTCATGGGCCTAGAGCTAGGTTGACCAGTTAGCAATCCTTAGGGACTTGCTGTCTCTGCCTCCCCAGAGCCAAGATAACAAATGCATGACACCATGCTCAGCTTTTTAAAATGAGGGTTCTGGGGATCAAACTGAGGTCATCTGGCTGAGGCATCTTCCCAACTCCCAAACCAGTTATTTTTCAAAATTTAAAATAATTTTTACTTGTAATAAAAGAGGAATAAGCAGCCAAATTAAAACTGCCTCACTTTCCAAAAGTCAGTGGTAAATAGAAAGGTAATATCTGTTTTTTTTTTTTTTTCTAAACAGGGCTAATAATAGTGATGGTAATTTGCTGAGCTTTGGTAAGGGTCAGGTATTATGCTGATCATTTTTATGTATTCTATTTGGACTTTACAATAATCAGAACACCACAATTAGAGGGCATTAGACACATTTTATGTACTGCAGACAATGGCCTATATACCAAATCTATTTCACAGTCTGACATGATGCCATCCACAAGTCTCCATCAATTTTCACAATTTTTAAATGGCTGGGAAAGAAGATCAAAATTACAATAATGTATTATAGCATATGGAAACTGCATGGCATTCAAATATTAGTGCTCATAGATAAAGCTTTCCAGCAACATACACATGCCTATTCATTTATGTATTACCTTTGGCTGCTTTCCCACTACAACGACAGGGTTCATTATTTCAATAGTAAGAATATGCCATGTAAGACTTAAAACACTTAGTTCTTGTCCTTTAAAGAAAATGAGTTTGTTGACTGGTGTATGTGAATGGAGTCTCTTGAAATCATGCAGGTTGTAGCTTGTGTGGTTACAAGTCATATTCATAGCAACTTTTTTAATTGGAGTATCAAAGAGGTTAAGTGACTTGTTCCTATACTTAGAAAACAGCTGAGGCCATGGTTTGTAGAAGCCCTTGATCAGCCCTTTTTACTTCTGTCTACATAACTTGGGCAGTCGCACCAAATACAACTTCCTCACTGTGTCCACTGTCTTCTCTGCTCTCATACTTTGATTTCAGTGTAACCTTGGCTCAGGCCAAGGTAAGGTAGGGACCAGCTCAGTGAAACAGCAGCAGGATTCACTCATCCATAACACCTTTCATCCCACCTCCTCAGGTCTCTCAAGTATACATTTGGTTCCCGAGTACAAGGTTCTGCGGTCTCCAGCCGAAGAGAAAGTGATGGGAGGACAAGGGATGCTACCCTGGAAGCCTCATTATTGGCTCTTTGCCTACAGAAACTCGACAGGCTTATCTTCTTTCCCAAAGAGCTGCAAACTTCTACTGGCTCAGCTGGTTCTTCCCAGGCCCTCTAACAAGCTGCTCTGCCCAACTGAGATGAGAAGCTGATAGGCAAGGCTCTTCATTTGCTTGTGTACCCCAGAGAATAGCTTCCTTTCTTCCCAATTCTCATTCGACCAGAGCCTCCCGGAGTCTCTCAAGCACTCCTGGGTTGTCATCAGCTTACTGTAGACTGTAAATTACAATGGCATTTTCCTGTCCATACATGGAACATAATTTATAACTCAGTTACGGCTACAGCATCATTTCTGAGCAAGCACAACTAAGCCTGGCAGGTCATCAATTACATAACACTGTAAGATCAGGTTTCACATATGTTAAGCTTAGTGAAACCTTCCAGCAAATGGGGTTTATTATTTCCATTTTAGAGAGGATGACATTGAGACGCCTGAAGGATTAAGCAGTATGCACCTGGAGAGTGGAGGGCTCCTGCTTAAACCTTGAGCTCTCTGACTCCTCAGTGTCTTTCACATTGGTAAAGGAATTTGCTGTTAAAGACAGTTTGTTGCCATGACAGTCATTGAAAAAGAAAGGAGAGAAAGGGGAAGGAGGAAGGAAGGAAGAAGATTGGATGATACTATAGCATTATCAATTTCAACCATGGGAAACATTTAAACAAATTAGTAAGTCATTTAAAGCAATATAATCTTCTGCAAATTTATCTGTGAAATGGGAGCAACAACATGCCTGCCTTGCAGAGCTTTGAGAATTATATTAAAGAACACAGGCACTCTATTTATATGAATGTTTAGCACAGGAAGTCTAAACCAACAGAAACTAGGTGGGGGGCACAGGCACAGGGTTGGGAGCCAATGAGGAACTACTAATAGGTGTGAAGCTTATCTGGGAAATGATGGAAATGCTTTAGAACTGATTGTGGTGATGGTTATATAACTCAGGATATATTTTTGAAGATCACTGAACTCCATGCTTTGGAATTATATATACATCATGTGAAGTCATGACTAACATAAATAAAGCACTGAGCACAATGCCTTGCACAGAACAAGAGCTTTGTTGGTGCTGGTTTCTGTCATAGCGACCCTGAGCCACAGACCAGCACTTGGCCAAACTAATGTACTTCCCTTCTAGAGTTTAAAACTAGACCCGCCCTGGAAATTAGGTGTGGCCCTGTGTTGTGTGAGCTCTGGCCAAGGGAATGGGAGTTCTGGCCCACAGAAAAGAACAGATCTTTCCCACAGAAACATTCCTCTCCCAAGCCTTCAGGTTCTCTTTCTTTCCCACCTGATTCATGTAAATCAATCCTTTGCCCTTAGAAATCAAATGCTGGAGACGGAGGAGCTACAAGGAAGGAAGGAAGGAAGGAAGGAAGAAAAGAAGAAAACCAACCAAAACTGTTACTAAATTATTAGGCAAGGAATTGTCTGCTGAGCCAAAGGACTAGTTTCAGGTTTTAGATTGTGAGAAAGAAGTTTCTATTTCATTCAAAACATTATTCTATTAGGAACACTGCAGCTAACACATTACTGTTAGTTTTAAGCCTTCCAGTCTGAGGGCAGATATCTACCACTGGCATATGTCTGAAATAAACTGTGGGTTGGCTGACCTTGCTGGGTTGTGGGTCCTGAGTATATAACATAAATGATGTCTGAATAATTTAATTATGATTTTACTGGTGGAGGGTTGTCACTGGACATTTCTGAGAGAGTATGAGACTTTAAACTACTTGTGTTAACCTGGGGGACTGAGTCCTCATTTTGCCCTCTGGGCCCTTCTGGAAAGGCTAAATGAACAGCAGGCATCAAGCCATCAGACTGAGCAGCAGCAGTGGCGGCAGGGTGTGGTGGCAACAGGCAGCCTGCACCTGCAGCTCCAAGCTTCTCTCCTGTTCTCCTTCATGGAGAACCCTGCAGGCTGAGCTCTTCCCCTGGCTAAAAGGGAGAACAATACAAATTAAAGGCTCTACTCAGTCAGGGTATGTACGGCCCTTGCTGAATGCTCTCTCAGCTCTTATCCACTGCTCTCTAAATAAGGAAGGCTATTATTCCTTCCAGCGAAGAACACCAAAATATTTGCTGTTGTCTTTCATTCTTAGCATTTGCTGTCAAAAGGAAGAGATCCGAGTCATCCTTAGACAGGGTGAACAGAGGACATGCAGCCAAAACCAAAAGATGACCGAATAGAGAGGTATCAATCATCGGGTAGGTTTCTTGGGTTTATGAGTCCATTCCCTTACTTAAGTGTGTCAAATTGGACCAAGGCCTGTGAGGAACACTGGGAAAGCAGAGGTAAAGGAAGGTGGGGCTGCATTAAGATCTTATAAACCAAATAAAAACACTAATGACTCCTGACTATTTACTGTGAAATTTTTTAACAAGGCTTAAATTTTGACAAGCCTATCACTTACATATTATAATAATGAGCTCCACTTAGAAGGTATGGAAACTGAGGCATGGAAGGCTGAATGAAGTTGGCCATCCCTTTGGTCACATGGTGGCAAATAATAGAGTTGGGCTTCGACCTCAATCTGGACCTCAGTAACACTAAAGGATTAATTATCAAAGGCATTTATCAAAGGATACATTATCAAGGTGAATGGAGAATCCAGCATATTTGTAGTGTGCCCAAACTCAATAGCCTTTCCTTAAGGAAGTCCATGTCCTAAAATGCTGTAGGCAAATTGAGTGGCCAAAGGAATAAAAACTCATACTAGGAAAGGGAAAGAGGCCAGTGAGGTGGCTTAATCGGTAAAGGTGCTAACCACTAAGATTGATGACCTGAGTTCAATTCCTGGACCCCACATGGTAGAAAGAGAACTGATACCTGCAAGTTGTTTGGATCTCCACATGTGTACCATAGACAGATTCCTACAGATCACTGGTGAGCCAGCCTAACCAAAATGGTAAGCTTTGAGCTATAAGTAGTGACCCCACACCACACACCCACCCACCAACCCACCTAAACACTATACCCACATGCCCCCCCCCCCACATGTAAACTTTTTCTTCTATTAATAAAATGAAAGTTTAAAGAAGAAAGGCCCCTGTCCTGGGCTTAGAAACTGGCCTGCCTGGGCATGAGTCATAATCCATTCATTGACTCAGACTCATAGACTTTGAAAATGAGACCATTTCAGGTAGAAATATGACATCCAGATAGAAAATGTAAAATACCTTTGTGAAAGCACCTTCCCTTCCTCAGCACGTCAGAAAGGAAGAAAAAGAAATATCTGGATGTCTCACTTCCTTCTATTTGCCAGGCAGTTTCTTTTTTCTTTTTCATGTCATGACCCCATTGTCTCTCCATTGTTCCTCAGTATTCTCTACTTAAGCCAGATAAGGCAGCAACATTTTCAAGTGAGTTCTGAGGCCCAGGGGACTGGCTTCATACTACATAAACAATGAACAATTCAGCAACCAGGAAATCAGGCAGGAAGCAGCTGAAAGTCTACTCTGTGATAAAGGTTGGGATGTCACCAGGGTTCACTTGATATGCCACCACACTCACTTCTTCTTACAGGAAGCAGTGACAAAGACTTCATGGAAATATACTGTGTCCTCCTCTCCTCTCTCTATCACCAAAATGGATATGAGCTTTGTTTCACCACCTATAAAACAGAGACATTTTCAAGTGCTGCTATCCTCCTCCCTTTGAGTCTATCATCCATCCACGCAAGGCTTAGTTTAAAGGAGACTGAAGTGGAGTCAATTCTCTGTTGAAGGGTTATGAAACTTATATATTGGGAATCTTTAGCAATGTAACGAAGTATTTCTATATGCCTGATTCTGAGTCAGGCTCCAGCAAAACAAATACAGGGTCTAAGCCCCTGCCCTGAAGAAGTTCCTGGCTTTCTAAGAGAGAGATGGATACACACAGTGGAGGAACTGCTACAGCTATAAACATAGAAGAATGTGCAGGAGATGTTCAGTGATCCTTTCTAGCGAGAGAAAGAGTATGGGGAAAGAAGGCTGTCTGCGGTTCAGTAAAGGAGACCCTTTTGTTACCTACTCCTATGTCTGGGAGGAAGGCGTGGGTTGTTAATCATGCAGAAAAGGGTGAGATGTGGTCTGGATGGAGAGAAGATGAATGTAAACAACCCACAGTGACATAAAGCAATTTGAAGCCTGTGGTCATGGCAGATGTTTTAACCCAATGGCCAATCAACTCTGAGGAAAGAAATGAGAGGCAAGTCTTTGTAGCAAAAAGGTGGATCATCTGCCCCAGCAAAGGTCATGGGACTCTGTGCAGCAGCCAGAGAAGCTTCTGAAAGATGCTCAGCAGCGTGAACATGATTTGGTTAGCACTTTCAAAGATCACCTTGGTAACCATGTGGAGGATGGACTGGAGGTGTTAGAGAGAACAGTGAGGGGTGGATACAGCAGGCCAGGTGGGAGGGACGAGGCCTGGTCTTAAGCAGCACCAGTGTGGACGTAATGAGGAGACAGATGTTCCAATGGGGAAAAGCTGGGGTGGAGGTAAAGAGAACTGGGTTCTGCTCCCAGCTTTTGTACACTAGCCTTGTATGACCGAAGAGAAGTACTTCCTTTCCTAGATCTTCCTTCTCAAGTTGTCAGGTGAAAGAGAAATATGTACTACTACATGAATTTGGTTACTACTTTTCATTCACCAAACAGGGCAGTCAGTCAGTAAATGCTCTAATTCCTTGATTTACACTATTGGAATATATATTGATTGCCATCCAAGGAAACAAATTACCTTGAAGCACATAAGCACTTTCTGATTATGCGCCTTGCAATATGACAGAGCTATGATAAACTATAGTGACTGAGACATGGTCTCTATGCCCAGAAAGGAAATGAGGCCACCTGTCATCAGTCCAAGTTAACCAACACTGAGAAGGGGCTCTTGTGTGCAAGATTGCAGTAGTGTCTGCCTGGGAGAGGACACAGGGATATAGGACATTGATGGGAGATGTCATTCTGTATATGTTTCTCATACTGGTTAATGAATAAAGCACTGTTGGCCAATAGGAAAGGAAGATAGGAGGGACTAGGAGACAAGGAGGAAATAGGAAGTAGGAAGGAGGAGCCAAGATGGAGAGTCTGGAGAAAGCAGTATGCCGGCCGGCTGCCCAGTAAGAGAAATACATAGATCAGCAGATATAGGTTAATAATTAAGACAGAGCTAGCTGATAAGGAACAAGTACCTGGCCAACAAGATTATATCATATACAGAGTCTCTGTGTGTTAATTGGGGCTGGCGCAGTGGCGGGACCAGACCAGGCGGCGGGCGGAAAAACCATACTTGTTACAGGACATGGCTCCTGACATAAAGAGACTTCTTAGTCACAAATGGAAGAAAAGCATTGTTACTACTAAAGAGCTGCAAAGGATCATGGTAATTCAGAACTTAAAAGAGAACTTTATTCAAGTGTAAAAAAATAAACTCACCTTTGCTTTTTTGCCACAGCAAACTGACATATGGATAATTTTCTGCCATTCACACTTGTTAAGAGTCACTTACTCTAAAGAAGGGTTTTTCTTCCAAGTGTAAGGTTTTAGACTAAGCATTCCATGTAAGAATTAACATGTTCTTTATCTTCCAAACAATCAGCCAATAGTAACAATGTGGGGACTGCAACAGGAAGTAAAGAAATCTTTATTCTAGATTTACTATCTAACAATCTATAGTACCCTGAACAGTACCTAGATACAACTGGTGCCCAGCAAATACCTAACTGAAGTGAAAAAAAAAGTTAAAGGAAATGAAGTTGAGTCAAAACAAAAGAAAAACACACTTAAAATTTAATTAACTAAAGAATACATTTAAGAAAACGTTTTAATATAAGCAGTCATGAAGAATTCACCAAAACACTGGCTTGTAACAGAAATTCCTGCAAGGCTTTAAAGGACATACCCACACTCCTAATGTCTTGGAAAGTTGATGGCATTCAACTTGCTTTAGAAGGGATTTGGTTGGCCAGACCAGTTCTTTAAGTCAAGGTGAGCTCAGTGTTTGGTGGTTTCCTTAATTTTCATTCCTTAAAATACAGGAAACTATTTTGATTTTCAGCATCAAATCTGAAAAGGCCAAACTTAGCGAAGGCATTGCTTAGAAAGAATGGGGTGTCTTCGAAGAGGGCAGAGACGGTTCTACTAGGGACCTGCTGGACAAGATTGCTGACTTGGAAAGAGAGATAACGTGTACAAAAGGCTTGGAAACATTGACATTGAGTTAACAATGCAGGTGGGATTTTAAAACTAAAAGGACATGTACTGAATTGTGATTCATTTCATGAACAAAGGGACCACAGGTATTGAAATCTCAGCTGGAAAATATTATAAATGCATATTTGAAGTCTTTCACTACTAAGAACCAATCATATGGGCTTTGGGATAGGACTGTCCCTGAGATTGTGAACCTTACTACAGGCCAGCTAAAACAGACATTTCTCCTGGAGGCTTTTGTTTACAAGCTGATGTGGTTGTTGTGGTCCAGGCTCTGTAATGCATTCCTTGTTACTGTCCTTGACAATCACTCCACCTCGTTTAAGCATGAGAACTGTCTATAAAGGATGCCAATAACGGGGCTTGTTATATGGAAAGGCAGTGGGATAATAGATGTAAATGGCTGAGTACAGTGCTGGGCACACAATGAGCAACTATTACAAATATAATTAGTTTTGCTGAAAGAGAAATGTTTTTTCCAAAATTGGCCAGAAATCATTTCAGACATGTATGAGGCTGAAAAAAAAAATGTATGGATGATGAATTTGCAGAAAAGAGAGTGGGTGTTTGGTTCATTTTAATATAATTATAATGTGCTGAACCTTGCAGAATCTGCTGTCAATCATAAGCTATTCTTTATAGTAAAATTATTCCGTGAGTGAACTTGGACCATATGTACAAGGGTTTACTTAAATATGTGCCATCAGGGAGCAGGGTCTCTTCTGAATGCTAGTTGATAATAGAAAGCCCTATCCTGGAAGGACTTAACTTGAACCACCACTTATGACTATAAACTCTGAACAAACAAGTTCTCAACCTCAGTGTCCATGTCTGCATAATATAGATACTCACACTTATAGTTCACATGGTTTTAGAAGAGATTCATGAGATGATGTTTCCTTAGTTCTTGCTAAACTTTTGAGACTTTACTAAACTAAAACCCCCTTAGCACATCCTATGTAATCTCCTAGTGATGTGGCTGCAAAGCCAGGCTCTCCAGTCAAGAGTTCAGAATCAGCCAAGTGCAATCAGGTGACCTGAGACAAGTGGAGAGCAAAGGATACCTCCAAACATCAGCAGCTCTTCCTGTATTCAAGATAGTTAGGTCTTTGACTGGGGATAGATGGGTTTCAAGGGAGATGCAGTCGGAGTAGGAAAAATGATTTTGAATACATTCTAGTATCAGAAACTCTGAAGACTGTGGCCAAGCTACAACTTCCCAAAGCTTACCACAAATCACTACTCCTGAGTGTCTGTCTAGAGCAGACATCACTAGGATTACAATAAAAGGCAGACAGGGACAGAGAGATAGAAGCCCAAATATACCAAAGAAACAGAATAGTATCCAAAAAACAAAACAAAAACAAAAACAAAACAAGGCACATTGCTCAGTTATGATCCAAGCAGGCCCTAAAGACTAAGAAGCAGCATTAAAAGAGAAAGTCTAAAAAGGAAAAGCAGAGGACTTGTATGTGTGTGTGTAATCACATGAATGCACATGTGTACATGTTAGCTTTTATGTCTTTGACAAATGATTTCCAGGTTTCTGTAACTCTCTGAATCAGAGCTAAAGGATGTAAAATAATTTACTTTCTCTTTTAAAAAGGGAGATATGTTAACTTCACAGCCTGGTTTTATCTTCAAAATTGTACAGAGTTGAAAATGTTTCTCAGTGGTAGAAGGCTAGTATGTGTTGACTCCTAGAAGTTCCACAAACAACAAGAAGAAAAACAAAACAAAACAACAAAAAAGTCACCATATAAATTTACACTGGACTACTGTGCTTCTTATGTAGTGTCATAAAAGACATTATTAAATGAAAAACAGTACACAGTATGGTCTTTTAATATAGAGAGGCTAAAAATTGTCTATCACACACACACACAGGATGTGCTCCCTTTGCACAGGATATCCCAGGAACAGACTCCCCTACTCTAAAGAAAAATAGTGGTTACCTACATGAAGTAAATGAAGAATAAAACTCCTTAATCTTATAAAAGCAAATATTAAAATTTGCAATTAAACTGGGTTAATAATTATTACTTCTACCTTGAAATCATTTTGTTTTTCTTTGTGGCATTACGAATTAAACCTAGGGCCTCATATATGTTAGGCAAATGCTCTATCATTGAGCTACATCCCAAGCCTTATGAAGTTAAGGGATAAAATGACATTATGCCTAGTATGTAGCTAGATGCCTGGTAAATATTCAATACACATTTTTGGAAATTGTCTTTTGATGGCACAAAGGCCAAAGAGGGCTGCTGCTGGGCTCACACTGAGGTTTAAGGAGCAGAGACACTAAGAGGACATTCTGATTCCCTCCTAGGTCACTCCACCAGAAATTCTCAGGGAGCCTGGGAAAATGTGAAGCCAGAAATAAAGGCAGAGCCTTGTGCCCAGAAACCCAAGAACAAAGGGAAGGGTGATAATTCCAATGTGGAACCTGGTTGAACCATGACTCCAAGAGCTAGAAATGATTTTAAAATAAGAATGTCCTCTTTTTTTTTTTTTTTTTTTTTTTTGTAAACTACTGTGCATTTTCAGGGGCTTCTGTGCCTTTAAAACATATTTTGATGGAGTAATTGAAAAATGTCACAATGGGTTGAGAATTACTAAAAACAAAACAAAAACCCTATATGAATAGAACCTCTTACCATTATAGAATGGGATATACCTTTTGTTGCTTGGAAGATTTAATAATCAGATTTAAAAGTTAAGAAATTACAATGATTCCCGGGTAAGTTACTTGTTTCTGTTTTCTCATTGGCAAAGTCAGAATAAATAGAATCCTACCTGATATGGATGCCATGAAGATCAAAATGCATTGAAGATTCCAACAATGCTTAGAAAACAGTAGACATTTAGTTAATGTCAGCTGCTACCTCTACTGCCTCTCTTTTCACTGATCCACTCTAGTGTTTTTAGAGAGTAATTATGCTAGGCCAATATTTGAATCAGACAAAGAAAACCAGGAAGAGTTAGATACAGTGTTTGTGCACAAAAGTCTTCTTGGCCTGAGATGGGGAATGAAACAAACAAACAAAAAAGGAAACACGGCACTGGGAATACTATAGCAGTGCAAATTCAGTCAGTGCAAACACTCAGGAACATAACGGGTATTGGTAAGTCTGCCCCAAGGATAGTACAGGGCTTCGTGGGTTGCTTATGTTCAACACAGGGCTTGGCATGTGTGTATTAGAGACCTTTTGGAGGAAAGCACCAGATGGTCACAGACATGGAGAATAACAGGCTTTCTGAAGAGGGGTGAGTGCCTATACAGCTGGGTCTTAGCAGGTCAGTGAGCCAGGCTACAAACAGGGCCAAGTGCACAAGAAAGTTTAGGTGATTTGGTGTGTTTAACAAGTCAACTTGAAAACAAGAAGTTTATAGATAGTCAGCGTTGCTTGGCCACAGGAATGTCTTAAGGGTGGATTATTATTATTGTGGTGGAGGCATAGGTTACTTCCTTGGCAAGGATTGTAAGATACCTCTGAAATGGCATCTTGCTTGATCTTTCCAGGAACTTAAGCATCTTTGCAAACTCAGCATTGACTCTCCAGTCAGCACAGGATCTGTAACTACCCTATCCTCATTTAAAAGCAACAACAACAAAACAACAAACTTATTTTAAAAGACACTTCATTCTAGTTCAGAAAGCTATACAGAGTTAGTTCTATTTTAAAGCTTTAAAGACATTTTGTTTTCCTAGAGTAAGATAAAATGGAGATGTTCATACATGTATCATTGCAGATGTCTCCTACTTAATAAAGGTGAGACCTGGGGATTTTCTTCCTTGTACATTCGTGAATCTTAATTTCTAAGAGATTATAGGCTTCGATTTATCTTCTGGGGATTGAGTGGCACGGTTCTTCAATAATGGCAGTCAATGCAGGTGAAGGAGGACATTTAGAGGGTAGCCTTAGAAAAGAGAGATCTGAAGGAAGCTGGGCATGGATAAAGGCACCAAAAAAAAAAAAAAAAAAAAAAAAAAAAAAGCCTGTCTGTACTATTGTGTACAATGTTCTTGCTGGGATTTGACTTAGAGAGAGCTATAAGTTTTTATAATGTTGAACTAAGTGTGGAGATCCTCTTATTTTGATTTAATAAGTACCCTCTCTGCTCTGTTCCCCACCCTGATCATCCTCTTTTCCTTTGCCTTTCCTAGATACATGTAAAAATTTCCTGAGGAAATTCCTCAGTAAACCTGCATTAATCAAGGTTCATTAAAGCATTACCTTTCAGAAGTTTCAAGTTATTTCAGGTCTGTTGACCAGGGACAGGAAGAGATTCTAACAGATGAGGTTTGCTAAATTTAAGCATTAAAAAATAAGTCATGGAAGCATTCCTAGAAAGGCTGGTAGAAAGAAATCAAATACTCTCGGTTGGTAAGGAATGATACTCCTTTCCAAATGCACTAGAAATAATAACAACATGGTGCACTGGTCCAGCAGGTAACAATGCATCATTCTTTACACACATCAGTGCTGTTCAAGCATCTCACAGACAAGCTTGAATTCTTAGAAAACCCATGCCCTTGCTTTTTAACCTGGTGCCTTTTACTGGGAATAGTACATTAGCTCCTCAGACCACCGATATGTTTATACTGAAGGCTGCTTACAATGGACTATAAAGGGAATCTGCTTTAACACATCACAGTGATTCCACAACCTGGTGACCAGGAATCAGAATGAGACTTTTGAACCTAAGCACACAAACTGTGTTAATGTCAAGAAATGAGATGGTGCACACAAGAATTTTAGTAACTTTTTTAACATTCTAAGTAGTATGCCTTTTTCATGCAACTATCTTGAAAAATGATTGCTTTTAGATAAGAGCACCAAAAACTTGTGTAAATGCTCCCATATCAATATAAACTAATGCTTACTATGGCAATGGAAAAAAGGAATAATCTAAATAGGTAATCATGGAAAAGTGAGTAATCAAAAGCACCATGCCTCTTGACATTTTTCTTGTATACATACAACACACACACACACACACACACACACACACACACGCAACACCACATAGCACACATACATATCCCATGCACCCCCCCCACACACACACACCTGAGTCAATTTTACTCACATGCATATGTGTTTGGGATGACCACTTGGGTTTGGATAAATAAGAACCATCCTTGGAGAACATTGATTCTCTCTCTTTTAATAGTTATTAAAGTTTATAGCTCTTTATTTAGGGGTGGGGTCTTGTGAGATTTCTTACATCCACATTGGGTGTCAACCAGTGGTGTCACTGTGCAGGTCTTACTTAGGACACAATATTGTCACACCATGGGTGTAACTCCCTGTCATCTATAGAAGACACTATATCCTTTTTAATACAATGAAATCTGAGGGGAAGGTCCTTATGACAAGGTAGAACTCACAGTTACTTATTCCCATTAGCTCATTTAAAAAATGCAATTAAAAAATTTACAGGTCTCCTGACAATGAACTCCTTGTGGATAAAACAAGACTCAAAAGCTTATGAAAACATATATGAATTCTTGAAAATTATGTCTAGTGCCTCAAAAAGCAAAGGGAGGCAGGTTTGCAGCCACTGTATAAACCTAATTTTTAACAGTTTTTAAAAGCCAACAAAATTTCATTTTACAACTCTTTCAATACTACTTAATCCTCTATTCCATTTCAGGTGTTACTCTAGGCACAGAGTCTATAGACTCCTTGCATCTAGCACTGGAGAGAGTACATTTCTCTCAATGGACATGTTGAAGATGTGGCTGGGTGAATACTCAGCAAGGATGTTATAAAAAGAATCCAGTGTGTGAGATGGTGATGATCTAGACCTATTTCTCAGCCTACAAATCTCCAGCTTTCCTTCTTGCTACCTCTAACTCCATTTCCACAATCCTCTAGAGAACAGAGCCTGGTTGAAAGACTGCCAGGAAGTTATTCAACTATTTACATATGATAGGCCATTTTGAGCTGCAATGCCAGGCAAGCACAAAGAAGCATGACCAATGAAGGAGAAGCAGACACAGCCTAAGATGTGTCATGAGCTGTACTGTATATTGCTGTGGGCAACTGGGAGTCTTTCCCTCTTGGACCTCTGAGTAGTATACATAATGTGATTTAGAATTTCCTATTCCAGGGATGAGGAGGACTACTATGCTTACATCCTCCAGTCCCATCCCCTCCCTGCTAATTATAAGAGTTGCCACACAGGGAGCCGACTCCCTTGTACTTCCAGTTTGTACATACCAAGGTGGTGAGTGGACTCTTGGGTAGAGAGGAGCGGCAGGTGTGGCAACTGCAGCAAAGTGATTGTCTGGTTAGACCTACACGAAGCTGGGTGCTGCAGAAATGTCTTGAGTTAGTTTGGCAGAAAAATACACAAGGCTGAATGTTAGAGATGACATCACAGTTAAGATCTCTAAGCCACATGGAAGCATGGTAACTATTACATAGAGTCACAAATGTATGTAAAGTGCATACATACAATCCTCAAAGCTAACAACATGACATAGATCATATTTTCACTTCAGTTTTAAATACAGTAAAAATAGCCTTTTAGAATCTAGTGGTATGCCTGATAAAAAGCAGACAGAAGACAGGGCTGACATTCTGGCTGCCAAGCCTTTTGTGTCCAAATGTTTCCTTCATGGAAGACACAAGTAGCAATCACTTAATCTTAGGATTTCCTTGTTTTGCATCTGTTTTTCACCATAGTATGAGTCTTAAAGGCAGAAACTGCTACATACATCCAGTATCTAGCACTGTGTAGCATATGGCAATCTAAGTATTTTTGTGACTAGTTGAATATCTTCCTTCATAGGATGGGGAATCTTAATGGAATGGAAGTTTGCAGAAGGCAGAGAATATTAGAAAAGAATGCTGGTTTTACATCCGGAGGCCTGGCCTCACTGAACAAATTATGTACTAACTTTTCTAAGCTATGGGCTTATTGTCTCTGAAAAAAAGTGATATTAATTCTATTCTATTAGAGACTATTCTAAAGATTATAAATAATGTCAAAACATTCATTATTAGATTTGGCTCATTGGAAACATGTGATAGACACCAGCTATTATTAATCAGGAAACTCTATGATCTTAGCAGTTACACTGCATTCAAAGATAGATGCAAAACACTTTTGCAATATCCACTGTGGCATCGGAAAACCTGTGATACACAAACCACCCCTAATGAAAGGAGTATTTCCAGAACCTACCCGATGCTCATTAATTATCTGTGAATATTGAAACAGTAAGTCACATTTGCATCAGTGCATCTCACCTGTGTGCTGAGAACCAATGAATATGTTATAAATCACCCACTAAACATCTGATAGGGAAAGAATACTAGTGATGAAATGAAGAAATGGCTATGCTACACAGTACTATGAAAGGTGTGAGCATTCCCCTCCTCCCCCACCAGAAAAAAAAAGGCAAGATCTCTGAAGCTCATTTTCAATATAGTCTGATCACAAATTTCTTGTAATGCTTGGCCTTATGCATCACCAAATTAAATATCCCTTGTGGGGACTGAAGAAATGGCACAGTCGCTAAAAGCATACACTACTCTTGCAGAGGATCCATATTCAATTCCTAGAACTCATACTGGGTGGCAGTCAACTGCTGTTAATTCCAGCTTCAGGGGATCTAAAACTTCTGGTTTTCTCAAACACCTGTACATACTCAGAGATAAACACATACACACTATTAAGTGTTTAAAAACCTATGGTCATTATTGCCAGCACTTGGGAGTAAGAGGCAGAAAGAAATCTATGAGTTCAAGGGCAGCCTGATCTACATTGGCAGTTCCAAGACAGTCAGGACTACACAGAGAAACCTTGGCTCAAAGAATCACTAAAAAATAGTAAAAGAAAAAAAATAGTAAAAGATTGTAAATTCACTAAATGTATTAGATGCTTTTTTACAATGGCTACATAGGGACTCTAAGAAACATATTCTTCTAGATAAAGGTTTATGGCCTACCTGATGGTGAGGTACAAGTGTAAATATCCCTTGTTTCTGATGATCTAAAAAAAACTGCTTAATTTAAAATTGCTTAATTGTTCATATATATATACATACATACATACATACATACATACATACATATATATATATTTCCTCAAGGCACTTACTTCATTAGTATTAGTACGATCTAACCTTAAAAATTTAAGCATCTATTTTAGAACCATGAGTTGATAGGATGACAAACTAGGAAAACTGAGTGATTAAATGTCATTACCCAAGGCTATTTAGGGGTAGTAGACATACTTTTTGAAGTGCTCTGCTAGCTCTGCTATGTGCCAGCTGACTAAGCCTGGACTTTGCATTGTGGTCTGTTTTTCATGTTATGTAAGAGACTGCTAGTGCCCATTTCTATGACCTTCACTTAATGGTTTATTGGGAAAATAGCCAAATGTTTGGCATGTGGTATATACTCAAACATATTGCTTTCTTTTCCTTCATATACAGTTTTATCCATTCATGTACTTATCTTGCACAGCATTCTAATGTAGATCATGCAATTCTTTATCAATAAATAATCTTCCTGAAAGAAAAAGAAAGTTCCATATCAGAGTGTCTAGGGCAAAATTTTAAAAAAGAAAAAGCAAAGCAAAGCAAAACAAACAAAAAAAGGTTTTAACAAGATGGCTCATTAAACAGCAAACCACGTTGTAAAGTTCAGCTCAACCACAGCTACTATTTCCTGGCCAATTAATTGAGCAGACTTTTAAATCCCAGTAGCTAGAAGATGAAGATCAGTGTTTCACTGGGCATCATTAAAATCATTACCCTGGTGTTAGTAATATTATTCATACTTCCCATGATGCCTAGTGAATAGAGGAAGGTTGGGAGTTTAATTTAGCTTCCTGAGCATCAGTAGGTTTTGTTCTCAGCAGAGAACATTCAGTTATGTAATTGTCTTGGCTTCTGCTTCAGAAGGTGAACCCTGACTCTTCAATTAACTACTGATACTCAGGTCTTTGGGAGCTGTGCCTAGATTGGATTTCCCACAAATCACTTGGAATGTAAAGATGATACCTAACTTCCCTAGACATTTGTCAAGAGAAAGTAGGCTTTAAGCTAAGAAGGCAGCCACCGAAAAGACAGTCTGAAAATTAGGCTAGCTTTTCCCATCAAGGGTTTTCTACCTTTGCCTTTTCCTGTCTCTGGTGGCTTGAACATGTCCCTCATATTATTGGGCATCTACAAACTTGGTCTCCAGTTGGTAATACTATTTCAGTAGATTTAGAAGATGTGGGCCATGCTGGAGGAAGAATATTACTGTGTATGGCTTTGAGGGTTTTGTTTTGGTTTTTCCCAATGTACTTTCTCTGCTTGATTATGGTTTGAGATGTGAGTTATCAGCTGCTGACCAGCCACCACGTTTGCCTGGGACCATGTTTACTGGCCATAATGGTGATGGACTCTTAACCTTTTGTACCAGAAGTCCAAAATAAACTGTTCCTTCTACACATTACCTTGGTTATGGTGTTTCATCACAGTAATAGAAAAATAGTTGAGTCACTGCCCATATTATACTAGACTGTCCTGCTCCCTGTTCTCAGCCCTCTGGCATTTTGAAAAGCATGTGCAAGAAAGTGTTAAAAAAAGAAAATATCATAGAATGAAAATGGGGCTCATGAAAGCAGATGAGAGAAGGAGAAGCTACTGTGTCATGAAGTTTGACTTAAGCACAATCAACAATAAATTAACACATGGTCACAAAATACATTTTATTTGTTCAAGAAGGTACATGGGGCCAGAGAATTGGCTCAGCATCTAAGAGCATTGATTGTGTTTCCAAAGGACAGACATTCAGGTTCCAGGACCCATAGGATGGGTCACAGTCATCTGTAACTCCAGGTTCAAGGAATATGATACCCTCCTCTGGCCTCCATGGGCACTGCATGTATGTGGTACATGGATACATGCAGACAGGTACCATGCACATTGTTTTTTTAAAGACACATAGAGCTGATAATTTCACCATAACATACTGCATCAAAATGTGTAAGTTTTGGAACAAAGAATAAGGGCATTTGATGGAGAGAAAAGGCAATCAGAGACTAACACAATGCACAGTTTATACAACATATGTCTATCTGCAGTTGTGGATGGAATGATTGAAATTTCTAAGTAACATGAGCACACTTGCGTAAATATAGCAACTCAGAGGACACTCGGCTTGGTCTTTTAAGTTTTCTACCTATTTTTTTCAGTAGTAACACAAATCTGAGACTATTCAGTCATTTTATATCAATACAATCCAAAAATCAAACAACACAAACAAATCAAAATAAACCCAAATATAATATTAGACAATAAAGTCTTAAATGCTATCATTTGAAGTACTAATAAACACAGCTAATAATTATAGATGCAAATGTGTGCCACAGTCTTTAGTAGATACTTAACACAGACTATCTCTTATGGTCTATTATCCTCTTTTGATGAATAGAAAAGTTGGTATTTAGATTAGGTCATGTGACTTACATTCTATGAGCTTGCCTGGCAGTACTATCACAGCCTTAATAGTCATTCACTTCCCACATTCTTTCTTACACTGTGTACTCAAAATCCTGTATGAAATCCAAAGTTAACTAGATAGACATTCTTTCTTGCCTTGTGCACATGTGGAAGGGCAAACAAAAACTATAACAGCTCATCAGCCCTGGAGTGGTAGCTTGTTTGGAAAAGTACTTGTAGTGCAAACATGAGGACCTTGATTTGGTTCCCTAAGAACTCATTTTAAAAACAAAAGAAAAGAAGAAAAAGGAGGAGGAGGAGAAGAAGCAGCAGCAGCAACTGGGTGTGATAGCACATGCTGGTAATTACAGCACTGGAAAGGCTGGGAAGGCAGAAACTGGAGGATCCCTGGAACTTATGAGCCAATCAGCCCAAACTGGTGAGTTCCAGGCCAACTCTTAAGGAATGGAGTGGATAGCACCTAAGGATTAACAATCAACTATCAACTTTGTCCTCTGACACACACACACACTCACAATCATACATACTCTTACAATACACACACACAGACACACTCACATACATACACAAAAAGAATATGGCAACTCAAAAGCTACCACCTATAAGCCTTTATGTGAGCCAGGGTCTGTGGATGCTGTGAATGCTATGGTCAGCAGAGGTACCATGCTGCTGATGTTAGAGGACTACCCTCCCAGGTTTCTCCTCTGGATGCCTCTGTGGCCTTATTTACTGCAGAATGAGGTCTTCCCAGGTAACCAGATGACGTCCGTGTGCAACTTGACATTGTGAGTCATTTGACTGTCATCATGCAGCAGGCATTGTGGTGCAGATCAAGCTCACCCTGTGGGAGTCCTACAAGTTTCCTGGTGTATTTTCTATTTATTCTCAAGTGATTGTACTTGACACCTAGGGCTGACTAATATCTGTGTGTAACCAAGATAAGTACCAGCTTCCACCTTTTAGAATTTTGAACAAAGTTACAGGCAGACAAACATAACGTGGTTAAGATGAAGGTCATCATGAAAATACCACATCTAGACTAGTCACAGTGCAGACTAAGAAAAGGGTCTATCCATTGCCAGTCTTTGTATGAGGCTTCCCAGGGAGCTTTGCTTTGTTTGCAAGTCATCAGAAGCAGCTACCACTCCAGGTATATCTTAGGTCCTCAAGCTCTTCCCAGAGCTACAGGGGACCCCTCATGTGATCAGCTCCAGCATACAGAATATACATTCTTACTTGTAAAAGTTGCATTTAGCTAGCTCTCTGTTGCTGCTCTTGGTCAGGCCATCATCGTTGGCACTATGGCCACAGCAGTCATGGAGAACTTAACTAGATTTTGTAAGTGTCCCATGGGACTTGTCTCTAGTTGTTACCTAGACAGAAACAATTGGAAAAACCCAACTGCCCTCCAGATTCAGAGTATTGAACAAAGAGAACTGAATCCATGAACATGTAATTGGAAGACTATGGCTCCGCCACAGAATGTTCACATTTAAAATTTTAAGGAAAAAGTAAAAATATGCCTATTATATTAAAAATGATTTTGTTCATTAAATATTTTATTAGAAACTGAATTAACATATAAAAGGGAACTATAACTCAATATAACATATCACCATACTAGTTACAAAATGGTTTCATTGAGCTCACAGTGGTGGTGCACACCTTGAATTCCAGCACTTGGGAGGTAGAGGAGGATCTCTGTAAGTTCAAGGCCAGCCTGGTCTACAGAATGAGTTCCAGGATAGCCAGAGAAACTCTGTCTTTAAAAAAAAAAATGGTTTCATGTTTTTCTGTGTTAATTATAAAACACATGTAAAACCTGATCCATCTTCTTACAGATAAGGACATTGGTGCATGAGAGTTCTTTGGCTTCATCCTCAGGAAGAAGTTGAGCCTTTGCATCTCTAAAGTTCTCCTGTAAAGCATGCTGTCCCACAGTGGAGACGAACAGAAAGCCAATTTAAGTTGAAGTAGTCAGAAAAGGCAGAGATAAAACAGAGTTCAGAAGAATGGGAAAGGTCTGAAAATGAGTCAGACTTCCAGAGGAGTGGAAGAAACATCTGGGGAAAAATACTTGGGGATGGGCATGAAAACATTTTTTAGAGAAGGAAGAGGAAAATACTGAAATGTAGTATTCTGTAGTATTCATGTCCTCACATAATAGTAGCTGGGAGGAAGGAGGAGGGAAGGACGAATGGAGAAAAGGAGGAAGGGAAGAAAGGAGGGAGGGAGGGAAGGAGGAGAGAGAGAGAAAGAGAGAGAGAGAGAGCACGCACACAAAAGGATGTAAGAAACCAGATGGTGGAAGGCTGTATGAGCTGGGCTAGAGCATTAGCCTATTTGGCCAGTCAAAGGCATAAGGAATATATTTTCAGAATTCAGATATTCCAGTTTTGTTCATTAAGTTTTAGTGGTAACTTTAAAGTTCACTGAGAAACATGATTTTAAAAGGAGGGACACAATAACAACAGACAACTTTGATAACTCTCTACTGTGCTCTGGTGCTTAACTCTGTCTCAGGAGACCCTGACATCGCTGTTTTCTGATTGGGGCACAGAGTATGTGCTAACACTCAGAAAAGTCCAAAGATGAAGGGAAACCTGGCTTAGGATGAATGCATCTTTGAGGCAGACATTGTGTGAATGGGTTTTCTTGAATATCAAAAGTGGTTGAGGTGGGAGTGAACATATTTTAATTCAACACATGTTAGTGGGACATGTTTTCTAAGACTCACACACTCAAAACAGTGTGTTCCTAAGCTTTTCCTTGACAAAATAAATGGCTAAGTATCAGAAACACAAAAGGAACTATAAATATTTTTAAAAAGTAACAGTTTAATATCTTGTGAGATTAAGAAAAAGAAATAGTGTGGGCGTGGTCATACACACTTGTAATCCCAGCACGCAGGAGAGCCTAGAATTTGAGACTGGTCTGGTCTGAGCAGCAACACCCATTCATACTGAAGAATGGAAGGGAGGGACACTTAACGAGAAGGAACATAGAAGAAACTGAAAAAAGGATAAGACAGATACGTACTACAAATAGAGAGAAAAGGCACAGGAGGAATGAAAGCAAACTATTGTGAGCAAACAATTTACAGAGGCTTGTCACACTTTTTCCTTCTTCAACAATAGTCTAACTCTGTGTGACAGATATCAAACCTACTTCAGAGATAAAGTGGCACTAACAGAGATCAAGTAACACATACAGGATGACAATGGTAGTAAGCAATGGCGGTGGGATTCAAACACTGAATCCATTAACTCCCAGCAGGATGCACCGAGCATCTATCAAACCCTACAGCAGACTAACTGTTCTAATAGTAATACCTCATCAATTGAAAACTGGGATACTAGCTGTAAAATAATGGGATATAAGCTCATCTATTAACAGCTATCAATTTAGGAGTCTCTTGAAAAGAACTAGTTAGACTTAAAAATCCCAGTTCTAACCCTTGCCCTCTGTGATTGGGTTGAACACTGAGATTTCTCACAAATTCTTGGTGCTTGGGGCAAGCAATTCTTAAACCCACCAGGTATCAATTATTGCATAGACAACCCTATCTCCTACATAGACATCCAAGTGAATGTTTAATGCATATGGGTTATGCTTTGACCAAATCACCTCATCACTGAGGTTGTCTCCATCAACAGAACCTAATAGTAAAAGCTGGCAATTGGTAGCTTGTGTTACTTCATACTTCAGAGGATAGTGAAAAAAAGCCAGATAGATGATGCCTACACTTACCTCTCTTCCCTAGACACAGATGGCTATGTCTTTTTTTTTTTTTTTTTTAAATGACTGCCTTCTCTCCAATCCATTCTGTCCATGGGAATAACATGATTGTTTTTTTCTAATGCTAAAACAGATCCTTTCTTGCTTAAACCCACTTAACTGGTTTTACTGCCTTCACACTGAACATCAAACTCCAACTGAACATAAGCTCCTTCCCTGATCTGGGTCCTCCCTGACAACCAGCTTCCCATAGACACTTATAGAAGCTCCAGCCTGTGGAGCTTCTTACTTCAAAGCTAATGCTGAGACACCACACTGTCCTACTTTCCCAACCAGTATTCCTTCCATCCCAGTCCTCAGGGCTGAGTTTTTGATCTACATCTTAGCCAGGCACTTCTCTCTGGGAGCCTTCTTTGATCAGGTTTGCAAGGTTAGGTAAGAATTTCTTTCCTAGTGGCTGAGAGGGTCACATTATATTCAAAGTGCTGTACTACAATGGCCTCTTAACCAGTCTATGTAGAGACCCTGTCTGATTTTACTATGAAATTTAGCACAGTGCCTGGCATACAGTGTCACAGGTGCTCATTGAAGATTTGAGTAACACTCCATGAAGGTCTCATCTCTAAAACCTGGGGACATGGGATTTTGTTGTTTTACTTTTTTTTCTTAAGACTTTGCAAAAGAAAATGCATACCAACAAATTCACAGTCAAATCTCCAAGCACTTAGACAAAAGAATGAAGAATTGTGGGAAATGACTGCAAGACACAAGAAGTCCTGTCAACAAGTCCTGGTGCCCCTAACAGGGTTTCTTTTCCTTTTGTCCAAGCTTTTCCTACCTACCCTGTGAAAGTAATACCAACTACTCAGCTTTTTGGTTTTATATGCCCCTTGGTAAGTTTTATAAGGAATTGGTGATAAATTAGTCAACGTTGAAGTGGCCTTTATTTTAGATTTGCAGACATATCTCTATATCCCTGTATCCACACTCATGGATCTAACCAAACTTGTATTGAAAAATAAAATAGTATTAAATGCATACAGAGATTTTTCATTGTATCTATATTGTATTTAGTATTAATCTGTAAGAGTGGCTGGAGTTTTGGCTAAGCAGTTAAGATCCCTTACCATTCTTATAGAGAACCTGGGATTAGCTCCTAGCACCCACATGATAGCTCATAACCATCTGTAAATGCAGTTGCAAGGAATTCAATTCCTCTTCTGACCTCTATATGCTCCTGCACACACATGGTTCCCAGGCATAAACTCAGGCCACAAGTATGCATGAAATTAAACAAAATAAAAATGTATATAAGAAAGTAATGTATAGGTTCCTAAAAGACAAAACAAAACTGTGTGGGTATACAAAAGAAATGAAATATCAAAAAGATACCCATGTGTCTTTTTTTTTAAACAGCATTATTAATAAGGGCAAAAATGTGAAAATCTATCTAGGTGTTTATCAACACGTGAATAGATTAAAAAAACAAAACAAAATAAGATACACACAAAGGAATATCCAGCCACAAAGAAGACTGAATCTTGCCATTTGCTGCAAAAACTGGAGGGCAGTATGTTGAACAAATTAAGCCACATACAGAAAGCAAGTACCACATGTTCTCTCATATGTGAAAGCTAAAAATGCCAACCCAGATATAGAACAGTGATTACTAACAGTTGTGAGGGCTAAGAGAGAGAGTGACTATCAGGCTGAATTTCATCAGTGCACTGCTGTTTACACACATACAATATTTGTCAAAAATTAGAAAACATTAAAAATAAAGTATATTACAGAATAAGCATGTGAAAACCTGGGTATCTATGTGTGTGAGGTGCGGGGGGGGGGGGGGGTCACAGCCAATCCTCTGTGGCTCTCAAGAAGTCCTTTGTTCTAACATGAGCATCATATAGTATCTATGCTTGAGCATGTATGAGCTGTTGTCAGTCATTTCTAGTTGACCTTTAAAATGAATCCCCCAATATTTGTCTGTACCGATTTTTCTGTGAACACTAAGAAGTCAGGGGTGATGGCAGAACATTTGGGGAAATGTCTGCTCTCTTTATCCAATTATACTTCCTTCCTTTCACCCCATGCACAGACTTCTCTCACGCTGTCTTCAACACTGTACTATTTTGTGTACAAGCCTTTCCTTTCTTCCTAGAGTTTATGCCTCTGGTAAGCAGGGCCTATGCCTCACTTTTCTTTTCTTCCCTAGTTTAGGATCCCATACAAAAACAAAACAAAACAAAACAAAACAAAAAACCAAAAAGCAAAAAAAAAAAAAAAAAAAAAAAAAAAAAAAAAAAACACTGCAATACCTGTGCAAGCTGCATGGCTACTCTGCCAATCATGTCCTTAGGTCTACTGTCAGGGAAACATCCTGGCTATGTCATTTATTGGAGAGAAGAAATCTCAGTGTCAAAAGAAACTTAAGTATTTTCTAGTAACCATCAATTCTCTATTAACTCTCCGCTCCCCTTAAGCATCAGTGACTCACAGCTCCTATTTTTTTAAGGAAGTACATAGTAGCTCTCAATATTAAGAAGTCCTAGAGTTTCCCGCTTGATGCTACAGAGGGACACAATTTTCTTTTCGTATATCTGGCCCCAAGGATGACAACACCAGATGCAATGCTCTGCCATTTTACAGGCAAACAATCATCAAGTCTAAATGACTCCAGTTCTGGCTTTTACTTTTGGAGCGGAAGGTCAAATTAAATGCATTTTTCAAATGAATAAGCTCTCTTAGGGTATCAGTGTGATACAGAATGGTCTGGGGATGAATGGGTTACTTACTGCACACCCTACCAAAGGCAGCAGCAGGTGTGGTAGGGGCTTAGTCACAGGGTTCCATAGTAACACCCAGGGAATGAGTAGAGAGGGAAAAGCAAAAATAAAAACAAAATCAACTGTTCAATTAGAGCAGATGGAGAAAAACACTGCATAAGCTAATTGATTATAGCTATCGTGGAAGCTGATTACAGTGTCTGAATGCAAAAACACTGGGGGAAACCACAAAAACCCTCCTGGCACTGTTTGGCTGCCTTCATGAAATATCCTTCAATTGGATGATGTCATATAATTTGGCCCATTCTGGTAACAGAGTGAACCCATTGATGTGGCAATATAGAGATAGGTCTGTTCTGCTGAACACAGAAGGCTAGACAGCTTTACTGCCTGTGGTTTGGGATGTCCTGGGTTACCTGGCATGATGTCATAGGACTGTAACAGCAGGGTCTTTGGGATATATTTGATTTTTTGCCCAAATACCTTCATTGTTCATGACATCACTATGCCTAGTGACCCAATGTTAATAAAATCGTCCATGTCCAGGTGTTTCTTTGGGTGTGACTATGAGTTTGACCTCAAACCCTCTTCCCCACTCCCCCTGGCACACATTCTGCTCAAGGGGATAAGACAAAAGCATCATAAAGCTTTGAAAGAACAGAGAGAACATGAACAGAAAATTACAATGCAGTAAGTGAAACTCAGAGCGCTCTAGAGACAAGGCTAGAAAGGGCAACTCCTTCTGAACAACTTGGGGGCAGAAAGGCTTTGCAAATAAGTCTTAGAACTGGACAGCTAAAGCCATCAGGAGTTTGTCAGACACACAGAGCACTCAGCACAGAACCTGGAGAAAATTCAGTTCCCAATAAAGAGCTGCATTACAATTTACAGCAGGAGGTACTTTCAGTGCTGTGGACTAGAGGAAGTGTGTATGATGATGAGGAAACAACATGCTAAGAAGTATCCATGTCCTGGAAATATGCTCTGTGGCTAGGTGGGCCACAGTGATGTCCTTCTTATTTTAGTAAGGTGACTGACGACAGAGCAGAGTGCATTAAACTGTTAAGGGAGGTGAAATCTGGAAGCCTCTTTAGACAGCTGTTATGAAAAGTTAAATTAAGATAACTCAGGGAATCAGAGCTGAGAGGGATGGTACACACCAATTCCAGCGCTCTGGAGGCAGAAGCAGGTGGATCTCTGCAAGTTTGAAACCAGCCTGTCTATCTACATAGTAAGTTCCAGGTCAGTCAAGGCTACATAGTGAGTGACTCAAAAACAAACAAACAAAAACAACAAAAAAAGAATCAAGACACAAATCAGGTTCTAACACACTGAAGAATTAACTTTGAACCTTCAAAACTAGCCACTCTTTAGAAAAGTGAGTGTCACATTATTACCAGACAAATATAGCCAGCAATAGATTTGAACTTAGACTCCGGCACATGTAGCTGCCAAAGCAGTAGCTCTTAGCTTGACCTGTACCTAGCCTGGGAATCGTAAAGGGCAGAGGAGATGCTCTAATGAGCATAGTAAAACATTCCTTTTAGACATGTAAAAATAACTCAGTCAGGATCCCCACTATACCCAAAGCTAAACCTGATGACCAGAACTCAGTGACACCACTCACTCAAGATAACCAGACCCAGTCCTAGAACTTTATGATACCCGCTGGGCAGTATTTAAGCAGAAACCAAGAGCAATGCTCTGCTCTGCAGGTCTGGAGAGAAAACACTTGATCTACCTTAGGGCTGGAGAGTCTCTCCTGGATCCTGAACCCTGAATCAGAGACTTCTGTTGGAGACTGAACCTGGCCTTCGGCTAAGATACATTAACACAGGTAGCAAGCAGCCTTGGGGAGATAAGACTTAGGACCACAGTTAGGAATTTAGAGTGTGAACCTAGTGTGATGACCTTCAGCATAATATAACTTTTGTTATACTAACTACATGTATATACCATCACATCAGATGTCCAAACTTTATTCCTGACCTGCTCCATCAGAATCCCTCGGAGGAGGTGCATTTCTTAAATTGTGCCCCCACATATAACTTGGTTTACACAGCAGTTGAGCAAGTAGTGGAGATTATGACTTAAATATGAAGTCCCTCCACCAAAGGCTTCTGGATTGAAGATTTGTTCCCCAGTGGGTAGTGCTACTGAGGTAATTGGATCATGATCATATCAATGGGCTATTAGAAGGGATGACTATTAGATGGAGAAAGTAGGTTATAGGAACATGACTTTTAGGGTGCTTCTTTGGGGGGGGTGAGGAGATGGCTCAGCAGTTAAGAGTGCTTGCTGTTCTTACAGAGAGCCCAAGTTTGATTCTAGGCACCAACACTGAATGACTCACAACTGCCTATGACTCCAACTCCTGGGGATCTGACACCCTCTTTCGGCTTCCATAGGTGCATACAGGACCATGTGCATGTACTGGCACATGCATACCACCACCACCACCCCCCACACAAATAAAAATAACATTTAAAAAGAATGTATCTTGACCCTTGACCTTTTCTCTACTCCCCCTGTCTGCTTCCTAGCTCCCATAGAGTAAGCACCCCTCCTCTAGTACATCATTATACCTCCATGCTTGCCTTGCCACAGCCACAGAAGCAGGGAAACTAACTGACCATGGAAAGAAACGCATACAACTGTAAATCAGAATAAACATTTTCTCCTTTAAGGTGATTTTCTCTGGTATTTTATTATAGCAATGGAGACCCATTAACACAATGACCTTTAGTTGCGTCCTCAAAACCCTTTATATACCGTGTATATCCAAGTAGGGACACACTGAAACGGATGTAGTATTACATGAGAAGTCCTGCAGCAAGCTGGCCATCCAAGAGGAGTCGTCCCCATCAGCACAGGGGTGAGAGGGAATCTGGCTACCTTGTGTTTTTAGTGTCTTGATCCTTAAAGCTATGAAAATGTCTTTGTATACACCTACTCAAAGGAGATATTCCAAAAGTACTTGGTGAACTGATTCTATGGGGTCCAAAATAATGCAGATCCTTAGTCATGCAGTGACATCATAAAAGCTGTGTGTGTGGGGGGAGGCAGCAGCTCTTAGCTTTAGGCCCCCACAAACTAACTGAGTAAACTTCCCTAAGTCTATGTCTATGCATCACAACACCCAACAGAATGTGCTTGAGACCATCTTCGTGAAGTCACTAATGTTCCCTGAGATCCAGAGAGCATGTGCTGGGACAGGTAGAGCCAGATGCATACTGCACAGCTGTGCCTCCTTGGGGAAAAACAAGTAAGCATATGCAATTCAGAGCCTAAGTGCTGAGAGACAAAGTATTCCATGTGCTTTCTGTGCAAACCAGCCAGGAGAAGCAGGGAAACAGAAGCCAGATGCTTCAGTCAAGTTCGCAGAATTTTCCAAGAACTCAGATAGGTGAAAGACCATGTTTGCTTAGGAAAAAAAGAAAAAAGAAAAAAAAAACAAAAGAAATAAAAGAGAAGTGAGAAAAACGTAAAAACATTTACAACAGTGGATATAAGTAGTTTCCATGCAACCTGACAACCTGAGTGTGAGCCCATGGTCCCACAACTCCCGCCAGAAAGTCAGATGTGATGGATCACAACTGTAGTCCCAGTATACCTATGGTGAGGTGGAAGGTGGAGACAGGAGACTGGTTCTAGAGCTGACAGGCCACATGGCCTGGAGTACACAGCACAGGAGACCCTGTTTCAACAAGGTGGAGGGTGAGAACTGACTCCTGGGAGATGTTCTGACTTCTCCACGCATACCAGCCCACACATGTACCCACTCTCATACACATATAAAATAAATTTTTAGAAAACCCTGTATCCCCCTTAAAAGAAAAGAATTTGCTCTAGGATCCTAAGGTACTCAACTCCTTCCTTTGTTCCGAGCATTGGCCCCAAACTGAAGGAAGTCATGTCCTGACTGCCAGTCAGCTGGCAGCTGTAACAGACAGGGAGATACCACTGCAGAGGGACAGGCAGCCTGGTGAGCAGAAGTCTCCTGAGCTGAAGGAAGAGCAGAAAGGGGATGCTGCTGCTGTACTCAGAGCAGACAAAATCTGATGTGGCAAGCAAGGGAGAAGGTGAGAGGACAAAGAGGAAGATGAACAGGGTGAGGAAGATGGTTGTTTGGTTGTTTTGTTTTCTTTTGTCAGGCACTAACCTCCTTATGCTGTATACAAATCAGTCCATTTAAACAAAAGTGTTGAAGTATGAAGCTCTGTAGGGCTTGTTCTCCAAACACACAAAACACACAAGATGCTTTTTTTTTTTGGTTTTTGTTTTTGTTTTTTTTGTTTTTTTTGTTTTTTTTTTTTGAATAGTCAACACATTGTCAATTATGTCATTGGATAACCTTGTCCATGTGGTATTTTCAATAGCCACTAACTTTGCATGCTATAAAGAAGGTGCTTTAAGTTCGCATGCACAGTTAGCTTTCTATGGGGACAGTAGCTGTTTCCTTTTCTGTGTCTCTGCTGTGCCCTATAGGGGCATTTGTTTTATTTCCTGAATATTGTTCTGTGAAAGGAAAAGATTGAAACTGTTTTGTTGACATGGTGAATGCTTCTAATACAAACTGTATTCAGTAAACAAGATTGACATCTGCCTGCACATGTGTAAGATCTTTTCTGTTGTGGAATAGAATACTTGCTTAACTATGTAAAGATGTATTTGTGTTGCAGAATAATTGCTTAACTATGTAAAAGATGCACTGCATTTTGTTATTTGTTTAACTATGTAAAAATGTGTGGCTATTTTACCTTGCTTGCCTAAGGCACCTGATTGGTCTAATAAAAATCTGAATGGCCAATATCTAGGCAGAGGAGACATAGGTGAGGTTGGCAGGCAGAAAGTGAAAAGGGGAACCAGTCAACCAGGGACCAGCCAGCCAGACTTGGAGGAAGCAGGAAAGCAGGATAGACAGTACATATATGAGGTAAATGAGCCTCGGGGCAGCACATACACTAATAGAAATGAGTTAATTTAAGTTTAAAAAAAAAAAAAAGCTAGCTAGGAAACAAGTGTAAGTTAAGGCTGAGCATTCATAATTAATAATAAGTCTCTGTGGCATTATTTAGGGGCTGGTGTTCCAAGAAAGCTGGCTACACTTTTCTGCTTACCAGGTTCTCACGCTGTACCTGAACTGCTGTCATATTTTTTGGTCAAGTCTTTCAAAAGCCCTGAGAGAGAACCACTGCAGGCTCAGCAAGCACTAAGTTAAATAACAGGAAAAGCTCACAGAGCTAGGAAGGCACAGACCCTAGCCTAAACCCATGCCTAACAACATCAGCTCTTACAGCTCCAACACAGCAGCAGCATCCTTGACTGACAACCCATGGCCCCATCTGGAACAAAGCTCTCCAAAATCAGAGACTACTGTGAAATTCAGTATCATCTTGGCATCTGTTCATTACCCATCTAAAGCGTAATGGTTTTCGCTTGTTTTTGAAACAAGGTCTCACGTAGCTGAGTCTGGCCTTAAACTCACTATATAGCTAAGGATGACGCTGATCTCCCAGTTTTCCCACCTCCACCTCTTGAATACTGGGTCTTCAGTCATGGACTATCACCATGCCTGATTTATGTGATTCTGGGACTGAACCCAGCATATGATAGACTTTCATATCTATCACCTGGGCTGCACCCTCAGTCCATCATTACTGTTACTGTTAGTGTTGTTACTGAGTTTCAGAATGAGAAAAGGAAGGCCAGGGAAGTGTGTCTCATTGGAGACCCTCTTATTCTGTGTTCGACTGAGACTAGAATGTTGATTTCCCCTCATGAAGGTAGCACTCAAGCGTCCTCCTCTGCTTGGCATATACCCCACTCCTAGCAAAGGAAACCAGTCCCAACAGGGTGCACACTGGAGCACCTCCATGTGAACTCATTGAGATTAAATGCTTTTAGATGTGGAGATCTGAGCCCTGAACAAGGGTCAGCTAAGATAAGGAACACAGCTGCTGGGCCTTCAGCATATGAAACAGGAGTCTTAAAGAGTTCAATGACTTTTTCCAAGCCTGACTTCAAAAGATAATTTTATCAAGTATTCTGGAGGTCTCAAGAAGGCAGAAGCCACGGCAACACTATTAGGAACAGGGTCTGTAAAACTCAGGTTAGCATTGTAAAAGGTCACCTACTCTCAGATACTGTTGTTTAATAATTGCAGACTTAAGTTTGCCACCTTCCAATATACATGGATTTGTCAACTAAGGATTTAGCACCAAACCCCGCCACACACACAATACTACTCAAACTTTAGCTACGAAAGCATATTAACTGTGAGTGACTACATAAAGCAGAAGTTTGCTCTAGGTCATCAATTCCAACCTAAGACCATGTGTTTTATGATCACTGACTCATCAGCCAATTGCACCCATGAGTCAGTTCATACAAAGAAAATCATATATGTTTTGTGACCAAAACGGCATTTTAAAAAATACTATCTCAAGGAGAGACTGAACTAAGCTAAGAAAAAAGTTACACTGTGTGCATGTATAATTCATACAAGACAAGGGATTGCTGGAGATATAGTTGTCGCTGGAAAGCTAAGACACAGCTGCTGATCATGGAAATGCTGATGAGGTTGCCCTTTGAGAAGCTCCACCAATACATCTGGAGGAACTCAGTCAACACAAACTTATGAGCTCCAATGAGGAATGTGATAGGGATGAAAGGGGTGTGGGTACCCTTAACGAAATGTCATCACTTCGTATTAGAGGAATGGCTACAGATGATTTGTAATATTGAGATTATAGAGAAGGAAGGGTTGCATACTGACCCAGACTCTAAGAACAGAACAAGTCACTAAAGCAAATAAAAGGAATTTGCCTGGCATCAGGTTATGTGGCCAACCAGAAGGAGAGGGAAGCGCTACTTCAACTGCTCTGTTCAAAGGCTGAACCACTTTCATGCGCCATATTTCTAGTATTTTAAACAATGTACTAAGCAAAGACCAATTTTACTTCCCCTACCCCCCCAGTACTCTCTCTATTTTTTTAATAGCTTTTGATAATTTAAGGAAAAGCAAGCAAGCAAACAAAAGCAGTGAAAATTACAATGTCGCTCCCATGGTCACAAGCACCAATCCTTTTAAGCACCAAGTATAAGAAGACACATCCCAACCCCCACCCCCACCCCCTCGTGGCCTGTCAGGCTAATGCTAAACACCTGTGGTTAAGTTTTTGTCCTTACAAAGGGTGTTTAGCTCAGGGAACCCATGCATACTTTCAAGGAGCTGTGGGTGGCTTGATAAGAGCAGGTATGGAGCAGAGACAAGCTCCCCCAAATCTGAGGAAAATCCTCTCTCCTGCCCAGCTCACTCTCAGCCCAGGGGCAGGGTGAGGAGAGACTCAAGGCTGGTTCTAAAACAGGTTGCCAGCTGCTCAGCTGTTATGCCAGATGCAAATTAACTACCATCAGAATGCAGAGACACTGGTTAAGGCTCCTTAAAAAAAAAAAAAAAAAAAAAAAAAAAAAAAAAGAAAAGAAAAAAGAAAGAAAGAAAGAAAACAGAAACTAGACATGCTAGCAAGTACTACACTTAGTCAACTTGTGTGAATGGGGCGCTTGGGTGCAAATCTTCAAGTGTCCAAATGGATGGAAAGGCTGAATCGCTGGGGCTGTGAGCAAACAAAGTGTACATGGAGTACATGGAGTACATGAAATACACATCCGGTGGTGATTTTAAGTTCAATGCATGCATTGCAAGCATCTCATATAGCATTTCTCCATCAAAAAGCGTTTTGACTTTTTGTTTATACCCTTTCCAAAGAAAAGGTGGGGTGTTGAGACTGGAAAACGAATACCCTTAGTAACACAGCTGTGAAAAGGTAGAAGTCTCCCTTCGACACCTTCCTCCATCCTTCCATTTAAAAATTAAATAAGATAAATTTATTTCCCCCCCCCCCCCCAGAGAGGCCAGATGCTTAGCCCCATGGTTTGACTCTTGTATGGCAGTAAGAACAGGAGAAAAAAAAAAAAAGTATTGTTTTGCTCTGTGGTAGGCACAGTTCTGGGGGTTTTACACAGCAGGCTTCTTTTGATTCTCACAAATCTATGAAATGCATTATCATTTCACAGATGTGGTTGGTTGAATAAGGTTGGTTTCCAAAGGGAACTGTGATTGGAACTGAGGTTGAATGACTTGAGGGGGTATTCTCAACTACTCAACAAACTAGGATTGCTGCTAATCAATTGTTATCTGCAGATACTTAAAATGTATATTCCTAAATAAGTAACCATGCTTTTTGGAGGAGTACCTTGGAATCTAATTTTACACACATAACTACAATCTTTAATAACCACACAAAATAGATCATATTATCCCCATTTTACAGAAAACAAAACTGAAGGCAGTGGAGTACAGAGATTCTCCAAGATGCATTGGCTGATGAGAGGTAAAGCAAGATTCAGCATTCAAGTCTATCTGGTTCTTTTAGACAAGTAAGCCCGCCTTCCTGCAAGACAACTAACTAGCTTTCCCCCTGAGCAGGATCTGACTCCACTTTAAACAGGCATGCAGCGAACAGTTGCTCTGAAGTCATCACGGACCCAGGCATTTCTGGAACCCATTTAAATCTGCTGCAAGAATTTCACATTCCTAAACACCACAAGTCTCACTCCCATCCCCCAACACACACACACACACACACACACACACACACACACACACACACACACAGTTCACACAAGAGACAGACTTACTATGAAGAGGCCAGTAGTGAAGCAAACTCACCCACACACACACACACACACACACACACACACACACACACACACACACACACACACACACACACAGTTCACACAAGAGACAGACTTACTATGAAGAGGCCAGTAGTGAAGCAAACTCACCCGCGGTGTTTTGGAGGCTGAGGCGCTGAGATCTAGGACGAGAAACTTTCTCAGAACACAGGCGGCAACAGACAGGATCACAGAGCAGCAGCAGATGCCTGCAAGCACCAAGTGCTAAGAAATGGCAAGGGCCGCTGCTTCAGGAAGGCTAGGAGGGGGTACTGCCGTGCTCTTTGCATCTCAGTGGCAGTCATTCCCTCACCGGATCTGTCAGGGGCAATATGTCTGAGAAAAGCAGCTCTTAGATAGTCTTAGATAGTTTTCAGAGCGTTTCAGCATAGCAGGCAGTTGATCCCCCACGCAGCTTTGTGGCGAGTCCAGGGCGGTGCAGCTCCGCGGCGGGGCGTGGAAGCTCCACCTGGCCTGCACACACCTGACACTCGTCCTGGCCAAAACGTCTTAGGAGCGAAGCAGGTGGGGCCAGCCTCCCAATTCGGCCGCAGAGCTAGTATGAGATGTTTTGCAACACCAAAGGACCAGTTCCAGAAACGGAATCGATTCTCCTTTTGCAAAAAAAAAGAGCGCTTAAAGTGAGAAACGGACCACTTTCCAGGTGTTGAAGGCTCTCCTCCTCTCCCCACCCCCACTCCTTTTCCCTTTCTTCTCAGAATGATAAATGCTTTGAAAAAGCATTAGCTTTGAAAGAGAGGAGGCAGTTGGCTAGACCCCACAGAGGGGAGCCAAGACGACGTTTATCCCCACCCCACACTCAAGTCCCAGCCCACTTCCTAGGACACTGAAGCGTATGGAGCTGGCCCACCTTTACAATGGAGATGATTGATAGTAAACAATTTATTCACGCGCTAATGTTAATTCTTCACCTGGTTGGCAGGAACCTGCAGGCCCCCTAAACCAGAAAATGCCTACTCCCATCAGCTAGACTTCAGAAGAGCATAAAAATAAAAATAAAATAAAAATAAAAAAAGATGGGGGGCAGAGGAAGTCGCTCATCTCACCTCTTATCTGTTTTGTTTTGTGGGGAAAACCAAGTCACCAAACTAAATGAACGCATCCACCTGAGATTTAACCCACTCTCTTCATTCAGTTTGAGGCAGGCAATCGAATGTCCCTTCAAGACCTTGTTTCTCCAAGCTTTTCTCCGTATTTATTCTTGTTCCTTGCTTCTTGTTTTGACTGTACAGTTTATGAATTTTCTGAAGTCAAGGCTAGTCATGTGCTGGTTGACTGAGCTTATCTTAAGTGGAGCCAGACATGTTCCAACACCACACTGACAGACAGACAGACAGACAGACAGACAGACAGACACACACACACACACACACACACACACACACACACACAAACGATTGATCACTGGTACAATCCAGCACTGTTTTCCTGCCCTCTGTGTTGGTACTCAAATCAGATGTTGTGGTCACCATGGTAACCAACCACCTACCTGTTCTCCCTCTTTATAAAAATTCAAGTGCACTAGGTCTATGACTTTTTTTTAAAAAATGAAAACTCAAACAACTCCCAAACTTGCCAGATGAAGGAAGTAATTTCATATAAATATTTCATTTTAAATAATGGCAAATTGTTCATCAGAAACAATCAGAAAAGCACAACTGAGGATTAGAATCTGCTCAGTGTTTAGAAACTAGAAAATAAAAATCCCAAGGAGTTCTCAGGGATAAAATAGGGTTATTTGTTATGATATTGCACGAGGGGGACCTTGGTGGATTCCATGGGTGACCAAGGCAGAGGGACAAACATGCCAGGCAGACAGAGCTGAAGTGAAAAGTGAGAAGTTTAATTAGAAAGGAGGGGGGAGGAATAGGGAGGAAAGAGAAAAGAGGTAAAGAGACACATACACACAGAGAGGACAGAAGAGAAGAGGGAGACAGGAGAGTCCTGTCTGCCCCAGAGATACAGCAGGAAAGAGAGAGCAAGAAATAGATCTTAAGTGGGTAGGGGGCCTCTCTTTTAAAGGGATACTTTACACCTGAGTACAGACTCATGGAACCCTGGGATGACCAAAGTACTGCCTGAGTGCATTCTGGCAGGTGACAGGGGCAGGCCAGCATAATGCCTAAATCCATAGATTATTATTAGTTTTTAACTGATCTTAACCAAATCGCTGTCTTGATGGGACCCATGGCTCCAGAAGTTTCCACAGCTTTAGCTAGGGATAGCAAATTAATCAAAGTTTTATTTACGTGGGGTTATACTCTTTTGTGCTAAAATCTCATGTCACACAAAAAGTATTTAGAATTAAAACAGTGTTTTTGTTTTTTTAAACAAGATTTTCCTTGAAAAACTTTTCACTTTTCAGTGTCATGTGTTCATATAATGCATTTTAGCTGTTCTCATGCCCACTCACCTCTCATTACCTTCCCTCTCCCATTGGGACCCCTCTTCTCAACAAGTGGGTCCCCACTTCCCAGCCTCCTTTCATATCTTCTTTTGGTCTTGTCTGAGCATGGGCCAGCAGAGGTCATCTACTTCAGCAAGAACAACCACCTGTTGGAGGCTCCTTCCTCTGGTATTCACTGTGAACTCTGTCAAAACCATGGTGGCCGTAGGTGTATGGACGGTTATTCCAGTGATCAATATGTCTGTTGTAGCACCAATGACATGCATTTAGTCCAGTAATGCATGTACCTTGGAATTCGGTATTATGATTCCTCCAGAGGTATTCTTTCTTATTGTTTACAATTGTTTTGCTTAACAGAGAGGTCTTTCGTGCTTCAAGACATATTTTAAGATTGTTTTCTATTTACCATGAAGAATTCAGTTGGTATTTTGATTAGGATTGCATTAAATTTGAAGACTGTTTTTGTTAGAGGACAGCGAATTTACAATAACAATACTACCCATTCATAAGCATGAGAGGCTGTCCCAACTTCTACTGCCATTTTCTATTTTTTCAGTGTTTTAAAGTTTTCATAGTGAGTTCTTTTAGCGCCTTGGTTAAGTTTATTCCAAGGTTTTGTTGTTGTTACTGTTTGTTTGTTTTGGGTTTTGGCTGTTGTGAGTGGAATTGTGAAGAAACTTCCTGCCTCCATCTTAGGCTTAAAAGCAATTTTATAGTCAGGACAAATTAGGTTCATATCTGTTTATGATTAAACCTCTCTTTCTCAAGGATTGAAATATGCCCCCTCTGTAACCTTAACTACCTTAACCAGATGGTTCTATATTGCCAGGTCCAGAAATGGCAATCTTGTTTTTCTTTCAAAAAGTGAATAATCATCTTGCAACCCTACCTTTGTTGCAAGAATTGTTATGACTAGCTGTTGTTATGAGCACCTTGCAAGCATGTTTTTGTTTCAGGAGGCCCTTATGACTAAGTTACTATGCTTATGTTCTGCTCCTGTAATCCAACATATTTTGCCTTCCAAATCCCCTTAGCTATAGAAACCTTGTCTTCCTCACATCCAATGCTGACCTGTCAAACCCATTCTTAGGGGCACACAGCTCATGCACATGAATAAAAAAGCTAGTTTTAATTAATTGCTTGCTTTAATTAATTTGGCCATGATGATTTGGGTTTGTGGTCTTTCTCTTCCAGTCTTTGGAAGTAATAATCATTTCCCTGATTTTTCTAATAATGTACTAATTTGAGGTTTGATTTGATCTTGTTTTCCCAATGCCTTAAAATGTGTCATTAGGTTGTTCACTTGAAGTCTCTCTGGTTTTTAAATATAGAAACTATAAATGTCCCTCTTAGGACTGCTTTCATTGTAGCTCATAAATTTTGAAATGTTATGGATTCATACATTTCCAGGAACTTTTAAATGTCCATTTTATTTTTTCCAATGGCCCATTCCAAGTTCAATAATGGGTTGTTTAATCTAAGTACATGTGTATATTTTCTGTAATTGTTCTTGCTATTTGTAGTCTTAATCCACTGTGATCAGATAAGACTACAAGGAATTATTTCCATTTTCTTGTATTTGTTGAGACTTGCTTGGTGTCCTAACATGTTATCTATTTTAGAGAACATCCCATGGCCTCCTGAGAAGAATGTGTATTCTATAGTGTTTGGGTGGAATGTTCTGTAGATATCCCTTAGTTCTATTTGATTTATGATATAATTTAATTCCAATGGTTTTGTGTGTGTGTGTGTTTATTTTTGTCTTAATGGTCTTAATGATCTGTCTAATGGTTAAGAGTGGAGAATGTAATATTAAAGTCACTGACCATTACTGTTTTGGGATTAATCAGTGTTTTTTTTTTTTTTTTTTTTTTTTTTCTGGTTTATCAAGACAGGGTTTCTGTGTGTGGTCCTAGAAGTCCTGCTGCTTCTGCCTCCTGAGTGCTGGGATCAAAGGCATGTGCTACCACAGCCCAACAATCTGTGACTTTTTATCTAGTAGAATGTATTTTATGAAAATCAGATAAGTCTGTGCTTGGTGAACTTCTGAATTATAAAGTTTCCATTGAGAAGAAGCAGTTAGTCTAAAGAGCCTGTGTTTATTTGAGTGACTTAGCCTTTATCTATAGAAGCTTTTAATACATTTTCTTTGTTAGTCTTTTAACTATGATATACCATGAGGAGTTTCTTTTCTAGTCCTACCTACTATTTAGTGGTCTGTGAGCCTTTTGTGTATAAATTGGCAATTCTTTCTTTAGATTTGGGAAATTTTCTTTCATGATTTTATTGAATTACATGTTCTTTCAGGATTTTTAAAAAAATTATCATTGACCTTGACTGAGTGACTCAATTCTTCTACCTTTGCTTCAAACTCAAACTCTGAAATTATGTCCTCTATTCTACTACTGAGGCTATTCACTGATATATATATATCAGTGATATATATATATCAGTGATATATATATATATATATATATATATATATATATATATATATATGGGTGTATCTGTGTTTGATTATATGCACACAGGTAAAAGTACCCAGTTGTGAGCTAACCAACTTGGCTGTGGTAACTGAACTCAGGTCCTCTTTGAAACAATCTATGCTCTTAACTGATAAACCATCTTTGAATTTTGTTTTGTTCTGTTTTGCTTTGTTTGTTTGTTTGGTTTGTGTGTGTGTGTGTGTGTGTGTGTGAGTGTGTGTGTGTGTGTGTATGTATGTGTGTGTGTGTGTGTTGTTTTTCAAGACAGAGTTTCTCTGTATTGCTTTGGAGCCTGCCCTGGAACTAACTCTGTAGACCAGGCTGGACTTGAACTCAGAGATCCACCTGCCTGCCTCTGTCTCCCGCATGCTGTGAGCCAGCAATGCCCGGCTCCCAATTGAATTTTTAATTTGATCTACTTTATTTTCTATTCCTGCCATCATTTCACTTCTTAAAAAGTCACATTTCTACCTCTTTATTGAATTCTATTTTCATGTCTTTAATTTACTTCTATGTTTTATCCACTGTTTATATTTTCTTGGAATATATTTGGTTCCTCTGAGCTATTCAAACATATTTATAATTGTTCTTTTAAATTATGTGTTTGGGGTTTCATCAAGATAATTTTTATCAGGGTCTACATTACTGTTGAATTGGTAATTTCTGAAGAAAAAAAAAACTAGTTGTCTAGGTTTTTCATGTTCCTCATGCATTAGGCAGGTACCTGCAGATCTGGGGTTAGGTTGTTGGTTAATATTTTTGTTCAGTAGTATTTTAATTCAGGTCACCTTTCTACTTTTAATGGAGATATTTGCATTTTTAGAAAGACTAGGTTTTAATTGGATCGAGGTGACATTTGTCCTGTTTAGACTGATGCCCATGACACTCTATACCCAGACCTCCCCTGCAAGACGAGAACTGTCTAAACTACAATCACTGTCAGTGGTAAATACTCTATGAAAACAGAGTATCAGTTTACTATGTCATAGTTATTCCTGTGTAAAGGGACATCAACAGTACTGTGAATAGTAGCTTATTAGTTATTATGGGTATAAGCAGAAAAATAGAGAATGAGAAAACATCACAGCGGGGTTAGCAATCAGCATTAGGTTGCTAGATAGAAAGCAGGGGAGTGGAGACATACATAAAAAGAGGAATGGTAGAAGCAAAGGAAAAAGGTGGGGGCAGGATGTGGGAGTTTTGTTAAAAGCACCGAAAAGAGAAGGGGAAAGATGTGCACTGAAATAACGTCATCTCTCAGGAGGTTGAGTCACAGAGAGTCTGTAAACTAGGGCAACCCATGTCTTTTGGGAAAGGAAAAGGAAAGATGATATGGGTATGGGGGGTGGGGAAGAGTTGTGAACAGTGAGGGACCAAGGTGGTCTTCTACAATGACTCTAGACATTATATACATAAGGAAAAACTGGGTGGAGACTGGGACTGGGGCATATTGTCAGCTGACTCCCCGACCTCACAGGTTGACCTGGATGGAGGCCAGAGTCTCATTGTAATCTCAAACACCAAATAGCAAGTGGGAGTTGGGACTGAAGTATGAGTGTGCTCTCTATCCTAAAACGATGGAGCAGTAAAGGAGGTAAAATGAGTATCTTTCTCTCTCTCTCTCTCTCTCTCTCTCTGTGTGTGTGTGTGTGTGTGTGTGTGTGTGTGTGTGTGTGTGTGTGTGTGCGTGTCTTTAAAGCAGCATTAATCCAATCATAGTTTTTGATGCCATAGGGGCACACTGAAAGCTGACACAGGCAGGGAGCAGAAAGTTAATGAATTCCTGCAGAAGGATGAAGGCTATATAGTTACAGACCTGTGGACTGATTTTCTCTGTTAAGCACAAGTTATTTGACCACCATTAAGAAACCAGTTACCTACAAGTAAGAGTTGATCTGTAGGGCAGGTCAGTTACTGTCAAGTGCATGCCAAGCTGGCTTAAAAAGAAACACTGTAGTCTAGAGCTTCAAACCATTGCCTCCTTTGGTTCCTATAAAATACTAATGAACCCTGCAGGTGAAAGTGCTCTCCTGCCCATACCTGTATATATCACCTAAGACAGGCATCTTGCTGCTTTCCAATCAATAACATGGATGTGGTGGGACTTATCTGTAATCACAGCATTTGAGATTAAACAGGAGGTTTGAGGTCCTTCTTCATAGTAAAAGCCTGACAGAAAATGAAAGAAGGGGAAGGAGGGGCAGGAAAAGAATAAGGAGGCAGAGGAGAAGGAGAAATAAAACTCACAAAATACGCCATCATTGCAAGTAACTCTAGCACCATTAATCTGCTTGGAGCACTTCTGTTTTTTGGTTTGTGGGGATCAAGACTGGATATTTCCTCTGCTCAAGGAAGTTGGAATTCTGCATTGTTTTAATGATGGAGCAATGGTAGTTCCCACTTTCAGTCAGAGTAGGAATATTTTCATAGTCACTGCATGAAGACTCTCAGACAACCTAGTCAGCAAGTGAGACAGATTTGGAGGGTGAGACATTGGACTCTCTGAACAGGTGAGATGCTGAAGTAATTGCCCCGTCATGGCCAGTATCAGCTGACCTTTTATCACCTGCCAGGGTTAAATGTGGTTTACGGGAAGACTCATGAAAACATTGGTACAATACCTGATGTGAATTCTGGCATCTGGAAGGACAGGATTACTCTGTGGCTTTGTTTCCTTTCTACTCCGCTGGTTGCCTCTCTTTTCCTAAATGCTTTCAAGATTTCTTTTTAGATCTTCAAAGTTATTTTCTTCCTGTTTGATTCAACAATCTTTCAGAATCTACTGTCTTTATTTTATTTTAGAGATAGGGTTTCACTGTGTCTCCTTTGTTGGTCTGGAACTTAACTAATGAAGGGACCAGACCCTCACCCAGCCCCCTGCTTTGGCAGCTATGACAGGCTGCAGGAAAGACCCAGCAAGATGCAGACCTCTGACTCAGCAACTTGTGCTGAGCTACCCCACTTTGCCTGACCTTCCAATCACAAGGAAGCCAACCACCCTCCAGGCAAGGAACAAATCAGAAGTTAGCTGGTGGACTCTGCATGTTCTTTATGTTGACAGTGGAGTGCAGAGCATAGCAATTGCCCTGGGAGGGCCTCTGAGCATAGCAACCATTCCAATTAACTCAAGACAGTTCTCCCAAGCCGGGAAGTACACCAATCCTGAGACTGTTGCACAGCAGATAGTCCTCTTGCTCTACCCCAGTAAATTTCCTCCCCCACAATCCCACCCGGTCCTTCTCACTCTTCCTGCCTTGTCAAATGGATAGAGGACTCAAGTTAATGTAGTTAACTTGTTAATTAATTAAAGTCTCTTTGCTTTTGCATTGGATTGAGTCTCTTGGTGATTTGGGGATTCAGAATTTGGGCACAACACTATGTCCTGGCTGGCCTTGAATTCACAGACATCTGCCTGGGCTGCTTCTGGAGTGCATGTGTTACCTCATCTAGCCCAGAATCTACTCTCTTTTGTGCCAGACAGGCTAGAAAAGATGGAAGAGGCACAGAGTGATGAGTTACAAGACTGCTGCTCTTCAGAGTGGGGACTATAGAGACCTGGGTAATTTTAGCCAAAACATTAAAAAAAAAAAAAAAAAAAAAAAAAAAAAAGGTCTATCAAGTGTAAGAGTGTAAGGAGTGTAAGGAGTAGGTTTTCCTGTCCACCGCTGGTCTTGTCCCGCTGATGCGCCAGCCCCAATTAACACACAGAGACTCTGTATTAGATATTATGCTATTGGCCAGGTACTAGTTTCTTATCGGCTAGCTGTGTCTTAATTATTAACCCATTTCTATCTATTTCCACATGGTCTTACCAAGAGCAGAGGAAAGGCAGTTCTGTCCTCTCCAGACTCTCCATCTTGACTCCTCCTCCCTACTTCCTCTTTCCTCCTTGTTTCCTTTATTTTTAAGGGGACCAAACAAAAGAAAATGGTCTGCCAAGTTCAAAATTTAGTATGAATGTCAAATGTCCCAGAACTACTGTATAGCAAAAATAATACGATAGACTGGTTGTTTTAGACAAATTTATAGACATTAAAAGAACATAAAGCTTTTGATTAAGCATTCCCCAGTTATAGAAACCCAGGTGAGAAAATTCAGGTTCAAACCTCAAGTCTATATGCAGTCCAGCATCTGTTCCCATCAATTCTACCTCTGAAATGCGTCTCTGCTCCCTCTAGCCCTTTCTGTTGTCACTGTATTCATGCATGCCCTCTCTTGATGCATCTCCTTTTTATTATGTTACTTTTCTCACTTGTAAGTAGAACTTTCCCAAAAATGTTCATTTGGTCTTGTGTCCCCTCTATTGGGATTCTTTACTGATACCCTCTTCACTCCAGCATCAAGCTCTAGTCCTCAGTAAAGAGCACAGCTCCCTTACAAACCTGATATACAGAGACGCTGGCATCTACTCTTAACCATCTTCTTAGAAAACAGGGTGATGCTGTACCGAGAGCTTTTTCTTCTTTGTCCCTTAATTCTTAAAATACATGCTCAGACACCACTGCCTCCAGGAGTCCTTTTGAACATCCCAGCCTGAGTTAAACACCACCTTATGATTCCCACAGTATCCACAATCGCATGTATCATAGCACTCTGGGATATTCTGGATCCTTCTTTGCCCGAAGTTCCCACTAATATAACTTACCTTTTGTGGCAGCTTAGTTGCAATAAACACTGATGAGGCATTTCTAATTGTGCATAAGTAAAAGTTTGAAATCCAACTATTTACCTTTCCTAGGTAGTTATTTTTATGTGTAATTAAAGAGTGCTTAATAGTAAACAATGAATGAATTATTAAGGGTTATTGATTTGTTATCCAAATTAGTGTCTTGCTAGTGTTACTGAGGATTTAAATTTGGTATTGCAATGGAAGATTAGATGCTATATGGCATTTGGCCACACTGCCAAATGCTTTTATTTTTAGTGTTGAAATTTTTTTTTTTATTTTACTAGGATTATTCCTAGAACTCAAAGCACTTATCAGTTATTCAAATGGCCAAGATCAAGTTCAGGTGATGTTATACACCTGTTCTGGAATGTATTTTTTTTTCCTAGAACCAAAGTATTTTGGAGAGGTGGGAATTTTGGAATTTCTTAGAAAGATAGACTGTCAGGAGAGACTGGCATTTGGCTTTGTGAGTTCCAATGACTATATCAAACACTTGATTTCTCCCTGCAGACTTCACTGATTAATAAATAAAACAGAGGCTGAGGGACCCCAGCAATGAAAGTCCACTTTGCGTATGATTTATTATTGCATCTAGTTTTGACAGTAAGGCTGCTCTCTGTTTTTCTTTAATGTAGTCCTTTAGAGAATAAAAAGAAAGCTAAAAACCATCTAAACCTGAACAACAGTTTTCTTTAGTTCACAATATAGAGAGAAGATGACACTATAGGGTGATTCGGGATGCAGAGAAATACTGTCAGTATAATCCAGCTAACTCCTTACTTCCCTATGGATGGTGTTATATGATTCTCAAGCATCTGCATAGGATGGAATTTGGGACACCATGGTAGTGCAATCCAAGATACCTATATAATCCAAGAGGCAAACATAACTCATCTGCAATCATCATTTTCTTAGGAGAAACAAAGGTAAACACACAATCGCTAATTCTCTAAGTGATAGACCACAATGTAGGGCTCAAATGATCACATCTACATGGATGAAAGCAAAACAATGATCTCATCAAAGCTGTGCTTACAAACTAGAGGTTTAGAAGTGTGTTAGAAGGTTCTTTACCTCCTAGATTTGGGGATCAAACTGTTATTACATGAATTATTATGGCATCATTTTCCACTATAGTCCCATGGTTGTCTAAGGAAAGCACACATTGAAAGATTTTAGTTTGCAGAGCAAGGATGTAAGAAAAGGGCAGGAGAATAATTCTTGCAAGCAGAATATAGAAAATCATAAGGCATGAACATTGACATGGGAGGAGAGAACAGAAATTATGAAAACAAGAAAGTTACTATGGTGAGAGACTAATGTTCATGCTAGACTGATCTTGTTAAATAGGGCTAGTTAGAGCCAAGAGAAAACCAGAGTATGAAAAAAGTTTCTCACAGTTCTTGGCCCACAACAAGGAAATAGGCCCCCAACCCTGGAACAAATGGTCCTAGCTGAACAGCCCTGTGTGGGTCACTCCTAGCCAATGGACAGTCTGGGGACTTTCCAAGTCATTCTATGGTTTATCCTTTGAATAAGAACAGGTCATGGGTGATCTCTCAAACATGAGATCATACTTTGTAATCAATCTCCTTGTGCCCCATGCATGTATGCTGATTGTGGTCTTTCTCTATAAAAGGGAGCCTGAACCCTTTGGGGGGGTGTGCAGCTTTCCCCGAGATTGCTGTCACCCGAGTGCACTCATTCAATAAACACCTCTTGCTTGTTGCATCTCCTGGGCTTGGTGTTTGTGTCATGGGACTCTCCCACTGGCCCATCAGGACCCCAGAATTAGGGTCCAAAAACATAATCATGAAAAGAAAGTAAATGGAAGAGAGGAAAATCAGAGACAAAAAGCATGAGGAAGTTAGTTTTAAGGAGTGAACATTCATATTGATTGGATCTATGTTTTAAACCATGCTTTGACTAAAGTTTTCTTCTCCATATTTTTCTCCCATTCTAAATCTATGTCATGTTTCCTATAAAAGATGCATCCCAAGTATCAGTGTGTTCAGTGGCAAAGAACAAATATGTAATCTCAGGAAACATACTGTTATGATTTGGGTGTAGTATTCCCTAAGGTTCATATATTGAAGGCTTGATGATCAGCTGGTGGACCTAATCACTGAGAAGTAGTTGTTTCATGACAGCTATGACCTAATCAGTGGACGACTATGCATACCAATGAACTCTAACATACGACTTGAATGCCTTGTTTGGTTTTTTAAGATCAATCACTTACATTTCACAGATAGTTGTTCTCATATGTAATTAAAAGATGCTGAACTAATAACTAGTGAGTGAATTATTAAGGGTTATTAGTTTGTCATTCAAATTAGTGTCTTTCAAATGTTTAATGAGGATTTTAATTTGGTTTTGTAATAGAAGGATAGGTGCCATATGGCACTTGACTATGTTGCTGCACTGGGTGAATGTGGTCTTGGGGGCTATGCTTCATCTCACTCCTTTTTTGTCTCTCACCTCCTCTCTCCCATAAGGAGAGCCACTTAGTTGTATCACATGGTCCCCTAACATGACTTCCTGCTTCATCTTGTACAAGCCTAGAATCAACTGAGTTGAGTCATTACTGTCTAAAACCTCTCAAACTGAGATCAAAGTAATACTGCTCCCCTCAAGTTTGTTCAGACATTTTGTTACAACAATGAGATTATGACAGACACACACAAGTTGGACATGAAGATCAATTAGAATTGTATTCTTTGTTCATAGTTAAACTCTACACAACCAATAAGAATAAAACAAGGAATGGATTAATAATTAAATGCATGACTTAGCATTGATTTGACCTGGAGGTTTTAAGCAATATTTTTATTGATTCAATTAGCAGTCAACTTTCATGTGATGTGAATGTCTTCTGATGAATCTACTGCGTTTTTTTATACTTGTAGTAACAGAGATATGGATATAATACAGGATAGCTTATCATCTATCTATCATGCATCTATCTATCTATCTGTCTGTCTGTCTATCATCTCTCCATCTATCTATTTATTTAGGCAGGCTCTCACAACATAGCCCTGGCTGGCCTTGAATACACAGAGATTTCCTGACTCCAGATTGCAAGGATTAAAGGTGGGCACACTCTATCTGGTTTAGCTCTTTTGTTTTTGAACAAACCCAGAGTTGAGGAAATTCTCTGCTGTAATTCCTTCATTACCCTAATTCTTTTTTTCTGTGTTTTAGTGATGGACACTTAGTATGTCTCTAAAATGGTTAGTCAAAGTGATTCTTGAGTTTTTTTCTGGATTTTTTTCATTCCCAATCTCTCTTCCAGTTATTTATTCACCTGGTGGTACTGTGCTAAAGTTGTCGTAGTTTCAGTCATCATTAACGTCCTTTTCCATCTCACCCAAAGCTACTCTCTCTCTCTCTCTCTCTCTCTCTCTCTCTCTCTCTCTCTCTCTCTCTCTCTCTCTCTCTCTCTCTCTCTCTCACTCCCTCTCCCTCTCTTTTTCTGAGCTAGGTCCCCTTTGTTCAGGGTAGCTTTAGATGTAATCCTTCTGATCATTGTCATGGGTCCTGGGATTACAAACATGCTGCAATGCCTCTTTTTCTTTGCTTCCATGTCTGTCCCCCTTGCTGTTCTCTGCTCTTAGTTTATATGCAAGGCCCCAGCAGAGGTCTTGCAGTGAACTTGTAACTGTGGCCACACCCCCTTGGGTGTGGCCTCAGGCAGCCGAAAGTGTAAAGAGGGAAGCTTGAAGCTTGAAGCGTGGCTTTCCTTGGTGCTTCGGGTAGGAAGGACAGAGAAATGCTCCCGTGATTCTTTATATTTTCCTGTGCAATTGTTACCCCAATAAATACATTTATCATTTATCTTGGATCTAGTGAAATAATTACATCCTTACTTTCAGGCCCTGACCAAGAAACTGGAGGGACTGAGAGGGTAACATTGCATGGCTTGGGAAAAATAGTTCGTGGTGGTGGCAATTCCCTTTTTTGTGATTCTTCTTGAGTAAAAAAAATTTAGTTGGGAAACCAGCATAGGACCGAACCAGGCTCCTTGAACATGGGTGTCTGTTAGGAAGCCTGGACAGTCTATGGGGCCTCTGGTAATGGATCAGTACTTATCCCTAGCATACGAATGGACTTTGGGAGCCCATTCCCTATAGAGGGATACTCTCTCAGCCTAGAAACATGAAGGAGGGCCTAGGCCCTGCCCCTAAGTGTTGTGACAGACTTTGATGATCCCCCATGGAAGGACTTATGGAAGGGATGGGAGGCTGGGAGGGAGACGGAACTGGGATTAATATATACAATAAGATTGCTTCAATTTAAAATAAAATAAATATTTAAAAAATTCTAGATCAAGTTCAGTTTTTTTTCAGTTTTAAATGCACCACAACAAATTCTATAGTACTGATCTTTAATGCTATGCACCTCCCATTACTGTGTTTAACAGGACCCACATTAAAAACTGGTTGCTATCCACACTAGTGTTATTTTCTCAGTTAGATAGCCTGTAGATGACTGGAAGTCAGCACACAGCCAGGAGACTTTTTCTAAATGCTGCATTTAAAAGAGAACAGGCTTCTTCTATCTAAAGGGTGTTTCCTAGAGATACATACAAGTCACACATGACTTCTGGTATGACAAATGTTTTTAAAAGTACTTATTTCTCTATGTGCATGTGGGTGCACACACATGCACATGTCATTTCTGTCCTTCCAACTCAAGGGTTGGGGATCAAACTCAAGCCATCTGTTTGGCACCAAATGCCTTTACAAACACAGCTATCTTGCTGGCCCCTTTTGTCTTTATGATGTGTACTTGTCAAGGACAGCTAATTAGGCTTGCTGTGCTTTGCTAGACAGACAAGATTGGAAGTCATTCAAATTTCACCGTAATTTCCTGTGCCTCAGTAGCAGGAGGTGCAGTCAGATTAGAAAGCTGTTTTTTTCCCATTAAAGGGCACGGGATTCCATGACATCAGTTATCACTAAAGATGTCATCAGCTTACTCACCCCTATACAATTTCCTCTCCTTGGAGATTCTGAATATACCTAAATGCCTCAAAATCATATCCTCATTACCAAATCTTGCCAAACACATTACTTCAGCAGCTGAGCTCATCATTTTGTCTCTAGAATCATCTATCACATGAGCCATGAGAACAACTGTATTGTTTTATTCCTACCTATTTTTGTCACCATCAGGATGAACTTTGAACATCTAAATCCTGCTCAAAATCCTTTAGGGGTTGCTCATTAGGGTGGCAGTGATCCCCAAATTTCTTGGAATGGGTGCAGCTCAAGGACAACATAAAATGGTATAACATACAAAGATAAAAACAGAAATGTTTTATACCAACTTTTCTCTTCCTCCGCATTATGATATGTGGCATATTGGCTGTTGATGGCACTCCTACCTGTCTGTGAGTTCTTTCTTCTGTCTAATGATTGAAAGAATGAAAGAGAGAGAGAGAAAGGAGGGTGGGCACAAAGCAAGGGAAAAAACAAAACAAAACAAAACAAAAACCCAGCATGTTGCCATTGCAGAAAATGAGCCCAGTTGGTGCATTTCCTTTTTAAGGAAGAAGCTGAAGAGATAGCTCAGTGGTTAAGAATACTGTATGCTCATTTACAGGGCCAAAGTGTCATTCCCAGTGTTCATTTAGGGTGGCTCACAACTGTCTGTTGCTATGCAAAACACCATGACCAAAGCAAGTTTGGGAGGAAAGGGTTTATTTGGCTTATACTTTAGCATTGCTGTTCATTACTGAAGGAAGGCAGGACAGGCACTCAAACAGGGCAGGATCCTGGAGGCAGGAGCTAATGCAGATGCCATGAAGGGTGCTGCTTACTGGCTTACTTCCCATGGTTTGCTCAATCTACCTTCTTATAGAACTCAAGACCAACAGCCTAGGGATGGTACCACAAACCCTGGGCTGAGCCCTTTTGGTTGATCACTAAATGAGAAAATGCCTTATAGCTGGATCTAGTTGAGACATTTCCTTAGCTAAGGCTCTTTCCTCTGATGACTGTAGCTTGGGTCAAGCTGACACACAAAACAACCCAGTACATTAGGTTTCCCCAAAAGACAGTGTAGATTTATTTTCCCTATTGCTTGATATCACAATGAAAGTCCTTTGGTATACAAATGAAAACATAAGAAAAGGCTGAAAGACAGAGAAGCAGACCAGCCTGGGATCATGGAACTACCATAGTGTCAGCTTTCTTATTTCACAAGTGCTGCTAAGAGTGAAAGAAAGACTCAAATGTTGGTATAAAATAACTTGCACTTTGGAAACCTTAGCCAACATTCTACAAGTATTGTTCATAAATAAATACATTTATTCCAAAAGACATAAGCAAAATTTAATAGTCAAGTAGCAGGAATAAGTATAATGCCAATCAAAAATAGAATGCATATAAATGAAATGTGCTGTTTCTTCCAGTGGGTCCTGTATGAAACTGTAAAATGAATGAACTATGGCTACACCTAACAACATGGATGGTCTCAGCGTTAAGCTGAACCAAAAGCTAGACATGCTATGTGATAGTACCTGTTTGAAGTTCAAGCAAAACAAAAACTAATTAGTGGTGCTAGAAATTAATAGTGTTAACCTGTGGTAAAAAGTCAGGTGTGGGTGGAGATAAAGGAGTAACTATTCTATCTATATGAGTGGTGGTTACATGGGTATCTTCACTATATAATTACATGAGCTCTATACTTTAGATTCCTACTACATCCTGCCTGTATACCAAATTTCAATAGTTTATAAAAATAGTAGAATTTAGTATACTTTCTCTGTCCCTCATGTCACAAATGATATATTAATGATGAGAAAGTGGTGTGTTTGTGTGGCAGTAGAGGCAGAGAGAGAGAGAGAGACAGAGAGAGAGAGAATGTGTACATACATGAGCATGTGAGCATGTGAGTGTGCATATGCATTCATGACGAGACCAGATAAGGATGTCAAGTGTCCTCCTCTATCGCTCTCTACTTCCTTGCCTTGTGGGAAGGTCTCACACTAAATTGGAAGCTCACCATTTTGGTTAGTTAGTCTAGTTGGTCAGCATGATCTTGGAAGCAACCTGTCTCTGTCCTTAGGAGTACAGGCAGGCGCAGTTATAACTAGCTTTTGTGTAGGTGCTGAGGATTGAACTCAAGTCCTCATGTTCCCAAGGTAAGTGTTACTTCCTGTTGAGTCATCTCTCCAGTCTACTACCTAAATAAAAAGAGAACATGTATTGTTCTTAAGTCATGTGTGCAAGTAGCAAAGGAGACTAGAGGTATGAGATTCCTCTGGAGCTGGAGTTAAAGGTGGTTCTGCTGAAGACACAATATACATTGGACACAAGACCTGGGGGACCTGAGCTGGATCTGACTTGAAGGTCTCCTCCATGAGGACTTGTTTTCATAGTACCAGAAGATGCTATTAAAGCTCGCAAGGGAGGGAAACAACCAACAGTGTACCCAACTGCATGAACTTCAATGATGACCAGTATAGCACAGTAACCCTAAGGATGTAGTAGTGCCACTTATATCTTGATGGTAACCAACAGCTCTCTGGCTGGACTCTGGGCACACTCAACAGGAGGGTGGAAATTTCAGGCTTGCAAATTTCCCCAGGTCCTTTTTTGTCTGAAATTCCCACCTCCAAGTTCTTAACTTTTCAACTTTTACTTGAATAAGTTATTACCTCTCACTTTCCCTGTCATTAGGGAGTAGCACCTTTGTGTGTTTATGTGCACAGTGTATATGAGGTGAGGGTATTGTAAAGGGTTGAGGGTAAAGAACATAAAACGTGAGTATACATGTGCTCAGTAAGCCAAGAAAGGGTGTGAGGGATGTGATTGTTGATGATGAATTTGATAAGAACCTTGGAATATAGATGCTCTTTGTATGTAATTAATTAAAGTAAATTCATTACAGAGTCTTTTCACTTTCCTTTAAAAACAACAACAAATAAGGTTTTACTATGTATCACAGGGTGGCCTCAAACTTGTGATCCTTTTGCCTCAGCTTCTCAAATGCTGAGATTATACAAGTGTGTTGGACCATAGCCAACTTGTACTTTTGTTTTGATGTATTCCCCCCCCACACCCCCGATACAGGATTCTTCTGCAGAGACTGTTCTGCTAAGATTGTAAATTTCCACCCTTCTATAACCAAGGAACATCCACGCATTATATTATTTCTGTTAAGAAACCCCAATGTAGGGGTTTGAAAGAAAATGTCCTCATAGGCTCATATATTTGAGTGCTTGGTCACCAGTTGGTGGAACTGTTTGGGAAGGATTAGGATATGTGGCCTTGTTGAAAGCTTTGAAGTTTGGAAGGCCCACACCGGGCCCAGTGTCTCTTTCTTTCTGCCTGCTTTCTGTGGATCAGGATGTAAAGCTCTCAGCTCCTGCTTCTATCCCCATGCCTGCCTACCTGCTCCTTGTTATGAGGATCATGGGATAATCCTTTGACATTTTAAGCAAACCCACAATTAAATCTTTTCTTTTGTAAGAATTGTTTTGGTCATGGTGTTTCTATACAGCAATAGAACTGTAACTAAGACATCATAGAACTCATTACAAAGTGTGACCTAATCATTTGTGTTGTAACCTGGCAATACATGAAACCCTGAGAAAGAAGTACTATGGTCAACGTGGACTATAAATGAAGTAGCCCAACATAATGATATTCTGTTATTGCTAATAGTTCTCTTGCCTTCACCATGCAGCCAATCCACATTGATTTATGACTTTCTATTAGGCTCAACTTGCTATTCAAGGTGATAGTAATATGTTGTCACAAACCAGTAATGCAAATATAATAATCTAATTAATTTATCTAGGCCACATTTACCACAGAGCTTTCCAATAATATTTTCTGAGAAGATTTTTTTCTAAAAGCATTAATATGCTATGTTGTCCACCTGTCCCATCTGCTTACAAGGTATATATTTTTGTAAATAGTTTCATGATTTTGAGTCTATGAGACAGTAGAAAAGTGTTTGACATTACATAAATGGCTTATGGAGGAAGTATGTATCTCTACATTACTTAAATCTGCTTGATATAAATTCTGTCCTCCACTCACATAGACTGTGACCATGAGCAGACTAGTTTAGTTTCCTAGTGATATAGTTTCCTCATCTGTGAACTGGAAATAACAATAGTCTGTACCTCTTATGTGGTGTCCCGGTGACAATGAAAATAGGCAGAATGTGTGGAAGCCACTGGTGTTTAATAGGAAGATTTCATTGAATTTATTGTGACCCACTTGTTCACCAGTGGAATGGCCTTAGTACTACAAAATGAAGCACTGTGCTTCCTGAGTCCTCTTGGGAATAGAATTCATAACTTAAATCAGGTTGGCAAGTGCAGAAGTCTTTCTACTATATGGAGAAGGCTGGAATGAGAAACAAGAGTATCTTCTTGTCCCTTCCAGCTGTTAATAATGATCAACAGAACTGAATGTTAAGAGACAATGGAGTGGTGGTGGAGGGTGTAAAAACTGCCTTCAAACCCTATTCTCCTTAGCTCTAGATCTTTAGTATGGGGCTGTTAATGCATTTTCAAGCATACATATTTACTTTGATCCAGTGGCAGCCTCCTAACACCCACTCCTTCAGTTCTTTGGTGATAATACATTTAGTTCCCTGAATTACAACCCTTCCCCCCCCACACCCACAAACTACAATAAGATTCTGTGTCGAACTTGCACTGTGAATGAATCACATAGCAACCTGCTGTCCCACGCACCAATACATAGGCACAAGCCCAGCACTGTCCTACAATGAATACAATTTGTCAAGCATCACTTTTTTTTGGTAAATACATGAATTAATTTCACATGTTCTCTCATATGCACATACCCACATACATATGTATGCTTCCTAGTCATTTTCACACAACACAGTCATTTGACAGTGTATTCTGGATCCAGGTAGTTTAATTCTGATGCATAGAAAGATGCCTTTAGAAGTCTAGAAATCTTAAAAGGAGGCTTGTGGTCTCTGTTCCATTATTATTTTTATTTAGTAGCTGAAAATGTTAATAGAAAAGAATGCCCTGTGCATGTTTATGAGTCACTACCTCTGGGACTCTGGGACACCTGTTTGGCACCAAGGCTTGGTATAAACAAAGCTTTTAGGTAGTGTATATTTCACCTACACAGCTAAAACTATGCCAAGTCAGCTGTCCAGATCTGCCCCATAGCTATCAGATTTCATTATGAATGAAGTAAATGATTAATTTCCTCTGGAAATTATGCTGAAGAAAACTAATTAATTTCCTCTGCTTTGGATTTTAAATCAGCCTGGCTTTACACCGCGGCTTCCTTGGGATGCTGTAATACACACACCTGTTGCTTGAAGTTGGTAGGAGTAACTGACAATATTAACAACCTCAGGTTGCTTGAGCTACTCTGTTTCCTGTACATCTTGATCAACTGGTCTCCCAATCCTGAGGTTCTTTACAGGGCTTAGGCCTGCATACATTCTCAGTGTTTGTGAGGCACACTGAAGGATAAAATCCCAGTCAAATGCTGACCAGTAAGTTTTGTTGATTATGATCTTACATTGCAAGAAGTGTATATGTTTTGAAAATGAAGCTTAAATCTGTACAATACTATCTTTGGCAATTTGTGTTGATTGTCAACTTTTCAGAAGCTAGAAATCCCTAGGTGATGGGTCTCTGGGAATGCCTGTGAGCAGTTACTTGGATCACATGATTGATTACAAGGAGCTAGGAAGACTCCTTCACATGGAGTGGCAGCATTCCCTAGCTGCAACCCCAGACTGTATAAATGGAGAAAGAGAATTAAGCAGCAGCATGTAGCATGTATTCTTATCCTCTGTTTCCTACTGGGATGCACAGTGATCAGCTGACTCATCATCTTGCTGCTGTTACTACTCTGCCATGATAGGTATGCCCTTTAACTGTGAGCCAGAATAAACACTTTCTTTCTCAAATGGCTCTTGGGATATGCTGTCTCTGAACTAAATTAACAAATACGTATAAAGTTCTAGTCTAACTGTCTCACTGTGTAGCTCTGGCTGTCCTAAAACTCACTCTGTAGACCAGGCTGGCCTCAAACTTACAGAGTTTGCCTTGCAAGGGCTGGGATTAAAAGCATGCACCACCACTGCCTGGCTCTTCCTGTCTATTTCAAGATCTTACCTCCTTTCAACAATTTCCTCATTTTGTCTTTAGTTTCTCTTTCTATCATAGCTCTTTCCCCTCCACAGTTCAATGTACTTAAGTATTTTCTTTCTTATAGTTATAGTGCTATAACCCTTCATTATAATCATTCCCTTTCAAGCAACTCATAAGAACCTTATTTCTTATCACTGGGGTCAGATGACATAGTAGTATATGAACAAAAGACTGAACTTCTGTCTTAATTTTAATCATTTTACTGAAATTATAAACCAACACACACACACACACACACACTTTAGACCATTTGGATGACTGCTCTATAGTCAAGCAATACCATGAGATTTCTGTGTCTTTTACCTTCATATCCATGTACAATGTGTCAGTACTGAAAGGTTCTGCTTTAATTACTTTCAGCCAAGGAGGGCACAGGGCTAGACATGTTCTAAGGTTAAATACTGTCTTAGGGCACCACGGAAAAGCAGAAAAGCAGTAGGAGGCCTAGTCAGGCCTGGCATGTGGTAAGAAGAGCACACTAAACTCAAGCAGCCAGTGCTGCTTTGCAAGCTGAGAATAGAATTTAGTTGTGGTCAAAGTAACAAAGATTATTACATTCAATTAATGTCATAACTTTTAAAATTAGATTTATTCATTTTATGTGTGAGTGTTTTCCTTGTATGTTTGTATGTGCAGCACATGTGTCCTTGGTGCCCATGAAGATCAAAAGAGGGCAGGGCACTGGATACCCTAGAAGTGGAGTTAAGGATGGTTGTGAACCACCATGTGGGTGCTGGGAAGCCAGTCTAGGTTACTCTGATTGCAGGACAAGTGCTCTTAACTGCTGAGCCATCTCACCAGCCCTATCATTGTAACTTTTAACTTAACTTGCTTTAGAATTTTCTTTATATCTGATTAACTGGAAGGCATTGTCTATAGTATTGTGAGTATAGGTCATTAACATTGAATTTATGTTTAGATATATTTATGTAACAAACAATCAAGATAGCTCAAGAATGATTCTGCTTTTTCATTTAAAATATATTTTAAGAACATATACATTACACACTTATATTTCAAAAATCATTTAACTATTAACATGTTTCATTCTTATCACAATTATAATACAATTATTATTGTTACCCTCTCTTTGCTGAAGAGGAAACTGAGGTACAGACAGAGGTATGTGACTCACGTAGTCACATAGCCCATGAGTGGTGTTGCTAGAATTTAAATCTAGGCTTTGTTTTTTTTTTTTTTTTCTTCTTTTTAAAAATTGTTTTGAGACAGAGTTTCTCTGTGTAACAGTCCTAGCTGTCCTGGAACTTGCTTTGTAGATCAAGCTGGCCTCGAACTCCAAGAGATCTGTCTACCTCTGCCTCCCAAGTGCTGGAATTAAAGTATGTGCTGCCAACACCCGGCCAGAAGGCAATTTTTAAACAAAGGTTTCAAGAGAGGTAGATTCTTTGGGAAAGGTCATTTCTGGATAGGAACTTGTAAGGACCTGAGTTGTAAATGTGTATGGTGTGCTAAGGAACAGAACAAGAATGAAGTGGATAGAGGAAGTGCAGCTAGAAACTGAGACAGACAGAAATGGAGGAGGGCCAAACACAGAGGACCTCAGAGGTCAACAGTGAGGATGTTGGCTTTACTCTGGAAGGGACAGTAAGGGTTTATTTAACATAGAGGCATATGGTCACAAATTCTTTTTATGTAGAAGACAGGTTGAAGGAAGAAAAGACATAATAAAGGAAACCATTAAGAGTCAGTTGTACTGAGAGACCCACAGTCAAACATTAGGCAGACCTCAGGGAATCTGCTAAAGAGAGAGAGAAAGGATTGTAGGAACCAGAGGGGTCAAGGACACCACTAGAAAACCCACAGAATCAACTAACATGGGATTATAGGAGCTCAGAGAGACTGAACTGACAAACCAGGGAGACTGCATGGGACTGACCTAGACACTCTGCATATATGTGACAGTTGTGTAGCTTGGTCTTCTTCTAGGACTTCTAACAGTGGGAGCAGGGACTGGCTCTGACTCTTTTGCCAGCTTTTGGGACCCTCTTCCTTCTCATACTGGATCTCCTTGTCCAGCCTTAATACATGCTTAGTCTTATTTCAACATAATGCTATCTATGGAAGGTCTGCCGCTTTCTGAATAGAAACAGAGGAGGCATGGGTTGGGGGGACATAGGGGAGGTGAGGTAAGGCCTGGGAGGGAGGGAGGGAGCAGAAACTGTGGTCAGGATGTAAAACAAACAGAGTCAGTTGTAAATATCCAGGCATGGATGATGTCACAAGGATGGGCATGGGAGGCAAGGATGCTAAGACATGGTGAAACTTTGGATATAGATTTAAGAGATGCTGATAGAACATGATTATAGACTTGGGGCATAGCATGAGAGAACCCAAAAGAGAGAAATAAATTATGACAATACATTTTTTTCAGCTAAAGTTACTGGAAAAATAAAATTGCAACTAAGGCAGGAAAAAGCATTAGACTGGTTTGTTCTGTAGTACACTGTGTCAAATGTCAAGACTATTCAACGAGAGGATTGGAATTAGAAATAATAAATGTGACTTTCCTAATGGTGTTTAATTTGTTGTGTTAAGGTCTATGTCTGGGACATCCATTATGCAGAACCAGGGCAGTGTGTAAACTAAGCTGGGAAAACTGCAAGTAACATTTACTATTTGCACAAAAGAAGTAGAAGGCTCCAGTCCTTATACGATACAGAATGATACAAGGTTTTACAGAGCAGGACCATTCCATTTCATCCTTTTGGTATCTGCTTTTCTGGCTTGCAAGTTACTAAGGAGAGCCTTAGGAGTGAAGGCTGAGAGGCCTCAGTGTGATGCTGGTGCTCACCAGTAAGGAGATATAGGGGCCCTATGTGTGGTGGTGCTGGTGGTGCTTGCCAGGCAGGAGATACGGTTATTCTTGGAAATGATCAAAAGGAGACTAGTCTGCCTTGCTGAAAAAGATAGCAACAAATGATGTGAGGTGGCAATCCTGGCAAAGATAGCACCCATGACAGAAAAGTTGTACTTAACACTGATGGAAATTTAATTTATTTATCCTCCTAATTAGTAAGTTTTAGTTAGGGGGCTGGAGAGATGACTCAGGGGTTAAGAGTGATGACTGCTCTTCCAAGGAGCAGGGTTCAATTCCTAGCACCCACATGACCACTCACAACTGTCTGAAACTCCAGTTTCAGGGGATCTGGCACTCTCACACAGACATATACGCAGGCAAAAAATACATAAAAATAAATAAATCTTAATCTTATTTATTATTACCTTGGGTTTTTTTTGTTTTTGTTTTTGTTTTTTGTTTTGTTTTTTAAATAGGGCTTCTCTTTATGACAGAGAAACAGCTCTAGCTATCCTGGAACTCACTCTGTAGATCAGGTTGCCTTCTAACTCACAGAGTTGTACCTGGCCCTGCCTTTAACTGCTGAGATTAAAGGTTTGTGGCACTGCAGCCTGGCACAAATCTTTAAAAAAAAAAAAAGTCTTTGGGGGAGAAAGCAAAAATTGTAACTACTTGCAGAAAAATGGAATACTCTTTTATGTGAGTTTACATTGCATTTCTAGCTCTTAAGTATTAGGCTGACTTGAATGTCAGATCTATTTATTTGTGAGAAAATGTTGCCTGTCATTTTACATTTAAATGATAAGTTCATGTTGCAAGGTTTTACCTACTTTTACTTTATTTCAGAGAAGATCATGTGGATAAAACAACTTTAAAATGTAGACACTGGTAGAATAAACAAATTCAATTAATTTACTTTTAATAGAATATAATCGGTATTGTATTACATTTCAACAGAAATGATGAATTAAATGGGTGACTATGAAGCTAGGTTATTAAAAGTCCAACTTGTTCTGATGGTTAGAGTTGATGTGTTTTATTAGGGCTCAAGTAGGTCTAGTGGGTGAGGTTCATGAGCAAAAGAATTTTGGATGTGCAAGTATTATGAGCTCTGTAATTTTAACTTAATACTCTCACATTTAAATACAAATGGACACATATGGCATTTTAATTACAAAAATCCCTGTAAGAATCTAGATAGTACATTTGACTTTACAAACAAGGGGTAAATAAAGAATATGCTATGATTTTTTTCCAGGCCCAAGAAATATTGTTTTGATTTTCACAGCCTTAAAAAACTCAATAATCCTGGACAGATTGATAGATGCACATTGTGATTTAGAGTATTGACTTATGGTTCAAGGTGTTTGAGTTATAGTAATAGATAGGTAAGTAGACATGAAAAGTTTAACCCCTCAAACTCCAGGGGTCAGTTACCAGACCATGTAAAACAAAGTTCTGTCCCTTGGAGTGGGGGGGGGTCTGTAAGAGATTGTAATAGATATGCAAGTGGACATGAAAAGGTTAACTCCTCAAACTCCACAGGTCAGTTATCAAGAAGGAAGAAGGAGAGAAGGGCGGGCAGTGAGGTCTAGAAAATGAGTATGGGGGTCACCATGAAATAAAGCTATCTTGAAATAGACTTGAGTGGTGAGTAGACTGTCTTTACAGCTAAAAGTTTATTCCCACATATTCCTTTATGTTACAAACTACTGTAAGCTACTCCTCTTCACTATGAAATGCCAGGGTTGTACTATGTATGTATACACAGCTGTGTTCTAAGCAAGTGCTCTACTACCAAGCTACATCCTTGTTTTTTTTTACTTACTTTATGTGTGTAACTGCTTGCCTGCATGTTTGTTTGTATGCCACATGCATGCCTGGTGCCTGCAGGGGTCAGAAGAGGGCCTTGGGTTTCCTGGAACTGGAGTTATGGATAGTTGTGAACATTGTACAGATGGGCAGCAAGAGCAACTATTGAGCTATCTCTAGTCTTGTTCCTTTGTTATGGTTTTTTTTTTTTTTTTTTTTTTTTTTTTTTTTGTTCTTTTGACAAGGGCTCCCTCTGTAACTCATGCTGCCCCCAAATTGCAATTTTCCTTCCTCCATCACCCATATTTTGGGGCTTAAGTTATGAGTCACTGTATTCTTCAGTTAAAAACAAAAACAAAACAACTAAATCACATTGTTTATTTCTCAGCATACTTAATTCTTAATTCTGAACTAATTATTTGGTTAACTTTATAAACCCTAGCACTAAGTGAATAGTTACAGCTATTATGGAAAAACACTTTGTGCTTACAGTTTTAATGTCAGTGTGCCAAGAGTGAAATCCTAAGTATATGTCCCATGTCAGAACCAGCAGGACAGGGCCTGTCACTGCCTGTGTGAGAAGTATGTTACACAAGTATTAAATTATGTCATATTCTTTGTACTAATATGGCATGTAGCTATTCACTTACTGTAATTATATTATTTTAGAAATATATTACATTGCCAGTCATATTTTTATGCTTTGAAAGACAGAGATGTAACAATAGCCTTTACAGTTTCTTGGTTAGAAGCAAACACAACAATAGAACATGAAGTCATAGTGGGAAAGCAATCCCAGCACTAGGGATAATGAAGTGGGATTATGAGTTTGAAACCATCCTGGGTTGCCTAGTAAGACTTTGTTTAAACAGACAAACAAAGGAATGAAAGAAAGAAAATGTGGGGACATAATTAGTGGTTTCAAGTCTTGCCTCCTGCTGGAATCTTAGATCTTTCCCTTAAAAACTGAGCTCTAGCTGGAGGTGGCTCATGCCTTTAATTCCAGCATTTGAGAAGCACAGGTAGACAGATCTCTGTGAGTTCTAGGAAAACCTGGTATACAGAGTGAGTGCCAGGACAACTAGGGCTACACAGAGGACCCTTGTCTAAAAAAAGGAAAAAGAAAAAAAAAAAAAAAAAAAAAAAAGCTGGGACCTGAGAAGGATATTTTGTATTTGTTATGTCTCAGATAACAATGATCTCACTGGCTCTTTCAAGTATTAAATCAGCTCAAAGATGCAAGCTAGTAGAACAGAGTTTGACATGATAGAACACACCCAATGCATGCTATCCAGAAACAGTTTTAAAGAAATGTATAAACTGGCTGGAGAGATGGCTCAGTCATTTAGAGCACTTGTTGGTTGGGTTCCTAGCACCCATGTGGTCGTTCATAACCATCTGCAACTCTATTTCCAGGAGATCTGATGCTTTTTTCTGACCTCCAAGGGGAGCAGGCACTTACAGGGTGCACATACATACATACATACATACATACATACATATTCATGTCTGTATGTGAAAACATTTATAACAAACATTAAAAAAAGAAATATATAGCCAGGTGTTGGTGGCGTCCAGCTATATATTTAATCCCAGCACTCGGGAGGCAGAGGCTGGCGGATCTCTGTGAGTTGGAGGCCAGCCTGGTCTACAGAGTGAGTTCCAGGACAACCTCCAAACAATACAGAGAAACCCTGTTTCGAAAAAAAATAAAAAAGAAAAAACAAACAAACAAAAAACAGGAAAAAGAAAAAAGAAATATATAAAGAAATAAGAATACTGCTATCTTTATTGTCACACTTTATTGTCACAATCTGTAATATATCCTATATTAAAGAAAAGATACTACCGAGATCATGGCCTACAACTGTCTTACTCATGGAATTCATATTCTAAGAGGATTTCCCCACATTATCTTGCTTATGTGTCTGTCTTCCTGTTGAAGAACTTAGATAATCTACCTTTTCATCCTGAGGAAACTAGATGGAGATGCTAAGCATCTATCAGAGGTTGGCAGAGTAACTGAGAGAGCTGGAAATAAAATCCAGGTCAGTTGGCTTCTGGAGGGGGATTTTTCCTTTCTTCTTGTTGCCTCAGGTTTTACTGAATCAATGCCAGGCAAGTTGTAGTTTTTGAGGATTTAGTTGGGCGCCACAGAGTACAGGTTGTATTGTTCAAATTGAGAAATGTTCCAGTGTTGGGAAGAACCACTTTATTGTCCAAGGTGACCTTAAAAGTGTTGCAGATGTGGATGAGGACACTTGGAGGCACAACAAGAAAGCCACTAGGAATATCATGGTAGGGATAACACTGTGAATGGAAGATGGACCTTTAAAAATAGAGAGCCAATAGATGGATCCCTTTAAGGGTGAACAGACTTTAAACTTGTGGCTTTCAGACCCAGGGATTGTAATGCCCCTGTTGGCTTTGGCATTAAAGGATATATATATATGTGTGTGTGTGTGTGTGTGTGTGTGTGTGTGTGTGTGTGTGTGTGTGTGTGTGTTCATGACAGGCTGTAGGATTAGAAGGTTTCTGTAATCATTTGTTCTTTCCCCCTCTTCCTCTTCGCCCAGACTGTGATCTCTAATTCCTTCTTAAAGAGCCAGCTCTCTTGCTTTCTTCTGTCTCAACATATTATATTTGCTTTGCCTCCTGTGCCACCTGCTTCCTGTAACCACCTGCAGAATAACTTGTGTCCAACAACCCGTCCTCACACTGATCATCATGTCTGCTTGCTCCGTGAACTGGGGTCAACACAGAGGAGGAGAAGGAGGAGAAAGAGGAGGGGGAGGAGAACATCCGTGCCCACCAAATATGATGTGTAATTTAGGTTAGTCATTGGTTATATGGAAGCAGTCATCCAGAAAGTCTACATTCGAATAAAAATGAACTGGCTAAAGCTCTCTTCTCTTTTAGGGGAGAAAGACCTTTGAATCTCTTAATTAAAAAGTTCCCAGTCTCTCTGCTACCTGTCAACTCTGCTGACCACTGCTGGATTGAGGGGTGTTCTAAACCCATCACTTCTTATAGTTACCTCTCCGCAACTCCCTCAACCAGGGTCTAGTCTAGCCTCCCTGGCTTGCCTCCAGCAGTGTCTGTTCGGGTCCTGCACTCCTTTCCACACTGTATTCTTTCACCCCTTGGAAATCTGTGCCTCTCTTTTTTCCTCCCAGGCCACCAGTAGACCAAACTCCATGATTCTTGAGTTGACCAGGCACATTAGCACTTCACACCTCTGAAGAGCTGTGCTCACACTGCCCCTCTTGGATCACATTTAAATTCTACTGGTTTTCCTAGTGCAGTATTCATGAATGAATCCTGTATGAAACCCAGCTCTGCTGTGGAAGGCCTGTGTGATTTAAGGGAGATGACTTAATTGTTGCATGAATTGGTTCCTTAATCCACAGAATTAGGAAAGTACAAACTTTGACCTCATCTGTTTTCGTTGGAGAGTAAACAAGAGGATGGGTGTGCTCTGCTTAGCCCAGTGCTTGGCATAAATTAAGCCTTTACCAAAGGTCTTAATACAAGCAATTTCAACATGAAATTTTATAATTCTAATCCTACTTTCCATGTTGGTCATTTAGGTTTTGATTATCTCTCTTTATTCATAATACCCCTATAATCCTATTATGTATACAATGGCTTGGAATGTGTGTCATATGCAATACAATGTCTAATAAATTAAATTAGTGAATTTCCATTATGACATTTTCCTGCATGTACATCACTGTATTGTGCCATGTCCACTTCCCCATTACTCTCTTATGTAATAAAGTATTTTTTTTTTAAATAAATGTGAGTATTGAGGTTTTGGTGGAGAAGAAACTATAAAATACATGCTTTCAATTGGTCTAAAAGAATACTCTATTTTTAAAAAGATTCATTTATTTAATCGATATGAGTATTTGCCTGTATATAAGTGTACCAAATGCATGTAGTTCTGGAGGAGGCCAGAAAAGGGCATTGGATCTCTTGGAACTGGAGTTACAGATGGCTGTGAGCTGCTATTCGGGTGCTAGGAATTAAATCCAGGTTCTCTGAAAAAAGCAGTAAGTTCTTTTAACCTCTGAGATATCTCCCCAGGCCCAAGAAAGTGTACTTTAAAGGACACATTCATTGGTTTTCACTGATTGATTGAAGTATTGATTGCTTCACCCATTTAATTGATAGCTATGAGTTAAGTACTGGATGTGTAGCACATTCCAGCCACAGAGAAGGAGCAGGAAGATCTGACCTAAAGGGGAAAATGTCATAAATCATCATGACACAAAACAGAAGTCTTAAGCATCCATGTAGAAACAGTACAAGCAGGTTCAGAAGATAGAAAGAAAGCAGCTTGAAGCTTAGTGGAGGAAGAAGCCCAGAGCTACCCTAGAAGCTTGGCAGGGAAAACAGGGAGTGGCAGAGGCCACAGTCCGAATTAAGGGGGGCATGCATAAGTACAGGATTGCAGAGGGAGAGGGCAAATGCCCACATCAAACAGCAACTCACAGAGGGCCTCTAAAATCTCTTTCCAAAACTTGTTTCACCACACTGGGTTTTCTTTTAATTAACACCACTGTGACCTTTGGAGCTTTAGCAAATGTGTTTGCTGTTCAGCTGTTTCTAACGATTTTTGATTAAGGGACTTCAGTTTAGTATGAGTCCTTCCTGCTCAATACATCCCACTCACGTTGCTGTCTATCATCCTACATGCTTCTATTCTTCAGAGCAGTCCCTGTTGGTACAAAATTATGGAATGGCAGATGGACCCTTTGTGGTTTGTCCTCAGAGTGGTGCTAAAGTGATCACTATTTCTGCTGTAAATATTATACTGGAAGCTAAGGTGGACCTGCCATCGAGTTGCCCTTTCTGGGGTGGACTCTATGGGTTCCAGGAAGGACACTCAGAACGCAAATTTGTAATGACAACATCAGTCATTGCTTGCTCAGTCTAGCTCTGTTCCTATGTGGGGCACAAATAGGACATTAGAAAGGGAGTCTTGAAGCCTCTTAAAATGTTTTATTAAATTGTCACAGCATGGATAATGTCCAGCTTTGTTCATGATATTTGGAGGGCAGAGAGTACATCCTAACTTTCCCTCTGGAGTGACTTACTTGTTTACATAAAATCTGAGGTACTGACAGAGGAATTGCTTAATAAGAAACTCAGTGGGTACCATCATTGTTGCATACCATGAACCCGATTCCTTCTTGTGAGTTTGTGAAGGTCAAGTTAGTTAAACCTCCACATGAGGCAGGCAGATGTTTTCACTAGGCACAGAGATTGAAAAAGCAAACACAGAAAAAAAAAACAAAAAACAAAAAACAAAAAATAAACAAACAAAAAACCACTGTGCCAAACTTGAGAACTGTGGTTTAGAGTCCCGTTAAGTCAATACATATATTCACACAGTGTAAAGGAATATTCCACAGGTGTCCCCCAACAAAGAGTAAAGAGGAAACAAAACTAAAGAAAAAAAAAAAAAGTCAATAAATGAAGCCTCAGAGAGACAGGATGACTTGGGTCACTGATTTGTGTAGGAGAAAAACTGAGACCCAAATCCCAAACGGATATGCTTCTGTCATGGCTTACTTTTCCAATTCATTCCTGTCACCTGGACACTCTCTATTCTCACTGTTTCCATTTACCACAAAAAACAAACAGAAAATCTCTTCCCATAGAAGGCTCTCTGTTCAGCCCCTCCTCCCCACTGCTGCTCCCACCTCAGTTTCCTAGCACAGTCTTCTGCCTGAGCAATGCAGGCCCTTCCTTGTCTCTGGCCTGTGCTTCCCCTCCCCCAGCCTCCCCGCTCATTAGCACAGAATACAGGGTGAAAAGGTCGCTCCCTTTGTTTGATATCTTTTAAGGCCTCTTCATCCTTGGGATAAAGGACAGACTTCTTAGCATCAAGATAAGGGGCCTTTCAAGATTTAAGAGGCTTTTCCTTATCAGATTTATGCTAGTTGACCTTTCAAATGTCTCCATCCTTCTTAACCTTGCTCTGCAGCAGAGAAACCAATAAACGTGGCCACGTGTGTCTTCTGCTGGGTTTGTCAAGGGGAGACCAATCGCTGGAGGCTAGAAGGAGGGATGGTGGGCATTTGTCCACTGATCCCCAGAGACAGGATCTCAGCCTTGGCAAGTAAACACTTCTGAGGTCATGAGACTCCTTCCTTTTTTTTTTCCTTTTCCTGTCTCAGAAGGGTATCACTTCTTACTTCTTCAAAGATTCACTTTGAATTTATAAGAGATTCCTTATCGAGAATTTGGTATTGACAAAGATGATAGTTACTATTTATTTCTCAGTGATGTTTTATAAACTTTACTTTTTAAAGCAATGCAATTAATTCTCAGGCTGAAACAGTGAAAGTCGAGTATTTAGATTAATTCCTAACATCCAGTGAGACCAAGATCCATAAGATAACAAATTCTGAACAAAAGACACTACAAGAAAAAAGCATGTTATGAGCCTTGATGCAGAAACCATTATGAAATACAAGCAAAACTAATTCAATTGCATACTATTAGGTTATGTGCCATGAGTTAGTTGGAAACACTCCTAAAAACTAAACATGGCTTAACATGTAAGTTAACATATGAAAAATATCACATTAGCAGATTATGTAGCAGGAGGGAACACCAGGTCATGGTCATATTCATTGATACAAAAAAGTCATTTGACAAAGTTTACCACACATTAATAAAAGAACGGTGAACACAAACAATAGTTAATGATGCTTGTTATAGCTGATCAGTGGAATAGTATGTAACAGTGTGCTTTATCCTAGATGAACTTAGATTCAGAATTAATTATGCCATGATCATTTCCCATTCTTTAAAAATTCCCTTTATTTAAACTCATCGGTTTCTACAATGTCTCTCTTGATGCCTTATTCTCTTCCTAGCTTTTCAGACTAATAATTCAGTTTTTAAAATATTGAGTATCTAATAATATGTGTCAGATTTCATGTTCTTATAAAGTAGGTCCATTATAAAATAGATGTTGTACTTAGTCATGTTTCATATTGTCAGGTAAAACAACACTGGCCAAGAAATAAAGGGGAAAAATTATGTATGGTGGATTATAACTATGAATGGATTGAAGGGGAAGCCATTTTTCAGTCTCATACCAGCTTGCTGAATATCACAATTGTATTACTGTACAGCCAGAAATAACCAAGCATTGACTACCAGCTCCCCTGAGACAAGTGTAGAGCTAGCGGAAAAAAATCAGTGTAGGTAGGGGAGATGATTGTAGGCTGGGAAAGGGGACAATTTGCAACCCTGTCTTTGTCAGCTCCTGAACCCAAAGAGTGATGATATACTGTGGGTATCCAATCCATGACTATGGGATGAATGGACATATTTGACCAAGCATCATATCAAAGCAATGTGAATGACAGGTGCTGAAGGGAAACTGTGGTACCCCAGGCCAGTGCCCACAGGGTTTGCTCAAGGGAAATTAAGAGTCTAACCTCACTGACTTTGTCTTGCTAGTGAAGTTGGATGGGGATCTCCATCCGTGTCAACATTTAGAGCTTGTTAGCATCAAGGTACCATTCTAAAAGCTTATAAACATCAACTCATTTAATCTTCACATCATTTTATAAGTTTAACTCAGTTTTTAAATACTTTGCTGAAAGTTTCACAGTTGATAAGTGTCAGGTCTAGGATTTGATTCTAGGGAGTCTATATGCTATAGCCATTTGTCCTCAATGCCTCTTTATCCACTCAACAGTTGCTCTTTATTTTAGCCACTGCCTAGACAGTTCTTTTGAGATCAAGATGAATTTGGTCTGTCTCTGATGTGAGAAGTGAGAAACTCAACCCCAGTCTTCAGAAACTTAGGCTGGTAGGTGTTGGCAGGTGGAGAAGACATGCATCCTAGATGTAAGTGACCTGGATAAAATCCAGGCTTCTGGAAAGGGCCTTAACACTTTGCTCAAAATATGTATTTCATTATAGCACTACAATGGAATTTTCTCTTGCCCTGCAACTCCCAGGATACAAAGTACTGATGTGAGGAAAAGGAGCTGTGGGCTGATTTTCTCTTCCTTCCTTCTTTCTTTCCTTCCTACCTTCCTTCCTTCCTTCCTTCTTCCCTCCCTTCCTTCCTCCCTCCCTTCCTTTCTTTCTCTCTTTTGCTCTTGGGCCTAGTACTGAAAAACAAAAGTAGCCAAATGAATGCCCTGGAGAACCTCTTATAGCTGCATGTCAACCTACTTCCAAACTCTTAGGATTAAAAATTAACATGTCAATGAGGTATAGTATCAAAAGCAAATGCTTTATATCTTTTCTTTTTTGTAATTTATGTTCATTGGTGTTTTGCCTGTATGTATGCCTGTTTGAAGGTGTCAGAAGCCCTGGAACTGGAGTTACAGACAGGTGTGAGCTTTCATGTGGTTGCTGGGAATTGAACCTATGTCTTCTGAAGAGCAGCCAGTGCTCTTAACCATTGAGCAGTTTCTCCAGCCCTGCTTTCTATCTTTTAAGTTACTGTTAAACAGGGGAATTAATAAAAAAAAATAATGAGCAGATCAGATTTGTATTATACATGATTCTGATGTCTTGGTTTTTATCTTCCAGAAGAGAAAGATTCACCTTTTTAAATTTCATATATCTATATTTTGTTGATACAACACATTATCAACCAAAATTAGGGCTCTTATGTTGTTTGGTGGATAGGAAAGTAGTTTTTGCTTTGGGCTTGCCTTTGAATATATATTAAAAGAGTAGCTCTGGACTTTCCTTCTTAGCCTTCAGTTTTAGCAAAGTTTCAGAGTTTGAAGCAAATGTCTAAACACAGAGTAGAGTTCAGCATGTAGAACAATCCATTAAGCAAGCATAGAAGACCAATGGCCCTTTGCCAGTCTTTGCAAATGGGAGCTATGTCCTTGTTCTCAGTGCCAAGAAAGGCTTGAAAAGGAAAGTGATCCTTGTTCAAATGGCCTTCTCCAACTGGAAAGAGAGAAATCATCTCCTATCCCACTAATAGAAAGCAAAGGCATTGGAATCATTGCCTAAACATAGACAGTGAAGTGATGGGCCATGCTTATCTGGAGTGTAGATGTGGGTAATGAACGAAAAGCAGGTACCCTTGGACTCTTCGATGCCGGGCACCATAATGCCCATGTTATGTCCTTGACTTTTTGCTTTTTGCTTAGATACTTAGATAATGACAACCACTATTATCATATTTTGTTCTTCTAAACATCATGGTTATTAAGATTAAACTTGGGAGACTTCAATTGCTTGTTTTCATAGTGAGTTATGAGTTAGGTCTGTGTGTCTTTGGTATTTCTTTTTGGCTCCACAATAATGCTGAAGTCACTGTGTTCTTTCTTCTTATCAGTTTAGAAAATGAGACTGTGTCTGCCTTTAATTCCATTGAGGACAGTTGAGAAAAAACATATGTGCCCTGTAACTGCCAAGAATATCTTTAGTAAACAAAACTTGCATTCATCTTTGAGAGTTTATTATCCATCTTTTTACATGCTACTATGTCATAATCTATTATTATATAAATATATATTAAAATATGATTCTTTAATTATCTTTACAAGTTTGCAGTATATTATATTCCAATAGTTACTGCAATTATAATACAACATACCAAAAACAATATTGTAAATATTGCATGTTTGCTATAGTTCTGGTTGCTAAGGCTATGTCAATCAGTAAGGCAGTGAAATTGTCCCTTCCTGGAATTTATTTTTCACTTTGTCTAAGGAAGACCATATGCAGATAAACAACAACAAAAAGAAAAAATTTAAAAGGTAATTAACTATATGTAGTAAATTCTGGGAATGCCTTCATAAGGGCTATGAAGAAATTAAAACAGACCCTCATTTTACCAAGAGAAATAATGAACCAAAAGCAGAATCCCAGGCCCTCATATATTCCTTCTGTGCAGTCTTGGGGAAGTTATTTAACCACATTATGGCTCACTTTCTTCCTCTCTAAAGTGGAGGTCGAGGCTGGAGATACAACTAAATAGCAGAGTGCCTGACTCCACAGTGTCCTGGACATGGCATAAATGGGCATGGAGCTCACCCTGAAATCCCAGAACTCAGGACACATAGGCAAGTGGGTTCGAAGTTCAAGGTCAATCATCAGCTAAAGAGAATAATTTCTTACAAAAAAAGGCAGGGACAGTCATAACTCCCATCTCATAGCTTAATTAGGGTTACAGGAATGAGAATATTAAAATATATAGGACAATATATGGCATGCATAAGGTCCTTGGCAGTTTTGGCCTTCTTATTTTAGTGTATTAACCTTTTTGTATAGATGAGAAGTCTGAAGGTTACAGAAGCCAAATGACTTGGAAAAGGTTGTGCAGCTACAAGGAAGCAGAAGCATTGCTTTCAATTCCAGCTCTGTTCTCAAATATTCTTTGTCTCTCTTTACAAGTATTTTTTTTTCTGAAGCACTTATTAAGGAAGTGCATTATAGCCATAGTCTCACACTGTTGATAGAGAAGGTTTACTGACAGTAAACCTTCTCTTTCTTATTTTCTGATATACATATATTTTCCATTTTACCACCTCTTTGTTTTGCTACTGTGTTTCCATTTCCACAGCAACACACTTTACATAATTTGGCATGATTTTGTTCAAGCAACATTCACTAATTATCAGGACAACATGAAGCATTTGGGGAATTGCAAGACTTTTGCTATCCCAGCAGCGTCTGCACCAGGAGTAAGGGGAGAGCATTTCCATTTGTGATGCCCCAGATTTCAGCCATTTAACTGAAAATTGCTACTATTTTTCTTTTCATGACCTTTTCAGATGTCGCTTTTCCCCCCTCTCTCTAATCACAGTTCCATTTAGAAAGAATGACATTCAGAAATCTCTACTTCGGTGGTAGTCTGAATTCTTTTTATATCCAGTTTTAAACCCTAATCACTACCCTCTTTCCTTCAATTGCTCAGACACTTGGTGTGTATTTTATTACACAACTTCTTGCCAATTTGAAAGTGCTTTCTCAGAGTCAAGGGGAGTTCTGGAGCAGGCTCAGCTGTACAATGCAGCTTGGCAGAGCTTAAGCCTTGCAGATACAAGTTTAATGAGGCTTTCAAGGGAAGTGCTATGAAATCCAAGCATTTTGCTTCCATTAGTTGTAAGACCCATGGCCTTTTACACCTTTCGAAAACACAGGGGGCTAGGTGAGGACTCAGAGAGTGGCAGTTAAGTTCTTCCTGCTGGGAGATGTGGTTGGTGCTGTCAGTGGGCAGGAGAGCCAGGCAGGCCACTGTGGAAATCTTGCCTTGGGTACCTAATTATCATGTAACTTTCTTCAGATTTTTAGTCTCTCTTCTGAAGAATAAAGATCTAGCCCTTAGGGGTTTAAATGACATAAGGTATATCAAAATCTAGACATACAGTTACTCTATAATGATGATAATTATCAGTGCTACATGTTTCTCCATATTCATTTGTCATTGTTTTTGAATATATAAAACTAGTTAGTTCATTGACATGTGGACCATTCTTGGTGGTGTAGAGCAGATCATTTGTGGGTCCCTTTTTGTGCCTAACTGTTCCTCACTTATTTTTATCTTTATTTTAATGAATGGATTCATCTTCTACACAGTCCAACCCCTTTCCATAATGCTTAAGTTTAAGAAAAACCAGTGCTGACTTTCTACCTGTGACCTCCATTGGCCACACCAGGCTGGGACACAGATCAGTGCCTGTCTCAGCCATCATTAGAGAAGCTCCCTCTTGCAGTAGCTCACTCTCAACACAGAGACACACAACTGGACAATAGGCAGAAACTGAGATTTTTGAACCATTCAGTCTTAAATACAATGTTTTCCTTAAATTCCTCCCCTCAGGGCTTAAGGAGCTAAACTGACAAAGATGTGGAAAAATTTTAAGAGCCGGAGGGGCAGGCTAGATGACATTAGGTAAACAGTCTTCAAGACATGACAGGATTGACACACACATAAACTGTAGTCTCATGCACAGGGCCTGCACAGTTCAAGAAAGATTGGGTCCCAATTCTGGGAGGGAGAAGTGGACATGAGTCCCCATCCTTAATCAATAAGCGATTTCCAATCAACATATACTTTCAGAGGCAAACAATTTTTTTTTCTTCAATGAAGTCTCACTGGGTGTACAAAACACACTTTGGGCCAGGTCGCATGCACAGAAATAGATGACCAACATAAAATGAACTCAGTGGTATTTTGGTAGACATTTTGTCTTACATTGCCTTGTTTAGGCAGCATTTTTTGTTCTACTGATCTTTTCTTATAAATTGTGGTTTCTGATTTTGTGTGTTCATGTATTTTGGGAGTGGTGGGGATGCAGGTGTAGGCTTATTTTATTTTTGTTGTTTGTTTGCTTGACTGCTTTCTAAAGAGAAAGAGAAAGAAAGGCATAGAGTTGGATGGATGGGGAGGTGGGAAGGATCTGTAAGGGAAACTATGATCAGAATATTTTGTATAAAAATTTTTCAGTAAACAAACAGAAAACCACTGCAATGATCAATCATAACTGATCACTTTTGACTGTGCCTTCCCTGTAAATCTCATTATCTTCCCCATGAAGCTCATGGTTTGTGAAGAGGTTGGATGTTTGTTTCTATTAAGTATAAGATGGAAGGGGAAAAATACAACAAAAACATGCTGGTATAGCAGAGGAAGTAGGAAGAAGGGAATTTGGGGGAGTTGGAGTATCAATATCTGAGGGACAGAAAATGAAACACCAGGCTGGTGAGATGGCTCAGAGGGTAAATGTGCTTATTGTGCAAGCCTGAAGACCGGAGCTCAAAATCTGAAACCACATGAAGATGGGAGGAAAGAACTAATCTGTATGTGCTCCAAGCACACATGCACCTCCTTTGCCAATTTAAAACTAAGAAGATATGTCAGGTTAATGACAATTTGGTATCATTTGAGCATAACATAGTCTATCCTTATAGATTATATCCAGGAAGGGAATGTTCAAGGATAGACTATAGCAAGGAAGAGGATTCTAAGAGGGGGCAGATGTTCAGATATGTGATTCTGGTTCAAACGTATCTAAGAAAACAAAGCTTCACATATAGTGAATTGTTGACGAGTACAAGTTTGCCTCCTAAAACTTAGTTATTTTATTAACTAAGATACATAACATTTTATGTTGTTTAGATATTATAGTTGCATATTATTAATAGCTTATCCCACAGTCTTGGGATCTCTATAAAATTTTACTTCATATTTTTGTTCACAGAAAAGACAAAGATTGCAATTGCAATGACAAAGCTCAACTTGTGAGAAAAATTTAACTGCTCAGATAATGAAACAAATTCAAGAAACATATATTTGACTTTTCAATATCAACAACTTCAACAAAACAAAAACACAAGAAATAGGAAAAAAACAATTTCATAATATATATATAGTGTATATATGTACATAAAAATTATGCATATGTATGTATGTATATATCCAGAGGGAAAATATGTTCATGATTTCTCCTGCTATGTGTCCCTATCCATCAACATAACATGTTTTTATGATGGCAGTGTGGACATATTTTTTTCTCACTAGCCATTACCTAGAACAGCAACTTTTCTAGATAAATGTGCGTCCTCTAGAGTGCCTTTTATCTTTCTAGTACTTGGTATTAACTGTATGACAATGGGAAGTTGACACTGAAACTCTGCCATTTCTCCTTTTGCTTGTTGGAGGCATCTCCCACCATGTATATTACTTATTTTTAAGAAATTCAATGATTAAAAAGAAGGTAGAAATATTTAAATAATCAGATTAAAGGAAATATAACTACCTACATTACTAAGGAGCCAGTTCTTTTATAAGGTCATTTCTTGGTGGCCTTAAACATGAGGAATTATGATACAACTGTCATATATTGAAGAAAGACTATTATAAAAATTATCATGTAAAGATGTTTATTGTATGAAATAAATTAACACTGTCCATATTTTCAAGGAGTGATTTTAACCTTATTTCATATCCCTTTGGATCCTAGTGACCTCTTTAAAGGGATATTAAATTTCCATTTTTCCCTAAAAAGCCATAGCAATTAATGAGGAACAATTAAATGAAAGTTTCTTTTGGGATACTTGTACCCTTGGTAATTTATAGTACACTGCATACTATGGTAGTCATATTAAAGAAAAACTCAATACTTATGCTATTATTCTGATTTTGGGAAAATATCCTATTTTGTGGTAGTTAATATTTTATATTTTAGTTAGTGTATTCCATACCTAAAAAAATTTCAAGGGCAATTTTTAGGTTCATCTGAATAAGAAATTAGTTTATTTATATAGTTTTTCTTTCAGAAACCACAGCAAAACTAAGGGTAGTTTATTTTGAAATAACAAGGACATCAGTTCTAATGAAGCAACTAGTTTTTAAATTTACTTTTTTGTATTTTTATTTTATGTGTATTGGTATTTCACATGCATGGTCCCCTCAGAGGTCAGAAGAGAATGTTAGATCCCCTAGAACTGGAATTACAGACTGTTGTTAGCTGCCATGTAGGTGCTGGGAACAGAATCCAAGCTCTCTGCAAGAACAGCTAGTGCTCTTGACTGATGAGGTACTTCTTCAGTCCCAAGCGACTATGTTTTAATATTAAAGATCAATGTTTTCCTTGTGGTTCTGGGGATCAGACCCTGAGTCTATATCACTGCACTTACAGCTCTGGAGATCAATGATGGAGAGTTATACATAACTATGTCTCAATCAGAGCAGACTGGAACACACAGTGCACATACACATGCCATACTGGAAGGAAATCACATTCTAAGGGTTAGTGTAGGGAGATAGTTCTGTGGCACTGACCACGCCCATTGGGGGTGGAGCCATGGGAGGAGTGACCTGTGGAAGAAGGTCGGAGGGGGCCAGGAAAGGCGTTCTCTTTCTGGTGTGACTCGGACAGGAGAGGATCGGGTTGAATTTCCTGGTGTTCATCTGTTTAGGTTGTAAGTTATTTCTCCCTGAATAAACATCTATTCGGCCTATTTGTTTATCCTGATCCTTATTTACCGCGATAGGTTAGTATGGATATTTTCTCCATTTCTGCTATCAACTTTGAAAGGGAAATCCACACCTACCTACAGAGAGGCTGCCACTAATTTTAGGCTTCCCAGCTTGTAATTTGTGAGCCTTCTACCCACCTTTATATCAGTTTGTTGCCATACCTTTTCCCAGAACCAAACTTCAAGCTCAGAACTCCCAGACCCCCAAAGTTTTCCCTTTATTTTTAATTATACATGAGACACATTTTGCATAGCTCAGGCTGGCTGTGAACTCCTGATCCTCCTGCCTCCATCTTACAAGTGCTGGGATTACAGGTGTGCATCGTAAGGCCAACTGAATTTCTTATTAAACCTACTTGTGAATCTAATGCTTTTATTACCTATTCTCTTCTCAAATATGTCTAAATTCTTCTTATTTTGTCACACCTTTGATCTAGCTGATATAATTTCTCATCTGGAATAGTCAGATTTCTCTTTCAACAATTTCAATGACTCATGGCTGATCATTATCCAAAAACAGTCTCAGTGCAATAAGGAATTAAGTTTTTAATATTACATTTATTTGTTATACGTATGTGTGTACTTATATGTGTATGGGTGTGCATGTGACATAGCATGGGTGTAGAGGTCAGAGGACAACATGTAGTAGTCTGTTTTCTCCTTGTACTATGTGGCTTCCAGAGATCAAACTCATATTTAATGGTTCGTAGCAAGCACCTTTACCTACTGCCATTTTGTCAGCCCAAGGGTTAAGATATTTTCGGTGGGTACAGAGTTAAGAAAGAGGATCCATATAATTTTTCAGTGCATGTAGTTACCAATCTCTGTGGTGTCAGGCATTCATTGGAGGCCTTGGAGAGTTAATAATTCCCAGATTGGAGATTCTGTATTCTACTGTGACGTATACAGTGCTTGCTGAACCATTCTCCATTTAGTAGGCATCTTTCAAAGAACAAATCTGATCCCATCATCCTGGGGTTTAAAACATTTCAATAACCTATCATTGATTTCAGGGGAAGACCCACACTTTACGTCTGGTGTGATGCAGCCTGTATCTCTCTTCTGTCTTACATCTATTTCTCCAGCTTTCTCTGGTTTGCTTTCAGTCCCCGCAATCCTTTCTCTCCCATAGACTGAATTCATAGGCTTTTTTCTCTGAAAACATGCTTCCTCATCACTTCTGCTGTGCTTTGACAAGTTAATTCCTCATTACTCTTCAGATTAGAAAAAGTATTAGAGGTTGCTTTCTTGACTTTCTAGCATAGGTCATTGAATTCTGTTTGATCTTGTTTTACACACAATTGGGTATCTAAGTGCTAAGGGTCGACACCCAACATCCATGTTCTTTTCCGTCTTTACACCATGCACAACAGCTTCTGTAACCAGGGAGGTTTCATTGGACTGACTGTAGGCCCATTAGGAAAGTGGTCATGTCTGTTACTCCTATCATTCTACCTCGATAGCCAGGGCTGCCTGCTACTTATTGGAAGCATTTAATGAATGTTAGCGGAATGAATGAAGACAGAATGAATTGAGTTTTCTCTGCCACTACTTAATGTTTCCAGTGTGTATACCCCTCTTTATTAATAAAGAAAATTACTTCTAGCAGTGGGGAAATGATATACCTGAGCAAACAGAGAGAGGCTTAAGAAAGTCATCTTGAACTAAATTAGTTTGGATAGTCTTGCTTTTTATAGACTTAGCCAGTAGATTAGCATTTCATGAAGCATATTAAAGATAGGTACTTTATCTTCCCTAGGTTTGGCTTTTCTATACAAAAGCTGCTACTATTTGTAATTCCGAGAATTCAAAACACCTCCATTATTTTAGCATTCTGTATAACTGATTTCCTGAAATCGATTTTTCTTATATTGCTTAATTTCAGCCTCAATACAATTATTTAAAGCTCAGGAATTAGAGTTTAATTTATGAAATTGATAAGCTTTGGATACAATAGGCCTATAAACTAAGAGCCATGCACAATAAGTTAATTTAAAAATAATAAGCACTTCTACTTGTATTAAACTGAAAACTTAAAAAGTTCAAATCCTATTTAACACAGAGCAACTTAAAGATATAAATCCTTCCCTTCTGTGAGTATGTGAAAGCAGAATTTCTACACCTTTAAAGGGTGAGAAAGAAAAAGAGGAATTATCTGCTTACTATAATTTTTTTTATTTTTCTTTGATAACATGCTTAATTAGAAGAGGTTATAAGTTAAAACTCTTACAATGTCAGCTCAAGAGATTTAAGGACAGTCTTGCCATAGTTAGTTTCATACCAGCAGGGATATATCTGACTGAATCTCAATCATTCCACAGCCTCCAACCCCTGTCCCCAAATAAATCTCTAACCACAGGGAATCAGTGTTGAGAAAAGTGGTGTGTCTTGAGCATGGTCAATAAGACATTGACTACAGAATAATGGGCTGAAGAAACCAATGCTTCATTACTTGCTGCTAGATTTTCAAACCAGCATAAGTAAGATGCTATTTAATCAGGTGTTTTGGGCAACTCTACTAAACACTAAGACTAGGGACTGAGTTTAATAGGCATTTTAATGCCTCTGGGTTTATACCCCTTTCTACATTGTCCCTTGAAACATGAACTTCTGTATAAAATGGAAGGATTGGCTGATAAAGACTATTTTCTTTCCATGATGGGAGTATAGTAAGAGATACTTTTAAAGACCTTTATTTCCTTGCCTTTGATTTAACTGTGGCAAATGTTAGGTGTGGAGATAAGGCCTTTGGTTGTCAGAATATTTCCAGCACAAGGATTATTTGGCTCCTTCTAGTATTGAGAAATTTATGTTATTATATGCCAAGAGACCCCCCACCTCCCAAATTAACAAAAACAACAGAAGATTTTAGCCACTTTGATGTGAGTTTGATATTTAACATTTCAAGAATAGACAACGAGGTCAGTGGAGATTTCTGATCAAAAGTGATGCCTACTTCTATTCTGGCTGAACTGAACCAGGTCCAAAGTGGCTTTTTTGGAGGGGGGGCACAAGAAGACAGACTCAGCATCATTGATATCATTGATGATCAAGGTATATGGAGAGGAACACCTATGAATCTATACATGCTTCATAGTCAAGTCCTGTAGTGCTATGAGTTACAAGAGTTTAGTGAGGAAACAAATGCAACTAAGACACCAGGGAAATGGTATATTGAGTGAAGAAATATCTTGGGAGAGTTTATTATTATTATTATTATTATTATGTATACAGTGCTCTTTCTGTATGACACTAGATTTCATTATAGATAGCCATGAGCCTACATGTGTTTTCTGGGAATTGAACTTAGGACCTCTGGAAGAGGAGCCAGTGCTCTTAACCTCTGAGCCATCTCTCAGCCATTGGGAGAGTTTTTAGTTGCTGTTTTAATTGTATTATCTATTACTATATGTGTGTATATATTGGGGGAGTGGGAATAAATAGATAAACACATTGCTAAACAATACAAATTGCAATGCTATGTGAAACTTCCTCCCTAATTAAAAATTATAATATACCACTCATTAATAAAGCCAAAGTTAATGTAGCATATTGAGACAATGTAGAGCATGTAAGGATGTGCTCAGTGATGAAAGAGTTAGTGGGATGAATGGATGAAGGGAGTGCATGAGTGAGTTTTAATGGAGAAGAAGAAATCAATCATAATATATTTGAGGTATTTAGTAAAGTATTAGTATTTCCAATCTGGCATGTATTTTAAAATTTAAAGTAATTGCTTACACATCTAATATTAACCATGATATACAGATAACAACAATTTGCAGTTATCAGCTATACATGCTATTTAAATGAGGAAGCCCCACCCTGAGAGTTTTTTTTGACCCCTTTGTGTTCTTAGATTATAAAGCTCTTACTGGATTATGTTTAAGCACAGAGCATTGTCAGCAACTATAGTGAATTAAAAAAAAATAGTAATAAGGAGATCAGGAACTGCTCAGCTAGCTTCTGTTTCAGAAGCTATTACAACTTTAAGATAGAACCTCTTCCTATCTGGGCACTGTCTGGACTTCAGTCCTGCAGTGTGTCAAATGAAGAACCAGAAATATCATCTTGAAGGATCCTAGCAACTTTGATTTGTTATATAGTAGCATTTGTAGTTAAACTACACATATTCCAGGTCATTCATTTACTCTTCCTCATTAGAAGGTATGAAGAGAAGATACAATGTGAGAAAATTTTCAAATAATAGAGTTTATGGTGTTATATCAGCAGAGATTGAGGATCTTTTTGTTTGTTTGTTTGTTTTTGAGTCTGAATTTAATATGTGTATAGGTTCTCCTGAAAATATCCCACCTACCTTATCCATTTAAAAACATGTGAGAAAAAAAACTCATAAGGATGAACTAGAAAACAAGTATTCCCTTCTTGTCCAGAGGTTGCTCTTCTTAAACACTCCCTGATTTGGTATAATTTCTGACCAAGTTCCACAGCTGAATTTTTCCAGTCTTGCCTGAGCATTTAAGATACAATTATTTGCCTTGGTAAAACCCTTTTACATGTCACAGCTGCTCATCCATATGCATAAACCTGTAGATACATTGATTTAAAGAAAGGATTACAGTTCACAATGTAAACTGGCTTCTTCTATGTATGTGTATGTGCTCACCTATTTTCCGCAGCTACATATTAATTTCAAGGTCCTGGTCAGTGGATAGTCCCAGTAAGATCAGGGTTTCACTTTTTGACAAAAGAAGTACATTCTATTCCTTTGAAATTAGCTTTAGGACTTAGGGGGTATTAATAAGATTATTTAAATGAGTTTCTAGCTTAAAAAATAATAAATCAATCAGAAGTTTTATAGTAGTGTCTTAAGGACTTTTACTTTCTTCTAGGAAGGGATTCATTGTTTCTTCATCATACCATTCTGTTTCATTCCTTACCTTCAGTAGAGGCCACAATATAGGCAATGATACCTGACCAGGTTCAGTGTCTCACTACCTAAGGAGTTCTAGCAAAACCATGAACTTTCTTGATAATCTTTTTTAGAGGGAAGACATATGCAAAGCAGGACAACACAGGAGCTTCTGAAATCCCCTGCAATTGTATCCATCCATAGCAAAACACATGGGTTAGGGCCAATCATTGAATGGCACACGCCAGAAATAAAACCTGTTGATACAATTGACAATTGATACAATATGACCAGCCTGTGCTTCAGCTAAGAGGAAACTGAACACTGTAGTATTATCAAAGGACAATGTTTGCATGGACCCACTTCTGCTTCTCTAATATGAGCACAAGTCATCTGGGCATCTTGGTAGATGGCAAATTGTGACTTGTTAAGGTTGGGTTAACAATTGTCTGTGTTGTTGGCCCAGGTACTACATCTTATAGAGGGATATTTCAATTAATTCATTTCTTTATCCAGTTGTCTCTGTGACTTGTTTCTTTTAGATACTTGCTTAAATATCTCATTAACACAGCTTTCCATAATCAGCAAACACTTCCCTGTCACTCTCAACTCTACTTTGTATTTCTTTATGCTGCTTATCACTGTATGATAGATAAGGAAGACTTCTTTGTCTCACTGCTTTGTCATTTCCCTGGGACATGGAAGTGTGGGAAGAGTTCAGAAAAAAAAAAAAAAAAAAAAAAAAAAAAGAAAAGATTATCAATAGACTGAATCTGTACGTGAAACCATGGCCAGTCTCAATTTCATGCCACAAGTCTTTGGGCTTTTAATTTTAGGATTTTCAAGTAACCTATTGAAGAAAATAGGGTGGAGGCCCTGCCTTATTTCCTCTACCCTTTGGACTGCACACTGAAGGAGACTGGTGGTGTATAGGGTGATGTAGATAAAGGGGACCACACTCATTTTAAGCAGAACTTTCTAGCACAGAACTCACCAAAGAAGACATTTATTGCTGCATTATAATAACTATAATTATTTGAAAATTTGTGCTAAGCCCTGTAAAAGTGTAACAGTTGTTATTTTGCAACATACATTCCTTCAGTAAATTTTTCATCTTTGAAAGAAAAGTGAAAAGTCCAAGTAAATAAAAAGGAAGATTCCCTCTGATCCCCAATATCTTTGAGTGGAAACACAAATATTGAGGTTCATAAATCTGTCACCCACTCGTTTAGCGAGTTTTGAAGAAATGTCTATTGTAGCAGCAGGGAGACTTATCAGCGAGCAGATAATGCTTGCTTGCAAGGAACCAAGCTCAGCAAAATATTCTTTTCCCTTTCTTTCTAAAATACAAATCTCACCCATTTTTCAAGGTGTAGCTCCATCCCCACATTTCTACAATATATGCTATTCCTGTATTGTGGACCCTGTGGGCTTATCCTTTCTGTGGCATTCATACATAATTCTTAGAGATAGGGCTATTCCCATAGTGTTGCTCATATTCATTTGGAACTGGTTTTCCTTATGAATAGTAAAGTTATTTCTATTTAGAAAGATGAAAAATTACTTGCAAATGAACAGCATGCAATGTATTTGAGGTAAAAGACAAAATTTCTAAATATCTAGGCATGTTGAACAAAGCTTTCAGTGGCTTCTTCCCCATGAAGTAACTTGAAAGTGACAGAAAATGTATTTACTAGAAGTCTAGTGCTTTAGTTTTGTCTCTCTTTCTGTGTGTGTGTGCGTGTGTATGTGTGCATGTGTGTGTGATACATGTGTGTATGTATGGGTATGAGTGCAGGTATGCACATGCAATGCGTGTAGTAGAGGTCAGAGGATAATTCCAGATCCTCAGACCCAAGTTCTACTTTGTTTGAGACAGAATCTCTTGTTTGCAAGTGTATACACCAGGCCTGCCTGTGAACTTCTGGGAATTATTTCTCCATTTCCCATCTTGTAGGCATGCTGGAATTACAGATGTATACTACCAGGCCTGGGTTTACTAAATTCTGGAGATTCAGTTCAAGTCCTCAGGCTTTTGAGGCAAAAAGCTCTATATCCAATGATCTCTTTAGCCTAGAAGTCTAGTCTTTGACCACTCCAAAAGAAATGTAGTAAGCCAGGTGGTGGTGGCACATACTTTCAATCCCAGCAGACAGATCTCTGTGGGTGGTCAACAGAGTGAGTTCTAGGACAGTCAGGGCTACCCAAAGAAACCCTGTCTCTAAAATCCAAAACTAGAAAGGAAGAAGAAAAAAAAAAAAAAAAAGAAGAAGAAGAAAAGAAAAAGAAACATAATAAAATTTCAGCATCATCACAAAGATTACAAAACTGACAGAAATGAGAGGTCTGATAAGAATTATCAAATGAGTCTGGTGGTGGGGCACATGCCTTTAATCCCAGCATTTGTGAGGCAGAGGCAGATGGGCAGATGGATCTCTGTGTGTTTGAGGCTGCTAGCCTGGTCTACAGAGCAAGTTTCAGGACAGACTCCAAAGCTACACAAAGAAACCCTGTCTCAGAAAAAAAAAAAAAAAAAAAAAAAAAGAAAGAAAGAAAGAAAGAAAAAGAAAAGAAAAAAAGGCAAAAGGAAATCTTATAGTATTCATAGCATACTCTTCAATTCACTTGTTAATTTAAAAGTAAATTGTCAGTCATTTCCTTAAGCTGTTTTGCAATTTAAATGTCCTCTAACAACCAAAACAAAAATTCAATCAATCTTTTATTCCAAATAATAGTTCACTTAAGGCTTGACTACCCAAAAAGTTTACAAAAGGGAGAATAAAACTGATTGCTTCCTATTGCTACTATCTAATTTCCATCTGATAAAAAACTGTGACACATTAGACCTTGTTAAAACAGGGATGTCATCCTGTGACTCCATTCTGTGTATTGAAGCTGTGAAAGATGCTTGTTATTTGCAGGTTGCACTATGATCATCAATTGGTGTGACTTGTAAGACATGCTTTTCATGGGCATCTTGATGAAGTGGAGTCTATTATCCCACTGGAGTATAGCCCTCGAAGGACAGCTGGAAGCATGGAGATTTATACGGATGGAACTAGAACATGATTGCTTCAGTGTGACCTTTGGAGTTTGCAGTCATCTAGGTCAAGGTTACACTGGCGCAACGAATAAGTTTTCTGGTAGTAAAACCAGGGTTCTAACCATCTTATTAGTCTGTAGAATTATCTGAGGTGACATTTTTCAGAAACAGAAAAATAACCACGGACTTTATTCCGCATATTGAAGTATGGTGAAGGGCTTAGAGTTCAAGAATGAAAGGAAACCTCTTTGAAAACAAGGAAGATAATATGAAGTAGTTCTCACCACGAATGATAAAGAATCTATTTAATTATTCTAACTCAGTTTCTTTTCCATTTTCTGTTTTATAATAGGTAGTTTTGGAACACTCACTCCTGTCTGGGGGGAAAATGCATCAATATTTTAGAAGCACAAAGACTTCCTAGCAGGCTCGAGGAAGAGTGTGCTCATCATGCATCAAACCTTTGACCACTATGCATTCTCTTTGTCATGGACACATAACACAGGCTGATAGGACAATACATTCATTAAAATGTTTTGTTTAACTTACTTGCAAATACTGATCCTACAGTCAGGCACAAACCAAGCCAATATGCTAATATACACATGAAAGGAAATATTTTATTTATTCTTTTGTAGAACATGCTGTTCTACAAATCATGATAAGTCCTAGGCTGCCATAGGCAGGACCCAAACTTTAACCTTCCACAGGACACGCAGTGAAATGTAGTTAATGCAGAATCATCTGAAAAGGACAAAAGAGTTCTTTATACCCAGCACACAGGAGCTTTTCTTTCACAACATGTACTTTCATCCTCAGCAGTTGTATACTTTCCTTTTCTTGCCAACTAACCTGCATTTCATGAAGGTGGAAGCCATATTCCTCTTTTTATGACACAAGATGTAACCTCATGGTGTTGTATTTATGTTTCATAAGCAAAGGATCCTTACACACACACACACACACACACACACACACACACACACCTTCACAACCCAGTTGTATTTCTAAGAATCAATCTAATCAGAGAAACAGATGTTTAAATAGTTAATCCCATTTGGGATATGTCACCAATATTCAGTTGGCCAAGCCAACTGGTAACCATGGCAACTGTTCAAAGTACCTGCCCATTTTTTTCCAGTTATTGATTCCAGAGAAATGTATAGCTGAGAAGTGGGTGGAACATCTAAAGACATATTAGCATTAATGAGAATTAAGGTATTGCCTTGAACACAAACATAGTCTACTTAACATAACTTTTTTTTTTCTTTTTTTTCTTTTTTCTTTTTGTTTTTCGAGACAGGATTTCTCTGTATTGCTTTGGAGCCTGTTCTGGAACTTGCTCTGTAGATCAGGCTGGCCTCAAACTCACAGAGATCCACCTGCCTCTGCCTCCCAAGTGCTGGGATTAAAGGCTTGTGCCACCAATGCCAGGCCAACACATCTATTTTTAGAGGAGAATTTGCTTTTCCAGAATCCACTGGTGACTAGATAAGATGATAAATGTAATAAAGATGGCACTGGCTTTGGAGTATTTGAGGAGTTCATTTGTTCCTATGAGCTTTTCTAATTGCTCAAGATTCCCCTGGAAGATTAGGAGTAACAATTTTGTGAGATTTAGGGGACATTAATCATTAAGTTTTCATCCTAAGTAGTTTAATAGAAGCATTACTGATCTTGATCAACATTAGCACTATCAATCAGTAATGCAGCCACGAAGAGCCATTTTGGAACATCCAAAGCATGAGTTTGACTGACCTTCAGGTTGATATTGTGCTATGATTGTCACCGTCTGCCCAGCCCCCTTCAGTGCTGCAGCTGCCTGCTCATGAGAGGCTCCACGGAGATCGATGCCATTCACCTAGAAGACAGACCAGAGCTTTAGGCACAATATCTGTACTCTGATGGATTGAATACAGATAGAAGAAAAGGCTTCAATATTAATAAGCTATCTAAAATTATGCCATGTCCCTCAAAGAAATCTTTCATTTCTTATTAAGATGTTTCTTAGTTCAACAAGTTTCATAGCCATGATTACTTTTAGAAAGCAGGGCCATGAAATTTCATCTTGTGTTTGTGCCACAGCCTGGATATGGTGGAAATATTTTGTCTATCCCTGTCCACAAGGGTTTTAGTGTGCACATTACTATTTTCCCATGGGTTTCCCAAATTTCTGGGGCAGATTGGCTTTAAAATTAGAGGGGAGAGATGATAATGAAGAGAGACACATGTAATGCCCACAGACAAGTATGTGCTGACAGATTCATATATTCAGACGACGTTCTGGGGAGACTGTATGGAATGGGGTTGGCTAGCTGCCAGATCCCTCTCTTTGGGTAAGTGCCTAGTCCTGTCACATGGAGCTTGGTGAGACAGCCCTGAGCCCTGTTCCAAAATAAACCTGAATGCCCCATTTCTCATGCACAATTCCATAATGAATTCTGACAAAATGAAATAAAGAGTGCTGGAGTTTATTTTGCTGTCACTAACTCCCATTTTGGAGGCTGTACTAGAAGAGAAGCAGAGCATCTCTAAAACAAGCCTGGGACTCTGCCAGGAAAAATAAAATCATCAGCAAGGCAAAGTTAATGAGACGCAAAGGCTCCAGTCTTCCTCCAGTCAATAAAGTCAATAAGTCATTGGGATGTGATTGCCCAGGGTTCTGTGTCTCTCTGGGAAAAGGGACAGTGGGCGAGTCTCAAAGGAATGCAAGCAGCTTTACTGGAGGAAGTGAAAACACACTGAGTCTGGTTTTCTAAACAACACAGATGGCATCCTCACTCTGTCTCTTTTCGTACACAGCGCAGGATGCTACATTCAAAGTTGATCAGCTTATCTACATGTTCAATACATTGTCTTGTTTTGGCTTTGGGCAATCTTCTCTAATAGAGATTCTGAGTAGTTAAATGAAGGCATGGTTACCACTTCATTTCCCTAGCTGGCTTGGCTCATCTGAAGTCTTCAACTTTATATCATTGTTCCTTCCTAATAATTTCATTAAAGTCTCCCCATTGACTTCTCCAGTTTCTTTTGCCTTTCCTGTGACTTTCTATCCTAGTGAACCTTCGCCTGCAAGCATTGAGTATGTATTTGTTTTGGGAAGTTCACTGTGCTAGACCTGGCACACTGTGGCAAGCATTAGATGAATGGCAGTCAGTCATATTATGCTCCTGAACCTGTTTTCTTTCACTTAAGAAGGAAGGAATGGTTAGACTACCGGGGTCGAAAGCCCCTCTGGTGGTAGGATCACATGCTTGCATACTTGGTCCCCAGCTGGTAACAGTGTTGGGGGAGATCATGGAATTTTAGGAGGTACAGCCTTGGAAGAAGTACATCATTAGAGACATATCATTAAAGATAGGCTTGGAGGGTCTATAGCCTCATCATATACCTCCTGCTCCCTGCTTCCTCTGTGCCATTGAAATGTGATCCCTCAGCTTCTTGTTCAAGTCAACTGCCATGCCTCCCCTGCCATTAGGGACCTTCCCTCTGGAATCATAAGCCAAAATAAACTTTTCCCATATAAGTTGCTTCAGGACAAGATATTTTATCACAGGAAGAGGAAAGTAACTAACAGCCTCCCCTTGCCCCCGAACTGAGAAATTCCAAAGCTACTCTAGAGTAGAGAGTAGTTATTTTTGACACGCCTGAGGATGTTAATGGGCCAGAAGAAGGATCCTGGTGGTCAGAAGGATCATCAAAGGCAGATTTATCTAGATTTTTGTTCAAAGCAAGTACAACTATACAGGTATCAGGTGCCAAATAATTTTAAATAGTGTCTTCTCATGTAAAACAATTAACTTGTTAAAAATGGACATTACCAATGTGAAATTTCCAAAACTTACAGAAAGGAAAATGAAAGTGAACTTGCACCATTTTAACTTCTCTTGGTGGTCTCCTTTGTGTCTATTGCTCTGGAATTCATTTACATGAAGTATGTGGCTATATCTAAATTTCTGTTCTTACTATATAAATATTTTATTATTGTCTTTTGACCAATAAATTAAGTATCATGTATAAATATACAACTTGGTTTGGTTTAGGTTGTCAATTAATAATATATCTTGGACATCTTTCATACAGGTTTATGTCATCTGAGTTTTTAACTGGACACCTACACTCCTTGTTGTAAATGCTCTAGAATTTCTTAGTGAGATTCTTGATGATGTGATTAAAGTCAGTTCCATTTTCTTTGTAACACATTTATGAGTGTCTTCATGAGGGATACATTCCCTGGACATGGTCTTGGTAAGATAAAAGTATATGAATTTTAAAAATTAGTTATTGTACAATTAAACATTATTATTTTTCATTTAAATGATAAAAATAAAAACATAAAGGCAATAATTTCATTTATCAATAGCATGTTGATATAAAATTGGAAGTGATTCAGATGCATTAATACCCATGTATAAAAATTAAATCAGTATTTAAAAGAAAAGTACAAAGTAAATGTTTTCCTATTACCATCTCAAGAAGCAACTATCTTAGGGCTAGAAAGATGGATCTTGAAGAGAACCCAAGTTTGGTTCCCAGAATCAGGTGGCAGACTATCACCCATAACTCCAGCTCCAAGAGGTCCAATGGACACACCCACATAAATATAAATAAAAAATAAAAATAAAACTTAAAAATGTAGTACTTTTGATGACTTCCTGTGTATACTACTCATTATGTTGTCATGAATAGAAACCAGCTTATAAAATATAGGATTAACTATTTACTGTAAGTGAGGGCATGTTGTATACATTGTTTTATATCTCGATTTTACTCAGCAAGTTTTTCTGAGCTGTTTTGAGACAGGGTTTTTTTTTTTTTTTCCTGGAACTCACTACGTAGACCAGGCTGGCCTCAAACTCACAGAAATCCTCCTGCTTTTATCTCCCAAGTGCTGGGATTACAGGTATGTGTTAGCATAGCCAACCTCAGGGAGTTTTCTTACACATACACATTGATCTCATTCATCTTAATGCTATATATGGTTCTAGTACTTAGCATAGAACATTTTATGTTAATGGACACACTGATTATTTAATGCTTTGCTATGAAAAGCAATTCTATAATAAATAGCAACTAATGGTAAGCTGAGCAAAGGTAATTTTGATAGTCATTATCAAATTATCTCTAAACATGGGGCTTTAATTTATATCCCTATAAACTTCATAATTTTGTATTTTTTCTACTAATTAATTGCATATATTTCAACATTTGACTCTTTCCGTTTTGGTAAGTAAACAATTATATTTCTAATTAGATTCCTTCACTTATGCTAATTAGTTATTTTAACTTATTTTTACATAAAATGCCTGCTTTTTATATTTGCTGACTTTTTGTTTAGTTCTTTTTAAAAATTTATGTTCATGTTTAAAAATATCAGTATTCACCTTTAAAACGTATTTTATATTATTGAACATCATATTTTACATTATTATGTTGTCTCTTGTTATAGAGAATTGTAAAATATTTGTGTAGTCACATTTGTCATTTCTTTTTCAAAAAGCTTTAGTATATTTTGTTACTGTATTTCATTATCTCCAAGTCATCTAACAAATTTCCCAGGTTTTCTTATAGTGTAATCATAGCTTTAATTTGGTTATTTAATCTTTAGTCAGCTTGAATAAATTTTAGTATCTAGTATGGGATCAAGTGAGTGATCACTGTTCCTTAAACTCTTAAGAATCTGAGTCCCTAACCTTCAAATTGATGGTGTACAGTTGGCTGAAAGGTGAGTGAAGAAATAGGCATTATATTCTCAAGACATTATCCTAGGCAAATGATCATGTAATTGCTGTATGACATTAGCTTATCATTCAGGAAGGACTTCAAGATATCCAGGTAAACCCATTCCAATTTTGTCCAATTCCTGTGATAAAACAGAGTGCTTTGGTAGAGTCCTCCTGTTATTTTCCACTTGTTGGTTCCAGTTCAGCCTTCTGAGGGCTCAGAGAACAGTATCATTTCTTCTACATGATTTCCCAAATATTACAAATCTGTAGACTCTTCCAAATGAAACAACCCCACTCCCTCCTCCATATTTATAGAGTAGTCTTGCCATCTTACCACTGCTTCTTCATGAATAACAGGGACTTTTTCTGATCTGCCCATTCTAACTTGGGATATCCTTATAGATCATGATTTTAGCATCCTGATGCCATTTAATTCCTCATGAGAGGCTCAGCTAAGTGATTTGGGTCAAGGATTACAAGTGTGGTCACTCTGGGGATTAGCCTTCTGCATGTGCCTCGTGAGATTCCCATAATAGATGCTGGATACAGATGACTCTTTAAAAATGTCCATTTTAGTTATTTCCCTTTCTAGTTTAAGAGAAGAGCAACAGCTATTGTTAAACAATTTTCTGTTTAGTGGAGAACAATAACAGCTAACCATCTATTTTAAATTCAAGGAGAAGACAAGGGCATAATGTCCTGAGACACAGACGGTATGAGGAAAGATGAGGTAGTTTTCTGGAGGAAGTACCACTGATAAAATATCTGAATGAGTTATACAAATGAGGATGGATGGAAGGCAGTTTCCCTGAGAAGGATGCAGAGAATGCAGAAAGTGAAACAGGAAGAGAAATTGAAAGAGTAGTCAGCAGACGAGACATGGCTAAACGGGTGTAGTAAAGAGGGCCAGTGTAGGAAAAATAGCCACCTGGTCTAACCAAGCTACAGGTGCTCAGGCCAGCCTGCATGAGCATGCATGGCAGGCACTTCCTCCCTGAGCCAAGCCTGCCTCTACACCCAAAGACTGCTGATGAAGAGACACCTGACCCAGAGACACCAATGAGAAAAGGACAACACAGCAGAGTCAGCCGCCTGAGCCAATGGGACTATGGGAAGGTGTATAAAGGCAGGTCTAATTTCCTGGACAGGCCAGGTCACAGAATAAAGGACTGAGGGGAGAACAGAGTAGAGGAAAGAGGTGAGAGATGGGGCAAGAGAAATGAAGATGATGAGAGTGATAGTGACGATGAGGATGGTAGGTGACAAATATACAGTCCTAGGTCAATTCTATAGAGCAAGGAAAAAAAAAAAAAAAAAAAAAACAACCTCCATTTCACAGAGTTGACCAGCTGATAAGATAACTTGCTCAAATAATAAATGGTAAGCCTCATATGTGGAGGTTTTACTTGATAAACCTTAAATTTTAGAGCCTGAGTTTTAGTTCTGACATAGCACTACCTCTCAAGGATCTGGAGGTGCAGGGTATGATAAACCATTTCAGTGAAATCAGACTTCATCCTAACTAGATAGGGAACCACTTCTCTGTCTAAAGTTAAGCAAAACCATTTTACAATCAGCCCTATATCCCAGGAATCCAGAGTGTGTAGAGAACGGGATGGAGGCAAGCGTTCATTGCCATTGTTGCTATGAGACTGAGGGTGAACTGACTGCTCAGGTGACGTTTTCTCACGGGCAGCTCTGATGTTGTCTGTGGCCCTGGGGTATCCCATCTCACCTCATGTCACCTGCCTTCTCTAGAAACTGTGTGGTGATATGTTGTTTATGATTTATTAAAGCCACTGAAGATCAAAATAGCAAAGCCATACTAGTTAGCCATAGAAGCCAGGCAGTGGTGGCACACACCTTTAATCCCAGGACTCAGGAGACAAAGGCAGATGGATCTCTCTGAGTTCAAGGCCACCCTGGGATACACGAGATTGAATCAATCTAAAGAGTAACAGAGCTCATGCCTTTACCCCAGCACTAGAGATAGGAGCGGGGTCTTCAGTGTTCAGCCTCAGACAATGACTCTCTAGCTATGTTAAGTAGCACATAGCAGTCTGAGTGAATCTGAGGAGCACCGGAGTCAGGAGCAGTCTGAGGATCACACCTTTGGTCCGAGCTGAAGTAGAAGTAAGAGCTAGTGGCCGGCTGCTTTGTTTTTCTGATCTTCAGCTTGAAGCTTGAACCCCAATATCTGTCTCTGGGTTTTTATTTTTCATGCTACAAGGAACTAGGTCATGGGAAGTACCCTGAGTTTAGATTTGGTCAAGACTCTAACCTCAATCCTTTCATTTAGCAATTCTAGGATTTTGGGTAACTCACTTGGGTAACTTTCCTGGAACTTAGCTTGTTCATAAGGTGGTACTAACCTCTATTTTACTAGGATGTTCTAAAGAATGTTGGAGATATTATTAATTTAGTTTAACATAATTCTTGACACACAGTAATTATTCAGTAAATGGATGTTATCAGTATTACAGCATTAGCTATTACCCATGAAACCAAGACTTTAATATGAGTTTTTGTCAGCACTAATAAAATCAAGGAATGACTTTTCTAAAAGACTACTATATTGAAATAAGAGTAGATAAACCCCAAAGACTTAACAGCTATTAATTGTGGAAAAAAATATACAAAGGGGTAACCCAGTGGGAAAGGTTTATAGAACTGGTGACAGGTTTCAATTAAAATCATTCAGATAAAGGGCACAAAGGACTCTACAGCAAATTATGTCACAGTTGGGGGTCTGGGTAGACTATGGCAGTGAGGCAGCAGAGAAGAAAGTAGGGCAGTATCCTAACTATCTCTATTTCTTTTCCAGAGAGGCTGGATAGTAAGGTGAACAAATGCATTCCAAGTGTTTTGTTAAGTAAATGTAGAAGGGTCTTGTGTTTTCTCTACAGTGGAGACACAACTTGGTTGGTTTGAGGTGGTGATGTATAGTGAGCAGACATGCATGACTCAAGATTTACTCAAGCCACCAAGGAGACACCTGGAAATGATGGTGTGGAGGCCTGCTACCCCATGAAGCCTCTGGGTTGTAAATTCAGTGATTTCTATGACTTAACGATAACACCTCAAAAGCATTTTACAATTAGTAAACTGTTTCTCCACCACTCATTTTGCACTGAACAGGGTGAGATATAAACAAATGTAAGAACACACACATACTAACTGAGGGAAGCAGAGAAACTACAAATGTCCCGCTTATCTAGGGTTTGAGTCACCTGGGTGTCAAGCCCAGTGTGTGTAGAGAAAGTAAGGGAAGAACAAGGGTGGTCTTGAGTGCTATGGAAAGAAGTTTTGTCAGTAAGCACCCAGGGCTTCATTGAAGCCTGGAACATGATTTCTCCTATTTTGGTAGGACAGCCCTGGTAATGGTGAAGTCAGGGTTCAAGACTTAAGTGATCACAAATAAGATGGGAGATGGTAGTCAGATTGCAAATGATACAAGACAAAGGCTTGAATTGTGCAGATGAGAATGGGATTGACCTGAGAGAGGACACAGAAAAGATGGAGATTGTTTGTGCAGCTGTCCTCAAGTGTTCTGGGATCCATCCAGAGTTCAAATGATATTTGCACAACTTATTAGATTGGAAATGGGAGGTAAGACAATATCAGAACTCTTAAAGATGATTGGGCCTGAGAGGGTACCAGGATCAGAGAGAGATACAGGATAGAAAGTGAGTTTGGCTGAGAGAGGATCATGAATTTTGTTTTAGAAATGTTGTTTGCTGTTTCTGTTGGATATATATATATATATATATATATATATATATATATATATATATATATATATATATCAGAAGTTTAGAGAAATGGACAATGCTAGTAATTATTTTGGCATGTATAGCCCCAGGGTCAGTACCCTAGCACATGAGAACCACATGCAGAAGAGGCTTTCTATACAAAGTAGCAATACTCAGATCATACCCTTCACATAGCAATATCAGGGTGGTAGAGCTAATATATGTACAGCTCCTAGAACAGTGCCTGGCATATCATTAGGACATAAAATTACTATTATTGATTCCTCTGCAGTCACACATGAAGTGAGGGGATGATCTTGGCTATTATAAAATCACTCCAATAAAGGGCCAATTAATGGGCTAGGAGAAAAGCTAGAATGCTGTAGGTCATAGAAAAGGAAGCATGGGGTCCTGTAAATTTGTGTCCCAAGTTGCAATACTATCCTGCTGTAATCCTATTCCATTTTGGGACAAACCTCATCTCTTTGTGCCTCTGTTTCTTTATTGAGGGAGACAGATTCATATTAAATGTCTGAGGTCCCTTCCAGTGCTTAATAAGAAAACATATTCTATACTCAGTATTCATTTTGTTGACAACTTGAGAAAAAGGGTTCACTCTGCATTAAACTTTTACAGCACCCCGAAGCAAGTTTCAAAGTGAATGAACTATAAATTGCATGTGAAGTAGAAATTTCTAATTAAGTTTCCTTTCCTCCTGGAGGCAGTGGCACTTGGGAGAGGGTGATAACACTTCTGACAGTAGTTGCCTGACAGCTCAGGACTAGAGTTCTGGAACACAGGGAAAATGAAAAATTGATATTGGTTATTTACGTGTCTTAGCAGTTAAATGTTAACATTCCTTTTAAATTTGGCTCACTGATGCAAAAAAAAATGCAAACTTATATTTAAAGGAAGATTTAGAAAGGCTTGAGCTTTGCCAAAGGCATCTGTAGAGGGCTGATCATTTTGCAGCCTGTAATTGAAATTAATAGCATCAGTCTGGTTATGCAAACCCAACAAATGGAATGAAGCACAAGAAAGAAGTTTCAGGATCCATGTAGCTACAAAGGGCACCTGGGACCTGTCAATTACTGCACGCACAAACGTGTAATCTAGTTTCTATCTCCAGTGCAGATGACTTTCTTAGCTAGAGGCTTACAAAGCTATGTTTTTACTTTATATTTTCATTTGGATACCCAAGATGTCAAACTTGTCGTTCTCAAAATCAAACCATTTTCTCCTGAACCTGGTTGGTTTTCCTCCTCAACAGTTAACAACACTACACCCACCATTTGAGCCCATCAACAAAGTATCTTCCTTCTCTCTCCCTCTCATGGCCTCATGGAATCCACCTGCAGCTCTAGTTAGTCTAGCTAGAGAGTGCATTACAATACCATCCTCTCTTCTCCAGCTCCACTATCACTTTCAGCAGCCCATGACTTCTCCCTGGGATGCAGAGGGGGCCTCTTAGTTTCTACTGTGCCTGGGACCACCTTGTGCCCACCTCCACCCATTTCCTTTTCAGCAGCCAGGTATCATAAAGTTCACACCTTTCTTTTCCTTACCGTCTTTCCATTGACTTCTTGTTATTTGACTTGAATAAAACCCATGCTTTAGGCCTTGACCCCTGTCCATCCCTTTTACTCCATCTCACATTACTTTTGCTGCTCTCCCATGAGGACCTTCATTTTGTTTTCCCTCAGTATAAGTTTCCTTCAGCCTCAGGGTATCTGTGCCAGAAATCCCAATGGCTGGGACACTGGCTATTCTCCTATATGGCCATCTCTTTTTCCAGTCTCAGCTTACCAGCCAGTTTCTTGGAGCATTTTGTGCATGCTCACTGAACTTAACCTCTGTCTTGGACAGATCCTGAATTCTTACAGAATTCAGACCTATTTGATAACTTATCACATACATCAAAAAGACTTTCCTTGAGTAAGAACTTCATCTCTTCGCCTCCATACCTTTAATACTTAGCACACTATGTAGAGGCTAGGAGATATGCCTTCAATTAATAAATGTTTATAACCATTCAATTGCATAATTTTTTAAATCATCAAATTTTATTTGACAATTAATTACAGTTTACTTATAACAAACCAGGTACTGTTAAGAGACCTTTCCATGACTTTTTGTCTTCCCGAGGGAGTGCTATAGTCATGGAAACAGAATCTTTGAGGGTGGGGCTCATGAACCTTTATTTCTGCAAAATTCTATGATGATGGATGATCAGTCAGATGTAGGCTGTCCCCTAGAGATGCAGCTCTTTATTTTATCTACATTGTGCTAGGACTTCATTAGCTAACAAACTCTCTGGGTCTTTGGGAATCACCGATTATGATATAGTGGAAAACCTCCAGACTTGCCTTTAACATAGACACTTGAGAATGTCTACACGTAAGAACAGTGATCTGTACAATGCATCATAGTGGCTTTTTCCTTATCCCACGGCCAAGTCCATCATTTTTTTTTTTTAATTCATGAAAGGGTCAGTGTAGTACAAGTCCTGTGTAGGGCCAAGGTGTAATGGTGGTATCCATAAAGATATAGCTGCACAGGTTAGCAACCTTGGAAACACTGCTGCCAAGAAACCTCTCACTTTTGTTTTTACCTCACACTGCCAGGCAAAGAGAGAGACTCTAGTGCCAGACTAAACACCTTTTCTAAGATCCACAGTATCTATCACCTCCCACCTCTCTCACCAAACATTCCATCCTGGGATGAGATAGGTGTATTCTTTGAGATGGAGTCTTTTAATTGGACCCCAGTTCGAGGCTATCTTTGATGACTTTTGGTAATAAAGCAACCTCTGGATTTGGTCAAAATTTTAACCTCTGAGTCATCTCCCAGCCCCATTTTGTTAATTATGAAATAAGGAGACCATCAGGAAGAGCTGTATTCTTTTTCCATTTTTTTTTGTATGTGTGTGTTTTCTAGGTTGCTGGAATTATGTTTTCCCTGAATTAATCTACTGTTAATGATCATTACAAGGAACTGAGTACACAGATTCTGAAATATATGGTAAAACATATACACCAATGAAAGCAACAGCATATATGTCTTGTAAGCAATATAACTTGGATGGAAAGGTGTCCTGAAAGTTGGAAACCAAGGAATAGCACAAAGTCATACCACACAACAAACCTCACAGAAGAAATTTATTGGGAAAGAAAAATCTGAGAGGGTGGCTGCTTCTGCTCCTGTGTAAAATGCAGAGAACTGGTAACTTTTCAGGGTGCAGCTTTCCAGGGTGGGGATTGGTGGGGTTTCAAGTCCAGAGCTTGGACTTTTTACTCTGTAGGGCAGGGGCTGGGTCCAGCCTTTAGTTGAGTGTTCTGTGGGTGTAACCTGACAGTTGGAGGTCCTCACGGAAGGATACTGGCCACTTCTGTGCCTCAAGGGGCATACATTCCCTCTGTTTTGGTTTATTGTTGATAAACAATCAGGTTACGGGAGGGCGAATGATGTTATTATTAGACTGCTTCCTATTGAGTGGGGGCATTGTAGTTCTTGGGGCTATCTTGATCTTTCCCATCAGGGTATAGTCAGGTGTGGTGGGCCTCTCGTTCCATAGCTAGATGTCAGGATTCTTATAATAGTAACTGATTAAAATTCTGGTCAGAAGTCTTTTGGATCTGTTGTTGAAGAAATCTATAGAAGACATTAATGAGGCAAAGTGCAATTAGTAGGACTGTGGAGAAACAGGAGGGGAGTGGTTAAGAAGGGCAGTATCCAATTCCACATTGGACTGTCAGCGATTCACTAGCCAGAGGCATCTCTTATATTTTGGAAATCTATCTGGAGTTGTCTTTGATGGGAGATGTCCCTCTGTAGACATGTTTCTCTTATTGGTTGATGAATAAAACACAGATTGGCCAGTAGCCAGGCAGGGAGTATAGGGGGCGCCTATGAGATGAGAAGCATTCTGGGGAGAGGATGCAGGGACAGGTGGAACAAGATAGACACCATGTAGCTGCTGGGAAGATAGGACACCAGAAATTCCCTGGTAAGATAAGACCATGTGGAAACACATAGATTAATAGTTATGAGTTAATAATTAAGAGAAAGCTAGCCAGTAAGAAGCCTAAGCCATCAGCCAAGCAGTTTATAAATAATATGTTTCTGTGTATTCATTTGGGGTAAAGAGGCTGTGGCACCAGGCAGGACAGAAAATCCAACTATATGTTTTTTACTATACCTGATTGGTTAACCCAGAAGCAACTTTCTTCCCTGAGGAAGAGACAAAGACCACCTCTCTCCACTGTTATGAAATATCATCCTTACCAATTTTATAGCACTATGACACTAGTGAGTCTATTTGGCTCTGGAGGGTTAGGATGGTCTTAGTAACTCGCTGGAGTTCCTGGATGAAGTGAGAGGAAAAACCTATGGTAAATAGCTATGTAAGTAGTCAGTTCCACTGCTCTAGTGGTGATACCAGAGGTTATACCTAGGACTGCTAGAGAGGGTATGACTGGAACCACTTGTCATGCTGAAAGGAAAGACTTATACTAGCAAAGAAATAAAATGAAGCCCAAATAATTGGAATGCTGGGTGGAATTTGCTAACCACCAGCTCTGAGATAACAGTATACTAAGAATTCACACTGCCCCTCCTTTCTGTGAGTCAGTAGGTGGTAAATAGGGTCCTTAAGAAACAAAGAGATAGCTGCACCTCCAGTTTGCCCAGACAAGATTAATTAGCACACCCTGAGGCCCTAAGGTCTGTTGACCCTAACAGCGAGACCATCCAGCCTCAAAGGTTCATGTACTCAATGGACAGAGGGTCACACCCCCTCCCTAAGCTTGTGGGTTTTGCCTTAAAAACACCTGTGCCCAGGGGATGGGCCTTTTCTCTAGCCTGTGTGCTGAGGGAGCCCGTTTCCACAAACGATTCCTGTTCATTAAAGCCTCTTGCATGTTGCAGTAACTGGACTGGACATTGAGTCCTTGGGGGTACTGAATGAAACTGGGAGACTCCTCATTCTGAGGGTCTTACAATGCTATGCCACCATAAATTCTGTGTTGGGAATCAGCAAGGGTTCTTCACCAGGTACCACCCCTAGTTTTGGAAAAGGAACACCAGGGCAAAGTCCCAGACCACCCAGCAGGTAGGCAGTGATAAACTTGAGTGTTGCAGAGAATGGAGGCAGTGTGAATGTTTGGGCATGGGGGCTGGATGGTATTAATAAGGGTTAAGGAGCCCGTGGAATCTATTGTGCCCACAAAGCATGTTCCTGAGGAGTTAAAGCAGTCTGTGATACCAAAGAGAGCTGTGAGAGATATAAGGGACTGCCAGTAGTGATATCCAGTTTAGAACAATTAACAAGAGATGAGGTGAGAAGACAATGGGCAAGGCCACAGATGGTGGTCATGAGTTTGACCCAGGAGTGACATACAACCAGCATTCTCCAAAACAGTTAGACAAAGTTTTTCTTTCTTTCTTCAATAATGCAGATATGCAGAGGTTGAGTTCTGAAACAAGAGATGGCATGGCAGGCATGTGGGGTTAATATCATCTACAAGGAGTGATATTAGGGATGTAAGGACCTTTTGACCACTTCTTCCATTGTGTCTATACCTAGGAGTTGAGAGGATAGAATGTGAACCCTCTGTGTTTTGATTGTGTCTGATGGGCAACTGAGATAAATGCTACAGTAAAGTTTATAAATGACCCCTGTCATCCATCTGGGGTACCATGGGTCATTAATTAGAATATGAAAGATCAGTCATTTAGTATAAAAGGTAGAACGTCTTCCTGAATATGCATCATGTCTCCTACAGGACCAATAAGGGCAGCCTCTATAAGTTTCTGGCCAACGTCAACAGTAATTTCTAGTTTGAACATAGGGAAAGTAAGCATAGTGTTTTAGAAGTCAATTTAGGTGTCATAGGGACAAGTGTCTCCTTTTGGTAACCGTTGGTGAGTATTCTCCAGCAATCTGGTTGAACCATTAAATATGAGTTTCCCAAACCTTTGAAATCTTAATATAACAATAACAGGGGGAAGGATCTGAAACATTTTTCATTACCTTTATACACTTTCTTAGACCCTCAGAACTTACTGAAGTTTTCACATGCTCAGACCTTCATAACACTTCCTTAGACTCCCATTGCTGTGTTTTCACCAATGCCTTCTCCTAGACTCTTTAGGAACCTCAGTCCAGTCACACAGTGCCAAGTGTCAGTTGCTCTTGATGACTCCTTCATGTCTTTTTAAAACTAATACCACCTAGGTGACTTGTATTACCATCAGCTACCAGTATGAGGTACATTCCCATATGAGTACATGAAGGTACCCCTTTAGCACTTTATTAAACAAGCATCATTTGTTAAATCTTATTGTAAACCCTGTCTTTACAATATTTGTTTTCAGAACAGGAATTATACAAAAATAGAGAAAACAGGCATGGGGGTAAGCCCCAGTGAAGGAGAGATGGATAAGGGAGTGATAGGGAACAGATAAACCTTGGACAGCCTGATACAGAGCAATTTCCTGAATCATTAGGACAGGCTGTTGGTTAAAGGTGGGTGTCTCTTGGACAATAAGCACCCAAAATGTAAGAGCTACCATGGACAGGTGTAGTTAGGAAGAGAAGAGAACAAGAGTAGCTATAAAAGATTTTCAGATCATTTATTTGTACAGTGGCAGAAGTTGCCACCGTTGAAAATAGAGCATGTCAATTTAGTCCATTGAAATGTACTATGGCCAGGCTGTTTGTAGTAACAGAGTAAGGCTTTAATAAAATCTAACTCTGTGAAGGAAGGAAGGAAGGGTCACAACATGAACTCAGCTGGAGGGAATTTCTATAAGTTTCAAATAGGAGCTGAGAGGTGAGAGAGGAGCACAGGAGGGCATAGAGAAGCTGTGAGAGTTCCAGAATGGAACTGAGAGACAGGAGGGACAATGTTGAGAGGACCTGAAGGGCTTAAGGAAGTTATAGGACTTAGCAGGCAGCTCCTAGGGGGAGCAGTCAAGGAAATAAGAAGGGTTCAGGTAGAGGGAGCAGAGTAAGTATTTTAATAAGTAGAGAGTTGCCCACAGGGTGAAGCCCTGGAGGGTTTAGCAGGCTGCAGGAGCCAGAGAGAGGGCACTAACCAAGCAGGGAAGGAGAGATGGATGGATAGAGCAGGTGGAGAGAAAAAGTGGCTGAAGAGGTGGACTCTAGTATTTGGTATCAAATATGGTGTGTGGAAGAAGGCAGTAGAAACAAATAATCCATTCACACTTTAAGAGAGTCAAATCAGCAATTTGAGCCAGTTTAAAATGTCTGGTCTACAGAGATACTTGCAGGACAGGCTCCAAAGCAATACAGAGAAACTCTGTCTCGAAAAGCTAAAAAAAAAAAAAAAAAAAAAAAAAAAAAAAAAAAACCAAGACATGGCTGAAAGTTAGGATCCTACCTGAGAGGGAATTCTGGAAGGGGGTAATGTTTGGAGACCCTTGCATGTTAGATGATAGAATAGGTGGTAAAAGAAGTCATAGGTCTAGTATAAGAAGTTCAGCTTAGGCCAGAGCATGCAGGAAAGGTACCCATCCTCAGACAGTATATTCTAGTGTTTTGGCAAGTATGCAGCAAACACAAAGAAAGGTCCCAGTTGGTGATTCGGGATCCTTAAGATCATATCACTCTTTTTTCTGTAACCTGGAGAGAGAAGGGGTGAGAGTTAATTTCAGAAGATATAGAGCCAGGCCCTGGATGAAGGCCTGTTGAAGCTTATGGAATGGCTTAGTAATGGGTACAAGAAGGAGTTTGTATGAGGGTCTGAGGGTCACTTCATACAGGGGGCAGGTAAGAGGAGAGAAATGAACCCAAGAGTGTAAGAAGCTGGCCATCCTTAGGAAGGATAGAATTTTGTCCTTGGTGATGGGGACTGTGAATGACTGAATTAAGTGTTTTCTATCTAGGGTAATGGCCTTGTGAGTTGGAATGATGCTAATTTTAGTGAAGTAACCTGAGGAGTGGACAGCTGGACCTTAGAGGGTGAGACCCTATATTTGGCTGGCCAGAAAGTTTAATAAGGTAGAGGTGTCTGCCTGGCTAATTTGTAGGAATGGACTACAAAGGAGAAGATTGGCGATGTATTGCATAAGCTTGGATTTAGGAAGAGACAAAAAGAGTAAGAGGCCAGAGCCTGGCCAAATAGATGCAGGATGTCCCAGAACCCATGAGGTAGAACAGACCAGGAAAGGTGGGTGGAAACATGAATATTCAGGTCAGTCCAAGTAAAAGTAAAGATATTTTGTGACTGGGGATTGAAAGGAATGGAAAAGAAGACATCCTTGTGGTCTAAGACAGAGATATGGGAGGTCTCTGAGGGGATGGTGGAGAGGGAAGTATAGGGGTTTGGTACTATGGGGTAGAGGGGAACCACTGTTGAGTTATTAAGTCAGAGATTTTGAATCTCTCGTTTGATTTTTTTTAAATAAACACATGTATGGGGGTGTTAAAGGGGGAAGAAGTGGGGTGCAGAGATAATAGGTCTAAGTCTTTGAAGGCTATGGAGAGGGAGATATGGAGCCTGGGTGATATATTTGGTGAGGTTTGTTGAGTCTGGTAAAACTGCCCCCCCTACTCTGACAATAGAGGAAAGAGGAGAGGTGGGTCCCTAAAACTCCATCAGGACTAAGTAGGTGGTTCCAGTGTACAAAAGGCGATAGATAGATCACCCTGATACTGTAATGTCTATCTGAGGCTCCCTGATGGTGATGGTGGTGGTTAGGCCAAAGGAGCCCAAGCCCCCTCAGTCATCCATGGCCAGACCTAGGAGGCTGGCTGAAGGGCAATCTGGGTTTGATGTCCCCATACCACAAAGGGCATAGGGGCAGTCAACACCCCAATGCCCTTCTTGATGGCACCTTGGATATGGTCCGGGTGGCTTATATGGGTTAAGACAGGCCTGGGTTCAGTGACCCTCCTGATTGCATTTGAAACAGGGATCCAGAAATTTCTAGGCTTTTGGAGGCCTGCGAGACTGGGTAGTTGCTATAGTTAGTCAAAAGGCCTTTGCTAGCTTCAGCTATTTTTGTTTGCAGGTTTTTCATCTCTTCCATGGTACACCTTAAAGTCCATGGACAGGACTTCTACCTGTGAAGTCAGGGATTATTTCTCTAAACATCTAAGTTTTGCTCTACTATCAGAGAAACTCTGGGAGAAGAAGCAGGTCATAAGGAGTTGTTTTCCATCTGGGGTCTCAGGATCCAGATTCGTATATTGTAAGAGGGCCTTAGTGAGACAGTTTAAGAATTGAGATGGCTTATCATGTTTGTCCTGGATAACCTCTTGGAGTCTTCATTATTTACTGCTTTAAGGGTGGCCTTGTGAAGATCCACCAGGAGGCAAGTTACAAATTGATCCCTAAAAAGGATGCCCCCTGAAATATTGTAACTCCATCCAGGACCTGGTTGGAAACTGGCTTATTCCTGACTGGGTAGGCGGCCTGTCACTGAGGAGGGAGAAAGGGAAATCAGAGAGGAAGAGAAGGGACTGTGGGTTGAGGCTGATAAGTGTGATTGAAAGTAGTGGAAGAATCGCCTGGTTTGGGCTTTATAGCGAGGAGGAGCTGTTGCTTCCTTGGTTAGCTTATGACAACCACTTTTAGTCAAGATGGGAGTGAGGTCCCATTGCAAAGTCCATCGTTTGCAACCCTAGCAAAGATGGCTGTCAGCCATGTGGCTGCCTCCATCCTGATTGAGGCACAGCAGCTAAGATGGCAGCAAGCCACATGTTTCCTTGAGTATTAGCTATGTACTGATTTTTAACTATCAGCCCCAGTGTTAAAAGTTTTAAATTAACCCCTTTGTTACAAATTTTAATCACCCCATAAGCTCACAAATCTTGAGATACAGAAAGTATACACATTAGCCTTACAAATATTGAGATAAGATTTATACCTTAGCAAAAGTTTTAAATCAAAACCAAAAGAGTATGAGTGTCTCAATAGTTCCTGTTGGGAATAGTCTTCCCCTTTATTTTGTTTTGTTCTTCTTTCTCTGTCACATAGTTAGGTTGTTCACCTAATATGGGACAGAGATTTTAGAAGAAACCTTCAAACAAGCATGCTTGGGTCTAGAGGAGGGGGAGCCATACCCTATCTCAGAGCCAGCTTTTAATTGAAATGGGGCATCATAAAACTATAGTCTAATGCCACTCATACCTGAAAGACACCTGAATTCCTGTAAAACTGAATTGAGTAAGCCAAGAACAATGAAGGCTTATAGATAGGAAATGTTGAAGTCTGGCTATAGACAGAAGATACTGTATAAGGGAGCTGATAGATGCACCAGCCAGTGAAGAGTGTGTGCAGGGTGTATACACAAGCAACTGGCCTACCCCTGTGCTTTCCCCTGCTCCTGCTAGGTCCAGCTCCTGGCTCTACTTTGCAACAGACTTACAGATCATTCAACTGGTAACTTAAAATACAGGACATTTTTACCATGGAGGTGGTGGGGAGACCAGACAAAAGCAAACTGGGATTGAAATACCAGGGAAAATAGAAATAGAGATAGGCAATCTCTTTCCATTTCCCTGATGACTCAAATAATATTAGGATTTAGAGTGCCATTAGGTTGCCCTTTGGATTGATTATCTAAGGGGTATGGAGGTCAAATTTAATTGCAAAAATGAATACATTTAGGGGCTTTCAGGTCAGGTGCCAGGTGTGGAGGCAGGAGGTTTTCTAAGAAGTATCCCAAGGGGGAGCCAGATGGTATGGAAGACACCATACCCATGGATAAAAGAGAAGTAGAAAAATGTCACTGAAACCTTTTGTCGCTGGCATCCCAAGGACTCAGGGTGGAGGACCAAGCCATTCTGTGGGTCATTACCACACCCAGTGGTGATCGGATACTGTGGTAGTATGAAAGAAAATGGCCCCCAAAGGCAGTGGTACTATTAGGGGGTGTGGTTCTTTTGGAGTAGGTGGGGCCTTGTTAGAGGAAATGTGTCCCTGTGGGGATGGGCTTTGAGATCTCATATATTCAAGTTACTCCCAGTGAGACAGACAACTTCTTGTCTTTCAAGTCAAGATGTAAATATCTCAGCTCCATCTCCAGCACCAGGTCTAACTGTACAATACCATGACACATCATGACAATAATAGACTAAACCCTTGAAAATGTAAGACACCGCAATTAAATGTTTTTTTCTTTATAATAGTTATTGCAGTCATGGTGTTTCTTCACAGCAATAGAAACCCTAACTAAGACAGAAGTTGGTACCAGGAGTGGGGTAGTGCTGTGATAGACTGGACCATGTTTCTGTTTGGAATAATATGGACTTTGGGAGTTTGGGTTAGGAAAGCAGTGGAATGTTCCAAGTGCTGCTTAATGGGCCATACTAGTAGGATCATGGAAGACCATGGTGCTGAGTATGATTTGAACTGTGGGGAGTTGGCTCAAGAGGTTTCAGAAAAGAATTTTAATATGTTGCCTAGAGATTATTCTTTTTATATTTTGCTGAAAATGTGGCTGCTTTTTGGCCTTGTTTGAAGAGTTTGCCTAAAGCTAAAGTGAATAGATTTGGATTAATTCATTGGCAGAGAAAATCCCAAAACAGTCTCTTATTTTTATAGACTCTGTCATGTAGTTATTAGTGGCAACTTTCATAAGATTTATAATGAAAAAGCAAGAAAATGTAAAAGTTAAGAAGAACAGGAACACCAGGAAGTGAAATGGAGCTAAGTCCTGTGTTCAAGAGAAAATAAATAGATAAAAACCAGAATAAACTCAGGGCAAGATTCTACCCAGCTAAATTTCCAGCTTCTGTAAAGAAATTAAAGAAAAGCTTAGAACTGCATATGGAGGTGCACACCTATAATCACAGCACTCATAAGAAAGAGGCTGGGTATCTCCAAGTTTGAAGACAGCCTGGTGTACAGAACAAGTTCAAGGACAGCCAAGTTTAGGCAGTAAAGATAACCATTGAAAACAGAAACCTGGTGAATATGTAAGCGAACAAGGGGGGCATGTTCTAGTCACACTGAAGCAGCAAAACTTGGCATCTTTGGTCACATGATTTGGCTTTAGAGTCAGGGAGCAACTAAGAAAAGCCACTGAGACCGGGCATGTATCATGGGTGTCCCTGAATGGAGACATAGAGAGGCCATTGTGCGAAACTGAATTGGAAGCCTGTATTGCTTTGGGGATCCTAAGGTGTTAGAGATGACAAAGCCATAGGATACCTGCTGAAGAACATTGCTAAGAGGCAGTGGCAAAACCCAAGAGAAAGAAGTGTGTACAGTTAACCAAGCTGAAAAAAGTTGAAGATTTGAAGAGCGTTTTTACAATAGACATGGAAATGTGAGTTTGGAATTTGCCCAGCTAATTTTTTTTGGGTCTTGATTTGGTCCAATATTTCCTCACTATGCTCTCTTTCCTATATTTTGGATAGGTAATGACTATCCTGTGCCATTGTGTGTTGGAAGTATGTGACATTTTTGATTTTACAGATGATCACATTTAAGAGACTACATCAATCTCAGTCGAGACTTTGAACTTTAGTCTTTTAAATAGGGTTTGAACAGTTATAGACTATGGGGATTTTTTTCAAGAGGATTAAATTATTTATTGATTACACATGATAATATATGATACACAAGCTTCATTCCCATCTGTTATTCTATCTGATACCATTATTAAATTTTGATATTGCAAAGTGTGTGACAACAACTATTTTATAACCAAATTGGGACTTTACTTGGGTGACCCTTTTAATGGTGAAACTCATTAAAGTCACAACAGTAGCTGGCAGTTTAATTACACCAAGCTTTTTGAAGACAATGGCTTCTCCACCCAAGTAATTATACATAAATTTCAAATGGAGCATGGCACCACCCTGAGGGAGTTCTAACTTCACACTGTTGGGGAATTTTACCAATATGTCTTCAGAGTAGACTTAACTACACAGCACTTACAGAAAAAGAAGACACAGCTATTCAGTATAACATTTAGCAACCAACAGCATGGGTACAAAAAATATGTACAGTAAAACCCTTTGTTGGAATGCCTTTCAGTTTCCACAGAACAGAAACTAAAATGATCTGTTATACAACTAGTCACAAATAGGTCCTGGAGGCCCCCATGCACACGGATATTGTTTAAAACATGTATTCTTTGTAGCAGCTAGACCCTGACACCACTGTACCTAAGTGAGTTCACAAATCTGTTGTAACCTGTAGCTTCTTTGTCACTTCTCCCACTCTCCTATCCTGCTATGCTTTGTTTCCTGACTGCAATCAGAACCTCCTGCCACTGCTCTAGCTGTTGCTACTGATGGAACCATAGCTACCTTATTTTCATGTTTAGGAAAATACTGGCCTCCAACACCATAAGGGCCAGAGCTTCTGCCTCCAAAGTGTCCTCATTTCATTGGTTCAAAATTTGAAGACTGATTGTTGTAATTGCCAAAGTCATTGTAGCTCCTAACACCTCCAAAATTGTTTCCATCATTATCAAATCCATTATAGCCATCCCCACTGCCGCCATATCCATCACCACACAACAGGTTTGCCACTGAAGCCACCATGACCATTGAAGTTTCCTCCTCAACCAAAATTACCACTGCCGTCAAAACTGCTTCCATGACCATCACCAAAGTTTCCGGAACCACTTTGACATCTTTGGCTGAATAAAGCATTAGCCATTTCTTCCTTTGACAGGACTTTTCTTACTTCACAGTTGTGGCTATTTACAATAAGGTATTTCTGAATAACAATCTTGTCCATAGAGATAGACTATAGGGATTTTTGAAGTCGGATTGAATGCATTTTTGCATTATGATATAGCTACAAGTGTTAGGGGGGTCAGGGAGAGGAATGTGGTAGTTTGAAAGAAAATGGCCCCTAAAAGGATTGACACGATTGGAAGGTGTGGCTCTGTTGGAGTAGGTATGGCCTTGTTGGAGGAAGTGTGTTGCTGTAGGGATGGGCTTTGAGGTCTCCTACACTCAAGCTACTTCCAGTGAGACAGACAATTCCATGTTGCCTATAAACCAACATGTAGGAATCTCAGTGCTGTCTCCAGCACTGTGTCTGCCTATATGCCACCATGTTTCACCCTGATGTTCAATGACTAAACCTCTGAAAATGTAAGATACCCAAATTAAATGTTTTTCCTTTTAATAGTTGTTGTGGCCATGGTGTCTGTTCACAGCAATAGAAACCCTAACTAATATAGGGGTTTATCCTGGCTAAGCCAGAGGAGAGGCTTGGTGCTTGGTACTAGGGTTTTCATTGATGCCAGAAAGCAAGGACAAAAACTGAGTTCCAGGATGGGCAGTCTCAGCCACAGCAAAAGGCTGAAGAATGGAGTCACAAAAGCTATGGGATTATAGGCAGCTCTGAAGAGAAGGTGGGATAAGAGGGAAGGAAGGGTACAATAGTCTGGTTGAGCCTAAGGAAACTGCAGGATTGTAGCTTCAAGGTTTGAGGGATGGGGTCAGGTAAAGAGGGCCAGTCTTAGCCTTAAAGATTGTTGATAGGTACCTCCACCTCCAAGAGTACCAGAGGGATACAGGACACTCAGTGGTCACTTCCTCAGACTTAGGCAAGCATTAACACCAACCCAAAGGGAAACTTGCCTAGTTTTTACTGGTGGATGGGATGCTAAGAGATTGGTGAGTAAGAAGATGAGTCTGTTACACATGGAGTGGAGATGAAGGATGAGGTCCCAGTGTATCTTAGGCCCCAAAGGAAAACACAGGCACCAGGAGAGCCTATCCTGGGTTTTGTCACCCAATGTAAGTGTTACAGCTCAGACAGAAAAGTATCCTGACAGTCAGGAGCCAAGGAATACCACAAAGTCACACCATACAATGAACCTCACACAACAGATTTATTGGAAGGTAATAAAACAGGAAGGTGGCTGCCTCTGCTTGGGTGAGAAATAGCAGAGCACTGGACAGAAGGAAGAGTTTATATAGTTTCTTGGTGTGTGTGTGTGTGTGTGAGAGAGAGAGAGAGAGACAGAGAGAGACAGAGAGACAGAAGGAGGGAGGGAGAGAGGGAAGGAAGGAGGGAGGAAGGAGGGAAGGGAGGGAGGGAAGACAGAGAGTTTCCAGTGTGGGGATTGGTGGGGTTTTAAGTCCAGAGCTTGGACTTTTTACTCTGTAGGGCAGGACCTGGGTCCAGTCTTTAGGATAGTTCTGTGGGTGGAAAGTGGCTGTTGGAGGGCTCAAGGGAGGGGCCTGGCCACTTAGTGTCCCTTGAGGGACTTTTATGTCTAAGATCTAGAAACTGAAAAATGTCTGTGATACATTGCTAAGTCAAAAGAAAGTTTTAGAAGATTATTTGAATGTAATTCCATTAGTCTATAGAAATAGATGTAAGAATATAAGATCTTACAGAGAATTGGTTATGAGGGACCACATAACCAAATACTAATGGATGCTTTAAATGGCTGCACTACTGTGGTGAGGTAGGGGAGAGAAGCAAGGGGTTGATTAGGTTTCATTTTAAAGCCTACAGTAAGGTCTGCATGATTTTTAAGTAATCACAGGTAACCATAGCAATATTAAAAGTTATACCATGAAGCAGTTTTAATGATAGAATTTGACCACCAACATAATTTTCACACAATATTCCAATTCCAAGTGAACTTTGTTAAATTAAGTTGTCTAAATTCTATACAAACTAGCACACAGATCTGAAAGCAGCAAAGATGGTTCCTTCCACACATCCTAAAGTACCATCTATTAGCCTCTAAATCACTCAGTAGGTTTTTGCAATCTCATTGCTGTGTCTAAATAGATGTAAGGGCTTAAAATCAGATTGCATTTACATTTCCTGTTGAGAAATAATACTTTTGAATCTATTTTCCCTCCAAGCTGCCTTTTTTATTTTGTTCTTAGCTAATTTTCTACACAAGCCCTAAGTATTGATCTAGACTATTAGAATAGATTTCCTTTCCAATTTACTTTGGGCAATTTCAAATAACATAAAACTTGGAGAATGGTACACTGAAATCTCACAGAACTTTTATTGAGATCCGATAGTTCTTGAAGCTTTAAAATATCTGTTCTCCTTTACTCCCTTTAACTCTTACCTATCTTTCTATCAGTACCAGGAGAGAGGTCCAGAGTTATACCCACTATCACCTTTCTGAATAGTTTGACTATGTCATAAACCTGTGCCAATTTGACATAGCACATTAGCAAGGCATCTCCTCAATGTAAAGATGTTTTCTGTATAACTATCATGCTATTTTCTACTAAAAGAGCCTAACAAAACTAAAAATAATTCTGTAATATATTTATTCAAATTTCCTACGTGTCATCTTTAAGAGTCTTTCAGAGATTTTTTAAAATTCAATGATTTATTTATTTTTTACATGTGCATATTTGTGTTTTGTTTGCATGTACATCTGTGTAAGGGCATAAGGTCCCCCAGAACTGAAATAACAGACAGTTGTGAGCAGCTATGTGGTGCTGGGAACTGAACCTTGATCCTCTGGAGGATCAGTCAGTGCTGTTAACTGCTGAGCCATTTCTCCAACCCCATATCTTTTCCCTTAAATCCAAAATCTAACCAATATGTGTGAATTGCATCTGGTTTTTATTATGAGCTGATAGTCATTAATTTAGAAAATGAAATCACTTTTCTTTTGAGTGACATTGACTTTTTAAAGAATGATATCACTCTAGATGTTTATGGGCTGCCCCAAAACTTGTATTTGCGTATACATCTCATCATAAGCAAGTTTAAAAAATTTACCACAGTCTAGGTAATGTTGTCTACAACTTACAATATTACAGCAGGAGCAGCCATAGGTGAGGCTGCATCATTGTTTGTGATCCCCAGGTTAGTTACTATGTAAGTACCAAAACATCGCTTCACTCGAAAGATAACTTCTCTATGTTAACAACATATCTGAAGAGTAATTTTTTGAAGCCACGCCAGGATCCATTTCCTCAACATATTCTCCCAACTTTCCATTTTTTTCTATTGATTATGCTTGCTTAAACATTATTTTATTGAGATTTGAAAATTGTGATTTTGTATTTTTCTGTTTCTTGTAGAATCATTAGCTTATACTCCCATGCGACAAGCCTTTTCATTCCTTCTCCTTTCTCTCTGAGTGTCATCACAAACGCATGCATTTTGACCCTTTCTGTCATCCAGTGCTTCTAATTGATCTGCTAACCTTCCCCCTAGTCTCTGTCTCCTTTCTCTCACTGTTCTTGTCACCTCCATTACCTTGTTGGGTACTTTGTATATCCTGGCCACTGCTTCTCTCCAAATGAGAGTGTTTACATTATACAGAAGGCAGATATATGCTTCTCTTCTATGCTTCTATTCAGAGATTATATACAAATTTCCTTTCTTCTTAAGAATATTTATTTTGAAGATTTCATTTATTTTTATTTTATGTCTATAGGTATTTTTGCCTGCGTCTGTGTTTGTGCATCATACAAATGTAATGACTGCAGAGGCCAGAAGTGGGTATTGGATACTCTGGAATTGGAGTTACAGCCATTGTGAGCCAGCCTTTATGTGGATGCAGGGAACTGTGGTTTAATTCCCTGCAAAAGCAACAATTGCTCCTTAATTACTGAGCCATCTCTCCAGCCCCAATTTATGTATGTATGAATTACTTTTAGGTGTATGTCTATGTGCCTGTGTGAGTGTATGTGCACCACATGTATGTAAAAGCCTATAGAGACCAGGAGAAGGTGTAAGATTATCTGGATTTGGAGTTCATTTGGGTGCTAGGAAAAGAACCCATTCCTCTGCTGGAGCAGTTAAGTGTCTTTACCACTGAGTCATCTCTCCAGCCCCATGTGCAAATTTGTAGGATTTTCAGAACAAGGCCTTTGTTATAGCTCTTTACTCACTTTGGCCCATAGTGTTCTTTGATGAGGGAAGTATTAGAGATGTTCTTAGCCACTCCTTCAATGCCATAGATGCTATGACTCAGGCCCAGGGAATGAAATTGCTTGTTAGTATTATTCATCATACCTGTGGCAGAGTCCAGGTGAAAATTCTAGTGTTTAGTGCCCTGCCTGATGCACCTCCATCTCCTAAGCAAACTTTGTCAGCAGCCACTGGCTTTCTACACGTCTCATCCTGGTTTTATTCCCTATGGTCCCTTCTCTGCTTCTTATTTCCAGAAATTCTCTGATGCCTTCCATTTCAAGTTCTGCATTTCCAGCTTTGCTGTCATGCTGATGGTCAAGTGCTTCTCACTTGGTCAGCAGCCTTGTAAGCCAGCAGCATCACATACAGCTTGCTCTTCCTTTAGTGTCTTATTATTTTTTAGGCAATTAAAATAATAATAGTAATAGTACTAGAAATTGTAGACATCTGTCTATCCTAACCTCCAGGTAACAACTGAACAACTGAACAATTGAACATATAACTCCCCTCAATCTAAGCCCTCCTCCCCATAGCCTTCTATAGTCCTGTTTCTTACATGCCTGTATATGCAAGTCAATGACTATATAATCATTTAAACCACACTATACCTCCAGATATAGTTATTTAAAGTAGACAATACTACATAGCTTGTTTGTGATTTGTTTCCTTTATCTATTTGTTATCTACTTTATGAATAAATACCAGCAACTAGACTGTAAACCTCAGGAGAGCAGCTCTTTCAATTGCTGTAGGTTACTTGTGTTCCCATGATGGTACACAGATTGTAGTCACTATAAATTATTGAGGGCTATAGACGTATTTGTGCCTGACTCTTAGGAACTCTAAAGACCCACAAGCCCTTGCTCTTCTGGAGAAGCATTTTATGAACTATCTTGCCAGTGACTTGAAGGCCAGTTCAGTAGCTAATAATGAAAGGATGACAAACTAGAAAAGAAAGTGAGATGAGATGTATTAATGGGAGATACCCAGAATCCCACAGAGGAGGCAACTGGGTAGGCAGAGCTTCCTATGTCAGAGCTGCCATCTCGAACATATCATCTTTTGGGAAGTGTTAGATGAACCACACAACAAACAGCCTTAACTTGAAAAGTCCATGATTTTATAAAAGATTTTCGAGCACTGGGAGATTTAGAGGAAGTTATAGAAACATTTCAAAACTCTTTTGAAAAGGCAAAGAGAAGAGGAACAATGACTGAGCTGGGTAAGCCTTCTCTTCTAGCTCTTCCTTTGGTTTCTCAAGTGTTTATCAAGACTTCATAAAGCATCTCAGAAGCTGTGCTCAGCATCTCAGAAGTCCCCAGTGGATACTGTAAGGTTCAGAAAACTTTCCATTTACACAGGAAGGAAGGTTCCCCCCTCTTCTTTTCCAGTCACTGAAATCTTTTCTAATTGCTAACCAATTCCCTCCCTTCCAGCCCTCCTAATTCAGGCCACAGCATGCTGCTCTCCATAGAACACTGCTCCCCAGCAAAGTCTGAGTTTCCATGACTGGTTGCCAGAACTTGGATGTGAACAGAGCTGTAAGTCTATACTCCTTTAATTAGAAAATAGCACCAGGAAATCACGTTCCTCACCATGGTTCAGTCTGTAGCACAAAATTAACCTCCACTAAATAATGGATGAACAGGATAGAGAATTGGGAGAGTAGAAAAGAAAAGAGAGTTGATACAGGGAATATACCTAGAGTCCATATAAATGGCTTTGAAAAGATGGCCTGTGAGCAAAATTTAAATGTGGAAGGTGGTTATTGATAAAGAAAGCACCAGGTACCATATATTGACAAAGAGGTTATTTGTTAGTTTTCTACTGCTAATTATTCTAACCCTAGACTAAAAGTAGCTTTAAAGATGAAGAAACTGAGGCACAGGGAGATCAGCACATGTTTCCAAACTAAGTGAGGAAAAGGGCTTCAGACTATGTGACATATAAGCCATACAAGCTGTTTTTTCTCCTACTATTCCACCCTTTGTTTCTACAGAACCTGATAGTTGCTGCCTCAGGTTTGCAGGTGGCATTCTGCCTCAAACAGCTTCCCATGATGAGCAAACACCTCCCACCCCCTATGCACAGAACACAAGGATCCCTCAGTATATCAAGGAAGGATGGCTTTGATAGCAGCCCCAGCTCCTGCTAGTGTCTGTCATCACCTGGGCTAATGCTTTTCTGTCTATAGAAAAGTCCCTCCAGGCATGTGGGAGGCCTGTCTGAAGGAGCTGCTTCCTTTAGATACAACAGATCAGGGTGCAGGCAGCTCCTCTCAGCAGCTTTGCAGCTTTGAGCATCACAGAAAAGCACAGCAACCTTCCAGAGCATCTTAACACCAATTTCTTAATAATCCTGTGACCAAGTTCACACTTCCTGATTCTCCTTAAACTGTGGGTTATACTAGGCTCAGTTTTGGGAAAGGCTAGCTGCAGGAGCTGAGCAGGTTCTGCCACCTCTGTGAAATCGAACTGTCCAGCATAAAGTCAATAAGGACAGTAAGAAGCACAGGAGGGAACAGGGACCTGCAACTCTAAAACTTCATCTGCAACATTCCAGTTGTCAACCCTAGATTAAAATATATACAGCTAATTCTTGCTGTTATTGTCATTATGAGTTTCTCAGGACCCATAACATAACCCTGAATCTTTAAACTCTCCATCCTATCTTTCCTCTGTCCAGTGAGCAACTGCATGCACCTGTGACGATTTCTTTTTTGCAAACACATGCATTCTGGAAAAAGTCACCATATACAATACTTTGCAAGACTGGGGTCCTGTCATTTTTGAGCATGTTTTTTTCTTTGTCCCTTGCTCTCTATTCCTCCCTGTTGTACACTTAGGGTCTCACCTCTGTGACCCTCTCCTGATTAGCACATTGGGGAGGGGCCAAATTGCCCCACCCCCTCTGCCTCACATTTCTTCTATGGCTGGCTGAGTTGATTCCATTCCCCCACTCCTGCTGTGGCTGTATTTGACTCTCTCCTACCTGCTCCTTGGACGATCTGCCTCCATCTTCCTCCCTTTCTTCCCTAGCTGATTTCTACTGCTCTGTTGAGATGACAGCCTGTACTGACTGTGTTTACTGCAGAATTTTGTAAGTTGCATTATCCACTTGAAGTTCAAACTTACCTAATGTAAAAATTGTTCTAATTCCATCAAGGCAACTAAAACGTTAAGCTAGCTGTCAAACAGGGGCAAGCCAGAGGAACTTGTTTTCCCATACTGAAAAAGCAAATTATCCAGACTGAAGTTGTGAAATGCTATTTCAGACTGTCCTGTTTATATCTAATGTTCTGTGGCTTTACGTCAAGGATAAGCCTTGTTATTTATTTATTTATTTATTTTTTCTCTGTCTAGTACTCTAGGGAGAGCTCCTTGGGAATTGCTGGCCACTGGAACTGCTTTTGTATACTCTTTCAAATCCATTGTTGGGTTGTTTAGGAGAGGCCTTCTGCATATCAAAGACTCCATTGAATGTTCAGCCTCCTCCTTAATGTCATCAGTATAAAGTGAAGGTTCTAGATATCATGTTTCCTTCCCACCTACCCCTTATTTCTTGCCTAACACCAGCTCTACTTCGGGTTTTAGGATATATGTATAGGTCAAGATTTCCATTATTTCAACTGCAATCTCTACTTATCTTTTGTCATCCTCTCCCTTTCTTTTTGTTTTGTTTTGAAGTAGAGCCCTACTCTATAGTCACATTGTCTCAGAATCCTTCTATTCAGCCCCTCATGCTGGGTTACAGATGTGAGTCAACATTCCCTATTTCCTTTCCTCGTAAAAGTATCAAATCATCATTATGTTGTTAAGATTTTGGTATAGACTTTATCTAGAAAATACAGGTTGAAGAAACACTTAGGAGAAAGTTATATTTGGAGGAAAATGAAAAGCTTAAATGTTATATTAGGTGATAGGTAATTATTGCATGCAGAACTCTTATTTGTAAAGGGTACATTATTTGTGACTATTGCTTTGCTAAAGGTATAGCGTATAATGAGAAAGTAAGGTAAATAAGGAAAATGTGTGGCTTTTTGGATGAGTATGAGACCAATAAGTGTTCAAAAAACATATACAAGTAAAAAGTGCATAGTTCACTCTATATTTTCTAGGGAAAATGAGTATAAATGTATTTTATTTAATTAAAAATATTTTAGCTTGTGATCTGGTCCTGTAAATTTCTTTTCAGAACATCAATTAACCCAAATATTAGTAAGTTTGGTTTCAAAGGCAAAACTTGTATTAGGCTAATGTCAACTTCTGTCAAGAGCTATATGCAATCAAGTAACTATTTCTCTAAAGAAAGTGATGCTGCAGTTCTTGATGATAGGCATACATGCATTCAGATACACACACACACACACACACACACACACACACACATACACACACACACACTCACTCACTGCTGGAAAACATATATCACCTAAGACAATGTGCTAATTTTGATCAGTCCTCTTATGTTAGCATAAGATCCAAACCCCAGGGTCAGGTGATATTTTGAAACTTGTCACTGAATGTGGCTCTGGTCTCTGCCATTATTTAGTTTTAGAACTTTGAGCCTTAGTCACTTTACTTATGAGAAAAAACTTCTCTGTAGTTAGAATTCTGTGATCTGATATTGTGATTCTCTCTCTCTCTCTGTGTGTGTGTGTGAGAGAGAGATAGAGAGAGAGAGATTGTGTTTGTGTGTTTGGATAGTGCTTGATTCTGCAAAGAACTATATACCTTTTTTACCATCTTTCATTATAAAACCATATACTTATTTACTGGATAATTGATCTAGAAATACTCTTTAGATAAGAATAAGTCCTCTGTCATGTCCCAAGCTTATACATATTTAAGAGACAGCATTTACTTTTGAGGTACCCACTGTCAACAAGAGGACACATGTTACGAGTAGTTTTCCCGCCAGCCTGGTCCCACAGCCGTGCCAGCTCCAAATAACACACAGAGATGCTGTGTTAGACATAAGGCTGTTGGCCTGTTACTAGCATTTCTTATTGGCTAGCTCTGTCTTAAATGTTAACCCATTTCTATTAACCTAATTATTTCCACGTGGTCTTATCTTACTGGAGAGAGGGTCTGGAGTTCTGCTCTCTCAGTCTTACATGTTAAATCTTCTCCTACCTCCTCCGGAAACCTCCTTGTCTCCTAGTCCCACCTATCTTGCTTTCCTATTGGCCAACAGTGCTTTATTTATTAACCAATAAGAGAAACATATTTACAGAATGACTTCTCCCATCAGACACCCTATTTTATAGGGTTTTTTTTTCCTCAAGAGTTTAGATGTTGAAATTAAAAACAAGTATGAAAATAACTCAAAAAATGTGTACTATCATATGTAGATGAAAACTGTTACTGAATTTCAGAGAATCAGTCTATCATAATCTGTCTACATGTCCATCCTATCTGTCTATCTATCTATCTATCTATCTATCTATCTATCTATTTATCTATCATCTATCTAATCTATTCATCTATGGGACAAAGGAAAGTATGTGGAGTTTGATCATTGTAAATGGAGTTCTAATTGATCTAATTAATAAAACCCAGGAGTCAGATACAGAGGAAAATGCTGAGAGAGCAGAAAGAAGGAGCAAGCCAAAGCTACCTTTACCTCACTAGTTTCCCAGCAGAAAAGAGAGCAAGTTCTTGTTTCCTTCCTCCTATATCCTCTCTCTACCCAGCAATCTCACTTCCTGTCTCTGCCCAGCCATATTACTTCCATATTACTTCCTGTCTTTCTGTACAGACCTCCATACGTCTGTGGTTAGCTAGTGGTAAGCTCCACCCTCTGATCTTCAGACACACTTTACAAGCAAGATATCACCACAGTCCATGCCTTTACATTTTGGAATTTTAACACTGTCTATGAGGCAATGATGAGAATATTTACTTCCAAAGGGGAGCAGGGTTATATTAAGGACTAAGATATAAAAATCCATTCAACAAATGGCAGCTGTCTTTTTAACACATTAAATTTAAACAATATATTTTTCTTTCATTTAGGCAGGCACCTTTTTCAAATGAGAAACCAACGAAAGTTACCTTTTAGTTTCTAGGGTCAAAGTGTTTGTGAAGATTCTACACATAGATTCTACAAATACAGATCCACAGAAAGACAAATCCACATGAGGGCAAATCTCACGAAATAGGAATTGCCTAGAAACATGCTAACTCTGCATCATTTAATCCTAAACCACTGCTAGTAATCATTAGAAAACAATTGTAATTTTGTATTTTTAATATAAATAGAAAGCAAATTTTAAAAAGTATTTTTCAGGGGTATGCAGTTACTATCTAAAACAACAACAGCAATACTCTTATCTGGTGTGTAAAACTCATGACATTTATTTTTTAAATTAAAGACAAAAGTGCCAATTAATTCTGGCTGGATCTTCTTGCCAGAGCAGTTTTTAGAAGGTGCTAGTAAGAGTTTAATGTAAAAGTTTTGCCTAGGGAAATGGGGGGGGGGGAGGTGGCACCACACGGTATTTGTTATTGATGATTAAGGAAAAGAGTAAATCTGCACTGTTTTAAGGGAATAGCATTGAGCTCAGGGGCTGAAACTTGCTCTGAGGCACACTGAGAAAGAGATCAGAGGAGGTCGGCATGACACACACTGTGAGAACACCAAACCCCACTGAGTATGTGGGAGACGGGACTGGGAGTGTTTGTGGGGAACTGTGAGAGGATTGGTAGGCAGAGAAGTGTTTAAAGCGATCAAAGGAAATTAAAAGGGAGACCCGGTAGTATAGGCTTCCAAAGTGAGTTTTATCTGGAAGAACTTGCCATTAACACTCTCTGCTGAAGCTTTGGAACATCTTGTAGTATGGTGTTGTCTATGGGACAAGAAACTGTTGTCCTGTCACCCACCATATGCTGCCTCCTAGTCTTAGAAAGTCCAATTTAAAATTTATTTTTATGACTCTCTCCAGTACGGAACATTTTCTATTTTATTTACCTGCTCATTTTAGCACACACACACACATGTGTGTTTATATTTTATATTAATTTATTTTTATTTTACACATATGGATTGTGTATGTTGATTTGTGTGGTCATGCACATGTGGGAGTCGTTCTCTCTGTCTACCCTCTGGGTCCTGGGAATCCTGTTGTCTTCACTTGCCACAAGCTCCTTAACCTTCTGAGTCACCTTGGTGGCCCTATGACATTTTCCAGATAAACCACTTCTTTGTTTCCAACTGAAGAAACGTGCTGTGATTCTATTTCTTTCCACTCCCTTCATCTAAGTGACCTGTCTGTCTTTAGTGGTTGTGTGGGCTAAGAAGGGTACACGAACAGGTTTGGGAGATAGCTCAGTCAGTGAAGTATCTGCTGTGCAAGCAGGAGGACCTGGATTCAATCGTAAGGACCTGAGGGAAAAGCTCAGTGTGTGCCTATAATGACAGCACTGGGGACTTTGTGGCCAGCAGCCTAGCTGAATTGGCCCACTCTGATGAAGGTCCCTGTCTCACAGAACAAGATGGATGGCTTCTGAGGAATGATATCTCTGATAACTACACCTGCATATACATGCTCACATATGAACACATACACACACACACACACACACACACACACACACACAGACAATCACAGAGAGAGGGGGGAAGAGAGAGAGAAACAGAGAGAGAGAGAAAGGGACAGAGAGTATAGCTGAACATCTGACATGATCCTCAAGCATTTAAATTTACATTTGCTGACTGTTTACATTGTACCAGGGTCTGTGCCATATTTGAAGATTAGTAAGAATCCAAGGTCATCTGTTAGAGAGAGAACAACCTCATCTACTCACTTTTGAAATGCTACAGAGCACTGTGGTTCTGCAATTTCTTCTTCAGTGTTATAGAGAACTGTATCATCCTAATAGTTAAGATCAATACATAACACTATTAAAATGCTGATACAGGCAGTGGGATTGTTTACCTTATTCCTCCTATTTGACCTCAGGGTGAACTATTTCCTCTGACTCCATTGAGAGAGAGAGGGAGGGAGAGAGAGAGAGAGAGAGAGAGAGAGAGAGAGAGAGAGAGAGAGAGAGAGAGAGAGAATAGAGAGAGAGAGAGTTGAGACCTGTGGATGATACTCAGGTAGGAACTGACTTGTGAAAGCGCACTGGAATTCAGATTACATGGAAGGAAGTAGGTCATGTCACTGGGCTCAGATAAAGCAATCAGTTAGAAATCAGGGACATTTGCTCTTAATGCTGAGACCAGCTCAGCTTATGGAGCTATTAACTGATGTTGCTCTCAAAGGACACAGCCCTTTGTAACTGATGGATACTACATACCCCATGATGAAAGCACAAGAGTTTTTGAGTCAAAAATCATTGGCTTTATTTTATAGATGAGGGGACTCAACAAAGACCTGCTCCAAGGGCCCACATCTACTTAGTAAAAAACCTGGGTTCAAATTCTGCTCTGATTCCAAAGTCTCCCTCCTCCCCTTTTTATATTCTTTGAAAATAAAAAATAAAAAATATGGTTACCATGGAAATCAAAAGGTATTCTAAGGGTATTTTTCATGAATGTCCATTTGAAGGACAGTCTTATGTCTCATCAGATAATTACATTTTTAAATTGAGGGTAATTTATATTTTCAATACTAAGAGTCCAGATAAAGATGTGACAAAAAATTCTACCTATCACAGGAGTACTTTGTGATAATCCTCTGAACCCCTGTGGATTGTCTACTGCAGTGGTTCTCAACCTGTGGGTTGTGATCCCTTTGGGGGGGGGGTCAAATGACACTTTCATGAGGGTCACATATCAGACAACCTGCATATCAGATATTTTTATTACCACCCACAACAGTAGAAAAATTACGATCATGAAGTAGCGACAAAAATAATTTTATGGTTGCGGGTCACCACAGCATGAGAAACTATTAAAGGGCTGCAACATTAGGAAGGTTGAGAGCCACTGATCTACTGGCTTCTACACAAGCAGCTACAAGGTGGTACACGAGACTGCATTGGATATATTAGAGTTAGTGGATTGAGCAGCCACAGCAAGTAATCACTAGTCTAAGTGTGGAGAATGAGTGAGCCCATGTGGCTTGTTGAAGACCATTGGTGTTCCATGACAGAGACCTACCAAATTCACAGCCTCGTTCTCAGTGCTCCTTGCCTTCTGATCATACTTTCTAGGACAGTGTAGATGAGTTAACATCCATTTCATAGAACAATAACCAAAACAATAGCCAACACTGACTAACTCCTTCCAAGTGCCAAAGGAAGTCAGATGCAGCAGTATTGTCTTGGTTCTTCCTAACGGCAGCACTTTCAGCATAGCGATGATGCCTTGCAGTTCCTATAATGAAGATCTGGCTGTGATGGGTGACATCCTTCACAGCAAAATTCTCAGTAAGATCACACTTGACAGTTATCAGCATGAAGACAGAAGAGTCTGCTGCTCTTGTATGGGATACTTATTCTCACTGTCCCCCCCCCCCCACCTGCTGGGTTAGAGCACCTTGAATCCTGTAAACAGCTCCCACAGCTCCCTTGTTGAAGAATGCTAATGGCGTTCCTGCCTCCCATTTGCTAGCTGCTCATTCAGGAGTGCAATGAGGAAAAGAATGGAAGAAAGCAGCAGGGGAGAGACAGGTCAAGCTTTCTGGAGTTTCCTTTGGATTTACAATGCTTCCACCTAGCCTGCTCCTGGTGCATGCAGGCCTCCTAGGGGCCTCTAGAAGGGACTACTGGTGTTCACTCAGACTAAGGTAATGAAAGGATTTGGCCAGCCCTTTGTGAATTCCCAAGTTCAAATTATACAAATACATATCTTCTTCAGAAGGGTTTCTTCCAGAAAACCCTGATTTCTGGAATTATTAGTTTAGCTTCTGCCAAGTTAGACTCACTCTTACTTCATACATATCTCACTCCATCTAATTATTACTCTGTTTTTCATTATTTGAAGCTCAGTCCCATAACAAAGCCCAGACTGACTGCAAACTGATGCCAATCTTCTTGCCTCAGCCTCTAACATATTAGGATTACAGGTATGATCCTGTCTCATTATGACTAATTCTCACTCTATTTTCCTTTACCCTTGTGTTAGGGTGATTTCCCTTCCACCCTGAAATCTAATAATTCATGTTCATGATCCTTAGTCTGTGGTTTCTTGATTCCCCTGTAAAAATATAGCAACTAAAATGACCAATGAAGTCTAGGCAGGGTCTAGCTGGCACAGGCAACAGAAGGATGCTCTGGGGCTACATGTCTATGGGCAGGCCTGAAATAGACTCTGGGGACAGCATCACCAAAATGGCATCTTGTGGTCATCAAAACCACACTTCTTATAAGAACATATTGCCAATTTTACACTGCTGGGAACAACTTCTGTACCCTTTTTCTCTGCAGCTATCTGACTATGCACGGAATGTGAAATCCTCATATATCTAAATACTTTATCTTTATAGGTACTTTAATTTCTTATAGCTATGCACCCATTTAATGCCACAGAATCTGAATGATTTCTGTTAGAAAATGGGATAAGAATGTATTCCCTGGCTGTGTGGTAGGAGGCTCGTGTAAGATAATATTTGCAGTGCACAGGGATGTGATTATCACAGTTAATCTAGGTTTTAATTTCACACTAGAAAGGTAATTATAACCGTTAAACCCATAATCATGAAAACTACAGCCCACAGGTCCTATAACTATCACAAACATAAGATTATCCATACACATTTTAATCAGAAAAAAGGGAAAACATTTTACTATTCTCTCTCCACCCCAAAGGATATTCAAAATTTGAGTATGTTGCCCTCTGGTGGCTGCTAAATGGAAATCATACTATTATAAATGGATAGAGATATTACAATCTCTATATAGTCCTCAAAGTTGTCTTAGATACACACATTGTTGTCAGCTGGCAACACTTAGAAAATCAGTGATCTGTACACGAGACCCTTCTCACTACATTTGTATTATGTGTGTATAATATTGGCCAAATATTATGTTCCAAGGTCTTCACTTTGAATTTATTTTTTAAAAATATTGGTCTAACTTATTGATTTATTGGATTTATATATTACAATGTGTCAGATGGACAAGAATGACATTCTCATGGCTACAGTCTAATGAGGAAAGTGGAGTACTAAACGTGACCATACACATGAATGTGTAGGAGAATGGGCAGGGGAGTGCATTAAAGGAGGTAACTAACATGAGGTAACCATGTATTGCTATGGTTGAGTAGGAATGGGATGAGAAGGCATACAATACGGAACTCTCTAAGAGCTAAAGGATGAGGAGAAGATATCTATTCTGGGGAAGGAAGTGAAGGTAGGGAGAATATTTTAGACAAAGGGTGAAAAGTTAAGTCAATGTCAGACAATGAAGAAAAGAAGGAGAATTATAGGCAAGGCTGGACATTTTAAGAGAAAGTTATACTGAGACATTAAAATTTATTTTGTTGATTAAATTCTAACCATGACCTCTGAAAAAAAGCACAGGCATGTGCCTTTACTTTTTACTTGTTTTAAATATGTTATTAATAAAAAAGAAATCCAGCAATGACATTGTTTAAGCAGAAATTAGTTATTTTAAAATATTTGGTGCACCCTTTTTATCACTCAGTTTTCTCACATACATATATTCCTAGCACAGAGGAGCTGGCAGGGCTCTGGGGTTACAAATGACAGCTTTTTATTTTGCAGACCAGCAAAAGGGTCAGGAGTTTGGGGTCACACTGAGCTACATGTGGACTCCATTTGCCTTTCCTCTCCTTGTCTAGTTTAGTGCTTCATTTCTTCATCCTGGGATTCAAGATGCTTGATTCATCTTCTGTAGCTCATGTCTGTTAGTGTTGACTGCTCCTGAGTCTTATGTGCTCTATCTGTGCAGGACTTTATGGCTTTCTATTCGGACCCAATGAGAAGCATCTCACGTTAGACTTATGGCAGGGAGCAAGGAGGGTTTGGACCCCACTTGGTTCCTCCTTTGAGGCCTGTAGAAATCCCTTCTCTCTCTGTAGTTTCCTTATGGTTTAATTCTGTATGAACTGACTCATTACTTCTCAAAGAACACTGAAAACATCTTGAGGATGTGACACACGGCTCAGTGATCACTACATGACCTGTAGCACTGTAACTCTGAAGCCTCTATCAAGGTCTTTGTAGATGGGGATAGTAGAAAAGTAAATGAAGAAATAGAGTGGAATGCAAAAGAAAATTTAGATGGATGGTAGTACAGGAATCAAGGTATGCTATCTTAAGAGTTTGCCTTAGACTTTTCCTAGGAAGGAAAAAATCACAGGCTACCCAAGACGAAAATATAGTTATTTCAAGTAACAAAAAAAATGAGAGTTGATTGCTTCATAAGCAATAGTCATTAATATAAGGATAGAAAGAAATGATAAAAATTGGGGAAAGGGGGAAGAAAATAAAGGGCACTGTGAAAAGATGTTCAAAGGACTTCAGAGCTAAAGACCTATTACTTGACTTTTAGTTTTTGCTTTTGTTCTGTTTTATTTTTTGTTACTGCCAACTTTTCAAAACTTAAGTACTATCTGCTGACATAATGTTAGTGCTAAGGGACACACAATTACATTTATGGTAGATTGGAAAGATATTCTGGCCTCAATTCCAGGCACAACTAACTCATAACTACTTACATCTATAAGTAATTAGGATCTCCATCAGTCAAGGCAACTTCTGCTTAATACAGAACAGACTAAGGAAACAAAAGAAAGGTACTTCCACCACTTGGGTTCTGTTCTAGTTGGAGGCAGGATAATAAAACCATACGATGAATAGCTGTATATTGTTAATGTACTTTATTTTGCCTGTGAGATCAAAGAGATAAAGGCAATAACTATGTCTATAATTTGCTAGACAGCATCATTGATCCACCAAGAAGTTTTAGCTCTAGGTAAGATATTGAACAAGAAGATGTAAAAAGAAATTAAATGACATGTAAGATTAATTTCTCACTGGCTCCTGTCTTTCTCTCCTTCAAATAAAAGAAACACAGAGCACACAATGTTCAAAGAGCCACCTTTTTTTGAGGTTACTCAAGAAACCACCAGCCTCAGCTTTCCTGTCTTATCCTCAGTGCTTTGTTTAAAAATGAGACTAACAATGAACATGGCAGTACAGTTATAACCCCAGCACTGAGGATGTAGAGGCAGGAGGATCATGAAGTTTGTTTTTGTTTTTAAAACCAGACTCACACAATTAAAAGGAAACATAGAATAAACTAATTCTACGCCCGTTCTTGATTTATTTTTTTCTACATTGAATTATATGTTTTAAATCTACCGTTATGGTAACAACTAAGGTTAATACTATGACTCCATACCATCATTCACATACAATTCTCATGCCCCTACAGTACTATGCAAAATCTTTTGCTGCCATCTTGTGGATTTTCAAGAAACAATCCCAGTTGCCTTCTATTTACTTCATTTCACCGGAGTACTTGGTTCATATGCCAGTGTATGAAAATAACTGGAAAACTAAGAGAAAAGCAACTAAACATCCTGGTTTCTTGTTGCTCCTATTATATTGTATGTACAACTTACCCTCTCCAGGCTTGAGTTCTTCATGTAAAATTATGATAATGGTGCTTTTCCTGCCTGTCTCAAGGTTGCCTTGAGAAAACAGAGGGAAAAATTGTTTGACGAATCAGAAAGTGCTAATCAGAATAAACAGTGAATGCTACTAGACAGAGGCATTTTACAGGGAACAGGCTAGTTATAGTTCAGGGAGGCAGAAGGTGTTTCAAAGGTAACAAGGCTTGTCTTGGTTCAGGTAGGAGAGACCAGCCTTGGGTAGTTGCCTGGGAGTGACTTGCATTAAGTTCCAAGATTCTGGGGACAAGCCAGGAGAGGGTTCTGATTAGAAAAGCATCCCTGGAAATTGTTTCACCTGAAGCAAAAAAGGCTGTGGGCCTTTGATAAAGGGGGAATGTTGTCTTTTTAACAATTGCATTAATAAGCAGTCATCACCAAATCACAGCTGCCATTACTGATAAAATGCTATTCCCGGGGCACAACCCAGGAAGCCATGATTAAGTTATTATTCTATAATGTTTCAGTTTGATTAGCTCTCTCTTCAAAGCCACACTGGAACTCAGAGGCAGTAGTGCACATCTTAGATGGCGTAGATGAATGAAGAGAAACCTGAATGGTTAGGTGGGAAATTTCGAAGAAAATGGTGGAGGAAAGTCTCATCCAGTTTCTATTTTGTATCAACTGTGTTACCCTTTTCTCATACACCTAGATGCCTGGCACAGGCTTAGGCCTTGGGATGCAGTGATCAGCAAGACACAAACCCTGCCCTCATGACACTAGTTCTGCAGAGAAAATATTTCATGTAAAGGTCCCCTCTAAAATAAGCAACTAAACAAACCCCCTATTCAAACTCTGGAGGTACAAGGGAGGACATTTCTCTGAGTATCTGAATCCTACCTAAGGGTCTTTTTTTTTTTTTAACTTCCTCCACATCAAGTAAATCTCTTCTCTTTGAACCCTTGATGTTCCTGACTTTAATAACTAGAACTCCGATGGATCATCTCAGGTTTCCATAAAACTATTCTTTGTCTTCATTTCTCTACGTGCAATTTGATCTGTACAATTAAAATGTCATCGCAAATATTAATCAAGCCATGGCTTCAAATATAATTCTTATCCTTCTCTCCCTCCTATGGTTTACAATTTGATTAAAATATTCACTAAGCATTGGAAATTGTAGGTTACGCTTCTCTCAGCTCCTGATTGTTTTGATTGCAGTTAAGTTTGTGACATGATAATTTCAGAGAATAAGTCTCCCTGATGAGAGTTTCCATGGAAACAATGTAGACAGACTTTCCTGCCTGTGAATAATTTTATTACCTGGAAAAATTGTGCAGCATCTGCTTAGGCTTCTACTTTTCTTCTATCTAAAACTTTCTTCATTTCTCTTGTATGCTATCCAAGTTCTTTATGCTTTAAAAATAATTACTCTGTGTGTATGTGCACACACACGTCCTTGTGTAAGGTAGAGGCCAGAGTGGGAGAGTCAGTTCTTTATTCTACCACGTGCATCTAAGGGATTGAATATTGATCATCAGGTTTGGTTGTGGGTTTTATGTTAGACCCAAAGTTAACCTATAATCGCCACTTGCTTAAGGACTAGGTAACTTCCTGGGATTCTGGGAATTGTAGTTCTTGAAAGGTAACATTGGCACAAGGACCAGGTAACTTCCTGGGATTTGGGGAGTTGGAGTTCTTGAAAAGTAACAGCAAAGCCTCATGGGAAATTATGGTGGCCTATGGATTTTGCCCACATATGCTTTACCAGCAAGTGTCTCAAGGCCACTTATCTAGAAAGTTTCCAGGTGACAGTTCAGGCCATATTCTACATTGGTCAATATTTAGTATTTTTTAATAAAAGTTTGCTTAAATTCAGTAAAATGGTGAACTGTTTTTTTTTTCTGTTGAATTTCAGGATTAAAATATCCCTATTGGGCCATATCACTGGTTTCCTTCTTATGTCCTTTAAGAATTTATCTTTACCCTCATGTCTCTTAACTTCTCTCAGTCTATGGCCCCAAATAACAAGATTCTGTTCCTCACCCTTAAATCTGAAATCCTGGCATGAAGTGCCAGATACCATCAAGGCTTTGAAATACAGCAATAACCTACGAGGGATCCAGGGAACCACAAATTATCAAATCAGGCTATAATCATAAACGACATATTTTCCACTTCTTCCACTCATATATCTGTATTTATAAGAATTTTCCTCTCTGCAGGATGAGCTCCATTTTCATAAAGATGGCCAGTGATGTGTTTGTCATGCAAATACAACAACTTGGTCTCATCTCCAGACCTCATATCCATAAGTCAGGAGTGGTGACCTCACATTCAGAAGCCAGGTGTGGTGACCTCACATCTGGAAGCTAGTAGTGGTGATGTGCTGTGACTGGGGAAATGTAGACAGTCAGATGTCTGGGGCTTGCTGGATCCTCACCCTTGCCTAATCAGTGAGTCTCAGGTTAGTGAGAGACACTGTCTTAAAAAACAAGATGGAGAGCACCTGAGCAAAGACAGGTGAGACTATCCTCTGGCCTCCACACATGCAAGGGCACATTCACATCTGTACATAACCATACATCCACACCAGTGCACACATACATACAGCAGATGCCTGTATTTACTGTCATTAGCTGAGGGGAATTGGATGAAAAGGCAGAGGGAACTTACTGGATGAAAAGGTAGTCAGAACCTACTGAAAGGTTGTAAGTTGCAGAGTTATATGATCAAAATTGGTGTGGAAGATTTAAAAATGAAGCATCAAATTTCAAGTCAGGTAGACCCAGAGCCCAATACTCTTACTGTGTTGTCTTATGCAAGCCATTTAACCTTTATGAAGTTTAGAATCTGATCTGCAAGACAACAGTAGACAAACCATGGGCTGTCCCCAGGGCTTAGGGCCCATTCTGTGATCTTTCCCACTCCTTTCATTCTATTAGGCTTGGGCCACTGGAAGCCACACTCCGGAAATGTCTATCGTTTAAGAGGTAATTGCAATTCTTAACACTGTAGATCTAAAGTTTCCTTTTGTAGAGCTCTGTGAACCCAAAAGATCTTAGCTCCTTCTTGTTTGAAAACAATTCAAAATATCCCTGCCTTGTTAGAGACATTGGGTGATCATTTCTTAACATATCCTGAAGGGATGCAATGAAGGTGAGATGATGCTTATAGTAAGTAAGAAATGAGAATGACGGCATAAATATAAGGGTTATTAACTACCAAGATAGACTACTCAGAGGCAAAACCAAATTGCTGCCAAGTTCATCCATTTCAGTCGATGGCCACTCCTTTTCTCCAAGTGGAAATCTCTTGGTAAGCTTTGCCTGTTGTCTGGGATCAGCTGTCACAGCACATTCTGAATGTCTACCAAGAACAGTTAGGTTGTATAGAAACCCCTGCTCACATAAACAGACCATTTTTAAGAAAAAAATAAATCATAAGATGATTTAAAATGAACATTATTTTTTAGTGCTTAGTCTGTAGCATAATATTTAACATTTTTCTTATTTATGGGATTTCCTATTAGTCAACATGATCTGTGTGAATTGGAAAACAGATTCCATCAACTAGAAAGCTTAAAGCTTTGGGATATTCTGAATCTTCAGGGTAGACAGGGCTAGTGGGCTAGAGGTCCAGATAATACCACTTCAAGTTGTCCTGTGTTTTCTTAGGGTTTTTGATAGCCTGGGTCCAAATTCACTGAAGGGGATACAGAAGTAAATGAGAGGAAGTCTTGGTCTCTGGTGATATGTCTAAGAATCTGGATGTTTGGAAGTGTCTTCATGTCCACAGGCATAAAGGCTTCCTAGGTGGCTCACACATCTCTTTATAAACATTCTATCATCATAGGCATTATGTGCGTTATTTTCCAATAACTGAGTGTGGACATCTCAGACTTAAATGAAGTGCCACATTCAATTTCCTTTCTGAAGTTTGGAGTTGCAATAAGGGAATCACTTTGAAATCAGAAGCAATAGCAGTTCAAATACCACTGTCAGTACTGATAATCGGTGTGATCCCAGGGACATTATTGAATTTCTCTGAGCCTTCAAGTCAACCAAGTGACTGGGGGGAATGTAAGAGATTGCAGTGCAGTATTTAACACAGTGCTTGGTGTGAAGTGATTATCCAACTGATGTTAAGTGATTTTTATCTCAGATTCTCTATTATTTCTTCTGCCTTCTGGTCCCCTTTGTAGGAAAGCAGCCCCTGTAAAAAGTCTTCCCATGTCCCCTCACTGGGCTCAGAGCGTCTGGACACTTTATATTAACTTCCCATATTGGAAGTCACCTGTTCATGTGTCTTGTTCTTCATGAGGCATCGTGCTCATGGAGGACATGAGCTACAATTTTTGGGTTCTCACTTACTTCAGTTAGCAGATGCTTTGTAAGGACTTTATAGTCTCAATTTTATTTCTCCCAAAGGAACCCCACGTGTGAGTTTTTTAGAGATTAATTTAAGGCAGCATTTCCAAAACACAGTTCATATGATAACAATCTCTGTTCCAGGGAAAACATCCTTAAATTCAATACAGGTAGAAAGCACTTTTGTAGCCCTTTATTTCTGTTGGGTTTCTCTGATTCACTGTCAGATCATGAACACTTTGCATGGAATATTGTTAGAGATTTAGAAATATTGCATGAGACAAGATGGTGCTAGTTTCCCTGAATTGGATTTTGGACTTTAGAAGGTTGTTTGCATCTGAGTAGGCATCCTGTAGGATATTTACCACAGATATGCCTTGAAGTTCTTGTTCATGGCTGGGCTATATTTTGCTGCATTCTTTCAACATGAGCTGTATTATGTATGATAATGGCAGTTCGAATAAGTGGGACTTAAGGAATGTAACTGGAAAATAGCAATACTAATTTTGGTTCTCAATGGGCCCATTATGTTTATTGTGTTTCCCCCCCCCATTTATTATGTGTTATACAGCTAGATGCTATGCCAGAGAATGTGGGATATTTCCCAAAAGGAACATGGTGAATCCATATCTCTCCAGTCTTTTCTAGATAGCAGAAGATCCTCATTAACTCAAAGCTCCTTGTCAGAAGAATTTTAGAGTGGGAGAGCAGTCAGCCCCCCTCTCCAAGACTATTGCTTAGACCTTGCTCCTCAACACAGTTCTTGCTCTAGTTAAAATAGTTAGATGCTTCTTGACAGCTAGTTAAGTAATTGCTGCCCCGAGCCTTCCCGAGTGACTCAGAATCCTGGCTGCTTGCAATCCTACACTTTCTCACAAGCCTTCAGTTGTGATATTGTGACTAGTCACTGTATGGACTGCCTTTAGGGCTGAGCCCAATGCTAGGTGTTTTTTTTTTTAACAGTGTCCCCAGCTAGAGGAAAAGGCAGGGTGGCTGGAGTATGAGTGAGTATGGAGGAAGTAATGTAAATAAGGCTCCACTGGTGGGTAGAATCCAGATGCATCAATACTTTGTTTACCACATTAACATTTTAGTATTTAAGAAAAAGAGAAAGCCATTGGAAGGCTTTAGAGAAGGCAAGAAAGAATATGATACAGCATGAAAGGCTTGTTTTTTCCAAAGACTGGAAGGTTGTTTTTCCCAGAGACTGGAAGGTGTTTTGTAAGCCCTTGGCAACCAACAAGATTAGAGGACTCTTCGGGCAGAGCTGGACTGTTAGGGGTTAAATACATAAGTTAGGGTTCATGTGTTGTAAATTAACTTCTTAAATTAACATGTTAACAGCATTTGGAAGTTACTGGGCCTTTGGAAGGTAATTAGGATAGGATGGGGCACTCATGTTAGCATTAGAAGCTCTACAGAAAGGGAGAGACTTCATCTTGTATGCTTGCTTTGTGTTGCCCTGTGATAGTGCAGCAAGAGGGGACCCAGGAGATTATAGTGTTGTGCTTTTGGATTTCCCAGGGTCCAGAACATTCTTTGTTCCACATTTTCCCCCTAACAAAGCATAGGAACAAACAATATCAGAAGCATGTCTACGTTTCTTTTTGCAGGAAGCATGCCTAAGGAGGCCACTGTGCTAGTTGATGTATTTGCCTGTTGAATGCCCTAAAATCTGGCCTGAAAATACTTCAAGAAGATGGTTCAATGACTGGAATTTCTTAGGGAATGAATCCCTAAGAAATAAAATATATAAAGGAGAAATCATATATAAAAGTTCACCCACAATACATGCATGAAATGCAACCTACGGTGATGGCTCCTAAAAATCTTTAATTGTCTTAACTGCTTCAGGCCTGGTGTTTTTTGTGGGGACCAGGAATAAATCTCCACAATGGAGCATGGCTAGGGGCTGCTTCAAGTTGACAGGCAATATGTTCCAACCATACAAAACACTAGATGGCACCCACATCCTGTGTCCACAAGGGGAATTCCTGTGAGGATGGGAAGGGTTGGGAAAGAGCTAGAAAGCTGAGGCAGAAGTGGAGAAGGGGCAAAGAACATATGCATTAGCTATATGGATGGAAATGTCACGATGAAACCCATTACATTGTATCCCAATTTTTAAAAAAAAAATAGATATTAAGAATGGTTAAATATGGGAAGCATAAAAATATCTACCCACACCTTCTCATCTTACTATCCTCTGAGGTATTTGTTATGTAATGGTTTGGTGGCTAAAGAAGTTTGGAGAAACCATCTACTGGTTTTTCTGACTTTAGGACAGTCCCAGAGCATACTGGTCCACAGATGATTTTACATGTTCTTAGTGAAGACACTTGGTACTAAGTAACTATGGTAGCAATCTACTACAACTATTCTGTGAAACATTCCTTGGCCGTGGTGTGTGTGTGTGTGTGTGTGTGTGTGTGTGTGTGTGTGTGTGTGTGTTACAGACCTAGTCTAAACCCTGTCTAAAAGAAAAAATATCTTAAGCCATACCAATTCTACCTTAGTCATGATTATCTGCTACTTTAAAAATGTCAGAAATATCTATATTACACATTCTTATCTGGAAGCTTAGGTAATATTGCAAACAGCGTAGAAAGATTGAAAGAGTCAGAAGTGGGGAGGGCTTCTGGGAAGCAGTGTTGTCTGAGAGTGACCTACCTATCACACTCAGGAATTCACAGCAGCTGTGGTTGTCCATAAAACCTGCCCAAGAGCAAGCTGGTATGGCTGCTGAGGGAGGGTCATTTTCTGTAGGGGTGGGTTTCTGGTAGGATGTCAGTGGTTCTGTGACCACTCCATACATAACTGGGTTATTTAAAGAAGAAAAAAGGAAGATAAAAAGTCAGAAGTAACTGGAGTTGGTCCAGGAGAGGTAGCAGAAGAAGAGGGGGTGGATTTGATGAGAATATATTGTATACATGTAGGAAATTCTCGAAAAAGTAAAAAGAATTGTATTAAAATCATTCTTAACTGAGAGTTGTTGACATTAGTAGCAACACTGGGCTGGGTGTTGGTGGCACATGCCTTTAATCCCAGCACTAAGGAGGCAGAGGCAGAGGCAGGTGGATCTCTGTGAGTTTGAGGCCAGCCTGATCTACCAAGCTAGTTCCAGGACAGGCTCCAAAGCTACAGAGAAACCCTGTCTTGAAAAACCAAACCAAACCAAAATAAAACAAACTAAGCAAACAAACAAAAACAAACAAACAAAAAACAAACAGCAACAACAAAAACAAATAAACACTGAATGAAGACTTCCCTTGGGACATTTAATATATTGTTAGCTTCAAAGAGAGAGGAGAGAGGAGAGAGGAGAGAGAAGGAGAGAGAGAACACAAAAGCAAGCACACAAGAGTTGCACACTGAAATCCATTATGAAATAAATTATTAGGAATAGTCTATGGTCTACATGACAGAATTATTCTGGCATGGATATTCTGCCCTCTATCTTAAGGCTACCATCTACTACACAGCTCTTTTATCTATGAAGATTGCCTGAGAGCGAAACTGACTCCAAACCATCTTCCCTCTGTCTGAACTTTCTAGGGTACTGTTAACCTGAATACTTTGAAAATCAATCTTATATGACCCAGTGTCATGTATAGAGTTTTTATTTAGCTTTGATAGAGCTTTTTGCTTTGTGTTCTCTGGGAATGATCTCCTTGCTGTTAATGTCCAGTTTAAACTGTGGATGTGAAATTCTGTATCTTTCACATTGCACTGTTCACATTTCTAATTTGTCTTTTCCTTCCAAACTTTTATATCATTAAAGATCTCAAGGTTTCTTTTTTTTCTATTATAGCTGACCTATGAAACTACAGAACTTAACTTGAAGATACTTTCTGCTGAAAGTTAAACAAACTCAAGCAAGCTAAAGAGAAAAAAAGTTTCCTCTTGCCTTCCAATGGGGAATAATTTACAGATAAGAACTTTGCCATCTAATGCTTTTGCAAATGTGCATAATAAAGTGAATGATACCAGAAATCCAGAGACTGTCATGTCCCACAGCACGAGATCAGAGCAACAAGCACTAATGACCGTACTCTGTTGGCAGAACTTTGATGACTGTTGTGCAGTGAGAGGATTCAAACTTTCGATCATGAGGAGTTAGTCTGAGTTCAACTACATGGTCAGTAGTGATGGAGCTGAAAGGAAATCATTTGTCCTTCTGGAATCCCCAATGCAATGAGGAAAGTTGGAAAACTTACCATGACAGTTGGCATCTCCTTAAGGATGGCTCAATTCATGTAACAGTGTTTTTGTCTGAGGATGTGTGTGACCCTGTGAATGCTGATCATGGGGAGATGACAGAATGGCTACCCAGAATTCAAATTTCCTTGTGTGCCTACATAAGGTACTGTCTACATATGGAGGGTTTCAGAGTCAGATGTTCAAGCTATAATGACTTCTTTTGAGCAAGTGCTATGAGGCAGTCACTGTACTAAATGTTGAGAATACAAACTCCTTTAAGATAGAGAGTTTTCTTTCAGAAATGGACATGTTGAAATAGTCAACAAGGTGGAATGGCTGCCTGGTATAGATTATATGCCATTTAAGTGTCATCTCCTGAATGACAGAAAAAGGCTCTGGCATGAGATACAGCATCCAGTGAGTTGCATGTTCTTGGATGGTAGAAGTGTACGTATGTGGGAGAATCATAGTGACATACAAGGTCAGGTCATCCATGTGGACTTCTGGGAACGGTCTGTATTCAGGTCAACTGCTGTGTACTATTTTGGGTAATTGTGTGAGGACTTGTGTGTGTGTGTGAGAGAGAGAGAGGGGAGGAGAGACAGAGAGAGAGGGCGAGGGAGAGAGAGAAGTAGAGAGAGAGAGAGAGAGAGAGATTTGTTCATTTGTTTAAGGGATTGGAATAAAGGCTAACAAATGGCAATGGCATCTTGGAAAATTCTATCTATAAATTATAGCTATAAAATAAAAACCATCTTTCCTGAGTACACAATGAGAACAAAAAGCTATGTGTTTTATTGAATTATAAACTATAATCTTCTATAAGAACTAGAATCCTTATGTAATTTTCTATTATTTACATTATTACCAAAACTCTAATGTGATTATGAACAGTCACAATGGATTTAACCATCCACTGCACCAGGGTGGGAACTTTATGTAGTGGAAACAGTCAATAAGTATACACACACACACACACACACACACACACACACACACACACACACACGACAGTAAAAGAAAGCAAGAGAAAAGGAAAAACAGAGGGGAGGAAGCAAGAAAGGACAGGGCAAGCAGAAGTGGACATTGAATTTGAAACTCTACTCATATTTTTGATAGATAGGAAATTGTGTACATTAATTTGCTAAATTTTAATATTACTTAATATTAGTGAGACTGATTCTCTCATATAAATATACAGAGATACCTTTGTGAGACTTGAAAATAAATTTCATCATTATGAAAGATGAATATATTTTCAAAATCCATGTTCTAGCATTGTACCCACAGTTAATAATGCTGTGTGTGTGCTGTATATTTAATTCTTTTCATTTTTTTTTTGTGTGTGTGTGTGTGTGTGTGTGTGTGTGTGTGTGTATACCAGAAGTCAACACTGCCTGTTTTCCTTAGTCATTTCTCCAAAAGGTCTTCCTTTTTCCACCTTTGAAGCATTGGGGTTATAGGTGTGTACCACTGTACCCAGCTTATTATATGTGCTGGGGATGGGAACTCAGGTTCTGATCCTTGCACAGCAAGCATCTTACAGATTGAGCCATTTCTCTAGCTCACTTAACATTTTTAGTTAATGGGTTAAATGTGATGTTAGTGTGCTGTAAATAACACCACAGACATATTACTAGGAGAAATTATTAGAGATTATAAATATATTTATGATGGTATCTATGGTAAGAGATTAATAGAAATGAATATTCTACACATATTCAGTTGTATATACTAAATAGGCACAGGTTTCTCTCTTTTTTTAAATCAGACACCTTAGAAAAGTGACCTTAAACTTCACTATAATAAAACTACTAGTAAATAATTTATGCTTAGAAAGTTTTTACTGGTAATTCTTTTTAAAATTTTGTTGTTGTTGCTTGTAATTCTTGAACTTAGGTGAATGCTGCCCACCCCATAGCATTATCTTACATATTTATCATATATGTTCCAAACTATAGTATAAAACTGAAGTTTTAGGGTTATAATCACAAGTTCTGGGGAGACTTATCTTAATAAACAATATACCATTTTAATAAGACCTAATTGCCACTATTTTATTACATACAGATTTACATCACTATCTAAAAGAAGACACTAGAACCTCCAGATTTATCCAAGAGAAGTAAAGTAACAATCACCAAGTACCTCTGGACCACTTAAACTGCGATGCTCGCAAAGCTGATGCTAGATGTAGATGGAAAGAACATTAAAGAGACATACTCACCGATAAGATCTGGTCTCCTCTCTGGAGCTCCCCACTCAGGTCTGCTGGTCCACCGGCCAGAATGAAGGATACAAAAATACCTTCTCCATCTTCCCCGCCCACAATGTTGAAGCCTAGGCCAGTGGAGCCTTTGTGAAGAACTACCTTGCGGGGCTCCCTGTAGAAACAAATGGAGAACACAGCTCACAGGGTGACCCCGCTCAGATTCTGCTTTCATTTACTTTTGTGGGAATATGTGGTACCAGCTGATCACCACCTACTACAGGGATGGTGGCTGCCCATCGTAAAATGCATTTTCAGATTATGAAAGGTCCTACGAGGGCAGATATCTGAGTTCTTATTGCAACTATCAACATCCCGTGCAACACCATTCCTGAAACACCTCCAATCAGCGTTTCTTCCACTATTTCTCTTAAAAGAGTATCTGTAGTTGTATTGATCATAAAGTACTCAACCAAACGGAAAGGCTAAGAAATAGAGGAGAGATGGTGAAGGGAGAGGGAGGGATGGGATTGAACCTTGCTGCTGCTGGAATGCCCAGGAATCTCTGAGGCACCAACACTATTTAAATGAAGAAGAATAAGAAGTGGTCACACATACTATTGAGCTGTAGATGTGATGGGAGGCAGGGAAACCAGGTAGATTTTTTTCTTTTTTTTCAAGAAACCCTGGTCTGAAAAAGTGACACCTGGAGGAGGGCTGACAACAGTGAGGATGGAAATAAATGTCTGAGGAGAAAAGAATTTGAAGAAAGATGTGGTAGGGCACTGGAGAAGGCAAGGGATGCAGGCTTGAGAGGGCGAGGCTGGTTCAGCATTTCCTGTCCCAGCTAATGGAGATATTTTGAAGCAGATGGGGACCAATGCAGATTGAGGTTCCCAGACAAACCAAGAACCAAAACCAAACCAAAGACAAAACTAAACAACAAACAAAAGAAAATGACAACAAACAAACAAACAAAACCCACAAACAGCAACAACAAAAACACCTGGGTTAAAGAATCTACAGATTGATTCATTTTTCTTTTCCTTCCTTCTCTCTCTCTCTCTCTCTCTCTCTCTCTCTCTCTCTCTCTCTCTCTCTCTCTAGTTTTCATGTGTGTGTCAATAGCATGCATGTGTGGCGGCTACAAGTATGTGAACCTCAGGCAACAATCCTAAGATACTGTCTACTTCTTGAGGCAGTATTTCTCACTGACTTTGAGCTCACTGATTAGGCTGACTGATTAGGCCCCACAGATTCACCTGTCTCTGACCCCAGCGCTGAGATTTCCAGTGTGTGTCAACATGCCTAAATATTTTTGTGGGTTCTGAGTTTTGAACTCACATCAGATGCTTATTTACTTGGTAACACTTTCCCAACTGAGTAAGATATTTCTCCTGCACACAATTCAATTTTCTTTTAAAAATTATTATTATTTCATTAATATTAGTGTGTGTGTGTGTGTGTGTGTGTGTGTGTGTGTGTGTTTGTGTGTGTAGGCCAGAGCTCAGCTTTGGGAGACAGTTCTTTGGTTTTATAATGGGTTCTAAGGATCAACCTCACATCATTGGGCTAATGCAGTTAGTTACTGTTATGAGCTGAGCCATCTCACCTGCACTTCATTCAATTTTCCTTAACAACAATTAAAAATAATGTGTTCTGCCAGCCCTAAATTTGACCAAGCAGGCTTTCTGTCATCTACCTTTCTCTTCCAAACATCTTAGTTCAAATTACCAAAGTTCCTTTATTTTCCTCTCAGTGATATATGGTTAGTAAAGAACCATCCAATATATTTTTATGGATATAATCTGGAGAGTTTATTTGCAATCACATCTCTATGCTTAAAATGATATATCTATGTTGAACCTCATTATAAGAATGTAAAATGCACAACCCAGCTTAAACTTGAAGTAATATGTGATATACTGTTAGAGGGAAATTGACAGACAGTTAATTCAGTATGTTCTACAAACATTGGGTAGGCACTAACTGTACCAGGCCTTTTTCTAAGTGGGCGGGTTCTCAGAATGTTTTCAAATTATGTAAAAATTCTTGCCATGGCAGATTTACATTCTGATAACAAGCCACAGATCCAGTAAATGAATTTATTAGAAATAAATATTTGGAGAAAGAGAGAAAGCAGAGTGATATACAGCAGTGGATATTAGGCCTAGGTTGTACATACTGAGAAGGAAATATTTGAGAAATACTAAGATGAAAACACTGGTGCTCACGTAGATACCCAAAGGAAAGGTACTGCAATTGGAGGAATTGAAAACACAGAGACCTTAGTGTGTGAGGGTCCTGATGTCACAGAAGAATCAGGATGCCAACATGGTGAACTATGATAGCACTCCAAAATCTTTATCAGACAATTTTAATGTCATTCAGTGTTAGCAAATGTTGATTGTTCTCATTTGAGGCTTCTGGTGTTTAGTGGGACAAGACATTCTGGGTATTAAGTTGTAAGGTGCTAGATCTTGTATCATGTTTTCTGTAGGTAGTTGATCTGTTTAGACACATATGCACACTCATGTTTAATGGGCATTCAGTGATGTCTCCTCAGTGGAGCATTTTCACTCACAGCAACTGTGAAAGTCTGAGAGTTTAGCTCCCTACGGGGCAGGGGAGAAATAGAGAATTTTACCTATTTTACCTCACTGCCAATGGCTGGGGTAGGAACTCCCATATGGGTGCTGATGGGATTACCAGACAGGCATAGGCTTCATAACATATTATTTGTCCCAAATGATAAAATACCATGACTAAAATACACCTAGGGAACGGAGGGCTTATTTTAGCATACAGTTCCAGAGGGATAGAGTCCACATTCACTAGGCATATACTTCCCAAGAATAAACAATAAAGACTGCTGAAAGTGACTCTCAGACAAGCTGTACTCCTACCAGGACAACTTAGACCAGACTCGCTCCTGGAAGAAGCAGAAATCAGCTCAGCTGCTGGAGAAGCTAAGCTCAACTGAGGCACCTGGAAAGATCTCTCCAACCTGTTGAGAGGCCTGAAGACTGTGTAGTGCTCCAGGTTCCCAGCTCTTGTGAGCTGTTACCAATCCTGGAGTGGACTTCGGTGATACAAGTGTCTGAATTATTTCTGCTGCTGGAAATAACCCCTCACCCACACCCTTACCTACACTCCTGTAAATATCCAAATAAACCTCATGGGTACACCAAGATGGACTTTGGTGGTATTTGTACTTCAGTCTTTGTGGGCTTCCTATCTGAGGATAGTAGGTAGGTATGTTATATCTCCTCAGGAAAAGTCTTGGAATACAACAGGTGGGTAAGGAGGTGGGGAGGATTTGAAAGAACTCGGGGAGGGTAAAGGATATGCTAAAAATATATTGTATGAAAAGTTTTAAAAATTTAAAATTTCTCCTCTACTTCCTTGCTAGCTCATCCTTTCCCAAGACCTTAGTAACGGAGAGAAAGGCTTGAATTTAGTGTTTTGGATTGTTTGTGTCTATTGGTAATTGCAGAATGCAGGATTTTCCAGTATTTCTTTTTTAAATTTTATATGCATTGATGTTTTGCCATGAGTGTCAGGTACCCTGGAATTGCAATTATAGTCAGTTGTGAGCTGCTGTGTGGGTGCTGGGAATAGAACCTGGGTACTCTGGAAGATCAGTCAGTGCTCATTACCACTGAAACATCTCTCCAGCCCCAATTCTCCAGTATCTTAACTAGTGTATATAAAATGCAAGAAAAAATGAAAGTCCCAGGAAATCATTACTGCCTTTTCATGCCTTCTCTAAGGCAGTTTGTTTCTTCCTCAGACTCCTTACTGGTTTTCAGAGGTTTCCAGTTTGTTGGTTTTATTATGTTTGAAGTTTTATTTGTTTTTTTTTTTGTTTGTTTTTGTGTTAAAATGTTTGTCTATTAAATAGGTGGGAAGACTAGAGACAAATAGATAAACACACATGTCATCTATTCCTAGGACACACTGTGCTTTGGGTATTTAACAGGAGTGCAGCACTGCAGAGTGGTTGCTGGCTCACATGTCCTTTACCAGAATGTCTGCTGAAGCCCAGGCATCAGCACTCCCCCAACACAGCAAGAGACTTGACAATCAGAAGAAATATAGGAAATGGCTACTGAGAGAATGGACAAACTCCCACAGTGATTTAGGCCTTCACTCAGATTATAATTATTTATGCAAATGTATTTCCTTCTCTTAATCAGGGATTGAAAAATGCACACACAGCAGGGATGATAAAGACAGCTTAAGTGAGTGAAGTAGGCTGAAGAGCAATTGTGGCATATTATATCTATAGAGGGCTGCAACTAACTAGCTCTAGATGACGACTTAAAGTAGGAATTGCATCATTTGAACACTACATCATTGTCCAGACTTCTAAAGATAAACCAAGAACCTAGATTTTATGTAAAGTTTCTAGCATTTTCAATCATCAATGATAAAAAAAAAAGTACTATGTAGTTCCAACTTTAGTGTTCTCTGTTATGGGCCCAGTTAGGGGCTGCCAGTGTGAGATGGCCTTATGTTTTTGTTGCTTTCTCTTCAGTGCTGTTGGGCATAGATGGGATTTAACAACTGGTAATTCTCTGTACTTTTAAAAGTCTACATTCAGTGCCATTTCTAGCCTTCCCTTTTCAATTTTGCTCATTCTAGAATAATCTTCCCCTTTGTTGTATTTTTCTTTGGTCATATTTTTGCCCTTTTTTGCAGTACAATTGGTTAAAGACCTATCATCTTTTTTCTTTTAAGATTCATTTATTATGAATGCAGTATTCTGCCTGCATTCCAGAAGAGGGCACCAGATCTCATTGTAGATGGTTGTGAGCCACCATGTGATCGCTGGGAATTGAACTCAGGTCCTCTGGAATAACAGCCAGTGCTCTTAACTTCTGAGCCATCTCTCCAGCCCCCAAGACCCATCATCCCATCATATTTATGATGACCCATTCTCAAGCATTTGAAGCCATAGTTCTCTTGTCTGCATGTTTACTGTCAAGGAATGCTTCTGGATCTGATCAATGTGATGTCTTGAATTTCTATGAGTGTATTTTGTGTGAGGCACTGTGGACTCCAGACAGGCCACAATCTTCTTTGTTTAGTGTTAGTTTCATCTAGAAGAATGCTCAAAAATACTTGATAATTAAATAAAACCAATGCACAAATTTACAAAGAACACAACTACTTTTTATGTGGGAACACTGTCTCTAATATACTGTGCTATTCTTCTTCCAGAATTCACATAGTCCCAAGACCATTCATTACCAGTCATTATCACAGATCATTATATACTGACAGCAAAACAAAATTCTAACCTCCATTCTTTATTCATGACATAGTGTAGGTCACTTGACTGATCATCTGGGAGCTGTCCCTGTCACTCTCCTCAGATGCCCAGTTCTCAACCGAACTGGAAGCTTCCTTTAACATTATATCCATGTAGCTATCATAATGCTTATTATCCTGGCTTGATTTACACATATTCCTCTCCATCTATAGTAGTTAACTTGAAAATAGTGTCCATACCACTTCAATACTTAGTACACAATTAAGTGCTTTTTATTTGTTAATTGAAGTTTTCATATCACATCTTAAATATGGACTCTGCAGAGGCCACAGCCAACTACCTATAATACCAGCATGTTTTGAAAGGACACTACTCATTAGATCATATGTCTGATTCATCTAGCCAGTCTGTTAGTAAACAGACACCTCTAGAATGCTTTCTCTGCACTGGACATTGTGAATACAAATATTAAAGAGCCTGGGATTGTAGGAGCTAAACAAACAGCTAATACGAATACTGCAATGACCGAGACTCAGGAACAAGCTAATATAGATAAGAGTGAAGAGTGACAAATCTAAAGGGTTTATTCTTGTATTATCGTTACTCCTGGAAACATGCTACACTCACTTATGCAGTTTTACTTTTCTCTTAGCAGAATACAATATAATGTAAGCCCTCCTTACATTATAAAACCCCTGGATGTTGGGCAACTGGAGAAAGGTCAGTTTGTTATGCTCCAAGATCTATCAGATCAGCTACAGCACACATTGATTTGGGTGGAGTCCCAGAGGAGGCTATAAGGCAGCTAGAGAATTTTGGGGAAGTGCCATGGGACTTTTCTTTTAATCCTGATGCCTCAAGTGGGTTCAGGATTCAGGCAGAAAATGACCACTTAAACTTGAAGGACTTGTGTTGAGGGAGGATAGGAATATTACTCATCATCTTTTAAAAACATCAGCCTGTCCATGTTATTCTCTACCCAGAAGCCTTCAGTGTGCCCCCTGGATGGTCTATACTTCAGAATTCCTCATCATATGACCTCTAGTCACTTCAGCAATACCTAACTTCACCATTTTCCTATGTACTCTTGTCTTCATAATCAAAGCTGGGGACTGCAGCCCCTCACATGGGGCTGTTGCATGCAGGTCTCCGCAACTGGGATGATCCCTTTTCTTGCTATTCTTATATTTCTAACAAGCTGTACTTTAAACTACAAGATCTGGTGCTGTCTCCTCTCTGCCCCCCCCCCCCGTTCTTATTTTGAAATGGATGAATCTCAACAGGCCAGATATGAATTCTTGGGTTCAAGACTTGAGACTGGTGGTATTGTGGGTCTATGTGGCTGTACCCAGATTAACTTTTTCCCTTAAGAGAGCACACTGTTGGGGATGGAGATATTGCTCAGTGGTTAAGAGCATTGGCTGTTCTAAAAGTTCCTAGTTCAATTGTCAGCACCCACATGGCAGCTCACAACCATCTAGGGGATCTAGTGCCATCTCTTGTCTGCAGATGTATATGCCAAAAAAAAAAACATTGACATACATACAATAAATGAATCTTAAACAAACAAAAACAAAACAAAAAAGAAAGCTCACTGTCACTTTACTGACATCACTCTAGCTTCCCTTGCTGTTTGGACCTGACATTATCTACCCATCTACATGGTGGATATGTGTGACCCAAAAGTATAAGAACCTTCAGATTTTTTTCTTGCTATGTATTTGTTTGCAGTTCTGGGAGGTACCACATACAAAGCACACAAGAGTCACATAACAGGTATGTTTCACATGGAAAGAAACTCTAGAGGAGTGCTGGGGAGAAATGATGCAGAGCTGAGGTTCCACAAATGGAGACCAGTGAAGAGCAGGGCACTGCTCCCTGCAGCTCAGGTTCTTTGCTTGAGGAATGCTAGGAATAACCTGCAGCTTATAAGGAAGCCATAAAATTCAGGTAAGATAGTGAGCCAAAAACACAAAGAAAACTAAAAAGTAAAAGGAGGTATTGGAACCCTATTTCCAGTTATATGGTATATCAAATGTCTCAATAACCTCTCTCATTAAAGAGCAGCTAAAAACCCTGAACAGAATACTTTAAACATATTTTTAAAGGCACAGTTAACTAATAAATAAGAGGCATTTTCAGGGGTTAAAAAATGAAGCAAGTATGTAAATTCAGAAAAAGAAAAATGAACAATGACATAGCCCAAACCAAAGCATAAAGTTTTAGCATTTCAGTGTCTAGATTTGAGGTCTATATGGAGAGTAGGATTGTGGGGGCCCAGAGACAAGGTTGGACTGGAGAATCTTACTAAAACTGGGACTCTGAAATGCCTTTATACAAAAGAATAAAGCAAAACCTCAAAGCACACAAATAACAGCCCCCCTGTGATATCAAACATACAAACCCAAACTTGACTTAAGCAAAAAAAGCCTGGAGAACTAGTGAAAACATTATTTAATATGGAGAGGGAACACTGTAGGAACAGAATTAACAGATCTGAATAAGCTGGGAGATGGTCATTCTGCCTGCTGGCAGGTGAAAGGGGTCAGTTGGTAAGGGATCTCCAGCACAGTGAGGCAGGTGTGCACTTCAGCTCTGGCTCTCTCCATATTGACATGAATACACTGTCATGATTGGGCAGGATAGCACATGAAGCAGGTTCAACTTGTTGTCCTAGCTCAATAGCAATGCCCTTGAAGACTGTTAGCTGACATACCCCTCTCAGGGTCTAGGCTTACCAACCATCAGCTCATTAAAACAGGTTTTCACATAGTGGTATTTCCTAATGAGCACACTCTGGTATCTTGAGAAGTTATATTATCATTGTAAAATAAGGATAATAGTAGTGTGTAAACTTGATCATCCCTGGATACAATGGTGAAAGTTAAGTTTCAGAGTGTGTAGACCTAAGACCCAGATCATTAATTACTATGATGGCACAGTAGAACTATTATCCTATGTCATGTCTGCAGAGACAGCTAGTCTCCCTGAACCCTCGTTTCTGTGTTTCTTTATAAAGGCAGCCTTTTGAGTCAGTAAAGAAAAGAGACAGTGTTAAATTAAAGAAGTGGCATGATTAGCTTTTTGGGAAAATGTGCATTAGCATAGCTTTGGGGAGGAGCAGGAGTGGTGGACACTTGGAGGTCAACTTCAGCAAGCTTCACAGATATTCAGAAATTATCACTCATGTCACATAGCTTCGTGAGCTGGTTCCTCAGAAGACTGCAGCAAAATGCACACCACACATTCAAATAATTAGTGTGGACAGTCTAACAGTTAGTCAAGTGGAGAAAGGAATTTTCTTGAAGGTTTGTTGCAAGAACATGCTAAAATGCATTTGGATGTCATCATTATGCATTAGGGATCTATGCTGGACTTTAGGTAAGCAACAGAAGGTAGGCTGATTTCAGTAAGATATGACATAACTATTGAGTCTGGGTTAAATATAGCATGGTTGGTAGGTACTCTGTGAGACTGAATTAAAAAATCCCACAAAACTATTAGGTGATGACAGTCTGTTGTACTGTGATTCTAAGACTAGACTATGGGCATCGGAGTAGGGAGATCTGTGTCTGAATAATACTTTTATTAATAGATGAATAATTAGGAAATTAAATCTCTCTCTCTCTGTGCCTCGTGTGTGTGTGTGTGTGTGTGTGTGTGTGTATGTGTGTGTGTATGTGTGTGTGTGTGTGTGTGTGTGAATATGGGTGCATACATATATACCACAACACATATTTAGATATCAGAGAACAAATTTGGCCTTGCCTTCTGCAGTGTTTGAGACAGGATCTCTTGTTTTTTATTTTTATTTTTCTGCTGCATATCCCATGTTAGCCAGCCTTTTTACTTCCCAGGGATATCCTGTCTCTACATGCTGTGTTTACAGAGGGGCACACTAATGCATATGGCTTTATATGAGTTCTGGGGATTTAAACTCAGGACCTCATGTTTGCACAAGTGCTTTAGCCACTGAGCCATCTCACCAGTCCAATCTAGGACACTTGTAAAGTCATCTTTATTGCTGTTGTTGTAAAATTGTGAGTAACAGCATTTATTTCATGGTGTTATGAATTTAAACACAATATTGAGTGTCAAGATCATATAGCAAGTGTTCAGTAAATGCTACCTCACTGCTTTATGTTCTATGGCTGATGATCATTGGATATTAAATGGATACACATAAGATAATAAATGAGCAATGCAAGGCTCCATGTAGTAAGTAGAAAATGAATGCTGTGGGTGATGAAAGAACTCTATATTGAGGGAAAGATTAAGATTTGGAAAGGCAGAATATGAACTGGATCTGGAGGGCTGGGTAGATATTAGATAAAAAACAGGGAAGTGATGGGTGCAATATATCTGTAGGTGGACTGAGCTCAAGGGAGGAATAAATACGCTATGTGTTTGAAGACCTGGACATTTGTCAATTTCATGGAACATCAGCATGAATGAAAACTGGGAAGATGTTGGAGGAAAACTGGGAGGATCCCAGATGCCAAGCTAGGAACTCAGACTTCACTGAGCTAGATCTCTACATGCACTGAGACTGTGCGAAGTCTGGCTCTTTACTTTGTGTTGTGCTTGTAATTTTCCAAGTTACTGCACAAGAAGCATAAGTTAAACATGTGAAGACCTTTCTAGAGACACTTGCTGCAAAGTGAAGAGGATGTGTCTGAAGCTGTGCAACCAAAATCTGAGACTGGGATGCTCAGATCCAGCGTGCAGACTTCCTTAGATCTGCTCTTGGCTCTCTTCTCTAAGGAAAAATCTTGGAATTAGTTACACATATGAGATTACATATAATATCCTGGGTAAAAGGAATCCAAGAGAGAGGTTAAATTATTTTTTCCCACAAACATAAATCAGCTGTAGATTAGTTTCAATCAGCTTAATTTTGAAATTTATGGAGCCTTTGCTTATTCATTATCAAGTATGATAATCTAATATATGTATTTTATTTCAATTTTCCTTAATCTAAGCTTATTAAAAAGATAGAGGAGCAGTTAAGTCTTGATCTCATGTGTATTCACATCTCCATAATCATGCCTTCTAAGTGTTTCATCTCCAAAACAAAAAAAAACATGTTATCCTTCTAATTTTTCTTTGCTTTTATATTATTTTATCTGAAAACTTTCCCATTAAATTACATGTATTATATACAATGATTGGAATTTACTTCTGCTTCCTGCTGTATTTTGTATTTTTAAATTACTCTTGATTATTAAAAATTGTTATCTGGTTAAAAGAAATCTACAATCTCTGTGCAGTTTTTGAAGTGATACATAATTGGTGAAATATTGAAATACTGTTTGAAATTAAAGCCAAGGTATAAGCATACATATTACTCAACAACAGGGATCGACTTTAACAGCTCCATATATTATTTCTAAAGAAAAGTAAATTCTATGAAATAAGTTTTAAACTGCCTTTTGAATCAGAGTCCCATGGATCTACAAAATTCCAGTCCTCTGTGATTAGTGGGATGTCCAGGCAATGCACTGATTTAACTAACTAAAAGTTCTCAAGTTTCAGAACCCTTAACTCTAATTTGGGAACTTCACATCATTGTAGGAAAAGTTCAAGCCAAGCCCAGTTTCCTAATTTTCACCAAAAATAATTACTGGATGTTTCTGAATACATCTCTTATTTTTATTTATTTGATTTTTTGTTTGCTTTGTGCTATTAATCCTCAGAATAGTGATCACCCCCCCCATCCTCAACTCACTATTTATATATCATGAGTGTTGGGAGATTTTCTCCAGAGAACAAAAACAGGATAGAGCTCAGCAGTGAAGCCCATGCTTTGGGTTGCACATTTTCAGCCACAGCACCCCGCTCTCCTCAGCATGGGTGACCATGCTCAGCTTTGAACAAGATATCTCTAACAACATCTGTGTTAGAAACGTAGTGGAGAGCAAGGCAAAACAGAATCACATGAACTCTTCCCAATCCTAGCATTTCAAATACTTTCTTAATGAAAACAAGTTTCTTTCCACTTCTCAGTCACAATTCTATTACAGTATTAGATATTCAAGTACCCATGTGACTGTGACTATTGAGCAGTCATTTGTGAGAGAGTGAAGAGGATGAAATGAGTCTATTTTTAGTTCCACACTAAAGCAAACTCTCTTTGAATTCTGACGTTACTAACTTTCCTTTTTACATTTCCACAGTAGAACATTCTGAGACATTAGGAACTATGATTGTCCTGTTCAATGTTATAATGTGTTACTATGCACTAGAAGCATGACTGGCATGACCAAGAAGCTTAAGATGGTTTTTAAGTAATTTATTTTAAATTATCTCATACGTCTAGTTGCTACTGTGACAGTGCAGTCCTAGAGTCATTTTTTTTTTCTCTCGTCAAAGAAAACTAACACTTTCAGTTTCTGTTTTATCTCTGTTCCCTCTTACTCTCCTTAAAATAGTCTTCCTTCTTCCCTCCCTTCCTACTTCTTTCTTTCTTTCTTTCTTTCTTTCTTTCTTTCTTTCTTCCTTCCTTCCTTCCTTCCTTCCTCCTTTCCTTCCTTCCTTCCTTCCTTCTTTCCTTCCTTCTCTCTCTCTCTCTCTCTCTCTCTCTCTCTCTCTCTCTCTCTCTCTCTCTCTCTCTTTCTTTCTTTCTGAGACACTTCTGGTTGTCCTGGAACTCAATTTGTAGACCAGGCTGACCTCTAACTCTACCTGCTTCTGCTCTCCAAGTGCTGAGATTAAAAGTGTGTATACCACCATTGCCCAGCAAAAGATTCTTATTTGATAAATTACTATTGGTGAAGATATCATGTACTTTGGACAAAAGACCTGGAGGATATAACCTGGATCTCACTTGAAAGCTAGTATTCCCTGAGGACTAGCATTCATAATACTGGAAAGTACTATGTAAGATTTCCAGTAAGGGAAAGAACCAATATTCCTATCCAGCTTAATGAACCACATCAACAACCAACATTGCACAATACCCCTAAGGAAGCTGTAGTGACACTCATATTTCGGTAGTAACCAACAGCTCTCTAATTGGACTTAAGGCATGTTCAGCAGGAGGGAAATCACACCTGGTACTGAAAACTTAGCCAGCTACTTGGTGCTAGTGAAGTAATGCATCTTAGAGGAGAGCTATGACTGCCAACTTACTTAGCCAGCATAATTCCAAACTGCATTTAAACATTTTTCTTTTTATACACAGATAGATGTAGCTCTAACCACTCATCAAAGAATCTTATTTTTGGAATAGACAGAGACCATTACAAAAACCCACAACTGGTCAAAATGCAGAGAAGAAGTGATCATAGGATTCCCTGCCTCAGCTGGTAAATGTATAACACAACTTCTGAACCTAAGGCTTGGGGAGTATTGCAGAAGAGAGGGTAGAAATTCTGTAAGAGCCAGAGGACCGGGAAATCCTGGAGGCAGATTGTGCCTCCAGGAAATGGCAGGGAAGCTGAACCCATTATATTCAACGATATGACCGCCTAAAGAACTGAAGAAGTATAACACCAACAGGCATGCTAATATGGAAGGGGGAAGTGTCTATAGACAAAGAACTACAAGAAACCAAGGAATGCTGACAGTAGGATAAATAGTCTTCTCCAGGGATGAGCATCCTAATTGGTTAGTCAATACCAAGTGGTTTAGCCCTAAAATCATATACATTCATATACATACAAGTAACACTAAGCAGACTGAACAGATTGTGAGTATGTGTGTGTGTGTGTGTGTATTATGTATTTAAGTATGCATGCATGTATGTGGCAATAGCAAACAAAAACATGCTATGATTTCAAGTGGAAGAAAATTAGGGACTGGTTCGTAGGAGGGATTGGAGGGAGGAAAAAGAAAATGGAAAATGCTGTAATTATATTTTAATTAAAAAGTAAAATGAAGGCCACTCATAAACACCATTGCTAAAACTTATGTGCTTGGCAACCTCCTCCATATTTCTGTCCTTGGAAGAGCTTTTATTTTTCTTCTTTAGACCCCAGTGTAAATGCTACTGTCATAACTCCATCCAGAGCAGCCATGCTTTATTTTTCTGTCATATCCTCCTGTGTGTCTCATTTGTGATGCTTGTCTTACAGTGAAGTATCTTTGTCAATGCTCATTATTTTTCTAGCTCCTTGTCTCTGGCTGGGATGTAATCTATATGAGCACAGCAGTTCTCTTGTGCCTGACAAATATTGTGGACTTAATATTTGTTGAATGAACCAGTAAATGCATGGTCTTATCTTTTTCTGTTACTGATGATTTCCTAATCCCTCTCACTCACTCAGACTAGCATCCTCCACTTCAGATTTCCATTTGACTGCTCTAGAATGAAATTACTATCTTCCACAGAAAGTACATTTCCCCTTATCTTGGTTAATAACGTCTGCTGAATCTCACAAATCAGAAACTTCTGCATTTTGCCTCCCCCCTTTCATCTAGTCCTTCCAACACCCAGCAAATCTAGTCTGTTTCCAACTAAAATGCTTGCTGACTCATGCTTGTATAGTTTTAGTTCAGTACTTTACTGTTCCACACCATGATCTCTCTAAGAAATCTCTAAAAAGGCTCTTTTTACCACTCCTTTGTCCTTGGACCCTCTCTGTTCCATGTTGCTGCCAAAGAAACCTTAAAAGAATAAATCTGGGTGTGGTGGTACATACTTGTAAACCCAGAACTCTGGAAAGTGGGGACAAGAGAATCAGTGTTCATGGTAAGTCTCATTTACATAGCAAACTCAAAGTCAACCCAAGCTATATGAAATCCTTCTTCAGAAAAACAAAACAACCAACCAATCAAAAACCCTAGATCAGTGGTTCTCAACTGTGGACCACTACCCTTCTGGGTGTTGAGTGACCCTTTCACAGGGGTCACCTAAGACCATTGGAAAACACAGATATTTAAAATAAGGTTCACATTAGCAAAATTATAGTTATGAAGTAGCAAAGAAAATAATTTTATGGTTGGGGTGGGGTCACCACAACATGAAGAACTGTATTAAAGGTATCAGAACTAGGAAGGTGGAGAACCAATGCCTTAGACCTAAAAGCAGCTACTTCATCTCTTTTCTCTAAAGCACCCATTTAAGAGATTCTACATTGCCTGTGGGATGATGATGATGATCTTAAATCCCTGTGGGTTATTTTCTTAGTTTCTTCCTCCTTCCTGTGTCCCACCCAACCTCTGTGAACCACCACTCACTCTACTGTCTACTTCTAAGAGTTCGAATTTTGTAGATTTCTTATAGCACTGACCATATGTCATTTATCTATACATGCTTGGACTTTTCATAGACATAAAACCACAAACGTTCTAGATAGGTAGGATAAACAGGTTCTGGTGTTCTATTGCACAGCAACATGATTACAGTTGGTAGCATCAGAGTACTGAGCTAAAATAAAGGATTTTAAATGTGCTTAGCTCAAAGAAAAATAAACAATTAAGATGACAGATATATGAACTACTTGGACTTGATAATTCCAGAACGTATAATGCATTGACTATGACCAGGTTCTCTACTAATGTGTATAAAAGCTTCTGGCAATTAAAATAAAACAGATCTCTTTATGTCCCCTCTTTTCTTCCTTCCTTCCTTCCTTTCTTTTTATAGAGTTTCAAAATAAACCAACTCTTGGTGTTGTGCTTGATGGTAGAAATATAATTATAAATGCAATTTAATTCATGACTTTATGGGCTCTAGCTGTAAGAGTATATAAGGCACATAAAAGTAACAAATTGTACTATAGGTATATTGATTATTTCACAGCACTTTAGATATATTTTCTAACAGAGAGGAGAACATTGGATTGCAATTCATAGATGAGAAGTGAAGGATGGTTCATGATCAAGGAAAGGCAACTCTGAGAGAATTCATGGGGTTTGGAAAAAGGCAAGTTCTCTCCCATGACTGGATTGTACAGTTTCAGTGGGACTATGGTGAAGTCCTAGGAGCAGAAGTCAGACCAGGAAGATGCCCTTGTGCAATTCAGAGACTCTGTTTTCAAGTCATCAGGAAACAGAGCAGAACATGTACACTTCCGTTATTTGACAAATGCTGCCCCCCCAAAGCTGCTGGGACATAAGAAATAACATAAGACCTCTTTGTTGCTGAGATGCTTGTGTCCTGGTTTATCTATTGAATTATGCCTGGTCTTATAAGGTATCTTGGAGTCCTAGACCTCCCAAAACCTTAGAATATGACAGATAAGGAAATAGAGTCATTACAGATATATTAGTAAGAGGTCATGCTGGAGTTGAGTTGTCTGTATCCAATCTGGGTAGGCTCCTTATAAGAAAATAACCACAAAAAGTGAGAGGTACACCCTCCCCCAAATTAAAAAGAAAAACTAACGAACAGAAAAAAGCTATGGAATGAGAGAAGTGGGCCTGAAGCTACATAGCTGCAAGCCAAGGAGCATCCAGGATTGGCAGCAATCCACTACAGTCTAGGAAGAAGCAAGGAAAGATTCCACAGTTTCAGAGAGACTGTGGTCTTCTGATACCTTTGTCTTGGACAGTAGTGCCTAGAACCACAAGACAATCATTATTATTTTAAGCCACATAATTAGAGACAACTTGTCATAACATTCCCAGAAATCCAAACTATTGACTTAGTGGCTATCCAAACCAAAGCATAGAGGGGAAGGACGAGTGGATCCTATTCCACGACCTATCACTTAGAAAGTGGTTCTGGAATAGAAGGCAATTAATTTTGTCTTTATTTTTATAGCTACTAACTTGAAATATTAGTGCTATTTGGTAACTGTGACCAGGTACCTGGGTAATGACCTTAGTATTCAGATGGCAAGGCTTCCATAAACCTTGCTAATGAAATTCAAAGTTCCCACATACTTAAGATGTCTATTCTAGAATTATTATAGAAGAATTATAGAAACAAATCACAGAGCACTAACATGAATGCATGCACTATTAGCCACAGTGAAATGAATGTAATTCACCTTTGGTAGTAAAATATAAAGATATACAAATACTTCACTAACTTCTAAACTTTGTTGGATCATTTAAAGTTGAGTTTAAAGCATCATTCAGCTGTCTTCTCTGGGGACCTTTACTTATTGGCTTGTACAGGTGTAGCTTTTTCTTGCTCTCTATGTTGTAATAATTTTACAAAAATCTGTACATAGCAAGTAGTTAAATCATGGATTTTCTGGTTTCCCCTTTCCTTATTAAGCAAAGTGGCTATAGGTTATTGGTTCATAATCAGACTTTTCAAATAATGAGCTTTTATTTCTCACATTGACCTACTTTTGCCTAGATATCTACCTTTAGAACTAAAGCTGTTCCAAGTCCTTCTAGGGTGGGCATGCCATCCTTAAAACCATGCACCCTTTTTTTTTTTTTGCCTTAATATAGTGACATTTCAGAATCAGCTTTGTATCCTGGCATGAATACAATAATTTCTCCTAGCAAACATTTGGAGCCTCACCCTCTGATACAAGGAAATACTTTAAATGTTGATTGCATTAAAACTCCTGAACTTCCTCCAAATTACTATCTTTTCCTTAAAGGTGTGACTCTTCCTCCCTTTGATCTTTTTCAAGTGTTATTTTCTCATCTGTATATATTCCCTTTTATACACTTGGAGAGAATTCCCTTGTTTGTTGTTGATATTTGAGTGTTTGTTCTCTTTAGTGTTCCTTACCACTAGCTTTTCTGGAATTCCATTGCATCAATGTCATGTAGTAACTTTTCTGGCTACCATACTTCATCTTTTAATTCACTGAACAAATGTCAATTGAGAGAATACTATATTCTAGGAATGCTCCATAATGCATAGAGTTGAGGCTGTAAAGGAGAGAGTTTTTGCTTCCCAAGAGTTAATAATAAAAAGAAGAGTAAACTGTTAAGTTAATTATAAGCAATATGCTAAGGTTGTACCCATGACAACAATAAACATGTATTTGTAGACTTCCTTTCTTCTTTTGACTCTTTGATTATTTAGTGTCTTATTCATGTCGTGAACTGCATTTGACATAAAGTACACAGTGCCAACAGCTATTTGTGATAACAGCTCTCAATATCAAGTAAACAGATGAGCTTCCTCAACTTGCTTAAAAAAAAATCTACAAATATCACAGCTCATGGTGAGAAACTCAAAGCTTTCCCACCAAGACAAAGGCACAGATGCCTCTTTACCACTGTTGTGTAGTACCACAGAAAGCAACTTCAATAAGCGTAGAAAAGGAAATTGAGAGTAAATGGGCTTGGAGAGAAGAGGTGAAACTTTTTGTTTATGGCAATTCCAAAATAACAACAAAACAAAACTCAGAATGTCACTCACATCTCCTGAAACTAATAAGCAATTTTAGCATGGTTTTAAGATATAAGGTTAACACATAAAAGCCAATGATTCTCTCTTATATTAGAAAAATAAGGAGAAATGGAAAACATAATATTTAGGCTAGCATATGTCAAAATAAAATAGGTATGCATAAATCTATGGAAAAAAGTATACAATTTATACAAGGAAAACTACATAACTCTAAAAAAAAGCCATAAAAGACTAAATAAATGGAGGGAGAGCTATTTCAAGTTCATTAAGAATACTCAATCTTTTCCCATTTACCCTATTGTTTAAATACAATTTCAATAAAAGTCCCAGAAAGTTATTTTGCAGATACAAACAAGTCAATTCTGAAGTTAATATGGAAATCTAAAAGATGCAGAGAAATAAAGAAAACACTGAAAGAGATGAAGTTGGGGGAATGAAACCACTGAATTGATTTACAAAGAAGCTGCATTGATTAAGGCATTGTGATGATGGCCAAGAACAGATAAGTGAAACAATGAAACTGAAGATACCAAGAAGTCCACAAAGGACAGGTAATAGATCATGGACAAAGGTTGTCTTTTGGATAAGAGTATTTTTATAAAATAATGTTGGAAAAATAGGGCATTTACATACTAAAAAATAAACAAAACACCATTCAGAAAAGTTAACTCAAAACAGCATAGGACTAAATGCAAAATGTAGTGTACAACTTGTGGAAAAAAATAATAGAGTGAAAAAAAACTAATGGATATTCAGTTTATCAATGACTTTTTGAGATGCAAGATCAAAGGCATGATCCATGAAATAAATAATTGATCATACAGACTTCATTAAAATACAAAGCTGCTCTATAAAACACAGTCGAGAGACATTAAGTAATCACAGACTGGAAGACAATTTTTGTTATCTACAAACATCAGGTACTAAGAGTTAGATTGGCTCAAGACTTTTTGTTGTGCTACTAGATAATAGTATGACTACAGATAACAAAGATGTACTACATCTATCAAACCCTAAAAATGATTTTGATTGATGAAATATATATGTTTATCCCAATTTAAATATTACACAATATGAATAAATGGAAGATTGAAAGGTAACCCATTCATATATATTTTTACGTGTCAGTTAGAAAGTGAATAAAAAATAACATGAATCATACACCATAAAATCAGCCAAAGACCGTAAACATCAAAATATACACATGTTAGACAAGCACATAAAAGGATGCTGTAGAGAAAGAGAATCTACTAAAACACAGTTTGCCAAAAACGCAGCATGGTGTCTAATACCTTTTAGAGTAATTAAAATATTGTTAAATTATGAACATTAAAGAATCTTGCACACTTGAGGTCGTTTAGGAAATCATGAAAACACAATGGGATGGCATTAGCTATCCAGTAGCATCCCTAAAGGCAGAGCACCAAAACCACCAAGTGCTGGCAAGCATCTGAGTCAATAGATACTTCCACTTGCATATTGTTTATGGGAGATTCAAAATTCGCCAATTGCTTAGGAAAATAGGCTTGTGGATTCCTACAAAACCAAGCATAGTTTTATCATACAATCTATTAATTATGTTCCTTGGTATTTACCCAAATAAACTAAAAAATTATGTGTATACAAAGTCTATACAGGGATAGTTATAGCATCTCTCTTTTCCCCCCTTAAAGTTGGTATCCAGTAAAGTATCCTGTAGTCCATGAATGTAAAACCTGTGTAATGTACTGAATATAGGATGTTATTTAGCAGCAAAAAGAAATGAGCTTTTAAGCTGTAAAAGGGAGCAGAGAAAACTTAAATGCATATCACTAAGTAAAAGAATTCAATATGGAAAGATAGATTGTATACTCTATGAGACCAATGATATGTATGGCATTCTGAAAAAGTAAATATATATATATATATATTAAATGACCAGTGGTGCCAGAGACTAGGGGTTGGGAGAATAATGCATAAGCAGAGAACAGAAATATTTTAGGAGGTAAACTACTCCTTGGCATCCTCTAGTGACTGGCTTCTGGAGTCCTCATTGATACTAAAATCCATGGACTCCCAAGTTCTTTACATAAAGGGAAAATCATCTGAATATTAAATATATAAACCCTATACATTTGAATCATCTCTAGACTATATTTTAATACCAAATACAATGTAAATGTCATGTAATGTTACATATAGAATAATGACAAGATTATAACATCTGCAGATCTTTAGTGTGACAAAATTTTTTAGAACTTATTTCCAACTTGAAGTTAGTTGAATCTGTAGATGTTATATCTACATTTATGAGTACAGTTTAGTTAAGAAGGCTGACTGTACTCTGTCATGATGGTACTAACGTGCTGTTATATATGAGTTCACATCCACAGAAGGTAAAACACTGAAACAGAACATTAACATAATCCACAGGCACTGGGTGAAATTGTGGTATCAATTGTCAGCACAGGTTCACCACCTGTAACAATTGTGTCTTTTTTTGTAGGATTTGTTGGTAACTGGAGAGCCTGTACATATGCCAGGACAGAGCATATACTCTACTTTCTGCTCAATTTTGCTGCAAACCCAAAATTACCCTGAAAAAATAAAGTTGTTAAACAGATGCATTTAAATAAATATGAGTCCCTTTCCTTTATCCCCAAGTCTTTAATATTTGGCAAATACCTCATGCAAAGCATGTGGGCAGCAAATAATATTGAAATTAATTTCCAGACACATTACATATTTGTGTAAGTAGGTTGGATGTAGAGCTAGTTCAAATACAGGGAGACTGCAGCATTGGAGACCAAACACAGAGAACAGAGAGAGGGTGTCCAGATTTGATCTAACAAGAATGGAGATGGGCAGTATAAACACCCATGCATTTTCCTTAACCTGAATTCCCATCTATACAAGGCTAACTTAGTATTCTCGCAAGCCCCACTTCCCGAGGATAGCAATGTGAAAGGGATTTTCTCTGTGAGGTAAGTGGATGTGTCATAAGGCCAGCACCATATTGGGCAACAGGATGAATTCATCACCTTTTTAAAAAAAATGTCTTTCCTGAAAATCACTCATGGTTCTCCACAATTATCCTTGCTCTAGGCAAATAATCCCTATAAAAAAATGGCTCAGAGGTTAAAGAGCATTGGCTGCTATTGCAGAGGTCCTGAGTTCAATTCCATGCACCCACATGATGGCCCACAATCATCTATAATGAGATCTGGCACCCTCTTCTGGCATGCAAGTGTATATATACAGATAGAACAATATATATATATATATATATATATATATATATATATATATATATATATATATGGTTTTGGAGCCTATCCTGGAATTAGATCTGTAGACCAGACTGGTCTTGAACTCACAGAATCCACCTGCCTCAAAGGCATGTGCCTTTTTAAAAATGCTTTATTTTAAACCATGTGTATATATATACATGCCTATCTCTGTATGTGTCTGTGTATGTGTATATAGTACTTGTTGGGAAATTTACAGTCCCTTACAGCTCTCTTCCTCCCTACCCAGCTGTAGAACTTCAGTGCTCTCAAGGTTGAGCAAACAAGGTTGTTCTTAGAACTTCCCGTACCTTGATCTGAGGTGTGGGTGGTGCATGACTTCCTCCTGTGCTTAGCCCATCCCCTGGCTTGGGTATATAAGCCCATTATATAATGTAATAAACAACAGCTTCTTTTTCACTTCTTGTGGTGGTCTGTTAAGTGCTTCAATCCCGACACCCTCTGCCAGCTTGGTACTCTTGTGCAGGCATGGCAAGTACCCTCTGAGGCATTAAAAAGGTTCAGACCCTGTGGAGGTGGAGTTATTGGTGGCTGTTAGTTACCTCAAGTAGGTGCTAAGAACAGAATTCAGCTTCTCTCCAGAAAAGTTCTTGCTCTTAACTGCTGAGCTATCTCACTAACCCAGTATGCATTTGCTTTATTTTAATTTATTTTCTTTATTTTATTTATTTTTTGTGTGTGCACAAATGTGATCACATGTGTATAGGTGTAGGTGTGTATGCTAGTGTGTAGAGGTCAGAGGCTGACACTGGGTGTCATCCTTGATCATTTTCTATTTTGTATTCTGAGGCTGAACTCACCAATTCTACTGCTCTATCTAGCCAGGCCTACCTGGAAGATCTGTCTCTGCTACTGCCTGATACTGAAATTACAGATGGATCACCATATCCACACAGTATTTCATGGATGCTTGGGACCTGAATTCCAGTTCTTACACTGTACAAGTGTTTACTAACTGAACCACCTTTAGCTTCCAATGAATTTATCGAAGGGCCTTTGTATCTTATATGACTTTCAGGTGGAAGAGGAGAGCAGTTCAGGCAAGAAGTGAAAAAGGAGTAAATAGAGGAATTTTCACTACCAGTTTTCACTGGAAGCCCTGAATTCTATCTACATAGCTAAATATAACTTTTTTTTTTGGTTAGAGAGATGAGAATTGGTTTTAATTATAATCACTAATGTTTACTGAAAGCTTATATAACTGTAAGTTTAGAATTACTATGTTACTATTTCATTTAAGAATAAAAAGGATGGTGGTTTAGAAAGGTCAACATTCTTGCCTAAGATTGTCCAAGCAGTGGCAACAACAATCATACACCTACCGCACACTATAAAATCCTTTACAATTATATACAGATAGTAAAAGTATTGTCTTGGGCAGGAGGTACATCTCAATGGCAATTGGAAGAGAATATGTCTATTATGAACAAGGACCTCAGATCTGTCCCCACCATCATGACAAAAGAAAGAAAATGAAGTGGCTTATATTTTCCACAGCAAGAATGAATGGAAGTGAAGATAATTATCACCTAGGGAACATGGGTTCCCATTTTTTTCATTCTACTTTAGGAAAAGAAATGTTTTGCAACTATGCTACTATGTACTTGGAAGGCTGCTCAATGGCTACAGCATAGGGTGGGATGCAGGAAATACTCATCCAGATCTTTGCATCTAGAGCAGTGGTTCTCAGCCTTCCTAATGCTGCCACCCTTTAAAACAGTTCCTCATGTTGTGGTGACCCCAGTCATAAAATTATTTTTGTTGCTACTTCATAACTATAATTTGGCTACTGTTATGAATATTAATGTAAATATTTCTGTTTTTCAATGGTGTAGGTGACAACTGTGAAAGGGTCATTTAAGTCCCAAAGGGGTCTTGACCCACTGATCTAGGAGGCAAGAGATACACAAAATAAGGAGAAACCAATAAGTCTTAAATTGGGTGGTAGTTTTGATCAGTTATATATAGAACCAACAAGAAATCTTGGTGCTAAGTTTTCACAAGTTTCCTATAAATTTTTAAATGTTATAGAGATCCCTAAGCATGTGGAGGGAATGAATGTGCACCCTCATGAGTTAGTTTGCATATCATTGACTCTGGATTTACTTTGTTATGTGTAATAAGGAGGTAGAATCCTCAAAGGTTTGTTTTCATATCTACTACCATTACTGAAACTCTACAAATAGAAAATGGGTTTCTTTGGTTGCAGAAGAGCAGTTGAACACTTCATATTTATTTTTAAATGGGATGGATGTCTCCTGTTGTTGTTGTTGGTGTGTGTGTATGTGTGTGTGTGTGTGTGTGTGTGTGTGTGTGTGTGTGTGTGTGTACTTGCTGTGTTCTGTTCTCACTCTTCTGATGGTCTCTCTGGGGTTGTTGGTTTAACTGATTCATGATATGGAGTGTGGTGAGGGAAGAGTTTTTAGTTCATCACAAAAAAGGGGGTAAATGAGATGTCAGGAGAAACACAAGCAAGGATACTCATTCTTAATGAGCATGTACTGCTTGTTAAGACCTCTTGCAAGGGGTTATAGATTTGATTTCGTGGTTCAGATTTCTTGTTCTTTCTTCCAGAGGGCTGCAGTTTAACTCCTAACACATACATTGGGTAGCTTACAACTGCCTGTAACTCCAGTTCCTGGAGACTGGGTAGCCTCTGCTGCCCTTCAGGAGCATATGTACATGTGGACACACACACACACACACACACACACACACACACACACTGAAACTGTACCACGAATTTAAAATACTCCATACAAAGGAAACAACACTGGCTAATCTATAGATTATCAGTAGCAGTTCAAGGTCATATAGCTTATAATTGTTGGGGCCATAAAGAATGGATAAATCAAGAGCCTCAGTCTTCAACTTGTATTCAACTTGTTTACTATGGAGATGGACTTGAGGAGTACAGAACTTACATATGTGGTACTATAGTGGGAGATGTGATGATTAACAATGATAGTCAGTTTGACACCTAGGAGACAAGACACTGGGACAGTATGCAGAATTACCTAGATTAGGTTAACTGAGGTGAGAAGACCTATCATGAATGTGGGCAGCACCATTTCATGGGCTGTGGTCTCAGAATGTTTAAAAAAGAAAAGCTAATTAGCTGACTATAAGGATTAATCTGTCCTGCATCCTGACTGTGGATGAGATGTAACCAGCAGATCTCTTGCTCTTGTTGCCACATCTTTCCTGCCACAATGGAGCAATCCCATTAGATTGTAAACCAGATTAAACTCTTCTTCCTTTATGTTACTCCTTGCCAGGAATTGGACACTGCAATAAGAAATATAACTAATACAGGAGGAGTGCTTGCACATTTATTATCATATACCATGGATTTCAAAATGCAATTTCCTATTGATGTTCACAACATTCCTTGAACAAGGAACTCTCCTTTATAAAATTGATAGGGCTCTGGAGAGCATGGCTTTCTTTTATAGTTCTGTGAGAATTTTGTGAATTTATGCCTACAAAGAGAAAGGTCCAGCTCTTGACATCAGGTACTGTGAACACAGAATGTCCTTGTTTGAAGAGAGTATTTTTACATGTTATGTCCAGCCATTGTATGATTCAAAAGCGCCAGAACTATAACTGCTACAAGTTTTCCCAAAATCAGCTTCTTTGTCTTTATTCTTGAAATTACAGAGATAAACTTAATTGTGTATATGCAATATCGTGTTCTGTCACTATCCTTAGATTGCAAGCTACTCAGGGGCAGGAATTGGGATGTTATTTTCTTCAAGGTGTCCCAAAGTCTCTAGTAAAATGTTTAAAACCAGATAGGCATTCAACATGTGTTTTGTTGCGTGGATGAATTAGAGGAGTATCTATCAAATCAATAACTTATTGGGTGGGTAACTGTTGCATAATTTTCTTTAAGTAGTAAGACTATATTATAAGCAAGAGCTTTTATCAGGAGGGAGACATAGTAAACATTGCTGACTCAATGTAAAAATATACTTTGGTAGAAGAATCCACCGGTCCTGAAAATCATCAAAGAGATTAAGTAAAGATAAAGACTGCTGGATTTATCTTTGATAGCCAAGTAGCAGGTGGCCTGTGGCAGAGAATATGGATGTACTCTGTTATAATTGGCCAGGAGAAGGAAGTAAACAAAAATCCTAATGGAATTTGAGAGTCCCTGAGGGATGAACAATGCATGCAGAGAAAAACACCAGATTTAGTTTGGATATATGAAGATGGATGTCTCAAAATGAGCAATCGAATTCGGGCTGACAAATGATGCCTGCATCAATCCTTTTCCTGCTTTCTAGAGCTGTTTTCCCTTTCACCTCACAGTCAGTCAAGGCAAAAATACAATAAAAATAATGTGCTATATGTGGTTAAGTCCAAGGTCAAAAGGCAATGCCCAATACATTTGCATCAGATAAGACTGATGGCTCTTTTCATATGGTAAGAATCAAAAAGCCCTTCTGACCATGACTTCTGTAAGACCTATTTTCACCAATGGTAAAGACAGGATGGAGAAGTACTTCTGTTTTCAGAATGAAAGACACAATTGGGATATCCATGACATTTCTGTTAGGGTGGCTATTATTCATAGATAATATGAGATATGCAACAGGAAGCCAGGCTATATTTTGGGATTTTCTCCTTCTCAAAATGACCTTGGAAATGATATTTGCCATCTGCTAATCTTCAATCAAGACAGATACCATTACATAGCTCCATTACAAATTTGGTATTGAAGTCAAATGGAATAATCTCTAGGAGACCTTTGCAAATCTTAATGGTCTATATAATCACAAGCTTAATTTCTTTTTCTTGTTTTTTCCACTTTTTCTTGAGCGGGCAGGGGTGGGCAATGATGGTGACACAGTTTCACATTGTAGCCCAGTCTGAACTCAAACTCATAGCGACTCTTGCCTCAGCATCTGAAGTAGTCTATTATCTTTTTGGTAAAGAGCAAAGAAGATATAAATGAATGGGGAAAAGTGGATAAAAATAGGAAGTAAAATAAAAGCAGAAGTTCATTGAGTGACAGGGAGACTGAAGGACAGGAAGTAAGATGGTAGTGAAGGATAGTAAGCAGCAATGGCAGGAAGGATGTCAGCTTCAGCATACAGGCAGATAAACAAGCAAGAAAGACATAAAGCAATGAGCAGAACAGCAGAACCGATCAGAGATGGAATTTAGAAAATTACATCTCTGCAGCATACCATCCTGATAAGCAACCAGAAGTCAGCATTAGACAGCATTTCCGGAGGAGACAGCAAACCCAACATGAGTCAGCTTCCTTATTAAACATTGCTAAATCGAAAGTACAGCTAAATTCATGTTCTAGTTTGTACCCAGCTAAGAAATATATAATTGAGTGTCCAGCAACTAATGACTGTGCTTTCTCTTTGTCTAGTTGTTGCCTCGCTTCTCATTCCCATGAAAGTCTTGTTGTGGTCAGATCCCCTGCCATAAGTAGATACTCAGGACATCATAGTCCCTCCTCTCCCTTTTATAGAGTTTGACACAGTCCTAGATTTACATTTGTTCATGTGACTGATTAATATTTCCTTCTCTGTGGTCAACTGAACACGGAGCGAACACAGTGGGATTTTTTATTCTAGTACCAACTGGATTTATTGACTGGCAGTATCATAAGCAGACAAAAGTCAGTAAGAACAGCCTTCATTCTGCAAATATAAAGAAATGACAGTATTTATAAAGGGATGTGGTATGAATCTAAAGAGGACATTGGTCCTGTGGGTACATTAGGAGACATATGACTGATAAAGGTCACAGTTGAAGCAACTGAACCCTAACATGGAATAATGGTTACTGTATTCATTTTTGCCTAATAAACTTGAAACGTGTTACTTTCTGTATTCCTTTTTGACCCATTAGTGTATGAACCAGCTCTCCAGTGCAGTCTCAGGCCATGTCCTATGTGGCTGTATTATTATTATTGTTTACTGGGTATTGACTAAGAGGGGCAATTTTCCAGATGAATGTTCTAAAGCACACTGTTTGGGTTTACTTAATTGCACAATAACAAGGAGAAAGTTAATTCATAATTTACTTTGAGTCCTTTATTAAACCAATTTATTAAAAATAAAAAGGGCTTCCAAGGAAGATATGCCTGGTGGTAGTAAGAAATCACATTAGTTCAGATTATGCACCGAAAATAAGAACTGTTTCTAAGAAAATGTTTTAGGTCAAATTCTCCTGTGAATTCTGTGGCATGCCGTCATGACAAACTGCCACTGATTGACTCAGAGACTCATTGGCATGAGACACCATTGAGCAGACAGCCTGGCAGCTCTTGGAAACTAGACTTCTGACTGGTCACTTCTGGTTTATCCCTGGTCCCACTAGATAAGACACAAGCCAATAATGTGAAGCCATTATTTTTCTCCTTCTAATTTAGTGCTTTTCCAGGGGAACAAATCAAATTAGGAGTTAATTCTATTAGTATTAACGCTCTTATGAAATTTAGCTTTTGATCTTAAAACCTCCAAAATCATATTGATTTCAACTTTGCGTTTTCCTGCCTTATTCAGGTCTCCATATTAGCTAACTTCTAATAAAACTTGGGTGATTTGTCTTGCAAAAAAAATTGTGTTTATTTGTTCATAGCTATTTCAACAGCAGATGGCAATAACAACCCAGGCCCTGTGAGAGCTTCAGCATCAGAGCATTGAAACCCTTTAAATATCTCTTTGCTCTCTGCAGTCACAGCACTTTTTAACACTGATAAATTCTGGACCCTCCTTAAAGTTCCCTGTGATGACACTTTTGTATGTCAGCTTTGTACATGGAAAGAAAGATTACAGGGTCCAGGGCCCAAGAGAGGATGCTTCTTTGTTTAAAAAAATGGGAGGCAGGTGGGCAATAGAAACCAGGCAAAGGGAAATGAGCTGATGGCTGTGTACCAGCAGAGGTGGAAACAATAAACAGGAAGTGAAAAGAAAAATGGAAAGGAAGCATGACCAAAGGCCTGGGGAAGGTCCTCTACTATCCCTGACATGCTTTAGGTTCAGCCTGTGAAGACACAGTTCTCCCAGTCAAGTACTTTCAGTGTAGGATCCTTGGCAGGAGAGCTGGCCCCAGAGTAAGGCTAGAACTCCCACCTGTAACTTGCAGACTCCATAGGCAGGTCTGTCTCTATTGGAACATAACAGATTTTTGGGAGGGGTGTGGGGATTCAGTATTTACAATACATTCGAAACCATAACTACCCGTTGATTGTTCCCTTAATTTAAAAAAAAAATCTGTTCTGTAAATACACTCTTCGTGTGGCTGGATAGCAACATAAAAAGGCAGGAAGCAAAACGGAGTGGTCTCTGTGGTTAAGAGTATGTATTACTCAGTTCCCAGCACTCATTTGAGGCAGCTCACATCATCTGTAATTTCAGTTCCATGGGGATCCTATGCTTCTGACCATCATGGGTGTCTTCTCTCATGTGCACATACATGTGCACAGACATACATGCATATACATAATTAACAATAAATCATTAAAGAAGTTGGCAGCTATATGTGATATTTAGTTATATGTAGTTTTTAAGCATTGTAGGTGTACACAAAATTCTCTCTACCTAACCCCATATGCCTCTATGTTTTTATGGCATTACTAACCCTTTTTCTATCCCCAGCTCTTCTTCTCCCTTCCTCTACTCTCCCTTCATCCCTCTATGTTGCCCAGGCTGTACTAGAACAGAAATATTTCCTGCCTTAACTTCTGAGTGCTGAAATTACAGCTGTGCGTCACCAGGCCTGCAATGTGTGATAAAAAATGGCTCCAATTTTTAATCACAGACCTCAACAACTAATAACTTGAGCAAGGCTACTCTTCAAGTTTGAGGAATACCTTTGCATCTTGGTTCATATGTAAGCATGTTAGTCTCCTCCACTCACTACTCATATTGCTTTTTGGGGTTTGGGTAGAGAGGTGTACTAGAGAAAATTGTTGAATACTGTTGCTGACTATTTCCCCAGTACATGGGCAGGGATGCCTGAAGCTACCTGTCCCAGAAGGCTAGATATTCCTAGACAAGGACAACAATGGGCCCTGTTAATGTCTGGGCTCCACATCTGGAAACATACTTCAAAATATAGAAGCAAAATGCTCATTTCCAAAATGTTAGACAGTGGTTCTCAACCTGTGGGTTATGAGCCTTTTGGGGGTCACATCTCAGATCTCCTGCATATCTGATATTTATACTATGATTCATAATAGTAGCAAAATCACAGTTATGGAATAGCAAGGAAATAATTTTATGGGTGGGGATCACAACAACATAAGGAACAATATTAAAGGATCACAGCATTAGGAAGGTTGAGAACTACTGTGCTAGAGCAAGGAGACACTATCTCTTCCTTGTTTTGTGTGATAGATGAGAGCAGCTCAAACTTATATAGCGAGACATAACATACCCAGACTCTAGTTCCTAATGGAATCATGACCTGACTCCAAGGCCATTTTGAGAAATGTGAAACAAATTTAGCTAGAACAAACTGCTTCTATCCAGGCAAGAGAGGTAGATAGTAAATAGAGTAATTCCATTTAAGATATTATTTCCACAGTTTTCTCTGGAAGGATACTTAATCAGGAACTTCAGGGACTCCTCAGCTCTCATGATTTTAAGAGCTTAGAGTGGTCCTAGAGTACAGAAGAGCATTTCTTGTGATGAACACTGGCATGTGGCTGTCCCTAGGACCTGTCTTGTAGAAAAATCAAATTGGGAATATCTACAGGCTCATTAGTCTGAATTTTGAGTAGTCTTGTTTCTTGTTGGACAGTTGAAAAGTTCCAGACCCCCTGAATGTGGGTGTTAGTTAGGAGGACTGGGCAGTCTATGGGGCCTCTGGTAGTGGATCAGTATTTATCCCTAGTATACTAATGGACTTTGGAAGCCCATTCCACATAGAGTGATACTCTCTCAGCCTAGACACATGGGGTGGGGGCTAGGCCCTGCTCCAAATAATATGACAGACAGACTTTGAATAATCCCCATGGAAGGCCTCACCCTCCCTGGGGGAGCAGAAAGGGGATGGGATGGGGGTTGAGGGAGGACAGGGAAGCGGGGGAAGGAGAGGGAACTGGGACTGACATGTAAACTGGGATTGTTTCAAATTTAAATAAAAAAAAAAAAAAAAAGAGAAGTCAGTGTTTTGGGAGAGAGCTTTGGGAGGGGCCAGGTAGACTAAACACATAGAGAATTTCTTCTATAATGTTCCTAAAGATGCCCAACTCCATCTCATTTTGTAAAAGCTTATTAGAAAGGGCAGCCTGTAGACACCTCCCATATTAGTTGTTTCACTAATGCAAAAACAGCTTAGAAGATTCTTCCTCCAGGATGCCTCTAAGATAACTGTGTAAGGCTACATAAAAAGTGATCTGTACCCAGTAAAGAAAAGCACTGAGCATCCAGAGCAGCATGAACAAATCCTTCCAGATTTTTGTACATGACTTCCTTTCCTTACTGTTTGCAGCCTCTTTCCAGAATTCTCAGAATTCAGCCCACTCCGCCTCTTGTGAGAATCAACCCCATTACAGGCAATTCCTTCTGAGCATTTTCCTGTCAATTCTCCTGGTTACCCATATTGTTAAATCTGCTTAGGCCAAGTTTCTTTGAATTCTATTTTGTTGCTTCAGGCAACTGTTTCTTTAGGATGCTCTTTGACTTGTAATATGTGCTATTGTTGTGGTTCTGTAATTTTGCATACGCTGTTAAAATGTTTGGCAACTTTTTAATGGAGTATTGAAATTTGCAGGCAAGTGGATGACACTTGAAGAAACCATCCTGAATGAGGTAACCCAGACACAAAAAGAGGAACATAGTATGTACTCACTCATATATGGATTTTAGATCTAGATCAAAGGATCACCAGCCTATAATTCATACCACCAGAGGAACTAGGATACAAGGTGTATTCTAAGAGATTCATATAAAGTCCCTCACAGAACCCGGAAGGGACAAGTCCCCCAGAGCACAGGGGAAGTGGGGGGCAGCGAATGGAGAGAGAAGTAGGAGAAAACGAGGAGGAGGAGAGGAAAACACTTGGGACTAGGAAGATTGAGTCAGGGTAGGAATAGAAGACAAGAGAGAGAGAGAGAGAGACAGAGAGAGAGACAGAGAAAGAGAGAGAGAACATAAAAGAGGGAGCCAAAATTGGTTTGAAGGGAAAACTGAACCCAAAGAAAGGTCTAGAGACCCACAAGACTGCCGCCAACTAATAATTTGAGTATCCGTGGAAAGACTGCCATAAATGCCCCTCCCGGATAGTGAGATCAACAACTAACTTATCCATGGAACCCTCAACTAATGTCTGTTGGAAACAGGAGCAAACACCCATACATAAACACTGAGTCGAAGTAGAACCCAGATGCAGATGGAGAAGACAAGGCCAGGTTGTAGAAACACATAGAGACAGCTGACCTGAACAAGGAGGAGCTAATGGCCCCCCAGACTGATAGCTGGGAAGCCAGCATGGAACTGACTCAGGTCCCCCCTGAATATGGGTCTCAGCCAGAAGGACTGAGCAGTCTAAGGGACCTCAGACAATGGATCCAGGATGTATCCCTGGTACACAAAAGGACTTTGCGAACACATTCCCCATGGAGGGATACTGCCTTAACCTAGAGACAGGAGAGAAGTCCTAGTCCCTACTTCAAATGACCTGTCAGATCTATATGACCCACCTGGATGGCATTGCTCTACATGTGGAATTGGGGTGGGGGTATGGTGGTCAGGGTGCATGTGAGGGGGCAGAGAGGGTAAAGGGAGGGAGGGACGGAGGGAGGGAGAGGGAACTGTGATCAGCATGTAAAATAATAAATTAAATAAAAAAATGTTTGGCAAATTTTTAAATTTCTGTTTATATATAAAGAAGTGTAAAAGTTGGCAAAGGGTGTCCATGAGGTCTTTTAAAGAAATGTATTTCCTCTGCTTTTTATTTCTCATCTGTTTCTTCTCCTCAGAATTCCTAACAGAATCCCACCTGTGTGTGTGTATATGTGTGTGTGTCCTTATATTCATTTGTTTGTTCGTTCATTGTTCATTCATTCATTAATTAATTAATTCATTTTTGTGTAGCTCAGATCAGTCTGAAAATTTCTATGTACCCTGGTGATCTTCCTGAATTACAAGGCTGGTCGTTGTTTAATGACAATGTTCAGTTAGGTCAACTAATCTGAAACTGTTCCTTTAACTGACCCTTCATGTGAGGGGCCTTACTATGGAGGCCAACATGCAAATTAATTCATATAGCTTCCATGGAGGAGTGAGCCACCTTACTCTATCAGAAAAACTGTTTTGGGATTTGGTTTAAAAGACTTGTGTACATAGCTTTTGTACACACAAAGATGTGTTTGATGAGTGTGAGTCTCTTTATTCTCATTCTCAGAATCTGCTCTTAGTACCCTCTCTTGTTACTGAAGTCTATGTTTTTAAAGATATCATCCTCACTTCCCAAGAGCTTCTTATAAAGAGCAGCTAACATATTCCATATCAGCCATTTTACTAATACAGATTATTAGTGCACTATAAAATTCTTATAGGATGTCTCTAAAACATCTGTGTACGGCATCATAAAACTGGCTCTGCAACTGCCAACATCAAACTGAATGGAGAGAAACTTAAGCCAATTCCTCTAAAATCAGGAACAAGACAAGGCTGCCCTCTCTCTCCATATCTCTTCAATATCATACTAGAAGTTCCAGCTAATGTTATAAGACAACAAAAGGAGATCAAGGGGATCCAAGTTGGAAAGGAAGAAGTCAAACTGTGTCTATTTGCAGATGATATGATAGTTTACATAAGCGACCCAATAAACTCTACCAGGGAACTCCTACAGCTGATAAACACCTTCAGCAAACTAGCAGGATACAAGATAAACTCAAGAAAATCAGTAGCCCTACTTTTTTCAGATGACAAAGAGACAGAGAACCAAATCAGAGAAACATCACCCTTTACAATAGCCACAAGCAACATAAAGTATCTTGGTGTAATGCTTACCAAACAAGTAAAAGACCTACATAATAAGAACTTTGTGGCTCTAAAGAAAGAAATTAAAGAAGATACCAGAAAATGGAAAGATCTCCCATGCTCTTGGATAGGTAGGATAAACATAGTAAAAATGGCAATCTTGCCAAAAGCAATCTACAGATTCAATGCAATTCCCATTAAAATCCCACCACAATTCTTCACCGACCTTGAAAGGATAATAATCAACTTTATATGGAAAAACAAAAGACACAGGATAGCCAAAACAACCCTATACAATGAAAGAACTTCAGGAGGAATCACCATTCCTGACTTTAAGTTCTTACTTTTTGCCAGAATGGCTAAAATTAGAAACACCAATGATGACTCATGTTGGAGAGGATGTGGAGAAATGGGAGTGCAAACTCATACAGCCATTTTGGAGATCAGTATGGCAGTTCCTCAGGAAAATGGGAATTAGTTTACCACAGGACCCGGCAATCCCCCTCTTAGGCATATACCCAAAGGATCCACATCCATGCAACAAAGACATCTGTTCAGCTATGTTCACAGCAGCACTATTTGTAATAGCAAGAACCTGGAAGCAACCTAGATGCCCCTCAATTGAAGAATGGTTAATGAAGATGTGGCACATTTACACAATGGAATACTACTCTGCAGAAAATAATAATGGTATCTTGAAATTCGCAGGCAAGTGGATGGCACTTGAAGAAACCATCCTGAATGAGGTAACCCAGACACAAAAAGAGGAACACAGTATGTACTCACTCATATATGGATTTTAGACCAAGAGCAAAGGATCACCAGCCTATAATTCACACTACCAGAGGAACTAGGATACAAGATGTGTTCTAAGAGATTCATATAAAGTCCCTCACAGAATTGGTAAGGGACAAGTCCCCCAGAGCACAGAGGAAGTGGGGGGGGGCAGCAAATGGAGAGAGAAGTAGGAGAAAACGAGGAGGAGGAAAGGAAAACATGTGCGACCAGGAAGATTGAGCCCGATTAGGAATAGAAGACAGGAGAGAGAGAGAGAGAGAGAGAGAGAGAGAGAGAGAGAGAGAGAGAGAGAGAGAGAGAGAGAGAACATAAAAGAGGGCGCCAATATTGGTTTGAAGATAAAATTGAACACAAAGAAAGGTCTAGAGAACTAGAAGACTGCTGACAAATAACAGTTTGAGCTTCCATGGAAAGGCTACCATAAATGCCCTTCCCGGAGAGTGAGATCAACAACTAACTTATCCATGGAGCCCTCAACTAATGTCTGTTGGAAACAGGAGCAAACACCTATATATAAACACTGAGTCGAAGTAGAACCCAGATGCAGATGGAGAGGACAAGGCCAGGCGGCAGAAACACATAGAGACAGCTTACCTGAACAAGGAGGAGCTAACGGCCCCCAGACTGATAGCTGGGAAGCCAGCATGGAACTGACTCAGGCCCCCCCTGAATATGGGTCTCAGCCAGAAGGACTGAGCAGTCTAAGGGACCTCAGACAATGGATCCAGGATGTATCCCTGGTACACAAAAGGACTTTGCGAACACATCCCCCATGGAGGAATAACTGCCTTAATCTAGAGACAGGAGAGATGCCCTAGTCCCTACTTCACATGACCTACATGACCCCAACTGGATGGCATTCCCCTATATATGGAATTGGGGTGGGGGGATGGGAGGGGAGGGTGGTTAGAGTTCAGGTGAGAGGGCAGAGAGGGTAAAAGGGAGGAAAGGATGGAAAGAAGGAAGGAGGGAAGGAGGGAGGGAGGGAGGGAGAGGGAATTGGGATCGACATGTAAAATAATAAATTAAATTAAAAAAAATACTTTGACTCCAAAATTTAAGTTCAAGGACAAGTTACTGGGGAAAAGGATTTCTATTTTTCTGTCCACAGAAAATGAAAAGCTGTGGATTCCTTCCAGACTAATGTGGTTTGATCAAGCCAGACTGCCTGAAACAGAGTACCAGGTGATTCTACATTCAAAACACCTGGACCAAGCAGCCTTACAGTCTACAGCCAGGATTTCTGCATCTTCTTCGAATCCCCCATGACAGTGCCCCTTACCAGCAGGAAGTAGTTTGGAAAGAACGACGCCCAAATTCCCAAATATTGTCTATAAATGTTTGTTTTCATTTAAATGGACTTGGTTATGTAATATATATATATTAACTTACAAATGAACAGCAAACCGAATTCCTATTCCATACCCCAAACATTGACATTTGGATTTTTTGCTTTATTATTTCTATAATATCTGTTTTAAAAGTGAAGTTAAACTTCTTTCTTCTCAAAAAAAAAAAAAAAAAAAAAACCAAAACAAAACAAAACAAAAAATCCCGGCTCTGTACTGGGTGAAGAAAAGCTCCGAGGAGGTGATGTTGTGTCTCAGTCACAGGGGAGAATCCTAGGTCTCTAACTGACCTGGGGGTCTGCTTAGCAGATTTGCCCTCTCTGAGGTCCTTCTGCACAGTACAATTGCACTGTGGTTGCTTCTCATTGGTGACATCCCCAGAAACACAACCTAAGTGATGTCACTTAATTAGAATAACATCCCTTGTTTTCTTTCTGGTGTTCAGTTACCCAGTCAACCATTATCTGAAAATAGCAACTGGAAGACCCAGAAGTAAATAGCTCTTAGGTTTTAAACTGTTCAAAATTTAAAGTAGTTTAAGGGAACCTGCTCCATCTGCTCAAGATATTATCCATCCCTTTTGTTCAATGTAACCATGCTGCATATGCTGCCTACCCATTAGTCACACATGAGATGGCTCATTTATTGTGTTGATCACTGATGTCATAGTAAGGTATTCAAGTAGCTCTTAGTTTATAATGAATCCTGAAATTCTTGGGTAGAGATGCTGGCAATTTGGATATGTCAAAAAGAAGCCAAACAGTGTTCTCTTTCATTGAAGAGAGCAATGTTCATAGAAAGGAAGAAAAAAGTGTCACATGTTCATGCTGCTAAGTTCTGTAGAATCATCCAGCCATGAAACTGTAAAGGGGAAAAAAGAAATCCATGCTAGTTTTGAGGCAAAAGCTACGTCCACAGTGTATGTTGAGTGCTCAGTTAACCTGAAAGAAGCTGTAAGTATACAGTTTGGTTCATTTCTGAAGTTTCACCCATCCACTGGGGTACTAGGACATATGGTTATTGAAGATGTGAAGACTGACCTTGGGGTCACACAGTCCATGGTCCTGCTTCCACGGGATCTAAAGCTGGGGCCCATGGTTCTGCTTCATCTACCAGTACTCCCCACTTGACTTTCTGAGACATTTCCAAGTCAGCTGCCCCATCCCATTTCCTTTATCACTCAGGCACCACCCCTTTAATGCTACATTACTTTTCTCTGATAGAGTCTCATAAGGGAGAGTGATCAAGGTGTGGGTTGAATCTATCAAGCTGACCTGGAGCCATAGAGCCCACACTGGTAATGGCGATATTGTTCTGCCTTGCTGTATTGGATAGAGTTATCGATAATTTGGATGTTGCTTAAAAACAGCACTGACTGTGGTAGATGGCTCGGTTAGATTTTCTGTCTCCATAAATCAAATTAGCTGGAAAAAGAAAAACATCTCCGCTTACTTTATGTCATGTAAATAGAAACTGAGGTGAAAATTATACAGCTGTATGGTATTTTAAACCACACTTCATTTAATAATTATTTTATGTAGCTATTTTAGTTTTGCAAAAGCATTAGAAAGAAGTTTTAAAATAATTGGATTGCCAATTTCAGTTGGTTATCTACTCTAAGAAGTTAATACCTTAATGGTAAACCTGTTTAACACTCAATTGTTCTATTTAAAACAGAAAATAACTCTTCTATTATGTGGCTAGTGGTAAGTATTCCATGCTGTGTTTTCTTGGTATGACAGTCAGCTGGGCACACGTAGCATAGAATAGACTACAGTGTGCTGGGTTCAAGATATTTCCTTTGGATCACTCCATTTGTATTTAGATTATTTCAGCACCCAGAGACATTTTATATAAATAGTTTCATATTTATGTCTTTGAGATTATGTTTTGAGCATGGCTCTTCAAAATTACACAAATCTGTTCTGCTTATTATTTTCATTTTCAGAGCATTTGGGCAAATGTGTATTTAATTCCTGATTATTGAAGATCTGATAAATACTTGCAGAAAGTTGGTGAGTTCAATACAATTCCCCTCTTTGGCTACTTCATCTTATCAGAGAATTAAAATTAGTGATTATTTCTATAGCAGAATTCATTGAATGCAGGTGGAAAGAATGGTAAAGACAAAGCAATATGCTTATTAGGCAAACTGCTAATAAGCTTCTCTTAATAAAAATGAAGAGAGCTGGTGGGAATAGCTTTAGAAGAAAGCATCATTTAGCACTCACAGGCATCTAGTCTTTGTGTTTATAACCACAATGTAGAAAGGTCCCAAGCTGAGCCCTGCCTCCAGAACTCTTTGGAGGGATAAGGTGAGGCAATACAACTGGAAAATAGATCTCTCCATTGGCACCTTCACCACAGACAACATCATTACCATCAGGAGTCATGTGCAGAGACAGTCAGGCCATTCAAACCAGGTTGCTGATTTTATAGACTATGTCTAAAATCAGTATCTTTCTAGCTGTCTAATTTTTACCCTGGCAAGTCTTTGCTATATGTAACAGCCTAAATGTAGCACGTAAATTATGACCTGTTTCCCCCAGCTCAGCAAAGTCTTTTCATATCAGATTATAGGGGACAGGTCTGTGCAGAAGAGTGATATGTTTTCAAATTCGAGCTGGATTATTTTAAGCAAGTGTCCATGAGAAAATTACATAATGCCCCATAGAAGCAAGATTTAGAAAAGACACTTATCTAATATGCTTATTTTGGAAATAAAACCAGATTTGATAGATAGATGAATAGAGAGGCTAGTTAGCTAGCTAGCTAGACAGACACACAGAGAGATACAGCCAGGTACCAAATAAGCACACAAGCAATGTTTCTGACGCTGTGTTGCTGTACAGGTATCTATAGACACATGTATTCTAAGCTCAAGTATTATACCTGTAGCTGAGGTTCATTGGAAACAAAGCTAAGTTCCATATTCTCTCCCCTCCCTCTTTTATTCTCTCTACCACTCTGATTCCATCCAGTTCTCATTCTGGGCCCTCCACTAATGCTTCAAAAAATACCTCCTCTTCACTGCAATGATTATACCGTACTTCAAGCACATATTAGTGTTTGTGTCACTTACAATGAGTCCTATGAAGGAAAGGTGAGATTTTACATTTGAATTGTAAATCAGTCCTTACCACAGTGGCTGGCACATAGCACAGACTTCATAAATAATTGCCAGGGTAGGGAAGAGTTATGGATAAAGAGAAACAGGGGAAGAATGAGGAGGAGGAGGAACAGCAGGAGAATGAGGGAAGGAAGTGTATGCAGGGGAAGGAGGAACAACTTATTACAGTTGAGTGCTGTGTATTTCATTGTAAGAGCCATTATATTTTTCTCTTACCCTTCCAGGGAGATGGCCCGTTGGAGAGTCACTGAAGGTTGACGAGTTGTAGTGCTGTGCTGGGAATGACTATAAGAAAAAAAGAAAAACAAAATAAAAATGGGACATTTATGTAAAATGCCACTGTATAGTTTAATAAATCTTACTGTCAAGAAAATAATAGAAATTAAATTGCTAGTGATAAGCAGAATCATATACCAGAAAAAGGAACCCTGTTTTAGACAAAGGGTTAGTGTTCCCTTGTAATTTGGGTTCAACATGAATTATTCTGTAGTAAACTTTAAATGATTCCTAGATGTGACACAGAGCATAAGACATCAATTTGATTATGATGTCATGTGGTTTTATATTATCCGAGAATTTTATAAATGCCAGAGTCAGTGGACATCTATAGTGAAACAGTATTTACCTGACATGACAGGGTGATTGCACACATAAACTCAAAATGACTATGACTACATGCACAAGACATACATCAGATCAGGCCAGGGGAAATTCTAACATGGGTGGGGGAGGGTCTCATGAAGTTCCACTCCTAGCTGAGAAGCTATTGACAATGGCTAATAGGTAAGGGTGTGTCATTTTCTTCAGGAATGAGAGGCTAGTCATGCCTGGCCCTACATCCATGCATATCTAGGTAGCACTAACTGGATTCACGGGATTTAAAAAATAAAGCAAGGTACCTCTCAAGCTTCAGAATTTCTTTTAAAACAAATCTTTGTACAAAGACTAATCTACAAATTGGAATACTTTATTAATTCAACACTTATTTGTAAATTAATCTGTAATGATTTAGGTATTTTATTAAATCTTGAAAAATTGGATTTCCCGTGACTATCAGTCTTGGAATTTGACAGGATTCATTATTTTGCTTTGGTTTCATATAGCAAAACTGATTTTGTATATAAGTAGTTGAAATCAACTTAATATCTAACATCAATGATCGTTTATATCAGCAAATAGCTTTTAAACATATTTTATATGCTTATGTCATTTGTTTTTACCAAAACAAATGTGAGCTGTGAGCTGTTTAGTAGATTTAAAAATTGAGAACCAAAGAGATTTAGAGCTCGCTCAAAGTCAGCTAATCAACACCTGAGCCTGAATTGCCATCTAGATTGACTGAAGAGCCACCTCAACTAGAGATATGGAGAATATTTATTCTGAGTAAGATATAATAATAATCCAATAGCAAACTATATCTGAAAGAATGCAGTCTTTTAGTAATGTGTGAACTTTTCATTCTTACCAACTCCTTACACTTCCATATGTATTTTACATAATTTTATACATGCATACACACACACACAAAACTCCCCTTCATAATTAATTAAAGCATTTTTAAATTTTTTTTATTTTACATGTCAATCCCAGTTCCCTCTCCCTCCATCCCTCTTACCCTCTCTTCCCCCTCTCATGAACCCTGACCACCCTCCCCTCCCACCCCCCACCCCCTTTCCACATGTAGGGCTATGCTATCCAGGTGGGGTCATGTAAATCTGACAAGTCATTTGAAGTAGGGACTAGGACTTCTCTCCTGTCTCTAGGTTAAGGTAGTGTCCCTCCATGGGGGATGTGTCCACAAGGTCCTTTTGTGCACCAGGAATACATCCTGGTTCCACTGTCTGAGGTCCCTTAGACTGCTGTTGGAAACAGAAGCAAACACCCATAGCTAATTGAAGCATTTTGACAATATCTATTATTTTTTGTTCAATATAATATTACTTCCTCTTCATGCAGTTTATTTAGTCATCCATATAGTTGGATCATTAGAATATTCCTTTTATTTTAATATTATATATAGTACTGCAATGACCATGCTGCTAATGGTTACTTTTTTCTCTTATTTTATGATTTACTTTAGATGAATTACTTCAAACACAGTTAGCAGGTTCTTCATTTATATTATCATGTACTCTTCAGAGAATATATATTGTTTCTCTCTCTCTCTAGATAGATAGATAGACAGATAAATACATACACCACACACACATATGTTTACCGATTCCATTTAGTGTTTGTCATATATGCATGTTTTCAGGATGACCTTTAGGGATTGAACAACCTATTAGAGGACTATCCCTGGATGTATCTATATAAGCTTTTCCTCAATCTTAGAACCACTGACTTCATAATAAAAATAATTTATATAGCTATGTATAATGTGTGTGTGTATGTATTGTGAATGTGTGTGTGAGAGAGCAGAGAGCAGAGAGAGAGAGAGAGAGAGAGAGAGAGAGAGAGAGAGAGAGAGAGAGAATATGCAGAGATCAGGGAATGACCTGAGTGAGCTGGTGCTGGCTGTCTCCTTCCACCATGTGGCTTCTGAGAGGTTGAATTCTAATTGTTTAGCTTGACAGCAACCACCTTTTTCCACTAAGCCTTCTTGTCAGCCTTCTGGATTCACTAGTTTTAGCACCCATGAAGACTTAACAGTTGCAAAGTGACACTCACAGTTACTATATGCATCTCCTAATTTATAAGAATGACTATTTTTTATTATGTGTTTATTTGTAATTTTGTTTCTCTAGTGCCAATGGTATAATTCTTTATAATTTATCTTCTGGTTGATTAGAAAATACCAATAGTCTTGGGTAAAGAACAATATAGCTCACTAATCATGATTAATGGATAACTGGGATTCTCTGGTAATTTTGCCATTATTTGCCCAGCCTTAAAACAAAGAAATACTCAGTATTTCCACTCTGTGCCACTTCTGCATAACCACTATTCTATCCTGCACCCACACGCTAATGATATATTTACAGCTTTAGTGACACAGCATGCAATAAGATAGGTAAGTGCCCAGAGATATGGACTCCTTTGCCATTGCACATGCAATGTCAGTCAGTTCTTGGGTGAACAAAATTGGAAGCAAACAGATCCTTTTACATCATATAATGGTCCATTAACTCTAAAAAGACAAATATAGTGAGTTATCAGATAGTCAAGACCTCTAGACGGGAGTTAAATTTTGCTGTTTACAGACAGTACATGTGTGTGTGTGTGTGTGTGTGTGTGTGTGTGTGTGTGTGTGTGTTTGTGTGTGTGTGAGAGAGAGAGAGAGAGACTTTGTGTGTGTGTTCTTGTACAGTGTGTGTAGGGGCACTTGTATAAGCTGATGCTGCTTGGCAAAGATGATTAGCATTTATAAGACATAGGGAACCTTCCTCTTAGGACCAAGTAGATACCCTGCTGCCCATGACTGACTGCACATGGTGGTTAATTCTACAACTAAGAAATTATAGGTAACTGTACTCTGGCCTTTTCACCTTCTCAGGTAATGGGGTTACCTGAAAAATGAAAGATGGAGACTGAGAACTGCAGGAGAAGAAAACCCCAGGCAAAAAAATATGTAAAACTTACAGTTAGAGCTTTTAGGAGGTAGAATGAGTTTCATTTTTAAAATGTGTGTATAGATTGCTGCCACCTTCCTCATGATTGGAGGACTCCTGTCCCTTCAGCACAGGTAACATAGTACTCAACATAGCCCATGCCAGGCCTCCTGTCCCTTCAGCTTAGGTAACATAGTACTCACATTGGCACTTTTCCACTCAGCCACAACAGCACTGAAGTGAAATATCTCAATGGCTGTTGACAGGTCTGTTCACTAGGTTTTACATGCTTCCTGAGCAGGGCGCTGCATTTGCCATCTACTTAGTCTCATCCCAGGCTCGACACAGAAGACATACATCAATGTGTGTTTAAGGGATGAACACTATAAGTTCAACTTACTTTAAAAAAAACCCCACACTCTATCTTTTTAAAACTTGTAAAGACCTTGAGCATCAGGTATCCTATCTTCTGGCTGGATGACGGCAAAAATGGAAGCCAGATTGACTGACTACAAAGGCTTGCCCTGTATTTTACAGAAAGAAACACTCAGAACTGTGGGGCCAGTCCTCACTAAGGCTCTGAAACATTATGATAGGAAGTGCCCAAAACATTTCTGTGTAATATTAATGAAATAGTAACAATAATCTTACTTAATTGATTTGCAATTTTCCATCCATCATTACAATACCTTCTGATATATATTCAGTATTGTTGATTTTTTCACTTACATTTCTAAAGAACTTTCACTGTCATAGTTAACTGTATATATTTGATATCTCAATGTTTTTTCTCAGAGTTTGCTTTTCTCTGTGTTTGCATACCTGTATTAAGTCACCAAATACCTTAAAAAGAATCCAGTAGTATTTCAGATGAACATAATGAAAACATAATCCTTTTATTATGCAAAACTGACAAGCATTTTCCTGAACAACTATTTTTATGTTTGGATTACGTTAAACAATTGTTACTTGGGTAGTTATTAAATGCCAGTTATGCATTAGGTGCTTGGGATGGATTTTAAATCCTCAATATTACAGGTTCAACAAATATCAGATAATAAAATAGAAGATGGTCAAATAATCTATTTGTTCATGTCCACAAAGCTAACATATCTCAATGAATTTCACAGAGCCTAAGCTTTATTTAAGAAGAGTAAGTTACTGAAAGTAACAATAGGGGAAAAAAGGTGTTCTGAGAACTGAGAAAAACTAGGTTTAAGGTCATTCAAGGTCACTTTGTTATATAAAATTAAATAAAAAAATTATATATATATAAAAAGGTCATTCAAGGTCAAAAGCAGGTTCTCTGCTCTGGGAAGCTTGAGCATTCTGGTTTGACAGAGAGATAGGAAAGGAAGGTGATGGAGCAGATCAAGAGGACAATGGCTTGACAAATGTTCTCGACTTTACTCCGTGGTTGGTAAGTGGGCAAGGTCAAGGTGGTAATATTTATAATTCAGAAAGTTGTATGTGTACAATGGAAGCAAACTGCAATCTGAGAAAATAATAGGATAACACGATGGAGAAAATAAATACTCAAATATGTAGTGGGTATTAAGAAAAGTGAATGCATGTATTTAACACAATGGAGGGAGTTATATATAAGTAATTTTAAACATTTTAAAATAAATTTAGGTTTTGATAGAAAAATATTTGCATGGTTTTATGTACAATGTGTTGTTTTGATTAATATATACTAACTATCAAGTCATGGTGATTAGCATAACTCTCACTTTAACATTTTATCACTTCTGTATGGTGAGTACATTAAAACATCTTTTGTTCTAGGTATCCCAATATATACCTTATTATTAATGTTTTCACTGGACTGTGTCACAGATTACCAGGAAATTTTACTTTTTTCTACTCATAACACTGTATCCATTGACTAACCTCTTCCACCTCCTACTTGGTTTCTGGAAAACCACTATTTTCAATTTTTGTGATACTGGACTTTTTTAGATTCCACATACAAGTGAGATCATGTGGTGTTTATCTTCCTGAGCTCAGTTTTTTTCACTGAACATGAAATTCTACAGATCTACCCCTATTGTACCCAATAACAGGATTTCATATTTTTAATGTATTTTACTTTGCATAAATTCTATATTCTCGCTATTATGAATGATATCAACAAGCACAGGAGGGCACATCTTTCTTCAACATGCTGATTTCATTTCCATTGTGTTTACAGCTGGCAGTGAGACTGCTGAACTATGCCATACTTTATCTTATTTATTTTAGGAATCTTCAAACTGTTCTCTATTATGGTTGCACTAATTACATCCCCAACAGTGTAAAAGAGTTTTTTTTTTTGCCTTTTGGTGAAGGCACTCTGATCTACAAATTTTATTTGGGTGGCCTGGGTAAGAGAGGATATTTTTCCTTCTGAATGATACATTTTCCTAGATAAAGGAGTTTGTTCTTTCCATGGCATAGGAGTTGTCGTATTGCCTTCTAGAACTTTCAAATAAGACTTTAATGTTCATGATTGAGGACCAGAGGGGGGAGTGAACTTCAGTGTCCTCATATTGATTGCAAAGATCCTGACACTGTCAACAGAACCAAGATGGATGCATTAGAAAAGGAAACTAGATGCATGGAAAAAAATGCACAAAGTAGCCTGATGTCATCATTACACATGTGGGAAAATATGATCTATAATGCACTAACTATTGTTTTGGAAAGATCTCTCAGTGATGTTTGTCTGTCCATAGTAGCCACTGAGTGACTCAGACATTTCTTGCATTATCTACTTCTACAGATAAATATCCTAACACATTTTGCTCCTTCTTTATTTGATGGTTTCAAGATTCCTAGTTATTTTAAACAGTGTAAGTATTATTTGACATGCTTACATTTCCATCTGATTTCTATTTAAATTTTAGAATCTAGAAATGAGCTCAGAGCTCCAGACATTCAGATAAAAGAAAATTGCCAGAAGATGCTTATTTTCTTCCATCTGGGTCCCCTCTTCCTGTCAGTGGTACTCAAAACTGTATTTTTAAGTTTAGGGTCAACATAACCTCCAGTATATTTTTTACATCAAACATTAAAAATCAAATCTTTGTGTTCTGTGCACTGAACTTTTAGAAACTCAATATGCTATGTCAAATGTCTTGCTGTTGATTTTCCCCCTAGTTTTTAAGATTACATTAGATCAATTCAATTAGAATTTATAGAATATTTAAATATGTTGACTGTTATGAAAGTTCAATCTTTTACCTAGTGTCTTAGTTGGAGTTTATATTGCTGTGAAGAGTTGCCATGATCACGGCAACTCATATAAAGGGAAACATTTAATTGGGCCTGGCTCATAGTTTCAGAGGTTTAGTCTGGATATGGCAGTGTGCAGGTAGATATGGTGCTGTAGAAGGAGCTGAGAAATCTACATCTTGATCCACAGGCAACAAGGAAGTGAATTATAACACTGGGTCTAGCTTGAGCACAGGAGAATTCCCCACAGTGATATATTTCTTCCAACAAGGCCACACATTCTTCAATAAGACCACACCTCCTAATAGTGCCACTCCCTATGTGTTTATGGGAGCCAATTACATTCAAACTACCACACCTAATTTTCTCATGGAAAAGCTCCAGCTGTTTAATGAGAGAGTGAAATCTTTCATTTGATATATGTAGTTGAGAATTCCCCTGAAATGATCTCTATGGAGTCATTACTATCATGGTACTAAAAGCCAACATGCACAGAAATCCAACTGTTCACCTATCTCTACTTAGCCACTAAATTACATGTAAGTCACAACTTTTCAGAGACACAAGTAGTGAGAACATGCAAAATGTTACAAAGGTAAATATTTACATTCTAGAATAGCTTTCTTACTCTGTTTCTTAAGATTTGTTAAGAACTACAATGCCTCTATTAATTTAAGAGTATAAGGTTTAACTCCAGTTCCTCAATCTAGTAGGAGGAAGGCTTGGACATCTATATTCCATGCCCAGCTTATATAACAGACAATACTTATTTGTTAGTGTTCATAATATGCCAAGCACTGTGCCTGATGAAATGAAGGAAACCATAAAGACTGAAAACTGGAGCTAAAGTCTTCAAACATAATTTAGGCATTGACAATCAAGATCTGCCATCACAGATATTTACCCATTAATTTGGCCACTCCAGTTAATTTCCCCCATCAGTCTCTGCCATCCCTTCCACATACAGCACCATTAACATAGTTTTAAATGTAAAGCTTTAGGCATCATCAATAATTTGGCATTTTCAGTGGCACTGCATGTCAACAAGCTCTCTTGCTGCTGTGACAAAAACAGCTCTATCTCTTCAGCAACAACACCTTCTCTCAGGGGACCACTGTGGAAGACACCACTTTTCTATTATCTATGCAGAGTTATTTACCACAGTGACTTTTGAGGTGATGTTTTTAAACAACATAACAAATCATGCTTTGATACCCTTAATAGAAACACCCCAAAGCGTTCCCATTATGGTTGGAATGAAACTCAGTTACTTCAAGGGTTATATGAGATCCCATGGCTGAAGTCTGTCTTTGATCAAAACTCTGCTCACTTTCTCCTAAGACATGGGCACCTGAGATACTTTCTGATGTTCTGACATCCTCACCAGTCCTTTCCAATAGTACCCACATAGGCTTTGCTTGCATCTAGCTCTTATCCCGACATTTCCCTCTCTTCCAGGTCTTGGCACGAAGGTTCCCTCTACAGAGAAACCTTTCAGCTTTGAGCTTCCATTCCTAACCCAGGAATTACACAATCTCCTACATTTCTCCATGTCATCATCATCCACGATCGATGGAAATTAGTTGGTTATTGATTACTTGTGTCCTCTGACTTATTTGACCTTTGAGTATACTGCTTCCATGAATACATGAGTATATATAAAGCAAATATTTTTTTTTTGCCATTGCTTTAGGATTTGTTAATACATTCATTTGTTTGTATGTGGCTTCATTATAACATTTATATAATAATGGAAAAGTATGATTTTGTTAATCATTTCAAGGATGTGCAGTTGCTTTTCCCATGGACAGTCGCATATCTGGAATAGTTGGCAAATGTGAACTCTCTGGGGATTTCAGTCTTGACTCAGAAGATAGATTGCTGTGATGACTAGGTTGAAGCTGTGGCTGGAAACTCTGCCTGGGGCCCCAGGAAGAGTTGGTGTATGAAAGATGTGCTACAAAAGGAAGTGCTTATTAAAGTGTGTCCCAAATGGGAAAAAGCAAATATTTTAGCATACACACATATGTATGTGCTCTAAAGTCAAAGGTCATCACTTTAATATCGTTGTATCTTGCTTTCTTACACTTACTGTTTCCTGGAACCAAGGCTCATCAAATATACCTAAGAATAGCATACAGAAGGAACATCCAGCCATATCAGTGTGGGTAACTGTGTTATTTCGTATCCTGTTAACATAATTGGTTAAAAGTGTGACAAAATTGTTCCACACATCTCCAAATTATATCAGAACATATCCCTTACACATACTTATTCAGTGTGGGGTAATATCATGTTTATACTCTAACAAGTAAAGCATGCCTGAAGATTATAGGGTGGAGTTTGCCACTAGTTAACCGTAGAGGTTTGGAGGTCTCTACAGATGGACAGGAAGTGAGATGCCTGGGCAGAGAGAGGAATATAAGGTGGGAGGATACAGGAACTCAGTCTCTTTTCAGTCTAAGGATTTTGTAGAGGTAAGAGCTCTAGTGGCTGGCTTCTCTGCTTCTCTGATCTTTCATATTTCACCCGCTAATATCTGACTCTGGGCTTTCACTATTATGACCTATTTTACTATTAGAACTAATGTTACATCAGTAGAAATTTATTAGCTTCTGAATACGTGTAAGCCAATAATTCATGATTTACTGTTTTCTTGTAGCATTCCATATTCTTCCATTGGACATTTCTAGTCCTACTAAAACTTGGCAATGTGCTAAGAGAGCCACAAATAAGAAGTGACCAACAGGCAAGGGAGAGAAAAAGAAAAGAAAAAAAGAGAAGTGTCAACTAAAAAGAGAGTTCATCTAGCCTATAAGTTTGCAGAGGATTAAGGAAAAAGGTATTGGCATTTGTGTGTAGGGAGATTATATCTTTTTGAAAAGATTATACTTGTCCTAAAGTTCTGAGAAAGTATTATCTTTGAGCTGCTTGTGTTTTTCTTTTGGAGCTTCAAATTTCTAAATATTTTATTCTGAATAGAATGAGAGTAACATTAAATAATGTATACATGCATCTACTAGGAAACATCACTTGCCTAAGAAGTTTTAGGTTCTTAATGTACTGACAGGAATGCCCATTGCATTGTGTAACTTGTGAACAAATACTTTGGAAACATGCCAGCCATGTTTGACATGGTTCTGGGTACTGGGCACTGACTTGGTTGGTACCCGGCCCTCTCAATATGAGACTTGGTACTGGATCAGACTTAACCAGCAGCACATATGACTTTGGAGGTAGAGTTGGTGCCATTACTTCTTTCCCAGTCTGTTTCCACTCAGCATTCGGAACTTACCCTGTGCCTAAACAGATCTGTGAAAGATTTCCCAATTTTGAATCTGATTCCCCAGTACACAGGTACATCCTCATCAAGGCATTTCCATACAATACTACATCATTATTTTAAAATGAGCTGTTTCTCTAACAAGACAATGAACATCTTGGTGGCAACATGATTGATGGCTTATATATTGTACCATTTTACTGTATGCTTAGCACAATACCTTTCTGTTGAACTGAACACCAAAATGTTTGCTGTCCAATTTTCACTGGAATCCCAAGGCAAATATATTAATTTTTTGTCAAGTAACACCATTCAGGATTGCATCTACTAAAACAAACTTATAAATATATCAGGAATCTGATTGCGATGATCAAATGATGACCTCAATCTCATGACAGTGTAATACAAACTAGAGAGAACCCCAGTTACCACCACTGGGGAATATGATGCTTAACTGTAATTTGCAATAGACTATGCCACAGATTTTAATACATGAAAATGACAATACATTCATTTTGTTCTGCTCCAATAATCATGTGCCTTGTTGAGGATGTCTAAATGAAATGGAAGCCATAAAAATCACAGACATATATGAAGCAAGCATTGGGCCATAGCAAGGCATTACAGGGTTTATTGGTGCCCACAGTTGGTGCTACTCAAACAAGGCTGAGAGTCATCAGTTTCAGATGGGCATGAAATTATACCGGCCTAATCTGCCCACATGGAGATGCTCATTGTGATTACTGTCAAGTATCATTTTCAGTTCTGTTGGCAAAAGATGAATCAGCTTAATCTGCTCAGGCTGAACAGAAACGAAGAGAAATAGGATATCTCTTATGCAGAACACTTCCTCTGAGTAGTTGTGCTGGATGATCTTCCATGTCAGCCTGACTAGCTTTAGAATCTCCTAGGACACATATCACTGTACAAGCTTCTGATGTTTAGTTGAGGAGATAGATGCAGTATAACTGTGGCTGATATCATCCCAAAGGCCCATTTGACCTGAGTCCCAACTGGCCCAAATACAAAGGATAAGAGGGTAGAGCAAGAGAAATATCACTATTCATTTCTCTCTACTTCCAGGGTATAGATGTAATATGACCAGCCCATTGCATTTTATATTTGGCCTACACAGCCAGAAGCCACTCTTGCCATTATGCCTTCCTTGCTATAGTGGATTATGCCATCAGACTGTGAACTAAAAACAAGATCATCTTCCCTTAAGGTGGATCTTCTTAGGCATTTTGTCATGGTCATCACAAAGCAGTTAATAAGCATAGTGGTAGGCTTAAAAACCAGATTAATGTTAAGAAACTACGAAGATTACCAGCATGTGTCTGTGATTCCTAGACTTGGGAGGATGAGGCAAGAGAGTCACAGCTTAGGCTACACAGTAATATCCTGTCATATATGAGCAACAAACAGACAGAGAAAAAAAGATCAAGAAAAGATATATTGTAGACACAAAAAGAAACTAGACTGTTGCCTGGGGCTGGATGAGAAAAACAGTTATTATAAATGGACCTATGGATTCTGACTGGAGGCACTAACATGTCTTCTTGGTTTATGTAATGAGTATACCACTGGATATACTGAGACTCATTGAATTATATACTTTAAATGGATGTTTTTATTTAAAACATAAAATTGTGAAGCTTTAAACGTATAGAGAAATAACTTCCTTTGCCAGTGACAGGTCATGGAACATTTACTGTGTTCTCTGTTTTCATCGGATCCTCATTTATAAGGCTGGACACTTGCTAGTGACTCATATTTGTTCAGAGGACACTAGAGTCGCTGCTGCCCATCTGCACACAGTTCATGTGCTGGGGCAATTCACTAGCAGGGGCATGAGTCAGCTGCTGACTCAGCTTAACTAAACATCTGGTGTTTGATCTATTGATGATTTACAGTAGTTGGATGTAAAGCTTTGTAGCCAAGTAAAATATTAACAAAGAAGCCAGTGGTAAAACTGATCTGAAAAGAGGAGATTTAAAGGGAAGCACAGGGACATCCCAAAAGCATTTTTAGTATTCTTTACTATCTATTGAATCTAAACTAGTTATTAAGGTAAAACTATCAGAATCCAAATTAGGTCTTCAATCAATCACAACACAAACATCCAGAAATTCAGAAGAGAAATTACTTCAGACTTCTTCGTCTTTTTTTTTTTTTTTTTTTTTTTGAGTCTCTACCCTTCAAATAAACTTTTAGTGTTTATTTTATTTTATTATTTTATGAGACAGGGTTTCTCTGTGTAAGAGTCCTGGATGTCCTGGAACTTACTTTGCAAACCAGCCTGGCCTTGAACTCACAGAGATCATCCTGCCTCTGTTTCCAGACTTCTGGGATAAAAGGCAGGTGTCACCACCACTCTAGGCCTCAGTTTACTTGAATATTGAAATTACATTAATTACCATAGAGAGTTGAAGGGGTAACAAGTCTTTTCAAGCAAGTCTGGATAAAATAGAGGTGGAATTATAAATTTGATCAGTTCTCCATCTACAAATATTTACTGCATACCTAATATACGCCAAAAACTCTCCAGAATATGGAAATAAAGCAGTGATTAAAATAAACAAACAAAAATCCTGTTTTCATTGGCCTATGATATTAAAGTGGGAGGTGGTGGCATAAAAAACAAAATAATGGTGACAACATCTACTTCCTATTTACAATTTACTGTGTTAAGATTCTTTTTCATTTCTTTGTTTATGGTATCTTTTTAAAGCCCCTTCAAAGCAGAATCATTCTTGTTTGCATATGAAAAAACCATGGCTCTAAGAGGTAAAAGTGCTAGGCCTCAGGAAATTACTACCAGGCCATGGGAAAGGCATTTGAAGGGGGCCATAGGCAGAAGAAGTATAAAGGTTTAAAAGGAAATAAGGGGCCAGGAAAGGTTAAACTGGGATCAGGGAAGTGGAAGGCAGGGTAGAGGAGGAAGTATTGGGAAGGATAAATAACATAAAAGACACATTGAAAGGCACCACTGTAGAAGGCACACACACACACACACACACACACACACACACACACACAATGTATGTGTTAAAATGGAGTTACTCTATACAGTGGGGGGCAACAATGTCTCCACTACATACCACATACTAACTAATAAAGCCTAGTGCCAGGAATGAGTTATTTCTTTGGGAGTTGATGGCCAGTGAGTTTCTATAGGTCCCTAAATATTACAGCCTATTGGTATTGCTTTTGGTTTTCTCCAGGACTTGATGGTAAAACTCTATTGCTGAAGACACCACATATTTGAGCCATAGAACATGAAAAAAATATCATCAAACAGACAATGATGCTTCGTCTCTACTGGGTAGGTTTTATAGTGCTGGAAAGTGCTATATATCAATCAAACAGAAAAGTAATCATCAGTCATACCTGGCTGTAAAACTGGTGGCCTACAATATCTGGCCTGGAAAAACATGCCAACTAGTGCAAAGGTGGGTTGAACATCATGGGAGTAACCAACCACCTTCTGACTGAAGTCCTTCTCTACAGCTAAAATCCATTCCTGGTCTGTTATCAAGCCAAAAACTCATGGCTAGAATGGCATTAGGACCTAGTGGAGAACCTACTATTATTCTGCTATGTAGACATAATATTAAACCAATTCCTAATTAATTATCATTATATCCATCATATGAAAAGCCTCTATTTGCAATAGATTCTGTTTAACACAGTGACACACAAGTGGCCAAAGTACAGAGAATAGGAGATATATGAATGTTGAGCTTTGTAGGGAACATATATTCTATATTCCTTCTCCCAAGATTCAGGGATCATTGAGAAAGAAAGAGTAGAAATGGTGTTAAGAACCATTGGAAATAGTGTCTTCTGGACAAGCAAAGGCAGATAGATGCACATATGAATTTACAGCAGTTGCAACAGCATGCACAAAAGCTGTGCAAGCTTAAGCCAGCATGGAGATGGACTGGGCATGTAAACCTATCCCTAGCTGTGGAGCTATTGGCAAATATCAGCTGCTGGGAGAAGAGGAGACAGTTTGCTCTAAGAATGTAATCCTGGTAAGCTGACTATGTGCCAGTGAGAGAGCACACATCCAAGAAAATTTGGGATATAAAAATTGGTCTTGAAGGGAGAAAAAAAAAAAAAGACAGAGTTGGGTGGGTAGGTAGGAAAGGTGAGGTGTAAGGAGAATCAACGAAAAGGCATAAAAATGATTAAAACATGTATGAAACGCCCAAAGAACTAATCAAAATTAAAACAAGAACAAAACACACAAAACAGTAACAGTTACTTTCTTCTATTTTGTTGAAATTCAAAGGTTGGTTTTAATTTCTCTGAATTCTGCCTATAAACAGAACAGTGAGAACTGTCAGCTGTTGAACAATATCCCCAGAGTGTGGAGATAAAACAACCCGTAGGGGCTGAGGATGTGCTCAGTTGGTAGAGTGCTTTCTAGAAGATAGGAAGCCATGAATTTGATCCCCAGCATCTCTTAAGAGGGTGATGCTCACTTGTAACCCCAATTCTGGGGAGGTGAAGAGAAGAGGGTCAGAAGTTCAAGATTATCCTCAGTTACACAGTGAGTTTTTAAAAAAGCTCTTAGCATGGCGGTGGCACATGCCTTTAATCCCTGCACTCAGGAGGCAGAAGCAGGCTGATCTCTGTGAGTTCAAGGCCAGCCTGGTCTACAGAGCGAGTGCCAGGACAGACTACAATGCTACACAGAGAAACCCTGTCTTGGAAACAAAACAAAACAAAAACAAACAAACAAAACCTCTCTGGGAATTGCATCACATAATAGAGGTCTGTGCTAAAACATGAGAGTTTTAGGTTTACTATCAACTATAAATGATCTCTACATACATTTTTATACATATATATGTAGATGTATGTGTAGATTCTGCATACATAAATATAAAAATGTCTTCTAAATTTTTCTTTCTCTAAGAAGGCTAAGAAGGCTATAAAGAATTGATTTCCTCATGCTAAAAGAGCTTCTGGAAAATTTTGTGCTTAAAATAGCAAATTATGATCTTGTTCTAAACAGACCATAAGGCAGAATCATAATGGCAGTTTTACTATTCATCATAAGTCTATTTATGAGGGAGGCTTCCTTTTAACAACTCTCAGGATCTTTGATTAACGTTGCTCAAACAAACTGAAGGACAGTCTTGCTCTCTTGTCTGTTTTTCTCATGACCACCACTTTCCATGAAATGCTGCTTCAAAGTTAATGTCACATGTAAAGTATTTCCCTCAATAACCTACTTGAGGTTTTATCTGATTTAAGTTTTTCTCCAATTACTTGTACTTATAACAAACCTACTCATTTCTACCTTAGCTACATAAATCTTGTCTCTGTCAGACATTATTAACACCTTCCAGATATTTCTAGACTAGTAAAAGGTTCCTTTAAGTTTTGCTATTTCTTCAAGAAATACTCACTCTTTTATTTTATATCCCTGTGTAGCCAGAAGAAATATGATTATAGCATAATATGGTTAATATTGTCTACCTTTCTATTTTAACAAGTCTCATAAATACAAGAAAGAATATTTCTGTTTTGAGAGGTGAGGATTAAGCAGCACCGCTTCCATTACCAATGCCAGATGGTGGGATTTATATACTAAGTGGAATGTATTTTATATAGTACAGATGAGGGTATTTTCAAGTTGAATTATTTGATAAAATAGTACCAAAGACAATCATTTTTGAATAAATGGCTGACTCTCACTGCTAACTCTGGGCCAGGGAAATTGGGCACCAAGGGCACATCGGTCACACTGGATATTTTATGGGTAAACTAGCTGAAGTCATCAGTCTCACTTCCAGAGAAGGGGGCATTTTGATGCTACACAACACATCTGGATACCTGTTTTAGATAGTCTCTATCATCTGCATCTCCAAGGTTAGAAACTGAGTCATACTGGACTTCTTCCTTCTCTCTCAGTTTTAAGAATTATTGGTACTCCTTTTAGAATATGTTCACGTTGGTCTCTATATCATGGTGACCCTGTTGCTGCTAGTGTAGCAGCAACAAATTCAGAAGATCTGAATGTGATTATCATATTGCTGAGTGACCTTGCAATGTTAAACTCAGCCTCAGTTTCCATATCCATAAAGTAGGAATAGCAGTGCTTGCTTTTGGAGAGAGGGGCTTGGGGAGATAGCAGACAATGCAGGGTGAATAGGAGGCAGGCTGGAATGCATGAGCAGAATCCACTTTCCTGTCCCAGAGGCTGGCAGAGAAGGATTTGGGAGACAGGAGACGACATTGGAGAGATCCTTTAACTACTAAATAGGGATTGAATAAAATGTTCTGCGTTGTCTCCAATGTCCTCTTCTTCCATGAGATTTTTCCTGATGCTACATAGCCCTGCCAACCAGAATACTATTCATAAATATCTCATTCCATTACAGTACTACCATTATCACATTACTTTCCACATACTGAATCTTATCTGTATGTCACCTTTTTAATGGAAGCTGTCTTTGCATAGGAAATGCCATCAGCTTCCTGTTCCTCAGAGCCTCAGTTACAGCTCCTTGATTGTAAAGGATGTTCAATACCAGGAATTGATTTAATTTTATGACCATGGGCAATTTATTTGTAGTTTAATGAGTTTCCTTGCAGTAAACAAGGGTTTTGTGTTTGAACTTCTAGCACTCTCAATAATGCTATGTAGTAAACTTTCTAATTAAAAATTATAAAATTACTTTCCAATCACTAAAATATGAACACTAATCTAGAGAATTGATTTTGAAGTGAGAAGGAAAAAAAACACCCATCTCAATGGGTTCATTTTATATGGAGACTCATGGAGGCAGAGGCTCACAAATAATGTATCTACTACTCGCTTGTTTCTGCTTATGCCTCCTCTCTGGGTGGGCATCAATGAGGCAGTACTTACTATCCTAGCAATATTATTCACTGATGCTCAGTCTCAAAGGAGCAAACAAAACCAAAATGAAAGAAACAGAACAAACAGGCAGGTTACTGGCAAAAGTTACATCCATCATATGTATATCCTGAACATTTTGCTTTGGCAACCAGATTGATCAATTTGTATTCTTAGTGCCACCTCAAATGAATCTAGGGAAGCAAACAACATCATCATCAATTTTCCTCATCTGGAGCTCAGAACCTATTGTTTCAGTATGGTGTACAGTTTTGTATATTTTCAACAAACTCTCTTCTTAGTGTCCCTTGATCATTTCCAAACACTGGAATCAAATGGAATCTTTTACAATAGGAGAACCGCTAGATAAATTATTCTGACTAATATTATTGATGTACTGTTGAATCATTTAGCAATTAGTGTTATAATACACAACCTGGCAACTTGGAAAAAATTCTTAATAATGCAACGATGGAAGCAAAAAGTGTGAAATGGTGTGACTTCTAGCTAATGAGCAGGATAGCTCATGGAGAAAACCAGATTGGGTCATTTGACTCATGGCAAATGATTCCTATTTGATCTCTTGCATTCTTGTTCTCTTGATAGAAGATGCAGTGACTGTCTTTGTTCTGGACAGTATTTTCAAGGATATTTTAAGTGTAGCAGATAACATTGAGAGACAGTATCTTTTGAGTGTAGAGTAAGCTCATTTACTGCTCATTTAAAAAGATTCAGGTTTCTTATACTGGGTGTTCTTTGTTGCATGGAAACACATCATTCACTAGCATTCCTTTCTTCTCTGGAGTGCTGTATGAAACCAGGGCTCAGGGGTACTGTATGGAAGCAGGGCTCAGGATATTGTTCAAAATTTTGCTCTTCTGGCTACAGATACTACTGTGAGCAATGGAATCTTCTGATCTAGGAATCTTCTGTTACTGATGATAACATCCTAGGAAGAGAACTGGTTGCTTTGCACATAAGGTGAACCTTACAGACACATGTTCTCCTGCTTAAACCTGTTTAACCTGCTTTCAGTGACATCTTAGGCATTTGGTGTCAGTGGTAGTAAGGACAATATCCAATAGGCAATAATGGCTGACATTTAATGAATGGGAAAGGATGCTGTGAGTCATATAACCCTCAAAATGAATGATCCAACCTATACCACCTGTTAAAGATAGATGATGACAGAGATTTGGTATGTTTTAGAAGAATCAGTGTTGTACCACTTAGTCACTTCTTTTGACCTTACTTTTACTAATCTTTTTAGTCTCTGCTTAAAACTCCTTTACAAAGCCAGTCCCCAGTTCTTAGTCTCTGCTCTTCTCCTTTGTAACACATGTCACATTTTATGTTCATTGCAAGATTAACCAAGGGATCCTCTCATTGCTGTTTGCTGTATGTCTTCCATCTTCACAGATATATAGGCAAAGGTATGAGGTCAGTTTTGTCCTTCAAAGCTTTTGGCAGGACAGGTGCTATGAATCTTTGAATTAATAAACATATTGATTAATGGAATGTATTCAAGTGATTCAAACAATTTATAATTTTGTTTATATGATGCTGACTTCATTGTTCTCCAAACATCTTGCCATGCAGTTATTTTGCTTTAGTTTAAAGAAATATTGGATTTATATTGTGAAAATAAATAAGATATTATAGCTTTTGCCCCACGGGGAATTTTGGGAGATGTTTTCATATAGGAAGAATTATAGAAAACACAGCTCAAACTAAATATTAATGAGCATAGAGAACAGATAGACATATCTACCATTGTTTTTCTTGGTCATACATACAGTTTATGGCCATTTGCTGAGAGTTATATCATCTGAAATATTTTATCCTAACTGGTTGTTATGCACTTCTACTCAGTAAATGTCATAAATGCCCCACTGAGTTTTCATTATCACTTTATGAAGGACTGTTACCTTTTACATTTTAATGGCTTAATTCTTTTCAACAACTCATAAAAAAAACAACAAAATTATACACAGTTGTGTGATAGATGGGGTGTGTCAAAAATTATGATCTGTAAATTTCTTCTTTAAAGAAGCAATTTAAACAAATTATATTACTTTTACAGCTTAAAAGATCAAAAATAGCAATTGGAAATAGTTTTGTGAATGGCTACATGTGGTTAGAAGCAAATTCAAGTATACATATTGCTAATGGGAAGGTTGCTTTGTTTTTGCTATCTCTCTAGCCTGGGAAGGTTGCTGTTTTAGATGACAATATTTAATAAAGATAGGGAGGGCATGTATATAATTTTGGATTCAGGGAACAGAGGAAAAGTTTAACAGAACTTTTTACAATATTATAGAATACTAGTTCCATGGAAAATTGATTGCCAGGAAGGGACCTATAGAGTCCTACCCACCCCACCTGAACTATTGACTACTGACAAATGTTGGGAGAGGACACAGCACCAACAACAAAATCACGACTTTGGGAAGAAGGTGGTTAATGGGAATATAAAGGATGTGGAAGTTGAGGTTGATAACAATCAGAGTGCACCTTCTATATGTATGAAACTTTCAAGGAACACTTCAAAAGTTGTTTTAAATGTTTATCATTCAATGACACATTAAAAACCTAGCTTCTAGAGGGGTCAAAGATGCCAGGAGAACACAGTTCACCGAATCAGCTAAGGAAGGCTCACAGGGTTCACAGAGACTGAGTGGCAATCATGGGGCTTACATGGGTATGTGTTAAGTCCTCTGCATACATACTGTGGTTGTTTAATTTTGGGTTTTGTGATACTCCTAATAGTGGGAGTGGGCATGTCTCTGACTCTTTTGCCTGCTCTTGGGAACCTTCTACTCTTCATCCAGCTTTGATATAAGTGTTTGTGCCTATTCTTATTGCATCTTGTTGTTCCATGTTCAGATGATAATCCTGTGGAGCCAGGTTTTTCTGTAGGGAAACAGGAGTGGATTTGGGGGTGGAGGGACTGGGAGAAGTGGACAGAAGGGAGGCTGTGTTAAGGATTTATTGTATTAGGGAAGAATAAATAAAAAGAAAAAATGAAGTTATCAAAATACTTTTAGAGAACAGGATAGACTGAGTAAACTTCAAATTTGAAGAGTACTGAATTTGTGGATCATGTGTGCTTGTAGCAGTGATGTATGTAGCAATGCAAGACACTTTTTTTATGTGGCTACTTCAAGTTCTAAATAATCTTCGAAGAAAATATTTTCTCCATTTTGTACATGAACCTTAAAAATCCTAAGGGCACTGGACTAATGAATAAAGATGCAAAACAAACCAATCAATCAGATTACCATAAGTAACTTTGAAATAGCCCATGTCAGTGGGTTCCAAAATCTGATCAGTAAACCTCAACAGGAGGACTTTTCCCCTCTACAAGGGCCTTAGAATTTAGTGATAACAGACAAATCTTCTGTCTGTCTGTCTGTCTGTCTATCTATCTATCTATCTATCTATCTATCTATCTATCTATCATCTATCTCTACTATTCCCTCTAATCTCAATCTATCTGTCATCTATCAATCACCTGTTATCTATCTGCATCTGTTGTTCTCTTTCATCTCAAACTGTACACATGATATACCTTATCTTACACTGACATTTTAGATGCAGAGACTATAAGACAGTGTTAAATGAGGAAAGACAGCTTAGGAAAGAAGGCAGAAAAGACAACAGGAAACTCATTCACCAGAGACCTACTGTGCACTAGACAATGGAACAAAACATGAATTGAACACAATTTAACAAAGCAATTGTGGATAATTATGAGTGACAAACAGTGTACTCAGCATGTTGTATGTTACAGAGTAAGAAATGCAGGCAAATTATAATAACAGGCACATGTAGAAAATCTGAATACAGGTGAAAACATACAAAGATGTTGGGACCTTTCTTTGGGTCAAACCAAATGAACGAAGATAAAGCTATATTGGAATAGAATGAGAATTATTTTCTTTTTTTTTAAATTTAATTTATTATTTTACATGTCGATCCCAGTTACCTCTCCCTCCCTCCCTCCTTCCCTCTCTCCCTTCCTCTCTCCCATCTTCCCTCCCTTTTACCCTCTCTGCCCTCTCACATGCACTCTAACCACCCTCCCCTCCCATCCCCCCCCACCCCAATTCCATATGTACGGGAATGCCATCCAGTTGGGGTCATATAGATCTGACAGGTCATTTGAAGTAGGGACTAGGGCATCTCTCCTGTCTCTAGATTAAGGCAGTTATTCCTCCATGGGGGATGTATTTGCAAGGATCTTTTGTGTACCAGGGATACATCCTGGATCCATTGTCTGAGGTCTTTAGACTGCTCAGTCCTTCTGGCTGAGACCCATATTCAGGGGGCCTGAGTCAGTCCCATGTTGGCTTCCCAGCTATCAGTCTGGTGGCCTGTTATCTCCTCCTTGTTCAGGTAAGCTGTCTCTATGTGTTTCTGCCGCCTGGCCTTGTCCTCTCCATCTGCATCTGGGTTCTACTTCGACTCAGTGTTTATGTATGGGTGTTTGCTCCTGTTTCCAACAGACATTAGTTGAGGGCTCCATGGAGAAGTTAGTTGTTGATCTCACTCTCCAGGAAGGGCCTTTCCACGGAAGCTCAAACTGTTATTTGGCAGCAGTCTTGTAGTTCTCTAGACCTTTCATTTTTATCTTCAAACCAATATTGGCTATCTCTTTCCTGTCTCTCTCTCTCTGAGAATTATTTTCAAATACCTACATACTATCTTTAAGCCTCAGTATTTCAGGATTATAATAGTATACTAGGTAGGAAAGATAACCTAATTCATAGCATGCTTGCAAAGATTAAAATGAATAAACAGACATATTAATATTTGCAGAGTGTTCAATAACTGTTATGACTGTAATGATTATAATCTTTGCTTGACTTTACTAATAAATGAAGATTATACTTAGAAGTGGTAAGATGTTCCTAAGAAAGCAATGATCTCCTTCCTGCTCATTTGTGACCTTCTGATTATATGTGGTCTAGTCTATGATTTCTGTGTACTATTTCCAGGCATCTCCAATCATTCAAATTTGTCATACAGCTCATGGTTTAAATAATTTTTTTAATACCATAAACACTTGAGCTACTATTTCAAGCATAGTAAAATATTTACTTGGGTAATAAGTATTTATTGAAGTGTTGATTATTGTTCATGACTATTTTGAGTAAATCACTGGCCAGAGATCCAATAAGCAGCCACTTTGCCTTGGTGGATTTTGTTTCCTTCTCTAATTGAATAGTTGTTTGAGTGAACTAAAGGAAAAACAAGGCATTACACAGTCATCAGTAGATTAATTTCAGAACATCAGAACGGTAGTTAAGTAAAAGCAACATATCTACTATAGTTCAATATTTATCACCAAATGCTACATTATACAACATTGGTCAGATACTTTCCCCTTCCTTAGTCTGTTGTCCTGCATGTAAAATGGGGAGTACAGAAACACATGATTCCTAGGGCTCCTCTTAGGGATAATACTTACAGGATCTATACAGCTTCGGTACTTGACTAGAGTAGTTTGTCAGGGTAATGAATACAGTAATTCTTGGCAGTAAAACGAGTATCACTCCACTGTGTACTGTGATTGACACTGTCATCTACTGTTCACAACTTTGCCTGCCTTCACTTTGGTAAGCACACGAAATCTAAATCCTTTGGAAGAAAGCAGTAATGGCCTATTGTCAGGCAGTATTTAACATGGGAATGCAGGAAAGTTGTGGTAAAAGAGAAAAACTTCAACCCTGCAAGCTTTTCCAGGTTAATTTTAAATTTATGATGAAAAGAAACAGACAGAAAATATCTAGAAAAAGAGAGAATCATGCTGGACTATCAGGTATTCTACAACATCTTTAATTGTTATCTTTCATCAAGGATTCCTGGGTGAGGAAAAAGCACTTTTACTCCTGGGAATAATGTCACACAAGGGTTTGTGTCTTCTCGTCCAGATTCCTGTGAAACATTTGTTCCATTTCAATACCAAGAAAGCCTGTTCAATACCAACAAAGCTCCCTTTGTTCCAGACAGGAAACTTCACCGTCTCTATGGTTTTTTTTCTGCTCTACAAAGTGATCCACTGGCGAGTCTAATTAGGTTTGATTCCTGCAAATGTCGGAGGTGTGACTAATTTTGCTAGGCTCTAAAAATGGGACAAGGAGTTGTATCTGAGTCCTAAGCTAGTCATTAAACTAAATGCACAGTTCAATAGTAAACCCAACAGGGCAAATCAACAAAGTAGATTACATACTTTGTTGAAAAGTTGAAGAAAAGATGTCAAGCAAATAGAACTGCAGTCACTCACTATAAGGAGCAATTTTAGAAGTTAATGTGCATGGTGAAACTGCACACACACTGTGCCATGACACCAGAAGAGGGCTCTAGTTCTAAAGCAGAGTTTTTGAGTCATCAGAATGGAACACAATGACCTCAAAGCAACAACACTGGAACCAAGAAAATATGCGGCTTACAGACAATGTCTGCACTAATTTGACATTTTCTTCTCCCAAAGGAGTCAAGGACCTGCCAGACAATGAACATCAAATTAGTAGGGCCTAGCAGCACTTGTGGGAACTCATTTTCCCTGGCATGTTTTAATTTGTATTACAAAAGATAACACAGGTAAAGAGAGTAGTTATTTAAACCTAAAAAAGAAAAAAAAGGTGTCAAGTGTCAAGGTGTTTTTCATACACCTGCTTTGATAAAACCTTTTAGTTGCCTTTGATTATCCTAACAGCTATCACTGTAGCAGTGGTTATTGAGGGAAACATACTAGACATTTGAATACCTACTTTGTGTTTGGCACTACCTATGGTCTAGAAGGGACACTAACAAATTGATACTAAGCAACTCTATTCAAGAGGATAATAATAGTTTAGTGAGGCAAGACTATAGAAATTCTTGATTTGAGAGTAAAACAAAACATTTTTTCATGAAATAATAACTCGTCTTTTAATCGAGAAAATATAACACAGCTTTAGAGAACACAGGGGGTTAGAAAGGCTGGAATATTTAGAAAAGATTCATAGAAGTAGTAAAGCCTTGAGGTCGTTTGGGGAACAATATTAGAATCTGGGAAGTTGGAAAGCCAGCACATTATGAGTGGACAGGGAAGCCAGAGGGCACTGAAAGGGAGCAAGAGAATACAGATGAAAGTAGAGTGACCTGCTTGAAAGGAGAAGCCAGCTAATGAAAAGACAGAACAAAGGTGCTAGCTCAGCATGTACAAATTCTCTTTTCATTCTATGTTGCTTTTCCTCGAGTTACTCTTTCCTCTGGGTTAAAATTTCATATTAGCAGAACTCAAAGGCTACACCTATAATTTCCTCCTCCTGTGTACCTTGTCTTAGATCCAATGTTTTGTGAACCAGTTTTTATTTTGTTTCTTTCTCATGAGTGGGATTTTGCCTTTGTATTTCAGACCAGCTCCTTAGCATACTCAGTGTTATTGGTGACATATAAGAACACTGGTTTTGCAACAGAATTATCCATTCTGTGCATTATTGCTGGTCCATGTTGCCTCTAAAACTCTCAATACCACTTTCTAACTGGTTTACCCTATAGTATTTAATAATATGGAGTTATTAAATTACTTTATTATCCAGCAGTATCAAATATATCCCCTGGGATCCCCCAGAAATATTTTTCCTAAGGTTATGCAATAAATCAAATACCGAGGCTTCAATTTAGAGAGTCTTGATGCCTGCTCCTGAGGGAAAAGCAAAAATTTCTTTGTAGGTTCCCCAGGTGTCAGTTCAGAGTCAGTGAGCTCCCACTAGCTCAGGGCAGCTGTTTCTATGGGATTTGCTCACATTATCACTTCTCCCTCTATTCTACTGTACTCTGGGAGCTTAGCCAGTGCTTAGCTGTGGATCTCTGCATCTGCTCCCATCAATTGCTGGAGGAAGATTCTATGATAAAAGTTCAGGTGGTCATCAATCTGATTAAGGACTGGCTTGGGCAATCTGTGGGGTCACTGGCAGTGGGACCAGGATTTATCCCTAGTGCTTGAACTGGCTCTTTGGAGCCCATTCTCTTTGGAGGGATACCTTGCTCAGCCTAGATGGGGGGGTGCTTGGCCCTGCCTCGAACAGATGTGCCAGACTTTGTTGGCTCTGAGGAGTGGATGGCAGGTAGAATGGGGGGAAGGTGGGGAAAGCAGGAGGAGGGGAGGAAATGGGACCTGGGATTGGTATGTAGAATGAGAAAAGATTGTTTTAAAATTAAACAAATGATAAAACTTAAAAAATTCTTTTGGATTATGCAATTATGAAATGTGTTTCCTTATTTTGGTGTCTTGAAAGTGTACAGAGAACTTGATCTACCCAGCTGTTAGAGAAGAAGAAGCTTAGTGCCACATAAAGGAGAAGAATTTAGTAAAACAGCGGTGACAACAACAAAAGCACAAATGCCAAAAGCAAAATTGTATTTTGCTTTTCTATGTCACTTATGGAGGAGCTGATGGCAGATTAAGGCAATTCTGTCACATAGATATACAACGGAGAAAAAAAGGAGAAGCAAGACTTCTACTTATTTATGCAAAGTTTACTCTGTCAAATGGAATGTCAGGAAAAGTTATTACTACACTCTCAAATCACAAGTTATATGGGAAAGTAATGAGAATAAGCAGGATGGCAATGGGATACATGTGACGTGAAAGTAGAGTGGTGACTATCTAGGAGGAAGAAGGGCACCAGAAGAGGCTATGTGAGATACCTTTGTCCTCATTATATGAACAAAAAAACTTTTGACATTGAGAGGTCATAGAGTTAGTGCAGAGTGAAGTCAGGATTTGAACATTTGAAGTCAGTTACACCCTCCTAAGTGCTTATTAAAACAGTTTATTTAATAAAAAATAATCTAAAATCAAAGACCATAAGTGTTCCTTGTGATATGCTATGGGCCATTTTAGTAGGGATATCTGGTGGGTATGGATTGAAACCAAGGTAAAATGTGGTCCTAGGTAGGCAGATGGGAAGCCCATAGCATGACTGAAATCTAGGGTCAGGCACACATTCCGATAGTGAGGATGTGAAAAGCCAGAGGAAAGTTCATTGTTGAGTGTAATGCACTAATAAAGGATAAAGAAGAGAAATGTCAAGGGGGCAGAGAAGGAAGAAAAGTCCTAAAAGCAAGCAAAGCTATATATGCCTGCAAGTAGTATGTGGATATATATGAAAGAAGGGTTTTTGTGAGAAGCAAACATTAGAGATGAATTTGCACTAAGATAAAATATAAGGTACACAATGTTCCCAATGGATTTGGAAACAGAATCTTGATGACTTTTGGAAATCTATTTCAGAGGACTGATATGAGCTCTAGTGCTGTAAAGAGTGAATGGAATACAGAAGGGGAGATTATATGGACAATTCATCAAGTTGGGAAGAAGGGCATCACAGTGTGTGCAGTGTGTGTGTGTGTGTGTGTGTGTGTGTGTGTGCATGTATGCGTGCGTGTATGAGTGCTTTATGTACACATGTGTGTATGTAGTACAAGGTCACTACTTACAGCTCAAAGCTTACCATTTTAGTTAGGCTGCCTTGCTGGTGATCTGTAGGGATCTGTCTGTCTCTGTTCCCCAATGCTGAGCTTATAAGCATGACAGTAGTGTCTGGCTTTTTATGTGGGTGTTGGGGATTCAAATTTATGTATTCATGCTTTCAGAGCAAGTACTCTTATCAAATGAGCTATCATTCCAGCGCCACAAAATTCATCTTACAACTCCACCCTGCCAACTATTGTATCTAATAGTAAGATGAGAATTAAAAATGCCTATTATGTAGATTTTGTGTAAGGATTAGCAATTATGTTTGCAGACCACTGAATAGAATGTAAGTAGTTATTAAATGAAAACTGTATAATAGTTTTTAAAAATGTAAAATGTCTGAAGATCTTAAACTCTCCTGAATAAGTGATTATTTCAATATTCTGTCACAATAGGCTTGTCCTCTAAACTCCCCTTTAGTTAAGTGAGCCTATATTATTTTATCTAAGTACTTAAAGCCACGGGGGCATACTCTTCATTTTAGTGTTACTATATGAATTATTTAACACTGAAATGGACTTTTACCAGGTTGTTGAGCTATTATCCTACAGATGATTTGCACAGCTCTAATGTTTGGAAGAGTCTTTGGATATTGTTGGGCTTACTTTTTTTTTTAAGAGCATGGATATGGTCTTTGGCTCGACAATCCTTTCTGGCCATATTATGTGTGATGTGAACATAACTTAGTGACTGAAGATGTGAGAAGAGCTTTAGGTCTATTTGTCACATGCTTCCCTTTCATTTTCATTTATAGTGTATATAAGAAATATTAGCAGGGAATGGAATTCCTTCACCTTGACAAGTACTGACATTTGCTTAACATGCTGAACAAATGTTCAGAATGATTGGCCTTGAAAATAAAGTCCATTTGCACCTCTTAATATGTTCCTTTTCAATCTTCTAAGTTTGTTGAATTGATTTTTGTTTTATTACCCTTTACAGGGTCAATGAAAGTAGCCAAGAAGGTTCTTTTTATGTACCCACATTGTGCCTTTGAAAGCTGAATAGTGCAAATCCTTTAAGACATGTCAGAGGCATCCATAGGTGGTATGAGTTCCTTAGGTGCTGCTGCCTATGGAATACAAATGAACCTACCTTTAACAAAAAGTAGATGTCACATTTTGTAATGCACAACAGATATGCTGATGAAGTCTGGTTTCTGTGGCCTGACTTGGAAATCAGGGATCCCAGATCCCAACTTTATTTTCCATCTTCCACAAAGACCTGGATGGAACACTCCCTTCTATCTACTGAGTCTTATGTCTTTTGCCTGAGTGCAGAAGATCTTCCACCAAATGTAAACTCTGCCTTTGAACTTTGATGCTGTCAGTCATTATGTGGTCAACACAAACCACTTGCCTGCCACTCTGCTCACACATCACATGGATAACATGTGGCTTGACAAAAGGAATTGACAGGGAGATAGCCTAGTTTACTCTTATATAGAGTTATTGTTAAAGCAAAAGTTGTTATTTTGTTTAGACTGTTCTGTTTAGCTAGCCATTTGACAAATAACTGTATAAAGGAATAAAGAAACTATGACATTTATATATGATGGAATGCCATGCATGGAAAGATTGAAATCTTGTTACTTGGACTATTCTTGAAACTTGTTATTCTTCTGGGGTGGGATTTCATGTGGAAGAATTTTTAATCATTTGCAATCTCCTTAGTAACCCTCTTTGGATTAAGTAAGAAGAAACTGTCTAAAGGTTGTCCAATAAGCGAGACAGGGGATTAGAGAAAGTTGAGGGGGAAGCATACATGGTAACAGAGAAACAGAAGGAATATTCCATGATTCTGTATGATGGGGTCTCATTATGACAAGGGTAAAGGATAAATCAGAGAGCTTTAAAAAAAAGAATTAAAATAAATCAATGATAGGAAAGAGAGCAAAAAGGACAGCTAGAATTGGAAACTGTCATATACAGGAGGTTTCTGACTAGTGTTTCATGGGATACCATCCAAGATCAGCAGCTGCTTGATGCCTCACTGGACAAGGACTTCTTCATATCTATTCTGATCTTAGTCAGTGTCCCTTCTCTCTTATAGTAACTTTGAACTCTGGTACTTTCAAAGTAGATCATCTTCTGAGAAAGAAAATGTTCTCAAAAATGAATGTTAATAATGCCCAACCAAAATAGCCTGTATCTGTCTTGTGTATTTCCCTGCTGGAGAGACACTCTAAATGAGAGGCTGATTTTATGGGTCACAAGGACCCCAGAGGAAAGTACTCTATTACTAAAATCAGGACAGGGAATATGATTGGGACAGGAACATAGCTGTTCTAGAAGACTGAAGGAGATGATGAAGGACATTCCTTTCTGTCATGGACCAGCAGTCTTACACACCACCTGATATGGTATCTGCAGGAGTTAGTCTGGACCTCTGACTGACTGTGAAGTAGCTGTCCAGGGTAGCAAGAAATCTCTGCCAAATAAACCTTTTTAAAAGATGGAAAGCATCTCACTTTGTAGCTTCCAGACACAGCATGGAAACTAGATGTTGGTTTAGGCAGGGGTTCCATTACAGACAAAGCTGGTAAAGTGAGAAGTTGAGGGAACATTCTTAAAGAGCTGGATAGGAACAAATGTCATAAGACTAAGTAAGACATTATAAGCATGGGAAGCCCTGTGGGAAAATACTTAAGAAAATGGTTGGTTGCATTGTGGGAATAGCTGATACTGTGGGAGAGAAAAAAAAGCATGAAAATTCAGTAATTATAATTGGATCTTGTCAGAGGCTTCTGATTATTTTTTACACTTTTTCTGGCTTCCCATTTCTCATAGTCATGGTAATGTGCACCTGACACTAACAGATTTCCCTGATGGGAAAAATAGTACCTTCTTCAGTAACTGCTACCCTGAGCTTACAGGTGGCAGATAGAAAGAAAAATGAACTATGATCTGATCTTCAGCTTCCATTGAAACTCAATGAATGCAAACTATAGCATTAGGAGAAACTAAGCTGGATCCAAAGTAAATATGGAGAAAAGCAAAGGAAAACACACATACACACACACACACACACACACACACACATACACACACACACACGAATCCACACATGAACACACATATGCACCTGCATGAACACACATGTAGACACAAACACATGCATGAACATACACATGTATGAACACTTACACACAGGAACCCAGATGAATTCACACATGCTCCTGCATGCACACACATACACATGAACACACACATGTGCATGTATTCATGTGCACACACACACAATCATGCATATACACTTGCATACACACGTACACTCTCTTGAAATAATGCATAATACATTCTAGATTTTTCTTTTAACATAGGTGGTTGTTGATACAATGTACAGAAAATATCGTGTGCATCCAGTCACTAAGCCTACTGAAAACAAGACTCATCCACAGCTGGGTTGCATATCTGCATATGCTCCAACTTAATGGACATTTGACACATATTGAAAGTCTGACACAGTTTCCCCCTCTGGAAAATATTAAGTTTGGAGTAAATTGCTTGGTCCATCCTCCTTCTCTGAACTTATGTTACCCTCTTTATCTATTAATCTAAAAGTTGGACAGAAAGGTATTTTCACAATTATGCCCGAGGCATAAGAAAGGAAGCAGGATGCTAGATGATCTTGAGAGAGATGGAAATGATAAAGATAAGTAAAATTCCCACCTCCTACCCAAATGCTGAGCCATCTGCTCTGTTAAGTAGAGTGTTCACAAGACTACCTGCTGTGGAAGAGTAGTCACTGCTCAGTTTCAACCTGAAACTACTTCAACACTGAAAGCTACTTCTCAGACCCCAGGCTGTGGCAAATGCTTCCTTCTTTTAGAGGAGAGAAAGCTTTCTAAATTTGAAGAAAGGTACTGGCCATGTTGGAACAGACTATTTTTATGGTTGGGCACACCTATAACAGCATCACTCAGGAGGCTGAGGCAAGGAGACCTAAAGTTTGAGGCCAGTGACTGTTATACTGTGAGACCCTGTTAGGGGAAAGAAAGCCAACTACAAAGTTTATCCTCTAATGTACACAAGGTCTGCCAACCAAATTAAGGACTTTGAAAAGGCTACAAGAACAAAGTAAATTTGGTCTCACAATAAAGATAAAAATATTCTATATTCAAAAACATTTAAGTATCTCTATGCACATAGGAAGTTTTGCTCAGCAGTCCTCCTATGCTGCCAAGCCAACCATCTGTCCGCCTTCATGATTTACTGCATTCCTAATTAGGCCATGAATGGAAAGAGCCTTTTGTAATAATCTTGTAAAAAAAAATCATTTTTATGTTATTCTGGGGTATCTTTAGCATGGGGAGATCATAAGATGCCATCTAAAATGCTCCCATATTATTGCTCATGCTGATACTGCTGCTCTCAGCACTTCACATGTAACCACAAAATCCTCTTTGTGACCCAGTCAGATGAAAGCTATATTGTTATTCCTTTATGAACGAGGAAGCTAATGACCAGAAAATAACCACAAATCACTCAGGTGGTTTATAGAGATAGCAGTGAAGTCAGAATTCCAGAACTCACAAGACTTAATCTAAAGACTCTACTCCTATCCAGATATTATTTGATTTTTTTCATCTACCTGTCTGTCCGTCCGTCTGTCCGTCTGTCCGTCCGTCTGTCTGTCTGTCCGTCCGTCTGTCCGTCCATCCATCCATCCATCTCTCCACCTGTCCTCCAATCTGTCCATCCCTACATCCATCTGTCTGTCTGTCTGCCTGGCTAGTTTTATGTCAACTTGATACAGGCTAGAGTCATCAAAGAGGAGAAAACCTCAACAGAGAAAATGCCTCCATAAGATCAGGCTGCAAGGTATTTTCTTAATTAGTGATGGACATGGAAGTTCTCCATGCATTGTGGGTGATGCCATCCCTGGGCTTGTGGTCCTGGGTGCTATAAGAAAGTAGGCTGAGCCAAGTCATGGGTGCACATCAGTAAACAGCACCCCTCTATGGCCTCTGCATTAGCTCCTGGTTCTAGTCTCCTGCTCTGTGTGAGTTCTTGCCCTTACTACTTCTGATAATGAACTGCTATTTGTAACTGTGAGCAAAATAACCCATTTTCCCTCACACTTGCTTTCTGGTCATGGTGTTTCATCACAGAAATAGGAACCCTAACTAAGACACACCAGTTTAACATTGCACATGTTTCCTTAGGCTAAATTCATATTCAGAGTGTGATGTGACTACAATATTCATGTAAAGAAATGGTTAAATTTCAGGACCTGCCCACTCAGGTTCAAATCCTACTCATGTGGAAGTTCATTTAGGTTCTTGGGACCTCAGTTTTACCACCAGAAAAATGAACACTGTAACAGCACATACCTTTCTAGGGTACTGTGGTGTTTAATGAGTTTATTTTTGTAAATGACTAACTGGTAGGTAAATATAAGATGCATATGATAATAATTGCTCTTATTGTCATTACTGGAATAGTCATTATTACTATATGCCAAGAACCATTTTTAATATAGACTAAAATATTTATTAAAACAAAATCTTGTTTTAATAATATGTGCCTTATAAGGGCAAGTCTTCTTGTTTTGAGATAGAGTCTTGCTATGTAGTCTTGGCTCACGTGGCATGTGCTACTGGCCCTGGTCTTTTTGTGATAATCATTTTCAGTGATTTTGCTCCATGCTTCCATGTATTTGTTAAACTAAGAACCACAATGTGTTCAGCACAATTGGTATAATCAGAGCAACCTATTATGTTTTTATAAAGATACAATGTTTTATCTTATAAAGATAATAAAGATAAAAACGTTGCAACAGTACTAACAGTACTAACTCATAAAGCCCTCAATACATGTTAGTGGTTTTAATTAATGTCTACAGTCTGGATGTTACTATTTTCATTCTTTCTGAGTCCTATAATTTGTTGCTATAGTGATTTTGTAATAGAATTTTCCTCCATGGAAGGCTGTTTTTGAAATTATGCTTATGCTCTGATTTTTTACCAACACCAAATAATATGATAGTTGCCTAAGTAAATATACTCATTATGCCTAAAACAACAAAAAGATATCCTAAAAGGGGAACTATTCTTACCACCTCAGATGGAGACATAGTCTTTTTTTTTTTATTAAGCAGCAGACCAATTAAACTTGTTTGTTCAATTTCAGGTATTTACTTAAACTAGAGAAGGAGTTCTGAAGTGAGACTAACCTAGGCTGGTTCAAGGTCTTTCATAACGAATAGTTTACCCTTGATCAAGCCTTCATTCTTATCCTGTCTGTCAGCATTGTAGGATGCCAGAGAGCTTGTATGGTAGGTGTGTTTGGTTGCATATTACACAATTTCCATTGTGATTAAAAAATCTATTCTTGGATTCTAATTTAAAGGAAATTCTTGCCCAAGTATTAAAAATTAGAAAAAAAACATATTGGGACAGAAGTTAGTGCCAAGGGTCATTTAGAGAATGCATCAGTTGAAAAGCAAGACACATTTCATTAGGAATCTTTGTATGCATCACACTTGGAGGGAAAGAGGCTGGAAATTAAATCTGGAGATCACAGCCTCAGTTATATTGTAGGGTCAATGGACCTCTCCTGATTATCTTTAATTCAGACAGGGCTTGGGGAAAATCTCTTCCAAAAAAGATAGAGGACATCTTTCAAATTGAAGTTGGCACAAAGATTTAGGAAGTATTATGCTTTAGGAACTGTGTCCCAAGGCCTTCCTCTATGGTTTTAATGAAAAACAAAACAATAATTCTTTAGATTCTACCTACCCTTTAAGTAAGAAAGTAAATGATTTGTCCATATTATTTTTCTATTGGTGCTATCCTCAGATTGAATAGTTTGAGTAAGGCTCAGGCTTTCTTCCATGACCCACAACTTGGTGGCAGAGTGGACATGAGCTGTGGTGACTGAATGAGAAGTAGGTGCATGCAGAATGGGTTGCAATGAGGGCACAACTTCATGAGAGCCTGGGTATAAAACAGAGCATGCTCTCAGTAGGGTTCAGAGATTCCACTTGCTTTTTGGAGCTCACACTGACAAACATGTTTCTCTACACTTGTAGTAAGGGAAAGGAATGTGTATGAGTTCAAAGCTTTAAAGAGTAAATAAGGAGGAAGAAAATATACAGGTCAATTCCTGGATGGAGAGATTAATTTACTCAATTTCTCTAGATTCCCACAACTGTCTATGAGGGGACCAGCACAGATATGATCATTTCTAAGCTTCTTAATGAGAAAATTGAAGCAGAGAGAAACACACAAAGAGGGATAGTGTGAGAGAGATAGAGAGAGAGATAGAGAGACAGAAACACAGTCAAATTTATGATATATAGGTTGGTAGGTAGGTAGGTAGATAGGTAAGTAGGTAGGTAGATAATAGATAGATAGATAGATAGATAGATAGATAGATAGATAGATAGATGAATAGCTAAAATGTTAGTGATTAGTATGGCCAAAGAAAGGACTTGAACTCAACCAGTGTAGATACCATTGTTAGCATCTCTATGAAATCATATGGCTCACTCTAAATGAGGGTCCTAATGCTCTTTGTTTCTCTTACTTTTCATTACTTTAAATAACACCAAATCTCCTTTTACATGTTGCACATTAATTGTAGAAAATACTGGGTTTCATTATATTTTCATGTGTAAAGATGAAATTTTGTTGTCTTTTAAGGAGCTTTAAGCATATTTGTTATGGAGAAGAGTGTCCATGATCTCTAAGAAGCAATGTAGTCACCATCTAGTAAATATGCCAGTCCAAACATTTCTGCCCATGTACCAACCACTAAGTAGCATTTAACACATAAAAGCCTTCATCTATTTGTATCATCTCTGCAGACTCAGCTTTGTTTATCAGGATGCCATGTGTGCTTTATGATGTGGATGAGACACGCTCAATGCCCTGACTTCAAATGCTTTCCACACAGTAGGATAAACAATCTCTTTACCATCATGGAGCCCTCATCTAGTAGCTGATGGAAACAGAAGCAAACACCCACAACAAAACACTGAGTTGAACTGGAATCCAGAAGCATAGAGGGAAGACAAGACCAGGCTGCAGAAACACATAGAGCAGCTGGCCTGAACAAGGAGGCGCTAATGGGCCCTCAGACTGATAGCTGGGAATCCAGAATGGGACTGACTCAGACCCCCTGAACATGGGTCTCAGCTAGAAGGCCTGAGCAGTCTAAGAGACCTCAGACAGTGGAACCAAGATGTATTCCTGGTGCACAAAAGGACTTTGAGGGCACATCCCCCATAGAGGGATACTCCCTTAACCTAGAGACAGGAGAGAAGTCCTAGTCCCTACTTCAAATGACTTGAGAGATGTAGATGACCCCTCCTGGAGGGCATCACCCTACATGTGGAGTAGGGGGGAAATGGGAGGGGAGGGTGGTTGGGGGAGATGAGAGGGTGGGAGAGAGGGGAAGAGAAGGAGGGAGAGGGAACTGGGATCAATATGTAAAATAAAAATAAATTCATAATAATAAAAAGTACAATTAATATGGAAATTTTAGAATTGGCCAAAACCTCCCCACTTTTTATAGTAAAAACTCCAAAATCTTCAGCCTGGTAAGAAAGTTCCTCTATGGTATGCAGGTACCTATAACTCCAACTTGAATAGCCTTATTTCTTTTATTTCAAACACATTTCTTCTCCAATTTAAATGTCCTTCTGATAATTTCAGGAAAACTAGAAACATAGTCTGTTTATTTTTAATTGTTTTTGTAGCTAAGGTTTCTAAAACCTGACCTGCTAGCCTCAGTGCTAAATCTCTTCTGAGCTCAAGTGCAACCTGACTTATAAGTTGTTCTTCATGCAAATAGACTTTTAAATTTAATTGATTTCAAAAATTAAAAAAAAAACCAACCAGCCACAGAGATTAGGTCCATTAGCAGAATAGGCCTATGAGCAGATTTATATTACACAGTGACAACGACATCACTTGTCTGTCACTGAATTTAAGGGAGGAGACTATGTCTTATCTAGTTTTGAACACAAAATGTAGGATCTAACTGGCATGTTACAGTTCCATGAATATATTCTCTTCAATAACTGAAAGTATTTTATATTCATTTGATACTTTGAGTCCATTTCTTATCCAAAATCTGCCAGCACATTTTAATTGGCTATCAACTGTTTTGCCTCACTCTCTCTTTTAAACTGCAAAATAATAATAATGAAGACCATTTTTTATAAAAAGAACACATGAAAATATTACATAGATGTGGAAAAGACAGCCAGGAATACCATTCACATTGCCCTAGGAGTATCAAAAGGAATAGCTTGATCTTTCAAAGTAGAAAACCAATTACAACATCAAAAACTCTTTTTTCTCTAAAGAAAAAGTGATGTACTAGATAAGTAGAAGCCTAATAGCAATGTCATTTTTTTTTTTAAATAGAACTTCACATTTTAGTTTAACTCCAGGCTCTACTCATTTCTTTTTTTGTGCATCAACTGAAAAGTTACTTTAGACATAACCTGCATCTTTAGCCAGAGTGCTAAGCAATTTCAAAGGCTTTCCCAAGGAAAACATAACACTTCTTATAGATAATCGTTTAAGAGTAAGATATGTACTCAGTTTATCCCTGTTCATGTATTATATGTTCAAAGAACAGGGAACTAGGATGTTTCCACTGAAACTCAGGCAACAAAGAAGGAGGGACTCTCCTTAGTTTTGTCAATATGTCCATATTTCTGGGTGTCAATCCAGGATTAATGATACAAACAAGGGTAGTTTCATAGGTTGAATTTCCCTGATCTAGTGTAAATATTAATCTGAGGTTTGAGGCAGTGACTGTTGTACCAATATGGATGTACTTTTCAAACAGACTCTGGGGAATTCTCAAAAACTCTGAAAAATATATCCCACAAGTCGCTGTAGTTTAAAGGTCACACCTTTGTTTCCCTCCAGTACTTTTGGTTGGTCTTTTCAGCAAGCATGTCAGTAAAACATTGTTATAGTATAGTATTTTGCATTTGGCTAGAGCTTGATGCATCTTGGTTGGATGAATAGGTAGGTGCATTCTTTCAATATTATTCTTAGGTAGAAGATTCTAGCATGTTTTAGTGTTATTATGAGTAACATTAAAACACAGACTAAGGAAGGTCATAGACTAGGTTCCTTGGCATGGCAAACCTAGAGATGGGATTTCATATTTGATTTCTTTGTAAAAGAGCATATGACATATTTAAGGATACAGTGGAAAAGTAAGATATAGTACAAAACATGAATTCAGAATATTTGAACAATTTTCATGAAAAACTAGCTACATTTCAAGAAACATCTTCTTGGGGGAGGTTGCTCCCCTGTGGAGAAGTAAATAAACATGGCACTCTTGCTGAAGAGTCCACAGTTGCCTAATAGATCTGTAATGTGGACACCGAGCACTTGAGTAATTTAGGTAGGAGTGTAACACACAGTGAGTTTCCATCATTGTGATCTGTTTCCATCTGTAAATTAAAACATTATGGAATAGTGTTGTGCATTTGTTATGAACTGAATAAACCAAGCTTGAATAGAACTTGGTCCAGAAATAGTTATCAGTTTGCTTGTCTGAAGATCATATTTCCTTGCTTACTTATTTGCTATTTATCAAAATAAAATAAAAGTGTACAATTCTTAAATTTTTAGGGACAGATATAGAGGTGTGTGTATGTGAGCATGTGTGTGTGAAAGAGGGGTTGGGTAAAATAGGGATCTGATTTTTCTTTCAGAGAGTTTCTCTAACCAAATGTAATTTAAGTTTGGATCTAAGATGACCAGAAGTTAATTAGGTAAAGTGTAGAAAAGCCTTTCAAGTAAAGTGAAAAGCACACAGGGAATGCTCAAGACAGGTAGAATATAACACATTTTGTGAAGGGAATCTATGCTAGTGTGAATACCATGGTCAGCAAAAGTGGTGAAATTAAGTGTTCAAAAGGCAGGCAGGTGCTAGGTCATGCAGAATCTGACTTTGCATTTTATCCTAATGCAAATGCAAAAGGAGAGAGATATGATCTGTTTTATTTTAACAGATCACTTTAGCTGCATTCACAATGCTGACAGGGGAAGTGGGGAGAACAATCAGAAAGCTATTGTAGGAAGGAGATGATGGGCTTTGATTGTAGAAACAGAAACAGAGGGAAGAAAATAGACTTGAGGTGTTATTTTGAGGGTAGAATCAATAGGACTTGAAGATGGATGCAGTGATGGAGGTGGGAAGACTGATGGGATAAGTATCATTTTCACATCTTTGATTTCAGCCACTGGGCCAATGTTGATGTCATTCATTGAGTTGGAGTTTGAGGAAGGAGGAACTAAGTGGGTTTGAATACTTTTGGTATCAGTATGTTGCTGAGAAAAGCCTCTAGAATGGCTGCACATATACATATGTGTATATTTTTTTTTTCTAGAGAGATAAAAGAAAAGGTAGTGGTAAAATGAAAGAAGGGGGAAAGGAGATCGAATTAGAAGGAACAGAAAATAGAAATCCTGAAGTCATGAGGAAGGTGGGTGTGGTTTGGGGACTGGTGCTTATCAAAACTGCCTAGGGAATGTGATTTGGAAATGAAGTACTGATCAAACCATAATGCTTTGATCTTAAAAAAAAAAACAGAAAAAATGTCTTTTTTTTTTCTTCATAATAGTGATCACAGCAAGTAGACAGAAAAGAACTAATCTGATGGGTTCTCACTAGAGTTAATGGCCCCCCAATAGTTGGTGAATTTTTAAGGAGGAATGTATCCCAGTGGAGTGGATGGAAGTCCATGTAAAACTCACATTCATTAAAAAAATATGTATATACACTAATGCTGAGTCAGAAAAATAGCGGTGAGAAAAAGACTAAGAGAGAGAAAAATGAAAGTTGAATGGTTGGAAAGTTTCCAGTGAGCAAGGATGTGGTGACACTATGCATGTGTCGCTGCATTTATCCTGTTCTGCCAGGTCATCTGTCCCTTGGGCTTGAACCCCTGATCTGTCATTTAGTGGATGATCTGGAACAAAGCAAGTAACTTCTCAAATTTTATCTTTCCTCATTTAGAAAAATAAAATGATGATCACATATTTCTCATAATCTGACTCTACAGATTGAAGGAAATAATTCATAAGAAGTGCTTTAGCCAAATGCTTGACTAAAGAAGAGTTCACTTTGTAGAGCTGCCCAAATGTAGCTGAACATAGGGAAACAATTACTACAGGGTAAATATCTTCCTTTTGTCCCATGTCTATGAAATCTCAGTTTTGAGTTTCTTACCTGTATAGGTCACCACACCAATAAACAGTCATTTTTGAATTATTTAAGAAAGGTAGGATTTAATTAATATTTGTAAATCACTATAAAGAGTTATTAAACTTAAATTATTGCAATAAGTGAAAAATTTCCAGCTGATGGGATAGTCAAAATTTTCTCACTTTTTTCTAGAAACGCTAGCTAGAACTTGCTATTTAGTTTTCTTAGAGATCACTAATTGACTTTTAAGTGGATTGCCTGAAAACATAAAAAGAGATGTCTTAAATGAAGATCCTTTCAACATATTTATTTTCACATTGAATTATTCTAAAATCTGTTTGTATTTTCCTTAGCCCTAACAACATTATGAAGATGTTGAGTCTGCAATATAATTAAATAAGCATTTACTCTGCATGGGAATATTCCAACTGGGCTCTCCATCTAGACTGAATCTCAAGCACTTCATGGAGCACTAGATTTTATGTTTCCTATCTTGCTTTCTCTGTGGCTCTGGCTACTGTTTGGTAACGGGCTTTTCGGTCTCATACACATGCTTTTTAAAAAGAAGATGTGTGTTCAGTCTTTAGTCATAGAAGAATTTGTTTGCAAAGTTGTTATGGAACTCACTCTGTAGACCAGGCTGGCCTCAAACTCAGGAATCTTCCTGCCTCTGCTTCCTGAGTGCTGGATTCAACATGGAATAACTCAGAACCTTCTAAGGTTAAATTCGAGCTGTATATTTACTGGCAAGATCATGCTGAGGGACATCCCACAACCCAACCTTCCTTGACTTTTGTATCTTTACATACACAGGGATGAATTAAATAAGAACATATGTAAAATCCTAACAAGTAGCAAAGTATAAATACAGTTCATGTTCACTGTGATTAGATAGAACCAAATAATTCTATAGTTTTAGGAAACTGGTTATTTCCTCAGGAATCCAGCTATATGACGACTTTAATGTAATATCTTAGCTGACATGTTAAAAGACAATAACAGCATGTACATATTTAGGCCATTGTATCTGAGGCATAGTGAACATTTATTAAGTATTATTTAGAATACTCAGCAAATGTTCTCTTTTAGCCCTCTAATGAAGGAAATAGTGGTGGAACAATGTAATTATTTACTTATTGAACACATGGAGCTCTACATGGTCATGTTTGAAAGTGCTTTGTGAGCACAACAGCAGGAAAACAAAACAAAACAAAAAGAAACACAATGTTCTTAATTGCTCCCATTGTATCATGAAAGCTGAACATCTCCCACAAGGAAGGTGCTGAATGCAAAAAATAAATGAGTGGAGACGAATTCCACCCACCCATCCTTGTGGAGGCAAATGCAACTGGAGATGAAGTGAGGAAGCGCATGCAGTACCTGGTCATGTCAGAGTCAGGGAGCAGGCCTAGATGGTAGTGGGGGTAGGGAGCTGAGAGAAGGAAGCTTTTGTCACACTCAACAGGGGAATAGTGCCTGGGTGAAGCAGGCTTATCACATAGTTTGTTCACAGTGCTGTAAACGGGTTCCGGAGGCCTGGTAATACAAGAGGAAGACAAAGATGCATAGTTAGCACACAGAAGGACCAATCAAGTAGCTAGTAGTATTTCACTGTATTTAAAAGTTAAAGCCCAACTACATGACATTTTATCATTATAGCCTAGTATAAACCAAATTTGCTGCTTACATTTAATACAACACACATCATTTATAGGTTTATTTGTACATGTTTTGACTTTATTCCTTAGCCTCAGTTGTGAGCAGATATGGCACCGTACATGTTTAGTACAATGTGACCTGGGAAGAGAATATTCGGAACAAGCTGCTGACAGGGAAGTTGATTTTGCTAGGATCTTTTTAGTTATCTCCTACTGAATTCCTCCCTCTTGTAACTTGAGACTCAAAGCAATATGATGACTGGTACTTCAAAAGCAACCTAGAGGATACAGGTAAATTATACAGGCAGTTGAACATAAAGGATGAGGCTTAGAGCCAATGTCACTGATGACATGTGGGAATATTATAGCCTTTGGGTTCCTTTCATGTAGGATAAAAACACATTATTTAGTTTAAGGTACTGCCAACTTTTGTTATATAAACAGGATCTAAAATTCAAATATAGTTTTTACAAAATTTATGACTATAGCTTTAATATAAAGAAATAGCTATCTTAGACTACCATAAGAGCTAATACATTTAGTTACATTTATAGTTCACTGAGCCCTCTCCCTACATAGGAAAATATAAGGAATGCTATTTTCTTACTATATAATTTAGAGTTTGTAACTATTCAAAGAACTCACTGAATCTCCATGCTATAACATTGCTGAAATCTGTTCTAAACTTCCAGCATAGGATCTTGGAAAAAAGGAGTTAATGAATATAAAATATTTCCGTGATGATGTAACCTCCGTGTCCTATTTGCACAGGAGAAATGATTCAATTTTCAGGCTGATTTGACTCTCCAGACCAAGAAAATTATGTTACCATTTTTTTTTAGTTCATTTGTACCATATTTAGAGAAAAAATAAAATAAAATCAAAGCTGACTAATATGTGTCCTCAAAAACATCATAGCTATATTGTATTCAGCTAATGATAAATGCTTCACTTTCTGAATACCATAATCCATTCAAGACAACGAAACCTTGTACTTTGCCAACAAGAGCCGAACTCTTTAAACTTTCACTTGTATTTTTATAATAATTTTATGTCTATATAATATTATTACATTATTCAATAATTAAATAATTCAGTATTTGGGGAAAGTTGAAATACATTGTGTTTTAGAAGTAGATGCTTCTTTTTTCTTGCTTCTAGTCACCTTCAGTGTTCCTTAATCATGAATTAATTACTTATCTATGCTTAATTATGTACCATCCAAAGTCTTGTGGAAGCAGAGATAAATTACTGGTGTCACAGATTCATGTAACTCTGCTGTTCAATTTGCCATTCCTTTCTTCCTTGTTTATGTGTTATTTTATATGGTTACATGCTAAAAACTAGGTATCTTTGACTCAGAGTCTTTTCTTGACTGTTAGAATACTTGATGCCTGTGGACATGAATCAATGAGAAGAAACAAAAACTAAGGCATGGCACCCTTGCCTAAGTCCTCTTATAAGCAAACAGCAAAATCAAAACGGTGGTGAGAAGGTGGTTCATCTTTGAAGCTTTTCATCCAATAGCTTCATTAAAGTCCTAGATTTCAGTACAATATATAATAAGTGCTACACAAGCTATATGAATGCTTATGCTAGGAACTAGATAAATGTTCACTGAGTAAACAGGTAGTATTTGTTCTTCTTTACCAAGAAAAATATATTTTTCTGTCTCTTTAAGAAAACCCTGGAGTATTTTGAGTATTTTTAGATTGTCATGAGATCTAAAAATTTTTATGTAATTCTTCATTTTTAGTTTACAAACCCCAACACTGCTATTGAACAAATGAAAGAAAAGCTTTCAACACTTGGCATGCAGGGTTTGTGTATCCTCCGCAGACTGAGCCCCTTATGTTAGTCTCTGGTAACCATGCCTGCCCACAATCCTTGTGAGGGTTCCTCCCTACATACATCATTCTCCTTGAAGATTTCTTAGCCCTAAGCCTCAGAAGGTCTAATATCTGCAGCCAGCATATTAGTCATTCCTCATAGTTATGTTCCCTGTGACATCTCTGCAGGTAGATAAGAAATGCCAATCACTGTCACTGGCATCAGAGTGTCTGGAATAGATGTCCCCACCGCTCCAGTAAAAAAATGCAGTGGGGACATAATTTTCTGCAGTGTGAGTCAGCCAGTCACAATGGAAGGACCTGTTTGTTATAAGCATCCAGAGTCAGAAAGTAATGAATATGAAAGTCCAACAAAGGTGTTTACTTGCTCTCTTTATTCTGTGGTTATCTCCAGGACTAGTAGAAGGGATAGTTGAAGATATTAGTGAATCGCTAAGAGAATTTAGAAATAAATAATTTATCCTGGTATGCACTTACCAAAGGCCAAAGAAAAATGACTTCTTGGTCTCATCTGCTGAACCAACAGCATTTATTTGCTTATCTATAGGTTTATAATTGCAGGCTTTTGTAGCATATAATTAACACAGTTCTGGCCCTTGGTGATCTCTGAACTCCATTAGCACTTGTTATTTGCTCTGCTTCCTTCATATTTTTAATCACAAGCACACATGTAATTATGGCACACTAGAGAGGGATGCCTCATCCATACCCTGTTTAAAAAACCTACCCAGTCTGTAACAGCCCCTCTCTGTCGCCATCTTGATCCAATCAACCCATCCACTGAATAGCCAGTGTGACTTAGACCATTTGACCAGAATTGCCCTCCGCCCCTGAAGTTCATGATATATGTGGTAGGAATTAAAAGAAAAAGAGAAATACAATAGCCAGGCCTACTTTGTTCGATTCTTCTATAAGAACTGGGTAGTTATGAATACAGCTAAAGAAAAACACCAGGCTGGAGAAACCCACAGAAACAGCTGACCTTAACAAGGGGGAGCTCATGGACCCTAGTCTGATAGCTGGAAAGCCACTATAGGACTGACCCAGACACCCTGAATGTGGGTGTTAGTTAGGAGGACTGGCAGTTTATGGGGCCTCTGGTAGTGGACCAGTATTTATCCCTAGTATACAAATGGACTTTGGAGCCCATTCCACTTAGAGGGATACTCTGTCAGGCTAGACACATGGGGGGAGGGCCTGGACCCTGCTTCAAATGATTTGACAGCCTTTAAAGATCCCCCCATTGAAGGCCTCACCCTCCCTGGGGAGCTAAAAGGGGATGGGATAAGGGTCTGTGGGTGAGGAAGGGGAGGAGATGATGGAGAAGGAACTGGGGTTGACATGTAAAATAGCTTGTTTCTATTTAAATTAAAAAAGAAAGAGAAATTATATAAGAATATATAATATATATATATTATATATATATTAGAAAATGTACACACACAGAGGCACTGTAGAGGCATCGTCTAACTATAGAGCACAAGAGTAGACCTTGACTACATATGTCCAAATGTCTTTGGGTTCCCAGTCTGGGATCATTTTAGAATAACAATCTAGGCAGCCTAGGAGGAGGATGCAAGCCATTGAACTTCCATGATTTTTTCCTTGTGACATTTGTTGTATAATGAAAAACAACTACAAACCTCCCACCTTATCCCCTTGACAGAGCTTAGGTCAGATATCTTGCTTGCAATTAAGAGAGAAAATAAAACAGACACTTTCAGTCACTGCAGATAGATTGTGCTGCTCAGGAAAGCTGCCAAACCTTGACTTCATGAAATCTCAAAGAATCTGAGGCCAGGACAAAATCAATCTGACTTTTAGATTTTGCTATTTGGTTCATGGCTGGTTCTTTTTCATTGATTTTATTTTTCAAAATTGCATTAAAGTGTTTTTAGTGCTCAGTTTTGTTGGTGCTCCTTTAAATTTTGCACCTGGTGTGAATCTCTAGTGCAATCCCCTAATGGCTATTACTATTATGTTGGTTATTTTCTGAAATTCAGTCCTGCTTGGAAGCATAGCTCTTCAGAAGATTGATTCCTACATGAGAACACATGAAAACAAACTCTTCACCTCTCACACCAAACCAGGCATTTTATACAACAGCTCTTTCATGTACTCTGAATTCTCTACACAGGGACAAAACAAAGGCAGTGATTGTGGTAGCTTTTATCATGAAGGGCTCCTTATAATGGTGTCTTCTGAAGACTCATACTTACTCCTGACATAGGGAAGGAAATTGTTAATCTGTCACAGCCCTGGAACCTGTTGACCACTTTCTTTAAACTTCTTAGTTATTCTCAGTGTCTCTAACAACACATGAGGGCCAACTCTTCCGCATCATGTGTGCCTGCATCTTTATAGTATTTTTTTCTGGTGGGGTTCACAGCTGTGGTGTCATTTCAAGCTATTGGGCCATAACTAATTTGTTGTTAACAATAGTCTCTGCATCATCTGCAAGTATTTCTTTTCAAAATAGAAAATGGGATTCGTTTACTGTTTTCTCTATATCAAGAGAACTCTCAGTTCTGTTTTAACATGTTTACTCATTGATGGGACAAAGGTTATAGTTAGTACTATATAACTCAAAAATCATCTTCAAAGTTTTGAATTATTAATATGTTTTCTTTATTTCATAAGAGTTTAGGTTTCAATAAAACATGCCTTTTCATAGCAGTTGGGATCTGCATGGGCCATGGAGTGTTTAGGTCAATGACAAAGAAGAAAAGATGGTTGTGATATTTTGATACTAAAAGAGCACATTGAGGTACAGGAAGATTTTGGGGGTGTTTAAGTAAGTATTATCCAAAATACACTGTGGCAGAACTCTGACCAGACCAAAGATTTTGAGGCCCAGCTTTGGGTTAGTGGAGGAAAGGTCAATATGTCCAATAGTAGTGCTTAACCTCTTAGAATTTTATAAAATAATTTTTGAAGGTTTTTCTTCACTTTTTTCTTTTTAATTGAATTTGAAAGGTAAGACATAAATCTACAAGTAGTAACTTAATAATTAGTAACTTTCTTGTAAAGAGAAGTCTAACAAAACATGAGATAATTAACTAAATAGAAACTTAAACTCAGAGTTAAGAAAATCCCTTACAGAATTAAACACTAAGCTGGAGAAGACATCTGTTCACATAAAATCATCAGCATTTTTTGGTTTTTCGAGACAGGGTTTCTCTGTATTGCTTTGGAGCCTATCCTGGAACTAGCTCTGTACACCAGGCTGGATTGGAACTCACAGAGATCTGCCTGCTTCTGCCTCCTGAGTGCTGGGATTGAAGGCGTGTGCCCAGCAATTATCAACATTTTAAAGATGTTTCTACAAATAAATGAAAAAAAGAGAAACCAAACCAAAACAAACAAAAACAAACAAACAAACAACAACAACAAAACAGCACCTAATAAAAATTGAACAAAGGTCACTAGCATCTAACTACAAAAGAAAAGATAGAAATAGCAAATAGGTACTCACATATAAATGCCCCCAGAAGGGATGAAATTAATGCAGATTAAATCGAGTGCCCTTTTCTGTGTCTTATAGAACAGAATGTCTCTGAGCTAACAGATCATCCATCATTTAGTTGTGGTATGGCAATACAAACACTCACATTGCTGGTGCTATGGGGTGTGAAGCTCTTTTAACTGTCCAAGAAAGCAATTTGGCAGTATATTTCAGAAGCTTTAGCTGTAATACTGTCTTTTGTATCAGACATTCTATCTATAGTCAGCTGTCTTAAGAAGAAAATTTAAACATGTACACAAAATTTTTTAGATGGAGAAACTCATCCGACATGTTATTAGAGCAAAAAGGAATACAAAAATATATTTGACCAGGGCACAAAGGCACGGAGCATAAGATACAACCACAAGAGCTTTATAACAGCTATTGATGTTGATATTCATGCCAATTTTAACGATTTAGCAAATCTATTGCATTGTTTCAAACACAACACAAAGTTGTACATGGGGCCAGAAGGGCAGCGGGTAGTGTAAGCATCTATTTCCTCACCACTTCTGAAAGAGTCTGAGGTGAGGATGTGAAAGATGTCAAGGTGGGTAGTGCGGGAGTAGTGTGGATTGAAGTGGGGTGATGGGATGTCGATAAAGCAGTACGCAAGAACAATTTGAAGATGAGCATGAAAACTAGTCTCTTTTAGAAGTCTGTAAAAGGTGTGCACAGGAGATGAAGTTGAGAAGCCATGGGATGGAAAGACATGGAGGTCAACATTCTTCAACCGGGTACAATTTCAATAGTTAAGTCACTCGACTCCTCACATATTTATTACTCTGTTCCACATGTTTATCAGAGACTTACTCTGAGCATGGCAGCAGAGAATAAGCACTAGATACAGAGTGCTTCTTCTGTTCAAGGAGCAGTGTTTTGCTTGGAAGGAAATCTCACCACCAGAGCAGTTATCCAGGCCACTTCAGGCGAGAGGATACATATGACTGGGGACTGGCAAGGAGCTGCAGTCAGGCATCAGGAACCCTAAGGAGCTGCACTGCTCAGTTTTCCTGCAGGAATCCCATATTTGTGTGTGTGTGTGTGTGTGTGTGTGTGTGTGTGTGTGTGTGTGTGTGTGTGTTATTTTGTTTAAGGCAGGTTCTTGGTATGTAGCTCAAGGTGTTTTTTGATAAGCAGTCTTCCTGCCTTGGTCTTAAGTGCTGGTATTACAGGCACAAACTACCATATAACATCAGATAACATCTTTCTCTTTATGCCTCTTCTTTGTCTTTCCTTTTACCTCACTGGCAATTACTTCCCATGTAAGAAGAAAAAGAAACAAAGTAAATGATCCCCAAGTCTAATTATCTAGGTATACTTATAAGCTTTGGTGTCCTGAGAAAACATTCATCCCTATGCCTCAGTTTCCTTGCCCATGAACCTGAATAGTGTCTTTGTCTAAATCAGGGTTCTCAACCTGTGGGTTGCAACCCCTGTTGGGGCTGAAAGACATTTCACAGTGGTCGCTTATGACCACCAGAAAATACACATATTTATATTACAATTCCTAACAGCAGCAAAATGTAATCAAAATTTCCCTTTATCCACACTGCTCAAAGAAAGCATAGTTACATACAGTCACAGTTACATACAAAGGAACAAATGTTTCTTTCAAAGTTGACATATGCTATATATACAGATTTATGGTTTTTGGTCATTAGTTTATACACTGAGCATTTTTTATTTTACTTTTATTTTTATTTATTTATTTATCTTATTTTATATATCGATTCCAGTTCCCTCTCCATCCTTCCCCCCCTCTCTTTTTCCCCATCCCATCCCCCCACTCCACATGTAGGGTGATACTTTCCTAGAGGGGTCATCTAAATCTGTCAAGTCATTTGGAGTAGGGACTAGGCCCGCCCTCCTGCTTCTGGGTTAAGGGAGTATCCCTCCATAGGGAATGTGCTCCCAAAGTCCTTTTGGGCACCAGCAATACATCCTGGTTCCACTGTCAGAAGTCCCTTAGACTGCTCCGGTCTTCTAACTGAGACCCATGTTTAGGGGGTCTGAGTTGGTCCAATGTTGGATTCCCAGCTATCACTCTGGGGGCCCATTAGCTCCTCCTTGTTCAGGTCAGCTGTTTCTGTGGGTTTCTGTAGCCAGGTCTTCTCCTCCCTCTCTGCATTTGGATCCCAGTTTGGCTCAGTGCTTAGTTGTGGGTGTCTGCCTCTTTCTATCAGCTACTAGATGAGGGCTCTATGATGGTGGATAAGTTAGTCATCAATCTCATTATCAGGTATCCTTTACACTGTTGTTCAAATTGTTAGCTGGGGTCAGTCTTGTACGTCTCTGGACATTTCTCTAGAGTCAGTTTTCTCTTGAAGCCTATAATGGCTCCCTCTTTTATGGTATCTCTCTCTCTCTCTTTCTCTCTCTCTGTCTCTCTTCTCTCATCTATGCCTCCCCTGACTCAATCTTCCTAGTCCCATGTGCTTTCCTCTTCTCCCTTTCTCTTTCTCCTAGCTCTCTCTCCACTCACTGCCCCCCAACTCCAATATGCTCCAGAGATCTTGTTCCTTACCCCTTCTGTAAGGGACCTTGTATGAATCTTAGAATCCTCCTTGATGCCCCTCAAATGCAGAATAAGTAAAGAAGATGTGGTACATTTACACAATGGAATACAACTCTGTGAGGAGGGGGGCAATGGAATCTTGAAATTTGCAGGCAAATGGATGGAACCTGAAGAAACTATACTGAATGAGGTAACCCAGTCACAAAAAGAGGAACATGGTATGCACTCACTCACATATGGATTTTAGATTAGACCAATAATTCACAGCCTATATATAGATCAGCCTATAATTCACACTGAGCATTTTTGATGTTCTTGAAAAGTCACTTAGGAAATATGAAAGAGTGGTAGAAAAGATTTTATAGAGCTATTATCCAGAAATGAAATGATGTTAGATGAACTACTTTGCAAATGCTTCTAGGCTTCTCTCTCTTCCTCTCCCCCTCTCTCATGTGAGAAGGAGATATACAGTTACGAAGTAACAATGAAAATAATTATATGGTTGGGGATCACCACAACATGAGGAACCATATTTAAGGGTTATAGCTTTAGGAAGGCTGAGAACCACTGTTCTAGGTAGAATGGTTCATTAACAGCAGCTAGCACAGGGAAAATTACATGTTAATAGACAATTGGGAAGTAGGCCATCAGGTTTGTATATCTATCCTGTCACTTTTGAGGATGGGAATTCATTCTTTGGAGATCAGCTCCCTTTATGATGATTAAACCATATTTATAATTTTTTCTAAGTTGCTGAACTTAGCTCATAAAATAGGGTGCTCAGTTAAATTTTAAATTCAGACAAACAAGAACCATTTAGATCAACCACACAGAGCACATTTAAAGTGTGTTTAGTATTTATCATTTCTTAAATTAAAATTTGATTGGGTATCTTTATTTTACCTGCAAACCAGTTTCTTTGCCTTACAGGCTGCCCTATCTTGCCAGTGCTTTGTTTCTAGCACTGGAAAGAAATATTTGGAAGAATAATTTGCTGTCTGACATTCCTTTTTGACTTGCTGTGTTTTTTTTGAATTAGCAAATGTTTAATTTATTCTGCTAATTGCCTCATACAATGCCCATGTTCACCAATACATGAAGACATATACTTTTTATAACAGTTGAGCTCTCTCTCTCTCTCTCTCTCTCTCTCTCTCTCACACACACACACACACACACACACACGCATATGCCAGTACTTTCACTTTCAAATTATACATTGCATATTATAGGTCTATCTAAATTAGGATTCAGTGACATTACTTTATAAAAAGTATATTTTTAATAAAATCTGAGATAGTTACATCAATTTCCTGCTCCCTTTCTTCTTTTCAGCCCCATCCTAGGTGTCTTCTCATGAACCTCTCCAATGTCCTTCCCACTTTTAAGTTGATAATTGCACCATTTTTATGTCACCTAACTGCTGTAGAACTCCTGCCTGTACACAGATGGTCATGATAAAACTTAAAGTCTACATTATAAAATTTTTATTACTAAGACTATGCCCTGTCAAGTCGAGCACAACAGGTATTCAGAGAGTTGTCATCAATGAATAGAGTTTGAAATGTAAAGGCAAAACCCTGGAAAAGCATACCTGGTCATTGGTATTGCACACATATACATATACATCAAAGCCATTGCTATTTAAGTAGTTTTGATGATAGGTGAAATGGTCACAAAATCTTTTACGTGAAAAGGCACTAAAATAGTATATATAGTTTAATTAAATTTGTGTGATTAAGAAAGTTGTGAAGTATGACACTAATTTTATTATTCTACATAGTAGGGAGAGAGAGACAGAGAACAATTGAAAGAGCAAGAGAAAGAGAATGAGAGAGAGGGAGAGAGGGGGGAAGAGAGAGAGAGCAAAGAGGGGAAAGACAGAGAGAAGGAAAGAGAAGGAAAGAGGGGGAGAGAGAGGGAGAGGAAGAGGGAGAAGGAGACAGAGAGGGAGAAGCCTGGAAGTGTATGCAAAGTAGTTCATCTAACATCATTTCATATAAGGATAATAGCTCTATAAAATCTTTCATACCACTATTTTGTATTTCCTAAATGACTTTTCAATGACATCAAAAATCTTCAGTGTATAAACTGATGACCAAGAGCCATAAATCTGTATATATAGCATATGTCAACTTTGAAATAAACATTTGTTCCTCTGTATGTAACTGCACAAAAGCTACCAAAATGTGAGTGAGTGTTTTCTTTCAGCAGTGTGGATAAAGGGAAATTTTTATTATAATCACATTTTTCTGTTGTAATTTTACAAATAGATTTGCTACATGAAATAATAGATCTTAAATGAGCTTATTTCCACCTTCTTGTCCCACTGCAAATAGTAACTATATTCAGGCTATATTAAGTAGTCTGCCAGTGGGAATCATTTCACAACTCATATTAAAATACGTTGTATTCCTTGGATATATATATATATATATATATATATATATATATATATATAATTTTTGTTTACCATACTTCAGTAAACCCGAAAAAAAGAATTCTACCTATGTATATTTTCCACTAAAGATGGATTTTTACTGAGGAATTTGTTTTGAGTACTGTTATATTCAAAAATCACCCCAGAAATAGAAAATAAAAACAAATCTTTCTGAGTTTTTTTTTTTTTTTTTTTTTTTGGTCATTGATGTATGGGTACTAAAAGGGACTGTTATAATGGTGAAAGTAGTGTTGTGAATAATTGCTTATGACTAATGGAATGGCTTAAATTGTGTCACTATATTTGTATTTAAATTTGTTGGAGTCTCAAATGCCTTCAATTATGCAGATATATTCAGTGCTTAAGAAAATTTCAGGGGATTGATATTCTAACTAAAGCCCTTTTATGAAAATGATGACACCATTACAACACATTTACAGCCACTGTAGTCTTTTTTATTTTTAACTAGTGTATCTATTCATTCAGCTAGCATTTCTCTCATGCATTTAGAAAACATACTGGGAAGCTAAGGATACAAAGGAAAGAGCTTGCTTTTAGGGGTTATAAAATCTGGCATGTAAATACTTATGTGTTTGTGTGACTAGGGAAGTTACTCAAATTGTCTAAATCTCTTGTGCCTTGTCTGGAAAATAAGTTCTTAACATCTACTTTATAGAATGACTGTGAGATGAAATGATATGAAATAAGCAAAGCCTCACAAATTTCCTACAAAACAGTAGGCACCCAGGAAATCACTATTTTTATGTATTAGATACTAATCTAGGTGATGTGGATGTTAAAGAGATTTATTCCAATGTGAGTTATTCACTCCAGCCTCACTTCATCTTGATGAAGGTATATGTTTCTGTATAATAAGATTAAAGTAGGACAATTTCATGGGAGGAAAAGAGATTCTCCACAGTCCCGAGACTTTTCTTCTTATCATTTTACAAACTGCCTGTCCCTTCCTGCTAGTTCTGTATCTCTGAGTCTGTTACTGATGCTCCTTTAAATAAGAGATAGCTCTTGGTACACAGTTAGCCAAAGGATTTCTAGCAGATTCTATACAATGGTTGTCTTTACCATGTCAGGAAAATCTACTTGGCAAGAAGACTATTGGTGTCCCTTAAAGATCCAGGAAAATGATGCTTTATTCCTGACCTTGACTAGACCAGTGAAACCAATGCATGTCAGAGATCCTAGCCAACAGACAATTACCTAGAGAGAATAGCTGTTCTTTCAATAGTAACACAACAATGGAAACTTGTATTTACTGCATATATCCAATTCAAAACATCCAGCAGATGGGAGACATTTTGGAATTATATTCTGATCACAGTCAAGGTGGAACCAGGAAAGAGAAGCAACATGAAGGTCATAATAGAAACAAACAGTGAAAAGTAACGGTCAAAACATCAACCCTTTTCCCATGGGATCCCTCAGTTTGTGTTTTAGGAAACTTAAGAGCAACACGGGTTAGAGCAGTGCAGAAGGGTAGAATATAGAATACAGAGTAGAATGACACCAACTCCATTTTTATTTCTTCTATATAGTTTTAAGACAGGTACACTTTGGAAGTTTGGGGGTGAGTGTTGATGGGTTATGTGAGGGTAATAGTTGAATACAAAATTGATAAAATGACAGGAAGCTCTAAATTACTTACTGAACTTATTTTGTTGTATGTATCATAAATGTCCATTTTCACAGTGATAGATTTTTAACAATGGATAACACATGTATGTGTGTACACAGGTGCCTACACACACACACACACACACACACACACACACACACACACACACAATTTCATATACTGAAACTGAAGCTCAGAGAAGTCAAGAATGTATAGATAAGGAAGATAAGGAATGTCCAGAAATACATCTCTTTCACTTGTCATCCACCAACTGATACTTTACTGAAGCAAATTAAGTGGAGAAATGCAAAGCAATAAAAGGATACATGGTAACTGTTGCCTTGTTGAATCTCTGTGTGTAAAATACCTAGACCACTGAGTTCTCAGAATGAACATCTCTTAAACACAACAGATACAAGGCAGGCAGGTGGCAGCCAAGTACAGACATGGTAATACAAATGTGCCCATCTCTCCATAGCCTCCTTCTGCTTCCCTTGACATGAGCTGAGCAGTAACCTCTCAGAACTCTGATGCATACTTCTCTATGACTACACTGTCAGTTCTGATTCAGGTGTGCTTAAGGAAATGCCTAGAATCCCTGTATATTAATAAACAGAAGCTTCAGTGGGAAATAGAGGTGGGCTTGTAAAAAAAAGAGGGAAATGTAATTATTTATTGAACTGATCATTCATTATTTGAATTTTCCATGCTCTTCTCAGTGTGTTTGAAACAAACATGGAGAGCAATACCCCCTGTATCACTGGAGATTTTTGAGGTGGGGAAATAAAGTAAAATTATACCAAAGGCATTTTCTTCTTGATTTTTGATCTTCAAATGTCTGAGCTGCTAAAGGATTGCTGCTCAGTGAGGAGCAGAGAAGAACAAGAGATCTTATTGTCAGGTGTAATTTTATTTAAAGGAGAATAAGCAATTCCCTAAAACATATGTGTTTTAGCACAGTAAATTATGCACTGATTTTTTTAAAAGAAGTTTGATACCTAAAAATATAAAATTTAAGTGCATGCCTGTGTTTGGTAACTCTTGCTTAGGAGGAATGAATGACATCCATTGTACATTATTACAATCCATTGTTTTCGTCAAATTTATTTCATGAGAGAAATATATATATGCTTTCTTCTCATACATTACATTGTGCTTTTACCTTTGGTAATGAAATATTCTGACATTAAAGAAGTGATGAATTAAGCCATGGGCTCCCAAACCAGTCAGGTCACCAGAATCACCAGCGTTTTCAGTTCTGTTTGCTTGATTTAAAGCAGCCAGTTTATATTTTGCTCCTTTTTCATACAGTAATTGAAAGCTATAGCTTTAGATAACATGTCTGTTCATTTTTTTTTAAATTTGAAACAAGCTTGTTTTACATGTCAGTCCCAGTTCCCACACCCTGCTGTCCTCCCGTTCCTCCCATTAGCCCCCATCCCATCCCCTTTCTGCTCCCCAGGGAGGGTGAAGCCTTCCATGAGGAGTATTCAAAGTCTGTCATATCATTTGGAGCAGGGCCCAGGCCTTCCCCCAGAGGGATACTCTAGGCTGACAGAGTATCCCTCTATGTGGAATGGGCTCCCAAAGTCCATTTGTAAACTAGGGATAAATACTGATCTGTTCTTTTTGAGAAATCTCTGAACTAATCACATGTTTGAATTACATCAATTCTTCACAATTGATTATTGCACTAAAGTTTTTGACTTCAAAATATTCAGCTGATAAATGTTAACATTTGTAGAGTAAACATTAATTTCCCATTTTTTAAGGGACGGAATAAAATAATTATTTCAGCAATGATTATATTATGCATATAATTTCACCTTGAAAGAATTATAGTGTTCCTGTGGTTTTGCTTTCTTTTTTGTTTTTGTTTTTTTTTTGTTTGTTTGTAATTTTGTCTCTTTTTTCTAGCCTCAAGGACTGAACTCAGGGCCTTGTGCTTTCTAGGGAAGTGCTTTGCCACTTAGGTAAATCCCTACTCCCCAACCCACTATGTATACTTCTATTTTATTTAGAAAGGTGAAAGAGTGCTTTTCCTCCATTTACTTTTGAATCTCACCCTACTAAGCCCTAGTAACTAGTGCTATAATCAACAGTTGAGGTTCATAGTCATAATATTATTGGTTAACCTCCAGGTCAGCTCTGTACAAAATGTTTTATAGAAATAAACTGACTAAACCTAATAACAAGCCATAAGATAGACACAGGAAGCAACAGAGAGAGAGAAGTGATATTTCTCATCCAAGATCAAACAGGTGGTGGGGTCAAACTCTGCATTTTTCTACTTGCACAGTCTATACTCTTAACCACATTCCTGGATCTGGATCATGGGGTCTAGATTCACCACTTGTTTCTAACAGTTGTAGGAGAGATTGTTCAATCTCTGCCATCCAAGGTTCTCTATCTGTAGAATAAGTAGGATATATCTCTATTCTTTTTACATTACCCTAGGAGATAAAATGTGAAATAGGGAAAGTGCCCATCTGTGCAGTAGTAGATAGCGTTAAAGGTTCACTAACATCATTGCAAATTCAGATCACAGCCTCATATAATTAACTTTGAAAACTTTTTGCTATCACATTTATTTCAGCTGTTTCATTTTGCCTTCATCTCCTGTTTGAAGGTGGCAAATGAGTCTTTAAAAAAGATTAGGATAGAACAAAGCATAAAGCAAAGATGTTGGGCTCCACTGGATCAATTGACAGCATTTCTATTAAGAGAGTCTACTTGAGAAAGAACTCAGTTCTATGCCAGGGTCAACCTAATTTAAAACAATTCTAAGATTAGAAGAGATGTTTAAATGTTGACATGCACAGCTACTATCATAGTCAAGTCCAAGTTCTCTCAGTAAAACATTCATTAAGGCATATGCAGTCTGGAGTAATAGAATGGCAAGGCATTGCAATGGTGTCACCCCCAACCTGTTGGGGAATATTATTTTAAGATATGCTACTTTTGTTTGGGTTGTGAAACACAACCTGACACAGCACCAAAGCTGATTGCTTCCCCTAAAAAGGTTGTAACTCTTTCTAGAACGAGTACTTCACATAAGACCTCTCTAAACAAAATAAAAGCTGAAGACTAATAAAGCACAAGGAAGGTTCTACACATCTTAAAGCTAACCAAGCATCTATGTGATATATCCAAAAGACAGAGATTCTGGAGTTGGTTTGAATTTTTATACTATCTCAACTATATAACCTTTAGTAGCATGGATGTGGCTTGTGGAAACTAGCTATCTGTATTCAAACCCAGCTTCTCCATAATAACACTGCCTTGGTGCCTCATTGTAAACAGGAATAAAAATAGGTAAATAATTAAAAATTTGAATTATGGAGAGATGAGGAATCACTGATTTTATGTGTGTAATGTTTAATAAATAGTAGCACTACACAAGGGCTTATTGTTACCAAAATTTCTTGCTTTTGCTTTCTTATAAAGTGAGAATAATAATACTTTCTTTAAAGACTACATCTGGTATTTTATGTTTGAGACAGGGTAAAGATTCAGAATGTGATAACAGTTATTACTGTTTGTTCAAATGTATTTTTATATTTTCTTAATTGTTTACCTAGTTTTAGTGTTGACCAGAAATAATTTATAAAGAAGATAAAACATCCTCTTTATTTAACTAAAATGGTTGAGAAGAACTATTCATTCCAGGGCAACTGAGATGGCAGATCAATGTGCTAACAGATGAAATATGTTTGGCATCAAATGAACCTTAATAAACCATTCCTTCTCATATGCTCTTTAGTATTTAATATATGTATTATACGTGACAAATCCACAGGTAAGTTTAAACATAATAATGCTTTCCCTACCTCTCCCCTGTTCGCCTTCATGTGGAAAATGTTTATTTAGATTATCAATCATGAAAGCTAAGAATTAGTGTCTCTAAGAAAAAGGAAGGGAGAAGAAACTTAATAAATTCTGGCTATTAATTTATCTAAATTGTGGGATCTGTTCTTCAGTGTCATCATGAAAATCAAGTGCCTTTCTCTGCAGTTGAGAAAGTAGAGGTTTGTACAGCCTCACATTATACAGCCATTTAGTAGTGAAATCTTTATTGGAATACATTTAACTATATGATAATGCTATCTGTAGTCATCATGCTGTACATTATGTCTACAACATCTACTCATTCTGCATTACTGCCCTTGCAGTTTTGACCAGCATCCTCTCTTTTTTATATTGATTATAGAGTTTTAGTACATTCTTATGTCTGCCTAGTTCCCATAAGTATGCAACTTCCCTCCATTTGTCTTACTTTCTCAAAAGAAACAGTTATGTGGCTGGAAACATTGGAAATTTAAGAAGCTTTCTAAGACTATAGATGAGATCTTCAATAATATATTTTTAAAGATAATAGTATTATGTATTTTATAAATAACATTTTTGAGACTACTTACCAGATGTTCTGTCTAAACCATTTAACCTGTCATATTGTACACACTCTTGTAGCTTCCGTCACTTACAGCTGAGTCCACACAGGTTAGCTGTTATTAATTACCTCATGTGCACAGAATAATTACAATAGTTGCCTTTTTTAATTATTATGCTAATTAAACATTGTATTTCAAAGCACTTTGTAGTCTGTAAGCTATTATACAAACATCTCCATAAATTCTATAATAAGGCATTTAAATAATATCTGCATATGACTGGCTATTTTATGATCCTGAATATGACTTGTAAGAATCATAAGCTTATGTTTGTGCCAGAGAATGAACTGAATAACCTCTTCTCCTTTGTGTATGATGTTTACGTTCTTCACTCCCCTTATATGCTGGACTCTGGGGAAGCTGTCATAAGAAGTCATTTGTATTGGCCAATTCCTATTGGTATTCCCAGTCTCTGTCACTTCCTGTATGAAGCTGTCCTTGACCTACCAGCCTTTACCAAATGCCCTTTCTGAAGCTTTCAGTCCTCCTCAACAAGCACACATACCGTCAATCATACTTTGTGTTTATGCAGCTGCATCTCTGAGCACTTCATGTTACTGTGTTCCTGAGAATATCAAATACTGGCAACTAATATTTATTAAATGCATAAGAGGAAAGCTAGAAAGATGAAATAATGTATGCATGGTTTAAACTAAGGTGTAACCAGACAAATGAGCAGAAATGGGGAATAAAGGGAGAAAGTAAAACCATGGTAGTTAAACATGAAAAAGAAAGACATTTAATTAGAAAGAGAATTATTTTAGAAGAGGGAGAGCAGGAAAGGGACATGGGGAAAAATAGATGCAAAGGGAAATCATGTGGTCAAAGTATATGATATACATACATGAAAATGTCATAAGGAATTCCATTACTTTGTATAATGATATATGCTAATAAAACAAAATGCTAGAAAGAAAGGCATATGGAAGCTCCCAGGGAGGGAGAGTCAGTTTTCTTTGGGCTGTGGCCTGAGAGGCTACCCATGCTCCAATAGAAGTACTATACCTATTTGTATACAGGCAGCACCAAGTGTACTTAGTGATTAAAACAATCAATAAAAACATAATATGAAGTTTGGAGAAATGGTGATGGGAGGCAGTTGGTAAGGAATTAGAGAGGAGGGAATGGGAGATGAGGATAGGTTTGAACTTTTACTCTTTAAAAATATAAAAATCAATAAGATTAAAAATAGACATTTAATTTAAATGAAGAGTCTCAAAACAATATCCAAATGCAGCTGGGTAAATAAACCCAGCCAAAAAAATTAAGAAAACCAGTCTGTCAGTATACTGGAGTCCAATACTATCCCATATGTAATTCTATTATATTTACAATACACATATTTACTAAGTATTAACTATGTTCCAAGAACTCTTCTTTTTACTAGAGCTTTTATTCAAAACAAACAAGTTCTCCTGTTTTCACAGAACATATATACCTTTGTACAGGGAGACAGACATTACTCTATTCCCTAGTTATCAATATACATCTTGGTTTTACCTTTATACCAGTGGTAATTTGCAGAGTTTGTAAAAGCTGTTATTCACATTTTCCAATAGTCTTAGCCACATTCCCCAATTTATCATTTTCAGCATCAATGCATGATGTGGAATGAATAAAGAAGTTAGAAAGAAAAATCATTTGGAGACTTCTGCAATAATCAACTAACAAATGTTGTGTCTTGAATTAGTGTGCTGTCCATAGAGAAGTGAATACATTGTGAGTGTATTTTGAAGAGTTTGCTGGTGAAAGAAAAAAGGAGAGGAGGCTGACCACAGTGACCATTGTGGCAAGCCAACAATGGGCTACGGTGATCATTTACTGTGAAAGAGAAGACTATGAAGAGGCAGGATAAGGAAAAATAACAGGTCTACTATTGTGAATATTTACTGTTTAAAAGTCTAAGAGAAACAAGAAAGAAGCCGATTGGGCAATAACGATATAGACATCAATCTTAAACTAAATAGGAAGCAGGGCTGGGAGGTCAGAAAAACTGTGTATTATCATAAAAACAAACAATCAAATAGACAATACAAATTCATTTAAGTAAATTATGGTTCAACTGCATATAATAGATGGTTTATTATATAGCTACAAAATGTTTTTAATAATTTGAGGATTTATTATATTCCTCTAGTAAAATACTTACTTTGTCATTCTTTATATTTTGTTAATTTTATGAATTTATGTGGTATACATTATTTTATAATAAAAATAGATAAAAAAGAGCAGACATCCAAATGGGACGTAAGGCTAGCTGACAGGTAATAAGAAAATAGTTTTAGAGGTGAACATTGCAAAGAATGCCTATGAATTATGCAAAAGTAATATTTTCAAAGTGATATTTTATTCAGATTTAATTTAGGTTATTGTCTAGATTACTGACATCTAAAAGCAGTAAGTGAATTATATGACCCCCAAATTTATGATATTAGTCAAGTCTTCAATAGAATAAGACTATGTATTTGGAATGTAATGATGATAGGCAACAGCTTTCTTGTATTTGTTAAGGTTTTCATTAACAATGAGTAATCTCTATAATAAAATAATGATGATGATGATGATAATGAGCAATAATGAAATAATCTCATGCATAGCAGCTAATAATACAGGTAATAGCAAAAGCCACTCAGGGATAACAATGCTGTCACTACCTACTCACTACCAAAATATATACATGGGTACAATTAGGAATGAGATAATCTCTATGCTCTATTATCATCTCAGTGACACATGGTAGTTAGAGTAATCTAGAGGATTATGGCCTGAGTCGCAGCATGTAACTTCTTTCACTTCACAAAGATAAGGGCCAGAAAAACACTGCTCATCGTGTTGTTGATAGTAATAAACTTGCAGTCCATGAGACTCTGAGCTCCTGCCCTCAAGATCCTTGACCCCCAAATCTGGGCCTCTGCTAAAGAAAGAGGCCTCCCTCAGCTGGAGAGTTCCAGTTTCCAGTGAGATCCGACTATCCTGCAAAACCTTCCCAAGTTTCAGCTCAGCCTTCGTCCTCTTTCGCCAGCTATTGGCCAGAGGTGAGTCTGGGCCCAATTGGGGCTGCCTCTCCCCTACAACCTCTCCCCCCATCCCCGAACTCCCTGGGTTGGCCTCTGATCCTGCTGCTCCTGTGTCCGGTCCCCATCGAGAGCACCCTTGGAGCTCTGATACATCCCCACCCATCCCCAACACGAGTCTGCCCAATCTACCCTGTGCCCTACCCTGCCCACGGGCCTGCCCCTCTGGTCCAGCACTGGGACAGAGTGTGGAGCCAACAGGCCACCCTACGTCGGAGACTTCTCAGAGCAACTCTGAACAAAGGAGACCTGCCTATCCATGCGGGACCACCTGTAATTTCCACCTGCTTGGTCTCTGACCCCACCTCCAGTCCTCTGCTGGTGTCACCGGCCCCTTCCAGAGATCTTCCTATCTCTGCAGGACCACTGTGAGTTCCTGCTGGCATCTTCTACTGGATCCTCATCATTGACCACATCCCTGGGTCCCTGTCTGCAGAGAGACCTCCTAGAGAGCTTGGACCACACAGAGCTAAAGATATTGAATCTCTGACCCATATAAGCCTACCGAGGAAGTACCATAGAGAGAAGGGGAGACCCCACCAACACCTACTGGAAGAAGCTATGGGAAGAAGGCAGTACATGAAAACACCTAACAACAGAAAGACAAGGATGACACCACCAGACTCTAGGGAATCTACACCAACAAGAACGGAACACAACAACAAAGCAGAGGAAGCAGAAGGGAACGACTTAAAAATTACCATCATAAAAATGATAGAGGACCTCAAAGAAGAGAGAAAATCCCTTAAAGAAATGGAGGAAAAAACAAACAAAAAAGTGGAAGAAATGAACACATTCCTTAAGGAAAGTACAGAAAGCCAAGAAAAAACAATTAAGCAGGTGAAGGAAACGGTTCAAGACTTGAAAACTGAAATAGAAAATAAAGGTAACACAAACCGAAGGAATGCTGGAAATAGAAAAATCGGGAACTACAGACACAAACATAACCAACAGAATTCAAGAGATGGAAGAGAGAATCTCAGGCGCAGAAGATAAACTAGAAGAAATAGATTCATCGAAAAAGAAAATCATAAATCCAACAAATCCTTAACACAAAACATCCAGGAAATGTGGGACACCATGAAAAGGCCAAACCTAAGAATAAAAGGCATAGAGGAAGGTGAGGAAGCCCAGCTCAAAGGTGCCGAAAACATATTCAACAAAATCATCGAGGAAAACTTTCCAAATCTGAAGAAGGACATGCCCATGAAAGTACAAGAAGCATACCGAACACCAAATAGGCTAGACCAAAGAAAAAAGACCCCTCAACATATAATAATCAAAACACCCAGCATACAGAATAAAGAAAGAATATTAAGAGCAACGATGGAAAAAGGACAGATAACATATAAAGGCAGATCTATCAAAAATACACCTGACTTCTCCATGGAAAACCTAAGGCCAGAAGGTCCTGGATAGATGTTCTACAAGTATTAAGAGAACATGGATGCCAGCCTAGGCTACTATATCCAGCAAAACTCTCAATCACTATAGATGGAGAAAACAAGATATTTAATGACAAAACCAGATTTTCCCAATACGTATCTACAAATCCAGCCCAACAGAAAATATTGGAAGGAAAACTCCAACCCAAGGAAGGTAACTACGCCCACAATAGGCAACAGATAATCTAACTATACCGGAAACCAAGGGTGAAGCAGAATTAATATATTCACAACACCGCTGCCAACAACAAACCTAAATCAAACAAGCATCAACAATCAATGGTCCTTACTCACCCTCAACATTAATGGTCTTAACTCACCTATAAAAAGACACAGGCTAACACAATGGATACGAAGACAGAATCCATCCTTCTGCTGCATACAAGAAACACATCTAAGCTTCAAAGATAGACATTAACTCAGGGTAAAGGGTTGGGAAAAGATTTTCCAATCAAATGGAAATAAGAAGCAAGCAGGCATAGCTATCCTAATATCTAACAAGTTAGACTTCAAACCAAAATTAATCAAAAGAGATGAAGACGGTCATTCGTAATCATCGCAGGAGAAATCCATCAACACAAAGTCTCAGTTCTGAACATCTATGCCCCCCAATAAAAAGTCACCCACATTCGTAAAGGAAACTCTACTAAAATTCAAAGCTCATGTAAAACCTCACACACTTATAGTGGGAGACTTCAATACACCACTCTCAACACTAGACAGGACCACAAATCAGAAACTCAACAAAGAAACAAAAGAACTAACAGAAGTTATGTCTCAACTGGGGTTAACAGACATCTATAGAACATTCCATCCAAAACAAAATAATATACCTTCTTCACTGCTCCACATGGAACCTTCTCTAAAATCGACCACATACTAGGTTGCATAACAAACCTCAACAGATACAAGAGAATAGAAATAGTCCCCTGAAACTTATCGGACCACTATGCTTTAAAATTGGAATTCAACAACAGCACAAATAGCAGAAAACCTGCAAACTCATAGATACTGAACAATGTGCAATTGTACCACTCCTGGGTCAAAGAAGAAATAAAGACAGAAATTAAGGACTTTCTAATATTCAATGAGAATGAAGACACAACATACCCGAACTTATGGAACACCTTGAAAGCAGTGCTACGAGGGAAGTTCATTGCACTAAGTGCCTATATGAAGAAAACAGAGGATAGTCACATAATAGAATTAACAGCACAATTGAAACCCTTAGAACAGAGAGATGCGAATTCACCCCGTAGGAGTAGACACCAGGAAATAATCAACTTGAGCGCTGAAATCAACAATATAGAAACCAGGAAAAAAATACAAAAAAAAAATCAATGCAACGAAGAGTTGGTTTTTTGAGAAAATCAACAAGATAGACAAACCTTTATCCAAATTAATGAAAAAGCAGAGAGAGAACATGCAAATTAACAAATCAGAAACAAAAAGGGGAACATAACAACGGACACAAAGGAAATCCAGACAATTTTCAGGTCATACTTTGAAATCCTGTATTCCACAAAAATTGAAAATTCAAAGGGAATGGACAAATTTCTGGATAAAATCACTTACCAAAATTAAATCAAGAACAGACAAACAACTTAAATAGACCTATAACCCACAATGAAATAGAAGTTGTCATTGAAAGACTTCCAACCAAAAAAAGTTCAGGGCCAGATGGATTTAATGCAGAATTCTACCAGACATTCAAGGAAGAACTAATACCACTACTCCTCAAACTGTTCCACAAGATTGAAACAGAAGGTTCATTGCCAAACTCTTTTTATGAGGCCACAATAACCTTGGTACCCAAGCCTCACAAAGACACAACTAAGAAAGAAAACTACAGACCAATATCCCTGATGAACATCGATGCAAAAATACTCAATAAAATAATGGCAAACCGAATTCAAGAATACATCAGAGAAATACATCATCCACCATGACCAAGTAGGCTTCATCCCTGGAATGCAGGGATTGTTTAACATACGGAAATCTATCAATGTGATCCACCATATAAACAAACAGAAAAAAGAAAAACCATATGATTATCTCCCTAGGTGCGGAAAAAGCCTTTGACAAAATTCAACACACTTTCATGATGAAGGTCTTGGAGAGGTCAGGGATAACAGGAACATACCTAAATATAATAAGAGCAATATACAGCAAACCAACTGCCAACATCAAACTGAATGGAGAGAAACTTAAGCCAATTCCTCTAAAATCAGGAACAAGACAAGGCTGTCCTCTCTCTCCATACCTCTTCAATATCATACTAGAAGTTCTAGCTAACATTATAAGACAACAAAAGGAGATCAAGGGGATCCAAGTTGGAAAGGAAGAAGTCAAACTGTGTCTATTTGCAGATGATATGATAGTTTACATAAGTGACCCATAAACTCTATCAGGGAACTCCTACAGCTGGTAAACACCTTCAGCAAACTAGCAGGATACAAGATAAACTCAAGAAAATCAGTAGCCCTACTTTTTTCAGATGACAAAGAGACAGAGAACAAAATCAGAGAAACATCACCCTTTACAATAGCCACAAGCAGCAAAAAGTATCTTGGTGTAATGCTTACCAAACAAGTAAAAGACCTATAAAATAAGAACTTTGTGGCTCTAAAGAAAGAAATTAAAGAAGATACCAGAAAATGGAAAGATCTCCCGTGCTTTTGGATAGGTAAGATAAACATAGTAAAAATGTCAATCTTGCCAAAAGCAATCTACAGATTCAATGCAATACCCATTAAAATCCCACCACAATTCTTCACCGACCTTGAAAGGATAATAATGAATTTTATATGGAAAACAAAAGACCCAGGATAGCCAATACAACCCTTTACAATAAAAGAACTTCAGGAGGCATCACCATTCCTGACTTTAAGCTCTACTACAGAGCTATAGTTCTGAAAACAGCCTGGTATTGGCATAAAAATAGACAGGTAGACCAATGGAATCGAATTGAAAATCCTGATATTAATCCACACACCTATGAACACCTGATTTTCGACAAAACAGGTAAAATTATACAATGGAGCAAGGACAGCATCTTCAACAAATTGTGCTGGCACAATTGGATGAGGGTAGAAGACTGTAGATAGACCCATGTCTGCCACCATGCACAAAACTCAAGTCCAAATGGATCAAAGACCTCAACATCAATCCAGCCACATTGAACCTCTTAGAAGAGAAAGTAGGAGGTACCCTTGAACAAATTGGTATAGGAGAACGCTTCTTGAACATAACTCCAGGGGCACAGAGACTGAGAGAAACAATTAATAAATGGGACCTCTTCAAACTTAGAAGCTTCTGTAAGGCAAAGGACACAGTGGACAAGACCAAAGGAAGCCCACAGATTGGGAAAAGATTTTTACCAATCCTATACCCGACAAAGGGCTGATCTCCAACATGTACAAAGAACTCAAGAAACTAGTCAACAGAACACCAAATGACCCTCTTTAAAAATGGGGTACAGAACTGAAGAAAGAAATCTCAATAGAGGAAATCAAAAAGGCTGAAAGACACTTAAGAAAATGCTCCACATCCTTAGCCATCAGGGAAATGCAAATCAAAACAACTTTCAGATACCATCTTACTCCTGCCAGAATGGCTAAAATTAGAAGCACCAATGATGACTCATGTTGGAGAGGATGTGGAGAAAGGGGAACACTCCTCCATTGCTGGTGGGAGTGCAAACTCATACAGCCATTTTGGAGATCAGTATGGCGGTTCCTCAGGAAAATGGGAATTAGTTACCACAGGACCTGGTAGTCCCTCTCTTAAGCATATACCCAAATGATCCACATTCATGCAACAAAGACATCTGTTCAACTATGTTCACAGCAGCACTATTTGTAATAGCAAGAACCTGGAAGCAACCTAGATGCCCCTCAATTGAAGAATGGTTAATGAAGATGTGGTACATCTACACAATGGAATACTACTCTGCAGAAAAAAAATAATGGTATCTTGAAATTCGCAGGCAAGTGGATGGCACTTGAAGAAACCATCCTGAATGAGGTAACCTAGTCAGAAAAAGAGGAACATACTATGTACTCACTCATATATGGATTTTAGACCTAGATCATAGGATCACCAGCCTATAATTCACACCACCAGAGGAACTAGGATACAAGGTATATTCTAAGAGATTCATATAAAGTCCCTCACAGAACTGGTAAGGGACAAGTCCCCCAGAGCTCAGGGGATGTGGGGGGGCAGCGAATGGAGAGAGAAGTAGGAGAAAACGAGAGGGAGGAAAGTAAAACATGTGCGACCAGGAAGATTGAGCCTGTTTAGGAATAGAAGACAGGAGAGAGAGAGAGAGAGAGAGAGAGAGAGAGAACATAGAAGAGGGAGCCAATATTGGTTTGAAGATAAAATTGAACACAAAGAAAGATCTAGAGAACTACAAGACTGCTGCCAACTTACAATTTGAGCTTCTGTGGAAAGGCTACCATAAATGCCCTTCCCGGATAGTGAGATCAGCAACTAACTTATCCATGGAGCCCTCATCTAATGCCTGTTGGAAACAGGAGCAAACTCCCATACATAAACACTGAGTCAAAATAGAACTCAGTTGCAGATGGAGAGGACAAGACCAGGCTGCAGAAACACATAGAGACAGCTTACCTGAACAAGGAGGAGCTAACAGGCCACCAGACTGTTAGCTGGGAAGCCAGCATGGGACTGACTCAGGCCCTCCTTGAAAGACCCCCACTATGCTTATTGCCTGTTTAAATTGCTCTTGCTAATTTGCCAAGGTCAAGTTATGAGAAAAGTACAGGAAGGAACCAGGTGCTGCTCTCATCCAATGCCAACCAGATATCTGTGGTCTGCAGCTTGGACCAAAGCAAGGTCAGCAGGACAGTGTCCTGTATGCTGAGAGAGTCATAACTGAATTCTTTGTATTCTTTGTGCCCAACCCGAATAACCAACTGTCCTTGGTTAACTACAACTGCTACATTTAGATGAAACAATGAAATCCCTGTGACCATGCTTCTGCTTCTGTAAGCCTGCTTCTTGCCACCCCAACCCTATATAAACTGCCTGAGTTTTAACCTCAGCACGCTCAGTCCCCTGAAAGACTGAAGCATCTACAGGTACCTGTGTAAACAATAAATAACCTCTTGCACTTGCATCCAGTGGTCTGGTCTCGTCTCTTGGGGGCAAGGGCCTTCCCCCTGACAGGCTCCAAACTCTTGGGGTCTCTTGGGGTTCTTTCACCCTGAATATGGGTCTCAGCCAGAAGGACTGAGCAGTCTAAGGGACCTCAGACAGTGGAGCCAGGATGTATCCCTGGTGCACAAAAGGACTTTGCAAGCACATCCCCCATGGAGGGATAACTACCTTATTCTAGACATAGGAGAGAAGCCCTAGTCCCTACTTTACATGACCTTCAGATCTACATGAGCCCAACTGGATGGCATTCCCCTACATATGGAATTGGGATGAGGCAATGGGAGGGGAGGGTGTTTAGAGTGCATGTGAGAGGGCTGAGAGGGTAAAAGGGAGGGAAAGAGGGAGGGAGGAAGGGAGAGAGAGTGGAAGGGAGAGGTAACTGGGATCAACATGTAAAATAATAAATTAAATTAAAAAAATGCTTTGACTCCAAAATTTAAGTTCAAGTACAAGTTACTGGGGAAAAGGATTTCTATTTTTCTCTCCACAGAAAATGAAAATATGTGGATTCCTTCCAGACTAATGTGGTTTGATCAATCCAGACCACCTGAAACAGAGTACCATGTGATCCTACATTCAAAACAGCTGGACAAAGCATCCTTACAGACTACAGCCAGGATTTCTGAATCTTCTTCAAATCCCGCATGACAGAGCCCCTTACCAGCAGGACGTAGTTTGGAAAGAACAATGCCCAAATTCCCAAATATTGTCTATAAATGTTTGTTTTCATTAAATGGACTTGGTTATATAAAACAAATAAAAAAAAGACAAAAAAAAAAAAAAAAACCTTGCAGTCCCTGTAACAACTATGAACCAGTAGTTGATGTCATTTATATTGATCACTACAAAATTATGCACTGTTCATTATTAGTCTATTTTCTCCTTTTATATTACAACAGTAGGTCTGAAAGGGTGATGATGAACTCTTGTGTCATAAAGTAATACAGCATTAATTTAATAATTTGAATTTTATATCAGTGACATATATGTACAATAACTATCTTCCACAGTATAGTATGCATCATATTGTTTGTTATAAGCATAGAGAATGATGAGTCTCCATAAAGGACCTATGCACCTTTAAATTCTCATTACAATTTCATTTTTGCTAACATTGAATTAATTTCTCTGAAGCAATCAATGACTTAACATGTTTCCAATATGTTTTTAGATGTTCCTCTTTAATTAAAATTTGCCAACTTCCCCATTAATACTGTCTGCTTCTAACTGAATCACTCTGGCTTGTAAAACTCAACCTTAACGTTTGTGGAGTCCTCATCAATAAAGAGAAAACTCCCCTTGTAGCTTTTATTTAATGATCTATTTTCTGTCTCTAGCACAGGTTAACCCACTCCCTCCTTTCCATTATAACTTTTCACCTTAAAGGAGACTTGCACCAGCATGCACCCTGTTGGAGAAAACCAGGCAAGCAACAGAGAACAGAATGGGTAACTTTGAGGCATCTGCTTATGAATTGCTGACATTTTATAATGAGGTTTATAAAATTTGTGAGGGACATACTCATGCTGTGCAGAATTATAACAGAGAAATCCCACTTGATATTAGCAATCAGCTACAAGAAAGAAACAAGAAAGTAAAACAAAATCCTACAAATTAATGAGAGTGCAATTGTGCTTAGCTGCAGAGCTCAGATGGAGAGTGTTTATACCAGACTTGGCTCCATTGACTCCCACTTTATATTTTCAGTTAATGTGGTATTAGATGTTCCTTGCAGTTATAAAAATAAACATTCTCAATAAAGTTATTGGGTTATACTGCTTCTCATAATAAGTCCTTGTAATGTGCTCTGCAATGTAACAAAGTTGAAGAAGCATACAGAGATTATATGTCAGAAGTATACCTAGCGAGTTAGTAATCTGTAATTTAGGGTCAAATAGGGTAGAGATGGACTCCTAGCTAGTAGAATGGTATGTACTGATATGACCAACCAAGCAGGAGAGTATCAAAGTCACAATTTAGAGTTGTTCTTAGTTGTTTATATACATGAGGTCTCTATCTAGCGATTTTATTTAGCTTTGTTTTAGAATCAACCAAGATCTGCGAGAGTCTACTATGTGCTGACAGTCAAAATGGCACTCAGATATGTATGTTTCGTGAATTGTGAATTTGGTTTCTAGTATAGGATGTGTATCTCTCAAAGCTAAGTTCTAGTTCCCTGGGTTTCATAACAACATCCACTGCATTCATTAGTAAATGAAGCAATTGCATGCTGAGAGTTTCATTTTGCATCCTTGTATCCTTTTTTGTTTTTCCTTTTTTTTTTTTTTTTTTGTTTCAATTTAGTGCTAAGGATTCATTTGGCTGCTCTCAAGAGAGAGACTGATCTGGATGGTAAACAAATGTAGTTCACACTCCTGAGTATGAGGGAAGCCTGTAGAATGAATGGGTGGTGGAATGCAAGCTGTAAAGTTTTCACCATTTACAGGTGATATTTGATTGATTGCAGTTTTTTTTTTAAATTCCCTTTCCAGATCCTTCAACCTCCAAACAGTAAATATCAGCTTAGAGAAACAGAATGAATACTTAGTTGCATAGTCAACAACATCTTCTCTAAATCTGTTTCTACTGCTTACAAGCAGAGGACCAGGGGAGGCCAACAAAGCACTCATTCTAGGTTTGTGCTCCTCTTCTGTCATGTAGGAGCAGATCTACATGTATAGATGGCTCATCCAAGTCTGACAGTTTGTAACTCTCAGTTAATTCAAGGCCATAGTTAGCCAGAGATAGTGAAAGGTCTCACCTGGGCCGTCTGTCATTATAGCTCAAAAGAGACCATAGGCCCTTTTTGGCCATGTATTTCTCTGATGAGAAGAGTTTAAGTTTGTGTTCACTTTGATACTAAAGAGAAAAAAATGAATGCTTTTTAGCTTGGATTCTAAAACTCCCAGAGAACAAAGATTTTTTTTTTTTATTCAAAAGCTATGCAGCCATAAACTCTTAGAGTGAGGTTTAATTTTTCTCCACCTATAAATATTGATGAAGGTCTATCTCTCTGTTTTTTAAAGGATTAAATGAGTAGAGTATATTGAACAGCTAGCAAGTGGCCAGGATTATAAAGAGACTTTAACAAATGTTAATTTATTATGAGTTCTAGTATGATAAAACAACATTTCAAATTAAAATGAGCTTCAATATTAGTGACAGCCTGAGAGCAAACAAATCATTGTTTGGTGCGTAAAGGTGTCTATATTTACAAAATACTTCACTGAGCCCTGAAGTTCATCTTTGCCATAGTCCTCATTTTAACTAAGAATATGGAGCTCAGATATCTCAGCACCACAAGAAGTCTGCGAGATGCACATTTTTAGTTTCTAAATGTTTTGTTTCCTGGCTAAAGATATAACAAGCTATGTCAGCAAACCTGATACTGCAAAATAAATAGGAAATGCTTAATCATTTAAGAATATATGCCAAAGAACAGAAAAGTCAAAGAATAAACACATGGAAGCTTGAAGTCTCCTTTACTTTGTCAAAACTGACAAATAACTTCAATTAAACAAGATATAAAACCAAAGCAATACACCTGTTTTTGATATATATATATATATATATATATACTTATAAATATATGTATAATGAGATTATATATTTAATCTCATTATTGAAACATGGATTCTCTGTGTAGCACTGGCTGTTCTGACTCACTATGTATACTAGATTGGCCTTCAACTCAGAGAAATTCATCTGCCTTGGCCTCCTAAGTGCTGGGATTAAAAATGTTTGCCACTACCACCATTTTTTTTTTGTTTAAAAATATCAAGAAAAAAACAAATTGTAGAAAAATGTGCAAACTATGAACATATTTTTGAAAAGTCAATGTCAGCCCCCAGTTGTATCTAAGTGTACATTTGTATATGTTTGAACTTTTCATTATAGGCTGTTACACTGGTCAGAGTGACCAAGTAGGTCACTCTGAAAGGAGTTTGAGAGATATATTATTTTTTAAACCTTTGAGTATTCTGTATAGTGTTTTTTGATCATGTTCACCCTTCCTCTAACTTCTCCCAGGTCTGTTTTGTGTCTTTTTTTCCCAAGAAATACAGTAGTCTTCATTTTTTAATATCCATAAAGTCTAATTTATGCATCCTATACATTCGTGGTTATGTGGCCTTCCATTGAAGAATAATTCACTTATTAAGGCTGTACTCTTAAAGAGAACTAACTCTCTTGGGGAGATTTTTGTTTCATAAACATAGTTTCACCTCCTTGCCAAGTATATTAAGCATATACCAGTTTTGGAACAAGTTGTTTAAAAATACAAAGAAAAAAGTAAATATTTTTTCTTCACCCGTCAATTAGTTAATTAATTAATTAATTAATTAATCATTCAATATTTGTTGGATTCTTACTGGTGAAAATTTAAATGAATTCTATTTTTCTCTGTGAACTGTTAGACTTGATTTATTTAGAATGCTGGGGCCATATGTTATCATTTGTGATATTAGTAATGTTGTAAGATTGCTACTCAGATTCCTCTTGGAATTAATATGGTATATTAATTTGAAACTTTTTAGAACCAAATTCATCTCTTTCCTTATTACCTATAGCTTTTGCACTAGATAGAGGGTATGGTAACTTCCAGATTCCATTACATATGGAAATAAGAACATGGAAAGTAAAGTCATAAAAGAAGGGTTTCAGATCTGACCACACACAACCAGATGGATAACATAGGCAGGCTATTTTATGTCTTCTCTACCCTGTTGTGATAATCTTTTATCAAGTAATGAAACATACTCTACAGAATGGCCACAAAACTCAAACGGGGTCAACTGTAACAAATATTGGCAAATCACTTTGTGATTGATATATGCATAATACTGTTTCTCACAAAAAAATGTGTGAGTATATATCAGGATATCCCATTACCTGTATATAGGTGGTTGAAGATTCTCACTGAAGGTAAGCTACACTGAGTTTGAAGAGCACTTAGAAGCTTTAGTTTATCTGTGAAGTAACAGCTGAAATAAATACACAAATGGGACTTCTTCCTAGAAACAATAATCAACCATATTAAAATAGAAGCATATCTGACCTGGTGTAGTCATCTTCAACCAGCATGTGCTTTGGAATTGGTGAGTACCTTCCTGGAGAGATGGGCGGCAGGGACGTTTTGTATTCTAACGTGCCATTGTTACCAGAGAGTAGATGATTTTCCATTGGTGGAGAATAAGCTAAGGAATTGGGGAGAGAAAGAAAAATGGAATCAAGCCTTCTGTGTGGGTGATCCAGTGTGTTATATTTTAGAGGATGTGTTAAAAAATACAAAGGCTTTGCTACATGCCAAATTTTTCTTGTTCTCCAAGAGGAGTGAGTTGCTGTCTGTTTGCATTTCCCATATATAAGCACATGGCAACCTTTAGATTTGGAAAGATGTAATAACAGTTATATTTGTAGCCCAAGTTAGCATAATTAGGTTTTGAGAAGAATTGGAGGAGAGACTCAACACACATCTTCAGAATGATGATTAATTTTCTATGGAAATGAAAATGTTAGCTTCTAATTGTAGGGCTCACATTTATTTTACATAATTAATATCCAGTTATCAAAAGTGAAAGGCTCCAAGGAATACATTCTCCTACTAAGCCTTCTTCACAGATATGCTATACTTCCATTGCAAGACATCTACATGTCAAGTGCTTTTCTTCCATTCTTCTCTAACTCATCTTCTCATTGACACCTCTTGACAGAGCTCCCTACTTCTGATTTTTCCTCAAATCTGTTTTGTACACTGAGGTGAACTCTTAAAATTTGACTTTTTTTTTGTTCTCTTGCTTACATGTTCTGCACTGTAATGTTGTTTGGGACATAGTATGCATTCTCTTCTTTATGAAATTGATAAAAAAAAATGACCCATTCCGACCCTCCTTATACATGCTGTTAATATTCAAACAAAACCCATGTTTATGGTATCTGTACCACTGTTTTACTGTATGGAGTTATCTGTAATTTGTATCTCTTACCCCACCTCAGATGTATAATTCCAAGGACAGCTATAAATGAAATCTCTCAGTTCTGTTAACAAAAATCTCCCTTCTCTGAGTCACTAAAGGATATTTAATTTATCTGACTATATATATTGCCTCTAATTTCCACCAAATTGTGTTGCTAGTAATACATCTGAGTTAGCTTGCTCTCCATGTGGCTAAAGGCTGCGGTTGTATTTCCTCTAAAGTAAGATGGCCATCACACATCTTACTATACAAGTTATGCAGCATGTGTTAAATTAATTGACTAGAAAATTTTGTGTTCTGCCTTTTAAAAAATCTCTGCCATTGTATTTGTTTGCCCTTTATGGAGTGAGTCTTAGACCCTCAAACCTACCTGACTCCTCTATATTTATTTAGATCAAATCTCTGAAAGTCAAAACTCTTTCTGCCCTAAGGTCAGGCTTATCTCAACTTAGAGCCTTCTTTGAATAAAAAGGACTATTAGGAGGGCTACGCATTTCAGAACTATTATTTCAAGAAGTAATAGCTAAGGTAACAGGCCTTTAAAGTGAAGGGTATTTAGCTCTTAAATTTTGCTCAAGAGGAACATCTAAATCTGAGAAAGATTCAACACTTGCTGAAGATGATAGTTCTAATTAACAGTCAGTCCTGAAGACATCCTGGGTATACACGATGGAACTTGCAAGGCTTCAAATCCAAGAAGCTAACTTATGCCAATAAAAACACCCTTTAGGTTTACATCAAAAGTGAATTCTTCCTAAATTTAGTTCCAGAAGACAGAAGAGAGGGAGAACTAATTAGCAGTGAATTTGGTGTGGTCCCCACAATAGTGACTCATGTTAGTTGTTGCCCTCACTCATTGCTACCAACAATGATTGATGACAAATTCAGCTAAAGATAACAGTAATGATGATGACCGAAAATCATTCCAGAGGCCAATCCCTTTGTCTAGGAGGAAGTATACAACTATCTATGGCTTATTTTGCCAGCATCTGTCTTTCACTCTGCTGCTACATAGATCTGAACTAGGACAATGGAATATACTGGCACAACCGAACTCATGTTCCATGGGATTGGTAAATTATCTTCCAGAGTGTTGAATCAATGCTATTGTAGTCACCAAGATTAAAATCACATCACTCTGTTCTTCCATTGGTGAACATGCAATTTATCTAGGTGTCCTACCTTTAAAACATTAGCTGAGGTCCTGTAAAACAACATGGGAATGATGCATAGAACATTTTCCCTGAAGTGTTTGTTTCAAGAAGCTTGACATGATTGAAACTGTAAGCAGAGGCAAAAATGGCTTTGTGGAGGTCTATTTTGGCTGGCTATTAGAAGATGACACCAAGTACCATACTTACAGTGAGTAATGTCAGGTGGGCCATAAGGATCAGTCATATAAATGGTGGTGGGTTTGCCAACTTTTAGGTAAACAACATCGGATGTGTTCTTCAATATCGCTACAGCCTCTTCATGTGTAACTTCTTCTAAACTATAGTTATTTACCTGAAAGAGGAGAAGGATAAATATGAGAGTTAAGCCTGTGAAGTGAAAGAGAACTACCTGAGAAGACAGTGTGAAATTTGAAATTATGACCTTATAAAAACACTGGGTTACAATGATTAGTTTGGTATGTGTAGCATTCTTGATAGAACATACAGTGTAAACTTTAACCCAAGCAGGTTAGGTATAGCCATCAATGCTACAAAGCAGGGTCAGCTTTGTTGATTTTGCTGAGGAAGTGACTTAACAGCAAACAGAATAATATTTCTAAAAAAAAAAAAAAAACTCAAATGATCTTTTTATATATTTAGTACAGTTTTTATGACTAAAAATGCTATCATCTGTCTATCATATATATGTATGTATGTATGTATGTATATTTATCAGGCTGGACATGCATATCAGTGGTATAATTAATGATTACTGAGAACATGTGAGAGCTTTGTGTAAGTTCCCAGCACCAGGAAAAACAAACATGAAAACAACACAGTGAAGAAAAATACACATAAAGCATTGTATAGTAATTGAGGGAAATTAAAAACAAAATCAACAAAAACCAACCACCCACAAAAACAGGACTAACCCACAAGTTTCCTACTTAAACAAATCTCTTTAAGTTGGTGTAACCATGTTGAACACATTATTTTGGAATTGGCATTGAAGATCTAGACTGTAACAGTAATATAATTTAGCAACATAGATTTTGTTTTCATTGCTTTGCATGGCTGTAACAGTGGTTTAAATTATCCCTTGCTAGAACCTGCTTAGTTTGCTCTTAATATGATGCTACTATAAATAATATTACGAAAAACAATTATCTGGGCTTATCCAGCCTGGATGTTTTTAGAGTAACTCATATCCATGATCTGTTAGATACAACTATAATTGCATTGTTACAAATATTAATATCTGAAAGTTCTCCTTGAAACATGAACCAGTTTACTCTCATGGTAGTACTCTGTGCGTTCCCTCCTACCCCCATAGGGCTGAAAACTGAGCCCAAGATTTTGCATGTGCTATGCACACTCTCAGTTACTGGCTATACCTTCAGCTCTGCATCTATATTTTTTAAGGAAAAAATATTAATGTAACATAAGGATTCACAGGAGAGCACATTCAAATGTATCACACTTCTGTAAGTATCACCAGCAATGCATTCCTCCTTAATTTTACAAAGAGAAGCCAGTATCGAGTGTTATTATAACTTCATGACAGAAACACCACACTGTGTCCAGTACTTATTGATTTTTTAATGAAATGTAACCAGAAAGATATCATCAATGGAGAATTGGAAATGAATGTTCAAAAAGTATACTTTAAGGTTAGCTTGGGAAACACAGTGAGGTATAAGTTGTCCTGAGCAATTGAGAAAACTGTCTTATAGAAGAACACACACACACACACACACACACACACACACACACACACACACACACACACACACACATATGTGTGTGTGTGTTTTTGTGGTGATAAATTATTTTATGATTTAATAAAGCTCGCCTGAGGGATCAGAATACAAGCTATCCATAAACCACAGAGGTCAGGCAATGGTGATACGCACCTTTAATCCCAGGAGCCACACTAGCAAGCCATAGAGCCAGGTAGTGGTGGCACACCTTTAATCCTAGGACTCAGAACACAAGCAATAGATCTCTGTTAGTTCAAGGCCATACTGAGACACACGAAATTGATCCAGTCCTAAAGAGAAACAGCTCACACAAAGGTGATCTCAGCACTTGGGAAAACAAACCTTTAATTCCAGCACTAGACAGGTATAAAAGGATGAAGTAAAGGGTCTCAAGTGGAGATTTAGTTTCCAGACAGGGATAGCTATTGTCTCTGAGACTTCATGGATACTGCATTACACTCTGAGGATTCATGGAGACAGGATCACCCTTTCAGTCTGAAGTAGAGGTAAGAGCTAGTGGCTGACTGCTTTGTTTATCTGACAATCAGCTTTAACCCCAATATCTATCTCTGCATTTTTATTTTTTGTGTTACAGAAGTTTAATCTAGAAATTACACACAATAAGTTAATGTAAAAAGATTAATAAATAATAATACAATAAGGCAATTATAATAAAATTATCAGCCCCACCACTATTGGACTCTTAATAAATATAATAAGGGGCAATAAAATGCATGCATGGTGACTTTGTGACCATCTGTTTGAAAACTGAGATGTGAATGAAATGATTAATTCATAGATTGCACATGCTACACAAAGGTTCTGTAGAAAGAGATGAGTCATATTATAGGTAGCCCGTAGAAGGATGTTGTGTGCTTTCATGTACTGCTCAGAAAACCAGAGCTACAGATAAGTGAGGCTGTGATGCACATTCTCCCTCCTTTGTACGTTAGTCATATGTGGTTTGTAGCACTATTTTTTTTTCATAATCACAGTTGTAAAATATCTATATGTAGTCCAAAATAAATGCTGGAACTATCCTATCTTACATACACTAACTTCTTGAAATCATGCTTATTTCTTCTGTGGGCTAAATATAAATAAAATGCATGTAAGCTATCTAATAGGTTATTGTGATGTCTCATTGTTTTAGTGTATGCCACTGGTCTGGTAAGTGACAGGGGTAGAATCAGAAGCCAGGCATATTAGTCCCAGATATCATCCTCTAACAAGTAGCTTCTGTAGCACAAATAACAAAAGACCCAGAGTTCGATATTGGGGTTCAAGTTTCAAGCTGAAGATCAGAGAAGCAAAGCAGCCAAGCAGGAAACCTTACCTCTACCTAGCTGAAATGGCAATCCTTTCTCCATGAATTGTCAGAGGCAAAAGCTCTGAGTTCCTGTCTCCTCCTCCTTATATTCCTTTTTTCACCCAGTCAAATCACTCTTGTCTCCACCTCCCTAGTGCTGGGTTCAAAGGCCTGTGACCCCCCAAGTGCTGAGATCACAGGTGTGAACTCTGTTACTATTCACTCTTGTGTAGGACAGGGTGGCCTCAAACTCAGAGAGATCCATCTGCCTGTCTTCTGAGTCCTGGGACTAAAGGTGTGTATCACCATTGCCTGACCTTTATGCTTATGACTAGCTTTGCTTTCTAAACCCTCAGGCAAGCTTTAATAAATCATAAATAATATATCACCACACACTTCACTGCTCCTTCAGCTTCCAGGCCTTTGATCTAACCAACTCACACTGCAACAAGGTGCAGTTTGTTGGATAAATTAATAAGGCAGTAGAATCAAGCTCAGGGAGTGAATATGGAGGACCCAGATATGGCAAACATGGTTGATAATGGCACAGTTGATGATGAGAAATAATAAAAATAGTAGGATCAACATTTACTTAATATTCTTGGCCACATATTGGAGAACATATATGTATGTATGTATGTATTTGTTTTATGGATATGAATGTTTTGCCTAAATAGATTTGTGTACATCACATGCATGACTGGTGCCCAAGGTGATCAGAAGGGGACATTGGATCCACTGGAACTGAAGTTACATGATGAGCTGATATGTGGGAAATGAACCCAAGTCCTCTGCAAGAGGAGAAAGTGCTCTTAATGACTGAGTTATCAAAGGCATATACAATAAATGGAAGGAGGTTTAATACCGCTCACTGTCCTTTGAAAAATCTTAGTTTTGATGATTCTTTTATTTTAAGGCAGCCCCACCTTGACTAAAGAAAGTGATCATGCACAGCAGTAGATAATGCACATGGAAATGGATATTTTCTCTAAAAATTTGAACACCAAGTTAGGTATCTCTGCATGTTGTGATTAGAGCCCTAGAAACATCTGTGTTAAGAAAATAAAAGCAGGACATATTTATGGAGTTACAAAGTGTTTAGAAGTGGCACCAAATTTTTGTTTTGACAAGGGCTTAATGTCTTTCTCCCCAGGGTGCAGAAATCATACAGCTTGTTAATTATCAGTGAAAAAAAGATGGTCATTAAATCTCACCTATTAGTATTTTTTAAAGTGGGAAGTAGATTTTAAAGATAGACTCTCTGCAACCAAGAAAATTTTCAGACAAGAATTTAAGTCAATGGCAGATGTAGGGAGATGAGTGTGAAAGAGAGGATATTGGTTGGGTAAGTGTTAGTTTAAGATAGTGACAGCTTGATTGATTTTTATTTGGTGGCTGACCTTTGAAGCACTGACACAAATTTTGGTCCTGGAGGAGGTAGGTCATCGTATTATGAACAGAGCTCACCCATAGCAAGAGCACTTGCATTTGAGGCTGGGCAGATGCCTGGGTGGAGGGGCAGTAAAGTGATTGCCACGAGAGCCTGATGAACCGAGTCTGCATCTCTAGAACCCAGGTAAAACTGGACACAGTATTTCAAGCCTCTGAAATACCAGAATGTACTATAGGCAAATGGGGAACAGACCCAGGGGAATCTCCAAAAGTGTGGGGCCCAGATAGAGTGGCTTGCACAGTGGCAAAGAGATCCCATCTCAAACAAGGTGAAAGACAAGGAACAACTCCTGAAGGTTGTCTTGTGGTGTCCACACACATGCCATTGCATGAGCATGCCTATGTGTATAACACACACACACACACACACACACACACACACACAGTCACTGGATTTTTTTCACATGGCCTAAAACATGAGCTTCTGGTCTTGGTAGTGTCCAGCTGTTACTTTAGAAAGCCTATTTAGCCTTCCAAGCTTCAATTTTGTACTCTATAAAATAGGAATGGCAACAGTCATTGCCTTGAAGGGCTTTAGTAGTATATACTGGTCTATGGAAGGTAGCCGTACAGTAAAATACTTAATGTTGGTTCTTAACCATGTTACTATTTATTGCCATCATCTATCTTTCTTCCCAGGAAACTGGATTTCTTGGCACAACTTTCTTGCTGATCATTTTTCTGTGAACATCTGTGAACTGATGAGTTTAATTAGTGTTCTTCTGATGAGGCTTCTATGTGATCTTTAAAAAAAAATAGCAAAAAACAAAAAACAAAACAAAACAAAAAAAAAAAAACCCAAAAACCTGGACCAAAAATTATTCTTTTTGTGCTGAAGTCTTCAAAATTGTTTTTTCACAAAGTGGGTTTGTTTGGGTTAATTATGTGTGTGCACTATGCTATGAACTCTCAACATAAAGGGCCTACAGCTGGAGATGATTGTATGCAGAGAGAAGAGATATTTCATTGATTTATTAGCTATTCCTGTCATTGTTTTTCATCGCCTTTTGATTTTTTCTTTGAATTTTATAATCAAGTATTTGATTATCATGGTGAGTACTACCCAACTGGCCTGGTTTCAGGGAAAGAGATGAGGCGTGTTTAAATAAGATGCTGTCTGTGAGAAGAGTCACTCCTTGGAGGGGACATATGTGCAGCCTTGCCTCATACTTGCAACACTAAAGAGGACTGAGTCCCAGCACAAGACTGAGAAACTGGAGGTAAGATGACTCATTGTCTCAACAGATGAGATGGCATGGATTGGTACATTATATTCAGGGTAGCAAATAAGCTGAGAGAAGGAGGTGCTGGAGACCCACAGGAAGGGAATAGCCAGTTTTGTAGTCAATCAAGTAAGTATAAGTGAGTATCTTCATCCATCCCAATGTAACAATAGGAGGCTGGAAGGTAGGAGGACCATAATGAGCAGGATTCTGTGATGCAAGTTCTGAATACCTGACTTTTTATTTGCATGGAAGACTATTCATGACTGTGGGAAAAGATGGGGGAAATGATTGGGGACAGAGGGTTAGCTAAAAAGACAGTACAAGGAAATGTATGACTCACAAACACTGGAGAAAAATCCTAAACTCTACTGCTAAGTTTTAAAAATGAGACAAAGTAGTTGGTTGTTAGATCATGAAATAAATGAAAAAGATCATTCCAATGCAATAATATCAATGATAGGAATATAAAAATGCCTAATCTCAAGGGAAAAAGAAAACTTCTACAGTACATTGAAATAAGCTGTTGATAAAATTTCTTTTGAGATAATAAATCTTAATAAATAGGAAATATGTAGATATGGTTTTCTTTGGAGAATTGGTATTTTCTTGGTTTTAATGTTTTCAATATAGGATATGTATCAGCAATTTTTTTAACAAGATTAACTTAACTTGGGAAAAAAACAAAAACTTAAATAAAACAGAAAGAAAACGGGCCTCACATAGAGCAGTCTCAGGAGTAATTTGAAACTGAATGACAAAGAGGGCAATTTAAATTGATTAGAAACACTAACCATGTGTTAAACTTGGTTAAACCTGTGCATTCTTTAGGAATGGAGGACCTGCTCAATTTTAGTTGTGTTTTGTATGGTATTAATTGTCGAAAGGATTCATGTATAAGTACGTACACCTATAAGTCATATTCCTGAAGCTTAAAGGTTTCTCAGGTGATTTAAAGAGTGGTCAGGTTGGTTTCAGTTTCTAGTTTCATGATTTTGAGTTAGCGAATAACTTTTATGAGGAATTCCATATGTCAAATGAAGATAATGCTTGTGTTTATTTGGTGGTTTGTGTTTATGAGGAAGGAATGATGCCGTGAACTTTCAGAAACCCTGTATAAAGGACGTGCTATGCAGACAGAAACCAAATAATCATAGTCAGGCATGGAGCTACCACTGAGCCTGCTGCTGGAAATAGCTTCTCCCTGGTGGGAACTGCTGTCATCCCTTACTGTGCTCAACACTTACTCCTGCAGTACCTCTTCCTGCCTTTAACTGCCTTAATATTTTCAAGGGGGATGACAAAATCATATTTATTTATTTATTTATTTTTGCATTCTCTCCATGAAGTATTCTAAATATCTGGCACTTAACAAGGGTTGAAATGAGCTAACTATACTGTAAAATATGATTGTGACATGTCTAAAGGGATCAAATGTCCACATATTTTATTAAAAGGAATGGGGCAGCTGTGCTGAGTTCCTGTTTTCTATTTGTGTTAATTAGAGAGGTAAAGAAGAGGCTTGAAGGTCATTTAAACAACTGCACACACTTACTGAATGCTTGATTAGTGCCAGGTAGTATTTAAGGAGGGAAATGTTAAACAGAAAAAAGAACCCTGGTTCACCTCCACTTATAATGCACAGGGCAACGTGAAGCCAGGGCAATTCATGAGGTACAAAAGAAATTACATTAACATTTATCACATTTATGTTTATTTCTTGTTTAGAATATACTAAAATAGTGTCCTAGTTTGTTTTTTGTTAACATGATACCAACTAGTCATTTGAGAAGAAGAAACCTCAACTGAGAAAATTCTCCTGCTAGATTGGCCTGTGGACAAATCTATGGGGGCATTTTCTTGACTAATGGTTAATGAAGGATGGCCTAGCCCAGTGCGGGTGGTGATCACCTTCAGCCCTGAGGTATGGATGATATAATGGAGCAGGTTGAGAAAAGCCACCAGGTACAAGCTAGTAAGCAACACTCACTCCTCCAAGGCCTCTGCTTCTGCCTCAAGGATCCCACCAGGTTCGCTCCACTTTCCTCTGGAATGGAGTGTGACATGTGTGTTGCAAGAAAGTTGAAAGATGAAATAAACTGTTCCCTCCCTAAATTGTTTTAGGTCTTTTTTTTTATCATAGCGATAGAAACCATAATTAAAACACACGCATGTACGCACGCACGCACACACGCACACACATACCATTTAAAGACCTTTGTATGTATTAGTAGCAACTTCTTGTGCTTTGCTAGTGGAGTGAGTTAGTAAAATAACTTTAGGCTCAGGCACATAGCTCAGTGGTACATACTTGCTTTCTATATCCAAAGCCCTGTGTTTAATTCTTATCACCACAAAACAAACAAGCAAACAAATCAATAGTTAATTTTTATAAAACCAGTAAGTAGTATATGGAGAGGCTAAAACTATTAGCAGTGATAGATCAGTGCTTGAACTTTGAAAGACACTACACTACTGAAGTAGGATATAGTAACTTAGTGGTAGAATAGATGCATAGCATCCACAGGCTTTGGTTGAATATCCAAGACTACAAATAATAGTGATAATGATATTTGTGCATAGATTATGATACCTGTAGAGAAAGTTATATAAACAAGGTTAATACCCTGAGTATAAGAAAAATACAAAAAAAATCAACAGGAAAGATATAATCCTTAAATAAACTAAATCAACACAGTTGTGTTGACTTAAAATTTATTGCATTTGAGATAAACTAGAAGGGAGTACAAGTAATAATTATCCAGACTTTCTTTCTTTTGAAAGTGATTTTAACTGCAGAGGACAGAATGATAGCACTGTTCTGCACTGTAACCATCATCAGGGCCATCCTCAGGAAAGCAGGGACATCAGGAGAGAAGGCTCAGGTAGTGTAGGTCAAGTTCAGATTGATTCTTGCCTAAGGCCCATGAGAGAATCATTTGGAACTTAAAACCTGAACCAATATGACCCCACATCAGAGGTTTTGATTTGCTTATTTGGATTGATTGAGGACTGGATATTTACCATGTTCAAAAGTCAACCATGAGATTCTAGTGTGCAATGGGACTGAGAACTTGAGGCACAGAATAAATCTGTGAAGAGAATAGGACTTTAGAGAATCACTCTATAGGTCTGCATCTAATTGCATGATTTACCAGTTACACAGTAGTGGGGATTCTCTGAACTACAAGTGCCCTGAATACTGAGGGCAAGTGTGAGAAGACAGTTTGAGCTGTGAAAGTATGGAGGTGGCTTTCTCATGGGAGACTACAGTTAACGGTGCTTATCTAAGGTGGATTCCCACCACCTGCAAATGTTCCCATTTCTCATTCAGATAATTTCGACATATTTGCAATGTCTTCAATATGATACCATTTGTTACTGAGGGTTGAATAAAACCTAGCAGTTTTATAAAACTACCAAATTTAACCAGTTTAAATCTTCACAATCAATATTCAGAAACTGCATTAATTCTTATCCCACCCCCTAACTAATTTGATGTCATTACTTCATCCTTAGCTTAAGAATAAAACTAAGATCCTCTTACACATGACACAACCCAGAGGATGTTGTTCCCCTGAACTCTTGTCCTCGCTGTTTTGTAGTATCATTTTAACAAAAGAATCCCTTGATAAGTTTGAAAAATATGGAGTAAATAAAAACATTTCTTGATTAGACTCCTTCGTAGACTCCTTTCATATGCTTTTTATATGTAGATTTTCACATGTTCATAATATCATTTTTATATGTTCATTTGTTCTGTTTTAATATGCTTTTTATGTGTTCATTGGGGAGCCAAAATAGGGTCACATACAAATTTCAGAATTCCACAACTTATTATGATTTTATATTTCTTTAAAATAGCAAAGGGACAAGGCTAGTATTTAAAAACACTTACTAGGAAATGCTAATGTTAGGCAATGATACTGTGGTAAAGAGACCAAAAACAAAAAATGAGCACAGTTGCACCTGGGTGTGTAAAGTGATCTGGTAGAGTTAGTGGGTCTGCCTGTGACTAATACACAATTTGTCAAAGTCTGATCCCAGTGTTTCCCTCTTGACTTCAATGCCTTTATCATCCTTCCCTCCATTTACTACTTCCCTTTTAAGGAAAGAAGATGAATCCATTCTCTGCAAAAACTATAAATTCTCTTACTGACATTTTTCCCTTTAAATGTCAAGCAGAGGTTATAAGGGGAAAGTATAAGATTTTAAGCCTTAAATTATAACATGACAAGGAGCTTGACAAGCAACAACTAATGTTACTGCTGCAGAAATGACAAATGATCATTAAAGTCTCTGGTATTATGCACAAAAAGGTAAAAAGATCACATTTCTATAATATATTTGGCTCCAAGGAGCATCTTGCTAAGGCTTACAAAGAAACTGTGTATGGAAATATATAAGAAAGATGTTTTTTAAAACCAAAATTTCAATGTTGTCAACTTTCAACCATCTGTCTCAAGAAATTCAAGACTAATAATCTATTCACTCAGATCTCAACAGTATGTTCTAGTATTATCTACAAACACCCGCTGTCACTGGCATTCAACTAAACAAATTGTAGCAAAGGATATTAAAAATATTTAATGGGGAATCACAATATATACTAAGTAATTGGGTGATCATGAAACATGAGGTTGGTTGGCCAAATCACCTCATTTTAGACACTAGAAGCTTGTTGCAAAGAGGACAGTATAATTTTTCCTTATAGCATAATTGTGCAAAGCTCAGGTGGTACAAAATTTCCTATGTCTTTAAAAGTGGAGAATAAAATAGTAAGGAACCCAAAAACATTTTAAGTGGAACTTATCTATGAAAAATGTAAGTAAATGTGTAATAATATCTACTTCAAAATTGAGAGAAGAATGTGTCAAACATTTTAAAGGATTGGGCAGTGAAGATATGGTAATACAAACTTGTATATACATACAAAAGAGGGACTAATCCTTGCCATTTTATGGGGGCAGGGCTATGAATAAAGGGCAAGTTATAGAAAATTATTTTCAATGTAGTTATAAAAATATACAGTGGTGATTAGAATGTGACAGGTATCTTTGGAGAATTATTAAATGCTCCACTGTTAGTGAAGTGAAATATCACTTCATACAGTTGCTTTTCTGTGAGATTCTGAGGTTCCAAACAAAGATGACATTTAAGATTTAAATTCTGAAATGTAAAAACTTCCTTGTAAGGAAATGCATGTTTTATATTGTATGAATCAGGAAATGCCCAACATGCAGTCATCATAGTTTTGATGTCAAGGGTGTTATAGTTAAGACTGTGCTCACTCTCAAAAAGGCTGCAGTCTCAGGGGAAATGATTGGAGACTTAAGAACTGTGGAGATATAGTCACAAAAGTCTAAGGAAATTAGTAGGGGTTTTATATAAACTAATTTCTATTTGTTGCTATTCTCAGGATTTTGCTAAGCAAGGTCTTCTATTGAACTACAGCCCAACATGGAGTTTCTTTTTGGGGCCAGTGTACTTAAAACACTCTGAAAGGATAACATATTGGGGACATTTTCCTAAGGACTGAAAGAAGGAAATAGGGTAAACAGCTTCAGAAAGAATGGCATATTTAGAGAAAAATATGCAGAGTGCTGCAGCTGGCAAGTCACAGAGTCTAGATCATGTGCACTTCCTTTTGGGGGAGAAGAGAGGAAGAGCAGGAAAAATAGACATTGTTAGTAGGGGCTAAACAGAGTGACAGGAGAGCAGTAACAGATATTTTGGGGGCTGAATTAAAATAATTGGTGTTCAGGGTAGGGTAGCTTCACTAATTCTTTTGTTTGTTTGTTTATTGTTTCTATTTCAGGGCCAGTATTTTTTTCTTTTAGAGTAGGTTAAAGTGAGCCATTTTCTTTCATTCCTAGATTCCACTTGCCAGTTACCTTGAAAGTACTAATTATGTCTTTCGCTATATAGGACAGAAGTGACCTATTATTATTGAAGGTTCATTTCTTTTAAACCATTCATGCCTAAAAACTTAAAACAGTGAATAATTGTGTTATAGGTATTTTTGAACTTAAATATAAAAATATCATGTGAAAATACCACAGCATCTGAAAAAATTTTTTGGTAGAATTATATGGGTGTGGAGACCTTTTTTCATAGACTTTGAAAATAAGTACAGATTTAGGCATGGCTAGAAGAAATCAGCAGGCAGATCTAGCATAATTTCACAACAGGTGAAGGAATGATGGGAAAGTCACAGCTAAACTCTTTATATGTCAAAGGTGAAGCCTGTTCTAAGGCAGCCATTATTTGAAAATGAGTTTCCACTTCATTTTTTATGTATCACTATGAAGAAGATAATTTCACACTTTATTCGAATGTCAATATTTCAAGTAATAAAATTTATATTATGAGTGAAAAATGTTCATATCTCAAGTCGCTAAAATATTTTTTGTTTGAAAATGAAACAGCATAATAAGATCAACTTTTATATCCAAAGCATACAATGAAACAAAAGTTTCATAGGTTCTTGAGAAGGAAAAAGTGGTGACTTTAGGTAGTCAAGAAATTGAACTCTAGTTATAAGTTTGATATTGGTGTCTTATTTTTTTTCTTGTCCAATTTGACTGGATGTTTTCTCACAGCAGAGGTCCTTCCAGAAGAGTGGCTGCCCTTTGGGAAATGGTAGTTGGATGGGATAATTGTTAAATGACTAACTAAATAGTAAGCAAAGGGAGGAGGGACAGAATTGACAGATTCAAAAAATTGAATGCCATCCCATGTGGAGGAAACAGTTATGCTTGAGGTGATGAACATGTATGGACAGTCAGATTGCCTCAACTGGAAAGGCTAAGTTAGTAAATGTCTCTAGACCTGTTTTATAGGTTACCTTATAAAGAAGTATAGGAAGTTCATGAAACTCAATATATACAAAATACAGAGATTAATTCAGTTCAAAGGCATTCACAACTACAAGATAATCCACATGGATTAAATATAAGCTCCCTAGAGGCTAAAATAAGAATAGCTAATAGAAAACTCTGATGCTTAACTGTCAAAACTTAACATATATCATGAAATGATCTTTTTATTAAGTTGCATTCTACTCTGCCTTTAACACTTTTTATAAAGAAAGAGGAGATAATAGCTTCTTGTAGATATAGTCATCTTAAGTAGTTAGACAGGCATAATCAGGCTTGGGAGCCCTTAGAGCTTTGGATGAACCCTTCCCTCATAATTGGCTTTTTGACTCCACCTCTGGGTTTCCATGGTAACTCTATGAAGAAGAGAATCATTATTGCTCTCTAAAGTTATAAATATCTATATGAATAGTTGGAGGCTTCAGGGTTTTGTTGAGGCCATTAAAAGAAAGATACTTCCTCCCTGGCCCTTGGATAGAGAGGATATTATAATATATTCCAGAGGTTCAAACATTACATATTATTATTGTCTCCTGCCTTAAGCAGTTATATTGCTGAACCTGTCAATAACCTAGTCAGGAGACCATTGCTCATGAAAACCAATTGATTAGAGAGCACCCTAAAGAGATAGAAGTAATAATTACCTCTTTAATGAGAAAATGTCCCTTCCTAATAGTCCTTCCCATGGTGCAGCATTGAATCTCCAACATGCAGCACTGCTAAGTCTGTCTGCTTTTCTGTTTCCATCTTTATATGTTGTTTTCTTTCAGATACTGAACAAATGTCTACGTATGCTTTTTCCACTCTTTCTTTGACGCTTCTGTTTTCTTTCTGCGGCACAACTGTTTGCTGATTGCTATTGCTGTACTGAATGTTAAAGGTGAGCCCTAATCTGGTAAGATTGCTAGCCAAGAAGAAGAAAAAAGAATCCATCTTTCTGTCAGCAAGAGAAAAATAAAAGGGCCTGTGAGATGCAATCTGATAGTGGCCATCTGCAAATCTGGAGTAGTGCCTTCGCAGAAATGAAATAACAGGGTTTGGACTTCTGAGGAAATATATTTGTGTTGTTTAAGCCATATAGTCTAAGGTATTTTGTTACAGCTTCCCAAGCTAAGACAGTCATCACACAGTGAGAAAGAAGAACCTTACAAAGTTGTGGACAGTTTTGTTGGGGTCATACTCACCATTAGTAGTCTGTCTCCTACTTGCAACCTTCCATCCTTCTGTGCAGCCCCACCATCAATAATTTTTGTTACATAAATGCTGTTGTCTCCAGGAATGTGCTGGTTCCCCACCCCTCCAGCAATACTGAAGCCTAAACCTAGTGGAAAAGAACAGAAAATGAGAAGCAAATTAGGTCTATAACAACAACTGAAAATATTTTTAGTAAGTTCGTTTTTTTTCCCTAGTAAATGGCACCAAGGATTCTACTGAAATCAGCTTTGATATCTAAATATTTGAAGGGCTTATTGAGTTTGGCTAATGAAGCAAAGATCATTTAGTCAATCATATATGAATTTCAGTTTTGTTCTAATTGAAGACTGGGCCCCTAACCACTATTGTTTCCCAGCTAATAAGGCCATGATGAGCAACTGGTCAGAACAAGGATGCAGCAAAGGATAATGTTCTTATTGCTTTGAGTAAAAGTTGTATTTTTGTGTTGAGCCAAGAGAAACACAGGTGCAGTTGTTGACTGTGCAGAGCCCAGGGCTCATGTTCATGGTCATTGCTACTCTAGTACAGAAGGAGCTGCTTCTTGATGTTTTCACTAATGTACTGGAACATGTCTTGACTTATGACTTTCTTTGTCTGCTAATATAATAAACTTCATGAAACTTCTTTCCTGTTGGAACATAGAAATTGGGGTAATCTAAATCTGTGTCCCCAGGCTGTTGTCACAATACTGGGCTACAAAATGAACTACTCCTTATCCCCTTTGAGGTGAGAGTTATATATTTCTGCTGAGTCCAGAGAAACACAGGTGCAGTTCTTGGCTGTATAGAGCACGGGGATCATCATCATACTCACTGTTATTCTAGCATAGAAATAAGAACCACAACCATTTGGGGTGCAATGGGACACTCTTGGTATTTCAGAATGAAAACTACAGTTAGAAGGACCTCGTTCAGATGTGAGATCAGCCAATGATACACTAGATGTTTTCATGTCACCATTTCAAACAGCTGATGAAAAAATGATGGGAGATGCTCTTTTTAACATTACTTCTTTGGCTTGTTGTTATATTTTTAAAACTCCTGGGACTTAGTGTTATTAACTGACTGTTAGGTTCCAAACCTGGGATAAATGGCTGAGGCACCTACTTAACATATCAAATCAAATCTGGCCACCAGTTCTCCCTGCATCCCCCAGCCATTACTTGTTACAGGGACCTCCTGGCTGGCATACTCCTACCCTATCCTAAACATCTCCAGCCCAAGGGCTGGGCTGCCCTTTCTACAGCTGCCATTCCCTATATAATCCAGTTAATTTGGTTACCCCACTCTCTTTTGAACCTCTTGGCTGATGCACCAATTTCCCCTCTTCCCCCCCTCTTCCACTCTCCATGTACCCACATGATTCTGGGTCATGTCCACTCTGGACTCTCCCAGTTGTCTCTGCCACTGACTATGCTCTGCCTTTTATCTTAAATAAGTTTTGTCCTCCACCATACCTAGGAATTTGTTATGTTCTTCCTTTTTATTTCTATTTTTTTATTCACTAATAGTGATGCTATTGACAAACAATGTGAATGACCCTAGTATTCAGCCTTCAAAAGTTCCCAGAAAAAAGCTGGACCTTGAACAGAAACTTCTAGAGGACTAATTAATTGAGTAGAATTTTAGTGATTGTGGAGAGATTTGGAATGTTTCAAGTCCAGAGCCAAAATACCTTGAGCTCTCTTTAGCCTTCTCGATAGCCATTTATTGTCTTCCTCGATTCCTTATCTCACAGCTCTTGACAACTAGGTAAATCATTTAGGATGTATACACAGATGCTTGATTTCCCTTTGGAGGCATTGACTTAGCCAACCACTACCTTATTCCTATGCTGAAGCTAAGAGGGTCTTCAGATAGCATCTGAGGCCTAAGGCAGAAGTTTCCTGCTTTGCCATAACTCACCTCCCTATTCTTCTACAGACATATTTGAAAAGTGTCTTGATTTCTGATTTTCTTTGTTCTGTTAAAAAAAAAATCATGAAATTGCATCCATGTTGGGACAGGGAATTTGGGGTAATCCAAGTCTGTGTTCCCAGGCTATGGACACTCATACTCTTTTACAGGACAAATCATTTGTTATCCTCTTTGAAGTGTGAGTTGTATTTTTGTGCTTAGAGTCTTAAGAATAAAAATAAGACACCTTACTTTTTATAATAAATGACGGAATATATGATAATTTCAATCGTGGACTCTTGTACTTTAAGAGGTGAATTTTACTCTGGTTTGCAAAATGCTTATTTTTATCTAACTATGGAAAGATATAGTAAGAGCAGAATAATCTACTGACTATAAAGTAATTGTAAAGAAATGATTGATATACCCTTTGAGAATATGATTCACTATGTATTCAGTAAAATGCTCATAGTATATATTTTCATCTAGAAATATAATTAACATGCAAGTTACTAAAAATTACATAAAGAGAACAGTCAAAGTCCAGTAAAATTAGACACGATTTTGTGACTTTCTTGGCTTAATAAAAACATTAAAAAACATACATTGAATAAATTATAAAGCAGTTATAAATTTTTGGTACTTTAATAACAATGGAAAATGATTTTAAAATTAACTATTTCATTATTCTTTTGATTATTAATACAAAGTAAATTAAATATATGTTTTAAGGCAATATACATAATGGAAAATTGATGACCTAGAAAATTATAGTTATACCCTGGAATTATATTAAAAAAAGAAATGGTTTTGTTAAATGAACTATAGTAGTTGTTAAAAGAAATGGAAAAAGGATTCAAATTGATAGGGCAATTAAAATAAGTGTTATATAATTTCCTACTGAAGTTTGTAATCATTCTTCATTGCTACTTGCCACCCCATAGAACTCTGAATACATTTGTCTGCTTATGAGTTAAAAGAATGTGTTTCCTAAGCAATGACCAAAGAATAAATAAAATGTATATAAACTGGCTTTTTCTATGAACTTTAAAATATGCATTAGCTCATATTGTCCAAAACTGTAATTCCAGTGGATACCAGAGCATAAGATTTTTTTAAAAATGTATTTTTAATACTTTCACTGTCACCTTAAGTCTACTGCATTTGTAGCACAACAGAGGTCATTCCAAATACTGTAAAGAAAAAGGTTAAACACATATCCAGGAACTCTGATTTACACCCACTAGACAAGCAATAAATGCCAAAGACAATCTTGGCTCCTGAGAGCTATGGAACACATTACCACCATAAAGAAGATTAAGTCCCACAAAGAGAATAACTGTATAGTTGACATTTGAAGTCGAAGACAGTACCAAGACCATGAAATCACATGAATACTGTGGACATAAATTTGTCAGCTGAAAACTATTTCTTTCTTTTCTTTTGAGATTAGGTTTATGTACTTTTTATCTAGTAGCTCTACTCAAGGTGAAGTCAGGTATTTTTAGTACATATATCTCTGAGACCCAGAGAATGATCTGATGGCACACAACTACACATTTCTCTTATTTTGGTGATTTGTGGATACATTTTAAACCAACCCACATTTACTATCAAATGTTTTACAGGTATTATTCTTTTTATGATTTTGGTGTATTCAGATAGTGTTTCACTGTGCTGTCCAGCTTGTCCTTGAACTCAGGATCTTTCTGCCACAGCCTCCTGGGTACTAAAATGACAGGTGTGCATACCATGCCTGGCCATATTCCAGATATTCAGTACAACATGGTACATAATGTGAAACTTATGCTTACATGTTTTAAGATTGGAGGCATTCTCATTCATTCATTCATTCATTCATTCATTCATTATCTACATATTCATTCAACCAACATCTCCTAAATATATTCTATGGTTTTCTTGGTTTGAGATAGGGTTGTATTTAGCATTTATGAAGCCAATGCTAGACTTGAATTCCTGATCCTTCTTTCTCTACCTCCAAATGTGAGGATTACAAGCATACATGTCCGTGGCCATCCACTCAATGATCGTGCAGACAATTTCTGTTCATTGTGTCCCAGAAAGGCATCCTGGTATATTTATCTTGGGTATAATAGACAGAAATTGGCTTTATTCAAATATCTAGATGCCTGAATCTGATCTTTGTATTAAGCATTGTCTTTACTATGTACTCCACTGTGATGTTAGATTTAATTGTCCAGTTGACACAATCTAGGTCACCTAGATAGTCTCAGCATGGAATTGTATAGATCAGTTTCCCTTTACCTATGTGTGTGGGGCATTGTGCATTGTCTTGATTATGTTAACCAATGGAGGAAGAGTCAGTGTAAAGGTGGACAGTACCATTCCATGGTGTTGGGCTCTGGATTCTGTACAAGGGGAGAAAGTGAGCTGAGCATGGCAGGCACACATTCATTCATTGCTCTCTGCTCTTGAATAAGGATATATGTAACCAGCTGCTTCAAGTGTCTGCCACCTTGATCTCCCTGTGATAATGGGTTATGCCATACAATTTTGAAGTGAATAAGTATTTTTTTCCTTAAGGTGTTTTGTCAGGGGTTCTATCATAGCAATAGGAAAAGAAATAAATATATCTACTCAATCACCATAGCCTACTTTCCATTTTATCCTAGCATTTATTACTTTGTAGTGGTGCTCCCTTTGTGAGACAGGCTGGCTATGCAGGTAAGGCTGGCCTTGGATTCTTGGGTTCATGCAATCTTCCTTCCACAGCCTCCCATCAGCTTTGTCTACAGGTACACACCACTGATGGGAGATGTCATTCTGTAAATGAATAAAGCACTTTTGGCAAATAGGAAAGCAAATTAGGTGGGACGAGGAGACAAGGAGGATTCTGGGAGATGTAATAGGAGAGTCAAGATGTAGGGACTTGAGGGAAGAGGTCTGAACCCTCTCTCTGGTAAAATAAGACCACGTGAAAACACGTAGATGAATAGAAATGGGTTAATATTTAAGACAGAGCTAGCCAATAAGAAGTGCTAGTAACAGGCCAACAGCGTTCATTATATCTAACACATCTCTGTGTGTTATTTGGGGCTGATGCAGCTGTGGTGCAAAAACTGCTCGTAATACACCACCATATACTTTTTATGGTTTATATTTTTGATGAAAACCCAAGCTCTACAATGATATGGATTTTTGTTTTTATATTGTACAAATAAAGAAAAGCTAGGCATGGAAGTTTCAACATGAATATATTCTCAGTGAGAGAAAGGACAAAAGACTATAAAGGAGAAAGAGAGGCACACATCTCTGAAAAAAATTCTCCTAAAGATAAGATTGGTGTCTTTGAGTTACTGAGGGGCAGAAAACTGAACAGTCACTGCAAGGAAGTAGTGAGTATGCGATGCACTTCTCTGCTTTTGGAGAACTTAAATCAGCTTTCTACTTTCAATCTGTCCAGAGATTTGCCAATTGTAGAGCAGAAAAAGGTCAGCGGCAGAGCCAGCATCTCATCCTGACTTCTTTATCTAACAACTTTGGAAATTCCTTTCTCAATTTTTTTCATCTGAAATAAAAGAGTGGACATCTCTATATCCTATAGAGATTGACACATAGTAGACTCTGGATAAGTGCAATCCTCTGCTTTCAGTAAGCGCCTCAGGTTGCAGAGAATATCAGACACTTAAAATACTCTTGACAGGATGTGTACAAGGGTGATAGAGGTGGAGAGAGAGTGAGAGAGAGAGAGAGAGAGAGAGAGAGAGAGAGAGAGAGAGAGAGAGAGAGAGAGAGAGAGAGATCTTGCTTCTTAAAGGGTCTGGAAAAGGATCAACAAAGGGTCCACATTTCATCTTCATCTGAGGTTGAAGGAGAATTCATAAAGGAGAATGTACCTTTTACTCCACTTTCTCTCTGGATTCTAGACACACTGAATGACTTGGACACATGGTACCAATGAAACCCAGTTCTCCTGAATTTGGCACAGAAGCAAAACACTAAGAAAACATGTATTTGTGGTGTGATAAACTATACCTACCAAAGTAGTACAATACAATTATAAATATTTGAGTCAGCAATGCTAAAAATGCCCAAAATCATGGCTTTTAGGAAATAAAAACTCTGATTGGCCTCCATTTAGAAAGAAGACTTCATTTAAGTATATAACTCTGAACTACAAAACTAGTCAACCCTAAAATTAACTCAGTGAAAAGACTTGTTAGTGCCCACCTTTGTACTACCCACTAATGGAACTTTGGTCATTAAAACAAAAATATTCCTATTGATGCTGGCTACATACAAAGCTAACACAGAAAACTATATAATCAAATCACAAAAGGAAATACAATCAACAGACCTTCCTGGGATCCAATAAAGGATAAAGATATTGCAAATTCAAACAGGGAATACCCTAAGTAATTAAAACAATGTTTGACAAGTGTGGATATGCCCATAAATTTTGGATTTACTCCAAATTTTTGATGTATTCCCGAATTTACTTCCTTGGGTTAGCATAGAAGGCACAGGTACAAGGAAGGCACACAAGAAGATTGCTAATGCCTTTAATTGACCTGTTCCCATACAGAACATCTTCTTCACTGTCTAAATAGAGAAGCCAGTGAGTGGATCACTGTTCACACTTTAGCGGTTGTCTGCCTACACTGAGGGGGAGGTGTCAGCGAGAGGCGGGGGCTGAAGCTGAATTCTTGGCAGCATAAATTGATACTGTGGTTTAGAAGCTCAGAATAAAATGAAATACTTAAAAATGTTGTATGATCACAATGTGCCCATACATTCCTTGTGGGTGCAAAGCACTGAGCTTTATGATAGCTGAGAACCATTCAATAACTTGCTTCAACATTATTTTAAGTGACTTTACTGGGACAGCCCTTGAGGGCTTTTCCAAACAGTTTGATATTATTAAACAGCTTGGTTCTGTCACATCTTACTTAGGCTCTGCCAGTGAGGATGTTTAGTGCTTTATAGAAAGCACTCCTGATATTCTACAATTCTGTCTGTGTTTTATTGAATGAGAAATACAGAATTGGTCCTGAACTCTAGCTGTTCCATCTTAGAACACACCTACCCTCATTGGCAACATCATATTTGGATGCATACACATGCCAATTAAAATGAAAGACCCAAAATAAATAAAACAATAAATAAAAGAAAAGAAAGAAAGAAAAGAAAACCGATCCTATGCATCTGTTCAATACTGATGCCAGGCTCTTTTGTCATCTCTTTACATTTGGAAAGAAAAACTGCTTGACATAACCAGCTATGTGCCTTTTATTTTTATTTGTGAGATGACTGAATCCCTTTGCTCACAGTGGATCTTTGTAATTAAAAGTCAAAACCGACGTGCTTATTCTTTGAATGCTTTCTAGGTCCAAAGGACAAAGTTTCAGAGTTGAGAAAAGTGGCCCTTTGAAAAATCTCAATGGTGCTCAACATTCCTTATAGGGTCTTTCACAGATTGCCCAGTTAACTGCTGTGGCCAATCCTAGTGACTTTCCTCCTAGTCCTATTTCTTTTCTTTCTTTTTCCTTTTCTTTCTTTTTTTTTTCCAGACAGGGATTCTTTGAAACCTATCCTGGAACTCGTTCTATAGGCCAGGCTGGCCTCAAACTCACAGAAATCCAATCTGCCTGCCTCTTCTTTCCCAGTGCTGGGATTAAAGATGTGTGGCACCACTGCCCAGCCTAGTCCTTATTTCACGAGGCTCACCTATACTTTTGGAACATCACTTTCATGACTGCTGCTTTCTCTGGCTCAAAAGGAGGAAGCAATCCTGTTTTCTAAATCTAAATCTGCCCATCATAGAATAATGCTTGGTTTTCCTTCATTGTTCTCTGGGGTTGGCTATTCTTTCATATCTGAAAAGATAATACTCTTAAACACCTAACAGCCCTTCTTCTAAGACCAGAAGTTTATGGACATTGGTCTCTATATAGTTCCCAGTGCCATTGACCATACCCAAAATCCTCTTAATCTCATCTTCCTCATTTCACATGCCAGTTTCATTGCAGATACAATTTAAGGTGAGTTTAGACTGGATAGATGTATGCTTTACTCCAATGACTGATGTCCTGACAAAAAGAGGAAATCTGGACCCAGAAACACACAGGAAGAATTCAAAGGATGACAGAAATTGATATTGGAAGAATGAATTTATAAACCAAGGCATAGCAAAGGTTTATAATGATCTTAAAGTTGGGAAGACCCTCTCTAAAAGGAATCAAGCTGTTGCATCTTCGCCTCATATCTGTAGCCTCAAACCCTGTCAGAGAACATATTTGCACTGTCTTAAACCATTCACTTAAAGTACTTTGTTATGATTGGCTTGGGAAATGACTATAACATCCATTTTTCTGGGCTTGAGTGGTTATATTTATATACAGATATTTCTTTTTAAATAAAAGTCTTACTGATACACCACTATATGTAACTAATTGTATTATTACTTCTTACTGTAGTGAGAGTGGCTGTGTAAAGTAAAAACAAGTTCCATTGGGTGAAGAGCTCAGCCAATTATCCAGAAATTTCCAGTGTAAGTCCTGGAAATGTGATATGCCTTTGCACTTACTCTTACTACATTGCCAGGAACATTGCTAAGGGAGTTGACACTTCTATCTTTCATAACATTATCTTGTTTACATGACTACTTTTCTGTTTTCTCAGATGTCTTAGCTTGCATATGTGTTGCATTCATGTGTACATGTCCTCATCTGCACATGTGTACACATGAAGTACAGAGAAAGACATCAGGTACCCTTCTGTATCGCTCTCTGCCTTATTCTCCTACTGGAACTTTCCCCTGAACTTGATACTTGCCATTTGGGCTAGACTAGGTGTCCAGTGAGCTCCTGTGATCTTCCCATCTCCATCTCCAACACTGAGGTCACACAACACACAACACACACTCACACACACACACACACACACACACAGCTCTCTATAGAAATGCTACTCATTCTTTTTACAGAGACACTTAAACAAAGGCTAATCTTATACACTAAGTTAGTTGGCCATAATCAAACATATTCAATGAATACTTAAAATATATTATATTATACTTTACAAGTCTCTTTGTTTTCTCGTCTGTAGGGTAGTTTAATAAAATATGACATGGCCACTGTGTGGATAAGGAAAAAAAAGATTAAACGTATAAAACCTTGCTTGGTCCTTGCACTTGGGACCACATGATAGCACTTTTAGTTTTCTAAGCATCAGGTTTATCCCAAGAATATCAAAGAGGCTAAAAGCTACTTCCTAAAATCATAATGAGAAATATGAGAATATATGAAAAAGTATCCCAACTATAAATACTAGTGTACAAAGAGTATTCATTATCTTTTCCTTACTTTTCAAGATTATAATGAATTGAATATTATGATAATGATTTGTAGCTCCTATCCATTTATAATTGCATAAAATTTAGGTAAGATGAAATATTAGCATACAAAATGAATTACCAGATGTAAAAACATGTCTAGCCACTGTCCCATCATCTGTTACCTCATATTGTATTTCCCAGACTATCTTAAGTACTACTGTATATTTTAACAATGCATTTATCTCAAAGAAGAAAGAGGTGCATTATAGAGCTGGGTTGAGTCTCTTCCTTCTTTTGTCTCTTTTTCAATGAATCCCTTCCAAGGACTCTTTGCATTACTTATGTCATGGATTATTTAAGCTGTGAGGCATCTCTGTAAAAACTCTGTTGTGCATCAGATGAAATATAATTAACATTATCTATACATTTAAAATGGCACCAGCTTTGACAGCCTGGTTCCAAGTACACAGAAACTATGAATATATCTCAACAATTGACATAATTAGCCCGAATGTTTTGAAGAAGTAGGTTCTGTAATTTTCAGATGTCCATCTATTCAGATGGCTGTTGGCAGATGGATATCTAATCAGGATTTGGTTTAGTCAGTGCTCCAGTACATTCCCCACTTGCTAAAGGATTCTCAAGGACTTTTGATAAACATATTGGAGATGAGTAGAGGAAAGACATGGAATAATACTTACATTAAAAATACAAGTGAAGTCAGATGAATTTGCACAGATTGTCAGAATTAAATTTGGTACTGAATAAGGTCAAATCAAGGAGTAACTAAGATCCAGGAGGGATTGGGATACAGTAAGAGGCTCCAAGGTGATGTAGCTGTAGTTAAGGTGGACTACGTTGTTTTGAAGCAGCCACAGGCAGCACCCTGTTTTTTTCTGCCACTCATTGCTTATTGCTTAGAGTGGGAACAGAGAGATGCGTTTACTCTTCTGCTCTATGCTCTTTGCTTAGGAAACATTACTCTCAGTAAATATTTGCTGACAGACTGAGTAAGAAAACAAAGCAGTGGCTGTCGGCTTAGCAATAGGGTTGTGTCATTAATTTTGCATTGAACAAGTTGTATTAAAATATTTGCAATTCTTTTTGCTTTCACATGTGGCGTTGAAGATTGAATCAAGATCAGTTCTTGTACATGCTGGGGAAGTGCTCTACCACTGAGCTGCATAACCTAGCAGAAACCACTTCTGATCTTACTATGTCTTGACTAGAATATTTTATACACTATTTTATATTAGGATAAATGCCATATACCCTTTTATTCCTGACTCAGAGCTTTGGGGATATAATATGCCTACAAAACTAATAAAGTTAAAAAGGACCCCTGGCACTGAGCTTGTTAGTGTAATGCCAATTTGCATATTGGTGATCTTTTAGTTTTATTTCAATATTTACTTCTAAATATCTTAGGATAATTGGGCAGTAAGCTGCAAAAATAAACTAAACCCCATTGAGCCCAAAATCTATGGGCTTTACCTAAAAGTGAAAACAGAGGAATAGCCAAAACAAATCAAAATATTTAGTTCAATTCCTCATTCCAGAATAAGTCTCTTAGCACTTCTATTGTTTGCACAGTGTGGTCTTATTTTTATTTCCCTTCTTCAAGTTTGGGTTTCTATAATTTCAAAAGCTAAGTTAGAAAAAAAAGGAAGTAATACTGTCCTCTCCCACTCTTATCATGGATCCTGATATTAACCCACACACCTACGAACACCTGACTTTTGACAAAACAGCTGAAAGTATACAATGGGGGGGGGGAGGAAAGCATCTTCTACAAATGGTGCTGACACAATTGGATGATGGTGTGTAGAAGACTGCAGATAGACCCATGTCTGTCACCATGCACAGAACTCAAGTTCAAATGGATCAAAGGCCCGACCAAAAATTCCAGCCACACTGAACCTCTTAGAAGAGAAAGTGGGAGGTACCTTTGAACAAATTGGTATAGGAGACTGCTTCCTGAACATAACTCCAGTAGCACAGACATTGAGATCAACAATTAATAAATGGGACCTCCTCAAACTTAGAAGCTTCTGTAAGGCAAAGGACACAGTGGACAAGATCAAACAACAGCCCATAGACTGGGAAAAGATTTTCACCAATCCTACATCTGACAAAGGGCTGATCTCCAAAATATACAAAGAACACAAGAAACTAGTCAACAAAACAACAAATAACCCTATTAAAAAATGGGGTACAGAACTGAATAGAGAATTCTCAATAGAGGAAATCAAAAAGCTGAAAGACACTTAAGAAAGTGCTCAACATCGTTAGCTATCAGGGAAATGCAAATCAAAACAACTTTGAGATACCATCTTACTCCTGCCAGAATGGCTAAAATTAGAAACACCAAATGACAGCTTATGTTGGAGAGGATGTGGAGAAATGGGAACACTCCTCCACTGCTGGTGAGAGTGCAAACTTGTACAGCCATTTTGGAGATCAGTATGGCGGTTCCTCAGGAAAATGGGAATCAATTTACCACAGGACCCGACAATCCCCCTCTTAGACATATACCCAAATGATCCCCATCCATGCAACAAAGACATCTGTTCAACTATGTTCACAGCAGCATTATTTGTAATAGCAAAAACCTGGAAACAACCTAGATGCCCCTCAAGTGAAAAATGGATAAAGAAAATGTACATCTATACTACTCTGTGGAAAACAAAAATAATGAAATCTTGAAATTCGCAGACAAGTGGATGGAACTTGAAGAAACCATCCAGAATGAGGTAACCTAGTCACAAAAAGAGGAACATGGTATGTATTCACTCATTTATAGATTTTAGACATAGAACAAAGGATCACCAGCCTATAATTCATACCGCCAGAGGAACTAGGATACAAGGTGTTTTCTAAGAGATTCATATAAGGTCCCCCACAGAAGGGGGAAGGAACAAGTTCTCCAGAGCACATGGGGAGTGAGGGGGCAGCGAGTGGAAAGGGTATTGAAGACTGACTCCAACTAACAATTTGAGCAACAGTAGAAAGGCTACCATAAATGCCCTTCCCTGAAAATGAGATCAATGACTAACTTATGCACCATCATGGAGCCCTCATCTAGTATCTGTTGGAAACAGAAGCAAACACCCATAACTAAACACTGAGCCGAGCTAGAATCCAGATGCAGAGAGGGAGGACAAGACTATGCTGCAGAAACACATAGAGAGAGCTGACCTGAACAAAGAGGAGCTAATCGGCCTCCAGACCCTGAACATGGGTCTCAGCTAGAAGGCCTAAGTAGTCAAGGGACCTCAGACAGTGGAACCAGGATGTATTCCTGGTGCACAAAAGGACCTTGTGGGCACACCCCCCACGGAGGGATTCTCCCTTAACATAGAGACAGGAGAGAAGTCTTAGTCCCTACTTCAAATGACTTGACAGATCTAGATGACCCCTACTGGATGGCATTTCTCTACATGTGGAGTCGGGGGGGGGGGGGTGGATGGGAGGGGACGGTGGTCGGAGTGCATGTAAGGGGGGGGAGGGAGAAGAAAAGAGGAAGGGAGGGAGGGAGAGGGAAATGGGATTGTTATGTAAACAAATAAATAAAAATATTTAAAAAAAGAAAACCACATATACACAAACTTTAACATTTTGAAATAAAAAGTACTAAATGATAAAAAACAAAAAAAGAAAATGAATATTAGACGTGACAAATTTGTAGGGCAGAATATAAATAGTTATATTTATTACCTACTAAATGTGAAGAACAAAGATGAACATACTTTATTTATTGTGACTAATTTTATTCCACTTCATTAAGAAAGAGGCAGATATTACAATAAATTACTAATAAAGGCATAAAGAAGAAAGGACTTAAGTAATTTTCTCAAGACCAGAGATTTAATGGTATGCAGGGCTGGGACGAGAATCTGAAAGTATCTGGTAGTGAAGGCTTTGCTTATAACTACTCTTCTATTCTGTATACTCTGTCTCAGTTTGAAACTCTCTTAGACTGTACTGTCAATACACAAGAATACCAGCAATAGGAGTAACAGAAATCTCTCGAGAAAATTCAAGTGAGGGCTATTCAAACACTAATCTTTCTTGTACCAGATTATAGCTACAACAGAACTGATCACCTGCTCCCTTAAATTATGTAATCAAGTAACTTAGTTTCTCCAAGGGACTTGGAATTAATTATCTAATTCCACCATTAATAATCTAATTTTACCTTCGCAGCTACTAGGTCATGTTTCTCTTTGAAGATGCCATCCTGAACCCTCAGTAATCAATACTGAGGTATTCAGAGTCTAAGCTAGAAGATAAAAAAGTAACTAACTTCAAGATAACATTCCTGTAGGAACAGGAATATCAGTGATCACACTATGTTATTACACTGACACTGCCATTAACAGAAAACCACCTTCTTCCATGGCATTAATTGTTGTCGCAGGCACCTCATTATTTTAACTTAGGACTTGCTGAATTAACTAAAACACACCATTAAGGTATACTAATGTTCATGGGAAGAAAGCTTCAAAGTGCCTATTGCACAAAGTGTACTTGTACACTTACTAGTGGGTTTTGTAACTACCAATAGGACTGCATGTTTATCACATTTTACCTTAGCCATTCATCTCCTTTTGTTTGTTATTTATGTGGTCTGTTTTGAATAGGTAGTTTGACTAAACATTAATATGACGTGATAAAATGCCAATATGAAAGAGTTATCTGTAAAAACTACAAAGGCAGAATGTTTTGAAGATACTTGTTAAATAAAAGCTTTTAAATTGTGTCAAATTACAGCGCCCCTTACCAGCAGGAAGTAGTTTGGAAAGAAAGAACAATGCCCAAATTCCCAAATATTGTCTATAAATGTTTGTTTTCATTTAAATGGACTTGGTTATAATAAATAAATAAGTAAATAAATAAGTAAATAAATAAATTGTGTCAAATTAATGTGGGCAAGATTAAAACAAAATATTGAGGACAGATTATGAAGCTTATAAGTGAATATGTTATTCCCCTAATATCTTTGATTTTGGGTATTGTTAGGTCTCAAACCTGGGACAAATAGCAGGTGCCTATTTAACATGTCAAAGTGAATATGGTCACCAGGTTTTCCCAGCATCTCTCAGTCCCTACCTGTTCAAGGTAGGACTGGCTGAACTTCTCCAGCCTAGAGGCTGAGAGGCCTAGGGTCTCTGTGTCTGGATCTCCCCTCAGCCACCTACCCCCTTCTCCTGTCATCGCCCAAGGCAGGGTCATGTTTGGTCTGGACTCTCCCAGATGTCTCTGTCTCTGTCTATGCTTTCCCCTTTATCTACAACAAACCTATTTCTCCACCATACCTAGACGCAGTTATGTCCTTCCTTTTTATTTATTTTTTTCATTCAGGTATATTATATCTATCAAGGTGGTGGAGACCTCTAAAATGTTCATGATTTTAAAGAATAGTTAGGCAACTTAACATATATTTAGAATTTAAATGAAAGTAAAATGAGTAAGGACTCATATAAATAACTGACCATTCTTGTTTCCTATAGATTTTCCTACAGATTACATAAAGGAGTTCACAGTGCCTGCACACCATGTGCCAGCAATAGTTTGGAGAGCCTTCCATGCACAGTTTTCTTTCACCCTTGTGTCAACTATTATACAAATTGAACCAATTAGAGGTTTAGAGATGGTCAGTCCCAAATCATCAAGGGTGATAATTGTGGAAGACAGAATTCCAACTGCCAAACACACAAAAGCTTAATGCCATTTTTTAAAAAAATCATCCAATATAAAACTACCATAGTTCTTGAACAAGTATAACACTTCATTCATTATAAATCTAACATAGCATTTATTTTCTTTCAGTTAGTATTAAGGTGGGAAAAGCCAAAATCTGCATATTCTATCTCTATCTGAAGACCTTTCATTTTGAAAGCTCTCTTCCTGTTTGTCTCTTTGGAGGGGTGTTAAATATGTGTGCATGAACACACATATGTGTGCATGAACACAGACACATGCACAACTTGCTAAGAAATTTTCCCAAGAAAATCACTGTATATCCTTTGCTCAATATTGAATTTTATCCATTTAACCAATCACCCATCTATTGAATAACTATGTCAAATCACAATCTTCAGACTCAATAAATATCAAATTTGTTTTATAAAAAGTTCAGAAGTAGTCACTAGCCTTAACTTATTCACACACAATTTTAATTGATCACCTAATATATGAAACAAGTACATATAGAGTGACAGGTTAGCATGGAAACTCTTAACTGATTTAACACTGCCAATGCCAGGCACTAAGGCTTTTATAAAATAATTCTCTTAATGTCGTGAAACCTGCACAATTTCATCTTCATTTTGCAGATGAGTAAATGCAACCATAGGAGATCAGAGAGATATTTCCATGATTGTTCAGCATAAATGTAACAGTGTTAGATCTTTATAATATTGTCTGCTTTTTGAGGTCTCCACCATTTTAAGCATAACTAATTTACATGTAGAGTATACATTTTAATTATAATTCTACTCTGCTTAGGAAGAAAACAACAGAATAAATACAACAGATTTTGAGAATATGTAAGAAGGTGTTCCCCAATGGAAGTACTATTTTCTATTAATTTCTCAAGAAAGATTAGGATTTAATCTAGACTTGGTATTGAAGAGAGTTCCAGACACAAAATCTGCCCCATTAAAACAAAACTTGAACATGTGTCAAAGCTATAAAGAAATAAAAACAGAACAGGACATTGGAGGGGAACAAGTTCATGATATAGTAATGTAGAGCACTATTATCCTAAACTGGGAGGAGCAGGGAGGAAAACTAAGCACTGGATTTTATAGAGGCACATATATTTTTAAAAATATATTAGTAAGAATATCCTTTATAAGTCAAAATGCATAATAGTGCATAACGAATATTTCAGTTTAATAAAAACATAATCTGTGAGCCATTTCACAGGAATATAAACAAAAATAATAACAATTGATTAACAGATTTTAAAATCATGTCACATATAAACAGTCATAAATGCTAAGTCATTCTTTTTTATACTCTAGAGTCAACCTTAGCTTACATTTTTCTCTTCTAATTACCATTCTCAGGGCAAACTTTGGAAAAGTATGTCACCACTGTGTGCTTCACAGGAAATCTTCTAACCCTGTATGGAGATGCATAGCTTAGCTGCACAGCAGAGTTGCTGTGCTAGCTCCATTTGTCCAGCTAGCTCCTTTTGAATAATATCTATGAAATTATAGCCATAACCCCGGTAGCCTAGAAAAACACAAAGAGTGCATTTTTCTATTAGAAAGCAACTCTAAATTGTCCTCCATATACTGCAAACTACAGCTCACATTAATTTGGTCATCCTTAGCCCTTTAGAATAGAGCACTGATAATAAAATACAAATACCTCTAACAATCACAAAATAAAATTTATTTAGTATTGTTTTCCAGTCCTATGTGCCATTGTTTACCATTCTAGACACTAGACCTTTCAAAGAGCCTATAACCCCTTTACAAATGTTAATTCACTGGCTGTTGGCCTCTTGTTTAGAAAGAGAAGCTAGTGACCACTGGTATCTTGTTCTGAATGTAAGGCATATGTTTCCTCTCAGTGAGTTTTAAAAAATTCATTCCTGTTGTTTGTTTGTGGTGTCTGTATATCTCTATGATATTTAGTAGCAGTTTTCTTTATTTGTATTTATCCTGAGAGTTATGAATAGAATATTAGACAGCTCTGAGAGACCATAGAAGAGACTGTCTTCAAATTTTCAAAATAGAAGGATACTGTAGTGGGTATATAGATAATATTTTCAATAAAATAATATAAGAAAAGTTATCAAATCTAGAAAAAGAGTTGCTTATCCAGATAAACAGAACACTAACTAAATCAAACCAACAAAGAATCTCCTCACCACATATTATAGTTAAACTATTCAAAAGACATAATAAATAAAGGGTATTAAAAGCTTCAAGAGAGAAAAAAAGCTGCTTATAAAGGCAGACACATTAGAATAACACTTGATTGTTCAACAGAAAGTTTCAAAGTCAGAATGTTCCAAATAGATGTATTATAAGTTCTTTAAGAACACACTATTAACCCAGACTATTATACCCAGCCAAACTTCCTATTAAAATTAAAAGAGAAACAAAGCATTCCTATGATAAAAGCAGATTAAAGGAATTTATGGCTGTTCTTCAGAAAAGAGTGGATGGAATATTTTGGTATGAAGACAAGAATGAACATATCCAAGAGACCATAGGGAATAAATAGTTTCAGAACAGTTCATCAAAAGAGGTCTAAGAAAACGCCATAAAGCATCACATGACAGGATAATATGCACTTCTCAAACAAAGAGATGCAGACTGTGTTAGAAAACAGAATTCTTTGTTTTCTCTTTTTCTCTTTCCTTCCTTCCTTTCTTTCTTCCTTCCTCTCTTCCTTCCTTCCGTCCTTCCTTCCTTCTTTCCTCCCTTCCATCCTTCCATCTTCCTTCCTTCCTTTCTGTCTCTAAGTAATATTCCTCAAGAGCAACAATGGAGTCCACCTTAGGCAAAAAAGGGATTTTTAAGCAAATGTAACCAAGAAACTAGTCAGAAGATATATGGAGGGATACTTCATAGACATTAAAGGAAAAATACATCAAGAGAATATTACAGTTTTAAATATTTACATTTAAACATTTACATAAACATTACTAAGAAAAGAGGACCCCAGTTTCACCAAAAAAACACTATTAGATCTAAAGTCAGACTGACCCCGACACATTGATAGTGGGTGACTTCAGTATTTGGCATTCAGCAACAGACAGGTTGTCTGAACAAAAAATAGGACAGAATAACTTTGTAGTTAAAGGATATCATGAATCAAATGGGCTTAACAGACAGCTGTAGAATATCCCATCAATTTATAAAAATACATATATTCTTCTCAGTGGCTCATGGAACTTTCTACAAAATTGATCACATGTTAAGACACAAAGTAAGCTCAGAAAGTACAGGAAAACTGAAATGACATTTTGCATCTTATTTGACCACAATAGCAATAAAGCTGGATGCAACAGAAATGGCAGAAAAAAATTTAAAAAATTTTTTAAAAATTTCTGAATCATCTTCGAATCCCCCATGACAGCGCCCCTTACCAGCAGGAAGTAGTTTGGAAAGAACGATGCCCAAATTCCCAAATATTGTCTATAAATGTTTGTTTTCATTTAAATGGACTTGGTTACATAAATAAACAAATAAATAAATAAATAAAAGAAAGAAAGAAAAAAATTTTAAAAATTGTTCACAACAGAACAATAATTGAGTCAAGTAAGAAATCAAGAAGGAATTTAAAATACCCCTAGAATTGGATAGAATTGAAAATTTAACATATCCCATGAAAGTTACCAATGGAACTTAGAATTTTCAGAAAATTAGAATTTCACACTGGGAAAAAGAAAAGGAAAAAACAGATGCCTAGTTCCAGTCAAAAGAGGAAGCTGTCTCCCTAAAAGAGATTTCACAAAGTTTTAACAACTTGGTGGATAACCTTACAGAAGAAACTAGAGCTAAAACAATGATAGCTTAATAATGGGCGTGTCCTCCCTGACCAGGACTGCTTGTCTATATGCACTTCTTCCCTTCTGTTTCAACCCAACCATCATGTCTAGACCCTCAGGATGGGCTTGTAGGGATGGTCAATGGATTCTGTTGTTTTTCCCATTATGACACAAGGAGTAAATTTCTGTTTTCTGCTTTCCCACTCTTACTTGTCTGTTTAATTGGTTTACTGAAGAGAGAAGGCTGAGCCTAGCTTGTGAGTAATGCAAGGGCAGGCTCTGACCAGAACAATGCCTGTAACAATATTTTGAACTATATATAACAAATAAATCTGAGATGTGTGTGGATCTGGAAAGCCCTGAAGTCGAATGGCTTGAAGCTTAGGTATAAAAATACAAAGTAAATAAAGTGACAGAATATAATGGTACTGACTGAAAGAGCCTTGAAAGACATTTATCAATTGTGAGAAATATGGAGACAATCAAAACAAAACATCCAGAATAGTGTGAAAGTATGAAGAAGGAGATGATGGAAGTATAAGAAATGTAAATTGATAATAAACATTCTGACATATTTTTTTTGGTTACTAAAAGCATTTTTTACCTCTAAGGACTAATTATGGAACATTGCCTTTTAATAGTTATATGAAATCGTTCATTAAATGGGATTTATTTTATGCAGCTTCATATATTCATCCTTTTCCCACAATGAAATAGTAAATACACACAGAATATACCTTTGCTCTTCTCATGTGTACTAGTATTTGAGTAGATCATGTTAGAAGAGAAAAACATGTTTTAAAAGCTGACTTTATATTGAATTGGTGGCTACCGGAAAATGTAAAACTCCCCATAGTCTAATTAAAACTTTTTCATTAAAGAAAATTTCTAATGAATTTTTAATCCCCACCAGGAAAGAAAAATGGAGAAAACTGGAACACAGTTCTCTATAGTTAAAAGATCATAAATTTTAAAATGTTTTTTTGGTAGGTCAACAAAGGAAAATGTGTATGGAAGAATTCTGTGAGAGGAGTATTGGGGGGTTGAATTTTGTTCTTCCCTGGAAGTTCTAATGCAAATTTGGAAATGGGATCTTTGAAGATCACTGGGATAAATGTTATTGGGGTAGGCCTTAATCCAATATTATTGTATCCTTATAAATAAGAAAAAAAGTAGAAAATAGCAGGTGAAGATAAAGGGAGAGATAGAGATGACTCATCTTCTAACCAAGGAATACCACAGATTGCCAGCAAACCCCCAGAAGTTTGAGAGTCATGGAACTGCACTCCCTCATTGCCCTGACAGGGAAATACCTAGCTTGATACCCTGAGTTCAAGCCTTCAGATCTATGGCAGCTATTTCCATCCTTTAAGTCTCTAGCTAAGGTACTTAATTCCAGAAAACCCCAGTGCCTTTTCACAAGAATAAAGCAGGTTAAGAATAAGTGACAACAAATTCAATGTTGAAGGGAAAGGTATACCAAAGAACTCCCTGGGGGGCAGCCGTGAGAGCTTAAAGACTGGAGACTGCTATGACATACTGGAAGGTACACTGAGGAACTCTCTGGCATTCCTACAGTGTGAAGACTTGGGGCCTGAATGGCTAAAGAAAAAGAAGTTGTAATTCTAGGATCAAAGAGATTAGGTTTAAATATATCTGGACATATATAATATGTGTGTTCAGGTATTATTGTTTATAAACATATGCATGTTGTATTGATCCAGGGGAATATATGGTTGTTATTAAGCATGTACATGTATGCATAGATATGGACATGTGTCCATATATATTCACATGTAAGTATACTTTTATTTTCTTGCTATATGCATGCTTATATATGTACAAGCATATATAAACATATATATGTTTATATATAAATATATATGAAGCAATTCATTCATCATAATTTAATAATACATATTTGAATATGGGAAAGAAAGCAAGTTCTATATCATAGGCTTCTGTCCCTCAAAGCTAGAAATAAAAGCATCTGAAAGGCAACTCAAAAAAAAAAAATTACGCTCCAGGACAGGCATACAAGGAAATCAGTTTTATGTTTAATGTTTGAAGTCATAAGAGTTATTTCTGCAACTGTACCAGTTGGTTATTTTTCTTTATTCCATTTTCAGTGTTTGTCTTTGATGCCTTAGGGGCAAGGGCATTTATATTGTATCTGCACAGCCCCCTCACAATAATTCAGCTCTCCCAGGACAGCACACAAAGCATGTCAGCAACCACTGCTGTTAAAAAATCCTGTGGGCAGCTCTGTTGGTTACAACATTTTCAAAGCCTTAAAGTGCTACAGCCCATTACCAAGGCAATTAGATGGTGGCTTCTTACTGAGACACTGCCTTAAGTGCGCCTAATACCAAAAAAGCTGGTCCTCCATTCTTTCTCACTAAACAGTTTGCCTGGGGATAAATAAATGCCTCCAATTAGCAAATGTGTCTAAAGCTATATGGAAAACAGAAGAAAGAACATTAAGAAATGATTACTTAACTCTAGGATACATGTAAGAAATGTCCTGTCTATAAAGTTATCTACCTAACATGTCAGATACATTTGTACCAAATCATTTTACAGGCTCTTATCTTCTTATGCTGGAAAACTCTACTTCACCTAAGCAAGAATGCCTGTCTTTGTGGACATCTATAAGTAAGAGTCATGACTGCAATGAGGCCTATTCTGGCAACTATTTTCAACCTACCATGCTGAGAATGAAAACCAATTGTATCTCTTGAGATAAGTCTTTTCTGCTCAGAAGTTCATGCCTCTGGCCAGGGGAGAGATCCACCCCTCATCAATGCCTGAGGCAAGTGAGAAAGCTATTCCTATATTCCTATTACTCACCTGTCATATGGCAGCAAGTGGGGGGGTATCCCCCACATAATTCAGGTGGGAGAGCTGGTCCTGCCCCTCATCAGCTGCAGCACTAAGGAGAGTGGCCTCTATACCTTGCATGTCCCTGATGGTGTAGGAGTGGGAGATTGGACCCTGCATATGTGAAAGAGGGAGAGGCCCTGCCCCTTTTCATCACTGCAAGGTGTGAACTAGCCAGAGCAATGCTGAAAACTCACCCTGGTGATGAAGACCAGGGGGAGGTGGCAGGCTGATCAACCCTGCAACTACCCAGGCCCAGAACCAGGATTAAGTGTTGACCCAATCCAATATCCACCCCATCAGTGATCTGCTGGAGCACAGGTGTGTGTGTGTGTGTGTGTGTGTGTGTGTGTGTGTGTGTGTGAGAGAGAGAGAGAGAGAGAGAGAGAGAGAGAGAGAGAGAGAGAGAGAGAGAGAGAGAGAGATGGGGGAATCCTGCTGACCCAGGGCTACAGGATCTCCACAACACAGGGCAGCAATGGGATGTCCAGGAAGAGTCTCAGTGAGGGCCCAGTGTCATTAGTGTAGCAGAGACCTAGAATCAAACCAATGGGATGAACTCCTGCATGTAAAAATGTATGGACAAAGGGTTTTACTACTTGACTCACTGTGTCACACTGCAGCTTCCATGAGTTTTCCCTTTCTTCCTTTCCTCCATTTTAATATTAAATTTTATTTTGCAGGGGAGTTTTCAGGGGCAGAGGGTGGGTGGGAGGTGACAGGAGATGGGTGGGATCAGGATGCATGATGTGAAAGACATGAAGAGTAAATTAAGAAAAGAGAATTAAAAAATAAGAAAAGAAACAAGAAGCTCACGCCTCCACATGTTCTTACAAAGCAGCTGACCAGCTTCACTGCTGTCACAGTGGGACTTTCCTTCCTGATACTTCTGACAGCAGGAACTGCCTACAATTATGGAGTCCATGACAGACCCTTCAGGTGGGATTACAGTCAAGAGAGAAACCAGTGCCATCGAGATACCCTTCAAAATAAGGCAGCATCTACTTAGGTTAGTGTGAGTGCATGTGCTTGTACATGTATGCACACATGTGTCTGTGCCTGTGTGTGCTTGTGCGTGTGTGCATGCATGGAAGTGTGTGTGTGTGTGTGTGTGTGTGTGTGTGTGTGTGTGTGTGTGTGTATGAGTGCACGCTCTATACTTGGGGTTATATTCCTCATACAGGCTAGGCAAACTGAACTGCTAAGTCACATCCCAAGCTCAATTTAGGTAAATCAGCTCAGGATTTGTGTCACATGTCTTCACCCCCTATAAATATATCTTTTATCTTAATGTTATTTGCATTATGCACACAAGAAAACAAAGGCAACCTTGAAAATAGACCATAAGGTGTATAATATGCTTTCAAGATCTGATACCATTTTATGTTCACGGACCCACTCTGTCAGATTACAGGTATTTGTCAGAAAACAGCAATAGTCACAGGAAAATCTTGCTAAAAATATTCCAAAGTACCTCTTTGTTTGACCCAAACCACCCAAATCATGAACAGCTCAACTGAATGGGACATATCTATGGAGCAGCAATAGTGTTAAGTATCTGTCTGTTCATAAGAAATGTGAAGGGAAAACAACATAATAAAAGGCTCTCTAACTTCACAGCACTTACTCTGACTAACCCTTTAAAATACGCTTGGTGAGCAGAACTGCAAGAAGGATTGCTGTACACACGAGTCTTTGAAAACCAACAGGGCTCTCTTGTGGATAGAAACAGCTCTACCACTGGGCAGGCCAACTAAAGGACTCAGCTGCTAACCTGTGTGGGAGGTGAGACCAACCCTTCCTCACTCTCACCTCTACCAGAAACAAAGAATGTTAACATATCTGACATCCTTGTACTATCTTCTGACTTCTGAGAAAAAGCAGAGTGGCCTTTAATGTAGGAATGACTGACCATCCTTGTTAAAATAATGGCTAAGAAAATAAAAACTAGAGAAAAAAAAATGAATCAAATAAGTCAAATAAGTACTTAACACCAGGAAAACTTTTCTTCGTCTTTATTTATTTATTTATTTATTTATTTATTTATTTATTTATTTTCTTTCTTTTTCTTCTTTTTTTTTGTTTTGTTTTTTTTTTTGTTTTTGTTTTTGTTTTTAGTAGAATGTGGGTGACAGGAAGCAGGCTGCCCAATGTAATTTTTAAAAATACATTTAGACTAAAGATAGTTGCTGGGCAAGCAAAATTTCAAAGGCAGTGGCCAAATGTTAATGGAATTCTCTAAGAAATAATAAATAATCTGTTGGAACCCAAGGTGTATGGGAGAAAATAGAGGATTGGAAGCAGGGGCTTCTACATAAACAGGCAGGTTCTTCATTTCTGAAATGAAATTGTTTGAAGCATTAAAGGGTCTACAGGATGTGAGCAGTGGAGCAATTAAAATGTTGAGTTTACTTCGTACTTGATTATATTTTTTGAAATATATGGACTTAAGAGAGGAAGAATAAAAATGAGAAGATCTAATGGATTTCTTCCTCATCACAAACAGTATACAAAATTCTGAAAAAAGCAAAAAGAAAAGTGAGATGCTTTATAACGGCAGATCAACAAGAAAAAGGACAGCACATGGAGCTGTAGTTTGGTGGTAGAGTACATACTTGGAATGGGCAAGGCCCTGTGTTCAATTCCTAGTAGAGGAAAAAGTTAAAATAGATTGATTCCTAACAATAATTTATCTTGAACATTAAAAAAAGGGGGGGTTAGATACCCACTATCAGAATTTTCTAGATGCCACATTTAAAGGCCCAGGTCATTACAATGTTTGGTAATAATACATATAGGCATTGAGTAATAATTGTGTCATTTAATTATCTTCCTCTCAGAAAATGATTGCTTCATTTTTAATTTCTTGAAGCCTCATTTAATTTTCACAGCAAATCTATGAATGCAATAGTTTCTATTCTCTTTCTTATAAGCCAAGATTGAATAACATTGAAAGGGCTTACCTGATTCATTAAACTAGCAAACAGAAAAGGCCAGGGTTTGAACCTAGGGTTATCTGATCAGCCAACATGTACTTTCAGCTTTCACATGCATACCTTTTTCCCCCAGAGGGAAGTTTAGCAATTCTTTTTTTTTTTTTTTCTTGGTATAATGTTGTTTGCTAGTTACTAGTTTCTTATTGGCTAGCTCTGTCTTAAATATTAACCCATTTCTATTAATCTAAGTATTCCATGTGGACTCATCTTACTGGAGAAGGTCCCAGACCTCTAGTCTCTTGGTTTTACATATTGACTCTCCCAATTATTTATCTCTGAATCTTCCTTGTCTCCTAGTTCCACCTATCTTGCTCTCCTATTGGGGGAAGTTTAGCAATTCTAAGGCACAAAATAGTGCTGCCCTCCCAATTCTCCCATCAGCAAATAAATAAATAAATAAATAAATAAATAATCACATTTTCTGAAACAGGGTTAATAATTTCAGAAACAACACAAATTAGACTAAAGGTTCTTATCTTGAACATGGTCAAAGGCCAACAGAAAATATACAGCCTGACAGGCTAGCAAGAAAACCATCAAATAAATTGACTGGTCAAGAGACCTGGTTGACATTTTTATGTCAGTGGGTGAGTCAGCTTTTGGTTGCAAAATGGTCTTGAAGGTAAGCAAAGTGCTCTAATTCTGAAAATGAGTGGCAGCTCAATCAATGGGTTAAGAAAGGGTAGAGTTACGAGAGAAAAACTGATGAGATATAGTTAAGATTTGATTTGTTTTTTAGTTTAATAAACCTAAGGTTTTATTTTCAGGAGAAGCTTGATTTTGGGGAGTGAACTACATGTATACTTGATGGCATGCTGGCAGAGGGAGGCCTGGCAAGGAAGATGGAGAGGGAGGAAATGATGGGGGCAGTGTGTTGCAAGGCACTTAGGAATGAGTCCTGGGGAGGTTGTTCTTGTACACACAGCACAACTTTCTGAGGGAGAGCTCCAACTGTGTCTCCCACCTTAATGACACAATATTGTGTATCTGAAGGAGGAGCCTTTTGATTTGTAAATGCTTTAAATAGCCATTTTCTGTTTGGTTACCTTTTATTAGGTACAATCCCAGTTTTTTTCTTCTACAAAGTTTTGATGACTCTGAACCACACTCAGTGTCTCCACATAAGGTGCTTACTTAGGACATGTGCCACCCCTGTTCTCTTCCGTCTTTGGGTTATTCATTTCTTAGTGTATAGTGGAAAAAAAGAGATAAGCACCATTCTAATTTTCAGTAAAACACTGAAAGGATGAAGCAAGGATGAAGACCAGTTTGAAAGCAGCATCAATCCATGAGTACAGGGACATGTGAAGGACAGTGACCAATATATCTGAGCAAATCATGACTCTACCATTGTGTGACTCTAGTTGAGTGGCCTTCCAACTATAATGACAGGAGAGAGACATGCTCTGTAGAAAAGGACTCATACTGCTGCTGCCTCTAGGATTCAGCAATTAACTCTCATGTTCATTTTATCTATTATCAGTTCTTAACTAAGCAAAAGCTGAAGCTCAATGGGGAACCTCAAGGAGGAAGTTAAAGTCCACCCTCACAGCACTTCAGACTGATGCAATTTTCAAAAGACAGACATATGGAAAATGATTTAGTCTTGCTTAAATCCCCAGAGAGTATTTGAGGACATGGCTTTATACTTGATTTTGATTTTAAAAACACAAACAAATGTGTACAGAGGGCAACTGATTACCAGTAATCTATCAGTGGCAACATTCTGGCTATTGTAATTAAGCTCTAAGTAAAAAATAAAACCTAAATATATTTTCTGATAACTTTTTCTTTACATGCCTAGACCTATAGTCACTCACCACTGTATGTCTAGCAGAGTAAACCAAGCTTGAAATGACATTGCAAAACTGCATTGTAATAATAATGCTAGATCTACTGCAAGGGGCCACATAGACCACCTAGGCCCCATGGAGAGATACTCACATCATTTGGGGCAGGGCCTAGGCCCTCCCTGGTATAGCTAGGCTGATGGAGTATCCCTTTATGTGGGGTGGGCTCCCAAAATCCATTCGTATACTAGGGATAAATACTGATCCATTACCAGAGACCACATAGACTGCCCAATCCTCCTAACTAACACCCACATTCATGGGGTCTGGGTGGGTCTCATGCTGGTTCCCAGCTATCAGACTGTGGTGTATGAGCTCCCCCTTGTTCAGGTAAGCTTTTCTTTTTTCTTTTTCTTTTTCTTTTTCGACTCAGGCTGAGCTCCTTTTCTCTAGTGCAGAATGACCTCTCTTGTCTGCCATGTACCTTCTTGACTAGGCACTGTAAGATATGTCTTGAGTTTTTTTTCCTAACTCTGTCTGCACACTAGCCTCCATATATAAAGAGTAAGTGAAAATTAGCTTTAAAGGGTAACTGGGCAATCACACTCTTTGTTGATTACTCTCTCTTGCACTCCTATCACAGAAACTCAGTTTTGTGGTGAGTAGAGGTTAACATAGGCAGCCACAAATGATCAAAGTGCAAATAAGTGACTATGAACTGCTCATCTACAAACAAGACATCTGCATCACACTTCTACTACCCAAGATTCAGGAATGTTGTGGATGAGGAGATGGGAAAATAGAAAGAGGTCAAGTTTTGGAGTGGCTGGTTCAAAACTGTCTTTACATGCATTTGTATTCATGAACTTGCAATAGCTGTGGTTGGCTACACAAGACCTTTAAAAGATCAATATAGTCAATCACTCCAGCATGGATGGACAGAGGGCTAACAAGGATCATATCCAGACAAGAAGAAGAAGAAGCTATAGGTAGCTGATGAGTGCTGGAAAAAATAAGAAAGATAGAAAAAAAGAACAACAACAACAACAAAAAAAAAAAAAGGGTAGGATAGGGCCCCTGGTAGGTTGCTCATGGTTACAGTAGACAGTAGTGCTAAACCCATGTGCCCATTGGTAATACCAATTGGTTGGCCTCAGCAGGCTGCACATATATATGTGAACTGTCATAAATTAAGTAATAATATAAGTGAGGTTAAGACTCTTCCTGTAACTCTTTTATATAGGTATAACTGTAATATATTTACATTTACACTAAAAAAACCCTGTTGATATTTTTGTAGGATACAATCTAGAAGCTTAATAAATCTCTTTATTGTTGGAATTATGAGTCTGCAGCAAGTGAAATAAAATGTTTCAAAACTCTGCAACCTCTCTGGTCTACTCAGAAATATACTCACATTTTATCTCATTTTCAATACAGTTAAGATTAATGATCAATTACCAATTGAGCTCCAGCTGCACAGATTTGAAGGCACAATTACTTTTCTTAATAGAATTCATATGCTAAGGATGATATAACACTAAAATCACATTAACTTTCCAACTGGAAAGAAACGTGGAAAGGCAGGTGTTGTGGAGCTTCTGAGGGGAGACAAACTACCAAGTGTTCACTGAGGTGAGATCCTTATAGTGAAAGGAGAAATTTAACTGACCAGATTATATAGTCAAAATATGTATGATGTATCTGAGGGGCAATAATAATGAAAGGCCACAGAGCCCCAAAGGCTAGGTTTTTGGGTTCTTTCCCAAATCTTCTGACCCTCACTTAACTGTTTAAGTATACCTTAAAAAAAAACAATCAAACAAAACAGAACAAAAGAAAGCAAAAAACAAAAACAGATCCCATTCTAAGGAAATCTGAATAACTCAGTTTAATGATCACCTCCAAAAAAGACCTGTGACCTCCTGATAATTTCTATCATGTACCCTGCTCTTATTCTTCAAAGTGCTTCATAGTTTTATGTATACAGACATGTATATATCCATATTGACACATATAGATGAGTATATATATATACATATATATGTATACACACACATATATGTATACACACAAATATATATATACATATATATGTTCTTTTGTATTATGCATTTTTTATGTTTTTCCTAGAGTTATAAGTACTATAATGACCTAGATGATGCTCTTTGCATATGGAAACACAAGTTGCATCATTCTAGAGTAAACTTTATGTGAATCATCTTCCTTATTATTAAATAGAGCTAAGTCCAATATTACATAATGTTTTCCAGTTTTGAAATAACTCTTCTAATTTTCTCTAATTCATAGTCAAGATATGGTAGTAATAGCATTTACAGGGGAAGAAGCTGTTTTCACAAAGTTTAAAAAAATATGTTTGGTCAAAATGTCCAATGGATTTCCATACTTAGCAAACACAAAATAAAGTTGAAAAAGTTAGTAAGAAAAACATCTTATAGACAATTGAGCTACATTTATGATCTCAGTCCCTCATAGGGAAAAGAGGGATAGAATCCCCTCAAGTTTAGTGGATAAGATACTATAATAACCATCCAATGGGCCATTTACTGAACAGAAACCTAGATATGGAAACTCATCCTTCAATCTAATTTAGGCTGAAAGAATAATGAAGATCTTGGGAAATTCCTGATTCAAAGCCTTTGCAAGGCAAAGAATATTTGCATTTCCTTCATGCCTATCACAAGGTGGGGCATGGCACATAAAGAGCATAGAAAGCAACAAGTGAGTCTGAGGATTGGTGCTGCCCAGAAATCAGTCTCCTTACAGAACATGTTCAGTAGTGGCTGGCATCCTAGACTTGATCATGGGATGATATAGGTAGCAACCTGGTATCTTTGCTGCTTAGTGCTTTACAGATTTACCTATATGATCTTAATTGATTGAATGACTTCATTTTTAATTGGCTCACTAATCATATTTTGTTCTTCTTTTTCTGCCTCTCACCATTCAACATAGACTCTTACCCAGGAACAAGGATTAAGAAACTGCTGAGCTATCTCTTTCCTTGTTCTCCTTCTCTATATCTTATATGATTCAACCTTCCTTTATCCCTACCTAGTGCATGAACTGACTTTTTGGAGCCCATTCACTATGGAGGGATAGATACCTTGCTCAGCCTAGTTACAGGGGAGAGGGCATTGACCCTGCCCCATATGATAGGACAGATTTTAATGATTCCCCACAGGAGGCCTCACCCTCTCTGAGAAGTGGATGGGTGTTGGATGGAGAGATGGTGGGGAGAGTAGGAGGATGGGAGGGAGAGGGAAGTGGGATTGCTATGTAAAATAAAAAGTAAAATTATTTTTAATTTAATAAAAATAAACTCCAAAAACACTAAGCTGGAGCTTCCATATAGGAAACTCACTACATTGCATCATTAGGCAGCTCTTTGTTTCACTGATGCCTGCTACCAAGTTCCTACTTCCCTATACTCCTGAGATCTTTTTCTGTTACAGTGCTTGTTTTTTGTAATTTATATAACAAATAGGCATGGTAGAAACATGTGGAATGAAGGAATTTAATGCCCAAATAGCTACAAGAAGAAAAAGCATGTTCAAAAGTGTTCTAGGTAGAAAAGATACTGCAAGTACAAAAACCCTAGGCAGAAACATGCTTAGGACTTGGGAGCAATAGTAAGATGGCCAGGATGGTGGAAGCATCATGTAAAAGGAGAAGCTGAAAACAGATGGAGACAAGATGGTACCCAGAAGCTTGTAAACTATAGTAAGTCTGTGGAGTCTGAGAGAACATAAGGGATTCTGGTAAATAGCTCACACAAAGAGTTGATATAATCTGATTTATATTTGAAAATTGCTCTGGTTACTGTACAGGTACACTGTAGAAGGGCCAAAAAAAAATAGGAGACACTAACTATGAGTGTGCTTGTGTAGATGACAGAAAATAGTGGTTTGCATTTTCAGTGAGAATAGGGTTAGTGAACAGGACTGATGGCATTTGCTAGTTGTGGTTTGAAAGAAAATGGCCCCCAAAGGGAATGGCACTATTAGGACATATGGTTTTGTTGAAGTAGGTGTTGCCTTGTTGGAAGAAGGGTGTCTCTCTGGGGGTGGGGTGGTATTTGAGGTCTCTTTTGCTCAAGCTTCCCTCAATGTGACACTGAGTCTACTTCCTGTTGCCTGCAAGATGTAGCATTCTTAGCTCTAGCACTGCATCTGCCTTCAGGCCACCATGTTTCCTGCTCCATTATAAGCAGTCCATGATTATAATGGACTGAGCCTCTAAAACTGTAATTGAGCCACTGCAATTAATGGTTTTACTTTACAAGGGTTGTTTTGGTCACATGTTTCTTCACAGTAATAAAATCCTTAACTAAGATACTAATGAGCTAGATATAGGAGCAGAGAAATCAGGGCTAGCATGCATGTTTGGTCAACTGGGAATTTTCTGAGCCAGAAAATTTTCTGAGAAGAGTTAATCTTGGAAGGTAAAATTGAGAGTTGTGTCCTATATCTTTTAACATTAAAATATTTATTAAAGTTATGATGATCACATATAATACATAATTTGTATGGTTTGGAGGTGTCTCGAGAAGTTCATATAGTGTAAATGTAGTTCATGGGTTTGGTGGTGCTAGACTCTTAAGAGGTAGAGCCTAGTGGAAGAGGATTAAGTTGTAGAAGACAATGTTCTATGGAGGGATTAATGCATGTCTCTTGGGATTGGATTATTTTCTCTTTAGGACAGTTTATCATAACAGAACCTAGCACCTTCCCAAACATCATTCTGAAGGACCACTGGTGAATCACTCATGCATATATCATAATGCCATGTACCATGATGCCTTAAATCAGAGCTGAGCATATGCTGGTATCATGCTCTTCACTTCCCAGAACTACAGGCAGAATAAACCTCCTAATAAACCTCCATAGAGCTAACTCCATAGAATATCCAGTCTTAGGCACTTTATTAAAGCAATAAAGTAGACTAAGACAGGAAACAGCATTGGGATGGTGTTTAAAGCTAGGAAACTAGAGCAAAGTGTCTAGGAAAAAAGGGCATGCAGTGAAATAAGGAGAAAACAGTGAGTCTTGGGGAACTTTAGTTTTAGAGACTATAAAAGAAAGTGTTTGAAAACCTTTATAGTTCCTCCTCCTCTCTCTCTATTTGCTCTCTCAGTTTATTTGCTCTCATATCATCATAGATCAATCTTGAGAATACATTACTGGAAAAGTAAAGTAGCTTCTTCGTGGAGAAAAACAGGAGATAACCTTGATGAAAATGAAAGGATATTTCTAGAACTTGAGTATCAACGTAGAATAAATAAGCCAGATGCTCCAAATTAGGTTTTGAAAAAATTATCTGATGGATTCACTACTCCACAATGTATTAGGCATACATCTAAAGCCATTATTGATCTCTCTTCCTCCCCTTCTCTTCCTCCTCTCTCTACCTCTGTTTCATGCATGAATGCACGTGTGTGTGCGTGCACACATGCGCGCGCACAGGCAAGCAAATATGCAATTCTATGCATATGTGTGCAGTTGTTTGTGCGGGTCATAAGCCTAGCTTGGATGCTATTTCTCAGGAGCCATAATTTTGTTTTTAGAGACAAAATTGCTAATTGTGATCTGAGTTTTTCAACTAGGTTAGTCTGGGTGGCCAACAGTTTCCAGGAAGATCTTAAGATCTTTCTCAAGAATTTCAAGAATAACTTCCAGTTAAAAGTTTTGAAAGTTGTAAATTGCAGTAATGAGGGACTGCACCAACTAAGTTAATGAAGAAGTAAGTATCATGATTCCTTCTTTAGGAGGGCACAGTGTCTTTGGCAAATGAATAGAGACTAATTTCTAAGAGCTGGAGGAAACTTTTAGATGGAAGCAATTCAATCTCATGAATCCACTGGTGGGCTGCCAAATACTCTACTGATGTATTTGGATTCTAAGGATTCATTCAAAGTATAACCCTCCTGAAGTCTCATCTCATCAAGCCACCAGGAAATTATCACTGCCAGACTAGCTGAGGGCATTTCAAAAACTCTGTTTAGTAACACTAGGGTACAAGTCTATATGACATATAATCAAGCAGAGGACTATACTGCTGAGTTATTTAAAGCAGTGGGAGGGCCCATATAACAGGGATAATCTTTCATTAGTTAATGATAATGCAGAACCTCAACACGCTAGATTCCTATTAAGCAAATAAGAGAATTATGTTTTAGCTTGCACCCAAGGAAAGACACTCTGAAAATCATGTGCGTTTTGTTGTAAAATAACTTTTCTGAAAGATCTTTCTGTACACTGCTGCTTCAGACAATCACAAAATCAAAGAGAAAACACCTGCAAGAGAAAAGCCTGTCAAAGAAGAAAATCAGTTTAAGTTTCTGAAGACAAAATCCACAATAGAAGACTCAGATTTGAATGCCAAGGAGAATTACAACATTGCTCATCTTTGGTAAACAAGTTGTTCAGACTGTTTAGGTAGAACACTGATTATTTAAAAAAATACCATGAAACAGTGTCATTGGAAGATTTTGCACTTAGATACTCATAATCACAACCTGGACACTGAAAGACAAAGGATGGTGTCTCTGTGTATTTCCTGTTGTCAGTAAATTTCCTGACTCCTGCTGGGAGACACAATCTGGTAGGTATTTGCTGAGTGAAATAAAATGAATCCATCTAGCATTTCTTTTGCTAAATACACACACACACACACACACACACACACACACACACACACACATACACAAAAACACACACACAGGAACACGATTTCCACCTTTCTTTAAAAAAAGGCATTTTTAGTTTTCATAACTGTTGGTGTTAATTTTCTTATGACTGACTATGATTTCATTGTAGATTGTGGTTTTCAATTTGTTTACCAGAAGAAATGATGATCTTTTAATATTGTCCCATGAATTACTATTGTCAAGTCTATTTTGTTTTCAGTGACTTCTCATTTTCCATTAGGCACTGAGGCTCACAATGCTAGGCAGCTGCTTTATTGTTCTCATTTTAAAACTTTGTATGTTTTAAGAATTAGTCTTTCATAGTAAATTATGTGTATATGTATATGTATATGTAAGAAGAAAATCCCAAAGGTATAAAGAATATATAATTTTTAAAAAAGTTTACTTTGTACAGTGTATTTTGTACATTGGGACAATCACTATTAGCAAATACTTTTTATGTATATTCTATGTATAAGCATGCATGTTGTTTGCATTTATTTGCTTTTACATAATTCATTAAACATTATGCATATTGCCAACACAATATACTATACATAGTTTAATGACATAGGTTTTTTTTCCATTTTAGTACATTTATTTCACTCAGTTATTAATTATTCATTAAACACATTAATCTCAGACATTCATTTTTAAAGCTGAACAGAATCGAGATTCTTATAGCCATTTTTTCTTCCTTATGTTATTTTTCCTACTACAAACATCTGTGAAGTGGACTGTTACTTTACATAAAGGTATAACATAGGATTGTGGCAATATTTTGTTTATGATCCAATAAAGCTTGCCTGAAGATCAGATAATAGAGCTAAGCCAATAGTTGGCCAAACACCTAGTTAAGAGCTAGGCCACTAGTTAGCCAGACACACACTTAACCACTAGTTAGCCACACACCTAAGCCACTAGTTAGCCATAGAGCACAGGCAGTGGTGGCCATATCTTTAACCCTAGCACTTGGGAGACAGAGGCAGATGGATCTCTGAATTCAAGGCCACTATGGGCTACATGAGAGTGAATCAGTCTAAAAGAGAAACAGCTCACACCTTTGATCTCAGCACTTGGGATGACATGCCTTTAATCCCAGCACTAAGGAGAAATATATAACAGGAGGAGACATGAGCAATGTGAAGAAGTCTGAGATTTAATGGAGACAGATATAGTCTGAAGATGCAATCTGAGAACAGGATCTCTCCTTTAGTTTGAAGTAGAGGTAAGAGCTAGTGGCTGGCTGCTTTGCTTCTCTGATCTTCAGCTTCAACCTCAATATCTGTCTCTGAGTTTTTATTGTAAATACCAACTAGAATTCTTGTTACATAGGATAGATTCTGAGAAGCATGTTTAGTATACCACAAGGTTAAAGCATTAAAAAAATGGAAGATGTTTTTGTATTGTTTTCCAAGAAAATGGAACACTTTCAACTCTACCAGCCCCATTTGGCTCTCAGAAAGGGCCCCTTTCAGAAGCCATCAGAAGTCACCAACACAATTGGCTTTTTGGTGACCAATTTGATTCATGTGAGTGGTATTTTACAATGTTACTGTTCACTTCTCTTATTTTGTTTAATACTTAACATCATATAAATGTATGGTAAGTTTATTGAGATTATTTACTCTGTGGCTTTACTTTTCACTGTTAATGGTATTTTTAATAAACAAAAGCACCTAATTTTAATATTGTCCTCCATATCCATTTCAGGTTTTACCTTTATGCTCTTCTTTTTCTAATTATTTTCCCCTTTGCTGGAAATAGATTTTTTTCTCAGACAATATAATATCCTGATTACAGTTTCCTCTCCCTCTACCACCAGCTCCTTTCCACCTTGCCTCTCATCCAGATCCACTCCCTTTCCGTTTCTCATTAGAAAACAACTGGCTTCTGGGAGGTAACAACAAAGTGTACCAATTTAAAATATAATAAGATAAAGCAAAACTACCACATAGAAGTTGGACAAGGCAAACCAACAGAAGGGAAAAGGCCCAAGAAAAGGCTCAAGAGTCAGAAACCTACCTATTCACATGCCTGGGAGTCCCATAACAACACTAAACTAGAATCATAATATATACATAAAGGACCTGGTGCAGACCTGTGTGTGCTTTTCTAAGCTTACAAAGTTCTGGTGAAACCCACAGAAACTGCTGACCTGAACAAGGGGGAGCTCATGGACTCCAGTTTGATAGCTGGGAAAACCAGCATAGGACTGACCCAGATTTCCTGAATATGGTGTTAATTTGGAGGACTAGGCAGTATATGGGGCCTCTGGTAGTGAATTAATGTTTATCCCTAGTATACAAATGGACTTTGGGAGCCCATTCCCCATAGAGGGATACTCCCTCAGCTTAGTCAAATGCAGGAGGGCCTAGAACCTGTTCCAAATGATATGACAGACTTTGAAGACTCCCCATGGAAGGCTTCAACTTTCCTGGGGAGCCAAAAGGGGATGGGATGGGGGTTGGAGGGGGAACAGGGAAGGGTGGGGTGGTTCAGGAACTAGAACTGACATGTAAAACAAGCTTGTTTCAAATTTAAATAAAAAAGTTCAAATTCATTTTCCTCTTCAGTATTAAGAATAATTCTATTACATATATTCTATTCTATCTAGCCACAATAGAATTATTTTCACCAACAATGCCTATATTCTAATTTTATTTAGCATTCATCACTGAGCTAGTAAGCGTAGCAGGTGATTTTGAAGTAAAATATTTGTTGAGTGAATGGCAATTATTTTCTGTATATGAGTTTTAAATGCAGAGTATCTATTTTATTGGGCATTGATGTACAGGCACAGATGTCCTAATATGTTCATTCAATAGTTTTGTAACACAGGGATTTAAACTGTAAGCCTTCAATCTAAGTTTGGCAACAAAGCATATTAGTGACAACAACTCAAGACAGAAGATATTTATTGTTGTAATGTTTTCCACAAAAATGTCTTCTCTTTTAAAACATTAAAATTCTATAAGGACAATATTTGATTTTGTTAATATTCACAGCCATTTGAAGATTTGCTCTGTGACTCTTAAATTTTTAAATAAAAATAATCCTAAGCTCTGTATTGAACAGTACATTTTCAACTTTTGCATTTTAAATATTAAGTATTTATCTTTTGATCATATGGGCTTAGCTTTAAATAGCATATAAGTAATCTGAGGGGAAATAGTGATGGGATTATTCCCACAGGCAAAATGAGAGGAGTGATATCAGCCTTTAATTTCTGAATGAAATTAGCAAATGCAATCAAATGACTTGCTCTTCCATAATGGTACAATGCACAGAGCAGTGGGGATTATGGAGGCAATATTTGTACTTTAATTTTGTGTGAAAATTACTGGTTGTGAGTCCTCAAGAGAGGGTTGTTTATAGATCTTTTCATGCTATGAGATCAAGTATTAGTTTAGAAAAAGAATTTAGTGTGCAAGTGTATATCTTAGATCTGAAAGTTATCAGAAATTAACAGTACTCTTCCACTCTTATGGGAGAAATCCAGTGACTAATGTCAGCACACAAGATGAACTCATCATGTGTCATCAGTTCCTCAATAAAAAATAGAATGTTCTTTGAGGGTGGGAAGTGGCAATTTAGCCATATTTATATCTGAGAATAATGTTTCCCTGGTTTAACACCTAGTTTAACGTTTTCTTTTATATTCTCCATATTTAATACCAATACAACTTTTCATTGTATATGCACTTAAGCAGATCCCCTCACTGCCAAGGGGATAATTTTAATTCAAAGGCATTAGGAGAAATAGCACTAAAGGGAAAATACAGTGCTTTGAGACCTCATACCAAAGTTAAAATTGCCACTTGTGCTTACTAATAGTCAAACCATTGTTCAGAATGGCCCTTCACAGAAAAACAGGTCCACCTACTACTTGGAACTCAGAGCTCAGAACACAGTCTTGAAAAAGTAAATGGGGCTGTGAATTCAGAGACACATTTGCACATGCATTAAAAGATAAATATACCTTTTAATTTACCCCATGGCAAGAAATGGAAAGAGTGTATGGTATCCTTCCTTGCCATAAATGGTGAGTTCAAGCAACCAAAACAGGAGATAACTATTGTGCTTTTTTTCTCCTGGTGATGTGGTAACTTGAACATAAACAACTAAATTATGGATCCCTCCAAACTTTTCTAGCCTTAACACTCAAAATTGGTGACAACCAGTACAACTTGTTATGCAGTATTGCTAGAAGATCAATAGTGATAGAGAAGGAAAATAATTGTAATGCATGCAGTCTCTGTACAAGGATAAGGCCAGTCAATTTAATTTTCTATTAAAATCTTCATTCATAGTCTATGTACTATGCACTGAAAACAGCAAACTATTGAACTCTATAAGGATAATCAATTAGAAAAGTGAATATTTTCAAAAATTTCCATGCTGGGATAGGTAATTTTAGCCATGTTGGTTTCAGAGATAAAGGAAGTTAAGGGCAGAAAGAAGAGTCAGACCAGATTAGCAAACAACAAAGAAATTGTTATATGAAATGGGAAAACTGGCAAATTATATTTTAGTTAGCTGTCCAGAGAGTTCTGTGTCCATTATATGTGCTATTTTTTGTATGCCTAGTTGATATTTAACTATGTTGGATGATAAATCTGTCATGAAAACTATGAAAATTTTTTGTTAAAAAAATTCCTCTTAAATGTGTAAGTTTGGGACCCAGTGCACTATCAGACAACTTGTGAGAGGCTTCAAGCACTGTTTGCTTCTGTCTTGGCATGGGTAAGCTTTGCATGAGTGTCAGAATGAGGGCTCTCCCCTCTTGAAGGGTTTCTGCACAGCCTTGCACCTCGGCTATTTTATTTTCCTCTTGCCACACTTCAGTTAAGGTCTTGAATTCTGTACCATCTCTCTAGTCCAGTTCTTACCAGACACTACCCTGAGTTTGGACACAAACTTTCCTTATCTTTTATTTTCCTTCAAAGGCTTCGATAAGCCCTTCCAAAATAATATAGGCCAGGGAAGAGATCATGAAACTACTATGCTAATTGCTCCTCTCCCTAATTTGAGCTGTTGGGACCCGTCTTTCTTATGTATTATGGGAAGTTGGAAGGTCTGGCAACAAGAGGATGAACAGAAACAGAAAGAATGAAGTCCTTTTCAAGAAAATTGATTCTGATGGGAAAACAACCCATAGCTTTGTGGAGAAGGCAGTACTGAAATGACTCACCGGGAGAGGATGCTGAAAGTGGTCAAAATAGAAAAGGAAGGCAATCCAAACATGGTAAAGGGATGAAAAAAGGTTCAAAGGCAAAAGGATCAGAAGATAGAAGAAAGGGAAGATAATACAGTAAAGGGCAAAACTAAGATCTATGACTAGAGGAGAGGGAAACCAAAGAAGGCATGGGATAATGTAGTGAGAAATTTAGATTCTTACCTAGAGGCAATAAAGAATCTTTGGGCACTTCTGAGCAAGGATGAACCATTAATAAATCTATCGGTTTTCAAAAGCTGGCCTAGGATACATGTGTATAAATAAAAGGATTGGCAAGGGAATCTATTGTAGTAGGTTGGAGAAGATTTCATAGAGACATGAACTTCCTAATAATTTTAAAGAGTGGACTGGTTATGCCATAAATTGCTCTCATGAGTTATGATAGATTATTTGATAAAAAAAACAGCAAAGCAAAGGGAGATGAAATCAATTGACTTTGAGCTTTTGACTTTGGATGACAGAGGCAGCCATTAACATAAAAGGAAGCTGGTGTGAAAGAGACATCATAATGTCAGTTTTCAATATATTTCCATACATTAATTAAATGGAAATAACCAAAGGAGAAATGTATTCATAAACATTGCTGATTATTTTCATAAAGAATAGAGTCACAAGGCAGTTTTAACACACAAGGCAGTTTTAACAGTTTGGATAAAAATGAATTTGTATAGAACTAGATAGAATATTTAGTGGCAAAAAATGCATATCATATATATTACACAAGGTACTAACCATACATATTACATGCATGGATACATGAAGAAGACAAATTTATAGTGGCTTTACTTTAAATTGTAAAATATTAAACAAATAATACTCAATCAAAAAATATTGCTGCCAAAGGACCAAAGATTAGAGCATGTGAAATACCATGAGAATTATTTTAACAACAAAGAAGTGAGCTCATTAATGGTTTTCTTTACTGAACTTTTTGCCAATTATGGTAACAATGAACTATTATAAATATTAGTAAGCATTTTTATTATTATCTTGAAAACAATCCTATTAGATTATCAGTTATTTTTCTGATGAGGAAAGTGAAGTTAAGATGTTCAGGCACTTGCAACTTAAACATACAGGAATTTCCTTAATATGTGTGACTTCTTTAATGATTTTATTCTGTACACAGGAACTGTTCATTTAATGGGATGTCATATAGTTATATATATTTCTTGTACAACAGTTTGCAGATGTTACTGTATTTTAAGTTTGAACTGACACACAATCCAGTAACTACAGATAAAGCAGGTATTTGTAAAGAAATAAAAATAGATTATATTTAAAATTATTTATCAGAGTAGGGGAACATGTGGCTTAGGCAGGAAGACCTGAATTTGGACCATAGAACCCATGCACAAAGACAGGAATGATGTGTATGAAGCTGTATTCTCAGCAAAGAAGGTTGGGAATTATAGATAGGAGGATCACTGAAGCTCATTTGCAAGTCAGCCTAGTCAAATTGATGATCTCCATGTTTAGTGAGAGACCCTGACTCAAAGATTAAGGTTGAGAGTAGATGAGGAAGACACTTATGTCAACCTCTAGTCTCCACATGTGCATACAGACATGCACTGAACACATACACACATCATGCAGAAACATACACATGCACTCATAAAAATAATGGTAGAAAAATGCTGATATTTGTTAGTAGATAGATGAGCTTATGCTCTCTGTTTTTGTTAATACTTGCTTAAAATAAATCCATACTTGGATATCAATAAAATTCCAACATTGACACATTCAATTTTCTGACTAAGCCTTAAGTGATTCTTTCACAAGAGTAAATAGTAAAAACTATTAGGTTCCTCAAAAACTAAACACAGACCTATCATGTAACCCAGCTCCAACACTCCTGGACATTTAGTCAAAGCTCAACACATCAGAAGTACTTGCATATACATCAGTGTTCACCAAAGCACTGTTCAAAGAAATGTTAGGGACTCTACACATGTGTTTCCCAAGAAACACATGGATGAAGGAAATTATACATATGAACAAAGTCATGTCAATTGCAGAAACATGGATGGAACTGGGAATAGCTATAGTAAGTGAGTTAAGTCACAATGGATATCACATTTTCTTTCGTTTTTGAGTCCTAGGCTTTATGCAGATACATAAAATCCATATACATATAATATGAAAGTAGAAAAAAAACTGTAAGAGCAAAGGGAACAAATATAAAGGGTAAGGAAGGAGAGGATAGTACAGTATGAGGGTGTGCCCAAAGTATATTATGCACATGCATGGAAATGGTCTTATTTAACCCAGCACAAACAAACTGAGCCACATAACTTCTTAAGGAGCTTAAAGTTTGTTTATGTTGGGCCACAATAACTAATGATCTTGATGTGTGTTTAATGGCAGACTTCATTGATTTATTTACACTAAGAAGAATCTTGGAATGGCCACTAGAAGGATTTCATTATAAATCTTTCCTTGAAACATGCCCTACACATTCATATATTCTTTCTTTAAGTTTTGATTTCTTGGCAAACTTGAATAGATTTGTTTAATCAGTACTTTCTACATAAGACTGATGACTACTGACACATAGGTACCCCAGATGTCTTCAATGACTAAATCTCTAACCATAAAAAAGGAGGGATTTATATGTTGAGTAAGACATTTTTATATTTCATTAGAAATGCACAAATGGGCTTCCAAAAGTTCCCCAAGTGAATTCCTAATCAGCTTTCCACAGAGGTTTCTCTGTAGGCTTCCTCAGCTAACACACAGCATCCTATTTAGAAAATAGCCTAATTTTCAGAACACCCTACCTATAATTTGCCAATAAGGGGGGGGGATGTGTGGTTCATCTTAGCCAGAAGAGTCAAAACATTCCAGAGAAATGGAAACACCCCATGTGCAGGCAGTTCCCTATCTGGTCCTTTTTGATGGCATCACTAATCTAACAAATTAGCTAAACTCAGTTGTGCATATTTATCATGTCACACACAACAACTCCATTTTCACAATTCTCTCCTCTAAGTCATGTTTAACTGAGCTCTGCTCTCATTCTTACCCTTTCAATTTGTTTTCTTTATAGCAGCCAGAATGAGTTCCAGAAAGTCATACAAAAGCCCAGTGGTGGTAGTACATGCCTTTAATTCCAGTACACAGGAAGAAGAGGCTGGAAGATCTCTTAAGTTCAAGGCTAGACTGATGGGAGATGTCATTCTGTAAATATGTTTCTCTTATTGGTTAATGAATAAAGTACTGTTGGTCAATAGGAAAGCAAGATAGGTGGGGCTAGGGGATAAGGAGGATTCAGGAAATAGTAGGGAGGAGTTTCAAGATGTAGAACCAGCTCTTCCACGAGCCATTGGCTAGAGGTGAGTCTGGGCCCAATTGGGGTGGCCTCACCCCTACAACCTCCCACCACCCCTGAACTGCCTGGGTTAGCCGCTGATCCCGCTGCTCCTGTGTCCTGTCTACATCGAGAGTTGAGCACTTGGACAGAGGGTAGAGCCAACAGTCCACCCTACTTCGGGGACTTCTCAGAGCAACTCTGAACAAAGGAGACCTGCCTATCCACGAGGGAACACCTGTAATTTCCACCTGCTTGGTCTCTGACCCCCACATCAAGTTCTCTGCTGGAGTTCTGGGCCCCTCCCAGAGACCCGCCTATCCCTGCAGGACCACTCTGACTTTCTGCAGGCATCTTCTACTGGATCCTCTACTGACCCCATCCCTGGTCCCTGTCTATGGAGAGACCTCCTATAGAGCTTGGACCACACAGAGCAACAGATATTGAACCTCTGACCCACATAAGCCCACTGAGAAAGTAGCATAGAGAGTGGGGGAGACCCCACCAACACCTACTGGAAGAAGCTATTGGAATATAGCAATATAAGAAAACACCTAACAACAGAAAGACAAGCATGATGCCACCAGAATCTAGGGAATCTACCCCAACTAGAACGGAACACAACAAAGCAGAGGAAGCAGAAGAGAACTACTTAAAAATTACCGTCATAAAAATGATAGAGGCCCTCAAAGAAGATGTGAGAAAACCCCTTAAAGAAATGGAAGAAAAAACAAACAAAAAAGTGGAAGAAATGAACAAATTCCTTACGGAAAGTAAAGAAAGTACAGAAAGCCAAGGGAAAAAAAAATAATTAAGCAGGTGAAGGAAACAGTTCAAGACTTGAAAACTGAAATAGAGAAAATAAAGGCAACACAAACCAAAGGAAAGCTAGAACCCCAAATAGGCTGGACCAAAGAAAAAAGACCCCTCAACATATAATAATCAAAACACCTAGCATACAGAATAAAGAAGGAATATTAAGAGCAGCGACGGAAAAAGGACAGGTAATATATAAAGACAGACCTATCAAAATTACACCTGACTTCTCCATGGAAACCCTCAAGGCCAGAAGGTCCTGGATAGATGTTCTACAAGTATTAAGAGAACATGGATGACAGCCTAGGCTACTATATCCAGCTGAACTCTCAATCACTATAGATGGAGAAAACAAGATATTTAATGACAAAACCAGATTTTCCCAATACGTATCTACAAATCCAGCCATACAAAAAGTATTGGAAGGAAAACTCCACCCCAAGGAAGGTAACTATGCCCACAAAAATGTAGGCAACAGATAATCTAACTACACCAGAAACCAAGGGTAAAGCAGAACAAATATTTTCACAATACCACTGTCAACAACAAACTTAAAACAAACAAGCATCAACAATCAATGGTCCTTACCCTCAACATTAATGGTCTTAACTCACCTATAAAAAGACACAGGCTAACAGAATGAATATGAAGACAGAATCCATCCTTCTGCTGCATACAAGAAACACATCTAAGCTTCAAAGACAGACATTACTTCAGGGTAAAGGGTTGGGAAAAGATTTCCCAATCAAATGGAACCAAGAAGCAAGCAGGCATAGCTATCCTAATATCTAACAAGTTAGACTTCAAACCAAAATTAATCCAAAGAGATGAAGACGGTCATTTCGTATTCATCGCAGGAGAAATCCATCAACACAAAGTCTCAGTTCTGAACATCTATGCCCCTAATACAAAGGCACCCACATTCATAAAAGAAATGTTACTAAAACTCAAAGCTCATATAAAACCTCAGACACTTATAGTGGGAGACTTCAATACAACACTCTCAACACTAGAAAGGACCACAAATCACAAACTCAACAAAGAAGCAAAAGAACTAACGGAAATTATGTCTCAACTGGGATTAACAGACATCCATAGAACATTCCATCCAAAGACAAAAGAATATACCTTCTTCTCTGCTCCACATGGAACCTTCTTTAAAATCGACCACATACTAGGTTGCATAACAAACCTCAACAGATACAAGAGAATAGGAATAGTCCCCTGTATCTTATCGGACCACTATGCTTTAAAATTGGAATTCAACACAAATAGCGGAAAACCTGCAAACTCATGGAAACTGAACAATGTGCAATTGCACCACTCCTGGGTCAAAGAAGAAATAAAGAAAAAATTAAGGACTTTCTAATATTCAACGAGAATGAGGAAACAACATACCCGAACTCATGGGACACCTTGAAAGCAGTGCTATGAGGGAAGTTCATTGCACTAAGTGCCTATATGAAGAAAACAGAGGATAGTCACATAAGAGAAGTAACAGCACAACTGAAAGCCTTAGAACAGAGAGAAGTGAACTCACCCTGTAGGAGTGGATGCCAGGAAATAATCAACTTGAGGGCTGAAATCAACAAAATAGAAACCAGGAAAACAATACAAAAAAAAACAAAACAAAAAAAAAAAAAAACAATGCAATGAAGAGTTGGTTTTTTGAGAAAATCAACAAGATAGACAAACCTTTATCCAAACTAAAGACAAAGCAGAGAGAGAACGTGCAAATTAACAAAATCAGAAACAAAAAGGGGAACATAACAGACACAGAGGAAATCCAGACAATTTTCAGGTCATACTTTGAAAACCTGTATTCCACAAAAATTGAAAATTCAAAGGAAATGGACAAATTTCTGGATAACAGTCACTTACCAAAATTAAATCAAGAACAGACAAACAACTTTAATAGACCTATAACCCGCAATGAAATAGAAGCGGTCATCGAAAGCCTTCCAACCAAAAAATTCCAGGGCCAGATGGATTCAATGCAGAATTCTACCAGATATTCAAGGAAGAACTAATACTACTCCTCCTCAAACTTTTCCACAAAGTAGAAACAGAAAGTTCATTGCCAAACTCTTTTTATGAGGCCACAATAACCTTGGTACCCAAGCCTCACAAAGGCACAACTAAGAAAGAAAACTACAGTCCAATATCCCTGATGAACATCGATGCAAAAATACTCAATAAAATATTGGCAAACCGAATTCAAGAATACATGAGAGAAATCATCCACCATGACCAAGTAGGCTTCTTCCCTGGATTGCAGGGATGGTTTAACATACGAAAATCTATCATGATCCACCATAAAAAAAAAAACTGAAAAAGAAAAACCATATGATTATCTCCCTAGATTCTGAAAAAGCCTTTGACAAAATTCAATCCCCTTTCATGATAATGGTCTTGGAGAGGTCAGGGACAACAGGAACATACCTAAACATAATAAGAACAATATACAGCAAACCAACTGCCAACATCAAACTGAATGGAGAGAAACTTAAGCCAATTTTTCTAAAATCAGAAACAAGACAAGTCTGCCCTCTCACTCCATATCTCTTCAATATCGTACTGAAAGTTCTAGCTAAAGCTATAAGGCAACAAAAGGAGATTAAGGGGTTCCAAATTAGAAAGGAAGAAGTCAAACTGTCTCTATTTGCAGATGATATGATTGTTTATATAAGTGACCCAATGAACTCTACCAGGGAACTCCTACAGCTCATAAACACCTTCTGCAAACTAGCAGGATACAAGATAAACTCAAAAAAATCAGTAGCACTACTTTTCTAGACAACAAAGAGACTGAGAAAGAAAACAGAGAAACATCACCCTTTACAATAGCCACAAGCAACATAAAGTATCTTGGTGTAATGCTTACCAAACAAGTAAAAGACCTATATAATAAGAACTTTGTCGTTGCGTCTACCTCGGTCAGCAAGGAAACAGGACCATGACTCATCTTTAAGTAGTTTATTTAGGAACCTTGTACATCAGCTTCTGTTTCCCCCAACCCCAGTAAGCCCTTAAATGTGTGCTCACTGCCCAATCAGCTCATGGTACCTGGCGATCCCAGATAGGCCACAGAAGGAGGAAGTGCACCAGATCCATCAAGCACTTCCAAATAGGCTTGTTTACAGCTAAGCTCCAATTACCTGGCATCCAGCCAGGTGCCATCTTGGGGCTGTGGCTTCCCACAGTTCCCCCTTTTTTGTTTTAAAAGCAACAGGCAAGGGTAGAGGTCTGATCTCTGATGAATAAGGGACATTATAATGGCCCCGCACCCAGTTATCAACCAAGCTGGTGCCACACCCGTCCGGTATCTTTTTTTAGAGATGGGATTATGATACCAACCCATATGTAATCAGACTTGCCCTCCATGAAGCCTCTAGAAGCTGGCCTCAAGTGTAGTTCTTTGTCTTGCATCCTGAGTGTGATGACTGTTTAGTCTTTTAACACAGTTAACTAAGCCTGAGGTGATTGCCTTGCCTCCAGGGCTGTGAAGGCTTGTGTAATTATGGCATTACTTCCCTGCTGTGTAACCCTCATCCTGTAGATATACCATAAGGCAATGAGACTGACTAGGATAAGCACCCCTCCCAAGGCACCCATTCCTGCCCATTCTTTCAGGTGGTTTATGGCTTGAGTGTTCCATGTAGATAGTCCCTCTGTAACCAAGACCTTGACCTGAGTGGAATTTACATGCATGATGGAAACTCTCAGGTCCTGCATTAACTTATCGAATTTGTAGGACCAATTGCCTAAAAGATACTGAGAAAACTGGTTAGACATATTGGCAGCCACTGAATACTTTTGATATGGCACAGAGGTCACATCTTATTTGTGCAAAGTGTCGATCTGTTTCTGAACTAGATCAATTTGTTGATTTAGGACCATAATACCACCTTTTAATTGAGCATTAAGGGAAGATTGTATGTCCAACGCAGTGGCTACATTTGCTGACAGGTTATTTAAGGCAGCTGTAGTTTGGACAGTGGAATGCATGGCAATGGCAGCCTTGGTGGCTCCCACAGCTCCAGCTGTAATGGGAACCAGGATAGCAGTAGTGATTCCAAAATCTCTCCTTTGTCTAAAGAGGGTCATGGTGTTCGGGCTCTCTACCAGAACGGGAACATACCTGGGCATTTTGGTCACAAGGATTTTTCTCCATCCCAACATAAAGAATAGAAGCATACTTGAGGTGTACAATTTAGCATTCTCTCACTAGAGCTTGCAAAGGTGCTATTGCTAATCACAAACACAAAAGGATTAGAGGTTCCACCTTGAGCTGGGTTTTTATTACAATAAGGAGCTCACCAGGGTGGCTGGGGGTGGGGAATAGTGGAGTTAACCCTCTCCTGGGCTCTAGGCCATCAACCTCTAATCCAGGTGGCATTACTCCTTAAAATGGTTTCACCACGTGGCGATTAAGAGCTTCCATCTGTGCTATTGCAAGAGCAGCAGTTATTTTAGGGGTTCTGGCTTGCTCAAACCACATTAGTCTGGAAGGAATCCACAGCTTTTTATTTTCTGTGGAAACAAAAATAGAAATCCTTTTCCCCAGTAACTTGTCCCTAGACTTAAATTTTGGAGTCAAAGCATTTTTAAAATATATAACTTGGATTGATCCAGCAGTATTTCCTTTAACAGATGTTGTTTTTTCAGTAGGCAAACAATACAAAGACAATAAAATACCGTACAGTATTTAGATTCTCTCAGAATGCAACAGCTCCTGAAGATCGAGATAAATGGGTTGTGATGTCGAATTTCCATACTTTTACTTTTGGTTACTTTTACCTTGTCTGATCCCGAAACTTTATCGCTCCTACCGGAGACCTTATTGCATTTTTACCATCGAGGTCCTTATCGTTTCTATCAGAGACCTTATTGTCTCTTTACTGAGGTCCTTATTTCTCCTACCAGAGAGTTTATTGCCTCTTTACAGAGGTCCTTATCGTTCTCCAGAGACCTTATTGCCTCTTTACCAAGGTCCTTAACATGGTCCCACCTTACCTGGGACTTACCAGTCAACTACCCTGAGTGCAGGAAGTTTTGAGCTGTTCACCCACAGAGAGAGGATCCCCGTACTGGCCACCATTCATCACGTCTACCTTAGTCAGCAAGGAAACACAACCATGACTCTTCTTTAAGTAGTTTATTTAGGAACTTTGTACATCTGTCTCCCCCAGCCCCAGTAAGCCCTTAAATGTGTGCTCACTGTCCAATCAACCCATGCCACCTGGCGATCCCAGATAGGCCACAGAAGGAGGAAGTGCACCAGATCCATCAAGCACTTCCAAATATGGCTTGTTTACAGCTAAGCTCTAACTACTTGGCATCCAGCCAGGTGCCATCTTGGGGCTGTGGTTTCCCACACTTTGTGGCTCTAAAGAAAGAACTTAAAGGAGATACCAGAAAATGGAAAGATCTCCCATGCTTTTGGATAGGTAGGATAAATATAGTAAAAATGGCAATCTTGCCAAAAGCAATCTACAGATTCAAGGCAATCCCCATTAAAATCCCACCACAACTCTTCACTGACCTTGAAAGGAAAATAATCAACTTTATATGGAAACACAAAAGACCCAGGGCAGCCAAAACAACCCTTTACAATAAAAGAACTTCAGGAGGCATCACCATTCCTGACTTTAAGCTCTACTACAGAGCTATAGTACTGAAAACAGCCTGGTATTGGCACAAAAATAGACAGGTAGACCGATGGAATCGAATTGAAAATCTTGATATTAACCCACACACCTATGAACACCTGATTTTCGACAAAACAGCTAAAATTATACAGTGGAGCAAGGACAGCATCTTCAACAAATGGTGCTGGCACAATTGGATGATGGTGTGTAGAAGACTGCAGATAGACCCATGTCTGTCGCCATGCACAAAACTCAAGTCCAAATGGATCAAAGACCACAACATCAATCCAGCCACATTGAACCACTTAGAAGAGAAAGTAGGAGGTACCCTTGAACAAAATGGTACAGGAGACCGCTTCTTGAACATAACTCCAGGGGCACAGACACTGAGAGCAACAATTAATAAATGGGACCTCTTCAAACTTAGAAGCTTCTGTAAGGCAAAGGACACAGTAGACAAGACCAACTGGCAGCCCACAGACTGGGTGAAAAAAGATTTTCACCAAGCCTATATCCAATAAAGGGCTGATCTCCAAAATATACAAAGAACTCAAGAAACTAGTCAACAAAACACCAAATAACCCTATTAAAAAATGGGGTACAGAACTGAAGAAAGAAATCTCAATAGAGGAAATCAAAAAGGCTGAAAGACACTTAAGAAAGTGCTCAACATCCTTAGCTATCAGGGAAATGCAAATCAAAACAACTTTGAGATACCATCTTACTCCTGCCAGAATGGCTAAAATTAGAAGCACCAATAATGGCTCATGTTGGAGAGGATGTGGAGAAAGGGGAACACTCCTCCACTGCTGGTGGGAGTGCAAACTCAAACAGCCATTTTGGAGATCAGTATGGCGGTTCCTCAGGAAAATGGGAATCAATTTACCACAGGACCCGACAATCCCCCTCTTAGACATATACCCAAATGATCCACATCCATGCAACAAAGACATCTGTTCAACTATGTTCATAGCAGCACTATTTGTAATAGCAAGAACCTGGAAGCAACCTAGATGCCCCTCAATTGAAGAATGGATAATGAAGATGTGGCACATCTACACAATGGAATACTACTCTGCAGAAAAAAAAAATAATGGTATCTTGAAATTCGCAGGCAAGTGGATGGCACTTGAAGAAACCATCCTGAAAGAGGTAACCCAGTCAGAAAAAGAGGAACATACTATGTACTCACTCATATATGGATTTTAGACCTAGAGCAAAGGATCATCAGCCTATAATTCACACCACCAGAGGATACAAGGTATATTCTAAGAGATTCATATAAAGTCTCTCACAGAACCGGGAAGGGACAAGTCTCCCAGAGCATAGGTCAAGTGTGTGTGTGTGGGGGGGTAGCGAATGGAGAGAGAAGTCAGAGAAAGCAAGGGGGAGGACAGGAAAACACCACGTGCGACTAGGAAGATTGATTCCGGATAAGAATAGAAGACAGGAGAGAGAGAGAGAGAGAGAGAGAGAGAGAGAGAGAGAGAGAGAGAACATAAAAGAGGGAGCCAATATTGGTTTGAAGATAAAATTGAACACGAAGAAAGGTCTAGAGAACTACAAGAGTGCCGCCAACTAACAATTTGAGCATTCGTGGAAAGGCTACCATAAATGCCCTTCCCGGAGAGTGAGATCAACAACTAACTTATCCATGGAGCCTTCATCTACTACCTGTTGGAAACAGCAGCAAACACCCAAACATAAACACTGAGTCAAACTAGAGCCCAGATGTAGATGGAGAAGACAAGACCAGGTTGCAGAAATACATAGAGACAGCTTACCTGAACAAGGAGGAACTAACGGGCCCCCCAGACTGATAGCTGGGAAGCCAGCATGGGACTGACTCAGGCCCCCCTGAATATGGGTCTCAGCCAGAAGGACTTGGCAATCTAAGGGACCTCAGACAGTGGAGCCAGGATGTATCCCTGGTGCACAAAAGGACCTTGTGAACATATCCCCCATGGAGGGAAAACTGCCTTAACCTAGAGACAGGAAAGACGCCCTAGTCCCTACTTCACATGACATGTCAGATCTACATGACCCCAACTGGATGGCATTCCCCTACATATGGAATTTGGATGGGGGGATGGGAGGGGAGAGTGGTTAGGGTCCATGTGAGAGGGTAGAGAGGGTAAAAGTGAGGGAGGAAGGGAGGGAGGGAGGGAGAGGGAACTGGGATCGACATGTGAAATAATAAATAAATAAAAAAATTAACAAAAGCTTAAAAAAGGGTTTTAGAAAGAAAAGAACAGAGAAAAATCATACTTTCTTGGTAGCAGCATTTTTCTCGGTTGGACTCAGCTTTGCAAGAGACAAGCAGATAATTGTGCGACTCCTTTAAGGGAAATTTCCTGACTCAGCATAAGCAGCAAAAAAAAAAAAAAAAGCTTAGCTTTTAAGAAGCACTGCTAATAATTTATTGTTGTGTATCAGAGCTGGCAATGGCAGTGACCACATCTCTAAGCTGGGAACATGTGGCTGGATGGCAATGTTGAACAAGGCAATGACCACAGCTCTCAATGTTGGCGGTAAAATTAGTTGCCACCATCTTTGATAAACGGAGGCAGAATCAACTATGACTTTCATTTTAGCAATGTTGTTGTTTACCAGATAAAAGACTTGTGGCTACAAAAAGATAAAGATTTACAGGAAAGACAGGAAAGGTAAAGGTTTACAATGCGTTTTTAAAAATAGGTAGGCTTGGGAGAGAGAAAAAAAATGGTTTTAAATAGACAGGGAGGAACTGGGTATGGTGGCACAAGCCTTTAATCCCAGCACTCCAGAGACAGAGGCAAGCAGATCTCTGTGAATTGCTAAGTAAACCTGGTATGCAGAGTGAATTCCAGGACAGATAAAAGTTACACAGAGAAACTCTGTCTCAAAAAATGAAAAAATAAAAAGCAAAAGAAACAGAGTAATAATAAAGCCACTTAAAGATGAAAAGCTCAGAGAAAATCTGGTTACTGTATGGTGTTATGTTGCCTTTGTATCTTTTGACTTCTGAGGAAATAACAACAATTGTTAAAACAAATGCTGCTGGACTCGGAGTTCCTGCTGGCAAGATCCTTGACCCCCAAATCCGGGCCCCTGCCAAAGAAGGAGGTCTCAGCTGGAGAGCGCCAGTTTCCAGTGAGATCCCACTACCCTGCAAAACCTTCTCAAGTTCCAGCCCAGCCCTCGTCCTCTTCTGCCGGCTATTGGCCAGAGGTGAGTCTGGGCCCAATTGGGGCTGCCTGTCCCCTTCAACCTCTTTCCCCCCCTCCTCCGCCTGAACTCTCTGGATTGGCCCCTGATCCTGCTGCTCCTGTCTCCGGTCCCCATTGAGAGCACCCTTGGAGCTCTGATACACCCCCAACCATCCCAACCTCCAGCTAACCCCCCTACCCTGTGCCCTACCCCACCTACGGTCCTGCTGCTCTGGTTGAGCACTGGGACAGAGGGTGGAGCCAACAGTCCACCCTACTTTGGAGACCTCTCAGAGCAACTCCAAACAAAGGAGACCTGACTATCCACATAGGACCACCTGTAATTTCCACTGGCTTGGTCTCTGACCCCGCCTCCAGTCCTCTGCTGGAGTCCCGGGCCCCTCCCAGAGATCCGCCTATCTCTGCGGGTCCACTCGGAGTTCCTGTGGGCAAGATCCTTGACCCCCAAATCCGGGCCCCTGCCAAAGAACGAGGTCTCAGCTGGAGAGCGCCAGTTTCCAGTGAGATCCCACTACCCTGCAAAACCTTCTCAAGTTCTAGCTCAGCCCTCGTCCTCTTCTGCCAGTCATTGGCCAGAGCTATTGGCCAGAGCTATTGGCCAGAGGACCACTGTGAGTACCTGCTGGCATCTTCTTCTTGATCCTCATCCTTGACCCCATCCCTGGATCCCTGTCTGCAGAGAAACCTCCTAGAGAGCTTGGACCACACAGAACTACAGACATTGAATCTTTGATCCACATAAGCCCATCGGGGAAGGACCATAGAGAGAGGGAAGAGACACCACCAACACCTACTGGAAGAAACTATGGGAAGAAGGCAATACAAGAGAACACCTAACAACAGAAAGACAAACATGACACCACCAGAATCTACACCAACTAGAATGGAACACAAAAACAAAGCAGAGGAAGCAGAAGGGTACGACTTAAAAATCACCATCATAAAAATGATAGAGGCCCTCAAAGAAGATATGAGAAAATCCCTTAAAGAAATGGAGGAAAAAACAAACAAAAAAGTGGAAGAAATGAACAAATTCCTTAAGGAAAGTACAGAAAGCCAAGAAAAAACAATTAATCAGGTGAAGGAAACGGTTCAAGACTTGAAAACCGAAATTGAGAAAATAAAGGCAACACAAATGTAAGGAAAACTGGAAATTGAAAAGCTGGGCAAAAAATCGGAAACCACGGACACAAGCATAACCAATAGAATTCAAGAGATGGAAGAGAGAATCTCAGGCACAGAAGATAAACTAGAAGAAATAGATTCATCGACCAAAGAAAACCATAAATCCAACAAATCCTTAACACACAACATCCAGGAAATGTGGGACACCATGAAAAGGCCAAACCTAAGAATAATAGGCATAGAGGAAGGTGAGGAAGCCCAGCTCAAAGGTGCTGAAAACATATTCAACAAAATCATCGAGGAAAACTTTCCAAATCTGAAGAAGGACATGCCCATGAAAGTACAAGAAGCATACCGAACCCCAAATAGGCTGGACCAAAGAAAAAAGACCCCTCGACACATAATAATCAAAACACCTAGCATACAGAATAAAGAAAGAATATTAAGAGCAGCGAAGGAAAAAGGACAGGTAACATATAAAGGCAGACCTATCAAAATTACACCTGACTTCTCCATGGAAACCCTCAAGGCCAGAAGGTCCTGGATAGATGTTCTACAAGTATTAAGAGAACATGGATGACAGCCTAGGCTACTATATCCAGCAAAACTCTCAGTCAATATAGATGGAGAGAACAAGATATTCAATGACAAAACCAGATTTTCCCAATATGTATCTACAAATCCAGCCCTACAGAAAGTATTGGAAGGAAAATTCCAACCCAAGGAAGGTAACTATGCCCACAAAAATGTAGGCAACAGATAATCCAACTACACCAGAAACCTAGGGTGAAGCAGAACAAATATATTCACAATACCACTGCCAACAACAAACCTAAACCAAACAAGCATCAACAATCAATGGACCTTACTCACCCTCAACATTAATGGTCTTAACTCACCTATAAAAAGACACAGGCTAACACAATGGATACGAAGACAGAATCCATCCTTCTGCTGCATACAAGAAACACATCTTAGCTCCAAAGATAGACATTACCTCAGGGTAAAGGGTTGGGAAAAGATTTTCCAATCAAATGGAAATAAGAAGCAAGCAGGCATAGCTATCCTAATATCTAACAAGTTAGACTTCAAACCAAAACTAGTCAAAAGAGATGAAGACGGTCATTTCATATTCATCTCAGGAGAAATCCATCAACACAAAGTCTCAGTTCTGAACATCTATGCCCCTAATACAAAGTCACCCACATTCGTAAAAGAAACACTACTAAAACTCAAAGCTCATATAAAACCTCACACACTTATAGTGGGAGACTTCAATACACCACTCTCAACACTAGACAGGACCACAAATCAGAAACTCAACAAAGAAACAAAAGAATTAACAGAAGTTATGTCTCAACTGGGGCTAACAGACATCTATAGAACATTCCATCCAAAGACAAAAGAATATACCTTCTTCTCTGCTCCACATGGAACCTTCTCTAAAATCGACCACATACTAGGAGACATAACAAACCTCAACAGATACAAGAGAATAGGAATAGTCCCCTGTATCTTATCGGACCACCATGCTTTAAAATTGGAATTCAACAACAACACAAATAGCAGAAAACCCGCAAACTCATGGAAACTGAACAATGTGCAATTGCACCACTCCTGGGTCAAAAAAGAAATAAAGAAAGAAATTAAAGACTTTCTAATATTCAACGAGAATGAGGATACAACCTCCCTGAACTTATGGGACACCTTGAAAGCAGTGCTATGAGGGAAGTTCATTGCACTAAGTGCCCATATGAAGAAAACAGAGGACAGTCACATAAATGAATTAACAGCCCAAACTGAAAACCTTAGAACAGAGAGAAGCGAATTCACCCCGCAGGAGCAGATGCCAGGAAATAATCAACTTGAGGGCTGAAATCAACAAAATAGAAACCAGGAAAACAATACAAAAAATCAATGCAACAAAGAGTTGGTTTTTTGATAAAATCAACAAGATAGATAAACCTTTATCCAAATTAACGAAAAAGCAGAGACAGAACATGCAAATTAACAAAATCAGAAACAAAATGGGGAACATAACAACAGACACAGAGGAAATCCAGACAATTTTCAGGTCATACTTCGAAAATCTGTATTCCACAAAAATTGAAAATTCAAAGGAAATGGACAAGTTTCTGGATAACTATCACTTACCAAAATTAAATCAAGCACAAACAACTTAAATAGACCTATAACCAGAAATGAAATAGAAGCAGTCATCAAAAGCCTTCCAACGAAAAAAAGTCCAGGGCCAGATGGATTCAGTGCAGAATTCTACCAGACATTCAAGGAAGAACTAATAACACTACTCCTCAAACTGTTCCACAAGATAGAAACAGAAGGTTTATTGCCAAACTCTTTTTATGAGGCCACAATAACTTGGTACCCAAACCTCACAAAGACACAACTAAGAAAGAAAACTACAGACCAATATCCCTGATGAACATCGATGCAAAAATACTCAATAAAATAATGGCAAACCGAATTCAAAAATACATCAGAGAAATCATCCACCATGATCAAGTAGGCTTCATACCTGGATTGCAGGGATGGTTTAACATACGAAAATCTATCAACGTGATCCACCATATAAACAAACTGAAAAAGAAAAACCATATGATTATC